>NC_090451.1:684760061-685960061 GCF_031143425.1 Pleurodeles waltl | reverse complement strand
TGGAAGAGGACAGATTATGATTGCCCCCAGTCCCTCCAGTTCCAATCCCAACCTTGATTCCCTTTCACACAGCTCCTGCCTATGCCAAAGAGAAGAAGGGGCTGTGTGTCTGTACCCCAGGCAAGGAGACAGACACCGTTGGGATGTTTTTCTTACATTAAGACAAAATCCAAACAGCATCTGTGCTGCACTATAGAGGCAGGTGCTGTTCTGCCCCAGGAAGGATCCAGACACAGTTTTTTCTTAGTGTAAGGAAAACTAAACAACCTCTGGCTCTTTGCTGGGGCACAGAATCAAACATTTGTCCCTCAACATGTAGCCTGACGCCGTTTTGGTCTGTGCTTCACCTAAGAAAAAAAACAAACAGGCTCTGGCAGGGGCACAGCTGCACGTAGTATTGGTTTGCTGGAAGACATGAAGAAGGCATTAGAGAGTCAAAGCGATTGTAGGCAGCTACAACAGTTGTTTGGACTCGGATGATCCCACTGAGGGTGTTGCACAAGCAATGAAACCTGCTAACAGTGACAACCCTGGAGACAAAGTAAACAGCGAGAGGAAGAATTTCTTCGAGCAGAGGGGTTTGAAGGATTGAGCATGGTGAGCTACTCTCTAAAGAAGGCGATTGTTTGCAAGAATGGGGTGCATATGTCATTTATGGGAATGGGCTCCACCTCTTAAGAGGTAAAGAAAACACTGGTTTTGTAGTTGTGGGAAAGTTAGATGATTGGCATTAGCAATTTTAATGGATGTGCCAGAAAAAATGGCAGGTGTTAGTGAGTGGCAGGGTTTTGGTGCTAACTAGCCTGGCATGATGTTTGATTTCACTACTGGCCGGGTAGACCAGGAGGGGTTGGGTAGATTGAAGAATATGACATACAGGAATAAGAAATGGTAGGAACCGAGGTTGGCGAAAAGTGTCGAGACAGGGAGCCAGGAAACTTTTCTCAATCTTAACCTCCCTTCCCTTATCCAAAACTGCCCAAAGTACACCTTTTGGAAAGAAGGTCTTAAGCTTAGATCTAACTTGACAGTGCAACTGTCACCTGACCTTTGAACCGACAGCAATATTATTCCAGTCTTTGCTTCCACGCAAATACATCTCTATTTCTATGCTATCTATCTGTAACGCTTCACATTACCACACAACATTCCTTAAAATCCAGACTCACTGGCATTGCCAATGCTTGTTTTGTCTGTGACTGGTAAAACGAACGCTTACCCATCTGAACAACGAACACCGCAAATCAATCGCGGCCTCACTCACAATCAGAAAACTGGAGTAATCCAATGCAATACTCGGAGGATTACCCAAGAGAAAGAGGGGAAGGTAACAGTTCATACAAAGCACGGTGAATGAAAGGGTGGAAGGATGAGTGAAAGAGTAAATGGATGGATGAGGCAAAGGATGGATGACAGTGAAAGGGTGGACGATGGATGAGTGAAAGCGATGATATATGGATGGATTGAGTGAAAGAGTGGATGAATGGAGTGAGAGAATGAATGAATGAGCGAAAGGATGGCTAGATGGATGATTGAAAGGATGGATGGATGGATTAAAGGGGAGGGATAAGTTTAGAGATGGTGTCTGAGCGAAAGGATGGATGGATGGTTAGGTTCTGATGGATAGGTTGAAGATGGATGGATAGTCTGGGTATGGAGGGGTGGAGAGATGAATGGGCAAACGGAATGGTGACAGACTGAATGATGGATGAAAGACTGAACGGATGACAATGTGAAGGTGAAATGGTGGATATCGGTGGGTGGATGAATGGATAGATGCTTGGATGGAAAAGACAAGCAAGCTCTTCAGGGGAGGGTCGCAATGACTCGCTTCGGTTCAAGGTGGGGGGGTGGGGGGGGGGTTAATAAAGTTATGGCTACTCCCAGAGAACGTGCGAGAGGAACGCACTGAATTTGACCATGCGAGTCCCACTCGGTGAGAGTGAGCCGGGCCGGGGGGGAGGGGGGGGGGGGGGGGGGGGGCATTTCTTCTGACCCCTAGCATCCTCGGCGCAGTCCGAGAAGCAGGCTGTGGTCTGAGGCGCTGTCGCCCGTGGCGGGGAGCTCCATCATAACCAGGAGCGACCCTGGAAGATGGAAGGGTCTCACTCATTCGCAATGGTGGATTCCATCCGCCCTGGGTGGACGCCCATCAAGGCAGTTACATTCAAAGTGGAACATTATTTGAAAGTTAGGTTTTGTGGAGCGGCAGATTTATATATTAGAATTCCAGCTGTTTCTCTCGAGTTCTGCCGAGGCCTTTGTTAGTAGCAGGGCTGTAGCTGTGGATTCTTTACTGCTCGCGAGGCCCTCACTTGCCACCGAGGCGCACTGGCCCCTGTCCAGTTGGGAGCCGAAGGCTTCAAGAGGCTGGGCCCTGGTTTGTGGTGTCAGCATGAATGTGTTACTTTTAGTCTCACACTCCTCGTGTTTGGGCCTGGCCCCTGGCCCCTGGCCCCTGGCCCCTGGCCCCTGGCCCCGCCCCACGAGCACAGGCCGGCAGGGCCAAGTTAGCATCGTATGAAACAAAGTGCACTTCAGCCTGGTTCTTGGGCTGTCGAGGGAGGCGGAGCTGGCCCTGTAGGAGCCGCAGACTTCAGGAAGTTACACTCAGACTGTCCCCCGTCTCTGCGCCTTGCACTTAGGCGCTTCCCGCGCTCTGCTGTCAGTCTCCTGGGATTACTTCTAAGTGTTACCCTGCGGTGCTGCAGCAGAACGCTACCACTCAATTACTCTGCTACACTAAGCTGCCAACCACTCACTCTGTCCCAGCTAGCTGCCAATATTTTACAGCGACATAGTAAGCTGATAATCACTTTTTTTGCCAAAGTAGATCAGCCCAGACCTCGGGTACCCCTGCACTCCAAATGGATAGTCCTTTGTACATTTGGCAGACAGTAAACTTACACTATGAGGTGCAGAACTGAGGTACTGTGTGGCACAAGCAGTTACACTCAAAATACTCAACATCCACTCGGAGATAAAGACTTTAATTTAAAATTCCTAAAATAAACACATGATGATGATGCAGTAAGACTACAGTACCAATGAGCTGAGTCCTTATGACTCCTATTAGCCTAAGGGACAGAACTGACATATCAAGCGGACTATTCTACATCTGCCCTCTTTGCTAGTTCCACAAGGGTAGGCAAATGTGTGGGAGCAAGACAAGGGAAAGGGATGGGAGCAAGGCTATGGAAATGGGTGGGAACAAGCCTATGGAAAGGGGTGGGAGCAAGGCTATGGAAATGGGTGGGAACAAGCCTATGGAAATGGGTGGGAACAAGCCTATGGAAATGGGTGGGAGCAAGGCTAGGGAAAGGGGTGGGAGCAAGGCTAGGGAAAGGGGTGGGAGCAAGGCTAGGGAAAGGGGTGGGAGCGAGGCTAGAGAAAGGGGTGGGAGCAAGGCAAGGGAAATGGGTGGGAGCAAGGCAAGGGAAATGGGTGGGAGCAAGGCTAGGCAAATGGGTAGGAGCCAGCTAGGCAAATGGGTGAGAATTCAGTAAAAGGGTTCAAGAACACACCTAAATTACAGTCTAAATTATGGGGGTCACAGCCTGGAGGAAGACCAGCTGCTGTCCACACTGGCCTCTCTGTCAAAGTTCAACACAGGTGGACTCTAGATGCTCAGACTGAGCAAGCACCCCTACTATGTCCACCCTACGTACATCCTCCAGAATTTCCAAGTCTCTAATGCCTGTAGCTCGAAACATGCCTGCCGGGGTAACCCCCCGCAATAGGGACAGTCACTGAAACCACAGATTTATCAGCAGAGACTGGGAAAACTAGACACTGGGGTAGGCTTCATCTGTACCGTCAAATGATGATATCACTGGAACCAGAAGGGATAGAGAGATCATTCGAAGGGAATGAAAACATTAGACTGACCACTGCTAGTATATGATTAGCAAAAGAACAAGATGATAATGGAAAGCACACGTGCCACCTAGACTTGAATGGTATGATACAGGACTCTGACTAAGTAATGGATGGCACCCTCCACAGACCTGCAGTCCTGCACATTCTTGCCTGATGCCCTCAATCTTCTGGACACATCACTCCACAGCCTTGTGTAAGTCGTGGCTAGCTGATGCCTAACGGTCTCGTTCCCTTGAGTGGACGTTGATATAGGCTTCTTTGTGCTGCTGGTTAGTGAGGGTCTGCTACTGTACACACACGAGGCAAGGACATCTTCCTTGCTTCCAGGAAGATGGCGGCAGCATGTTTTTTTTAAACCTACGGTTGTTGGCCTTGAAAAGAAAACAGTAGCAGTGTCTTGTCCCTGGAAGAGTATCCCGATATACTGCATGTGGGTATGAGAGATATGTTTGCGTGTGATTATGTGGAGTCTATGTATTTTATACAATATGCATGTTTGGGTATAAAAGCCAACTATTAGTCCATTGTTATAACCACTTAAAATCCTGGCTGTTTTCACTTTCCCTATAGCTCTTATTGTCCCCAAGTTTATGGTATCAGGTTGGACATAGGTTAATGCTATTGCAAAGACACCCTTTGATGCAATCATCAGATGACGCAAAAATAATACCCAAACTGGAAATCCCAATTCCCATAGACATAAGAAACTCAAAACTCAAAAACTGTCCCAAAGAAGCATATATAACATGAAACAATCTTAAACTAGATGTATCAAAAACCGAAATACTCACTTGTGGAAATTGGAAGTAATGATCTATTAACTCAGGCCGAATGATCTAGGGCTACTGCCAAAAACACTAGAAGAAGGATACAACCCCGGAATCGTTATAGACTGTGCTCTCATAATGAATGCCCAAGTGGACAAACTAACCAAGTCAGTACTCTACACAGTGAAGACACTTCATTGCATTCTCTCCATCTTAGATCCCTACAAAAAGGATTATCCTCTCAGAGTTGATGAAGCATGTGGACCACATCATGGGATTCCTCTGTCAACCATGAGAGAACTCCAAACAATTCAGAACTTAGCCGCAAGACTACTTTAGCATTTAAAGACAAGCACGCACACCTCCCCTGCCTTGAGGCTTATCCATTTGTTTCTGGCCTCAAAAAGAGCTTAATTCAAACTCTAATGTAGCACTCACAAGACAATACACAATGAGGGTCCTGAATTCCTCCGGATTAAATAAAATACAAATACTCCAAACCTAGGAATTTACCTTCCAGGCTAGCACCTTGATCAGTCATTCCCTCTACTTTCTCTGTAATGCTGTCAAATTCTAGAATTTCAATGCAGCAAAAACAGAAGCCACTAGCCACGACCTGGAATTCAGAAGACTGGCTAAAAGTTGACCATTCCAAACGTGAACATCTTCAACCGATTCGTGTATGATTAAATGGAAAAGAAATATAAAAGTAATATCAATCATGCAAATACACTTGTTTTTTCTACTATAACCTGCTCAAGATTGCATGAAATCCAACAAGATTCCTCCCGCCAAATTCCACATTCCCTGCACAAAACACAATAGGCGAACCACAAACCTTGGGTTCCAGAGCAACGGGCTACTCGCTATAAAGTATTTCAGGGCCTCGTCAGGGGTACAAAGAGCTACATAAATACAATTACAATAAAATACAAATAGAAATAATAGACAAAGATGAGGAAAAGAGAACTCTGGAAACAAAAGCTGGAAGGTGTGTGACTCAGGATGCAGAAAGAGAACTAGCATACGGAAGACAGGAAAAGGAGAACACACCTTTACTGGAAACATGTGCATTCTGAAATAGTTTAATTCCATGAGAGTCCTTGGAACATTGATACTACGAGGACAACATACAGAAAAAAACACTTTTCCTAAATTATTATGTTGTATTAGGTACTAGTGTGTGTTATTTTATTATTTCAGTATATTTCTCTATATACAGCAGAAAAGAAAATGTCTCCAAATCCCTTCTACTGGCTATGCAATGTGATCTGCCGCTAACCTGGAAGCAATGGATAAAATATTGCTGAATTATAAGATGGCTATTGTTAATATGGGGCTGAGAGAAGGCAAGTCGTACTAATTCTCACTTTGGCAGTTGAGGGTAAAAGACTGTGTGAAGATGTACCTTACAGTCTTTTGGGTGATGATGGACAGCAACCAATATTTATAAAAAGTCAAAAAGCAGAATACAACTCACTTTACTTCCAAAGTGAATGTTGTGTTTCACTGTCAAAAGTTCATTCAGATAATGCATGAAGACATCACAAGTTATGCAGCAGCCCTAAGGGTGACTGCCAGTATCGTGAATTTGGAGCAGGCTTCTCCAATGAGTAGCTTGCGAGCTGCTAGTAGCCCGCCAGGTAGCTGCAAGTAGCTCTCATGTGTGCAGCCCAGCCCACAGGTTTAGATGTTTTTGCTTGGTCGAATTAACAAATGTATGCCAAAACTAAAAAGGTAGTATGTGAGATAAAACTGTGTTTATTTATGAGACTCAAGCTTAAGTTTGGAGAAAAATAGTTCAATTCCCAAAATATATTTAAAGTTGATATTTGAGTGATAAATCAAGCAGTGTTGGGGGAACGTATTACTTATATCATTAGCTTGCTGCCAAGAGCATCGCACCAATGGCTGTTATGTATTACCCAGGATGCAGTCGGGCGGACGAAGCTGGCAATCTTGCATAGTGGCCAGCATTATGATCTTGTTTAATGTGGTCACGATGACAACACTTATATTCTTGGTAATGCAGGATGATGTTCACTGAATATAAGCAGCTGTTGTTACAGAGGAGGCTGGAGACCCCTGATTTGGAGTGTTTAATGACACACTTATAGGAGATGAAATAATCAGGTGTACAAATAGTAGTAAGAAAAATCAGAAACTATTGGCAAAAGTGCCAACAGTCGATGAAGCAATCCAGATTTCTAGAAGAATTTAGACTACAGCCATATGGCTAAAAGAAGTTAATACTTCCACAGGGAGCATAAGAGAAACAGAATAGGTCAAATGTGAAGGAACAGCCACAGCAGTAGAATCTAGCAGAAAAAGAAAAACTGTAAAAACACGTAGCAGTGAAAAACAATGATAAAATGTTACAGATGTGGTTGTCCAGGGCCCACAGGATCAAGTAGCGCGTGTGGAGGCACGTAAAGTGATTTGTAAAAATAGTGGCAAGAGGCTACTTTCCAAACGTGTGTAAAAGAACCCAACTCCATAGTGTAAATTAAGTTGATGATGGATATGAAAATGTTTGAGATTTAGTATTAATGACAGATTAATCAGGAAAGGCTGAGGAATGTAGAGAGGAGAATTTTATGAAAGTTAAAGGCAGAATGAAATGTGGGTGGAAAAACAAAGAGATGAAGAGTTCCAATACACTGTAGAGGCTCTTTTATGTTGATGTAGAAATAAGGGGTGAGTTAATAAATGTGTTGGCTGATTCTTGAAGACTGAATACAATTATATCAAAGTATTCATACACCAATGAGCTTTAGGGTAAAATAGATGCTCTAGTAGGGGTTGCTATGAAAACAGGAGGCTACAGCGGCAAGAAAATGGAAACGACTGGAATACAGTGGACAGAGATAAGGACTAAAGGATTTTGTGTGTCTATCTGACAAAGTAAGAATCCATTTTATTAGGATAACGTCACCAAACTGATCTTGGGATTGCACAGAATGCATATGTTAAGGAACCATTCATGTTAATAGAATCCAACTAGAATAATTTAAAAAGTAAAAGTAAAATGGGGGATTTTAAAAGATATTAGAGTATTTTGCTTGGATTACTGACATTTTCATACAGGATGTTTTTTTCCTTAAAACCTGTTGTCACCAGAAGTCTAGAAATTTAGATTTACCCCACACCTAATGGGAAAACACACCAAAAAAGGAACAACAAAAGTTGAATTGGAGAAATTCATAGAGCCTTTTGAGTCATGGCAATGGTTGGGGCGGGCCTGTTGTTTTAGCGCAAAAACCACAACGTAAGATTTGTTTATGTGTTGATCTCCGTGGGCTAAAGAAGAACATTTGAGTGTGCAGACTCTTCCAAGTATATCAGAAATATTAATTGTGGTAGCAGGAGGCGTGGTATTTAGTGTCTTGGGTGTGAATGCAGCACACCATCAAGCTAAACTGCATAAGGAATCAAGGCAATTGATTTCATTTGTGACACCTTTAGGAGCACGTGGATACTGAATAATTCTTTTAGGTCTGGCATCTGTGCTGCTTTTCGAGAATTTTGCAGGAATATTATGAAGGCATGCCACAATTAATTTGGAGGAACAAGACAAAAATAATTTAAGACGTTATGATGAGACTAAGAAAGTAAAAACAAGACATTTAAGGGGGGGGGGAAGGTTACTTAATTTGAACTTGAATACTGGAAAAAGGAATAAGACTGAAAACAAGTATAGTAAATTTACTTTGATAAGCACCTCAGCCACAGAACAAGGAACAGCTGAAATTCAGTGTAGGATGAGCCGAGTATTGCTTCTTTGGGTACGTTCAACCACATATAAAGCATTTAATGAATGTTGGATGGAGGACCCAATGTGAAGAAGCTTTTGCAAAAGTGGTAAAACGTACATCTATGGCACAGGCCTTGAGGCTTTTTAATGTAAAATAAGACACACAGAAACCTGCCACCAGCGAGGCAGCATTAGGAGCGGTATTAACATGAAGGGACGACTGTGCAAGACAAAGTTGTAGGCTTTGCATCTAGGTGATTTAGGAAAGTAGAATGATCACATAGAGTCAGCGAGAGGGAGGCTGTAGCACAGTGGATCCAAACCCTTTGACCTCTGTGGACCCCCTCTTTGTCATTACTGGAGCCCCGGGATCCCCCGCTGAATCAATACTGGAAACCAGGGAAACCCCCACTGAGTCATTACTGAAAGCCGGGGACCTAATTGTTTTCTAAGCAGTTGCGGACCCCCTGAGGAGGCTTTGCGGACCCCCAGGGGTCCCCAGAACACAGGTTGGGAACCACTGCTATAGCATATCACTGATGAATACATTTTTTTAAACCTTTTGTATGGGGATTACCATTTGTCATCAGCACTGATCATAAAGCCTTGGTGTGCATGTTTTAAAACAGGAATAGGGCTAACCACCCCAGGTACCCGTAGATGGATGCTGACGGCAGATTACAATTCTGAAAATAGAATATGCTAACTGTCTCAAGAGTCGTGCTGCAGATTGTCTATCATGGATTTCTGTGAGCGGCATGTACAAATTTGCAAGGCGGAGAAGAGGCACTACTAGTGTCGATAGGTAAGGAATAAGCTTTGGAGGATGGAGAACTGAATAGGGCAGTAAGTGAGGACCAAGTTCTAGTCATGAAGGGGTGGACTGATTTAAATGTCTTGGTACAAGAGGGAAAGAAATTCTAGCAGTTGAAAGATGGGTTCAGTTATATCTGGGGTCATGTTAGTACAGTGCAATCAGGGTGCTATGGTTTGTGGGTTCATTTTTGGCACTTGTGGGCACTGTAGTATTAGAGAAGGGGCCACAGACGCCGTTACAGCCCCTTCTGTAATATCAATAGTGTCAGCACACGTACAGTACCAGCAGCTCTCAACAGGGGGCTCCCTTATTTACAGGGGAGTGTGGCCCCATACATATGAGGGTAACACTATGCCCCTGGGCGCGCTCAGTATCATGGGCACAGGTGCTAAGGCAAAGAGTCCATCAGGAGGGGCAATGACTGTGCACCATAGAAAGGTTGCCGACAGACACTGCACACTTGGGGGCAGCCATCTCAAGGGGGAACGAAGTCCCATGGACTTCCCCAGACATTCCCCAGCAGTAGGGAGCAGTCACTCACTGCACCTGACTGCAGGGAATCTCAGTCCTCACTTTGATGGGATCGCGGAATGCCTGCACAGTGAAAGGCTGCTTCTGTCTTTCAAGTGTCCCTGGGCAGACTCGATTTCACATCTGAGCCTGGGGCACAGCATTATCATTAATGGGTGCACTGTCCCTGTTTGCACCCAGCACACCAACCTGAAGGTGTGTTGTGGCGTGAACATGGACAGTGGACCCTCTTTGTAATATGGCCCCTATTAGGAAACTGCTGAAATGTCACCAGATTGTACCTCGTTTGGGTCCAGGCATGCACTACTAATAGTGTGCTAAAGGGTCAGCCAGGAAAGAACATGCCAAAAAATAATGTTGAGGAAATCCTTCTTTATGGGTTAATATGGATGCAAAGTATTGTGAAGAATAATTATTCATGTATAAATAGTGACAAGATAAAAATAGTGATGCAAACTTCTAAGTGCCATACTTGATAAACCTTGGAAAAGTTGCAATGGACTTTTTGGGACCTGTGGAAATCATGGACACCAGGAACACATTTATTATCGTATTAAGGGATTATCATCGAGTGGGTTATTGTCAAAGCAGCAGAACATGTGAGTACAGAGACAGTCATATCAGACTTTTGATGAAAACTGCTGGAAGACATTAAAGTACTGAGGGCCAGATTTATCAAAGGGTTTTACCCATTCTGTCTCTATGGGAAAATGTGTTTGTACATATGGCCCTGAATTCCTTAGGCCTCCATAAAATGTTTAGGCCGAAAGAATGAATCACTTGGTGATGGAGAACATTCAATTAGCTAAGGCAAGTAGTCTTTCTTGAAAAAGAGAAGTGGAAACAATTACGTGGGCACAGTGCTTTAAATGGGCCGGTACTCACCGGTACTGAGTACCGGCACTTCTTATTTTTTTCACTCTGAGTACCGGCACTTCTCTGCTGCCAAGGAGAGTACCAGTACTCATGAAGGGTAGGCTCATTAGATGCTAGTGCTGGTAAGCACTGGGCTCTCAGAGTTGAACCCACCTCTGACAGAAAAGGTGCTTCTGTCGTCCTAAACTGAGCCCCGCTGAGCTATTCAGCGGGGATTATGTGCCTAATGTCTGGGTGTTTAGATCACTCTGTGTTTGACAGAACAGGGTCCATTGTGCTGTCAATCACATTTACACACTCATGTGCTTTTGTGTAAACACAGGAATTGAGGCAGCCCCGTTGTGACAACTAAGAAAGCCATGGGAGGAAAGTTTAAAATGGCTTTGATCCCACCTGAGTCTCTTGAACGAGGGTCTGCTTATGTATGTGTGTTTGCCTGCTGGTATGTGTGTGTCTTTGTGTGAGAGAAAAGCGAATGAAAGAGAGAGAATCGGGGCACTTTAAGGAGGACTGTGTGGAATGCTTTGGGTGTGCGCCTCTGCTTGTTTCTTTCTGTGTGTGCACGTTCAAGAATATATAGTATTGTGCAAAACGACAGCAAATATGTTTGCCAGTTAGATAAATAGCGTTGTGTTTTGCTTACATTTCGTTTAACAAGTTAACTTGTTTTGTTTGTTCAAACACATTTCTCATGGGCCTTGGCATGTGCTAAAACTGGTACATAAGTCAAAGTATCCCATGTCTTGCTCTTAGCCCCGCCCCTAGCCCCACCCACCACACTACTAGTATATGTTAATGAGTACCTGCACTTATTTTTTCCCATTTAAAGCACTGCGTGGGCATATAGAGTAACTCCCAGAACAGTAAAAGGATCGTGCCTTTGTGTTGCTCAAACGAAGAAAGACAGCCACAGAGAGGCTTCCAAGTGGCAATGTCTGGAAAATGACTAGGGTTATTTAGAGTTTAACACATGCAGGGCTAAAAACTGGGGCATGTCCCATTAGGCCAATTTAGGATATATAACTATGTACAAAGAGAACTGATGCGATATCCCTCCATTTATGGCAGATACCCTGTATCGGCAAACTGTCTCCCTAAGTTTTCGGAGTTTTGACAGACACTGTGTAACTCTTACCATTGTTTCAAAGACTGTACAAAAAGAAGAGTTATAAAGGACGTAAAGGGTCTACACCCTGACATTGAGGACTGGGTTGGAGTGAGGAAAAGGGGATTGGCAAGGAAACATGAAAGTAATTACATCATGGCACCTAAATCATTCTTGTTGTGAATAATGTGGTAGCATTGGAAAATGTGAGCAAATGGAGTGTGATGAATATGAAAAATTACAAATAGGGTAAATCAAAGACCCGCATAATGGAAAATGTAAAAATAGATAATTCTTACCAGAATCTTGAAACTTTATAGAAGTCAAATTGTGTTGCAATATGCATTTTTTTATTATGATTAACAAATGTACAAAATGGTCTTTGCAGTATTACAAAGACGTCTATATTCATTTTCTTTAAATCATGCATGTTGTAAGGGAGATAAATACATGCACCTTTTATTTCTAATATTTATAGAATTTAGGCTCAACACTCCAGACTGTCAGAGATGATCATGCTAGGAGTTGTAGAAGCAACAGTTGGAGTTGGGGAATAAGACCTGGTAGCTGAAGTTTGTCTTGTCTCCAGAATAAACACTCATCCGCTTCAGAACTGTGTCTCGCTGACATCCCACATAGCATAAACCTGTTAATGTCCTTAATATCAGACCACTGTGCCCAAAGAAAATGAGGAACAGAAACTTTATTCAAGTCAGTGGCGTCACCGGCGCTGTGCCACCAGGGGGAGCTCTAATAGCGCTGCACGATCTGAAGGGTTTAGGAGTAAACCTGGATTTGGTTTTTACATACTGCTACAGAGAAAGGCAGAAGAGAACAATGATGTTTTAAAGTTAAATTCGCCCAATAAAATAAAAGATTAAGGTACGTTATAGTTAGGTGAAACAAAACAGTTCAACTATCGGTTAAACAAAACCACAGAAATTCACCAGCTATATTTAGCTCAAGTAACTATAACTCGTACCCTAAAGTTACTATAACTCATGCCTACGCCATGTGCAGTGTTGTCATCAATGATGACACTTCAGATGATCCAGTGACGTTATCAATGATGTCATAGAGCACGTAACGAGTGATGTAATATGTGAAATAAATTGCAGTGCATGGTGAGGGCACAAGTTATTATATTTACGCGCCTAGGTCCTGCACCCAACCACATTTTATTAAATATATAATACATACAAATCTTTACTAAGAGGTAAGCATATCAACATATATAAAGAAACCAATTGACTTTGTAAAAAAAAAAAGCCACCTATAATTATAATAAAGATTATATTTTATAAATACACACATTCAATATTTAATAATATGTATTGTCTCAAAATAAATTAAATAAAGCATTTTTTTTTTCAAACAACCATAAACATTTTGCGAGTCCTTTGTGACCATTTTTCAGGCCACAAAAAACAGCCATAGAACCAACAACACATCCTTCCACTTCTACTGATGAGCATACAGCATGCAGCTTGTTTTAACACTGGCTCACATGTCCACCTCGAGGCATCTGAAGCCTTAGTGGTCAGAAACAGTCCAACCTAACAGAGACAGCAGAAACAGCCACATACACAGCCTCCCTCTCACCACTAGGAGCGGCGTGGCTGCAGCATGAGAAGGACACTTGCCTTCATGCAAGTTTTTAGTGCAAAGCATCTGTCACCCCACTGGGGCAGAGGGAGGAAAGGTGGTGTTTCTGGGAACACTGAAGATCCGTTGGCCATACAAAGAAGAAACTCAATTACCTAAATAAGTCAGAGTGCAGTGGCTGTCTTCATACGGAGAGGGTTCTGGTGGTTCTGTTTACACACTGTGGTGTGTGCGCTTCTATTTTAAGAGCTTTATAGACGTTTTCAAGTTTTTTTTAGTTTCTCATCACACAAAAATGGGTAATTATCCCTAAATGGATGTCAGTGCTTGCTTTTTTTAACAGCAATAAAGTCATTCATGGTATCACATTTAGCTGTGGAATGTCACTCAGAAACATTGAAGCCATCGAAATGTCACACACAGGCAGGCTGGAAACCTGGATGCAATGTTGCAAGGCATTATGGGGCACTCCTTGCCTGGAATAGTGAATAATAAATGAGTGGATCCTGAAGTTCAATTATTATTCCTTTTAATTTATTTTTAGTTTTTTGGGGGGAATTCCAAGACACACACAGTTTAAGCACAGAAGCAAGAAGAGACCACGACCACGCTGATCCCTCGCCAGCACCCATCGTGGATTCCGATGGAAGCCACACATTTTTCTTTTACCATGCCTACTCCAGTGCCCATCTGAAGCACCCACATCTTTTTGAAATGTTAAGAGGTGCGGGGGGATCCCAAAGGCCCCCGCGGCTGGCTGTGTTGCTTTGCTAGAGCAGCTTTTTTTCTGCCCCATAAGGAGGGAGCAAACCTGTGTTCCCTGCCCCAGAAAGAGTGCAGACAGGGAGTTAATTTTATAATTTCTGCCCACACTCTCATGGGCAGGGAATAAGTCAGTATCCAGGGGGATGGAGTCCCCAGGACACTGCTCTTTTCAGGCCCCAGGAGATGAGTTACCTGGGACAGCCTATGACTCAAACAGGAGGGGGGAACACATGCCCCCTGCAAATAATTAAAGATATCGGCCCCAGGGGATGGGATCCCCGGGAACCTCTAAAGCCTCAGGGAGGGGGGGGAGGGGGGGGCACATGCCACCTCTCCATAAATAAAGCTAACAGCACTGGAGGATGTCGTTATCAGGTCCTGCATAAGAATCTGGGGGAGGATACACTCTCCCTAACCTAAAAAGTAATCTGCCCACTCCAAAAATTAATTACTTGTGCTGACCCCATTGGCTTTGGCCCACACTGGAGAAGGGTTTATTTTTCAATACAGCCCACCCCCTTTCTCCTTCTATTTTTATTTTTTAAACTGGAGCGCAGATTCACTGAGGTACCAGTAAAAAACAAAAAAAAACAATATACCTACCCTGCACCCCTCAATGTTTTCTTCTTTTTGTAGCACAGTGGACTGAGTCACCAAGTCCTAAAAATGGCTGCCACCATATGTTTGTTGATGTGATGGTAGCCCATCATCATATTCTCTTTAGATCTGTTGGGTCCGCAACACAATATAGACATTCATTTTGATTCTTAATTTCTCAGAAAGTACATAAAGAAATTTAGACAAACAAAAAGCACACTTTCTGGATCAAGACCCAGATTTCTGCTTTGCGGGAAGCACATTTTGGGACATTAATTTTTTTCTGCCCCCCTCTTGGCTGATTACTCTAATCACTCCAAAACGTTTCAGGTAGCAGCTCAGGTGAGCGAGATTTTTTGTGGGTTTTTTTTAGAACGAGTTATGAAGATTCATCAAACTGCATCAAAGTTATAAGCACACAAAAAAAATAATTTCCTATGGAAACTTGGTCCTAACTGTAACTACCCTGTTCTTGTTACGCAAAGGACGTTTCGGGATGATCTGTCAAACAGGGACTGACAAAAAAGGGGGGGAAGGGTACAAAAAAAGTGCATTTCCCGAGTTAAATCCCATAGGATCTCTTTACACATGGCTACAGCCCGAACCACTGAACGGAATTACACCAAATTTGGTAGAAAGCTAGATCTTGGTGCGTAGATTGCGCCTTTTGTAATTAGATGTAAATCCATTCAGAAGTTTTAGAGATATTAAAGGTTAAAATATATACCTAGGGACACAGAGGATCTGTGGATCACGGAGATCTCATGCTGAGATCTGATTGGCTTCCAACACTTCAACTAAGAAGTGTTGCCAGCCATTTGGGGCTCTGCTTCAGTTGAGACCCCCCCACCCAACAAAATGAAAAGAGGCCAGGGTAGTTTAACTTGGCTTTTTTTTTATTTTTTTAAATGCAGTCTCCCGCACTTTTAAATCATTTTGGCTCTGGGTGGGTCGGGTCCTGGGGGGATGTGCAAATGAAAATATGAAGGAGGAGTGCTCACAGGGCCCCCCTTCTAGGGCTTTAAGAAGAAGCTGAGACCACCACCTACCCAGGGCTATAATCAAAAAGGAAACAGGGGGCTGCGCGGCCCCAAGCCCCAGGGATCACCACCTCCCTGGGCCATAGACATTTTAAAAAAACATGGAGGGGATCATATATGGACCCAGGGACCACGACCTCTCCAGGGCCGGCCCGGTCCTATCAAAGGAGAGAGGGATGTATGGCCCCCTTCCTAGAGCCATTCATGGCCCTGGTTCCGTCACCCCCAAGGGCCGGCTACAGCTACTTCTGAAGGTGCCCACCGTCAGGAGGTAGCTGTTTGCTTTTGGCAAGCAAAAGAAAAACATAACTCCGCTCCCAGCAAGCAGGAGCGTTCAAACTGCTCCCTCTTGCTGTAATGCGGACAGAGAAAGAGATGAAAAGATTGATCCTGCATGCAAGGAGCTGCATTTTCAGCAGCTGTCTGCGTGTCCATCAAGAAATAGTGGGTGTCCTGGGTGTGGCCAGGGCACCCACATGGCCGGGCCCCGGGGTTTGTGGTCTCTAGGGCCAAAATCAGCCTGGGGAGGCGGGCCCCACCCCGATTTTGAAAATCCATGTACCCCCCACCCAAGCATATAGAAGGTATTGCCCCGGAGTTGTGGTGGCCCCCAGGGCCCAGGATGATCTGTGTGGCCTAACAATTTATTTAAAGTAGCCCTGGAGAGGTGGTGATCCACGGGGCGGGTGAGGTCCTTGTGGTCGTGCCTAGCAATTTTAATAATGTAGTCCAAGGGAGGTGGTGGTCACGGGGGGGAGGGGCTGTGCAGACCCCCCCCATATATTTATTTAATGTTGCCCCGGGGAGGTAGTGGTCTCTGCGGCCCAGGGGGATCCACGCAGCACCCCCCCCAAGAAAAGTATCTTATGTAGCCCCAGGGAGGTTGTGGTCCCCAAGGCCTAGGGGGGTCTGCGCATCCTCCCCTAACAATTTTTATTTTGTTGCACCAGAGAAGGCCATGCATGGCATGGGGTTGCATTATAATAGGAGGTTAGGGGCAGGAACTGGCCGCTGGCCAGGCCCTGCAGCCATAAATTGCTGCGCACAGCCAAAGGCCGTGCATTGCGAAGGTAGAGTGGTTATATGGGGTTGGCCGCAGGGCCTGGCCACAGGACAGGCCCTGCTGCGAACCCCCGTTGAGCACAGCCAAAGGTTGTGCATGGTGCAGGGTTTTAGTGGTTAAAGGGGTTGGTTGCAGGCCCTGCATGCAAACTCAGGTGTGCACAGCCAAAGGCCGTGCGTGGTGTGGGGTTGAGTGGCTATAGAGGGTTGCCCACAGGGCCTTGCCACAGGCCACACTCTGCGGCCAACCCTCGCTGTGCTTGAGCATGGTGTGGGGTTATGTGGTTATAGGGAGTTGGCCGCAGGGCCTGGCCGCTGGCCATCACCAGTGCGCAGCAGTGGTTGGATTAACATTTAGTAATTAACATTTCTTTTTGTTAAAAAAAACAAAGACCTTCACTGAAAAAAAACAAGGTTACTGAGACATTACATTTAGGCTCATATTTTAAACGTACAAGTTAGAGTTCTTTCAAGTAAATTTAACTCTTGTCCTAAGGTAACTATAACTCGTCCCCCCACTATACACTGCTAATTACCCGAGATATTACAGCACTCATGACATCTTTTATAACATCATTGAGAATTTCAATGTAATATTTGCAGTAAAAATATTGATGGGATAATTGTGCCTGGCCGGACCCAGAAGAAGTGGGGGAACAGAATGTTGGAGGGGGGGGGGGGGGGCAAATGGCCCTTTTCTCTATTGTGCATATCGTCCAGGTCCCGGGAAATGGGGTTCCTGGGACTGAATCGGGAGCTACATGGCTCTCCTCCCAATATTATATTTTGGCTAGGCCTCGGGGAACGGAGTTGCCGGGGCTGAAACCGCCAGGAGAGGGGCAACGCAGCCCACCCGTACCCATTCTCAGATTTGGTTGTGCCCCAGGGGATGGGCCCATAGGGCCAAAATCAGCATAGGTGGGAGACCTGCAGACCCCCTACCCATGTTTACTATTGGGCATGGCCCCAATGGAGATTGTGGTGCCTGGGGCAGTAATCGACCTGGGGAGGCAGGGCACATGCGCCCCTCCCCTACATTACAGAATAATGTCACCACTGGACCTAGCCAACCCGCCAGGCCAATTAAAAACCAACCGTGAGAGACGGCGCTTGTTTTTTCTTTAATTTTTGCCATGTATTAAGGGATCCTCTGCAAATTTACAGCAATTTATTTATTTATTTTTTTACAAAAAAAAGGTGTTTGGCCCCAGCGTGAGACCCCCACACCACCAGGACCAGGGGGTCAGGGCATTCCTCCCCTGCCCCCTTCTGTTGATTTTTTAATTTTTTCGTGGGACTTTGTGGAGTCAAAGTCCCAAAACGGCAGCCACCACTTCCTAGCCAAAGTGGTGCCAGCCAAAAAGGTCTAATTTCAAAATCTCTGGGATCTGCGGACCCTCCACCTCCTTAGATATACAAATTTCTTTAATAACTCCAAAACCAATGAAATGATTTACAGCAAATCACAAAAAGAGATCTTTCTGAACCAAGATCTAGATTTCTGCCAAATTTGGTGGAATTCCGTTCAGCGGGTCGGGCTGTAGTCGAGTTAAATACCCTATTGGAAATTGCATGGTGAAAAAGCGTTTGCCCCCCACCCCCTTTTTTCTCAGCCCCCACTTGACAAATCACCCCAAAACTTTCCAGACCACAGCTGAAGTGATTGGTGTACTACTTTTGAAATGTATGTGAAATTTTGTCAAACTGCGCCAAGTTATTAGCAAAACAAAAAATGCTTATGGAAACTATGACCCAACTTTAACTGCTAGTATGAGAGAGAGACCCTGATCTGTTTGACAACTTGACTGAGCACAGCCCTTGAGGTGGTGTGACACATGTTTATGTAGACTTGTAGACTTCCAACTCTAAACAGTCAGTAGGATCTCAGCAATCAACTGTCTTTAACAAAATTATGAAAATACAGGTCAATGGAAACAATAAGTCTTTGAGTGGGCCTTTGCTTTGTTACAGTCTATACCTCTTTCACTCCTGGAAGCTGTTGCATTTTCCCAGTGTGGGGTGGGTGATCCTGGGCTCCTTGATTCCACAACCCTCCAGTTGAGGTGTGGGTAATGCTGGTCAGTCACTCCTTCCGGTTGTCTTGCCTGCTGCTAGCCCTCAATGATTCCTAACTAGTTACTACACGGGCCACATCAGCCTATTCCCACTCAAGATCTGCAAAAACGTCATCACACAGGCTTGCTAGAATTTTGACTCGTGGAATTCTCACATTTACTGCAGGTACCTTTTTCAACATGAACACATTTCTCTAGCCCCTTTTGTGCAGTGATCACTGTCCCCTCACCTCTATGACTTCCTTGATTCAGCTTCATATAGTCTGCAAAACTTTCACCCAGGATGCCTGCCTTGCACCAGTCCTACATCTCCCACCCGCACAGTCGCAGGTCTTTGCTTGTTTTTTGTATGATCATTATTGGTTTTCCATTTTTGATAGTATGCTGACTCATTTAGAGGAGATGTATGAGATTATGATGCAGGAGAGATGATGTCTTTCACAGGCTTACCAAACGGAACAGTTGCTGGTGTGCAAGAGCTAGTTCAATGTGGTGTGCTATGATATATCCAAAAGATGTTTTGTAAGGTCAATTTCACATTCTCCTTTCTCACCAACTCCAGGGTTAGACCTTTGTTGAGAGTTCTCATAAAGCCCTCCACTGATCCACCTGCCTGCCGCCACCAGGGAGTAATTTCCCTACTATGTATCCATAGGTCTCTCAGATACATCTGAAAGTCATTCTCCTGAAATGTTGGACTACTGTCCGTCCTGATTTCTTGATGTAATACAAGGATGGTCAATACCTTTTCAAATTTCAGCTTAACATGTTTGAAGGACGTCTCCAATTCCACAACTGAAAACTTACGGTGGGTGTTCATCACAACTAGGGTCTGTCGACAATTGATGTTCATAAATGTCCGCTCTTACTTTTGCCTGTGGTATGTTCCATGAACCTTCAGTGATGATCTCTCTGTTCCACTGGTTAATTCACATGGTTGAGAGTTCCACACAGCCATGTCCACCACTTGATCAATGTCGAGAACCATAGCTTCTCTCTCAACTGACTCTTCCTCTTGGCCACACAGCAGTGTTCTTGATGTGCCAACAGCACTACTTTCTCATGCAGCGACTCAGGCACCACAGTGCACTTCTCAGATGTTGGGCTCAATTCTTCTTTAACTCTCCATTGCAATAACAGCATCTGCAGGTACTTTCTGCGCTCACTGCTGGATGTCTGCTTGAGTCCTCTGAAGATACTCTCCTTTGACAGTCACTCGAGTCTTAGAACATGCTGCCTAGGTTATCATTTTCACTTATTCTTCCATGACCCTCTTGCCCTGTCTCTTGCATTTCAGCTCCTCTAGGGTGTCTTGACAAACACCCTGATGGGCTTTCTGCACCTGGTTGAAAACATATTGATAAATCATACTTTTGGAGCTGCATCACTCTTTTTCAAGCCTGGGAGGTGGATGCCGGGAGGTCCCCTCAAACAGGTTTACTAGGGGCATGTGATCTGTGATCACTCAAAAGTTCTTCTGGTACAAATAGAGGAAAAAATGAGGTCACCTGATGACCAGGGCCTCTCATTCAACTGCAACTATCTTGATTCTGTTTTAGTAAAGACCTTACTGGCAAAAGCATCTGGTGCCCACACTCCTCTTAACTGCAATTGTATCAGCACTGTCCCTAGGCCCCACTGGGCTGGCATCTACATTTAGTTCTGTATGCATTTTAGTATCACAATACATCATGGTGACATCATGCAGCACGAGCTGGAATGCCTCCTAATGTTTCCAGTCTATTGCTATCTGGCCTGGCTTGCTGCCAATGCTCTCATGTGGTTTGGTTACAGTTGCCAGGCTGAGAGTAATGCTTCCACCATAGTTTTTCATACCCAGAAAACTTCTAACCTCACTGATGGATTGTGGAGCAGGGCTGTCCTCTGACCAGGAATGTCATCTGACCTCTTCACTGATGCCACCTCTGGAGAAGGTGTACTCAAAGAAATGGATGCTGTCTTTGAAAAACTCACATTTCTGTTTGTGAGGCGTGAGACCCTATTCTGATAGCCTAGTCAGTGTGGTCCACACTCTTCGATAGGCCTCCTTCATTGTTTTTGGGAAGACTAATATACCATTGCTCATGTTTATGACCCCTTTGAGCCTTGAGAGCACCTCTTTTAACTCTTTGGCCACAGCCAAAACTAAGGGCCTAGTTACAATCTTGGTGGATGGAATACCCCGTCACAAACGAAGGATATTCCGTCCACTGTACTAGGAGTTCTATAGGATATAACGGAATTGTAATTTGGCGGACAGGATATCCATCATATTTGTGACAGTTACCCCATAGCTAAGATCGTAATCAGGCCCCAAGGGCCTGATTTAGAACTCACCAACGAGTTACTTCGTCACAATGGTGACAGATATCCCGTCCTCCGAATCTAAATCTCATTCTATCCAATAGGATTTAAATTTCAGCACACAAGGATATCTGTCACCGTTGTGACTGAGCTCCCCGTCCACCAAGTTCTAATTCGAGCCCTAAATCTTTTACCTCCTTCACACCACATGCGTGGATAAAGTGGGTATATACATAATAGCTGGGGCCAATAAGAGTTGGTGGTACCTAGATTTCAAATCCACTGGGCTCAATTAAGGTCAGCAATAATATCAAAGATGGGCACAATGTGTCTTTTGCGCTTCATAACGCAATTTGGAAGTTTCACAACAGTGTAAATTTGGACTGCTCCCAGCTGTTTGGGTTTGGGCTTTACCACCAGGAGGGGTACCCAGGAGGTCGATTAGGATACTTTACTACCAGTTTTACCAGTTTCTCAACCAACTTCTCTACCTGTGGCCATAGATGAATTGTACTCTACAGTGTGGCAAGGCCATTGGCTTCATTGTTTTATCAATATATAGTGTTATCATGGTATACTTCAGGCATCACAAACGCTTAAATAAACGTTCAAAGTCTTTCAGTGCATGGTCTACATGGCAGTCAAGTATCTGTCAGCCAAAACAGATCAATACCAGGTCTTCAATTGTACTGAACTTAGCATCAGTATTTTGAGTCTGGTGCTCAACTTTGCCTGGAAAACGTTGGCTAGTGAGACTGCTGAGTCGGTCCCTTAGGCATATATTTCCTCACTTTGGTGGGCCTCAGCTCTGGCGGTGTCAAGAGTTCCCTGTACTGCTGCTGATCCATAAAATTCACTGATGCCCCTGAGTCAATCATAGCGGTAACCTATAACCTTCTATCGTCAGTTCATATGCTGGTTGGGGTTTTCTTCGGCTTCCCTGCTGCATTCATATGTGTGATGATGAAGATGTTGTCTTCTTCATTTGGGTCAGTCTCAGCTGGTACCATAAAGCTGGACTCTGTCCTTTCTTCATTCTTTGACTGGACATTTCTAAATGCAGGGGTAGTTTTTGGTCTCCGAAACATTTTCTTACCTCTTCCACTACTTTCGGAGACACAACCAGAGTGACTGGATTTGCCACACTTGGAACATTATTTCCCTTGCAGATCCTCAAGTGAGTTTTCAGACCACGACTGCCACAGTTGATCACCTGGTGTCTTTTGTCATCAGAGGATCCCCCTGCAGACTTCCTCTGTATTAGGACGATTACGGACTCCTGTTTGATCTGGAGAGAGATTTCAGGGTCTGGCTTGATGTGTACATGAGCCAAAGCTGACTCCATCTGTTCCACCCTGTGATTCGACAGCTCACAGAACCTGGGTAGTATCCGCACAGCGTCTACTGTCATCCCAGACCCCTTAGAATTAGTCGTCTCAGCACCAACAAACAGCCCTGATTATGTGAGCACAAACATCTTTAATGGGGTCATCACTGATGCATGTACAGGCTAAGTTCCTCAGTTTTACTTTACTTACTTTGAATCTTTCATATTCTGGATCTGATTGTGGATCAAAGTGTCCTTTAAACACTGTTATTGTCCCATTATAATCATACTCCTACCCAGCATGTGGGGGACTTCAAGAAAGTTTATTTATGTCCTCAGCAGCAAAGTGAAGCAGGAACGACCCCCTTTAATGTGCCCTCAGACTCACAAGTTATTCTAATATAGGTGCTTAACTTCCTCAGGCATGTTTTCTCCTTTCCTATTCTGCAGCCTGTACACTGACCTTTTTCATCTTGTCTTTCTGTGCCTTTTTCATGTGTTCTGTTGCTGATTGTTCATCACTGTTATTTTGTGTAGTTCTGCCTGCCACTGGCGGTCTCTTTTTCGTACTTACTTACACCCTCCACCTCCTTCTAGCCAGGCATGATAACCAGGGCCCACCATCAAGGGTCAAAGAGAGCAGATTCTTCATATGCTTTCAGCCTCAGGCTTCCAAACCAATGTAGGTTTGTTGACAATAACTCACATGTCTTTCTCCCTGCCCCTCACCAGTTCACAGGTACCCACATCACTCAAGGGACATGTTCACCTTCCTGGGTATTACTTCACACCACCATTTGTGTCACTATCCAGTAACCTTACTCGCTCTGTCGCCAACACACAAGCCAGTGTGTTGTACTGACCTCTTATAACTTCTTCTCATTCTGCAGTATCTACACCTACTGAGTTCAGTATTGCTTGACTTTGTTATGTGGTCTCTGGGCAAGCTCCAGTGGCACTAACATAAGCACCCGCAGCCAGTCCGGGGGCCAGAGGCCCGTGCTTTAGGGGGGCCCCTCATCAAAAGTGGTAAGTGGTGGGCCCAGTACATCTACTTTGCAGGGGGCCTACTCAAGTTTTGTTGTGTGACACACACACTAGCACATGCAGTATGGGGAATGACACGAGTTCGCCAGTCCCTGGTTATTTAACTCTCAGACAAGTGCAGTCCTCAAGGTGAGTGTTTGCTGTCACTTAAGCATAAGAGCAGCAGGGTCACCACAGGACCCATTACTTCTAAAGTGCACATTTCATGTAAGTAAGTGTTGGTGCTAACCTTTGAGTCGTCAACAGGAGCATGGGTTGGGAGGATGGAAGGAAACGTCCGTAAGGTCCAAATGTCTGGTGTCCTCTCTCAGGAATATCCATCCCAGGCTGAATCCCACACCCCTAGAGGAAATTACAACTACGGAGCTCTGATCCAGGCGTCTAACAAATTATCACACATCACATGGGTCCTTCTGGCAGCTTAAGTTGATTTTGCATGGGAATCCATACGTCACAGTTTTTTAAATGAAGAGACGACATTCTTGGATGAAATATATGGTGGCTGAGAGCAGTGGGAAAGATGTCCTTTAAAGTGCAGGTGTGTGCAAAATGTGAATGGTCACACACTTACATTCCTCTGGAACAAAGGGTCTGCAAAGAAGCCTTGTTGCACCTGTACCATGAGAGCACCCAGGAGCTTTGACCCTAGGATAAGAACCGACTGCCCCCACCCAACCTCTTGTAATAATGTCTGCAGCAAAAGCTGTATTTGCCTGAAAAGGCTTGACCGTGTGCTGGCACCCTTTTGTCCTGGACGAGCATAAACTTTGAAGGGCATACACCAGCTGCACCTGCCAAAGTCTGCTGTAATTGGGAACTTTTTTTAACAAAGTAGATGAACTGTATCAATGAAAAAGTATGAGAACACGGATCCTAGCAGTCCCTGCCCATTTCAACTTCTGCCTATGACGGATCGTCCTCTATCACAAAAAAATACAATAATGCCCAAGGTTGTAGTGGAAGCACATAGCTCTTCCCATATTTGAGGGCACCCCTTAACCACTTCTACAGCCCATTTTCCAGTTCAAAGGAAAAAGAGGTACAACAGCCACTACCTGGTTACATCCTGAAGTACTCTGTTTTCCCAGGTCAGTAAGTTACAAACTTGTAAATTACTGCTGGTGGAGAGGGCCACAGGGAAAACGTGCCTTTCTCTCACTGCTAGTGGGCATGTAAGATGTGAGAAGACAAAAACATACAAAGACCTACAACAGGTGAAGGGTAAAAGTGATGGATCAGAAGAAGGTGAGACACAGGAGACACCACAATCAGGCAGGTGAAGTGAGAGATACACATGCAGGTGTGTGAAACAGGAATATAGTAACACAACAGGATGATGGACGGAGTGCTGAATCTTTTCAGACACTCACCCCCAGTCACAGATCTGGGTTAAATCCATCGTTCTTTTGCTCACCATACCACCCCAGTTTGGACCCAGCCATATTCAAATCAGTCTTCACCTTGTTCCCAATGGGAAAAGTCCAGCCTGAACTGCCAGGCCAGGTCTTCCCTGGACCGAAAACAATGGATTAAACCCAGATCTGTGACTGGCGGGGTGAGTGAGTGAAACGTTTCAGCACTCTGCCCATCATCTTTTTGTGTTGGCAATGTCGGAAGTGGCCAGGGTATACCAGGACGTGGGTCCCTTGCTCACTGTGCTACTGGATTCAAGCTAGCCTGGCTGATTCCCCGAAACCAGTACCCAGATGCTTGTTTCCGATCCAGGGAGGACTTGGCAGTAGCATTACACCTTATAAATCAATTTACTCTTCCTATAGAAGGCAATACAATATGGTCATTTAAATATCATTCCTAGTTTCCCACCAACAAGAAAATACTTGGTCCAAAAGTCACTAATGACATGCTGTGTAGTTTAATTAAGTTACAACAACTGTCTGCATACTCCAAGGTTTTTTCAATTTCACCAAGGGGCACTTTATAACTGGCAGGCAGATGTAACTGCTTTGTAGTTACAAACGTAGATGACGTTCACCTGTTTTCCTAAATTTACAGCCAGTGTATTTTGCAGAGTTTGTTTTTACCAGAGTTGTCTAAGGTTAGTAAAATGACACATTTTGCTTTTCAAATTATTTCCCTAAATGACATCGTAATCTCAAACCAAATAGCTGGAGAGTTTTTTTAATTAAAATGTCATTCTGCACAGCATACGGATTGCTGTGCAGCAAGTTTAAAAACCAGTGGCAAAGACAGTAGGTCCCAAGGGCGAGAACTATTGGTTTTGCTAATGCTTGTTTTTAAAGGCTGTTGAGAGGAGATCTTCTATGCCTCTTGTCCCTGCTGTGTTTAACATACAGGATTTGTAACTTCCACAATGATCCAGATGTGTGTTTTTTTCTATTTTAGCTTCCATGTGTTATTTCTCAACCAGATTGCTGTGTGTGTAATGTTTAACCCCTTTGTAAGGTCTCTTCCTTAGCTTGAGGCGCCGGCCTCTGCCAAAACAGCAAGGCACGTATTGCAGCCGCCTGAGGAAGATGAACTGCAGGCCAGGACTGAGATGCACTGACCGAGCTACGTATGACTCCCTAGTGCTGAACCAAAAGGGGCGCTGCAGGGCCAGACTGAGGTACTCTGCTCAGGGAGTGTGTGTTTTGTGGGATGTAATAGCAATGGCTGTGACAGGTCAGGACTGGGGTGCACTCAGACCTCTAAGAAATGGAACTCATACAGGTCTATCATACTGGCACACAATACTACTGATCACGTGACTTTGCTAGGTAGGACAGGAAAGTGGGTAAATTTGGCAGGTTCTGCTCTGTGGGGGATCAATTTTTTTCTCTCCAATCTGCAGTAAAGAATTCTAGAGCGAAACAGAAAACCTTCTACTCACCTGGTACTGTGCTGCACCCACGAGCTCCTTCGCTTCTTCTGCCTAGAGTTCCACATTCAGTTATGGCCGCCTGTCAGAACTTCTCAAGCAGGATCAAATAAATTTCCAAATGTACTCCGACAATGCATACGTTTATTTCCAGCTAGACAACAGTCAAAACAAAATCACTAATATCACCTCGTGTATGGACCATGTACTCCACCAGATAGACAACATTTACCGCTGCACAAGCTGAATAAAGATTACGATATTCGTAATGTTAGAAAGTGGATCTGTCTCACTACCCTTTGACCCAGCGACCGATCTCAGGTGCCCCCAACCTGTACCACTTGATTCTTAGATATTGTTCATTGCATACTTCATTGCAATGGTTATAGAAATCCATCCCCTGAAACCTAAATCCACAAAATACTCCCCCTATTACAAAATGACCACTGTGTAGAATCAACCAGAGACCCTATCATGACTCACCTGGACTACTGTAGCATCACTTACACTTGGCTACCAGAAAGTTCATTTTCAGACTGCAAAGAAGACAACTTCAGGCAAGTGTGATGTCCCTTAACCTTTATAATGGGACCACATCAAGCATGCCTGAAATATCTCCATCACCTCCAGTTAAAGTATGAACCAATTTCTATTTCCCCTGTACCATTCACAAGTCTGGGAAGAAGGTCCAAATACTTGCAAAACCTCGCTTCATACTACACCGACCCAGAAAACTCCAATCATCAGCTGCAAACCATCCCGAAACAATTGTGAGGATGAAGCACTAAGGCAGATCCCTGGGACGTCACAGTCCAAGACTGCAGAACTTCCTTGGCCCATCCCTGAGATCAGAACCCAACTACATTTGAGTCAGAAAAGTCTTAAAAACTGGGCTTCAGACTCACTTTTTAAACGACTGTTCCGACTCCTGTTCGCAGTTAGCGGTTATTGCAGAACTCCTGCTACATGCTTCTCCCTATCTGATTGGACTCATTGTTCCCCTCCATAATATTTCTTCCATGCCATTGGATAGGGTTTATATCCCAAATTGTGCACCAAAGTAACCTAGAGGTTACACGCAGAGCACTATTAAAACACCTAGATAAAGCGCACTTCGTAAGTGGAAAGACAAGACATAAAGTGGTTAAAGAGTAGGAAGAGAAAGAGGGTATATGGTGCGCCTGGGCAGAGGGAGCCAGTGGGGAACTCTGACAGTACAGGTGATTGTCAAACTTCCTTAGATATTTTATGAGCCAAGCCACAGCATTTAGGGCCATATGTACGAACACATTTTCCCATTGACACAGAATGGGCAAAACTCCTTGCTACATCAGGCCCTTAGTGTACTATTCAGTAGGTCAAGTTTCAATACTAATAGTCAGCTTTGCATATGTTGTTGCTTGTGGTCATTGTTGAGGAACACACATTCTAACTAAATGAGAATAAGCTAGGAGTAGCATTTTGACATCCTTCTTGTCAGCCATTCAAGTGGTTAATGTGTTGTCTAGAGGAGACCTTCAGTCGAGTTGTGTACCTGATGGATTTGTAAGTCAGGACTCAAGTGGGTTTGATGTAGAGATTGAAGTTCACAGGCAAACAGATGGAGACTTGGGTAAAGCCACAATATTTGGTTATGGGCTCGGACCTGGGGGACCCATCTTGAGGTGTTGGGATCTATTTTTCAGCTACAACATGAACAACTGAAGGACAACACCATACAAGCCCGTTCTGGCTGTCAGGGTGTTAGGCAAACGTTTGGTGATCAACAGCAATGAAGGTTACTAAACAGTCAAGCATGATGAAGAATGTGTACTGCGTCTGTAAGTGATCTGCACACTGCTGATCATGTGAACTGGTACTGCACCAATTCTTCATAGTAGTCTGAATTTAGTGTATTAGTCCTGGAAGAGGCCAACATGCATGCTCTTGATGACAGTTTTATCAATCATCTTCCCAAGGAATGGCAGATGGATGTTTGGAAGGTAGTTTTCAAGGTAATCAGCGTCCATTTTGGCCTTATTCAGGAAGGTTGCTGTCTGTATGATTTCGAGGGTCTCTGGAAAGCATAACGTGTGAGTGAGACATTGCTGATGTTGGGCAATACTGTCAGAGCATTCCTGCTCATATCCTTCAACAGAGACAAATGGATTAGGTTATCTCTGCACAAGATGACGATCATGTGCATCTGCTGTCCTGTGAAGGTGGGTAAAAACCTTGGGGTAAACAGGCTGACCGAGATTTCGGTCTGTTGTAGGGCATATTAAGGAGGAACTGCTTTAATACTATTGCCTCAGTGGGCAAAGTGGGGTGAATCAGGTTGAAGGCAACAGCTGCGTGGTGGCTCAGTCAACCTATTGCAGGAGTTAGCAAGGGAAGGTAGTCGTGGTGGAGCACATGAAGCCCAGAATGTTTCCTTTGGTCTGTAGCAGGGACTTAAGATGCATAAACTGGGATTGTTGGTACCCAACATGGTTGAGGAAAGCATCTTCATGTCTTTAACAGATGTATCACCTTGGAGGTTGAAGGTGCTAAGGAAAATATGAAGATTTCTGTTGGAGAGTGAAGTGAGATCAATATCTCAGACATTAAGGCTCAGCTTTGTTTCTGATGGGGGAAGTGGCAGGATAGAAGCTCAGAGGCACTAAATTACAGGTGCTGCTGGAGTGGGCAGGACCATGCTAACTGGTGGACTGCTGCCACCTCCTTTTTTGTTTGATACGTTGAATAGATGGTTGCTGCAGTCATGCAGGACCAGGACATCAAAGATGTGGGTTGCAGCTACAGTGAACCAGGTCTCTGAAATAAAATGGCATTGGGTTGTGGTGAGGCCTGCTATGATTGCTATGTGGATAACTGTGGGGTGAGCATTGATCAGCATGAACTTGAGCTGTGCATTCTACGTGCTGTGGGGAATGAATTGGTGATGAGTGTTGGAAATTGCCCCCCATATAGTGCCACCTCAAAACGTTTTGCTTTCCTCCACCATTGCAGCCTGATGAAGTCTCCCAATACCATGTCGACTTGGCATTTTAAACCCCTTGCCCAGCACTAAACTCTCCTTTTATTACATATAAGTCACCCCTAAGGTAGGCCCTAGGTAACCCACAGGGTGAGGTGCTGTGTAATTAAAATGTAGGTCATGTAATTTTAAGTTTACATGTCCTGGTAGTGAAAAACTCCTAAATTCGTTTTTCACTACTATGAGGCCTACCGCTCCTATAAGATACCATTGGGGATTTCTTATTACCTTTAATAAGCTGTAATTCCTAAATGAGAGGTATTTCATGTTAGGTACCTATGAACTTGTAATGATAAACCCTCTTTAATGGCAAAGTTGTGATTTTTCATTACAATTTTGAAAATGCCTCTTTTATAAAGTTGGCATTTTCCTGCTATTAGGCCTCTGTGCCTCTTGAGCTCCATGACTGGGTGTAGCTGGCAGTTAGGACTTTGTGAATTCCTCTCAGACAGTCACACACTAGTGGGATTATCACCAACTTGATTGGGGTGGGGAGGGGAATCTGAGCACAGTCACACTTGCACTTGGATAGGCTGTGCCCCGTCTCCTCACAATAGGCCCGTATTGTCAGTGCCTCCAGCTTGGAGGAAGGACAGGGGAAGCAGGAAACTCCAAGAACTTCTAAGAACCTTTCCAGCAACTTCTCCCACCTTCTAGGAGAAGGGCACCAGGGTATAAAGATAGAGCTCTTAGATCCACTTTTCATTTCACTACTGGTCCTTCAGAAGGCCTTCAGAGGACTGCCTACTGCTATGACCTGCTGCACACGTTGCCAGGCTTCTGTTGTACCTGGAAGGACTGCTTTGGTGCCTGGAGTCTGCCTTGAACCCTTAAAGGCCAGCCCTACTGTCGAGCCCTGGTCCTACATCTGCACTAGGACTACCAGAAGTGACTCCAAGGGCTAGTTTGCTGGCCTCCTACTCAGAGTCACAAGCTCTCACCACCTTGAACCCACACCTGGACCCAGCCTGAGTGAGTCCTGAACACCAAAGAGGTCTCCATACACCCCACGAACATTGTGGTGCTATAGGTGACCAAATGTCCGTAGTTGCCGCTTTTATCTTTCAGGCGCTATTTTGAACCTCAAACTTTAAAAATTCATAACTCCAGTTTTACTGATTGGATTTTTGTCATTTTGGTTTGAAATTATTTATTAAAATGTACTCTACCCTTCTAAATTTGTTTGGGCTTTTTCTGATGTTGCGTTTTCAATTTATTACTCTGTGTGTGCTGCATAAATACTTTATCCAATGCCTCCAAGTTAAGCCTGACTGCTTTTTGTGTCTAGCTACCCAGGGTTAAGCACAGGTTAATTTAGTGACCTTTTGTGGTTCACCCTGCAAGGAACTATGGCTGTTGCTTGACCAGGGCTTGCACCCCAGTCAACCAGCAACCCAATTTCGCCCAGTGAGGTTATGTGATTGGACATGCGCGGACAGAGTAGGAAGACAGTCTTTGCATGGATGTGAGATGCAATGCTTAATTTAAAATTTTGAAAATACTTAAGTGCCAGGGCCTGAGGTATTTTTTGGGAAGCCACTGCAGTTAGTGCCACCCACTGTCCTTGTCAGCACTGCCAAATGCTATTACAGACCACCTAACACTGTAATTATGGCTTGGTCTCACGTCTTTTATATATTTTTTTAAAGTATATTGAATGTGTTGTTGATGATGTGTGCTCAAAGATATACAGAGAGCGTCACCATGTGGTAGACTGTCATGAGTAAGGGCTGGGGTTTATGAATAAGCGTTAAGCTACGCAATGGCAAATACTGGCACAAATTAAGCACTGGTAAGATGTAGGAGAGGGGCTGTGGAGGGGTGGGAAGGGTGCACATTGTGTTTTGGGGAGTGCTGATCTATGTGTAGTCTGGGGTACAGGGTTGTAACCAAGCAATAGCCTGAGATCATCTTCAACCGACCCTAGTCGTGAATGCCCAAGCAAAGTACACCAGTAGACCTTAAAGACGAACAAGTAAGGAGGAAGGCAGAAAGGCTGGCCCTGTGAGCTGGTTGGCGTGGACAGGAGACCACATGACCAGCATCACAGATATCTCGTTGGAGCAACATGGCCTATTTCCTTCCTGGTTAGCCAAATTTAATGCAGGTGAAAGTGTTTCACAGAGAGAGCTGGGCGCTGGTTGGCTGGCTCATTCATTCCAATCACTGATGACCTGGGACCCCTACTGGACTCCCAGCTATTTCCAGTCCTGTCGCAGAATGTGGCTTAAACGTCATTGTCACACATTTGTGTTTACAAACCCAAAAATGTTTGCTCTACCTCAGCCTTACAAGCTGTTTTAGGGTCCAGATACTTGTTATCCAGGGGCCTAATATGTAGTTAACGTTTTCCCAACTTGTAAGAGAGTTTCAGAGTAGCAGGCACGTCAAAGAAATATCATAACAGCCCAGTTACCCTCAGCACCTGCAAAGGGCTGCTCCAGCCTGCAACCAAATATTTAGGCCCCGTTGCTCCTTCAGGGTTCAGGATTGCGGAATAAATAAGAAATAATGAACATGTCTTATGTCAGAGGGAGGGAATGCCTGACTCGGCCGGGAAAGGACGAGGGGGGGTCACACTAGGCGGGAAATGTCCTGATCCTGCTGGCGGGGCTCCAGGGCTGTCAGGTTTATAACTGGATTAGCCGCGGCCTGACAGGGCCTTGGAGAGCCATTCGAGGCAAGAGCTGAAATAAATGACATTACCAGTGCTTCTCCTCGTGTGCAGGGAACAGGCCGCGTCTTATTCCGAGAATGACATCATTCTGGGAACAGACCGGGCCGGAGGGCTCTTATGGCCACGTGCGCGCAGGCCAGCAGCCATCTTGGCGCTTTAATTATCTGTCTCCCGTGCATTGTCCGGCGTCATCGACCCCCTCCCCGAGAGTCTAAGTGGGCGAGCTCACAGTGTGGACAGTGTGCAAGAGCGCTACCAACTCAAGAAATTCCGGGGGGTGCTAGCCTGAGAGGCAGCTGTGAGAGGCAGCATGCGTCAGGAGAATTGCCGGGATTAAACAAAAATAACAACGTTTTGTACTTTTAATATATTTGCATCGACTTATTCGAGTAGCAATGACAGTCACCAATAACAGTCGCAGGAATGAATCATCAGTGAGCTGCAGTAGGTCACTGAAGTGGTCCTGATTTAACACACACTGGACTGCACCACGCAGAGGGAATTTGGGGCCAGATGTAGCAAGCAGCTTTGCCCATTCTGAGTCTATGGGAAAATGTGTTGGTACATATGGCCCTAAGTCTGGTTGTGTAGCCGAGAAATGTTTACACAGCATCATTGAAACATCCGGCCATCGACCCACGGCAAAGTGGTAACGGAAGCAGCAACAGCAATAAAGCTTTTTTTTACGGAACAGCACAAACTAAATTTAACAGCCATTATTGCATAATTACATAATGCCTCGACCGTATAATACGCTGATCCTACAGAAATGTGAATCTTTGAAATGCAGGTTGTTCATTGGCCTCTGTACTGCAGGTGCGCTAACCCGCTGAGCTGTCACCGGGCAACAACTTTAAGTAACTTAACTATTATTACATGTTGTTTAGAGCGTGAGCGAAAATGAATTTAATAGACACCCTAGCACTTTACCGCCCATGAGTAACAAGCTAAGTAGCCACTTACTAAACCGTCTGGAACAGGGCTGCGCAAGCTGGGGGGCCTCAAGTGATCGTGGGGTTGGGGTGCCAGGTTCTGGCCAAATGAAGCATTATGCTGATAACAAGGCTTTGCTTTAAGCGGAAAATCTGAGCAGCAGTAAAGTGCTCTGTAATAACCCATCACTAACATGTTTTGTCATCTATATCCAAGCTGGGAGTGTGTGCCAAGATGGAAGGGACTCCGAATACCATTCAAAACTACCACCCCCGATAATCACAGTGTGGATACTTTTACACCTTGGTAAGACCTGCCTGACCAGAATAGTAGGTTTGGCATAATGTATTTGATTACATTTTTAAAACAGTAACAGGACTTCACTGCAATATTTAAGTAACTCTACACATATTTAAATAAACATTGGCAATTTAATAGAATAAATGTTAAAAAAACAAATCGTAGGGGGCTTGATATTTTTCTTGTTTTTTCAATGGAGACGGGGGCACGTTATTAAAACGCTTTCAGCGCACTTGTCTGGAAGGATTCCATTGGCCTCACGATCGCACTATTACCAAATGCAATGGGTCTGCACCTTACCACTCTCAAAAGGACAACCTGCTGGGCTCGTAGGGACACAGCAAACTGCACTAAGTCCGCAGGAAGTGTAGTAGCCCACTGAACTTTGGTGCCGGGCACCAGCCGTAGTAATAATGTTTACAGTTTTAACCCTTATTATAAGGCAGGGCACAAACAGGATGAAAACCTGGTTGACTAAGTATGTATGTATGTGTATATGTTGTTTCTGTGCTTGGCATGTTCATGGATCATTGCATGGCTCCTGGGTGGGTTGTTATATACTAGATATCTATGAATTCCTGCTCTCATCTTATCACACTTATCTACCCATCATCAAATGTCATGTCTCTATCAAACTATCCTCCATTCTCACTCTGACTCATCTCAAATCCCTTCTACTACTTTCATCTCCTAAATAACTCTGCCTAAGCTCTTCCTTCCCCTTCCACATCTAACTCACCAAACCTCACTCTACTACTGTGACCTCACACACAACCCTACTACATTCTCCCGCATTTATCTCACCCTGCTACTATGCTCTCCCTAACCCTTCCACATACTCTTCCCTCCTCCACCCCCTTTACTCATCCCAAGAATTTGGGTTGAGTAAATGAAGGATATACTCCCAATTAACACTTCTGGATTTCTTTCCTCCTCCACCCCTCCATTACTCCAGTCAATCTAACTAACAAACTCTCATATCTGCGGCTCAAATTAATTCATAATAATACTAAAACTGTACTCATTATTTCCCGATACTAATCCATCACTAATTCTTGTTGGGTTCCAGAGTAGCGTGCTACTCATCGAAAAGCGCTTCAACGCCTCGTCAGGGGTAGTAAGCGCTATATAAATACGATTACAATACAATACAATACAAATAAGTAATACTGCCTGAGTATGTGGCGTTCATTTTTTCACCCTGGAAAGTAATGGTTGTAAAGCTGAGTGAACGGGGCTTGGAAACCATAACCTCCAGGTTGTAGGGAGACACCGGCAGAAGGCCCAGTAACCCCCAAGCGCTGGATGCTTCGAGGTATTGCATTGCACTCCACCTGGCCTGTGCATTCTCACAAGGCCTTCCCTGCTGATGATAATACGATAACATCTCATCTGTCAAGGAGGCCTGTCCACATCTGCATCTTGTGAAACAAAACTGCGTAATAATAACTCGGCCCTGCGCCGGGGGCCGGGAGATTTGGAACAGCTGGCAGACGCCTTCCCTCTTGGAGAGGGTGGGAGGTTTTCATTATCTATAGAGCGGGCTGAGAACTGAACCAATGGCCTCTAGGCGCTGGGGAGAACATGTGCTTTAATGGGAGCACCGGAAGGGAAGGTTGACGCCGAATTACCACGTAGTCTGGAGTTCCTGCGACGAATAGGTGGTTTACTGCGGGGGATTTATACGCCACTTTAAAACCAATTAATAAAATGGTACAACAATCGTAGGCAATCTGACAAAAAAAAATCAAGAAAAAAACAGACGGACGTCAGAACTAGAAACAAGCTTTGGCAAAGCTAATAGGTCTGGTAAATTGATGCAATGGCTACATTTGTAGGTTTGACGGTAGCTAAAGCCTTTTCACCTTATTACAACTGTGTAGATATAATATATTTACTTGTAGGCGCTATCAACCAACCCCTCTTCGTCCACTGGTTTATGATTGAGTCTTTCACATTTTCCTCCTGCTCACTACGGCATACTGCATGGGGTTGGGTCTGGCCACTCCAGCCACTGGCCAACGTCACTGAGAATTACGACATTCTGCTCTTTTCACAAAGCACATTTAAACGCAAGGTAGATCCCGTCAGTACAAGGGACAGCTCTGATAAAGTGTCATCACTTAGAGCACCTACTTCTGACTACGTTGGATGATCAGTTTATTACCTTATCTATGTGTATTCGAATATGCATTTCTTCTCATATTCATGTTGGTATCTGCTTTTCAATGTTGTTTGTACCGACTCACTGCCAAAAAACATTGACTGACTGATTCCTAGTAGTTGCATCCTTGTTCTTGGGAATACGGGGTGCCCTGGTTTTTGTTAGCGTTTTAAATCCAAAAGGCTGGCTGTCAAAGGCAGGTCTTTTGGCTTTGCCATTGCTAGTTTCCATTTTATATTGGACGAATTTGCTACAAAATTAAAAGCAAGGAAAAAAAAAGAGAACATGCTACCTAAACATAGTGGCCATATGGTTTCAACTAAAAAAATGGTATTTTAAAAAAACAAAACTGCACAAGGATGACACAAATAATGGTAGGTTAAATACATATTGGCAAAGTAAATGATTAAATCCACCAGCCCGGCAGTGAAGTGCACTTCTTTACAGGTGGAAGGGCACATGTAATCCGGGTAAACAAAGACAGCACTCACAGTACAAGAGAGCCGGCTGCTCAAGCAGGTAGGCTTACTGTCCATGCTCCAGTCCTAACAGGACAGGCCATCGGGAGAGTCTCCTCACTGCAGCACATTTTCTGCAGCCTGAGAGCATTCACAGTAAACAACATCCCATCATTCTTTGGAGGTCGATATTAGTACTAATGAGTGGAGAAATTGTAGCATCATTCATTTACAGCACTGCAATGCAGTAAGACTTTGGCAGCAGGCGCAATTTTAAAACAAGCTATTATTAGTACTGCATTTTTGGTATCCAGGCGCTACCCCGTACAACGCCTACTTACGTTCCATGTTGTCAATAAGCTCTGAGGCGGGTGCACTCAAGCACTTATTGCTGCAATGTTCTGTTAAGACACCCCAGATGTGACTGCGCCTTGCCTTGGCCACCTGCGGCGCTTGCCTTTCCCTGGCCCTGGAGACTGTACGGGGGATGGAGAAAATGTCTGGCCTGCTGCCCAACTATGGGTTAACAAAGGAGAGTGTTCCTGGCTGCTACTCAAGGTGCAACCATGAGTATTGCGTTTTGTGCGTGAGTTGTTTTAGATACGCAAGGATACATTTGTGAGCAAGTCAGAGGGTCTTCAAGGTTTGGTGGGAGTTGCCGTGGGCCTAGTATGTGGACGGTCTGGACAATGACGAGGAATCCAAGGACACAAATGCTGCTGTAGTGACCTAAGCCTCTTGAAGACGAGAGAACAAATTCCCAAATACATTTGTATATTTGCATCTGCATGTTTACCGCCACACATGGGATAACTTTTAGGAATTCACAAAAGTGTCAGTCAGAGCTCGGGGAAACATTCAACTATTCCAAATTTTTAGAGGAATTCCTAGAAAGAATAGACCGATTGTGCATAGAGTGCAATGACACATGCGAAAATCCCAATACACTTTTTTCCTTTTTGTTTTTCTGCAAGTGGATAATATATTTCCCCAATGGAGGAAACCATTCCCCTACACTCCCAAAGATTTTGGGGATGCTTAATGTCCGCTTTCCCCCTTGAAAGGCATTTACAATTGCCTAAGACAGAAAGTAATCTTCAACATTTTCCAGGGTGGAGAATGGGTTTGAAACAAGCTTGTGAATGCACTGTGAGCGTTTGTAAACTTTTCAGTCCATTTACTCCCCACCACTGAAGTAGGATTTACACATGCATGCTATTACACCATCAATGGGTAATGTTACCCTTGGGCAAACTGCCTTTCAAGTGCAGGTTCACTGTTGGAGAATTTCTTCCACTCCTAAATCAAGTCATTTGCTTTGTGAATCAGACTCGAGGTAGTACATACTTGGCTGGCGGAGGCAGAATGAGAATGGTTGTAGTTGAGTTCGGTGTTCATATGGTTTCTCTCCACTACATGCCGGTATTCGGATGGGTTAGGTAGTGGGAGGTTGTGTTTTGTAACGAGCTGCCCACAGACCTTCTCTGACCATCGAGGGTCATCTTGAGTCGAAGGCTACTGATAACCTTGGTGCTGGAGATGATTGGCTTATCCAGGATGATAGGCGGGGTTGGGATGGTCCAGAGGTCGTCTCTGCGTTTAGCTTTGTAGGACAGCAATTTGTTTTGGTCCTTTACTTGTGTCCCAGGATCCTCCTTCTCGTTAGTGATTCAATGGCACACCACATTCTCAGCCGAGGTCTTTGTTTTGCTTGTTGGTGGTGAGCAGGTAAAGTTGAACGTCATAGACTTGAGTGGTAGAGTAAGTCATGGCCACCTATAATCTTCAGGAAAAGTTAGAGGTAGATGTTAGAAAGAATTAGAGATGAGTGTTTCTTGTGGAACTATGCAGGAGCACAGAAGGGAGATGGAAAACTGACCATTGAGTCTGAGTTGCAGGGATCAGCCAGAAAAGAAGGACGCACAGCAGGAAGGGAAGAAGACCACAACTCCTGCTTCCTCGGTGAAGCAACAAACAGGATCTCATGGTCAAGTAGGTCAAAGTTCATGCCAACGTCTAAGGCTCCAGCAAACAGGTCTTGCCTGTGACTCTCAGTTGTCCCAGAATCTGTGGAATCTATTTCTGTGCCGTGCTCTGCAGTGGGCTGAGAAAACTGACTGTCGAGGAAAGCCTAAGGTAGGAAAAAATGTATTCATGTTGTATAACATATGCAGTACAGAGGTCAGTAGTGCTTAATTTGTGCCAGTGGTTGCAGGTGGTGAGCTCCAGCATTTGTGTTTGAGAACCAGAACTTATTTTTAATCATCAGACTTTGACCCTGAGCAAGAGAGAAAGAGAAATGGAGGAAACACAGAAAGAAGATTAAAGGCAATTGGAGGCCCGCAATGGGTTTGTGATTATTAGGGAAGGGAAGTTCTGCTCAAAAGATCATGAGTGGACTTGGGTGAGCAGCCATGGGTCTATGGTTGTTGAGGAGGACGCTGGGGGACATAGGGAGGTGTGTGTTTGTTGTGGGGTTGCTCAGGTCGCTCATGCTTTTCTTGAGGAACAACATGATGATTCCTTGCTCGTGGGTGGTGGAAACTGTTCCTTCTTTGAAGAACTACCTCCCGTGTTCTAGAAGCTTTATCCTAAAGGCCTTAGCCCGGTTCTGTGGTGAGGGGTGGGATCTATTCAGTATTTTACCGGTTGGTGTGACAATACCAGGGCTGTAGGAGGTGTCTCTATGGTGGTGCGTGTTCAGATCAGCAATCAGAAATTTTCTGTGTGAACCCCGCACCTCACAGTCTGCAACAGCTGAGACCTTCTCTGGTCCCACTATTCGGGGTTACTGTGAGTGAGAGTTACCATTACCACAAGAAATACTGGTAATAATATTAAAAGTTCTAATGATTATGAAGGCGCTATGTGCATGGTGCTATATGGAGGTACCCCGAGTGTTGCAGTGGGATCCATGGCTGGGACAACCAAGGCGAGCACGAGTGGGCTCTGTGCGACCCCCTCCGGCTACAGCCAGCTCCAGGCAGATCAAACCCAGACCTGTCATCTGCACAGGAAACGTATAAAGTGCTTTATTGCAGGAAACGGAGCGGAGTGCAGGCCTACTCCTCTGCGCCTCGAGTTCACATCACCATCAGGCAGAATGACCTTTGATTCACTCATAATCCCTCAGCACAGGGAGCACAGGAAGACTCTGGTAAGCAGCCCTAAAGAGGATGTATGTTTTCGGGGTGCGTGGCGCCGGTGGGGGGGGGGTTGCAGTTCCAGCTACAGGTCAGGCTTCCAGGCTCCGATTCCCGAACAACCTAATTTCCCCATAAACTGCCAGTCCAGTCAGTTTGGAGGAAGCCTGCTCTAGAATCCAAATGCATGCATGCACTGCGCTCAGTGTGATCTTATGCATGTGACGGTATTACCCCATCCAACTGCAGTTGCTTTTGCAAACTGTCGCTAAAAGTCGCAAACGCCACAGAAAGGATACGAAATAAAGGGTCCGCAATGGATAAACATATTATGGGTGTGTAAAATTGCATTTTCTTTCTTTCTATTTTTTTTGCAACAGGCCTAAATTCTTTGGAAATCCAGACAATGCTTGCAAAGTTTTTCCTGTTCCACTTACTCGTGGAAGCTGTAACTTTTGCAATCATTTAATTACTGCATGAATTCCTATTTAACACCAAAAAAGTAGTACGGGATAAGGCATGCTCCTAAACAACACTTACCACTATTTTCTTGTGTAATGCCATTATGTTTTTTAAAAAAAGCCTGTCCAAAAGTTAAACTTGCAAAGAAATACTCTGCACAGATAGATTTTCCAGGGTGACTAGGTATGATAAATATTCTGCACAGACATGGTGACTAGGTATGATAAATATTCTGCACAGATAGATTTTCCAGGGTGACTAGGTTTGATAAATATTCTGTATGGGATTTCCAGGGTGACTAGGTTGGATAAATATTCCGCATGGATTTTCCAGGTTGACTAGGTTGGATAAATATTCCGCATGGATTTTCCAGGTTGACTAGGTTTGATAAATATTCCGTATGGGATTTCCAGGGTGACTAGGTTTAATAAATATTCTGTATGGGATTTCCAGGGTGACTAGGTTTGATAAATATTCTGCACAGATTTTCCAGGGTGACTAGGTTTGATAAATATTCCGCATGGATGTTCCAGGGTGACTAGGTTTGATAAATATTCTGCACAGATTTTCCAGGGTGACTATGTTTGATAAATATTCCGTATGGGATTTCCAGGGTGACTAGGTTTGATAAATATTCTGCCTAGAGTTTCCAGATTGACTAGGCTTGAAAAATATTCTGCATAGCTTTTCCAGAGTGACTAGATTTGATAAATATTCTGCATAGAGTGTTCAGGTTGACTAGGTTTGATAAATATTGTGCATAGATTTTCCATGGTGACTAGGTTTGATAAATATTGGGCATAGATTTTCCATGGTGACTAGGTTTGATAAATATTGTACATAGATTTTCCACGGTGACTAGGTTTGATTAGAGTAGAGCGAAATGTGTCTTGGGTCTTGTGAGAAATTTCTCATAATGTGGAAACGGGTGTTGTTGGGGCAGTGCTGGAAATAGAAAACATATACTTCGGGAACTCATAAATTGGGGATCAAGGTGTGGCAGTGGAAAGGGGGTGGAGTCACGAGGGGCTCGAGGTCATGAAGGCAGACTCTGATTGTCTATGTATTCATTTTTTTGTTAAAAACTTTACAGTAAAGAAATTGGCAATAAGGACAAATTAAACAGTAAATCAGACCCTAGTGAATTACAAAGAGACTATATTTGAAAACTGCTTTATGGGTTGAGGCACCTGCTGCAGAGTTTTTGTGTCCCCAGCAATTTTCCGGGGATAATAACGGTAAAATAACTCTGGTAGTTAATGCACTTGCTTAAGAAATCTGTGTTTTGTCTGTTTTGTCTAGTTACTGTTCTGACACATAGCAGCATAGAGGTTTAATGTGCCTACTGCACATTACAGTGTGAAGCACGCAGATCACCAATTTGTTTGATATATATAGGTGAGTGGATTACTTCTTTTGACAGTGAGACCCTTTGGTACATGCAGTTCATAAATTACAATCCTTCTAATAAAGGACAGTGATCTATGGAACTGCATCAAAGAGCTACATGAAAACTGCAAGGCACGGTTTAGAACCTTATTGTTTTTCCCCTCAATCTGTTGGTACTCTAAGGTTGCTAAAGTATTCCTTTGGGCAGCAATGAAGGCTTATTAGTATAGACAGCCTCAACCACTGTTGCGTTTTAAATCCTGACTTCATGTTTCTCGTGCCCACGCCATCATAACTTATATTGCCTCTCATTATGAATAGCATGTCACTTGTATTCCTTGTAACCCTCAAAGTCGTAACTAACATTTTATGTACACTGATTTACATACTTGTATGATTTATTGTCTCTGTATAATGTGCGTGATGTAAAGCATTCTGACTCCCTACACTCGGATAAGCAGCGCTAGAAAATAATTAAATTAAAATAAAATTTGTGCTATTTAAATTTATTTGTTTAAATACTCATAGAGACAGATCCATCTGACATTTTAGTGTGCATGCATATCTCCTACATAAAGAGGTGAAACAAAGCCTTAAACCTGCCTGTAAATCGTAGTTTCTCATAAGTGCATGTTGAGTGGTAAACTGTGTGCCTTTCTTTACCTACATTGCATTTTTATCCAGGAGTTAGGGTCCAGATAGCACCCAGCTGAAAGAAATTAGGGCCGACGGCTCCTTAAATCAGGCCTTTGTTTTGAGCCTAGATGAAAGTGAAAATAAGAAACTCCCCTAGGCGCATGTAGGTTGCCGCACCCAATGAAAAGCAGACAACCTGCATGTGTTGCTGAATGTGTTCCGATGTCAGCAAATTACACCACAAAAAATTCTGCATATTTAACTGGGACAAGCCTGGATCTAGCTCAATAGTAGCTGCCAGATGCAGTAGGATCCCCAGATTTCCTGCAGTGCCTGAGAGAGATGGGAAAGACTTCCAGTTGTGCCCGGGGCTCCTCAGGCGGGTGCTGCAGCCTGAAGAGAAGCTGATTGACTGGGGCAAAAGAGATGTAAGCAGGGGATTAAAGTAGGGTGCCCAGGAGAAGTCTTCTCATTTCTTGCCTCCCCTTGAGTGCCCAGTATCCCATAAAATAGGTTCCTCCCTGCCCATCCCATTTAGCAGGGAAGAGCCTGTGGGGTGGAGGAGATGGTGGGGTACACTGTTAGGAGTTTGACATGTTTTTATGTACCTTGTGTGAGAGGAATTACTGGTGAGTCTAACCGTAAGCTTTGTCGGAGAATCCTAAACAGATAGCATTTCTTCTGCTCCAACTGGGGGGAGGCAAAGAGATTGGGCTCCCATTGGAAGAAAATGTTCTCGTCTGGCATCTTGGCATAAATGTCATTTAATGCACCATGCCTTTTGGCGTGCTAGTTTCATAGCCCTTGGGAAAAGGCCATCCTTGCATTGTCAAGCCTTCCTGAAAACATGAGGGAATCCTTCTCCGACCTTTGTGCTTACTGCATAGATGCACCTAGCAATCCATGCATAAGGGGTTAGATAGTCACTGCAGACTGAGTTCCATGCTACATATGGTCTGCAGTTGAGGTGCATTCAATCATGCAAACAACAAGGTTTTGGAGGGATATCTCGGTCCAATTAATAGACATGCCCTTTGACGGCCATTGCCTCTTTGGTGACAAAGTGGACTCCTTTTTCAAAAGGTAAGGATTTCTGGCTCTTAAATGGTAGATGCTACGATGAGACAATAACCTTACTCCGTTTTCAGCTTCATCAATGTCTACAATAAAGCCTCTTTCATTTTTCTCATGTACGGGATCACACACCATCAAGAAGGAGGGTGAGAGGTACGATTTCTTCATTAATGGCAGAGTATAACTTGGAACCAGTGGGTCCTTTAGCTTCAGGTTATTCTGTTATTTCTAAAGAGACCGACCCCCATACTTCCAACCTTTCCCCACATCTCCTACTCAAAAATCCTGATGGAAGAAATATGTTCCTTTCTATACAAAGGGGCAACATAGCAATCTTCCCTCCCTCATGGAGGTCAAATGTACTATTCATAGTTCTTTACAGATCCGAAGTAGGGAAGCGGTCTGTGACCCATGCTCGACCTCAGATTTACCATCAAATCGTTGGAAAACTAAAAGTTCACGACTGCTGCTCCTAAATACAATCTATCATCTCTTCAGCAGCCGGGTAGGCTAGTCTCGCTGAATCTGCAGGATTCTTACTTCCATGTGCCGGGTTCCCCTCAGCACAAGAAGTTCTTGAGATTTACAGTGTGGGATTTTCTGGTTCAGCACGCACTTCTTTCATTCGGCCTTGCCTCGGCCCCAGGGGTTTTCATGAAACTGAAGGCAGTAGTAGTAGCCCACCTCCGTCCTTGGACTAGCTTCTGAAAGCCACTGTGCTGGAGGGTTTTACATAATAAAACACTAGGCAGATTTATAGATGAGAGTCTAAAAGTAAGAGTTTATTTTGTCGCAGTCTGTAAATCATACAGTATTACTCTAAGGTATGAGAACTTCTTTGGGGCTGTTTATTTCTCAGAATTTTCCAATGTCTCCCTCTATTCAAATACAAACTTGATACAAAATAAATAATTAAACAACTAAACCTTAGTTCTGTCTTGTCTTTTGAGTCAGACTATCCCCTATTTCATTGTTATATTCATTTAGTTCATTTCCTTCCTCTTTTTCCCTCTTGGAAATTGTAGCTTTTTCGTTCTATTTGGGAACATTTACTTTTCTTTCTCTTTCCTTTACTTTGTTTATTCCGTTGTCTTTTCTCTGTGTTTTTTTCCTCAGGGCAGTCCTTTGGGATATGTCTCTTCTAATGCTATACTCTTTCTAGTCCTACCCTTTTACAGTGCTACCTTCCTAAAGCAGTTTTCAGCCTTTAAGTCTCCAACTAGTAAACGCAAAAAAAAAGTTTCTGTTAATGTTTAGAGTCTTTAGACAGCCACTCCATTGGATCAGGTCTTATAAGGATAACAGACATCAGGCTGTCCATCTTCTCCCATCCCGCTCAGAATTGAAGGTCTTACGGTAGGGTTTTCTTTCATTAGCCCCACCCTTTTTAACCTGAACATCCGTCCTCTGGCTCAGTTTACACAATCCTTTGGGATGAAGTTTATGAATTATGTAGATGATGTAAGGAAATGCCTCTTTTTGCAGGTTCACCCCTACATTTTTGGACTGATGATGCTGGTTCTTTCCACTGAGAGTGCCCAAAGGATAGCTAACCAGACCTCAGTGGCAGTGTTCTGACCCTATACAAACTGCATGTCAAAATGGACACACCCAGCTGGCAAGACCTGGCTTACTTACAGGTATGTAGTATATGGTCCCCAGAGCATATAAGGCAGAGTGTCCACTCAGGACTGCAGCACTGTTTGTGCCACCCTTGTGAGACAAAGTACAAAATGGCCTGCATATACATACATACATACATACATACATATAAGCTGGCTAGACCAAGTGGCACGTCATTCTCTGTCAATGTGGCCCTCCTTTGGAACTCTTTACCTTCCTCCCTGCACAAAATACGTTATCTGCTTCCTTTTAGAAAAGTCTTAAAGACTGATCAGTATACACAAGTACTTGGTGACTTTCCCAATTGTGTATCAGCATTTTCCTCAGTACCAGGATGCCATGAAGGCAACTGTGCGCTCTATAAGTGTTGATGTAATATAACAAAATGCCCTCCTCTTTAGCCCATCCACTCGCCAGCACCACAGCTCACAGTGAAGGGGTGGATTGCTTTAACTGCTGGGAGGTCAATGGACCACCTTCCTTCATCTAGGTGTCACTGGGGTTTCCTCCTCTTTGCCTTTTCAGGGGCGTAGCATCAAGGGGGTGTTTGGGGCGTTACACCCCACCTAATAAATATATTTTCTGCTAAATAGCTGGGTACAGGTGCTTTCAATCCGGTATGGTGAGGTGTCTATCAGATTTGAACAGCAATTTTTACATACACACAGACAAAAACGCACACAAACTTTCCCTGTTTTTAAAGTCTTCAACAAGGTTGGTTATTGTACAAAATAATGTGTTTTCTTTCTCTTACCCCTACCAAGCCACATTTGTCTCCCACTCCCCCGTTAGCCCATCTCGTGTGCCCTGCTTGCCATATAATGTATTGTAACATTTTATGCCAGTGCCACTGTTTGGAAATCAGAAGCTACCCCCAATCTTAGTGAGCAAGCTACCCCCCTGTACCTTGAACGTTAGCATTCCTGACTTTGGTCTGTTTCTTTCCTCTGCCCGAAGCGTCTGGTTTCCTAAATGTGACGTGGTAGAGAGTTTTCCTTTGTTTACTCTCCCCTAGGTTTCTCTCCACTTAAAGTTCATGGAGGCATCTCCCTTTATCAGCGATGCTCCCTGAAGAAACATAAGTCCCTTCTCAGTGTCTTTTTTTATACAGTCTGCTTTTCTCCCAGTGTGATGTGTCTTTTGTTTTTACCCACAGTTGTTTTCAAAAGACCTTGGTCTGTTTTCTTGTTGGTCAGTCAAAGTCTTCCCTGACTTCTAACTACTGTGCCTTTCCCCTGCTTGCCCGGGATGAGTTGCTTTGTGCTAATATACAAGGCCAGTCTCCTCCACCACACCCTCCCCCTCACCCCTTTTTCCTCCTTTCCCCTTTTAATTCTTCCACTTGGGAAGAAACTGTGATGGAAATCTTGATAGAAAGTCTACATTACTGTGTTTGATCTGAAATGTGGACGGTTGGAGGGATAAAAAGACATTTTGGAACCCTGGTATTGCTGCTTTTTATTTTGGGCAAGTCATGTTAGGGGGCATGGTGTGTAAATAACAGGCATTCTCTCTCCTCTAAGAAATACCATAAAGATTCAACAGTCTTTTTATAATGAGCTAGTCTTTTTCTACAGTCAAATAATTTATCTTGGTAACAATTTATGACAAATATACAGTCTGTTTTTTGTCTTCTCCAATAGCAACGCTTGGTGACAGTACCAGAAAAAAACTACCCAGATGTTTCTGTCTGTATTATAATTTTTTTTTAGAGAAATCTAGGGATCCTCGGCTCTTAAAAATCGTATACTGTGTGGACCCCTCCCCTCAACCAATTCAGAAAGCAGTCTTATCCGTTGCCTAGGCTTCAAAAGATGCTGGAGATGTTTGTGTCTCTCCAAGGTGGGGTGCTCATCAGGTCTCTGCAGGAGAATTTGTGCCATTTCAATCCCTAGTAACTACGGCTGTTAGGATGGCTCTGAGAGTTTTTCTCTCTCATCCTCATGGTAAGCAAATAATAGTAGTGATCTACAGTGCAATTTACCTTACCAACCTCAGAGAGGTAGGTTCCCATACCCTGGGCCATACAGAGAATTCGGTCTGTCCGCAGCTCTTCCAGCAAGGATAGAGAACTCAACTGTAGATTATCTCGGCAGAAGACCCACAGGAGGGAGTTCTCAAAGGAGGAGCTGGACCTCCTGAGTTGGATATTTCAAATGTGGACTGTCCAGAAATCAATCTGTTCACAGTGGAATATAACAGAACAGTCCACTGAAATGGTCCAGACAACATCCCCGCCCTGAATTGTTTGATAGATGCTCTCTGTGCGCCACTTACGTCCTATTTCCACAATGCTTTCCATCCTGTGTCTCAGACCCAAAGATTCAGAATATCTGACTCCACATAGCTCAGGTGATCTTGATAGTGCCCACCTGTGCCTTGGTACTCTAACCTGCTGAACTTCATTTTGCTCCGCCAGGGGTGTCCGCTTTTGCACGGCAGCTGCAGAAGGTTGTGCTTCCTCATCTGGCACTCTACCTTTGGCTCATAGATCTGGCTTCATATGCCATAGGAGTCGAGCTCCACCTCACTCATATCATGAGAAAAGACAGGCCTGAAGCCACTGTCTTGGCAGGTCAGGCTGGATTGTAACTAGTAGGAACAAGGCTAATTTGCATATGTTAGTCCTTCTCAGGAAAGGCAAACAGGACAACAAAACAATGTATTTGAGAACACATGCCTGAAACTTGCTATTGACAAGTGTTTCTTTCTTCACAAGGCACTAAATTAGACCCTTGAGTGTACTGAAGCATGCGTTTGCTTTGTTCACAGGTAGTGGTAAGTATTTCTCACAAATAGTTAAATGACCCGTCTGAAGTTCACATATAGGATGTTTCAAATAGAATTGCTGCTATTTTATTTTACAGGTTAGCAGTGACTCCTAAGTATCAGGTTCAGTGAAACCATACTTTTACCGGCTTAGATGAGCAATGTTCATCCGTGTGTCTAATGTTCATACGTGTGTCTGTTCATAAACATTGTGTCCTACCAAAAACACGTTTCTAAATACCCAAGAGGGCCATGTATTTAGGTTACTGTACATCATTAAAAGTGACCCTTAAGAATGCCTATGACCTGTGAGGACGACAAGACAGAAACATGTAAACCACATCTTAATTATTGGACAACCAAGGAACAGGTAGGCCCTCCAGTGTTAAACTCAGTCCCCTTGTCTTCTAACTATAGGAGTGTGGAGAAATCGGCCAAATACCAGTCAAAAGCACTATATAAAAAAAACTAGATGTTTTCACTATCTTTACAGATCAAAAGTCAACCTGACCTGTCCTGCTCTCGTAAACTGTTGAAATCAAGGTTGTTTTCGTATCCACTTTAGTCCTCCAGTTTTCTTTTAGTTTGCTGCAAGTCCTTAAGCGCCAAGACACCCTGGGGTATTTGTGCGCTCTAAAAATAATTATCAATATCAATTTAAAAAAATGCAGCCTGACGTGAAGTATGGGCAGGAGCTGAGGCGCCTTCTATTTCTTGTGATCCTCACCCCATTACCACATTATATCTCGCCTGAAGTTCAGCCTGTCTCTAAGGATTTTCTTCAGCTTATTTCTCCTGTGGGGAGGAGAAGGGACTCCCATAGGCCAACCACAGTTGCACCTGCGCCATCATCTTGCCAAAAAGTGAGAGTGAGAAAGAGGCAGAGGCAGTTAATCCACACGTCCCTATCCATCAAACCTGGGAGAGCAGCTCGGAGCAGGGTCAAGGCGAGGACAGGCCTTCCTTGGGTGTCCAGTTCCATGCGTCATTCTTCAAGCGCCTTTCGTCCCCTCGCACTGCAGCCCATCCCCTTCCTTTTATTTCACGGACCCTTAATGCAACAATGCCCCTGAAAGGAACAAGCACTGGCAAAGCCAATAGGTCTGTCCTTAAATGGTCTGATAGTTTTTTTTTAACGCAAGCATTTGCCACAAAATAAATGTAAAAAAACATGCAGCCACCTAAATGTGACTGGCGTCTATCTGCCTGCATTAGAATTTTAAAATTCGAATACATCCACTGAAGTGGCTGCTTTAACAGAGATGCTTTTTATTTAAATAACAAGACTTTCAGTTGTACCATTCATTTTATTATTTGTGAAGGAGACATGAATAAATCACGAGCAAACCAAGTTCTCAAACTGCAGGCACCTTCACTGTCATAGTGTCACTTAAACAATTTGTTAAAATGAGATGGAAACTAAATCAGCATATATGTATGCAGCCAAAGTGCAGTCAAAACAAATAGCCAGTATTTAAGGTTTATATACTGTACAATTAAATAAATAAAAGCACACTTTGAACAAACTGGTCACTAAAGAGAAAGGAACTATGTTTAGACAGATGCACAGACCCTGCACAGGTTGCGTGCAGTCACTGAAAGTAAAGAGAGCCAACAGGTAAAGTGGGCTGGCCCTTGTCCATGATTTATGTTACAGTGGGGCAGATGCAAAATGTGAATGACAATTTAACAAAACAATGGATGAAGCTCACTGACCAAAAGCCCCTCTCTGTATGTATATATTGTTTGATTTTCGGAAAAACAATGGCCCCGTGAGACAGATACAGCTGTCCTAGAGGCTAACCTGAAAATCTAGGTGCTCAGTAGAGGGTGGTACTGGTTTTTAACCTGTTTTACGATGTCCCAAATGTTGGCACGTGACAGTATTTTCATTTTTTGTTTAGTGCTTTTCAGAGCAGACACAGGCATGCACTTTGAGCCCTCCAGCTGCCTAATGGGCTGCTCTGGGCTGGACACTGTGCTATATGCGCACCGAGGATAAAACTCAGGTTTGAGACAAGAGGAGAGTGCAGGGTGCAAGTTCCTGTCCCTTCTGCTTCAAGATCTCTGAGGAATCAGCTGCAATGACAGGTCAGTAAGCAGAAAGCCACATGCTGGAACTGCACTGTTAATTCATGACCTGCATGTTTCCCCAGTTTTGGAACAGGTAATTTCTGATGCGTGGTAACTAGTGTGGAGATACCAGCCCATAGCATAACGCAAGATGAAGGGGCACTCCTACAGGACCTTCTGAGGAGCCCTGAAGATTCACTAACTATGATATTTTCAGGCTTTAGGTTGAATGGGAAGATCTCTGAAGGGTGCGGTCCCCCCAGCTTCGACTGGCCCTGTGTTACCGGCTGGTATAGGTAACTAGTGCCCCGGTATATCGCTCTCAAGTTAATGGCCATCTCATAATGAGGGTCTAAGCCCCATCTTACACATTGTATCTTATTTTCTTTATATCTACCTCTCTTGAAAAATGAGCCTAAAGTACACTACCACGCCCCACCCCAATAATTTTGAAGCAACCATACTAACACCTGCTGCACAGAGGGTCACTGGACCATGGACAGTAACACTAGAAGAGTCTGCATTTTTCAGAGAATATTGTTGGATCTAGCTGTTTATCCGGGCTTTCCAGATTAGGATAACCACTTCTCATGCGATAACAGACACTGTTTCCATTCTTCGACTTTCATTGACAACATAATGCATTCTGGGCATTGTAGTCTTGGTTGGTATTCAATGAACTAATTCTATTTACACACCAGATAGCAATCATTTGTAGCTTAACGCACAGGACCAGACACAACATACATGATGACACAGTGTAAGGTGGCCATTCACTAGAGTTTGCTTACTGTTCCCTTTATCTCAGTATTCCTGTACCTGGGAGCAAAGTTCACAAAAATATTGTTAAGCCCAGGTCACATGACCCAATTTTGAATATTGCGAAGAACTACAGGTAGAACAGGAATGAGGTGAGACTGAGCAATGCAGTTAATTTAACTGCCAAATATCTGCTTCCTCTGCATTTGCACTGCCCCTTCTGGATATACACTGCCTTCTAATCGCCGCAACATCTGCTGACTATTGGTGGCTGGTAATCTTAGGAAGTTGTGGGATGTAATACTTGCCCCTAAATACAGTGAGCAGGCAAAGCAAGGGAGCCAGGTGATTTCTGGGAGGGTTTGTGGGGTTTTCCCCCAATAAAAATGAGAAGTAATGGGGTCATTCCGTGCATTTTAAAGCATAATTTGCACATAAATGTACTAAAAAGTGATAAGATTTGAAAAGACATTGATAAAAAAAAAACATAATTTCATAGTGTGCCTTTAGAGCTTGATCCTATCCAGGAGCTGACCCCTATTTTATATCCAAACAATTGGGAGTGAACGCCAAGAGGTAGCTATAACCAGGCTCCCTGAGGGGTTATCCCGGAACCCTCAACCAGTAATTGCCACTTGTAGTGTAAGTGATCCTTACTATGGTTTAATTATTGGATGGCATCATCATAGGGTTTCGCTCCTGGATACTTATTTCTCCAGGTGAAATGCCAACTCCATCTGGGAGGATAGTGTTGGGCTCTGTGTATGAAAAAATGAGGAATGAAAAGGAAGGTGTATAATACAAGTAAATAGTTTAACATAAGGTTAAAAGGGTATAGGAATAAGGTTAAAAGAACAGCAATGTGATCTAAATCTGACATGTTACCTGTCCGGTGTATCACAATAGATCATCAGTGGTCAACACGTTTCTTCCCTTTCTGCCCAAAATCACAATAGATCATCAGTGGTCAACATGTTTCTTCCCTTTCTGCCCACAAGGGTCATCAGCCTTCATCAGGACCCATTAAGTTGTTACCAGAACCCTTCTGCAGTGATCTCTGTCGTGATCCACAATTATTATGGCACTTTATGGTCTTTGTATTTTAACGAGACACAAAGGAGTCCAATAGCTCCAATAAGGTTTGATTCTCAAAAAATGTAAAAACAGAAAACATAGAGAAAAATATAGCAGGGTGCACACCTTTCTTCTTGATGCGGACATTTCAAATTTCTCTCACCTGTCATCCCAATTCTAGGTTCGGACCAGGTTGTGTAATTAGGTCCATATATAGCCATTATCTCCAACTATCATTCGTACTTGAACCACCCTGTTCCTGTACAGCAATGAATATGTAAGATGATGCATTAATCATTATGTAAGATGATATATTAATGAACGCTGTGTTTTTAAACAGCTCGAACGAAAAACAAGTAGCTACTGACAAAAACTAATAAAGGACATATCCAAAATTTGACTCAACTCAAGTGTTTCCTCAAAGAGTACGCACTGCGCTTATCATTTAAGTACCTTATAGCATCTGTTGCACTGCTTCATGGGAACTCGGGCGGGTGGGGGTCTTCAACCACTTTGGTCTTGTTAAGAAAGTTAAATAGAGATAAATGAACCCTCCATCAATTATCATAACACATACAATTAATCTGGTTACTTCTTTATAATATGTAGAGTGTAATGGATTATTTCCTTCTGTGAAAAATGTGGCTCTACAGTTGTTCTGACCCCATTTTATTACGAATTTGCTATACCTCCTCCCACACACATGTACCAAGAACGATTTCCAGTGTCCCAGGCCCAAAACCTAGTCATTGGTGCTCCTCATCCATATGTCAGTGGTGGCCAAGATGTTGAAAATTACTTACGATCTGCCAGTGGCACAGTTTTGCCATGGGTGCCCCTATATATCAAGAGCCCACCAGTAAGAAATTCCACAATTTTTCCATAAATGCCCGCTACCATGGGTGCTCACTCTTATACCAAGCATTACCACCAACATGCTCGATACGAAGAATTACCTCCCTGCAGTGTGGTAGGGGCTGCAGTTTGCCAAAGGTAAACAGCTCACATCCATATGTCAAGGGTGCCCTCCCAATAAGCCAAAACGTCTCCCAAGTGTGCTAGGGCCAGCAACCTGCTCACAAGTACACACACTCTCACACATTTGCATACACTCACTCTCACAATCACTAACTCACACATTCACATATGCTTACTGTCACAACGTTTGACACGAACACACTTTCACACACACTCGCTCACATACTCGCATACGCATATGCTCCACTTACTCTGACACACTCGCAACGCTCTCTCATATACACCCTTTCTCACACACCACACACTTTCACTCCACACAGTGTTAGACTCCCAATTTTTCCAGTCCACTTCTGTTGCACAAGAAAAGGCCGAACTGCTGCTGTTCCTGAAAACTGCAAAATGTAAAAACATAGCGCCCACGTGCCATGCGTGACCCCTTCCGGCACTTCTGCCTTTTTAACCAGGAACAATTTGAATTTTGAGATTTTCAGCTCTTACGTTTCAAAAAACCTGCAAACTGAAGGTCTTACAAATAGGCGAAATGCTTGTATGACCTGAGCGGTGACCGGAAAATTACTCAGCCGCCCCTCCAGTATTTCTTTATCGGTGGATCCAGCGGTGAGTAGGGCTGCCACCCGGACGTTTTCATTCCGCCATGACAGGTATTTGCCGTATTTTTTTTTAGAAAAATCAGTTAAATCTGGTATTTTTTTCAGCTTGTTAGTACATACTTTGAACAGTAATTGTTAGCAGGAAACAGCTTAAAATGGGTCTACAGCTGCATTAATGAAAACAATCTGATAATTAAATTAAACAAAGACAAAGAGGCCATGTTAGAAATTAATACTGCCGATTTCATATAATCGTCTGCTTTAGAATAATGTCCAGGCTTTTGCTGAATTTTAAAACGTGAACAGATGGCCAGTATTTATCTCTAGGAAAGGTGGCAGCCTAGTGGCGACAGCGGAAAGCTGTGAGCACGTGAGAGAAGGCAGCGCGGACAGTGAAACAGCTCCATGTGCTCTGTAGGGGAGAGAGGCAGCACGTTAGTCTGTCTTCTGTGTCTATGGGGTGCAGGTCAAGCTCCATTCATTCTGTTGTGAAGCCCTCATCCGTGTGCTGATGGGCAGATGTGGGCTTTGCATGATGGATTGCTTCCCATGATAAGACCCTTCTCCCCAGCTGACACCCCCCAGCGCTCGTGTGCTAAATCACAGATGCAGTTATGACATGTGCTCTTGACAGTCCTAACCGCAGCCTCAGGCTCCTCTATTGTAAAGAAGTCTTTGGGGAGGGCCTAGTGCAGATGGCCAGATCTGAGGCCTCGCAAAGGTTCTGGAAGACAAGCGCCTTAAGGACCCCCCAGGATGCATCTAGGGCGTGAGGACACCCAGGCCCATGGAACATTCCAGAAAGCGCCTCACAAAACTTGGGGTTTTCAGGAGACCTTTGAGGAGGGCCTGGTGCAGATGGCAAGGTTCTCGCGATGGTTCTGGAAGACATGCGTTGTTAGGGCTTCAAAGCCAGATATAGGGCCTGGGACACCCAGGCTCATGGAACATTCCACAAAGAGCCTCCCACAAAACTTGGGGTTTTCAGGAGACCTGTGTGGAGCCTTTTAAATAGTGCTGGATGGACCAGAGAGCAGTAACGATGAAGGATATTAAAGACTTGGAGCAAGATTTCTTTATAAGAGCCCCGCGGAACACTGCGAGTCCCTTAATACACAGCAAAGGTTTGAGGAACCGTTTAGAATGTGTAACAAAATATGGAGGGTACAGAATGCAGCCTCCAGTTGGGGTAATAGCTTGGAATGTTTTAGAATTAGGAAATGTGCATGGTGAAGAAAACACAATAATGCAAGCTTAGCAGTACAAGCATTGCCTACTGCACCTTTTCCCCACATACAAAAAAGAAAAATAATGAAAATACGGGTTAAAAAAATCTTCATAACAATTTAGGTTGTAGCATGTACCCGGAATTTGCGAAGTGAGGGCCTTAGTCGCACTGATAGTTAGAACAGACTGGCCCATATCTTTCATTGCAACCAGGTGGAGAATAGTTCAGAAGTTCTCCCCTGCAGTGTCCTGTTGCCCCTCACCCAGGGCTGCTTTCTTCCTCAACTTGACTGTTGATTGCCTGATTTAAAGCAACTCTCCAGAATGCGGGAGGAGTGGTCTGGAAGACCTGGTGGTCTTCAGCAGGAAGGGAGAAGAGGTTTAGAAGCCCAAACAACCCGCACTGAGCCCTCATTTTCTCTGCTCTTGTCTGCGTCTACAGGAAGCAGCAATTTCCGACACCCCCATCCCGTTGGATCCTCATAGAATATTTTTATTTTGCCAAAAATGTGTTAAAAACCAAGATTATGGAAATGTTTAAGGCACCTGCTGTCGAAATAAAATTGGTCTAAATTTACTCTGATGTGGGTTACGGGCTGCCTTGAGGTGAAGACGGTGGGTTCCTAGTAACCTATGCCTTCTAGCTCTTCCCAGGGATGCTCACATAAGGGTGTCTTTATGTGCTGGGAGGCCTGTGATATGGCTTTATCACTGGTGGCTCTCTGTGGGTATTTGGCATCAGCCTGGAACATTTCTCCCATGCCACATTGTAAAGATATAATATGAACCACACAATTATATTTTGACAATAGCAATAGAAAAAGGAAGTTACCACAAAGATGTTAAGGTTTGCAAAGTTGTCATGATGTCAAAGTCTGCAAGATGTTTTATCACTTTTAAATGGTCCTAAAGTCTACCATATCTTACTCCTCACGTTTCAAAGAGGGTCAAAGTTAGAATTGTCAAGTGTTTCACCAGATACTTCAAAGGTTTAAGGATGATATAAAAAAATAAGCTGCAACTGCCTATTATCAAGCAGGGGTTGTGTCTCCTTATATGTGTGAAAAATACCTGGGTGTGTGTCCTATGAAAAATGTGACCTGAAGAACAATGTAAATTAGAAAATCATAGGCTCGTTGTTTGATTCATAGTATAAAATTAAGTTAACGCTAGTTAGAACTTTGGAATGTTGAGAGCTCCACTGAAGACAATGGACTCACTGAGGGCCAAACATGGATGGCACAGACCATGGGTACTCGCAAAGATCTTCCCGGGAGCCAACATTTTGGTCTGTGATGTCACCGAGGGCCTCATTGATGCCAACAGGGTGGTGATCATGGTTAGGGGAGAGGAGTGGTTCAGGAGTTTTTTGCGAGTAAGGTGGGTTTAGGAGAGGCGAAGTATATACATCCAGTGGCTGATTTGTACAATGTGAAACCAGAAAAACTGAGATAAATCCCGGCTTCCCCACTTTACCAAATTGTGTAATCCTAGGAAATTGTTTTTTTTTCCCACTTTCCCTATATTATCACATATAAGGGGGCTCGAAATACAGGACTTCAGGATGTGCACTGTACAAAACTTCTTTCTTTCTTTCTATGTTTGATTTAATAAACTATAATGTTGTTCATGTATAATAGGAACCTAAGCCACCCAAAGGGTCACATAATTACTGAGTCCCTTCTTATTTCACTGTTGGTTCATCACTTTAAAAAGAATTCTCACTGATATAATCTGATTTACTAAGGTGAAACGGTTCTGCGTGTTAATGAGATACACTTTTTGAATTCTGAAGAGATGGTATCAAATCTTTACAATTTTCCTGCAATATGTCTTTCAAAATGTAGTGGTCCCAATGTTAAGTGGTGCAGGACAAATTAATTGCATCTTTCTTTTACCTTCAATTGACCTGTCAATAAACAAGTGCCTGTTTAGTTAACTTTTTTTAATGTTAGTGCTGAGTTGAAATGCTGCTGTTGACCAGAGAGGCACATGTAAAGGTCAGGAGGGCCGCACTTTGACCATCACAGGAATAGATCTTTTAATCTAGCGTTCCAATAATTCCCTTTCTCTTGTTACTACCTGTTTACTTTACAATATTGTACCCTGAGCAAGTGAAATGTTCTAATAGCTTTAAAGACCTTCTGCCACAGGCTATAACATTTCTTAAAGGCCCCGTCCTCACCTGGAGCTCAGGCCTGTAACTAGGGTTTAGGGCCTTTAACAAGTACGGCCCTCAGCAGTGGGCTTTAGTGGTATATTGGTGCCAGCGCAATTTTTTGTTCTTCAATCTGGCTTATCCTTGAAAATGGTACCTGTTGTCACAACTACTGTGCGGCCTGCCATATTTGAATCAGTTGCCTCAGACATTCCAGGGCAGAACAACTACCACCCCAGCAGGAGGAACACTAGCTTCCAATCTACCACCAAGGAGCAAGCATCAACACCAGCACAATAGGAATCTACTTTCCCCTCCTTTCTCCACTTTACAAGAAGCTTGTGCAGCCTCAGGTTTAGACACAAAAGCAAATCTGTTGTGTTTCATCCAACCATATTTCTTAATTTGCGCAAAAATCTCCCACAAGACTATCAGAATCTTTCATTGTATGTCTTCCTCAAAATACATTTTACTTTGGTGCTGTTTTTTGTTAACAGGTCTAATGGAATTGTTTGTCTTCTCAGCAACAAATTTCTTCAACCACCTGGGCAGAGATCAAGAGGTGCCCTTATTGAGGCTGGTGTTAGCCAATACTTTTTGATTTTATCAAAATGATACATATAATAGACTCACAGGGGCTTTCAACCATTCTTCTTTGTCCACTGGCCTATCCCAGCGTCTTTCACATTTTAACTATACAGTTTACAGCATGAGGCAGTGGGTCAGCTAACTTCGGCTACTGGCTAATCTCAGTCTGAATGGTGGCATTCTGTTCTTTCAAAAGGAGAGCACCTACACGCAAAATAGTATCCTTCTGTGCCAGGGACTATTGTGGCAATGTGTACATCCTGAGTCCAAACCATTATTTTGCTTTTAGCCAATGTTATTTTTTATATTGGCAAGAGCTTGGTAGATCACCCAACATGAATATTTTACAAAAGCTTGGGAAAACAAGCACTGACAAATCGAAAAAGGTGCCAGTTAACACCAAACCTATTGGCTTTGCCAATGCATGTTTAACCCTTTAGAGACAGAAAAGCCAGTAGTACTATGTGACATACAATGGTGTATTCAGAGTTTCTCCCTTTTATTTATAACCCAGAAATCCCTCCACCAGACTATTAATTTGAGGTGCAAAGAAATATAGTTTTCTATACACTATGCCACTCATTTATCCATAGTATCTAACTTAAATATTTCATTTCCAGTTACGATTAAGTACATTTTGCTCTGTTACCAGTGGTTTGGGTCAGGGATGGTAAAACATATCTGGAAAAAAACTTGCTTCAGAATTTCCAGAACACAATTAGTAGTCAGGCCCCATTACTTAACATTTTGAAATCAACCCACTCCGAAAGGTAGCCAGCAGCACAATGTACATAGTTTTTCCAATGAGCACACTGAAGGGACCAGGGCCAAGAAGTTGAAGGGGAGAGTACCAGCACTTCTCGGGACAAGAGTAATAGCTTTGACGGGAGAATACCTGCACTTCTTAGCGGGGTGAAATGCTTTATCTGTAAAGTTACCCTGCAACAGTGAATACCTGTACTTTTATATTTCCACTTCAACTACTGAGTGTGCATAGACAAAAAAATAACCAGTGCGTTAAAGAGCATTCAATTTTTGTAAACGACCAAATAAAAGTAAAAACATATTTTTTGGCAAGAGAGATTAAACCAGCAGAATAAGAGGAGGTTGTAGGGATGTATTATTATTATGATAGTTGTTTTCTTTCAATTTAGTTCACTTTGGAAAACAAAAATGGAAAAATATACCTGTTTATTAAAATTATCTTCTTTCCCCTTAGATATTGGATGCACCGTCTCTTTTGGAACAACTATTGATTTGTTGTAACAATGTTTTGCCTTTTATTCATAGGCTATCTGTATTGTCCATAAGTTGCATATTGTAAAACCCAATAAACACATTTAACCAAAAATAAAAAGTGTGAAGTTTACTAAGGCATTAACTCCGTCACCTAATAAGAACCAATAGCCTGGAAAAAAGAGTAAACACAAAATCCCTAACCCTTGGTGCTTTCTCGAGTTGAAGAGTAAACAGCAGAAGACCAGCAAATCGGAGCATAAATGATGCATCTCCTTCTGGCCTTTCACAGCGAAGAGAGTCGAGAAGCAGCACAAGCTCTACAAAAAGATGCTCTTTAAAGCCAAAACCGGCATACTTCAGTCAATGTTTCTGATGGCCAACAACATTACACATAAGTAGTTTGTGATGGTCAAAGCCTTTATAACCCAGTTAATGTCACCTACTCCACTATTGATTCACATGAGTTCTGTGACTCTATGGCAACATTTCTCCAATCTAGAATAAGAAGCATCGATGAAACGGCCAAAAACTTGTATTCAGAGGTCAACCCACATCTCTAGTGTGCTTCCCGATATATATCTCCACGCCATTATGGTGCCAGTTCACTGCCACCCAGAGAGGAAATGGTGTGTCTCCTGGCCTCTCTTAACTCTGACTTTATGAATGATCCTTGACCAGTTTTTATCCCTAATGAACCATTGACAACCATTGCACACTCAATCCCTGGTCTTATGAACCGAATCCTTTCTTCCAGTAGTGTTTTGTCATGTGGAAATCAGAGGTTATCACCCCTGTTCTGCAAAAACACAACACATTTGACCTGGCTGTGCTAGACAGCTACAAACCCATCATTCTGGTGCCATCCCATAACAAAGAGACTGAGAATATATTTTTCCATCTACTGCCACCCACAGCAGAGACCTTTGCTTCAGCACCCAGATCCTCCTCGGTAGATTTGTTTCATTAACTACCGGTAATATTGAGCTGAGTTGCCCTCGTTTCTTTTGTGTGATGGATTTTACTGGTGGAGGGGGGGGGGGGGGGGGGGGGGGGGGGGGGCACACACATTATTGACTGCTCCACACAGTACATCAGCAGTCAAGGGCCTGTGCACAGCCAGGCCAAATGCTTAAGGCTTTTTGAGACACATCTACCTACAAAAATGTTATTTGCCCCTTTATGCGCTGAGGTTCCCGCAGTACAAAACTAAACAGTGTACAGTGCCAGAGTGCTCCACTAAAAAACATGTCAGTGACAGGCCATGAATATCAGTGAGATTAAAAAAAGGGCATTGGTATACGTCAGTTTTCAAACAGTTAATCATGAATTTCCCTCATGAAAGAAATTGTTGCTGTTATGGTCATATATTCAAAGGGTTGACAAGGACCTTGCGACAAACCTCCTTCTCCTTCCAGTCTGCATCCCAGACCAACAACTGATGTACTGAGAACCACCTAATACTATCCAGCTGGAAAAGCAGTAAGTTAATCAGACATACGTTCTTGAAGGTGAGTAGGAAATGAGAAGAACACTTGGGTATCACCAGTGAATAGAGGAAAGGAGAAACAAAAAGAGGCCACATGTTGCCAAGAGAGGCAGAGACCAGGGAAAAAGAAGAGGGCCCACCACTGATCCTTCAACTGATAAAGTGTAGCTGTCAAAACTTGGAAGACCCAGGTGATTTGATGCATGTAGGGTAAGCACCAGACGTTAGGGAATAGTTACAAAGAGCGCTTCTAGTGTTTTTGTTGTGTTGTATTATTTTGTTGTGTATGGTGTTGCACTGCACTTTTTTGTTGGGCTTTGTGTTGTTCTTTTATTGTGCTGCTGGTGTGCTGTGTGGTTGCGAGGTAGAGTTTTTGTGGCTGTATTGCTGTGGTGGGGCATTTTCGGAGTTATTTTGTGTTGCGATATTGTAGTGTTGTGGAATTGTAATACGTATTGTTGTTGTGTTCTGTTGTTGCTTTACCTCAACTGAAGTCAGTCAGTACTGTGGGATGGTAGAGTAGGGCAGGCATTATAGAGTGGTTTTAGTAATAGTGGAGTAGTGGTACGGCTTGCCATGACGTGCTATGGTAGTGATGGCGCATGCAGTTTGTTTGGATTGAGTATGTGGTGCAGTAAAGGCCTAGTGGTTTGGTGGGCGTTCTAGTGTAGTTGTGAGAAGTGGTAGCATAGCGATGGGGTATGGAAATGCGATGATGGTGGGTGGTGTTGTGGTTCTGATAGGTGGTACTGCACTGGTGGGGGTACATTACAGTCATTGAGTGTGGTAGAATTGAGGTGACGGGTGGCCTAATGTTGTTTTACTGGGGGACTGTTAATAGTGGGTGGGCTTGGCTGTGTGCTGCTATGGAATTGTTGTGTGGTGCAATGGAAAAGGTAAGGTGCCTGAGAGAGTTTATTGCCTAATGTTGCGTATTGGGATGTGTGGCCCTGCCATCAAGTGTTTGATAGTGTAGTTGAAAGCAGTGCTAGTTTAGTGCCATGATGTGACAGTGCAGTGCTTTGTGGTAGAGTGGTTTTGGTGTGGATGTGTGGTGCTGTGAGATGGTAGTGTATCTGCTATGGTGTGGTGTGGTAGGGCGATGGTGCTGGGTGGCACTGAGGTATTTTCGGATGGCTGCACAAGCACTGCAGGAGTGTAGAATGGTGGTGGTGTTGCTGGGTGGTAGCGTGCTGTTGAGGTGCTTTTGTAGTGACGGAAGATGGTAGGGTGTGGGAGTGGTTGTGTGGTGCTCTGGGCAGGGGGAAACAGGCCAGAGATAGCAGTGCCCTAGTGATGAGGAGCAGAATGACGACGATGAACTCGTGGGGGGATAGTATGGTCCACTTGGCAGTAGTGTGGTGCTAGGATGCTAATACCACGGTGGTGCTAGTAACTTGCAGGGGTGGTAGAGAAATGTGACAATACAAAGTAGTTTTGAAATGTAACAAAGGTCCCTGACTACTCCTCGTGCGTTGCAATGGAATCACTCGAGGCGGAACGATGCTCCTAAAAGCCAACATCATGTAATTAAAACAAACCCTTTTTTCATTACAACTGCTTCTCGCTGGCGTATGCTGTCGCAGGCTCGATCCTAAAAAAACAAAAAACTCCTGAAGTCCTGTTTTGGAAAAGTTACAATAATAGCTCTGGCGGAGAGTGAATTATGACCACAAAACGAAGGCGGAGACAGAATGCAACCACGCCGAAGGGACGTGCAACCCCAAAACCGTGGGCTCGTGGGGGCAGTTTCACGCCCTGGTTTAAAGGTAATTACACCACGCGGCTCCTTACTGGACCGCTGCAACCACGCTGCCACGGTGTCCTGCTGTCGCAAGCCCCGTCACCCACTAAAACCTTGGCCGACATATTTTTAAATCCGCGGAAAGTCGTGCACCCGAGCGAGATGCGCGACCAGACAGGGGCCGACAGGTGTCCAGCCCGGAGGCAGAGCACACTCCGAAGGCTCCGTCATTTTCGCAGATTTATAATTTTCCCTTCTCTTGGCACTCTGCTCCGCGTGAGAGAGCGCTTCCCGCAAGCCCTCGAGCGCAGGGCGCCGCCTCCTCCCTCCGAGTTTATAAAGCAGTCTTTCTGGACGTGCATTGCCAGCGCCAAGACTTGTCTATTCTCGGACCGGCGAGCGCGCGGCAGCCAAAAATAACAGGTTTTTTTTTTTTGCGAAGATTATCCTAAAATATTGATAGTAGTGTTTTGACATGTTCCAGTGGTTTTCACCGGCGGTTTTCCCAGCGCAGCCCCAGAGGCCCGCAGTGATGAGGAGGGATGGCTTTAGCTGTCCCGGTTTCCTGTGGCATAATTATGAAAGATGCATCCGCTCGTTTAATTTGAGATTTCGCAAACTGGGTCGCAATTTTATTTTCTGTCACGAACGCGGTCCTGTAAACGTTACTAGTAACTGAATGGCTGAGGATGTGGGTAAAAAGTGGAAACACAACCTGGGCCACTGGTCTGGACTCGGAATAACGCAATGTAACCACTCAACAGCCACACGGTTAATAATTTTAACACACGTCCAACGAGACCATATATTTTTTTATATTGTTGAAGACCGCAATATTAAAAAAAAAATCTGTCTTCTGCTGAGGCGTTCCTATGTTCTGCTAAGGAGAGAGACAGGGACGGTGGGAGCCAACACGTATAGACCATATACAGATGTGCAGCTGAACTCAGCTATTTATAACCATTGCTGAGTGAGGGGCGGAGCCATGACTAACCCGGGGGGAGGGGGTAAAAGAAGAACTGTCATAATATAACAATGGAGTACCATTAAAACCACTAAGGATGGTAATCTTTTACAGTGATATTCAGTAATACATGTAATGGTTCACTCTTCACTTTGTCATTGTCAATAAAGCATGTTAAGTTTCAATAAACTGGGTGCACGAGCCTTTTTTATTCTTTTAGACATGCTGCAAAATGGTCTTGCAACCCACCAACAGGAATCCCTGCAGTCTACATCCATCAGCATAAAAGCCAACTCCTTATGTGCCTGGAATTCTGAAGCAGCTCTCCAAGGGTCATTAATGTCGCTCTCCGGAAGACATAGGGCCTTGTTTACGGTCTTCCAAAAGCACCTCCAGAGCTCCTTGGGGGAGCACAACTGTTCATGGGGGGCCGCCAACCCGCATCACCTCGCACTGACGTGCCTCTGCACTACCTGGCATGGGCACCAAGTATGCAGATGAGGCAGCCCCCCGTGGCTTCTAGGATGCACATTTGCTTCAGGGCAAAGTTTCTGAATATGTGGCTTTATGCCGCAACAAACTGCTTTTCTCTTGTGTCCCGTCTGTACTTTTCTTCTTCCTCCCCAGGAGGATACCCATATGGGAGCGTGGCAGCACTCAGACTTTCCACCCGGGTCCCCTGGGCCCCTGGCCACAAGAGCACAGCCAACGAACCGGACCAGGAGCAGTCACTTGTCAGTCCATGTGCAGCAACAGCCAAACTCCGGGTATGCGTGTCGATTGCGGCACGCTGCGTCTCTGGTGGGTTTTTAGTGGGTTGACTGGGGGAGCCTTTCTCACGTTTCTCTGCCTGCTGAATTTCAGAGGTAAAGTAGGCCATGCTGGGACAGGGAAGTCATGGTTGTTGTACAGCGTGGACAACCTCCTTGCACCTGCCCTACCCCAGGAGCCTTTTCTTTCACTGCTCAGCTGTGGTCATATCTGGAATGTGCAATTATTCCTTTCTGTGTAACATGTTTAAACCGTGACCCCATACTACTAGAATTTCCTTGCATGCGTTCTTAAAAAGAATACAAACATTATGTTTTTCAAAAGCAACTACTTTGGCTTCTTGCTGGATGCATTCCTTTCTTTCTGGCAAGTATGCCTCTGACGAATGGGCTCTGCTCCATTTAAACACCCTCCTTTCTTTTTTGGTTTGTTTTGGGCTGCCTGGGTGTTTGACTTATCTCTGCTATGAGTCTCACTAGTTGAGTCTCACTATGTGACAGCTCTGTGATAGTAAAAGGAGAGTGTTGAACACTAGTGTATGTGTTTTAGGATAAGGGCTGCTGCTGCACAACAAGGATAAAAGGCCCTAGGCTGGTTGCAAAAAAACACATATGCACACGTGCACACGTATATGGGCTGAGTGTGTGAGACTGTTGTCTACCTGCACTCAGATACTGGGCTGAGTTAGCGTTTTCTGTGGATTGCTGCTGACCTGTGTAGGCCTTATATCATAAGCAGGCATTCATAATGCCTTTTGTAGTTATTACTGTTAAGTGTGTGTGCTTAACTGTATTGTACACTATGGGCAAAATCTACAGCAATCTACAGTTTCACCACAGGCCTACAGGTGTGGCTGATTCACCAATATTATGTTAAAACGGGATTCTGAAAGCAGGTCTGTCATTAATTTCCACATATCTGCAATCCTTCTGGCACTTCAAGATTCATCATTTTTTCCCGACTAAGCCCCTAATTAGATTGTGGTCACTGAATGACCCTGCTGAGCCAAGTTTGATACTCTGCTGGCCAACTACAGGATCAAAGGCCTCCCCAAATAACAGGGCCATTTGCCCCAATATGGCCTTCTCCTGGCAGAGGAAAGGGTAGGGAGACAATCTTCATGTGCTAATTGAATTGCTTTTCATACTGCACCTGATCTAGGAAGACTCAACCCCACAGAATCAATGGGGGGGGGAGCCAGACCACTGAAGGGAGTCACAGGAGCTGCCCTCCTCGATGTTTGGGATCTGTGTCAGATAGGGGCGGCCCCTCAGGCTCCCAGAGAAGATCTTTCAACAGACAAAAGGAAGGCATAATTTCAGAAATTCTTAAAATGTATTGCCGGAGGGTTGGGGAAAAGGTGGAATGATGATGTGTTACTCTAGCATTGAGCAGAGGGGTCTACGTTTTGAAAACTCTGCACAAGGTGAGGCTTTTGAGAACATTTTGGACTTGGGGGCAGCAAATCCAGAGGAATGCCCAGCTGGAAGTGAGAAGACACCTGGCCTCTACTGCAAAGATTGACTCAAGTACTGCTGATTTCAGTCAGCAGCCAGGGACAAGAATTTGTTTCTCCTAGGCCAGAGGCGCTGCACTCCCTTAACCCAACTCCCCATATCCTCTGGTGCTCAGTAGAGAGGTGGACTTTATGGTGGGGTCCCCCTGGATCTTCTGTGGACTGCAACTAGGCAGGAGACAGGTCCTGTTTGAGGAGTAAAACAAATCCGGCTTCCTAAGAATTGCAAAATTTAGAGGCCTGGAAACATGAAGAAACCTCTCTTAGTGGATGGAGTGTGCCACAGAAGGAAAGGACAATTTCCCTAGAGCACAACAGGACTCGAGGAAACAAAGGGAGAACGGTTAGTCAATCTTGTTTAGTTAAGGTGAATAATAATTACTCCAAGTGTTAGTGTGTTAAATGCATGATTAAGACTGGAACAAATTGTCCCAGGCTATATGAAGTTATTTGGTAACCTTGGTATATTTTTCAATGAAAGACGATGATTGCAGCATCCTTTTGACATCGTAAACTTTGTTCATAGATTACACAATTTGAGAGCAATATGATCCACTGCGAGGGAGACAGATTTCCATGAAGTACCCAGTACCTCCTAATGTTGTGGATTTGTCTGTGCATGTTGTGCTTTTAGTCCTGTCTTTAAGATTGGAGAAAAACAAGCAAGAACCAGAATGCACAGTAAGGTACAACTGGGCTCGATGAATGAGCCAAGCCAGAAATTGAATAACTGGAGCTCTCTGAGAAAACTTTATAAATCCTCAGTGCAAATACATGCCTTATATTGTACATGACACACTGAAAAATGAATTGCTTGTTGAACTGCTGTAGGTAAGCAATGGGACAGAGACATAGGAATACATTAAACTGCCCACAGTCACACAATTGGATCAAATGGTAAAGCTAGGATTTAAGCTCATGTCTCATTTTTCTAAGGTGTATAATGCAGCACCTAGATGTTATGTCCTCCCAAGCAACCCGGACAAGGAGCTGTCAGTGCACCTACCTGCAAAGGTTTGGTATGTGTTGAAGGTGGGGACATTTTAGAAGTACAAAGAGGAGCGGCTCCTTAGAGTGAAGCTTGCTTTGTTTGATTCCTTGTTATGTTAAGGTTCTGTGGAACACATTTCTCCAAATTATTTCCCATATTCCAGCAACAAATATTAGTCCTAACACATAATCTTCCATTTTTTTTTAAATCAAAGTTTTGTTTTCAGTTTGTCTTTGAGTTGAAGTGTTTCCTTGTCGAGTGTGCACAGTGCATTAAGTGAAACAGAAAATTAAAAGTGCACATAATTTTTCAACTGCAGCTCATTCTCACACTTTGCTTGGAGGATATGCAATCTTCAATCTACTCTACAACCTGTTTTCTAGACTCGTACTTCACTGAAAAGAAAAACAACTGTTTTCCCATTCAGGTGAAAGGAACTGTTGAAGGACCGCAGAAAAATAACTCGTGTAAGCAAATGTTTTGTTTGTAAAATAGTATACAGCTGAGAGCCCAACTCCCTGTCCGCTGTGTTCCACCCTCCCCACAAAACGCTTTCGGCTATTGGTCTATTCTGGCACCCAGTGGCAGATGTAATGTGTCACTGAGGCTACAGCCTGCTGAGCAAGATCTGGGGGAGAAGTGCGCACCAGGCTTGCTTTGCCTATAGCCTCAGCCTCGCTCGGCTGCCTCAGGCCTACTCTCCTCACTCGCTCCATACCAACTAGCTCAACAGCCTAAGCCTGCTGCCTCCCATGCCCTTCTCCCTGCTGTCTCCTATTCCCACCTCCCTGCTATCTCCTATTCCCTTCTCCCTGCTATCTCCCATGCCCTTCTCCCTGCTGCCTCCCATGCCCTTCTCCCTGCTGCCTCCCATGACCTTCTCCCTGCTGCCTCCCATGCCCTTCTCCCTGCTGCCTCCCATGCCCTTCTCCCTGCTGCCTCCCATGCCCTTCTCCCTGCTGTCTCCCATGCCCTTCTCCCTGCTGTCTCCTATTCCCTTCTCCCTGCTGTCTCCTATTCCCTTCTCCCTGCTATATCCCATGCCCTTCTCCCTGCTGCCTCCCATGCCCTTCTCCCTGCTGCCTCCCATGCCCTTCTCCCTGCTGCCTCCTATTCCCTTTCCTGCTGCCTCCCATGCCCTTCTCCCTGTTGCCTCCCATGCCCTTCTCCCTGTTGCCTCCCATGCCCTTCACCCTGCTGTCTCCCATTCCCTTCTCCCTGCTGCCTCCCATTCCCTTCTCCCTGCTGCCTCCCATTCCCTTCTCTCTGCTGCCTCCCATTCCCTTCTTCCTGCTGTCTCACATTACCTTCTCCCTGTTATGTTATGTTATGTTAAAGGCATTTGATATAGCTCAACAACTCACACCCAAAGGCCCTTCCCGGCACAAGCAACCAACAGATGGCAAGTGCAAGTATATCAGTTAAAACATTCACATATTAGAAGTTTTTAAATGTTGGAAAATCCTGGCACATCTGGGGGCAAAATGGGGCAAGATAAGAGAATGATCTGCTACCAAATCTAGAGGTGTGGATAAGATGGATTTTGAATAGAGCTTGATTCAAAGATCCAGCAATCTGTTATACAATTATGAGGGAAGCCATGTGGTTAATACCTTGTGAGTCAGGCAGCTAAGTTTAAAGATGGCCAGTTTCCTGATGTGGAGCCAGTGAGGGCTTTCAAAATGAGAGCAGAGAATGAGCGAAAGGGGAGACTGCTAATTAGTCAGGCTGCAGAAATCCACACATCTCGGCCAACAATGACTCGTTTACTGATACTAGAAGTGTATTCTAATAGTCCAGGCGGCTCATAATCAGTGTCTAGAAGAACAAGTTACTTTTCCTTCGGTAACACTTTTTCTGGTGGATACATTAGCTACCTGTGGATTCCTCACCTTATGAATTCGATCCTTGCGTCAGCATCCGACGGAAAGTCTTCTTCCTAGCTGTCCACGTCGACGAGGACGTCATATTGGCACGTTGACGTCAGACGGAGTCACGTGGAGCCGTGCCATTAAGAGGTCCTCGTTGGCGTACTGACGTCAGTTTCACCTCATTTTTTTCGTGCCTTTGAGGCGAACAGGTGAGAACCAACCCATCAAAAACCATGAAAATGGATATATATATATATATGCAAACACAAAAATCTTGTCCATTGAACCCATATAATTACATAATTACCTTAAATACATGTATATACAAATATATATATAAACATTACTCTAAATACTGCAAGATAAGCGTGAAATCAGGCAGGCAACGGGGAGGCGGGGAGGGACCGTGAGGAATCCACAGGTAGCTAATGTATCCACCAGAAAAAGCGTTACCGAAGGTAAGTAACTTGTTCTTCTGATGGATACAACTACCTGTGGATTCCTCACCTTATGAATAGAGTCCCAAGCAGTACCGCACTCGGTGGTGGGTGCCCGCCTGATTACACCAAGAAATCTTGCAATACCGAACGAGCAAAATGACTGTCCCTCCTCACTTCAGAGTCTAAACAATAATGTTTTACGAAGGTATGGAGGGACGCCCAAGTTGCCGCTTTACATATATCTATTAACGGAACTCCTTTCGCTAGGGCCGAGGATGCAGACTTAGCCCTAGTAGAATGGGCCCTGATACCTTCAGGAGGGACTTTTTTCGCCAGAGAGTAACAAATCTTAATACACAAGATGACCCACCTGGAGAGTGTTCATTTCTGGACCGCTCTGCTCTTTCGCTGTCCAACATACCCAATGAACAGTTGATCATCTAGGCGAAAGTCTTTAGTCCTCTCCAGGTAGAAACTCAGGGCCCTCTTAGGGTCCAACCTATGGAGCCTCTCTTCATCTTTAGAAGGGTGAGGAGGAGGGTAGAGCGCAGGTAGGGTAATAGACTGCCCTATATGAAAAGGAGTGACAACTTTCGGCAGAAAAGCAGCCCTGGTTTTTAGTACCACTTTATCAGGGAAAAACATGGTAAATGGGGGCTTAAGGGAAAGTGCTTGAAGCTCTCCAACTCTCCTAGCAGATGTGATTGCAATTAAGAAAACAGTCTTCAAGACCAAATATCTCAACGGACATGAATGCATGGCTCGAAAGGCGAACCCATCAAGAACGTCAATACCAGATTCAAGTCCCACTGAGGCATGTGAAAGGGTGTAGGAGGAAACTTATTCACCAAAGCTTTAAGAAACCTATTTACAATTGGAGACTTAAATAAAGATGGCTGGTCCGGAAGGCAAAGAAACGCCGACAGAGCTGCCAAATATCCCTTAACTGTAGCTATCGCACAGTCTTTCCTTGCCAAACTAAGAGCAAATAAAAGAACTTCTGAAAGGTGGGCCTTCAAGGGATCTTTTTGGTTCTCTCCACACCAAAGCACAAATTTTGCCCACCTACCGGCATAAATAGATTTAGTGGAGTGTCGCCTGCACGAGAGAATAACATCCACTACATCCGGTGGGAGAGAAAACGAACTCAGGTTGCCCCGTTCAATCTCCAGGCATGAAGGTGCAGGCTCTGAAGGTGGGGGTGTAGAACCTGCCGCTACGACTGTGAGAGGAGGTCTGCCCTGAGCGGGAGACGGAGCGGAGGGCACTGAGAGAGCTGAAGCAGGTCTGTATACCATACCCTTCTCGGCCAGTCCGGAGCCACTAAGATGACTTGGGCCCGGTCTTGACGAATCTTCCTCAGAACTCGAGGAATCAAGGGTATGGGGGGAAACGCGTAAGGCAACTGTCCGCCCCAGGACATCTGAAACGCATCCCCCCAATGCTCCCTGCAACGGAAACGGGAGGCTGCAGAACAACGGGCAATGCGCGTTCTCTCGAGTGGCGAATAAATCCACCTGAGGTGTGCCCCACATCCCGAAGATGTGGAGGACTAGATCTTGATGGAGATGCCACTCGTGATCTATTGAGAAGTGATGACTGAGACCGTCCGCACGTACATTCAGAACTCCGGCCAAATGATTTGCTATTAAGCAAATCTGATGGTCCTGAGCCCAGGACCAGAGCCGCAGATCTTCTATGCAGAGAAGGTACGACCCTACTCCTCCCTGCTTGTTTATATACCACTTCGCGGTAGTGTTGTCCGTCAGTACCTGAACTGACTGACCGCGAAGGGAAGGGAGGAAGGCCTTGAGCGCCAAACGTACTGCCCGCAATTCCAACAGATTGATATGCAACATCTGTTCCGCTGGAGACCAATGACCCTTGATCTCCAGGTCCCCCAGATGAGCTCCCCACCCTAGAGTGGAAGCATCCGAAATCACTGTGGCCACTGGAGGAGGCAGTGAAAATGGTTTTCCTTGGGAAAGGTTGCCGTCCTCTGCCCACCAAAGAAGATCCGCTACAGCGTCCTTGGAGATCTTTATTGAATCCCTAAGATCTCCTTTGTGTTGGAACCACTGCCTGCGGAGGCACCACTGAAGAGCCCTCATATGCCAGCGAGCGTGAGTGACCAACAGAATGCAAGAAGCAAACAGACCTAGCAGGCGTAAGACCTTGAGGACTGGAACTGCCGCTCCAACTTGAAACAACTGAATCAGCGCCTGAATGTCCCGAACCCGCTGAGGCGGGGGGTAGGCCCAAAACATTGTTGTGTCCAGTACTGCCCCTATGAACAGGAGGCGTTGAGAGGGCTCCAGGTGAGATTTGATCACATTTACAGAAAAACCCAGATCGAACAACAACTGGGTTGTCATTCGCAGATGAGACAACACAAGCTCTGGAGACTTGGCTTTGATCAACCAATTGTCCAGGTAGGGAAAAAACGCTACTTCCCTCCTTCTGAGATGTGCTGCAACAACTGACATCACCTTCGTGAAAACCCGAGGTGCTGAAGTAAGTCCAAACGGAAGGACAGCAAACTGGTAGTGTTGCGTTCCGACCACAAACCGGAGATACTTCCTGTGCGACTTGATTATCGGAACATGAAAGTACGCATCCTGCAAGTCGACAGACACCATCCAGTCTCCTTCGTTCAACGCCAATAGCACCTGCGCTAGGGTCAGCATTTTTAATTTTTCCTGCTTGAGGAACAAATTCAAAATCCTTAAGTCTAGGATCGGCCGTAATCGACCATCAACTTTGGGAATCAGGAAATATCTTGAATAACACCCCTGACCCCTTTCTTGCAACAGCACCAACTCTATTGCACCCTTTGCCAACATGGTTATAACCTCCTGTTGCAACAACAGAAGATGGTCTTCTGAACAAAAGGAGGGACGGGGGGGAAGGGAGGAGGGAACTCCTGAAAGGGGAGAGCATAGCCCTTTTCTACAATTCCTAGCACCCACGAGTCTGTTGTAATTGACCTCCATTTCTGCAGAAAAAGACTCAATCTTCCCCCCACAGGAGAAGTATGGATGATAAAGTGGGGAAAAATAGGGCTGCTTCTGCTGTTGTCCATCAGAGGAGGATGAAGAAGAAGAGAGCTGCTGGGCTGGACCTCTAGCCCTACCCCTACCCCGCCCTCTAAAGGCACGATAGGGCAGATTGGGAGGTTGCTGGGCGTAAGACTGCGACTTCCGAAAGGCAGAGCCTCGAATGAACCCCCGAAACCTGCGAAAAGGTCTATAAGGCGTTGTAGCAGAGGTCTGCAAGCCCAGGGACTTAGCTGTCGCCCGACAGTCCTTAAACCGTTCAAGGGCAGAGTCCGCCTTGTCCCCAAACAACTTTTCCCCATCAAATGGAAGATCCATCAAGGTGATTGAACATCTGAAGAAAATCCAGAGGACCTTATCCAGGCATGCCTCCTAGTAGCCACAGATGTTCCCATGGCCCTCGCTATGGAATCCGAGGTATCCAGGCCAGATTGTATAATCTGCTGTGCAGCAGCCTGTGCATCCATAAAAAGGGATCCAAACGATTTCTGCATCTCCTGTGGTAGTTCCTGCGCCATTCTTTAGCAGAGTCCATAAGGGCGTGGACGTATCTGCCCAGCACGCAGGTAGAATTAGTAGCTTTAAGCGCCATGCTTCAAGATGAAAAGATCTTCTTTGAAGACTGCTCCATCCTCTTGGACTCCCTATCAGTTGGGACTCCAGGGAATGTCCCAGGAGCAGACTTTGCAGAACATGACGCCTGAACTACCAAGCTTTCCGGAGTTGGATGCCGTGACAGAAAAAACGGATCCCCTGGTGCACCTCTATGTCTCCTTACCACTGCCCTATTCACAGCGGGAGTTGTCACTGGCTTCTTCCACAAGTCCAAAATAGGCTCAGTCAAAGCCTCATTGAAAGGCAGCAAAGGGTCAGCATTGGCCGAAGAGGGATGTAGTACCTCTGTGAGCAGGTTAGTTTTTACCTCCGCCACAGACAAAGGCAAATCCAGGTATTCAGCTGCCTTCCTCACCACTGTATGCAAGGAAGCGGCCTCTTCAGTAAACTCCCCCGGAGACGCAATGTCCCACTCCGGGGAAGTATCCAGACCACTTGCAGTGGCAAGACCCTGGAACTCATCTGAAGGCTCGATTTTGCCTTCCTCTAGCTGTCTATATTCCTCCTCTTCCAAAAGTCTCAATGCCTTTCTCCGAGATCGAAGATGTGTCTCTAGGGCCGGCGTTGACAAAGAGTCCATCGACGCCGACGACCTCGAATCCCGAACTGGACCAGGAAGACTTCTAGACTCATCCGGCGCCGGCGCCGACACGGAGTCGAATGATGACCTTCTCGGAGTCGGTTGGCAGGAAGGTGATGGAGCCGGTCTGGATGGGGACATCAACGATGTCGGATGGCGCGGAGAAGGAGTCGGTTGACATGGAGGAGGATCCACTGTCGCAAGTGGAGGACTCCTGCCAGGGGAGACCCTCGGCACCGAACCGCCAGTCTCTGTAGGGCAGAAGGGCATGAATGGAGCCGTCCTGTACGGCGCCGGCGAGCCCATATTAAACACCAATGGCCCCGTGGGACCCACCGGTGCACCAGCAGGGGCCATGGATTGGAAGACGGCATACATCGCATTCAAAAAAGCGGCCGGATCCGTCCCTGGAGCCGGGAAAGCCGGGTACTGTTGTGCGGATGTCTGCTGAACATCAGGCTCCCTCGTCGCCGGCAAAGACTGAGGGCTACAATGAGCAACCTCAAAAACAGACGGCGCTGGCGACAACTCCGGACTCTCAGGCTGAGGCGTGACAGTAGGACTCATCTCCCATGACTTCTGGCGTCGTGATGATCGAGACCTCGACCGGCTCCGCTCCGAACGGCGCCGAGAGTCATGATGACACCGCTTCTTATGCCTTTTGGGAGAAGCATGGGAGGAATCCTTTTTATGGCCCTTCTTCTTTGCTTTAGCCAAGAAGAGCTTCGCCTCACGCTCCTTCAGAGCTTTTGGATTCATGCTCTGGCACGAAGAGCATCCTTCCACATCATGCTCCGAACTAAGGCACCAAATACAGTTCGAATGGGGGTCGGTCACTGACATCCGACCCCGCATTCTCTACACGCTTGAAACCGGACTTTTTTGGAGGCGACATTGTAACCACCAAAAAGCGTTACAGTTATCAACAAGCCAGGAAGAAAAACCGTTGGCGTCGAAGGCACGGAAAAAAGGAAAACTGACGTTAGTACGCCGACGAGGACCTCTTATTGGCACGTTGACGTCAGACGGAGTCACGTGGAGCCGTGCCATTATGACGTCCTCGTCGACGTGGACAGCTAGGAAGAAGACTTTCCGTCGGATGCTGACGCAAGGATCGAATTCATAAGGTGAGGAATCCACAGGTAGTTGTATCCATCACAATAGGGTTTTACTTGATGATGCAGGAAGCCATAGAAACATTTTCTTTCTTAAGTAAACACAGAGTGGAAAAACAGGTGCCACATATGGTGCTGACTTGGTCCTTCAATGAAAGTGCCTGCTCTAACCTTACACGGGGACTGTTTACCACCTATTTTGGCTTGGGGTGGGGCCTCATTCCACAGGCCACAAGCCCACTCACCAAGATTCCTGAGCCTTGCCAAACAGCACTCTCTCTGCTTTTTTCGCACCTTAATTGGAGACAGTTTTTAGTCATCCAATCACCGATTTAATCATGCAGTCCACATGCCATGTTTCAGTCATATCGGGCACCTGCCCAAAAGAGATGACTAATTGGGTGTCTTCAGCAGAGGACAAGGTCTCAATCCCACAAGATCTAACAATCTGCCTGAGTGAGGCCATGTAGACAATGAGTAATGTCGGGCTCAGTGAGGAACACTGAGGGACACCTTTACTAACCCGCATAGTGCGGGAACTGAAGGAGTCTATGGAGATGGTATGGGTACGGTTGCAGAAAAAATCTCTTATCCAGAACAGTGCTCTACCATTTCTACCTGTGTCATGCAGTCTGTAGATAGAATGTGAGACCAAAATGAACACTGCAGACAGATCCAGTAATACCAGCATTACTGGCAGACAGCAACATGCTGACTGACATTCCATACTCACTCTTGCCTCACATCCCCTACTCCCTGCTGCCTCCCATTACCTACTCCCCTACCTTAAATTCCCTACTCCTGGGTGCCTCCCATTTCCTACTCCCTCCCGCCTCACACTCCCCTTTCCCTACTGCCTCCCATTCCCTACTCCCACCTCACATTGCCTACTTCCTACTGCCTCACATTCCTTACTTCCTGCTGCCTCCTATTCCCTAATCCCAGCTGCCTCCCATTCCCTACTCTTAGCAACCTACCATTGCCTACTCCCTGCTGCCCCATTCCTTACTCCCTTCTTTGCCCATCATCCCCAGGTTATCTCCTTAGCAGAAATCTCTCGCCTCTGTTCCTTTTCGTATTAATTAATTTATTTCAGAGGAGACCCCCACCTTCCATGTGTTGGAGCGCTATACAAGGTAATGCAATAGCCTCAGCATAGAAAGCATATAGTAAAAAACATACTCAATTGTGCAATAACAAAGTGAAAAGAAATTGCTAGCTAAGTGTAGACTGCTATTGAGCCAGGAAATGGTCACTAGGCCCAATCACTCACAAGGAGGTTGTTGGCATGGCATGAGGAGTTCAATGACCCACTAAGTCTCCTGGACATAACAACAGGTTAACAAACTGGGCATCTAGTAGGTGGTAATTAGTGGAGAACTGTAAGAGTGGCATAGTTATATCATGAAGCATCACCTGTGAACACCGAGATCAGGTAAGACATGAGTGAAGCACAATAACAGAGGCTACAATAACAGAGGCTACAGTGAACATAAAAAAAAGGGTCATCTGATAAAAATTTAAAAAAAGAGACGGAGCTGCAATGCTGCACTGTTGGTCGCAGGAGAGGGGTGTGTCTGATTTTAAACGGTGGGTATAGTGGGGAGGTGATGCAACTACAATATTAAAATAAAAAATAAGACTGGGCACAGCACACCAGAAGGACAGGAACGTAGCATCTACAGAAATTTCTTCAAGAGGGTCAACAACTCGTATTATGCCCAGCTAAAGAAACATTCTGTTTGGCTGACCAACTTCCTATACTCCACATAGGGTGCTTATACAAGTGAAGGACCCCAGCTGGCCAGCTCTCTACCTTCCATATAGGTTGTTTATACAATATTGTTAGAACTTTCCATACAGTGTCAGTCCCTATGCAACCCCTGACATATCCACCACTTCCCCATATTTTTGAGTGTTTCTGCCAGCAACACCATGCCTGATAGATCAGCCATTCCATTTTAGCACACCAGTCCGCTCCCTGTCACCATTCCTCCAGGGTGGGCAGGGGTGTCTTCTTTTGTGTAATGTCTCTCTTGTCTACCATTGTAGCCACCCCCGTCGCCAGGACCTGCATCCAAACCATTCTTGGGTAGGCAACCCCACCATGCATGCCTTTGGTGACCAACCCTCCCCCTCGTGGGCAGCCACCCTTGCTGGTCAGCCAGAGGGCATGATGGGATGCAAAAATCATTTTTCTTTTTTTTTTTGTTAAAAATTTTGAGGAGCGAACACAGCACCCCTCTGCCCCCAAAGCCTTTAGGGCCCAAGGAACTCAATCCCTAGGACCACATTATTTAATTAAGCGGCAGGAGCGTGTAGCACTCATCCCTAATCTAATAGTGGCCCCGGGGACCCCACCCCAAGTCCTTTTCGTTTAAAAAAAAGATAGGGGTGCATGCCTCCCTCCCTAAGCAGGTATTGGCCACAGGGATGTCATCCCTCTGAAAAATATATTAGAGAAGGTGGGCATGCAGTCCCGTTCCCGAGCCTGTAGAGGCCATGAGGACGCCATCCACTGGGGCCAGAAACATTTATATTAGGGGAGGGGGACACGCAGCCCCCACCCGAGCCCAAATGGTTCCCAGGAACCAGGACAATAAATTAATTACAGAGGAGAGTCAAGTGCCCCCAGGCCGCAGAGACCACACAGCCCAAGGTCGTTTCAATGCTAAGTGGGTGCCCCAGTGTGACAGCACAGGCACAGAAACAGAAGTGTGCTCCCACCTGGCAGGAGAATGTTTTTCAAAGCTCCCGCCAGATGAGAGCACACGTCAGTTTCTCTAACCCATGCTCTTGCAGGCAGGGGTGTCACTGGCGTCGCTGTGTCGGTTTCCGAGGTCGATGCGGGGTCGTCAGGCCCTTGAAGACACATGTGTTTCAGATCGAACTCCGGGCTGATGAAGTCAGGAGCACTGGCGAGGATGTTGTCGGAGGGGGTAGGGGAACGATGCAGCGTGCAGTGCCCTCAAGTCATGGTGCAGGCAGCTGCTCAGTGGGGGCATCCAGTGCAGTCGGTGAGACAAGGGCTGCAGTGTAAAGTGGGGCGGTGTGACGTGCGGTGTCACCAGGTCACAGTGCAGGCAGTGTTGTTGTTGCTGAAGCGCTGTCGTCGGTAGGCCCAAGTCGGCGGTGCGGCACGGGATGGCTCCATGCGGCACCCAAGGGTCGCTTTTCAGACAGGGACGCCTGGTGACGACACTGGAGTCGATGGTGTTGGCGTCAGAGGACCGGGGATGCAGTGCGGGATGGTGCTTTGTGTACCTCACAAGCGGTGTCCACAGGCCCCAATGCAGGCAGCGGTACCTGTGTCAGCAGGAGCGGCGGCGTTGGGGATGCTCAGGCTGCGGTGTGAGCAAGGCGTTGCCAGTGTGGGGCCCACAGGTCACGGTGCAAGCAACAGCTCGGTGGCGGCGTCTTTGAGATCAGAGTTGGGGTGTGTAGAGGGGCAGTGCAGCACCATGAGACGTCAGCAGGTCACGGTGCAGGCTAGCGGCGTTGCGTGGTTTTTCTTCTTGAACAGCACAGAACACACAGTTCTAAGTGCTGCAGGTAGATGAAATTGAAGTCTTTAGTATCCCTGGGATTTCCAACAGGAGGCAAGCTCTACTCCAAGCCCTTGGAGAACTCTCTCAAGCACGATACACAGCAAGGTTCACCCTTTGCTCTCTTTTAAGGCAGAAGCAGCAACTGCAGGACAACCCAGCAAAGCACACACAGCAAAGGGGCGGTACTCCTCCTCCAGCTCTTCAGCTCTTCTCCTTGGCAGAGGTTCCTCTTGGGCCAGGCCTGGCCCCAGACACACTCCAGGGGGATGGAGACTGCATTGTGTGAGGGCAGGCACAGCCCTTTCAAGTGTAAGTGACCACTACTCCCCCCACTCTAGCCTATGTGGCCCATCAGGATATGCAGGCTACACCCCAGCTCCCTTTGTGTCACTGTCTAGAGGGAATTCACAGCAGCCCAACTGCCAGTCTGACCTAGACGTGGAATACACAAGCAGGCAGAGGCCAAGAATGGTTTAAACAAGAAAATGCACACTTTCTAAAAGTGGCATTTTCAAACTGACAATCTAAAAACCAACTTCACTAAAAGATGTACTTTAAAGTTTTGAGTTCAGAGATCCCAAACTCCAGATCCCTATGTGCTCTCATAGGGAAACTGCACTTTAAGAATAATTAAAGGCAGACCCTATGTTAACCTATGAGATAGATAGGCCTTGCAACAGTGAAAACCGAATTTGGCAGTATTTCACTGATAAGACATGCAAAACACACCAGTACATACCTCACCTGTAACATACACTGCACCCAACTCTGGGGCTACCCAGGGCCTACCTTGGGGGGCCTTACGTGTAGTAAAAAGGAAGGTTTTGGCCTGGCAAGTGGGTTCACTTGCCAGATCAAATTGGCATTTTAAAACTGCACACACAGCCACTGCATTGGCAGGTCTGAGACATGTTCACAGGGTTACTCATGTGAATCAATGCTGCAGGCCCGCTAGTAGTATCTGATTTACAGGCCCTGTGCACCCCTCGTGCACTATACCAGGGACTTATCAGTAAATCATATAGGCCAATCATAGATAAACCAATCACCAATACAATTTACATAGGGAGCCCTTGCACTTTAGCACTGATCAGCAGTGGTAAAGTGTGCAGAGACAATAAACTATCAAAAACAGATCTGAAAAATTAGGAGGAAGAAAGCAAAAAGTTTGGGGATAACCCTGCAAAAAGGGCCATTTCCAACCCTAACTTTAACATTCCTGTAACCTTTGTTTATTTTCAGCAAATGTATCTACATATTTAATCATACACAGGACAGGAAACTAAGTCTGCAAGTCCTGTAGCACTACCTGCAACATTTCTCCTCATGTTGCAGGCAGCCAACCAGGGCCTTGTGTCCTCAGAAGCAAAATGGTCCAAGGGTAAAACCATTTGGTTTGAGAAGGTCTTGTGAGAGTCCATCAAACCAAACCGTCCAGATATATAAATATCTGTGATTGCTAATTTCTCAAAACCTACTGAACAGATTTACACTAATTCACAAAAAAGTATGCTTTCTGGACTAAGATCCAGCTTTCCGTCAAATTTGGTTTAATTCCGTTCAGCAGTGTTGCGGAAGCGCAGCCTAAAAAAAGTATATGGAAATGCATTGGGATTTTGCATTTTGGGACCCTCCCTATTTTCTCTATCCCCGCTTAACGGTTCACTGCAGAACTTTCCATGCAAAAACGAAGCAAAAAAGAGGAACGTCTTGGAAAGTTTAATGGAGATTTCTAAACTGCACCAAATTTCTAGCAAAACAAAAGAGCAATTGCGTATGGAAATGCTGACCTAACTAAAATTATCCAGTTGCTACTGCCACCAATATATATATATCTTGAAATATGTACCATCACTGGTTGTATACATTTGCCACAATGACTGAATGAATCATGCACTTGCGATTAGATGTGGTAAAGAATGCAAGGAAAATTGAAAAGCAGGGTCACAAAACGGGCCTAGTAGGAAATATAGACTACAAGGCAGAATTTGTGCAATTGATTAAAGTAGGAGGTGGCCTCTCCAAGTATTGACGTCCAGCCTAACTGCTATCAGAATCCCTCGCACAGTCTTCAAAACAAAGTTAAAGAGGGTACTGTTCCACCTGGACTTCAGTGCATGACTGGTTTCGCAGTGCTGGTTATAACGTAGCTGACTTAGCTGTCTCTCTCACAGTGTTTATCCCTCAGACCTCTTCCTCCTTCATCGAGAGGGTTGATTTACGCATTCTTCAGACTCAATACATAATCATTTTCTTGTATTTCTGAACGCTGTGTTAGTAACTTGTACTTCCTTTTGCACCCTCTTTCACCTTTCTGTAAACAAAATGTAATCCTCGTGCACATAAGTAGTCCTCATCCTAAATGTCAAATGCATTCCGTCCACGTCTGTGGCTGCCTGCAAAGCAGATTCTAGGGGAGGCTTGCCACTTGTTTTGCTTGCTATAATCGTTTTTATTCGCACAGCACTGTCTCACTCTTAAAAAGTCCGTCCTGCACTTTAGAAACCACAAATGTGATTTTGCTTATCAACTGTTGTGGCGGTGGATAGCTTGAGTAACGCTGTACTACAAGAAGAATGTTACTGCAGAGAAAAGGGCATCACCCCCTAAAATGCAGGGATTGTGAGCGGTCACTTCAAATGCAGGCCTTCAGCTGGCCGGCAGTGCTGTGAACAGTAGTCCTACTGTTCCTCACATCTGTATTACCACAGCATGTCCATTTGCAAGTTCGAATTCATCAGTGAATCGGTTTCTTGATGCTTATAACAGATGCTTATTGTTAGACAACTCAGTGGTGCCCAGTTTACCAGCCCACTAAGAATAAAAGCTGACTGAACACACAGCCTGGAATCCAAGACCACACAGTTTTACACACATGCCCCTGCACGACTATATTAGTCGTCAAAATCCACCAAACTAGTGAAGGTGCACTCGATGCTTTTCTCAGGGAGATTTCTGATGCTTAGTGGCTTACAACTCTCTGGGGGATGCGTGTCATTGTGAACACATTTGAGTTACTCACAGGTGAGATAGGCTCACCTTTTCAAGGATGACTATTCAGACTTGAGCACCTATTCATCACCAGACAGAAGGCATGCTCAGTGGTTGAGCTACAAAACAAACACAAAGGACTAACTGATTTTAATCCTGCGGCTGCTTAAGGCTTTAAGTTATTTCGAGAACACTCGAGCAAAGCAATATAACCTAGTAGGCAATAGAGATGCAGAACCGTTTCACTGAAGCTAGACTATTCTTTAGACTGGTCCTCGCCAGCTGCTGCTTTTCAGTAAAAATGTATATTGTTATATATTCCACTACCACGTAGCAATACACAAAACTCTGTCCAAATGATGACTTAACAGTGCAGATAATATATGTTCTTTTTTATAGCTCACTGTGCCACTGATTTGTTCAGAAGAAAACGTCAGTTACGACAGAATACATGCACTCACCGAGCGAGAAGCGCAATCTGTGGATCTCGATGAGACTTTAAAGAAAGGATTCAGTCATTTACCGTCCTGAGTGTCCAGAAGTAGCAGTTATTTTAATGGACAACAAAAGTGTTTAGCTAAGGCCTTGCAAGGACTGCTGCCACTGAAATGCCATCTCCATAAAGGATTGCTGCATTTCATAAATACTATTGGAAGAGATGTTACAGGCTCAGAAGTGAGTTGAACTGTGCTAAATGAAGATTCGTATAACTCGTTGTGACTCGAGATAATTTTAAGGCTGCAATTCCCACAACATTTAGGCTTAATGAGCAACTAAAGACCTTTCAGTTCATAGAGTATACCCGCTGCATTCCTATTAACTGAACACAGTAGCCCTTTACAATTTGGATGACACTGAAGGTCTGTCAGAACAGCAGAAATTATTGTGTGTCAATCAATAGTATTCTTAAAGAAAAAGCCTGTATTCCATATTACTCATTTACTTTTCTGGTATATATTTTGTTATTCAATGGGTGGCAATGGACCTAGAAAAGATTTCGACTATAATGCAAAGGCTTTTATCAAAGGTCATGGAAGATATTACATTTTTAGCTGGGATGGACGCTTCCAAAATGAGCTATTCTGTAAGACAAAATAAATAAAGACAAAGGCTGCAAGCAATGGTTTATCACTCAAGACAACTAGTGCTGAAAGAAATTATGCTATTCTTGAAAAAACTAGGACAAAAGTATTTTTCCATATTGGGACATCAACTAGAGGGAGCAGTTTATCCTGATAAAATCTCCTTGATATCAAGGTAAATTACATTATCCTGATCATTGTTTATTTATATTGTCTCTTTGGGGAACACCCTTGAGCATATAGAAGAATGATAGACCAAGTATTCACACAACAGAAAGGGAACTAGATGACAACAAACCTCAAGTAATTTACTAAGATTCTATTGTTTCAGTTCCAGGAACACTTGAGTTTCCATCAATAACAAAGGAGTTTGTGTTACAGAGATATCATGGAGGTTTATGATTTACGTCTTAAATGTGTCAATCTTGTCTACAGGTATCCACGGCTAACAAGCAGACATCAGCAACCACAGAGTAAACATCAGCATCCAGCAGACTGAGCAGTCAGTAGTGATAGCAAATGTCTCTGCTTTTCTCTTTATCCCAGTACCTGTCCCTTGAAATACTGGTAACATACAAATCACTATTCTGTATAGTTGGCTGTGGCTACAGAGAAGTGTGATAAGGTACGTAGCCCCAGCCAGATCCTGAATTCATATTACTGCATTCATACACATCGCCTAGTCCGAGCTGGTATTCCAACCTCAGTGAAACTTTTCTTTCTCAATTTTTTCAAAGATGTTTAACTTATTTTTAATATAACTAAGCATACACCACCAGCGTATGTAACAAAGCATACACTTGACATTGTGCAATTCATAGCAGTGTGTGCCTAACCTCCCTCCTCTATTAGTGGATCTTCGCATCAACGCTTAATATTTGAAGACAAAGTATATTTTTAAACTAGGTAACTTCTAGGCACATAAACGGTTCACAGAACACGGTCTCACTACCCTTCTGTAGGGACCATAATGGCCCCAGACAAGGTATGTTTTGTAAACCTGATTTTAAGTAATTCAAGAGCATTTTCCATTTTTTTTCAGAATTTATTACCTATCCTAGCAGGTCCCGTGTCAAATATTCCATCACCAACTCTGTCCATAATCTACCAGCCTGATCTTATTTTTTCGAGGTATAGTGATTTTTCATCTGAAGGTGCTATGGACATATTCACTATGTTTGTTCAACCCTAATAGTGCTAATCCTAGATCTGCAGGAACCAGAAGTCTTAGGGTTATGTAGCTTTCTATTTCTTTCCAGAAATGTTGCACTATATGACATGACACTGAAACCTGAAGTATATCTCCTTGTCGCGGCACCCTCAACATTCACCTTTCACATTATCGCATGTGCTTTATTTTGTCTAGGGTTATCTACCAGGGGAACATCAGTCTGGTCACTGCTTCTCCATTTCAAACACCAAAAATGAGGGCGTAGATATATTTTTCCAACATTTAATTCCATTTCTTCTTGTATGACCATTTCCTGCACTCTCTTGCCTGTGATAACGCACAGTATACATTTTAAATAAACCCCTTCATATCAGTAAAAGTGGTAAGAAGGTTTTCAAAAGTCATAAAATTCCTAGAACCTGCATTATCATATGCAAGTGGCCAGTGATGTAACATAAAATAGCGCTGTCTATTTTAAGGGGATTTGAAAGGGGATGAAGTGAGGCGCCGCTTCCTTGTCACTCTGCGCCAAACCTCCAGGGTTGGCAGCGTCATCCCTGACACATGCCCCATTCTAGGACTAAATCTTTGTGTAGCCAAATCATATCCCATGGAAAACGTCCCATTAGGGCAGCCTGTACGTGGACCCAACATTTCTGTTTTGTGAAGTTACTATCTGAATGCTACCTGGAGCGTTGTCACTTGGTTCTGGTGGAATAGTACACGAAGGTCAACTCTACCGAATCTCCTGTTCACTGATATAACTTGTTTTGAAAATATACGCTTCCTGCCCATCCAGATAAATGTCTCAACCTGTGAATGCTAGGGTTCAACATCCTTCAAAGGAAGTGTTTGGATGAAATACAAGAAGTTAGGTAATGCAATCATCTTTAGTAAAGCACCCTTTCCCAACTAAGATGTAATAGGTCTTGCAACTACCAGCCTATTACACCCACAGTGAAAGGGGAGCACCAAAGAAATAATAAAAAATAGTCAGTCACAGCAACAGATAAAGAAACCAAAGTGGAATAATACAGTAGTTGGTCATTGCTCTGAAACAGAAAAAGGCAGAACTGACCACTAGCGAGCAAAATCGCTTGAAGTCATAAGAAGTATACTAAAAGTATACATGAGGTCGAAAAAGAAGTCACCAGGATTGCAAATCCCTTACGTTTTTGAAAAAAGACTGAAGTAGTTTGCACTACAGAGTGTTCAGTGTCAGAGTAATATATATTCCCCAATATTTCATCTGTGGCCAAGCAGAAGTGTGAGATTTCTTGTATTCGTGTTCTCATTTTTTGCTTCACACCCACAATCTCCAATGTATCTGGGTTTACCTTGACACGCAAAACTTCACTTAACTCTAAGGGCCAGATGTAGGAAGAGAGCAATTTGCGACTTGCAAATTGCGAGTCCCTGTGACTCGCAATTTGCAAGTCGCAAATTGCTATGCAGTACGGTGTCTCAGACACCGTCTGCAACTCGCTATGGGGTCGCAATGACCCACCTCATGAATATTCAGGAGGTGGGTCGCAAATTGCGGCCCCATTGTGAGTATAGGCACTCGCTAACATGGAGGCCTGCTGACGTCAGCAGGCCTCCATGTTAGCGACCTGCCTTTTCAATAAAGCATTTTTTTTTTTTTTAAATGTAGCCCGTTTTCCCTAAGGGAAAACGAGCTGCATTTCAAAAAAATCCGAAACCTTTTGTTTTGGTTTTTTCAGGGCAGGGAGTGGTCCCTTGGACCACTCCCTGCCCTGAAAAAATATTTTGGGGTCCAGTCTCAAACTGGAAGGGGTCCCATGGGGACCCCTTCCAATTTGCGAGTGGGTTACCATCCACTTGAAGTGGATGGTAACTGCGACTCCATTTGCGACCGCGTACGCGGTCGTAAATGGAGTTGCATACCACTGCGACTCGCAAATAGGAAGGGATCACCCCTTCCTATTTGCGATTCGGAAATGCATTTTGCGAGTCGGTAACGACTCGCAAAATGCATTTCTGCATAGGAAACACGCATTTGCGAGTCGCAAACGGCAGATTTTGCCGTTTGCGACTCGCAAAGTGTTTCCTGCATCTGGCCCTAAGATCTTCACAGTTTCAGGTATACAGGATACTAGCCTAGGAGCCAGTAAAATGTCAGCAGTAAAGAGATGAATCATATGTTGATCACCCCCAAGTGGCATATCCTCAATAACTGCATTGTCGCTGACCCTTGACACCGATTGCTGCACCACTACAGTGAGCAATAGCGGGGACAGATGGAATCCATGCCCAGGCGCAAAACTTCAGATTTCATTCCATTAACCACAACTCTACCCACGGTAAAGGTAATTTCCTATGGTTAACCTTCTCACTTAAAAGTAGTACACACCTTATATTGTCCAACATTTGTCTATAGGGTATAAATCCAGAATAGACAAGATGCAAAAAGAATTGCATTTGAAGTATTAGCCTGCTGATCTGAAAGTTTGTAAAAATCTTGGACCCTCTACTAATAATACTGGCCTACGGGAGGCATAATTACTTAGTGAACAACTCAGTTTGTGGTGCAGTTTTATGTCAGCTTCTGCCACTGATAGCCAACTGTTTTGGAATTGAAGAACAGCTTTATTAACGTAAGCAGTCTGGGTTTTAGGTATCCACTTAAATATTTATAGAAAGCATGTCAGGCCGTCAACTCCGCCGCTCAATCTGCACGGAGAGTTGACAGGTTCGGGTGGAGAACCTTCCCCTATTGTTGCGACACAAGATCCTCCCAAAGGGGCAGCCTGATCAGGGGATCAATGCTCCTTTTCAGAAGCTCGAGATACCAGACTCTCCGTGCCCAGAGCCACTGGGATTACTTGGGCCCAGTCGTTCATGATCTTCTTCAGAACTCTGGGAGGAAGTGATATGGGCGGAAAGGCGTACAGCAGGCGTGAATGCCACTCATGATGAAAAGCTTTGCCAAGCGATTGCCGCCTTGGAAACTTTAACACAGAATACTGCTAACATTGCACGTTCTCTGCAGAGGTGAGCAGATGTAACCAAGGCTCCCCCACTGCTGAAAGAATCCTTGCGCCAACTCCGGGTGGAGATCCCACTTGTGATCTGCTAGGCATTGACGGCCAAGTTTGTCTGCCCAGGCGTTCAGAGAACCTGCCAGGTGTTGAACCACCAGGGTTATGCCCTGCCGTTCCAGCCATGTCCAGAGAGACAGAGCCTCTTGACAAAGGGTCCACAACCCCACACCTCCCTGCTTGTGGCAGTACCACATTGTGGTAGTGTTGTCTGTGAACACCTGCACTATCTTCCCTTTTACAACAGGGAGAAACACTTTGAATGTCAGTCTGATCGCCCGGGACCTCGGATCTCCACCTCTCCCAGATGGCCACCCCATCCTAGAAGTGATGCAACTGTCACTACAGTGAGATCTGGTCGGAGAAGGGAAGGGTGAGGAGTCTGGCTCTGCCTTAATCGCAGTTCCTTTTGTTGAAACAGCAAAAACTGATTTCAATTCTAATGGCTGCTCGGAACCACACAGTTGGATTCACAAGTCTGGCTATAAAACACAGTAGGCTTGTAGATGTCCTTTCCTCCAAGATTTTGCTGCTAATCACTGATGCCACACTTATCCATTAGCACCTCATCCCACAAAAAAAAAAAAAAAATAATTATTAGCCTAGAACCAGATATGGCAGGAATCCTTGTCCGCTTGGAAAGGCATGTGAGGCTAATCCTGTACCACATGTGCACAGAAGTCAACATTCTGTCCAATTAGATTACTACAACCACTTCCAGTTCCTCCACAGGTACAGCACAAAGTATTAGTGGGGTTTGTGGTTGAACTTCCACTATTAGAAGACTAGACTACCATCATGGTAGTGTCAGTTCACTTATTCATACTGGCACATGTATCTGAATAAAGTTTCTACCGCAATAAAAACAGCACAGGTCTTTTCCACAACATACAGCAATACTCTATGGCCTCCCACCTGCAGTCGAGTATTTATGGAGGAACTGCTAGTGACACGTTTTTGGTAGAAACCTTGCACAACCTTGAACACAGATGCCTGCCCTTCCTCATGTTACCATCCACAAAATGAGGGATAGCTGGAGCATGTAAACAAGGAAAGGGAACAGTATCTCTGCTGTTTATAGTCGTCCCTTGAGGCCTGAATTGACTTGGGTTACCATAATTTACATATAGCAAAATGCTGCATTTGGCTACCAGCGGCTCTCCACTTGTCTCACAGGACAACATCCCAAAAAAGCTCTACTCAATGTCCCAGCACATTGTCCATTTCAGACAATTTGGACCCAACTGCATTAGTACTGGAAAACCAGTTTTCACATTTTCCTACACAACCTTCAACTACCCTAACCGCGACATGAGGAACATCCACCATCACTTGTATTAGATGGACAATCAAGAATATTAAATATGGAGCGATCTAGACTCCAAAGGGGTCGATGGGAGTTTGTTCTATTTGACCGGCTGGAAAGTATTTGGTAAAGAGGAATGTTCATGGACATTAGTCTGTCAGGTCCATGCCCTGCATGTTGGTCTTTATTCTAAAGATCTCTATGCTGTATTATGTGCTGTATTTAGGGATAGACACAGGAGGTGTCCAGCCAGAAACTAACTTCATTGGAAATACGTACACCAGCCGCCACTCCCATCAAAACCCCTTCAGGTGGAACCCTTCTAGCGTTTTTAGATGCCCACTCTGCCCCAGTATACCCCTCCCTTTCCTGGCAGCCAGCGTATCAAAACAGGAACTGATCTATTTTTTGCAAATACCCAGACACAAATTACATCCCACAGAGGTCTCATGAGAGTTTCCCCACCTCGAGAGATTGTGCAATCTCTTATGAGTTTGTGCAACATTACATAGTTGTGCAGGAATTCAGCTGCCATCTTCATCTGCCAATATTTAAACTGCTCCTCGTGGCTAAAACCCTGCTTTGCTCTCGGATTCCTCGAGATCTATCATACATTCGCATCCTTCCTGCTGCAAGGTCCAGCTCTTCTCTCAACTCTTCCTTGGACAGTGGTCACGTTGCTATATTGGGGTCTCTATGCCACTAGCCACATCATTGCATCTGCGATGCTTATACAAGTCGTTGTGCAAGGAACCATGTGGGTAGCATAGCAGAGCAACTCTAGGAATGTATTATTAAACATATTTAAATTTTAATCGGTATCAATTGATAGGAAAGCGCTAACACCAAAAAGGCAGCGTTTATGTAACTTGGGCATACAAGGCCAGTAGTAAACTTTGTTATTATTTACAGCCCGTATTCGGAAATGAAGATGTGTCACCGGCTACTTAGCCAGGGAGACCATCATCTGCAGCACACACACAAAAAAAAAAACACCAACATACGACACTGCGCGACTAAGGCTTTTTTTTTTTTTTTACCGAGTGGTGTTTTCATACATGTCAATAGACCGGATTCAGACGATAGACTCAAATTTTTAAGCCAAAAATGGCTTTATTTTGGATGTCTTCCACCCAATATTTCCTCTGCTTCGATGGAAGTAAATGGGAGAAAATACATTCTCCTGTTATTTTTTTTTTATTTCCCACTTTCCTCTTCCAAAATTTTGGCATGTATGGGTTTAAGAGTTTTTGGTATAATAGTCAATCACATATACAAACACCAATAGCTAAACTAAAAAAAAAGTATCTATTTTCTAAAGATCTGATGTGCTGTAATCAACCAGTTTGACACTCATCTAATTTAGCACAAAAGGATTACAGGCTGTCAGCAACGTTTGATGCGTACAAGTGACTCGCACTCAGGGGTGTAGGAGACCATACATTTCTGGGGGGGACAGCCTTGGGGGACTTTCAATCAACCCTATACAAATCGCTCGTTGTTTACGAACTGCAGGCTCCGATAAATATACATATATATATATATATATATATATATAAAGTGAAATAGGGAGAAAGGAAGGCATGTTTTCACAGTCTGAAAGTATATTTTATTGTTATTTACATTCACAAAGTAATTAGCTCAAATGTGAAAATAACATGTTGATTAACCTTGCATCTTCATGCACCAAGCAAATAAAGGTAGGAGGGTAAAAAGGAAGCACATACCCTTTGCGCCCCGCCACCATCATGCCCTTCGCCTCATGCCAATTGGAACCGCACTGGAGAGATCAAAAGTGATTAGTTACAACAGTTGTAAACTGTGCTTGGAAACCATAGTTCTAATAACACTTCTACTCCTGTGTGTGATCTTGGGCAGCTCAGCTCCACATCAGTCAGAACTAGAAGCATTTCAACTAAAGAAGCTCTTGGAGTTTCAGGCTATATAAACATGGATTCTCTAATCTCTGTATAAACTACAGTCACTAATTTCTTTAGAAATGTCTGTTTGTGATGCACCAAGTCACTGCGTGTAAAGAAAAGACATTCAATGATTATAAAGAAAAGACATCAGAAAATGACTATGATAGGGTTATTACAGTCGAATTCTGACATTACATTGTCTTCTACTAGAGCTAGCAGCCAAGGTAAAAGGCAGATCAGGTCACAGAGCATAATTAATGCAGCTGTTTAAAGCAAAAAAATTGAATGTTGCTTTTCTTTCTTCTGCTGTACTTTAATAGCTTGGAATGACAGAAGCTATGCACTAGGGTTTTAAGTGGTTTTTGGGAAAGTTGGTGGTGTGACCATGTATTATATGGGGTAAAATACCCCCTGTGTACATAAGGATATTGCAAGTCACCTTAAAGTTCATACCTTATAAACAAGCATTGGCATAGCCAATAGGTCTCGCCTATGCAAGTTATATTGCCTTTGCCAATGTGTTTTAGCCATGCTGTACACTAGTGAGACTACTATTCTGCATGGCTGAAAGTTAATGGCATAAAGGAGAACGATGTGTCACCGACTGGTGTGGCGTAGTATCATGGAGTAAGTAGAGTGTCCTAGGATGGAGCAGTAAACTACTTTAAAGGAACAGGGGTCCCTTGAATAAAATGCAACACCACTCCCATAAACAATGATATTAAAGTAGTATGCAAATGGAATGTTTTATGCATTTATTCAATCAAAATATAAAAGATCAAATGTAGTGGGAAAACATCAACAGGGGAAATCGAGAAAGACTGGTATTCGGGCCTTACACAAGTTATCTGGATGACCCAATGTCACCAATTACAAGAAAAATGTAAAAAGTAACCTATATAGTGCAGTGGTTTGGAGGAGGCTGGCCTGGTTTGTAGTGGGTACCTATGGTATTTACACCTTATACCATGTCCATTTATCCCTTATTAGTGACATGTAGGCAGTGTCTAGACGCCAGGCTCTCTAGGGGTAGCTGTAGCCAAGGCTTATCTAGGAGATATGCAAAGCTCATGCAATACCACTGTAGTCACACAGTACTCACACACATGAAAGAAAATACTAAGTGTTACAAAAATAAAGGTACTTTATTTTAGTGACACAAATGGCAAAAATACCATAGAGACTATACTCCCTTAGAAGGTAAGTAATACACCAATTATATACACTAGTATGCAGCAATAGCAATAAAAACAGTTAGAAAACAGTGCAATTAGTGAAAATCACAATGGTTAGAAATGGGCCTAGGGGAAACACAAACCATATACTAAGAAAGTGGAATGCGAATGTCGGTTTCCCACCTAGGCAAGTGTGGTGTGTACAGGGGCGCTGGGAGTATTAGAAAACACCAAAGTTAAGTAATAGAACCCACCTCAGAGCCCAGGAAAGCAGAAGTAAATGACGGTAACTTTCCTAGAACACACAAGAACACGAAAAAGAAGATAATGCAAGAACTAGAAGATACTTCAAGACACACAGGGTGGATTCCTGGACCTAAAGACCTGTGAAAGAATGGGACTAAGTCCAAGAAGCACAGAAGAGTCCATGGAGGACAGGGGCCCATGCTAACCCGAATCAAGGTGCAAAAGAAGAACCACTGGTGAAGAACAACAGTCAGTACTGCACCCAAGAAGATGGATGCGGGTTCGTGGTTGGTGCAGATGATATCCCACACCGGATAGATGATTGCAGTCTGGTTTGCATCGCTGGATTCCACCAACAAGCCTTGGCACAGGCAAAGCTCATGTTAGCGGAAAATGGCCACCCAGGAGGAGGAGTCAGAGGGGGCTCTCAGCAACTCAGAGAGCCCACGGAATACCAGGCAGCGCACATAGGAGTCCCCAGCATGGGGACAAAGGAGTTGCAAAAGGAGGCCCACGCAGCACAAAAAGAAAGGATCCCACACCACCAGAGAACCACTCAGGAAGCTGTGCATCTCAGGAAGGAGTGCTGGAGGCCGAAGCTACATGGTACACAAAGAATTTCATACAAGGATGCCAACACGCCTTGGCAACTGAAAAACATGTGGTGCACGGGTACTGTCTTGCGTGAGAAGGCAAGCTCTTACCTCCACCAAAGTTGGACAGTAGGACGTCAGGACCATCAGGACCACTTCAGTCCACCACCCGTGATGTAGGATCCATGCAACTCGACAGGAGAGGGGACCCACGCAGATGGTCGTCGTTGCAGAGAGGTGCCTGCTGAAGCAGGGGAGTGACTCCTTCACTCCAAGGGAGATTTGTTCATTCTTCTGGTGCAGACTGAAGACAGGCTGTCCTCTGAGGATGCACGACCGGGAAACAGTTGCATTTGCTGGCCAGAGATGAAGATACAATGTTGCAGAAGTCGTCTTTGCTTCTTTGTTGCAGTTTGTGGAGTTCCTGGAGGGTCCAGATGCAGTTTCTTTGGTGAGAAGGTGAAGTAAAGGATGCAGAGGATTCCTGATGGAGTCTTGCAATCTGAATCTGAAGAACCTCCCAAAGGAGAGACCCTAAATAGCCCTGAAAGGGGGATTGGTCAGCTAAACAGGTAAGCACCTATCAGGGGACGGCTCTGACACCACCTGCTGGCACTGGCCACTCAGATGCTCCCAGAGTTCACTGCCATCTTGGAATCCAAGATGGCAAAACCCAGGGACCTCTGGAGGAGCTCTGAGCACTACCCCTGGGGTGGTGATGGACAGGGGAGTCGTCACTCCCCTTTCCTTTGTCCAGTTTCATGCCAGAGTAGGGACTGGGGATACCTGAACCGGTGTAGACTGGATTATGCAAGGAGGGCACCAAATGTGCCCTTCAAAGCATTTCCAGTGGCCTGGGGAAGGAAGCTACCCCTTCCAAACCTATTTCCAAAGGGAGAGGGTGTAACACGCCTCTATCAAAGGAAATCCTTTATTCTGCCTTCCTGGGCTTGAGCTTCTCAACCAACAGGAGGGCAGAAACCTGTCTGAGAGGTGGCAGCAGCTGGGGCTGCCTGGAAAACCTCAGAAGGCTGGAATGGCAATACCGGGGGTCCTCTAAGGAGCCCCCAGAGTGCATGGAATCATACAACCAATGCTTGCAAAAGCCTTGGGGTATGATTCCAACATGTTTGATACCAAACATACATATGTTCGGAGTTACCATTATGTAGCTGGGAATAGGTAGTGACCTATTTCCAGTACACGTGTAAAATGGCATCCCCACACTCCTGAAGTCTGGGGAAATGGTCCTGGAGGTCGTGGGGGCACCTCTGCTAGTGCAGGGGTGCCCTCACACACAGGTACTCTGCACCCTGCCATCAGGGCTGGAGGGCCTGCTATAGAGGTGACTTATAAGTGACCTGGTGCAGTGTAACTGGCAGTGAAAGGGTGCATGCACCTTTTCACGCAGGCTGCAATGGCAGTTCTGTAGAAGCCATTGCATGGGCTCCCTATGGGTGGCAAAAAAAATGCTGCAGCCCCTAGGGATCTCCTGGAACCCCAATGCCCTGGGTACCTAAGTACCATATACTAGGGACTTATAAGGGGGCACCAGTATGCCAATCTTGGGTGAAATACTGGGTTACCAGTATGCAACAACCATAATTTAAGGGAGAGAGCATAGCTACTGGGGTCCTGATTAGCAAGATCCCAGTAGACACACTCAAACAAACTGGCAAACAGGCCAAATGTGGGGGTAACCAAGCTAGAAAGAGGCTACTTTCCTACACCGACTTTTACATGAATGACTCAAATAGGGAATCTAGAAGTCATTAGCTCATAGTACCTATGCTTATGCCAACTTATGTACAATATCACAAATTAAAGTCAAGGTACTTTGGCCGACAATATTTCGATCCCCTAGACAAGTATCAGGATCATCCTAAGCCTTCGTTAAGCTTGAGTTAAAAGGGTTACAGAGTGCTTGTAACCAAAACGGCGAAGATAAATCTGACTCACGTCTCATATGAGTGACAAGGCAATCAACGGAGATCTGAATCTCTAATCAAGCGCCAATGCCATAAAGTAGTAGTAGAGTGGAGTAGTGTCACAGTGTAATAGAGTGGAGTGGCAGAGTGTCGTAGAGTGGAAAGGCATAAATAAGAGTGAACTGGAGTAGAGTGAAGTAAAGTAACATGAACTAGCATAGAGAAAGTTGGGTAGAGTGTTGTTGAGCATAGTACATTGTTGAATAGTGGAGTGGCATAGAGGGCTGTGCAGTGCCGTTGAGTAGAGTATCGTAGATTGAAGTGGCATAGAGTGGAGTAAAGTGGAATGGAGTGGCGTACAGGGTGTTGTGTAGGGAGTTACAGAGTGGAGAAAGTGTTAGAGTTTAATGGAATAGAGTGTCAGAGTCTAGTATGATGGAGTGTAATGTCAGAGTGAAGTGTCAGAGTGGAGTTGGGTGGTCTAGACTGAAATGGCATAGAGTACAGTGGTGCAAAGTAGATTGGCGTAGAGTGTGGTGGTATAGAGTGCGTTGGTTTTGAGTAAAGGGGTGTAGCGTGCATTGACGAAGACAGCACTGGTTTAGCGTACAGTGCAGTAGCGTAGAGCGGTGAAGAGTAGAGGGGAGCAGAGTGGAGTGGCACTGCATAGATTGCACTTGTTCAGAGTGCTGTGTCATAGAGTGATGCGGTGCATGGTAGAGTGGAGTGGTGCATGGTAGAGTAGACTGGTGTAGAGTGTAATGGTGGGGTGCAGTGATGCAGAGTAGAGTGGCATAGTAGAGTGGCATAGTGTAGTGGCATATAGTACATTTGTGTAGAGTGCAGTAGAGTGGCATATAGTTGAGTGGTGCAGAGTAGAGTGCAGTGGTGCAGAGTAGAGTGGAGTATAGTTCAGTGGCAGAGTGCAGTGTTGCAGAGTAGAGTGTCAGAAAGGGCAGTGGTGTAGAGTAGAGTGTCATTGTAAGGAAATGCCTCCTTGGCATGGTTGCCCCCTGACTTTTTGCCTTTGCTGATGCTATGTTTACAATTGAAAGTGTGCTGAGGCCTGCTAACCAGGCCCCAGCACCAGTGTTCTTTCCCTAACCTGTACTTTTGTATCCACAATTGGCAGACCCTGGCATCCAGATAAGTCCCTTGTAACTGGTACTTCTAGTACCAAGGGCCCTGATGCCAAGGAAGGTCTCTAAGGGCTGCAGCATGTCTTATGCCACCCTGGAGACCTCTCACTCAGCACAGACACACTGCTTGCCAGCTTGTGTGTGCTAGTGAGGACAAAACGAGTAAGTCGACATGGCACTCCCCTCAGGGTGCCATGCCAGCCTCTCACTGCCTATGCAGTATAGGTAAGACACCCCTCTAGCAGGCCTTACAGCCCTAAGGCAGGGTGCACTATACCATAGGTGAGGGTACCAGTGCATGAGCATGGTACCCCTACAGTGTCTAAACAAAACCTTAGACATTGTAAGTGCAGGGTAGCCATAAGAGTATATGGTCTGGGAGTCTGTCAAACACGAACTCCACAGCACCATAATGGCTACACTGAAAACTGGGAAGTTTGGTATCAAACTTCTCAGCACAATAAATGCACACTGATGCCAGTGTACATTTTATTGTAAAATACACCCCAGAGGGCACCTTAGAGGTGCCCCCTGAAACTTAACCGACTATCTGTGTAGGCTGACTAGTTTTAGCAGCCTGCCACAAACCGAGACATGTTGCTGGCCCCATGGGGAGAGTGCCTTTGTCACTCTGAGGCCAGTAACAAAGCCTGCACTGGGTGGAGATGCTAACACCTCCCCCAGGCAGGAATTGTCACACCTGGCGGTGAGCCTCAAAGGCTCACCTCCTTTGTGCCAACCCAGCAGGACACTCCAGCTAGTGGAGTTGCCCGCCCCCTCCGGCCAGGCCCCACTTTTGGCGGCAAGGCCGGAGAAAATAATGAGAAAAACAAGGAGGAGTCACTGGCCAGTCAGGACAGCCCCTAAGGTGTCCTGAGCTGAGGTGACTCTGACTTTTAGAAATCCTCCATCTTGCAGATGGAGGATTCCCCCAATAGGGTTAGGATTGTGACCCCCTCCCCTTGGGAGGAGGCACAAAGAGGGTGTACCCACCCTCAGGGCTAGTAGCCATTGGCTACTAACCCCCCAGACCTAAACACGCCCTTAAATTTAGTATTTAAGGGCTACCCTGAACCCTAGAAAATTAGATTCCTGCAACTACAAGAAGAAGGACTGCCCAGCTGAAAACCCCTGCAGCGGAAGACCAGAAGACGACAACTGCCTTGGCTCCAGAAACTCACCGGCCTGTCTCCTGCCTTCCAAAGATCCTGCTCCAGCGACGCCTTCCAAAGGGACCAGCGACCTCGACATCCTCTGAGGACTGCCCCTGCTTCGAAAAGACAAGAAACTCCCGAGGACAGCGGACCTGCTCCAAGAAAAGCTGCAACTTTGTTTCCAGCAGCTTTAAAGAACCCTGCAAGCTCCCCGCAAGAAGCGTGAGACTTGCAACACTGCACCCGGCGACCCCGACTCGGCTGGTGGCGATCCAACACCTCAGGAGGGACCCCAGGACTACTCTAAGACTGTGAGTACAAAAACCTGTCCCCCCTGAGCCCCCACAGCGCCGCCTGCAGAGGGAATCCCGAGGCTTCCCCTGACCGCGACTCTTTGAATCCTAAGTCCCGACACCTGGGAGAGACCCTGCACCCGCAGCCCCCAGGACCTGAAGGACCGGACTTTCACTGGAGGAGTGACCCCCAGGAGTCCCTCTCCCTTGACCAAGTGGAGGTTTCCCCGAGGAACCCCCCCCTTGCCTGCCTGCAGCGCTGAAGAGATCCCTCGATCTCTCATTCACTTCCATTACAAACCCGACGCTGGTTTCTACACTGCACCCGGCCGCCCCCGCGCTGCTGAAGGTGAAATTTCTGTGTGGGCTTGTGTCCCCCCCGGTGCCCTACAAAACCCCCCTGGTCTGCCCTCCGAAGACGCGGGTACTTACCTGCAAGCAGACCGGAACCGGGGCACCCCCTTCTCTCCATTCTAGCCTATGTGTTTTGGGCACCACTTTGAACTCTGCACCTGACCGGCCCTGAGCTGCTGGTGTGGGGACTTTGGGGTTGCTCTGAACCCCCAACGGTGGGCTACCTTGGACCAAGAACTAAGCCCTGTAAGTGTCTTACTTACCTGGTTAATCTAACAAATACTTACCTCCCCTAGGGACTGTGAAAATTGCACTAAGTGTCCACTTTTAAAACAGCTATTTGTGAATAACTTGAAAAGTATACATGCAATTTTGATGATTTGAAGTTCCTAAAGTACTTACCTGCAATACCTTTCGAATGAGATATTACATGTAGAATTTGAACCTGTGGTTCTTAAAATAAACTAAGAAAAGATATTTTTCTATATAAAAACCTATTGGCTGGATTTGTCTCTGAGTGTGTGTACCTCATTTATTGTCTGTGTGTATGTACAACAAATGCTTAACACTACTCCTTGGATAAGCCTACTGCTCGACCACACTACCACAAAATAGAGCATTAGTATTATCTATTTTTACCACTATTTTACCTCTAAGGGGAACCCTTGGACTCTGTGCCTGCTATTCCTTACTTTGAAATAGCACATACAGAGCCAACTTCCTACAGTCATAGAATGCATTGGTGTAGAGTAGAGTGGTATAGAGTGCATTGGTGTAGAGTGCAGTGGTGTAGAGTGCAGTCATGTAGAGTGATACAAAGTAGAGAAGAGTGGCTTAGAGTACAGTGGCTTAGAGTAGAATAGAGTTGCATAGAGTGCCGTGGCATAGAGTAGATTGCTGCAGAGTACAGTATAGTGGCGAAGAGTAGATTGTTGCAGAGTGGAGCATAGTGATGTAGAGTGCAGTAGCATAGAGCGGTGCAGAGCAGATTGGAGTGGCGCAGGGTACATTGGAGTGGTGCAAGGTAGATTAGACTGGCATAGCATAGAGTGGAGTTGCGTAGATTGCAGTTGCATAGAGGAGATGATTTCAAAGTACAGTGAAGTGCCTACAGTGGAGTGGTGTAGAGTAGATTAGAGTGCTGTGGTGCAGAAAAGAGTGCAGTGGGACAGAGTACAGTGGCATTGAATGCAGTGGTGCAGAGCAGAGTGGCGTGGAGTTCAGTGGCAGAGTGCAATGTTGCAGATTAGAGGGTCGCAGAGTACAGTGGTGTATTGTAGAGTAGCATAGAGTGCAGTCGCCTAGAGTGCTGTGGCGCAGAGTACAGTGGCATTGAAAGCAGTGGAATGGAGTGCTGCGGTGCAGAGTAGATTGGCATGGAGTGCATTGGATTTGAGTAAAGTGGTGAAGAGTGCACTGGCAGAGTGCAGGGGTGTAGTGTACAATGGTTAGAGTAGAATAGCATAGATTGCAGTGGCGTAGTGTAGAGTGCTGCAGAGTAGAAGTGGTACAGCATAGATTGCAGTGGCGTGGTGTAGAGTGGAGTGGCACAGCATAGATTGCAGTGGAGTAGAGTAGCACAGAGTGGAGAAAAGTGGTGTAGGGTGCAGTGGCATAGGGTAGATTGTTTCAGAGTAGAGTGAAGAAAAGATAGAGAAAAGATAATATACTTCAATATGCTGAAGTATGTAACGATAACAACAACATAAATAATAACGCTAGGCATAACGGCCCAAAATGAAATATGGCTTCTCCCCGTTAGCCACGCTGTAATCAAGCCTTTCATTACCCAGATAACAAAACATTAAACATAAATGTTAGAAAAATATACCCTTCTAATAGCTAAATTGTTGTGTGAAAAGGTAAAATCTGGGCCCAATCTCGACTTCACTGTTTCACCAACTGGTGTGATCTTAGGCAAAAACAAACATTGTGTTTCACATAGTCTCCTTTCTAGCCTGCAGGTGTCAGGCTGAGTGGGACTCTGTTATATCTTTAGATCATGCTCAATGTCTTGCAGCTCCTCTTGAAGGCCTCCTGCAGTGCTCCTCTTCAAGGCGGCAGGTGATGCAGACAGTAATCATCCCAAACTCTTTTCTCCTCCTCCTGCCCTTTGTTCTTATGAGCACCCTTAATGCCCACAGGTGTGAACAGGACAAACAAAAGAGCAGGGGGCCTCCTGACTCACCTTCATTCTGTTACCATCAGATTGGAGGATGGTCAGTACAGAGCTGTTATAATTAGCGCTTTTGTGCGCTAATGGCCCTCTGAATAATAGATGTGAGAGGGGAAATTATTGTGTCCCCCTTGTCCCCCCCACCTTCGTCCCCCGTGTCCCCCACCCTCCAAAATCTGGGGGGGATACATCCCCCGCGTCCCCCACACTTCCTACGCCCATGCTCGCACTTCACATTGAGCTCTGAGGAGCAGACTAGTAAAAAACATGCTGAGATATCTCTCACAGAGCTACACTCCAGGGTTAGAATAGCTGAACCACCGCAAGCCGGTTCTTTTTTTTTTTTCCCTCTTTCCAGACCGTCACTAAAAATAACTTTGGATGCTGTACTTTTACAGCGTGTCAGCAGAAATGGTATTATCATTGTAAATAATATATAGAACACTACGAGTCACAAACATTATAAGTCTTCTCGGCGACGGAACAAATATTTCCCGATATTCTGTGGCAAGCCAACAGATGTTTCTCTGCGTGTAGAAAGAAAACAAAATAAACACTTTCCCCGCCCGCTTTTTAATGAGACAGCAGAAACGTGATTTCAGTTATCTGATACAAGCATTAGGTTCCAAACATTTGGCTTTTCTTCCCTCTCTCTCTCTCTGCTCTCACACTGCCTGTTTCCTGTCATTATGTTTTTCATTTCTCTCTTACTTTTTGGCACAGGCCCCAGAAAAAAAATCAGATTTAAAGGCTATTGTTGGAGAGTTGTGTTGTCTTGTGCTTTTGCAGTCTTCCTTCCTGCTCGTGTAGCCCGCGGCTTGCTCTGGGAGGCCAGCGTACGTACTTCGATCACAGGGGGCTGGCCGGCGCGCCCCCCGGGCCCTGCGTGCGTTCCTCGGCTCCGGGGGTCCGCCGGCGCGTAAGCCGCGGTCGGGGGACGCCCGGAGGACTAGCTGGAACGGTCGCCCAGGCACCAGGAGTTCGCCGGGCGGGCTTCTTTCGACGAAGTTGCGTGCAGCCCGGAGCGGAAAGCTTGCTATGGCTTAGGACGTGCAGGGGAGCCATGCCGCTGCAGCTGCCGGGAAGGAGGCCGGCGTCGTCGTCGCGGGCCGGCCTGCAGCCGGTCGCGCTAATGGTGGTATCGGGGGCCGCGCTCTTCCTCGCCTCGCTCAGCCTGCTGCTGGCCGCCTCAACCTGGGGGCGCAACCTGTGCCTGTCCCGAGCCTTGGAGGAAGGCCTAGCCAGGCCGCAGCCTCAGGTAAGTGCGCCGTCACCTATGGCAACGGGGTCATGCGTGCTGACGCTCACGCGGCGGCGTTGTCGCAGGTAGGCACGAGGGCCCCTCCGACGCCCGTTCCTCAGTTACAGGTACTGGAGGGGTTGCCATGTCAACGGGATCTTGCGTGCCTACGTTGGAGGGACGCAGCCGCAGGTAATGGCGCGGTTGCCATGGCATCGGGGCCTAGCGAAGCCTAGCTAGAGTAAAGTTGTCACAGGTACAACAAGTGTTCCCAAGGCAACGAAGACTAACCAAGCTTGTGGGCGTGTAGTACGGTCACAGGTAACCACGCGTCGCCCATGGTAACAGCGCGGAACCCGGGGCTCACCAGGTAGTGGGTCTGCACGCGCAATGCTGGCACAGGCCCACGTGCACTGCTTGTCATATGGACCCAGGCTGGTTGAGAGTTCGGTTGGCTAGTGCACCTGCTGCAGAAATATCTGTCCCCTGTTTTGGAGTAATAGACGCCCCGAAAACCATGGAGAAAGACGGATTTTCATGTGTACCTCTGCAGGGGTAGCAATGGACGTCATTTAGGGGTCGCAGCTGAACCTCTGGCACTGCCTTTGCGACCCCCGGCCTCAGAGGTTGCAAGATGAGCGTCAAGCACAGAAGGGCAGCTCCATTTCCTTGTTTTTTTGTCAATCCTTTGTTACACTAATCACGAATAATCTATTATTTGCAATTAGTGTAATAAAAAATGAGTTACAGTTTTCTGGAATATGACCCTCCCTGGCATCTGAGACAAGTAAAAATGATTTAAAATGTTTGTTGTGTGCGTGCGTGCAGGTGACATAGTGTTTATGTGAGAGCAAGCGTGTGTATTTGTAAATGCTTGTGTATGTGTAAGCATGCTTGTGAGTTAAAGTAAAGGTTAAATGACGTGTAATGTCACCTTCGCTATCCCTGGCATTTTGGTGAATTGACGTTCATGGGGTTAGCCAGTAAAATTCACAATGGAGCAAGATGAGTGACAAAAATAACACTGCCAAATATGCATTTCTTTTTGCACGTTTTGTTAGTTTTCTTTGTTGGCACGCTGCAAATGTGTAGCCTTACTTTTATGTCTTGCCGTACATCCCAGCGTTTAGCTTATCAAAATGTGTCCACCCTGCCTGTTTGCATCTCAGTAACGTGCATCAGGAGGAAAAGAAAACTAGCATTGCAGCGACTGAGGGGTAACTGGTAAACTAAGGGTGACGAGGAGACCCTGCAGTACTTGTCCTGCACCTTCATTTAATAACCGAAAGCATTCTGGGAGCCACAGTCTCTGATTCTTTCAGTTACACTCAAGGTTCCTATTGCGATGAGGTGTATACAAAAGACAAGGGCAGCCTCATGGTGACCTAACTTTTCAGATCACAGGCCTAAGTGTTATCAAATTAGGTTAATGTGCATGCTAAAGGCCATGGCAGAGAAGGGCTCATCAATTTCTCCAATTTGAGAACTATGAGCCAGGTGTAGTAAATACTGGTCACAAAAAACTTTGCGACCAGTATATCATTTTTACAAACCAACCTATGTGGTAACCGGTTGGTTAAAAAAAAGTTATGTTCCGGGTGGGTTGTAATCCAGACTACCTTCTGAACATTTTTGAGGTATGCTGCACATTGCAATTCACTCCGATTGGAAGCCATCACAGTAGTGGTGGCCTATGAGGCTCAGCAGACCACCATGACTGCGATAGCCTTTAAATAAAGGAAACTTGTTTTATAATGTCTGTTTTCCTTAAAGGACATAGTGTTGTGTTTAGACTAAAAAGAAAGTAAACTTTGATTGTTTGAGATTTAGCAGTGGTCCCTGACAACAAGCTTATTTTACATTCAGAATGGGGAAGACGACTTCTTAAATTTTGCAAATGGGGTTACCACATCAACTCAACTCAATTCAATGTTTTGTGACAAGATTACAGTCCAAAATATTGATGAATCGCATACCGATTCGGTATTTAGAATGGGCGTCCTCAACAAGCCCCTTCCAAATAGTGAATTGGTATGAGGTCACATTTCGATTTTAAGAGGTAGTAAAAGTATATTGGCTCCTAAAATGGGATTGGTACATTAGAAAAATCATTTTTGCAGTCTCCTACTCCAAATCCTAGCATTTGCGACAGAAAAATAGCTTTATACATTTGGCCTCTGACCCTTTTGATAATACTGGATCGCTGATTACGTTTGTAAAACTAGCCCCGGAATGCTCTCTGGGAGTATTGTGTGTCTGGTATTATGTAAGCAATAGCAGTGTTATTTTTTTTCCGGACTTCATTATATGGAGGTAGCAATCAGTAGCACCAAGGTCATGGAATGTGCATGGGGGTCACTGCACCCCAATGACGGCGGTTATACTTCCAGACCAGGAGCAGTGGGAATTTTGTTTGATTAAATCAAAGGTTCCACCTGTTGGTGTCACAATACCACTCAAAACCTAAGCTGACACATCAAACAAGGCAAATTCTGGAGAGAAAACAAGGCAGTAGAGCATTGGAGGGCTGTGTCAGAACTATGCAATGGAACGGCCAAACTGCATTGCAGGAGCAGGCTTGTTAGTTGTGGTTAATCTGCTTTCTGGCTGTGGCTTTCTAGAAGATTAATACACTTCAGTCTGGTACAGAAGTGCCTTGTAAAATCAGAAGAGCTGACACCTTGTTAAGGGAGTGCTCATGCTACTTCTTTCGTCACCTATAACTTGTTGCATGTGGAGCGAGGGCCCTGTGCAGTCCGCATAATGCAACATCTATGCATCCAAAGAACACTCCTCACATGTTATACTTTGATTATTTAGCACTCATGATTTGCAAACCCTAGCTGTCAAGGTGGCTCAAGTGTCTGAATGCACCTGTTGTACTGCACAGGCCCAGTTCTAATCCCGATAAAGGCTCATCCAGCCTTTTATTCTACCTAAGGGTTGATATATTATATTCTTCCGAGAAGTAAAAATCACCCCCATTGTTTATTTTTTATTCAGTTTTATCAAGCTTGACTCTGGTTCCCAAAAGCATCAGCATTCTTTACTCATGTATAGTTAAAATATTTAGTTCCTCGTTACAAGTTTGTTGGAGAAGAGTGGGGTATTCAACAAACATGGTAAATGCCATTTCCCCAGGGTGATGATCCGCATTATACATAGGAAAATGAGGCATAATCTGGATTAATGATTTAACAAACTCCTCTTGTTTCGCCTTTTTTTCTTTGCCTTTTTCCACTGCTGAAAGTTATCAGGGGAAAACTGCGAGGGTGTGATAATTATCACACAACTCCTAATTCGTATCCCTGTGCAAACAGTTAACTCATAATGAGTGCCATAGAGTAAACATATACAATGCAATTGGTTATTAACAATGAGCCATTTTACAGATCACAAAGGAGACCTACTTAAGAGGAAATTGACCTAAAATGTCTTTGAAATACGAGATCAGAATTCTCAAGTTACCCTTTCAGAGTTTCAGTAGGTCATCCAGTTCAGTTTTTTGTTTTGAACTGTGGAATTTGTAGTCTTACATTTATAGTGGGACAAACTTACACTCAAGAGTTTCAGGATGCTTCGTAAACATGGATTTGATGAGCAGCTCGTGGTGGATGGAATAGGGAAAACATTTTCGTCTCAAACATCAATAGATGTAGGTTACAGTCTAGTTAAAGTATCATTAGTAACAAACTCTGGCAAAGACAATAGATCTAGCTTGCATTTTGAGTCCCGACAAAAATATTTAAAAAAGCCTACATCCGTGAAAAAGGCAACCATTGGCAATGCCAATCGATCTCCCTTACCTTTACATACAGGAAAGACTAGCTAGCATTGCCAATGCTTGTTGATAGTATTCATCAGTACCTGCTAAGATAAATGTCCTACCTTCCACATTTCTGCTGGATTTTTTCTAGTGACTAGCAGGTGGCAGGGATCTTCAGCAAACAGCTGTTGTTTAAATGTAGATCTGTTTTCTTTGATGCAGTGCGGGCTGGAAGAGGACGAATGACAACTCTACAGACGTGAAACCAAAATGTTCCTGTGGGAGGGTTAAATAAAAAAAAGGAGAAAGGCAACAAATAAGACTAAGACAACTGTAATTGACACAACAGCCATCCAGTCTGAGCAAAGATTGGCTCTGTGGCATATTGTGTATACACACAATACTGGCTGTAGTGAGGCCACAAGCCAGAAAAGGATTGATTTCCTTTTATAATGTCAATAAAACTATGAGATTAAGAATTTAATGTGTGATTATTCAGTGTACATTGCAGACGTAAAATAGTGAACCATTCATTAGAAAGATGAAGGTGGTGGAATGATATACCAACCAGCTACTAGCATGAGGCGTGGGGTGGACCCAAAGCCCATTCTATGTATATGTTAAATAATTAGCAAAAACTGGCTGTGCAGACAGCTGCATTGTCAAGCCAGCCCAAAAATGTGAGTTTTTCTGTTGGACACAATGGTCTGAGTGCCTGAGAGTATTTATATCATTATCTTCATTAAGGGTAATTCCAGACGGTAATACATGGCATATGTAAGTTAAAACCCTCTCTCTATACAAGGCAATAGTGAAAGCTGATTTAATTTCCCACAGGAGAAAAGCTGAATGCAATAGCAGTAGCTATAAGGGTGATGGAAGAAAGGATTTAGAATGACTTTACTTGGGGCTGGTGCCATCACACCCAGTACACATTGTAGATTGGAAGATGATCATGATGTATGGATGTAGGGACAGAGGAGTGGACATGCATGGTAAATAGCATGGTGTTGTGATAGTAGGTGTTCAGGTGTACCTGTAGGACTATGTCTCTTGCAGAACACCATATTATTGTTTGTCACCTCTATAATGATGTATTTAATGGGCATTCTGGTATGTTGGAAAGGTAAGTTAACAGTAGATGCTGAGGGGAACTGTAATAAGCAGACACACTATGATGGAGCGTGCCTTCTTATCCTCTCTTGAGTATGTCGGGTAAAATCTACTTTAATAAATTCAAGAAGATCACAGTAAATGAGTGTAGAAGCAATCTTTACAAAAATGGCAACAAGGTCCAACACACTCGAACCCTTTTGGGGTAAAATCTTGAATGGGTGATCGGCATTGGAATTCATATCACTACATTCTGTTCTAGCAAGTACTTTTTAATTATTAACCAGGATTGCCATTAAACTCAATATTGTGCCTAGCGAGTGTTCACTCAATGCCAGCACAACATATATTAGTTAAGAAACCACATACCTAGGAGTGCTTAAACCATCGCAGCTGTTCTTCACAACTTGCCTGATGTCACTGGAAAGCAATTGAGAATGCACATGCGTGCTCTCCAAACGTGGATGCTGCCATCTTGAGAGAACCAAGCGTATGCAATGTAGCAGGGTTTCATTTTTACAGTTTATGCTGTGCCTGTACACATCCATGCCACCATTTTAAATCGGAAATCATCTTACAAGCACTCCATGCGTAGTATTGAGTGCAGTTGAAAGGAAGGTGCCGCCTTATCGAAGTCAGGATCCATTATTTACATGCTCCTCACATTCCACTTCTACCTGCATTAGGTGATATTGAAATGAACTTCACTAGGGTTCGTTATCTACATTATTGCTAGTTTCAGATTATCTATCATCTCAAGACTCCTAAATAGAGGTGAGTTCTGATTTCAGTTAGTGGCTCATATTGAGAGAGATTATAGGAGATAGTAACAGTGCTATGTTCTTGACACTGGGGTAATGTTCTGAACTTCTTTAAATAATTTCCCTTTGCGGGTTTTGGCACTCATTAATTTATTCATATTAGATTTGTTTTTCCGATGCTACTGGTGCTTATGATAAGGTAACTGTACTGTTATACATACCAAAAAAAAAAAAAAAAAAAAAAAAAAAAACTTACCACTACATCTTCCACTGGCTATAACATATTGGCATCTGGAAATGTATAAAATCTTTCTCCACCACAAGCTTTCTACCATCTGGTGAACCAATGTTAAAATGGGAAGATTGGCGAGAGTATTTCACAACTTATATTTCAACGTTTGATAGTGAAGATGAAGAATTAACAGCTGAAAAGAAAAAGAAAATGTTATTATATTGTTTGGGCGCTGGTGGTCTAAAAGTATACAATCATACAAACAAAAACATTACACCTGAAAGTCAAGGGGATGTCTAAATCTTCCAACGCATTGGAGTATACAACTATAAACCTACTATATGTGTTGCAGTGGATACTTATCAACTCTTTCACAGGAAACAAGGTAAAGAAGAATCAATGAAGGATTAAGTTTCTGCTTTAAAAAAAAATTGCTTTAAACACATTGTTTTTTAATTCTACATAAAAAAATAGTTAGGGACCAAGTAGTAATGTGAGTTGCCAACTGAAGCATTGAAGACAATTTATGGGTGAAGGGTGAAAATGGTAGGGTTAGTATTTGTCCTACATTTCTTTGTGTAAGAGAGGGGGGCGTCATTTCCAGAAGTGGTGTAGAATTTGAAAGGGATAACCAGAGAACACAAAATAATGAAGACAGTTCTCAGGGAAAAGCAGGTGTTACAAACCAACGGTTTGAATGGTTGTACGAGGAATAAAATATGGGAAGTTCATTGGAGAAAACAAGACACAATTCCTTATAGGGGGAGGAGGCACCAGGTGATGATGATCAATCGGGTATCCAAATCAGTGGGAATCTGGAACAGCAAGAAGTAATAGAAAACTCTCTGGAGGGAATGATGGCATTCTTTAACAGGGGTACTATAGCTAGCAATAACATAGGTAGACTGGTTGTGCTGTGATTACACCTAGGAGGTTTAAGGATTATTTATGTGAATAATTCCAGATGTACAAAATTTAATTAATTGACTTTTTAGAGTGTTTTCATAGGTATTTATAGTGCACAGTGATATTATAGTTTACAGCTACAGTAATTATTTATTTAGGTATTTAGTTTTAACCTTTTATAAGTACCAGCAGTATATTTATTCCTACTCATACATATTCTCTTAGGTATTTAGCCACTGTGTAATGTGGGGCTCTCTCTTATATAACACCGCACTGTTGTCTGCCACCTCTGTATTAGGATGTGTTCACTGGGCATTCTGGAATGTTGGGAAGGTGAGTTAATGGCAGATCCTATGGGGAACTGTAATGAGCAGAAGCGCTGTGACGAAGCTCCTTGTAATCCTCTCTCAAGTGTGTCGGATAGCATCTACTTTAGTATATTTAAGAAGATCAGAGTAAATGAGTGTGGAAGCAATCTTTACACATGGATCTTATGGCTTCAGCGCATTTATCAGTACAGGGGCATTGCTATGATTATTCCAGCAGAAGCACTAAAGGCTATGGGTGTGAGTTGCTCACTGCTCCCCAATTAGGGGTTTGCTTCTTATCTTTGTTGCCTCAGGGCTCCTGGCTATCTTGATAAACCACTAAATCACAGTTTTCTTATACATCCATACTTCCTCACACATAAATTATGTGCGGTGTTAGAGATTACTGGAGGCTGGAGAGGAGTGTGCCATGCACATGTTCTCCACCTTCCTTTTGAAATCAACTTTGCAAAGCTGTACTACGGGTGGTTTCTAGTTAAGCGAGCAGAGTCACAGTGGCTGGGTTAGTTATAAATTTACTAGGCAGTAGCTAAGTCAATAGAATGAAGGATCATAACCAGACCAAAAAGCATTGGTAAAAATAGTGGGGCAGGTTAGCGAGAGGAGAAATTCTATATTCATATGTAAAGCTGAAAAGACTGGGACACGTGTAAGTGGTATTTGTAAAGGACAACCTCCTAATTTCTATAGCCTTTTAGTACAAGGGGCTGCTGTTTATGCTAGTGTTCAATATCATTTGTCTGTGCTTTGATATAAATATACCAGCATAGTGTCTGTGTGTGTTTGCACCATTAGAACACTTGGTGTAATATGCCCCCAAGTGCTGAGTACCGCTGACTGTGTCTCAGTTTTTGTGTGACTATGTTTGTGCTACTGTGTCCATGTATGTGAGCTTGTGTCTGCTTCTCAGACTTTATGTGGCTTTATCTTAGCTTAGTATTTGTGTCAATTAGCTAGGGCCCATGTCCTGGTATCACTGTTTCAATGCACATGTTCTAGTGGCCACGTCTTGGTATTTATTCGTTTTCAAATGCCTAGGTTAGTCATTTGCTGGGGCCCTGGGTCCATGTCCAGGTACACTATTATTGTTCAGTGTTAGTCTCCCATGCTCAGTAACTGGTACCCAGGGTTCGTGTCTTTGTCAGTTTTCCACTTTTCGTGTTTCATGGTCCTTGTCCTACAGTAATTATTCCTTTGTTTACTTGAGCCATTTCCAGTGGTTTTTTTTGCCACTGGTAGGGCTTATTTCTAAAGGCCTGCATCCTGGATTCTTTAGAGCCACAGTGTCCATGTTCTTCAGTCTGTGCCACCACATTTTCTTGTTGCATACTTCCTCTTTTTGTCGGAGTACACCCATTTATATTTCCCTAGCCGACCGAGACTTAGGTATAGCTCTGACTTTACAGACAAAAAGAAAATAGGCTGGTATCTCACACCCTCCATTACGACTTTACACGGTGGAAAAAACACAAGAGTTTGAAGAATAGCAGCCCTGCCAGAGAATTTTTCTGATTTTCCATATGTACACACATATTAGAAAGCTACGATAATGGGCATTTACCATTTAATAGCCCACAGCAAACATGAATTAGAATAACCATGATAATAAAACAAACACTACCAAATACCATGAGGATGAAAAGAATGAAAACACCAAACATATACCATAAGTAAAAATCCGATTTTTTTCTGTCTCTGATCTACTGAGATATGCAGTGCTGCCTGCATACTATTTTCTGGCCTACGTCACTGGACCTATAGCTTATTGGGAGAAATGTCCTTGAATAGGGTTACTGCCGTAGAATGTAGGAAGTCCTTCCACCTTTCCAATAAGAAAGGTGAGGTTCATTGTTTTGTGTGTAGTTACAGAGGTTGCCTTATAAGGATGGTATGGCAACCTGTTGCTATATGAAGGTGCTTTGCCATCTGTTGTACGGAGAGGGTGCTTGGTACCTCATTGCTGGGTTACAGCACCTAGAAACCTGTAGCTGAGTTGGTCACTTAGTAACCCATGACTGGCTAGGATTGCATGTCAACCATAAACGCTGAGAGAGTTCGAATGGAAGCCCCAGGTAGTGGCCATTTGTGAATAGCTCATGTATTTATAAGCAGAATGCACATTTCTACAACAGGTCCCTATATAAAAGCAACATATCATATAGCAATATGCACACAACCACATTTTTTTCATTAATCCCCAATAGTTTGAACCCTAAGATGTAGTTAGGAAAAGTAATTAGAAAGTCACAATAGCATGCCAATTGCAACCACATTACAGTCCACGCTCCCCATTGCTTCCGCCAGTGTCAGTGCCTGTTGCCCCTTGCAGCTTTCCCTCCCCTGTCTTACTATAAGTGACTATGAGCCTGATTTATATATCGACGGACAGGTTACTCCATCACAAAGGTGATGGATATCCTGTCTGACGATATTTAAATCCCGGAGGACATAATAGAATTTAGACTTTGGCAGACGGGATATCTGCCACCGTTGTAACGGAGTACCCTGTCCGCCAATATCTAAATCATGCTCCATGTCCCTGTCTCAGAGTCATATTCAGTTTATTATAGTCCATGTCCAGTTTCAGTCAGTGTCTTATTCCCAAATAATTCACCTAGGGCCATATCATTGTCCGGTATCCGTATCTGTGTTTGCTTCCCAGAGTTAGCTTCCCAATGTTCGTGTCTGTTTCCAAATATCCTTGTCCTGGTGTTTATGTCCATGTTCGCTTGTCCGTGCCTAAGTTATAATGTCCTTGAACACAGAGATGATTTCCCACTATTAATGTCCTGCCTAGTTTTGATTCTCTGTGGCCTTGTCCCAGTAGCTGTGCACTGGTGGATGTCACAGTAGATACTTACATTACAGGTTTCTGTTTCCCAGGGTTCAAGCCGTAGGGTCAGTGTCTGTATTGTGTGTCCTTTCATTGTGTGTGTCCCCATGTCATTCTGTTAGTGTCCTTGCCTTAGTATCTGTGGCCTTTTTCTAAGGCCTGTGCCACTTTCTAGTAAGTACACCTTTGCCCCAATATATGCAACATTGTTTCAGTTGCCTTAACCTGGAATCTTACAAGGTATGTATGTATTCAAGCGTGGAAAATTAATTTTATTAAAAAAAAATAATGATTAACTTAGGTTTGGTTTACCTGATACACCAATTAGGCTGCACTAGACCACGTTATTGAAATGACATGTTTAATTGTTGCGCACAAGCTTTGTTTTTCAGTTCTTTACAGAAAATGATTGATCTTTAGCTGCAGGACCGAGCTGCTTCTGTATTGTAAAGTTATAGCTTTTTCCAGGTTAATCAGCTGAAGGGATGTGTTTTAAAAATGTACAAGTTTATGTGCTGAATCTTCATTGGTATGTTTGGCGTTCAAAACAGTCAGTTGTATTAAGGTTCATTCCTTGTGTACTTCCTCTGTGCAAATAAATTGTGCAAGTTAATGGCCAATTAAAATCATGTACAAGTAGGTGTTAGTTAGGGTGGATAAGAAGCTAACTGTCTGATTGGTTTGTTGTGCAAGTAACATTTTAGGGCTGCCTTTTTAGGTCTCGCCTAGGCAGCGCATGCGCTGTCTCTTCAAGACATGCTCTATGTACTCTGTGGGGCCTACAGCCCGCCCATCGCTTCTAATTTGTTGCTTTGCATGTCCTTAACAAAGGTTTGCTTCTCTGTGGTCAGTGTTTGTTATATGTCCCTCCTTTTTGTATGTCGACCCCTCCCATGTAGCATGGCCCTATCACTTATAGTCGTGCCCTTTTGTGCATGTAGGTTTGTTTAAGCCCACAATTTTTTTCTTTTGTTTCTGCCCGTGTTTTCAAATGTCGGCTTTTCTTCCTGTACTTGTTCACACCCAACTGGAGTTCAGCAACGATTGCGTAGTGCAAATAAACATAGTATCAGCATTTGTCATTTTGTTGCTGTTTCATATTTTGTTTCCAATTGAATCTTTTTTGGGTTTCACCATTGTTTTATTTTGTGTATAATCAGCATGTATCCGCATTGTTTTTTCTGTTGGGACGGAGAGAGGTGACACCAAGGTTTGAGCCCGGTTCCCCAGATCTAAAGCAGGCAGTTCTGCATGTTATGCCACATCCTCTCTACCTCCATTATTTTGTTTACAATCAGGATGTATCTGCATTGGTTTTTTTGATCGGCATGGGAAAAGCCGATGCAGAGACTCAAACCCAGTTCCAAAGTGGGCAGCTCTGGATGTTACGGCTCATCTTCTATCCAGACATTGCTAGGCATAGATGTTATCTCGAATACTCTTTCACTGTGCTTGGTTGGGAGCGGCAAAGTTTGGTTATTTATTTTTCGCTTGAAGCGAGCTTCTGTTACTATTGCTACCTCAGACCAGTGGGTGTGACACATGCTGCTCCTGTCTGTGTGTGCCATGGTCGCAAGCTTTCCATTTGTTTCTGCTTCTTATGGCAGCGTTTTCCCTAATGCAGCCATAAGTTTCAGAGGGACGTGAGAAGTTGCATTGCTCCCAGCCATCGCACTGGAACCTCTATGAATGATTGCAAGCAATTCTAAGGTTCATCTGTGAGCTCAATAAGATTAATTTGTCCATTGACCAATTCACTTTCCCCTTCTCTCATCCTCTTTACCTACCCTGTTGACTAACACCCGCCCTCCCGTTCAACCCAACCCAACTCGTGGTTGTCCCCTCCCATTCTCCCTCCCCCTACCCATATCTTATTGGCAAAGCCAGTATCTCACCCCTGGGCAAGACCTTTTGGCTTTGCCAATGATTGTTAACTAATGTCATAAAATGAAATGGTGTGCTATAGTTCCCTAAAACATTATAAAGGGTCCTCGAACATTATGTCTTTAAAATTTAGAGAAAACAGTGATTTAGAAAGAGCTAGAAGCTAGACATTTTTGCTTCAGATATTTTTGTATAGCAGCATTCCTCATTCAAAAGCACTCGTTGTTAATTTAGAGAGGCATTGTTCATTTTGATTCAGTTTTGGCATTAGAAATTTTGCTTATTTTCTCTTTTGCTCATACACAGTTCTTTTTTTTATAAGGGCATGTTATTAATTTAACTATTGCCATATTTGTTGTGCCTACTTTATTTCTTAAAGGCACATTGTATTATTTCATTTATTATTGCTCTGGCTTCTAATTCTAACTTTTTACTTTTATCAATAATTCACATGACATTTGAGTACATTTACAAGCTGAGAACTGAAAGAAGCATAGTTGTGCACACCTTTTCTTAATGGTCTGGGCTGATTATTTGAGTCCAGGATTTTCCCTTACCCGTGAATTGGGTCTCCTTTACATTAATTTGATAGGAGCATCCACACAAGGATGAGACATTGTGCAACCCCAGGGACAGAAAAAAACAAGCGGACATAGGGCCTACATGTGACAAGTCATAATTTAGCACACAGAGGTATGCAACATGGAGGTGAAGTACATTTGGCCAGAGGGGTACCAGAATATTGTGTGGCATAAATATCATATACAAAAAAAACTCCTTATTGGTGTTAATTAAATCTACATCCAATGAAATGCTATTTCTGTGTTTGATAACCTGGCAGGCAACCGGGGACAGTAAAGTATTCCCTCCATTATGATAGGACAGGATCAGAACTTGTAATGTAGTTCTAAAGTCCACTACTGAGAGCAAGAGCTTCATTGTGCAGAGTAGGGTGGGGGGCTAAAACCAGAACCTTGCTGTTGTGTTTGGATTGTGGGTTCTGAAGCTGCGGTCAGAATTTATGTTTTAGCCCATGGAGTTGATGCTGTTGATCAGAGCTGATATCATGAGTTCACTGCTTAACTCATCATGGGAGAGGTCGTTTTTAGGTCCACACTTTGGAAAATTAAAGAAGAGGCCTCAGCGTGAAACCAACAGCAAGCTCACTTGGGCAGGGCCAACATTTCACCCATTTTATCATGGAAGGATAGAACCAGAAGTCTAGCGGTGCATGCCTGAGAGCACTCGCGACGTAAACTGTGTTACAGTAGTTCTGAATGTGCAAGGCTCTTTGAGTGCTATAATTCTTTGGCCTCACGCAGGGCCAAGAAAGGCGGGTAGGATACCGTCCGTCTTCTCAAGCAAGCACAGCTTCTTGCGGCCCCTTAGCTAGCAAAGCAAGGTGGATGACCAACTGTGTGAAATAAGTGTATATAAGGCAATTAATCGGCAGGACTTGTGATATTGTGAGTTCCTTGTGCTGAACATACATGGATCGTCTCAGTTTCTTTCATTACAGCAGTGTCACTGTCCTTACGATCACGCGTCGGCTTCCCAACCTGTTATCCATGTGTTCATTTCCAGGTTCCCACACGTGCTTGACACAGTATGCTTGTGTGTGCATATTTCCCAGGCCCAGTCTGTGTCAGTCTGTAACCCTTGTCTGTGTTCAAGTGTTACTGTCAAGGTTTCACAGGCAGTGTTCTTATTTGAGAATCCTACTGTTTGTTAACTATAATAATCGAGGCACATGGAAACGTTTCCTCAGATCATACTTAAACATTGTCACTAGTTTGAATGGCTAAGTAGATACTCAAGACAGATAAGACCACACTAGCCTCCGATTTATCTACACTCTTTTCTTGACTCCTTGAGTTCTTTGTTCTTACGGTATAATTGCATTATATCAATAAAATACTTAGGATGCTTTGATTTCTATATAAAAGCTGTCAGTAATTTCTTTTACAGTCAATTTGTGACCTCCTAGTTGCCTGTAATAATCAAATGACATAGCTACTCAACTGCAATAAGTCACTACTGTTGAGCTGTGATTTCACGTTATCTGAGCTAGAGCCAGCAGCCAAGTTGAAAGGAACATGACAGATCATCATTACAGCTATAGTGTAAACAAACAAAACGAGAAGTTGCGTTTCATTCTTATGATCTTTTTTGTACAATTAACAGTAATAAGCAGAAAGGAGAAGTTTATCGCAACATGTGGTTAGTTTTTGCACACTGTTTATTACAGGTAAGAAGGCAGTCTTTGCATTTTACTACTCATTCTTAGCTATAGCTTCTTGGAGCTCCATAACCATAAGAAGGAACTTAGCCTTCAGCTTTATTCCTCTGTGTAGTCACGGAACTCCTTGGTGACTTATCATAGCCTTATAACGTATAGCATGTCATACATAATTGTGTGTGTGTATTTATAAAATATACACACGCACAACTGAATTTCACCAGTTAGAGTTTACTGAGCAAACTATAACTTGTGCCCCACCATGCATTGCTTATGGTCTCACATATTACAACACTCATGACATGTTAAATGGCATCAATGATGACATCACTGAAAACAGCTGAGTGCATATAGACCAATACCAATTAAAGTACAATTTCTGCATAAAGCTCTGACTTTCTGCCAAATTTTCTAATTCTGTTCAACAGTTTTTTCTGTACTGTAGAGCAAAGTTTCCTATGGGAATTAACATAGGAAATCAATTTTATAGGCCTCGGTCACCCACCAAAAAACATGCAATCTTCACTTCTTGTTTGTAAAGCATTTAAGCCCTAATTGTAAGTTAGATGGCAATTTCCAGTAGTCAGAATTACCTTTACCAACCAGTATCTCCACACTGAATTCCACTTACCACAAGCTAGACTCATTTCCTGAATAAGAAAGGAAACACAGAATTACCTTGCAGAATTCTCCTATTCCAAGGGTGCTCTCATTTACCCTTGTTCTGAGCAGGTGGTAAATAGAAGCAGTGGCTATCATGAGGTGCAGAAGTAGATGGGGGGGGGTGGAGAAGGGAGAGAGATGAATAGTGTTGTTGGGGGGAGCCCTGAATGCTAGGGTTAGGTTAGGTACTTGGGGAATGAGGCTTGGCTGCTGCTGCAGGCAAAGCCTTACACTATTTTATTGCTCTGAATTTACTGCCCAGTAAATTCGATCCAGCTTTCCCACACAACACTGGGCCAGTCTTGATCAGGCGGCGTAATTCTCTTCTGCCTGACAGATAATCAGGGCCTTAGTGTGTTTCTTAAGCCCTGAAAATACCTTCCTACTACTTTTTGCATCATAAAAGGCCTGTTTCTTTACCTATATTAATACCAGACCATGTCAAATATACCTTCCTGTGTGTAGTTTAATTTTCACAAATGTGGACAGCTTTTTTTGACACATTTAGCACTTGACTGTTTTGTTCACATTTACTACTTATATGTTTTATAGGCATGTGAACTGGTTTGCCTTTCCTTTTTGTGGCCGAACCTCTCTCCCCTCCTGTGTCATCTCAAATTAGTTTTGAACCAAGGTTAAACTGATGCCAGATGGGAAATATGACCCCATTTGTGAGATACCAAGGTGTAATAAATGCCCATAAGAAGTAGATTAGGCCACATAAGTCTTCACAAAGTAAAAGGAGCTGCTATTTCTGAAAAGAAGAATGTCGTGAGACAAAAGCTAAGACAGTGATGACCCAAATAAAGGCAGAGAAAACATTCAACAATTTCATATGGGGGTTTTTCATGCCCAAGAATACTCCAACTCGTTATTTGTGCATGGAAACAAGGCAACACAGAAATGGGGGCAGATAGATACGGGGATGGGGAGACACAGACACTAGGAATAAGAAACATCCTGGCTGTAAACAGACTGGCCTGCAGGAAGTCCCACATCTATGCAGAAACTCAACTTGAAGGCATCCTGTAGGACGACATGTCCATGCTGTTGCAGATGTGTGCTATATACGCCCCAGCAATGATAATATAGCATTGTATGAAACTAAATCACTTTGTTTGTTCTTTGCAACACAAGTAACCCACTGGTTTGTCACTTACAAACAGAACCAGATATCCTGAGCCATATCCAAAAAAAAGTGTCATATGTGGTCTATCAAAGTCGGAAAAAAAAAAAAAAAAAAAAAAAGCCTCCAAGCTTACAACCACAAACAAAACTTAAAAAGAAGCAAAGATTAAACGAAGCCACAGGATGTGCTATTGAGGAAACAAAAAGGTGATGGGTGGATTGCCTGAATTAATCTCAGACACTAGTAATTACTCAGAGCTGCATCCCAGTCCATGGTTTTTCTTGCCCACTATGTTTCTCTAGATGCATACCTACCATATGGAAATCAATCAGTCATGGATTTGTAGAGCGCGGTTAATCACCCATATGGTCTCAAGGCGCTGAATGTGGGCGTGCTACTCAGTAGAAGAGCTAGGTCTTGAGGTGCTTCCTGAACTGCTTCAGTGATGAGGTTTGCCTGAGTTTGAAAGGAATTGCATTCCATGTCCAGGCTGCTACGTAGGAGAAGGATCTTCCTCCTGCTTTACTTTTCCGGATCTTGGGGATGGCTGCAAGGGTTGCTTCTGCCTCAGTGGGAACAGTCCAGCCCAAACTACCAGGTCAGTTCTCTTCCAAATAGGAAAACAAGCAACCTCATACAGGGTTTGGCCTATTTATGCCAAATTAGTGAGGTACGGCTTGATTGCTATGATAAATGTGACAGGATCTACACCTTGCCACACAAGTTGCACTGAGGAACAAAAGAGGTGGAAAATAGTGGACTGGAATGCAGCCTCGAGTGGTTGCCAATGGATAACATTCATTTGAGCATTCTTTCCATTACTTTGATGTTTCTTGCAGGAGGCTCCTTAAGTGCCAGACGTGGATCCTGTACTTGTTGGTCCAAAAAACTTGCAGTTTACCTCACAGAAGATGCCTTTAGAGGCTGAAACCTGTCTGGGGTTGCCTGTGTTTTGTCCTGTAGGCGGACCTGGCCTGGCCTGGCCTGGCAGTTTGGGCTGGACTGTTCCTATTGGAGCAGGACAAGACTGATTTGCATATGACTTGGGTCACTCCAGAGTGGTATATAGGACAAAAAATATTCGCCAGTAGTGGTGATTAATTAATGACGGCTCAAACTCAATAACCACAGGTGGTTTGATCGTGAAAGCTCAAAGACAAATGAATGAAAACACGTTTTTCATTGTTACTAAAGTGTTCATGTAAATCCTGACATAAAACTGCCAGCTTTCATGTCAGTATGTATTCGCAAAAATGGTAATAAAAAGGAAAATAGATCTTTTTTATTAGCTGCCCATGTTACGGTAAGCCTTACAAGGCAATGGCTGTGCAGATATATAGCATGAAAATGGAGAGAGAAAAAAATAATCAGAAATGCTCTTAGATGCAGCCTGGCTTTCAATCGCTCCAATTCCCTTTCCATTTACTCTTCAGCGATGATTCACACAAACTTCGGAAATAAAGTGAGCACTGGAAGTGCGAATTTAACTACGATCTCTGCCCAAGTTTTGACAGACTGGTGACTTAAAAGGTTAAAAGGTCGAGCGGAGGTATTTTACCACCTTAGACAATGGTAAATCGTTACTTGTCACTGGAACTTTAAAGAAATGTGTTGTTTTTAACTGGATATGTCGCGAAATTGTTAACATGGCTAAAGTAAACAACGTACCAGCACAGCGACTCAGCAAAAACAGGGGCACAACAGTCAAAACAGAATGTAATACACCCGCATTACAACACAACAGTGCAATAATGCAATACAAAACACAACACACAAAGCATTCCCATCACAGAACATGCAACCCTACAAACATGCACAGATATCCTTGTCACACATTAACACCCTCTAATCTGCTTTAATATAACAGTGGCAAAAAGTATTTGTATCAATCACTGCCTTAGCTAACACCAAGGACATGTAATGGCTCCAGTCACAAATGTTTTCTGACCAAAGCCTTCATCTCTAATGAGCAGACAGTCGGCTCTGCTTTGGTGTTTGTAAACCAGTGTCCAGCTGGGGCATTTGCTTCACAATAATCTTTCTTTTACTGTTGCTCCTGCTCATAAGCCACTCAAGGTCAGGATGGATCAATAGTTAGAATATATTCTGAACCCCATCTGGGGGTGCTGTGCAGACAGGCGGCAGCATGTGCTAGCTCGGGAGTCTCTTCTTTTCTATGATGTGAGCTACTTCTGATCAGTTAAAATCACCCGAGCTACTCCTGAGTATTATCACTGTTTCAATATGATCGCATCCAGTAAGATTCCAATTCTGACTGCCCCATATAGGATTACCGATAATGGCAGCCCCTTCCGGACACACAAACAAGTCACTATCCTTGGCCCTTCAGGCATTTTTTCATTGCTGAGTATTCATTTACCGAGTGTGACTGACAGAACAAGGCCTGCAACATGGTTAGTCTCTACGCAACTTTGCTAGTCTGCGAGTGGACATAGGTTGTCATGTTGCAGGCTGTGTCATTGTCTCAGGTTGTCAGAATGTGTGTTTATTTGGTAGGGTAGAGACCAGTCATTGGTTTGGCTAAATGCTACTCCGAGAATCTGAAATACCCTTCCTGAGCTACTTGCAGAGAGCTGGCGAGCTACCAGTAGGGCACTAATATTCACAGGGTTTGGATACCTTTGGGTGTAAGCACTATGGGTAAACCAGGATGCTTTCTATAAAGCTATTTAATATGACCTTACAGTGTATATGCTCCCATGTAAATGTGGGAGAAATACTACTAATAACTTAATTTTCAGGGAACAAAAATAAATGTGAATAAACACCCAAAAAAATCATGCAGATTGTTAAACACTGATGGGAATATGAAAACATTAGGTACCATGAAACCAGGAAACCAGGAACCGTAAATACAATCTCATGACACAGGTTTAAATCAATAATGGAGATATCAGCCAGAACCAGCTTCAGCTGTTTTGTATAATTAAGCTTAACACACCACTGCTAAAAGTGCATGACCAAACATCTGGAATTGGCAGACTACTGCTATCACCACCTGTTAGTGTGACCAGCTGACTACAGCTGGGTTGGCCGTTTGGATGTTGCTGCTATCTGTTGCCCAGGAAACCGGTCATCTTTGCACCCGGCCCTCCAGTACATCCCAAATTCTTTGGAACATGACTAACAACCGTGGCTGTGTGTTCTGGGGTGTCCCCTGATCAGGGAGCCTAGGTGAGAGCATTAAATTGTTGCTCTAGCTGAGGCGAGGTGGATGTAAACTGAAGCATAAACACGGATGCTCTCCCTCAAATTCTGAAAGGTCTCCAAATGCTCAGCTACAGGCTCGGAAGTTAAATATACTGGCATTGTGGGGGAATGTTGTAGAGTGCAGTAACCTCCTGCCTCCACACCCCCTCAGGCCCTCACAACTCCTCCGCTGCCCAGTCCCTCAGTTACCTGAAAACTCTCAGGATGTGGCCCCGATCTCGTGTGGTCTAAAGGTCTTAATGACAGCCAGTTCTCGCACAGCTACCCCTCTTTCTTTAAAAAAATATGAGCAAAATATTGAATTTCTGTCTTTGGTTTCTCACTTGAGCAACACACAAAAGGCCTCTCAATAATCAACGCTCTAACCAGCTTTAAGTAGCTAAGTTAAACTTAACGTGCTCAGGTTCCCGTAGTATTGCTTCAAGGCCACAAAAAGGAGAAGATGCCACAAAACATTACAGCAAGCCAAACAATGGACAACTGTACATGCAGCAGAATTAAAAGAACAATGTCTCCAGCATATACATGTATGCGCAGAATGCTCCGCAATGATCCGTAACAGGATGTAGCTGTCGCTATCAAATATACTCCATTAGAGAACAAAGCATCAGTTGTCTCACCTGCAAACATGAAGCCATCTTTACTGAACAACACACTAGTCTACTCCAGCCTAGAGGGACACTGTCCACTGCGACTTACCGCTAGGCAATGTGAAGCCACCATTAGTGAACAACACACTAGTCTACTCAAGCCTTGAGGGACACTGTCCACTGCGATTTACCTCTAAACATTATGAAGAGATCAAAACCCAATGTCAGCAGACCACTGTGGCTCCAGAACTCAGGAAGGGTGTCACATCACCCAAAAGTGCTTACCTAGTGGTGGTCGCCACTAGGTAGTTATATTTAGGACCTAGTTTCTATAGAAAAAGCATTTTTTGTTTTGCTAATAACTTTGGCGCCGTTCTATGAATCATCACAAAATTTTCCAAAAATACAACAGTGGTCACTTCAGCTGCTGACTTGAAAGTTTCGGAGTGATTCGTCAAGCAGGACTCGAGGAAAAGGGGGTGGTCCCAAAACGAGTTTTCCCCATTCATTTTTCTATAGGGGATTTTGAACACCAATAGCGCCAAAACCACTGGACAGAATTACACCACATTTGGCAGAAAGGTACCTCTTAGCCCAGAAATAGTCCCTATTGCTATTTGGTGTAAATCTGTTCAGTAGTTTTCTAGTTATTAAATGAAAACCATATTTGCACACAGATCCTCCTCCGATTCGGAGGAAAAGCAAGGCCCTGATTGGCTGGCTGCAGCCTGTCAGAAAAATTGCAGCCTCCATTTTGTTTCTCGCATTGCCTGGGCGGTGGGAACAAAACAGTGTAAAAACGTACAAGGGTCAGGATACAGGTATCCTGACCCATAGGACACATGGAGAGTTTCCCTTGGGGACCCCTCATGGGATCCTGGGGAAAAACAAGGTCCCAATTGGCTTGCTGCCACGGACACAAATATTAAAATATGCGTTACAAAAAACCTAGAAATTCACTGAAAAAAACCGAGGTTACAGGGACGTTACGTTATAGTTAGGTTGACGTTTTACCCATACAAAACCATAGATATGCAGCCTTTATAGTTATAGTTATACTTATCTGAAGAAACTATAACTCGGAAAGTAGCTTTGGGCAACGAGTTATAGTTTCTTAACATTGGTATAACTATAACTGCTGAATTTCTATGGTTTTGTGTGGGTAAAACGTCAACCTAACTGTAACGTCCCTGTAACTTTTGTTTTTTTCAGTCAATCAATCAGTGTATTTGTAGAGCACACTACCACCCGTGAGGGTCTCAAGGCGCTGAGGGGGGGCAGCAGGGGAGTGCTGCTACTGCTCAAATAGCAAGGTTTTGAGCCGTTTCCTGAAATTCAGCAGGTCTTCGGTCTGTCGTAGGGGCAAGAGAAGGGTGTTCCAGGTCTTGGCGGCGAGGTGGGAGAAGGATCTGCCTCCGGTAGTTGCTCTTCGGATATGGGGGACAGTGGCGAGGGCGAGGTCAGCTTAGCGGAGTTGGCGGGACAGGGTGTAGAAGGTGAGTCATCTGTTGAGGTAGGCTGGACCGGTGTTGTGGAGCGCCTTGTGTGCGTGGGTGAGGAGCTTGAAGGTTATCCTTTTGTTGATGGGGAGCCATTGTAGGTCTATCAGAAGGGGAGTGATGCAGCTGTGGCAGTGGGCATCGAGAATCAGGCGTGCGGAGGCGTTTAGTGTGCGTTGCAGTCTTTGAGGAGTTTTGCTGGGTCTCCTGCGTAGAGGGTGTTTCCGTAGTCAAGTTTGCTGCTGACAAGGGCTTGGGTGAATGTTCTTCTTGTATCTGTGGGGATCCATCTGTAGATCTTGCAGAGCATGCAGAGGGTGTTAAAGCAGGATGAGGAGACGGCACTGACTTGCTTGGTCATGGAGAGTGTTGAGTTGAGGAAGATGCCCAGGTTGCGTGTGTGGTTGGTGGGTGTTGGGGCTGTGCCAGAGCGGTCGGCCACCAGGAGTCGTCCCAGGCTGAGGGGTTGGCACTGAGGATGAGGACCTCCGTCTTATCTGAGTTCAACTTCAGTTTGCTGTTCCTCATCCATTCGGCAACGGCCTTCATTCCTTTGTGGAGGTTGGATCTGGCAGTGAGGGCGTCCTTGGTGTGGGAGAGGATCAGTTGTGTGTCGTGGGCATAAGAGATGATGTTGAGGTTGTGTAGCAGGACGACGCGGGAGAGCGGGGCCATGTAGATGTTGAAGAGTGTAGGGCTGAGGGATGAATCTTGGAGAACGGCACAGATGATCTTGGAGGCTTCGGAGCAAAAAGGGGGAGGCAGACGCGCTGGGTTCTGCCGGAGAGGAAGGAAGTGGCCCATTCCAGAGCTTTGTCCTGGATCCCTGCGTTGTGGAGGCGTGTGCGTAGGATGCGGTGGCAGACGGTGTTGAAGGCAGCCGAGCGGTCCAGGAGGATGAGGGCCGTGGTTTCGCCATTGTCAAGCAGGGACCTGATGTCGTCGGTGGCGGCGATGAGGGCGGTTTCAGTATTGTGGTTGCTGCGGAACCCTGACTGGGATGGGTCCAGGATGTTGTTTTCTTCGAGGTAGTGGGTCAGTTGTCTGTTGACGATCTTCTCGATGACCTTGGCTGGGAATGGGAGCAGGGAGATGGGACAGAAGTTCTTGAGGTCTCTCGGTCGGCCATGGGTTTCTTGAGTAGGGGTTTGATCTCAGCATGCTTCCAGGTCTCGGGGTAGGTCGCGGTCTCGAAGGAGATGTTGATGACTCTGCGGAGGTGGGGTGCAATGGTGGTGCTTGCTTTGTTAAAGATGTGGTGCGGGCATGGGTCTGACGGAGATCCAGAGAGGATGGTGCCCATGGTTTTGATTGTGTCGTCTTTGTTCACGTTGGCCCAGACAAGAAGGGGGTCGTAGTTGAAGGTGGGTGGAGAGTCTGACGAGTCAGTGATTGGCGGGGTGGTCTGGCTGTTGAAGCTGTCATGGATGTCTGTGATCTTGTGGTGGAAGAAGGTGGCGAGGGAGATGCACAGGTCTTGTGAAGGTGGGATGTTGTTTGTGCTGGAGCTGGGTTGGAGAGTTCATTCATGATGTTGAAGAGCTCCTTGCAGTTGCGTGCGTTGTTGTCCAGGCGGTCTTTGAAGGAGGTTTTCTTGGCAGATCTGATGAGGTGATGGTGACTGCGGATGGCGTTCTTGAAGGCAGCATAGTTGTCCGGTGTCTGTTCGAGGAGCCACTTTCTCTCCAGTTTCCGGCAGGTTTGCTTGGAGGTTCGAAGGTCCGAGGTGAACCAGCTAGCTCTCTTGTTGGCACCTCTGTTGGAAGGTTTATTGAGCGGGGCGAGAGTGTTGGTGCAGTCGTCGATCCAGCGCCAGAGGTTGCAGGCTGCAAGGTCGGGATTGGTGGGTTCGGTGGGTGGTTTCGGGCGAGGCTGGTGTTCAGCTTGTCTTGGCTGATTTTGCTCCAGTTGCGGCAGGGGATCTGTTGGGTGCAGTGGTGCGTGGTGGGTTTCTGGAAGGTGAAGTGGATGCAGCGGTAGTCGGTCCATGGGAGTTCGGTGGTGTGGCTGAAGGTTACGTGGGGGCTAGCGGAGAAGACAGGGTCCAGCGTGTGGCCAGCGGAGTGTGTTGGGGTAGTGACGAGTTGTCTGAGTGCGAGGGTGGCGAGGTTGTCGATTAGGGTGGTGGAGTTGGGGTCGTTGTTATTCTCCAGGTGAATGTTCAGGTCGCCAAGGAGGACGTAGTCGGTGGAGGATAGGGTGTGCCTGCTGACTAGGTCGGCGATGGAGTCGCAGAACTGAGGCTGTGGTCCGGAGGTCTGTAGATGAGGGTTCCTCCGAGGGTGGTGTTGGGGTTGGTGTGGATCTGGAAGTGCAGGTGTTCGGCGGTGCTGAGGGTGTCTTCGGTACAGGTCGTGACCCTGATGGTGTTCTTGTGGACGATGGCGATTCCGCCTCTGACTCAGTTGATGCGATCCCTCCGGGTGACCTTGTAGCTATCTGGAATGGCTATGGCGATGTCTGGGGCCGAGGAGGCGTTCACCCAGGTCTCCGTTAGGAAGGCGACGTCCGGGGTGAAGGTGTCGAGCAGGTCCCAGAGTTCAATGGCGTGTTTGCACGCAGAGCGGGTGTTAAGTAGGATGCATCGGAGGTAGTTGCGGTCAGGCTCAGCAGGAGGTTTGGCGATTTGGAGGCTGGTGAGGCTGCAGTTCCGGCAGGTGAAGGGTCCCTGGGTGTGCTTAGGGGAGGCCAGGAAGCAGGCGTGTGCTCGTCCGGTGCTGAGTGCACGGAGGGTGCTGGCGGTGTAATGGCGTTGCTGGCCTTGGGGACTAGGGGTCCTGGCGCTAGGCGCAGTCTGGACACTTGCCTTAGGCATGCCTTTGGAGCTATATATATATATTCAGTGAATATATATAGTATTAATAATCATTATATAAATAAAATAATATATATATATATATATATATATATATATATATATATATATATATATATATATATATATTAATAATAATGGGCTATGTAGGGACCAACTGGTTATTCTGACATTCACAGTGTGGGCTGCAGGGGAGTAGGAAGAGCTGTCATGACTCGTCTACACCCCACTGGCCCCAGTTCAATCGCATCCTTCTGCAGTCTGGGGTTGGTTTCAACACGGTTTCCAGTCCAGAGCTGCACCATACAAATTTGCATTCTAAATATCTTGGTTAAATTGTAGAACATGTTTCATGAAAAATAACAGTACGATAAAAGTGTAATAAATTACTTATTTCACTGCTACCATGTTGTTGGCAGTAATCTAAAGCATCTTGCATCACCCCCAGAAAGCCAGTCATTCCTTTGAAACCACTCGCTCACTGAGTGCTGGTGGAGACAAAGTTTGTGGCATGACAGTCAGACCTGACTTCTCACTTTTGTCATTTGAGCTTCAACATTCCCCTCCAGGCCTTGATTCTCTCACTGTTACTCTTTGATGTGGCACTGCCCCGGGCCCTTGTTCCTCTGAGTGTTATCCTTTGAGGTTTAACACACTCTCCAGCCTTCGTTCTTGGCACTGTTACCCTCTGATGTGATACCACCTACAGACTTCTTTCCTCACACCTTTACCCTCTGATGGGATACTGCCTCCAGCCTTCATTCCTTCCAGTGTTATCGTCTGATGTGATATTGCCTCCAGCCTTTGTTCCTCGCAGTGAGATTGCCTCCAGGCTTCGTTCCTCGCCCTGTTACTCTCTGATGTAACAGTGCCTCCAGGCTTCATTCCTCGCTCTGTTACCCTCTGATGTGATTTTGCCTCCAGGCTTCGTTCCTCGCACTGTTACCCTCTGATGTGATTTTGCTTCCAGGCTTCGTTCCTCACACTGTTACCCTCTGATGTGATTTTGCCTCCAGGCTTCGTTCCTCGCACTGTTACCCTCTGATGTGATTTTGGCTCCAGCCTTCATTCCTCGCACTGTTACCTTCTGATGTGATATTGGCTCTAGCCTTCGTTTCTCGCACTCTTACCCTCTGATGTGATTTTGCCTCCAGCCTTCGTTCCTCACACTGTTACCCTCTAATGTGATATTGGCTCCAGCCTGTGTTCCTCGCACTGTTACCCTCTGATGTGATATTGCCTCCAGCCTTCGTTCCTCACACTGTTACCCTCTGATGTGATATTGGCTCTGGCCCTTGTTGCTCTCAGTGTCACACTTCCATGCCCAACATGAGGCCCTTCTTCCTCTCACTGTTATCCTTTGCCATCTAACACACTCTCAGACCATTCTTCCTCTGTTACGCTTTGTTACTCTCCTAGGCCATTGATCCTCTGAGTTATACTTTCATTGCTAACACTTTCTCATGCCTCATGTTCCTCTCCCTGTTACCATTTGATTTAATATGCTCTTGGCTCCTTGTGCCTCTCACCGTTACCCTTTTATGTAACACTCTTACTCCTTTCTTCTCCTCACTGTTACCCTTTGATGCAACAGGCTCTCAGATCCTTGTTCCTCTGATGGTGCTCTTTTGGTGTCTCAGTCTCTCAGTCCCTCCAGCAACTCACTGTTAACTTTTGATGTTTAACAATCTTCTCTGACCTTTGTGCCTCTCACTGTTACCCCTCAGTATTACTCTCGGATGTAACACTCTCAAGCCCTTATTCCTCTCACTGGTACCCTTTTTTCACTGTTACTTTAGGATATAACACGCACTCGGGCCCTTGTTCCTCTGAATGTTACTCTGATCTAACACATTCTCGAGCCCTTGATCCTCTCCCTTTTTCCCTTGGATATAACATGTTCCTATTCCCTTGTTCAACTCCCTGTTAGGCTTTGATGTAACACTTTCTCAGGCTTTGTTCCTGTCATTGTTCCCCTTGGATATAACATGCTCTCTTTCCCTTGTTTCTCACACTGTTACTCTTGCATGGAATACACTCAGGTCCTTGTTCCTCTCACTGTTTCCCGTGGGTGTAACACACTCTGAAACCTTTGTTTCTCTCACAGCTACTCTTGGGTGTAACACTCTCCCAGCTAATTGTTCCTCTCACTGGTACGTTTTGATGTATTACTCTCAGATCCGTGTACTTCTCACAGTTGTCCATTTATGTAACACTCTTTGTTGCTTCTCACACTGTTCTCCTTGGATATGACATGCTATTTTCCCTTGTTTCTACCACTGTTACTCCTTGATGTTTGAAACCCTCACAGGCTTTTTAACCCCCTTTTCAGTGAGAAGAGAATTGGAAGCTGCATCTTGGAAATGACCCACTTATGTTAGCTAGTTTTTAGGTTGAGCATAGGAGCGCGCAAACGCTGCTTTTCCAACGTGTTATCATCTATTTGGGCTTTTAACCACGCCTAACTCACACCCATCACTATTGCTCGTTCATGGGCTTGCACTTCAAAAATCTGTTGTTATCACTGGTAAATGCTTTACATCTGTCCCTCCTTGGGGCGGTTTTGGTTACACCTTGGACATCGACCCTGTTACAAGGCTAATTGCACTTTGCCGATGTGTTTGACTGTGTGAACTTCTTTTTCCTTTTGTATGTCTCCTTCACACTCATGGCATGGCGCTTTGAATCGGCTCGCTAATGTGAAATTGTATTACTTTTCATTTTCAACGTACATGACAAGATAAGTCGGGTTAGGAGTTTACAACGCTAATAGCTCTAACTCGAGGAAATACAAGAGCCATTGCATTGCTAATGCTTGTTTATATAGCACACACACACAGCTGTCCATGTTTCACAATTTATGAGCTCTCAGTGCTTGTATTATGCAAGTAAAATATAGTCTGTAATATCAAACTTAAGCTGAATTAATTCACAGCTGTGACTAGCATTGCTATCAATAGGCAACTCAGTGGTACTTGTTTTATTACCAGCGAGTGGCTAAATCTGAGCCTGCCCAACTGGATTTTGATCATGTGAACTTGGAAATCATAAACAGATGCACGATTACAATCTAAGGTATTTTACTAGAGAGATGCGACATATTAGAGCGCACATGAGTCAGGATAGAGATGCACTGCGAGAGCTCTATGTGCTGGGATACAGGACACAGATCATGTCAGTATGGAGATACAGATTCATTGGATGTCTCATTACTGAGACACTAGTACAAACAGCAAGCCAGGATAGAGAACTCTTCAGATTATCAGAACTAGGCTGACACTACACGCTGCAAGTCAGAGGTTCTATAGAAAAACAAGCCTTGGCAATGATAGTATATCTGGCCTATAAAGGAAAGTGTCTCTTTGTCGACTGGTGAGTTACGAACTCAATAATTCATCATATATGCACATTGTCACTCATACTTGCACTCATGCAGTGCACTGAAACAGTCATCTATACACATACACACAATTCCTCAAGCATATGAAAGATAAATTTAAAGAATACACGTAGAAAAAATGGCTAGTTTAAAGTGGAAAACATATGCATTCCATAAAAAAAAATGATAAGCAAACAGCAGTGGACAGCCATCTTGCTATGGTATTGTACATGCTGTATTATTATTTCAAAGTTCAGACATGCTTGCAACGTTTGGAATGGTACAACAATGATCCACTACAGGCACTACTACTCCAAGGTGGCTGCCCTGTTTAGAAGCAGGTGCCAGGTGGCTATGATGCACTGCCAATGAAACGAACGCAGACTAGAGGTTCGGTAGCAGTCTTCTGAGATGAGAGCGCTCTAAAAAATAAAATAAAAAAATGAAGAAAAGAACTGAAAGCGGTTGTATAAAAGGAGAAAATGAAAACTAGAGGACTGGCCTTCCAGCCCCGGTACTGAAGCACACTTATTTTCAGGCAGATTTGAAAAATGTTATAAGGCAAAATGGCATCACTCGCAGGGAAATACAGTGAATGGCTGAATTGGTCTGACCCATAGCCCCATGCAATTTCTCCATGCGTGCAAGTAAAATGTGAATGGCAAGCAGGTGAATGGCTGAAGAGGACTAACTTAAAACAAAATGCATACATGTACATTTGCGTAAAGGAAAGTGCAACAATTATAACACAAACACTTTAATGGCTCCAATTCATTATTTTGTAGCAAAGTGCACTTACGTCGATGGCAAAAAGCCAGATTTCTTGCTGTGTGTGTAGTTATTCAGTCGTTAGTTTGTTAAGGAAAGCAGCCACGTCCTTAAATGTAAGACTTCATGTTTTGATCTGTGAGTTGTGAAAAGTTGATCATTTATTTTGATTGGGTTCATACATTGTACCACAGATGGTCACAATTGGTTGGAACAGCAAGCAAAACACTTACCTAAAATCCATGCCCTTCCTTCAATGCAACTTTATATAAGACTAGACATACCTTAATGAATATGGATTGACCATCCCTTCGAACATCTCTCATTTCTAACTGAACTTAACATGGTACAACTGGAAGTGCGCTAAACAACCTTGGGCAAGTTACAGCATTCTAGTCCTTGGTGAAGTAATTTAACACTGGGCCATAGGCCTTCTTGAGTCATCGTTCTCCTTGAATCAGATGGGAGACTTTTTCCATTTTTAAAATGAACTATTGCTTCCCACATCAGTTATTCTGTGCGGGTCCCCATTTACTGAGTATTGCCTGCTTGGCTGCTACCACTGCCACAGTGAACAGTTCTAACTTCCCCTAAATGCCTTTTTGGCCCCCAAAAGTACCCCCAAGCAGAATGATCAAGAGGGTTTGATGAATTAGTGTGTCTAAGATCTCTCCTTGTGCTTTTAAGACCTTTGCCGAATAACGCTCTAGCAACGGTAGGACTAACATGTGGTACAGTGTCTTCCTAGGCACAGTTTCTCTAGCACAGAATTAATTGTCCTTAACCATGAAGTGTGTGCGATGTGGTGTAAGGTGCCATCTGTTCTGAATTTTGTTAATGATTTCTCTACCCTGAGCATGTGTAACACCTCTATATGCACTGTGATAGACTGATTCACATTAATCCTAAATCAGGTCATTCTCTGGTTCTTCTACCCAGTTGGTTGCGGCTGTGGTTCTCAAAGTTGTCTTGTTTACTAACAACAACATATACACTTGGGAGATCAAGTCTGTATGTTTCACGACTCTCTCAAGATCAGTCAGCGGTCGAATTGCAGTTTCCCTTGTGTCTTTCTGCATCATCCATTGTTTGGTTTCAGGATATCTGAACCTCTCATCTCTCCTTAATCTGTAGCTGGCCTTGATTCATTCACACATTTTAGTTCAGCAAATTATTATTTATAACTCAAATGAGAAACCTTCCTGACCCACTTCAAAGCAATCTCTTAAGTACGCATTTCAAGGATCAGGGCTTGCGTCATTAGATTTGCAAAGCTCCAGCACAGTAGTGTTTGTAGTAAGCCCTCCAGGACTCCTCTTACTTTAGACCAGATGTCTAAGAAACTGGTTTCGAGGGCACACAATGCTTTAAGTTCAGTTCCAATTTAATTTGGGTCAAGCAGCAGCCTATAAGTGTGACGTTGTATGAAGCCCAACAATTGTTCCATCATGTCTAGACAGGTAACTAAACCAAAATTAGCATAAGCTTTATTTTTTCTCACATGGACTTCTAGGGGATTAGGAAGGCCCAGGCAGATGTTACCAATCAAGTTAAGAAATGCAAAATTAGGGACGGGCTGACACCTTTCATTTTAAAGCAGCTGGCTATGAAATTATCCACTTCCCCTGCAAGCCAAAAGCTCCCAGTAATTGCGTTATGCAGAAACCATTTGCCAATTTTTGCAGTCTTGTTGCAGAAACAATCTTCATCTTTTCAAAATGTATGGCAAGTCTGCTGGCTGTCCAATAAGTCCTCAGGGCATCACAGCACATTGTAGACCGATCACTGACATGTCCAAAAAGGACGGTATCATCGGCATAATGAAGGAAAGGGAACAATTCACCACCTATCAAATTAATCTTCACTAAAGTATGCCAGTAGCTTGCTTCAAGAGCACCACATAGAGTTTGCAAAAGCCCTAAATTAGCTCTAGGACAACCCCATGTCCACACCATCTAAAAATGTTTTAAAATCTGCGAAACAAGTATTTAAAGATCTATTGATGTGGACAGTGTGGTGGATACGCCCTGAAATGGCTGCAGGGCTATATTCTGTCCCCCATTTTGTTGGTCTGGTAATTGGGTGAAATATTTTGTGTTTTTACTCAGCCCTCTATCTCTTCCAGCCAAACCTTTATATAACATTTACTCTCAATGTCTACCAATGTAATTTACTTGTAGCTGTAGGGACACGAAAAAGATCTCTTTTGTGAACTGAAAAAAGTATCAAGCCTCCTCCACTGTTCAATATCCAGTAGGTCTACAGGCAGTGCGTAAACAAAGTACTGAGCCATAAGGTTCAATATAGCAGGACATTTTTATAAAGTGAGGCAGCAGGCCTGTCCAGGGCCAAAACTCCATTCAACTTACAGGTCTTCTTTATTTTGACTGCTCCGTGGTTACTGGTATCAGGGACATTAGGCAATAACCAAGTGACACTATGTAGGTACAAGTTTACATAATCACTACTATATAGAAGTTTAATACATGGTCCTCATACACCCAGGGGGAACCATTTTGCTACAAACTCTCTTGTTGCAGCCATCAATTTGTCTACCTAGACCCAGAATTAGCGGGAGTCGATCTCACGACCCACCTGAAAGAGATCAACCCATTTTTATCAAATTAATGGCTTTTAGCCCAAGCCTACAGTATGAGATCCAGTCAGATTTAAAAGGCAGAGAGCTAATCACACCATTATTTAAATGTGCTGTGGTATATTGACTTCTCAATGTTTACCCTTCGAGTTCAACACTCCTAGCTTACATTGTTATGGATTTTACACCTCTTAGATGTTGTCCTTTTATACCGAATCATAATTTTTGTCCAGTATAAACTAAAATATGTACCCTTTGTAAACGTAGGTAGCTAGGACACTTGATTTTGTGTACTGCGCTCCATAGCCTTTTGCACTATTATCAAAAAAATTACTTTTGATAGCATACGTACATAGGTAGGTGAGAAGATGTGCCTAATGGTCAGAGCTGCCGACTTTAGAACAGGGGAATCAAGTTTGAGTCTCGCCGTCGGCTCAACATCATGTGATTCTGGGCAAGTCACTTAATTTCAACTTTAACAAAAACAAATGTGTTCTTGTGTAATTTAACAGATTGTCATGTAAAGCACTCCAATAACTTTGTGTCGAGTTTGCGCTATATTAAAATGTAAATGTGTTTTGTATGCTTATGCTGCATATCATAGGCACTCTGTGTCCTTTATGTTTAGATCTAATATCACAGCTACTTCACGTTTTTTTTCCAGTTATTTATTGAGATAAATTAGACAGCTGTGCACTGTCACGACGCTGCATTTTGATTGGCTTCCAGCCGGTAAATATCTAATAAGGATATTTGTAGTCATAAGCTGGAAAGAATCCTTATTACAGACACAAACCATATATCATTTCAAAAGAAAGTTCAAGTTGCTGTATTGTTAGTTATGCTGGCTCGTGAAGAGAAAACTATTGACCTCCCAGCTGAAACAGTGCCAAAGAAAAACACAAGATCTTCGAAAAAAGGTAGCAATACTATGTAAGGAGAAGCCCTGCCCTCCAAAATATAAGAAAATGTACTGGACTTCACACTTTTACTAACTTCTGGCAGACTTAGTACATAATTGAACCACGTGTCAAGGAGGTAAAGTAGCTGGCCAGAGGTCAAGCAGGAGTGCCATGAAGTCGGATAAAAAGCAGTGTTATGCAAAGGGAAGCTCTGTCCGGATGGTAGTGATCAGGAGTGCACTAGGAATAGCTGTTCTGGACCCTGGGGCGTAGTGATGTTTAAATCTGAGAGGGCTCAGCTAGAAGTCGAACATGTGAACCTGAAGGCTAGGAACAATTCACTGCAACAGGCACAGTAACATATTCACCTATAATTTACAAGAGCATACAGCAAGTCAGGAAAGATGTGCACAATGACAGCTCTATAGGTGCTTGAATAAATGGACATCAGAACATAGCTGATGTCAGTATAAAGATGCCTTGTGAGACCTCTGCAGATGTCTCTGTGTTGGAATTCCAGTGCTCACTGAAAGACAGGCTATAGGTGTATTGTGAGAGTTCTGATTATCAATGTTGCGATACCATTGTCCTCAGGTCGAGCTCGGACACCTAGAGTCCATTCCTGATCAATAGCAACCTTCCCTTTCACAAAACACTGCTTAGTTAACAGAGTTCTTGGTACCCTTGATTGACCATATGTATGTATAAATGTAAAGGTATCTGCATAACACAAATCTAGGTAGGAAGCAACAAGGCACTGAAACAATGGGTGAGTCGCAGGGTTCAATTCAGGGTTACTTACAGGGAGGCAGGAGACGGGTAAGTTCCTATTATGCCAAGGATCTTGTTCATTTAAAAGGTGAGTCATCTGCTTCCTAGTTCATTGCAGGAATTTGGGAGCACTGGCAATGCTTTTCCAGTCCATGGATCAAAAGGAGAGAAGGCCTGGATTCCATTTGCATGCACATTTTTATTTCTAGCCTGGTGATGTTGCAGGTCCAATTATGGTGTTTTCCATCTGAGATGGTTTTTAACTTTTACAGTATTTTAGGGTATTGTTTCTTATGGCGTTGTGGATGATGCACTGGTCTTGAAGATGATGTTGGCCCTCAAGAGGGGAAGTGGATATGTAATATCTTCCATACTGAGTTGATGTGGCTGAATTTCTTCAAGCCTTTGATAAGAGATGATGGGGTGTGTAGGATGTCTTTGAGAGGTGCCAAGGTGGACCGTTCTAGGCCACTGAGCAAAACATTGACTCCATCTAGCTGCAAGAGCAGCAAGGATTGCACTGTTGTTCTTAAGTCTGTTTCTCAGAAGAAAGTTTTCACCTATTCCCTGAGGTAGAGTTACTACAATGCTGGCTTAGTTTCCTTGCGGTGTGTTCATTTAAGGAGAGTTCTTTGTCAAGGGTGGATCCCGGTGATTCTGCAGTGACTTGGCACTGAGGGGTTAAACTGTCCAGATTCATGTTGGATAGCAAGGCTTTGATCTGTGGTTGTTTGGAGCTGATTACAGAGAGAGAATGAACTTTGTCTTAGATGGTTAGAGCTTCAGGTAAGCACTTGACATAAAATTTGTTTAGTGTGAGGCTGGCTCTGATGCAGTGAATGTAATCTATCAAGAAGCCTTTTATTTCAAGTCAGTGTATTGATGAAGTATATTGTTGTTCCCAATGAATAAAGCAAAGAGATTTTGTCTGGAGGTGGAAGATGATGGGTAAGAGGAAACCCTAGAGTACTCTGCAGAAGACAGGAAGTTTCTAGGATTTTATGAATCCTATCTGTACTAACTGATGGCAATGGCGGTTTGTGAGATGTAAGTCGAACCATTGCAGAATGGAGTTGCCAATAACTACACATTTTTCCAGAGTGTGAAACAGTATTAATATTTTATATTGTGTTTTTGTGGGCAAGCCACTTTCTCTGCCCAAGTCTCCACTCACTTACTTACTTACCATGTCTGGGAGCAGTAACATGATCAAACACTGTAAAAAGATGAACAAATGAAAATTTACATGTCTGTGGACACCTCATCGTCCACATGGTGATTTGTGGCTTCATCCATTTCACATTTCTACATAGTGCCTGGGCTTTTCTGCACGCACACACTTCTCTTTTTCACAAGGGTCACACATGAAGTTGAGTCACCACGGTTCTACTTAAGCATATTGCAAGACTTCCTCACCGCAGACCACATAAATCTTGCTCAGATCGGCTGCTGGCCTTTCCACGAAGCAGCAGTACCATGCCCATGTGGTTTCACAGTGGCTCTGAAGCATGTGATATGGAATCAACAGCCACCTGCATCCACACTTTTGTTGTGTTTAGCCTTTTAATAGGCCTTACAAGCCCCAAGAAAACTGAGAGCTCATCCTAATGTACTTAAGCATTAAATACTGATAAGGAGGTCTATAGCAGGGAAATTATGTCCTTGGTCCCTCTTGGAAGGGGAGTTTAGGCACAACAAAGGGCCCTTGAATCGACTTGTGGATTATGATCCAAGTACCTCTTTAACAGCAACGATAATTGTTCCTCCAACCACATCAGCCCCCAATATTTAAATATATTTTTTTAAACTGGTTTAAAGTTTTTTTTAGTGTAATCACTTGTGGCTGTCCAGGTAGCAGTAATTTCCAACCAGATAAAATCCTGGTTATGTTCGGGCATCTCTCCATTTGGAGTGTGTGATTCTTGCCACGTATACTGTGCCCCTCCGGCTGAAAATGTACTGTACGTACGCATTGGTCTTTATACCGTGCAAATATGATATAGTTGGGAAGCAGGAGTGCACTATACATTGCTAGAGGGTGTTGACAGTCAATAGAAGATTGTGTACATCAAGTAGGGATTTATACATTTCAATTACAATACAATTCACCTATTTACCACTACATTGCATTTCATGCAGTTAGACTTTTTGTTACAGTTTAAGTCTACCTGTATCTGAATTTTGGATAGCAAATACCTTTGTGAGTACTCCCTTAACAGACCTGTTCTATTTTACCAGGAATTCCCTTACCTCTGAGAGAGTGAGAGGAGGAGCATCATAACCAGCTAAAGGTTTCAATCTAAATACATCAACAGTGCGATGGCCTACAGTAGCTGGCCGCTTAATGGGATCCTACCTGAAAAAGGAAATTTACTTGGAATTGCAAGAATACATCCAAATCTTAAAATGCATATCAGATTAGATGAGGTCGTCTCACCCACTATTTGTGGCATGCTTCATCATAGGTAACCTCCTCCCACCCAGTTTAGATGGTACCACCAGGACAAACTCAACCTCATGCAGAGGGAGTTCTTTATAATAATAACTGGACAGGACGGGATCCAGACAGACTGAAAATACTTTGAGGTAAACCCAGGGTCATACCTTTAGTGTTGAGTACCTTAGGTACAGTTAAAACCTACAACCGGTATGGTGAACGGGTTCAATGACCAAACCATACATGTTACACCAACATGTGTCCGTCCACATACAAGCCAGTACCGATCCGGGACATTCATCAGGGCCAGAAGGGGATCCCTCTCTGGACTTCCTACACTAAGTAAGTGTGAAGGGGAAAATTGTCAGATTCGAAATCATCCGCTGTCAACCCCGTTAAAAATGGTTCCCTAGCTCTAGGGAACTAGAGCTTCTTGGTTCCACTCATGGTTTCTCTTCACATGAGTTATGATCCTCACTTTACTCAAACCGGTAACAAATAGGACATTACACTCCACATATGAAGCGCATGAGTATAAACTATGCACATGCATAAACACTTGAAAAGCCCTCAGGTTCAATTACAATTGTGGGGGTAGTCATACAAAATTATTGGAATGAAGACGTTTTTTATGACCTAAAACCCAAACACTTTAAAGAAGTTGTGATAATTTATGTATTTCTTTTATTTGTAGTATTTATGTAGAACGGACCTAGTAACTTGGAGTAAAACACTTTACAGGTAACCAGAGCAAACAAAATGAAGAAGTTAATAATAACGTAGAATAGTTTAAACATGGTAAAAGCTAAAAAGGTGGCGAGGTTAATAAAGTCTGTAATTATGGAACATGCAGGAGGATAGTCTAATCGAGTGCTTTGAATCGGTGAGTCCTCAGATTTCTTCTAAATGATTGTAGTTTTATGTTGAATCTTAGGTTCTTTGGCAGATTGTTCCAAGTTGTTGGTGCCAGACAGGATAAAGCCTGGTTCTGAGCCTTGGCCTGCTGTACTTTCAGGATTTCTAGTATTAGTCAGGTTCTATTTCTAGTACTACTGTTCCCTCCAGTTAGTGCGAAGTTTTCTTTTAAGTAGGAGGGTAGTCATAATGTATCGCTTTAGCTGCAATGCAGGCTAGATTAAACTGAATTCTGGGATTTAGGTGTAGGCAGTGGAGGTCTCTCATGATGGGGTTAGATGAGGGGGAGGGGCAAAAAGGTACTGACAGAACCCTAAGTGCTAACAGCTTCTCTGCATTTTGTTATGTTTGTCACTTCACTGTAATTAGATGCACAAGTTAGTGGTAACTGAGGTTTGGCACCTGGATAGACAAGTATGGCTATATTTGACATACTCTGATCAAAAGAAAAAAGTAATTTCTGTAACTTTAAACTATTTACACAGGACACATTTCCTGCAAAAATCAGTACTATCTCTGACAAAAGTTGTGTGCTCTTGGATCAGTAGTTGCTATCATTAAATGGAGGATTGCAAGTGCTGTGCAGGTTTTGTTTATTTTGAAGTTTTCCCTTGCGCACTGTCACTCATAAGCGTATAAGCCATCTATATATCTGCATAAAGGAATCAGGGTAGACAGCTCAAGAAAGCTTTAACAAGAAGACAAACAATTTGAAGATGAGTTATAAACAATCTGGTGAAACAGGACGGACAGACAGATCTAGCATACGGTGTGATAACAATGTTTGTAGATAACTAAAGCATGTTATGTTACATGCATTTGTAAAGCACATTATCACCTGCGAGGGGATCCTGGTGCTGAGCAGGTGTGTGTGCCTAGCCCTGCCTATTGTAGGCTGGTTAATTGAAAAGCCAGGTCTTCAGCTTCTTGTGGAATTAAGAAGAGAGGAGGAGGCGCTGATGTGGAGTGACAGCCCGCTCCACGCTTTAGGAGAGATGTAAGAGATGACCGGGATCCAAAAACAATTTGTTTAAATCAGTTTTCCCTCCATGAAAAGTACACCAAACCTGAACATCCCACTGTAGACAGAGCTGCTTGTTTCCTCAACATTACGAAATGCTGGGGGAAACAGGTCATGTCTTCAGACTAATGCGCTAATTAACACAGCAATGTGGAAGCAATATGAGGCAACTTTATGATCCTGGGAACCTAGGCAAATATCAGACATACAAATCAAGGCCACAGTTCTCAGTGATAACGGGCCTGTTCTTCACCTGTCGTTTGACAGGAGCTGGTGATTTGATACACTTTAATATCTAATACTACTGCCACTGTGCTTTCTCAGTTGCTATGAAGCTGGTCTTAATGAAGACCCTGTGATAACTGCACTGGGGGTCGAAACATCAACAATGTCGTTAGTGGACTGATAGTGATGGAAATAATGTACACATTGTACTGCAATTTTAACTCCTGTTAAAGTCGGATCTAATATCAGCACCTAGCGTGTCTATGTTGTAAACGGCACCTGCCCACCTTAATCACCTGTGTCACCACTCACTGCACTGTTTCTGCTGGAAGACCTACATTTTGAACCAAGTCTTAATAACTAAAGGATGTGTTGCTATGGTTGGTGAATAAATGTTGTCTGCTTATTGTACCAATAATTCTTGCTACGTATTTCTCTAGCCTAAAGAGGCTTAATCCTCTCTCACAGGCAATCACTGTTTTGTAAAAATATAGCAAAGCATGTCTGCTCTACAGCCCCACCTTCTTAAGGACCGAAGCTTTTCCCAATACATAATCCAGTATTTAACCTACTGTGTTGACTGTACGACTCCCGAGCATCCGAGTTGTAAGTGCACTACATTAAATCGTAATATAGAAATACATAAGTGATATATAGAATGGATGCAGATGCACAGAGTGTAAAATGTTATTTATACCATTGGTGAGAGTGGGAGGGGCCACAATGCACGCAAAGCCTTGAGTGGGTGATCATGCCCCTTCCCTCCCTCACAGTGGTGGTAAACAGCATATTGCCCTCAGTCGATCTGCACAAATGGTTTATGTAATGCTGATTTCTCGTGCAGTAGTTCATAAACAATTGTGCTTAACCAGAACCAAAGCATAAGGGGCTAACTCGTGCAGGGAGATGAAATCACTATAGTTAGGCCTAGTGAGCTGCGCCCCGTTTGCTCTCTTCTGTAAAGTCATGCTAGAATGCAATCTGCGAGACGTGAATCAGTCAGGCATGTTCCATTTTAGCATTAACATTGAAGTAATTAATGTCTGAATATGTGTTCCAAATAGTGTGTGTTATTGTACCACATTTATTTCACATATATATGCGGTCCAACAAAGCAGCCTTGGAATTCCGATGACATTTATAAACCACTTGCGAATTACTGCCTCATAACACACACATATATATATATTAACAGTACACGGGAGGGTGTAATTTCCACAAAAGCTCTTTCTTTTATTTCCTGAGTAATCTCTGAAAAAAGGCCCTTTTCTTCTTTTCTTGCCTGGGGTCATAACTTGCTTGTAATAAGAGAACGTAATCATAAAGGACAATAATTTATGATAGCTGACTAGTGCGGCCCGGTGCACTCAGCTTGGTCCTGGCTTCTGTTCTCCCATTAACTGAAAGCGAGCTGGCAGAAGGCGCGGCGCTGTGCCAGGCACACTCTGTCTTTTCATTTACCCCCGGAGGTTACAAATGGGATTTAGGCTAAAACAAACTTTTAAAAACCACTTCAGAAAGGTGACAACATCGACGCGCCGCACGAAGATGAAAACGTCTCACGTGGCATCGACTCCTGTGCAGATGAAGGCAGCACGAGCCCGCTGCCCTGCCTCGGCCCGTAATGTGGCGACCACTGGACACCACTGGCACGCCGTAGGCGCTGGAGACGAGGCTGTCTCCAGCCCGCTCTCAGTGCTGTATGCGAGCCAAGTGGGTTTATGGGAAGGGACCGCTCGCTGCACCTTAGGGCAGGGATCTTCAAACTGGGGGGCATCAAGTGATGAGGGGGGCGGGGGGCGCAAGGCTCCGGCCTAGCTGAGCTTTATGCAGATAACAGTGCTTTGCTTTGTTTTAAGCAGGAAAATACATTTACTGAATTTTTAAAAAGGTAACATAACTTAACTGCAATGTTTAGGCAAGCCTAGACATATTTAAACATTGCCAGCTTAAGAGAAGAATTGTGAAAAATTCTGAGGGGGTTCCGATGAGTATTTTTTCCCCACTGGGGGGTGGAGGGGCAGCATTAAAATGTTTGAAAACCTTCCTTGACAGCCACGAGGCCTTGCAGCGCACGCTGAACTGGGGCAGGACTGAGGTTGATTTGTATATGATTGCTTCCGGTCTGTAGTGGCACAGTGTGCAAAACCATGGAATCCCACCCTCAGTAATTACAAATGGCAAAAGATTAATGCATCAGTTTTTTACACTTTGAGGCACCCTAGGTGGGCAGGTATGGTAAGATATAAGACATCTAATTCATTGTGCTGTAGAACATGAGGTGCAGCTTACTGAAGCGGTCCAGCAAGGCTAAAACTGGTTTGAGGTGGCCTGTGGTGCTAGCTCAGGGAGACTCTCCGAAGTAGTTGCGCGCTTTACAAGTCTCTCATTCATTCATTCATCACTGTGGACAAAATATACCCGTTATGGCTGCACTGTCTGTACTGGAGCCAGACAAAGTATGATCTGCATATGCTCAGCTTTTAACTTGAACCACTGGGGGACTCCCGCACTTATTTTTGGGGATCAGCACTTATTTTTCCTGCATCAGATACTTACTGACAGCAAGAGAGGGAAAAGGACACAAATAGGACAGACGGATAAAGAGAAAGATGGAAAACTATCTGTAGGAGGCTGGACTGGCTTGTAGTGAGTACCAAGGGGTACTTGCACCTTGCACCAGGCCCAGTTATCCCTTATTAGTGTATAGGGTGTCTAGCAGCTTAGGCTGATAGATAATGGTAGCTTAGCAGAGCAGCTTAGGCTGAACTAGGAGACGTGTGAAGCTACTACAGTACCACAAGTGTCACTTGCACAATATCATAAGAAAACACAATACACAGTTATACTAAAAATAAAGGTACTTTATTTTTATGACAATATGCCAAAGTATCTTAGAGTGTACCCTCAGTGAGAGGATAGGAAATATACACAAGATATATATACACAATAGCAAAAATATGCAGTATAGTCTTAGAAAACAGTGCAAACAATGTATAGTTACAATAGGATGCAATGGGGACACATAGGGATAGGGGCAACACAAACCATATACTCCAAAAGTGGAATGCGAACCACGAATGGACCCCAAACCTATGTGACCTTGTAGAGGGTCGCTGGGACTATTAGAAAATAGTGAGAGTTAGAAAAATAACCCTCCCCAAGACCCTGAAAAGTGAGTGCAAAGTGCACTAAAGTTCCCCTAAGGACAAAGAAGTCGTGTTAGAGGAATAATGCAGGAAAGACACAAACCAACAATGCAACAACAATGGATTTCCAATCTAGGGTACCTGTGGAACAAGGGGACCAAGTCCAAAAGTCACAAGCAAATCGGAGATGGGCATATGCCCAGGAAATGCCAGCTGTGGGTGCAAAGAAGCTTCAACTGGACAGAAGAAGCTGAGGTTTCTGCAGGAACGAAAAGGGCTAGAGACTTCCCCTTTGGTGGACGGATCCCTCTCGCCGTGGAGAGTCGTGCAGAAGTGTTTTCCCGCCGAAAGAACGCCAACAAGCCTTGCTAGCTGCAAATCGTGCGGTTAGCGTTTTTGGACGCTGCTGTGGCCCTGGAGGGACCAGGAGGTCGCAAATTGGACCAGGAGAGAGAGGGGACGTCGAGCAAGACAAGGAGCCCTCTCAGCAGCAGGTAGCACCTGGAGAAGTGCCAGAAACAGGCACTACGAGGATGCGTGAAACGGTGCTCACCCGAAGTTACACAAAGGAGTCCCACGTCGCCGGAGACCAACTTAGAAAGTCGTGCAATGCAGGTTAGAGTGCCGTGGACCCAGGCTTGGCTGTGCACGAAGGATTTCCGCCGGAAGTGCACAGGGGCCGAAGTAGCTGCAAAAGTCGCGGTTCCCAGCAATGCAGTCTAGCGAGGTGAGGCAAGGACTTACCTCCACCAAACTTGGACTGAAGAGTCACTGGACTGTGGGAGTCACTTGGACAGAGTTGCTGGATTCGAGGGACCTCGCTCGTCGTGCTGAGAGGAGACCCAAGGGACCGGTAATGCAGCTTTTTGGTGCCTGCGGTTGCAGGGGGAAGATTCTGTCGACCCACGGGAGATTTCTTCGGAGCTTCTAGTGCAGAGAGGAGGCAGACTACCCCCACAGCATGCACCACCAGGAAAACAGTCGAGAAGGCGGCAGGATCAGCGTTTCAGAGTTGCAGTAGTCGGCTTAGCTACTTTGTTGCAGTTTTGCAGGCTTCCAGCGCGGTCAGCAGTCGATTCCTTGGCAGAAGGTGAAGAGAGAGATGCAGAGGAACTCGGATGAGCTCTTGCATTCGTTATCTAAAGTTTCCCCAGAGACAGAGACCCTAAATAGCCAGAAAAGAGGGTTTGGCTACTTAGGAGAGAGGATAGGCTAGCAACACCTGAAGGAGCCTATCACAAGGAGTCTCTGACGTCACCTGGTGGCACTGGCCACTCAGAGCAGTCCAGTGTGCCAGCAGCACCTCTGTTTCCAAGATGGCAGAGGTCTGGAGCACACTGGAGGAGCTCTGGACACCTCCCAGGGGAGGTGCAGGTCAGGGGAGTGGTCACTCCCCTTTCCTTTGTCCAGATTCGCGCCAGAGCAGGGCTAAGGGGTCCCCTGAACCGGTGTAGACTGGCTTATGCAGAATTGGGCACATCTGTGCCCAAGAAAGCATTTCCAGAGGCTGGGGGAGGCTACTCCTCCCCTGCCTTCACACCATTTTCCAAAGGGAGAGGGTGTAACACCCTCTCTCAGAGGAAGTCCTTTGTTCTGCCATCCTGGGACAAGCCTGGCTTGACCCCAGGAGGGCAGAAACCTGTCTGAGGGGTTGGCAGCAGCAGCAGCTGCAGTGAAACCCCAGGAAAGGCAGTTTGGCAGTACCAGGGTCTGTGCTACAGACCACTGGGATCATGAGATTGTGCCACCTATGCCAGGATGGCATAGAGGGGGCAATTCCATGATCATAGACATGTTACATGGCCATATTCGGAGTTACCATTGTGAAGCTACATATAGGTAGTGACCTATATGTAGTGCACGCGTGTAATGGTGTCCCCGCACTCACAAAGTCCGGGGAATTGGCCCTGAACAATGTGGGGGCACCTTGGCTAGTGCCAGGGTGCCCTCACACTAAGTAACTTTGCACCTAACCTTTACCAGGTAAAGGTTAGACATATAGGTGACTTATAAGTTACTTAAGTGCAGTGTAAAATGGCTGTGAAATAACGTGGACGTTATTTCACTCAGGCTGCAGTGGCAGGCCTGTGTAAGAATTGTCAGAGCTCCCTATGGGTGGCAAAAGAAATGCTGCAGCCCATAGGGATCTCCTGGAACCCCAATACCCTGGGTACCTCAGTACCATATACTAGGGAATTATAAGGGTGTTCCAGTAAGCCAATGTAAATTGGTAAAATTGGTCACTAGCCTGTTAGTGACAATTTGGAAAGAAATGAGAGAGCATAACCACTGAGGTTCTGATTAGCAGAGCCTCAGTGAGACAGTTAGGCACCACACAGGGAACACATACATATAGGCCACAAACTTATGAGCACTGGGGCCCTGACTAGCAGGGTCCCAGTGACACATAACAAACATACTGAAAACATAGGGTCTTCACTATGAGCACTGGGCCCTGGCTAGCAGGATTCCAGTGAGACAGTGAAAATACCCTAACATACACTCACAAACTGGCCAAAAGTGGGGGTAACAAGGCTAGAAAGAGGCTACTTTCTCACACTATCACAAAGTGGGAAAGCAAAGCATGAGTGAGATTAAGAGACAGCAGTTTCTGGTAATGGATTTAAGTGGCATGAGTTGCATTTAAGGCTGCCCAGGCCTGGTATTCTGCATACTGACATGTAATAGCGCAGGCCGCGGGCTTCTAAGCAGAAGCTTCTGGCACCAGCACTCTCTCTTTTACAAATCAAACTCTGCATATGGGTGGCCCACATCTGTTGCGGTACTAGTCACTTTTTGATTTTCTCAGACACACACCTTAAGAGCAACATAAAATGCCCTTTGTCTTATTTATAAGATGGCATTTCAGAAATTAAGCACCTTTAAAAAAAATAAAAAAAATCTTACATGAAAGATTTTTAAAGGACCTAATTGATGTTCGAAGCAAGACATATCAATATGATCCAAACAAAGATGTTTCTTTCCACAGTGTTCATTTTATTTGGCTCATCTTCTCTTTAAGAGTTTCCATACTTACTGGTATCCACAAACTGAGCACATTTGCGAGTAGGGTTTCACACTGCATTTAGTAGGCGTCTGCGGCGGCTCCCCCACCATGGCAGAGAAGCATCACCCCCCTGCCAGCAGCAGCCACTGCAAACCTTTAAAAACAAAATGATAATAAACTATGTTCATTATTGTTTCTTTGTTAATGGGGCGGGGCATTGGGGGTGACGAGGACGAGGGAGAGTGAGAGTGCACAGCACTCACCCTCAATGCGCATGTATGTTTGGCCGTCCATCTCAGGCCGGCAAATACACATGCACACTGTGCTGTCTCCACCCGGCACTGTGTTGCCGGGCTGTAGAGACTAGGCACAGGCTCCCGGTTTGCCTGGGAGCACACAGCCCGGGCGCTCCAGCCAATACTAATGCTGCTTTCATGCAGCATTAGGATTGGTCACAGGGTAGGCTGTGACCAGGAAGAAGCAGTGGCGGTGCAGCGAGGAAGCAAGGCAGGTAAATTTTTATTTTTATTTCATGATTATTCTCCCCACCACTCCCACCCCGCGCACCACCCTGCCCCTTCATCTGCACAGCGAACCGCTACTGGCAGGCATGTAGCTTGAGAGAGTTTGTCTTTCTTTTTTGACAGGTCTCTTTATACCTACTTTATTCGAGCCAAACACACGTACATGACAGAAAGCGTTCCCATCACCACCTCCCACTCATGGTAACCAACAATTTTATCTATGTAGCGGTAAAACCCAAAAGGTATCCAGGCTCTATACCTGCCATACCGAACCATTAAGGTACAGTAAAGAATTGCAGATTATTGGTGAACGAGACGGGTCATCAGTTTGTTTTTCGTTTTTAAGAAAAGGAAGCATGTATTTTGTTTGCCTTCCACGGTATTGCCGAAGTTGGCACCATTCACAGCTAGGCATCGGCCTCCCAAGGTAGTTATTGAACCACATTTGAATTAAGAGGCTTTAACGGCAGATCTTAGAGCTCTCCCAGACTTACTACCTTTAAGAAGGTATTCAGAAATCTTTAGAAACCTACACAATAGAGCTTCCCTCTATCAGTGTTCGAAAACAGTGATGTTGCCTGGTGCACTCCACACAGCATATGACCCAGCAAATATAGTGTAATGTTATACTTCCGAACAATCAGTAAATAATCAGCAGTGAAAAACCAATGTGCACCTTCCTCCCCAGGTATATAGTGAAAGACAAAAAGAGCATATGGAAGCTCAAACTTGAACCTAAACACTTATATGCAGGTTGCACATCCCTTCTTCAAAGTTATCACAAATGTATATGCTGCTGTTGTGTTAATATTAAAAGATTAATTTATTACTGGTCGATTCTTCAATTTCCCCAATATGAAAAAGCAGTTCACATGAATTCTCACTGACCCGTTTCGTCCTTTGACATCATTTTTCAAGGCTATGAATATCTACAAAATATATATTCACAGTCTGTCATCTAATATGGTGTCCTCCATCACCAAAAAGTGTATTGACTGCATGCATCCATATTTACACATGGTGCAACAAAAGAGTGAAAGGGCTGACACCTTCATACAAAAATTCAGTGTATACGCTTGTGCAAAAAGGCATGGTGTTATCAAAATATGTTACTCAAAAAAGGGATAACCCTAAAATTCCGAAACAGCCCAAGAAATAGTTATTTAGTGCTGGTGGAGGAAAATAAATACTTGTACAGATGAAAAGCATGCCAGTGTAGGCTCTGGATATACAACGGGTGTATGCAGAGGGAAAGCTGTGCCGTTTTAAGACCTCAGATTGTGAGAGATGTGTACGTTTGTTGTAGTTCATTAGCACAACCTGCTATTACTATGGCATCACTGCACTTTACAGTAGCTGGTGTGGACCCGAAAAGAGCGCTGTAGTTCTGCCTGGTGTGGTCATTCAGTATGTGAGTTTTAATAAGTTGTGCATTTTTTGATGGGCGAGACCAGAGAGCTGCACCAAATTGCGTATGTATTTCATTGGTTTATACTGCCATTCAAATTTAGGTGCTGGTGGACCTTTGCAAGAGCTGCTGTATGCTTTCATAGGCAGTTAATTCCATAACTGGGCTATGCTGGGATTGTGTTCAGACTTTGGTGTTAGTGTGTCCTGCTGTAAGGAGGACTGTGGGACAGTGCTGTTGTCACCATGTTAACACCCGGATGGATAACGGGTCTATGCTCTAGTGTTTGCATGTACAGAGTTCTGTCGGGTGTTTTTTGCAGGTTGTCTTATTCTTGATGTGCAGTTGGGGCCTCAGGGCATCCATTTAAGGCATCTTTGTACTACAGAGCTGGACGGCAGCGCAGGTGTGTTCTGTTCTACTAACCTCTGGGGCAGCTCAATGAAAGATAGACGTAATCTTTAGAATCAAATAAATTGCAGGCGGGGCCTTGAATGTCAGTGAAAGCATTCATACAATGACGTGTGATCAACCTGTTGGGAAGGGGTGCCCTGAAATACTGACCTCTAGAACGCTCACCATCCCAGTCTCCAATCCCAGCCTAAATCCGCTGAGCATCCAAGAATTCTGGTGCTTGAAAGGCCTGTAGGAGCCATATGCCTCAATGCTGGGTCCCAAATCACTCAGACCCAACCATCCCGGTCACCTGTGGGTCCCTCTGCAGTACAGCCATTAAATCATCAACATTGGTCTTGCTTTCGCTATCAAATGTTTCATGTTCTCACCAGGCCCTTGTGGTTATACTTTAATAATGTTATGCGACTAATACTTGGAAGGTGCAGATGGGAACATGAAAGAAGTGGAAAAAAGAAGTGGGAAAGGATGCTTTATGCATTTTGAATAACGACGGAAGGCAATGAAATATTGTCTAGGTGTATTACTTGAACTCCTGAACTGACTTTTACCCTTTAGCTTTGTATCCTATGCCTTAAAGAAACCATGCTTTACAATAGATGTTGCATTTTTTTCAAAAAGTTGAAGGGCGTACCATTCAAATATTCCTGTCGCGGGATAGGTCTATTAAATGGCCATGGAGTAACAGCATTATTTTTTATTATTAATTTTATCATGTACAAAAAAGGAAATCCGTTTATATATTTTCATCTAGACATCCCAAAAATAATTTAAATATCTATGAAAAAGGCATACAAATAAATTGAAGAAAACTCTTCATATAAGCAAACCCTGAACAAATGACAAAATCTGAAAAGTGCCATAAACAATTTGACAATCAAAATTAGATCTCATCTCTTTAATCCATTCTTTTAAGGAGTTCCAAGAACCATAATATTTCCTTAATTTGCTGCTAGCCTTAAAAACAGCAGATTCTAAATCAAAGCAGTCGTTAAATTGAAACTACTTTAACCTAAACTCATGGGGGAAAGAACTCACTATACGGTATACAATAGCAAAAGTAACACTCAGTCTTTACCCGTTAAGGGTATAGATTCATCCAGTTCCAAAGTTCCCATTCTACCCAATGATTCAATATTTGACCAATCCAGGGCAGCCTCTACCCTTCAAGGATATACCATTCTGTACAACAATTCGATATCTAGATCAATCCAGGTCAGCGTCCACTCTTCATGGGTACATACTCACCAAGTCTGGTAATTACCATTGTACCCAACAATGTGATATCTAAATCAAGCCAGTTCAGCCTCTCCTCTCCAGTATTCATCCTCTTCCAAAATCACCATTCTATCCAACGATATGATGGCTGGATCCGTCCAGGATTTCAATTTCCATATATTCCAACTGAAACCTACGACGTGCAATTATATTAATATCTTCTGCTTACCCTCCAACACACTTTCATAAACTCTGATCTTGTGCAACAATTACATTTACGCATTTTTGTTCACATATTGTAAAAAATATAGGCAGTACGACAGTGTGTGATTTTTTACTTTGTCCGTTTTGATGGACTGGGTAAATTCCTTGTGCCCAATTCACCAACTATGCTGGGCTATCTTTGGGAGCTATCACAAGAGACTCTTTTGAAATATTTGGCCTTTTATTCAATTTTAGGTAAATAGTGCCTTGAAATACACCATTTAGCGCCACTGTTTTTCAAAATTGTCTTTTAGTGGAGGGGTAAACAAAATAGGACCTACTTCCCAATCTAGGGCAGAAGCCAGTCGGTTTCCTTTTGGGCCTTGTGAAATTCTGTTCCAAGTTTATGAAAAGTTTTAGTAATAATGAAAGAAACAACGAGAACGCTGGTAAAAAATGGGGCTACATTTGCGGGGAAGGAAAGGTGTCAGAATAACTGAAAGAATGAACAGGAAGATTGCTAATTTTCCACGTGCATTTGGAATTGCAATGCAGAATGGCCTGTGCCTCCTGCACACTGAAAGCTGCTTCATGAACTACTCATTTGTAGAAGGGGGAGGCGGTGGAGTTCACTCCAGGCCATTCCTGTGGGGAACACAATTTCAAATCACAACCAACCACAAACCATTGGTGGCTGTATTTTTGGCAGGACAGTGTATGAACTTAGCTGCCAGTTTTATGTGATTTGCAGTTAAGTTGCAGGCATGCTTATTTTAAAGTGATGTACATTCCAGGGAAATGGAATGTGCAAGCCAATATTCTATCAAGCCTGCCAGTTTTTGTAAGCAAAGGGAAAGATGGTGTGCACCCTAAGTGCTTAGTGCCAGGCTGCAAGACGTTTAGATGGAGGGGAGCGGGTGAGTAATAATCCCATGAGTCATAGAAAACGTGTTGTCAATAAAAGTAGGCATGGTAATAAACAGCACTAAGGTTATGCCCTCAGCTAATGACCTGTTGTTTCAACTTGCTTCTCCCTGTTGGGACTCGCGGTCCCAGGGAGCACCTTGCCTGTATTAGTTTCAGCTACTGCAGGTGGGGGCGTTTGCCATTTCCAGCACTTACAGCGCTTTCACTCTCCCTGGGGGATGGGAAGTTGTTTTAACTTGCTTCTCCCTGGTGTGACTCGTAGTCCTAGGGAGCACCTTGCCCGCATTGGTTTCAGCTGCTGCAGGGTGGCAGAGCCAGTTACATCTTTTAAAGCACTTTCACTCTCCTGCGCTGCCGGACCTTGTTTAAACTTGCTTCTCCCTGGTGGGAATTGCGGCCCCACAGAGCACCTTGTCTGCATTGCTTTCAGCTGCTGCAAAGTGGCAGAGCTAGTTCCCACGCTTGTATCGCTTTCACACTCCCTGTGACGCGGATGTTGTTTGAACTTGCTTCGCCCTGGTGGAACACCCAGTTGCAGGGAGCACCTTGCCCACACTGGTTTCAGCTGCTACAGGGGGGGCGGAGCCACTTCCAGTGCTTATAACACTTTCACTCTCCCAGCGGCACAGGCAATGCCCGGTCAAGGCCAGGGGGTGGGCCCATCAGAGCCCAGAGGAGGCTGGGTCACCCCCCTCTTTGGTTTTGGTTTTGGAGCACAGGTGGCTAAACATTTTAAGAGCTCCCTAGTGGTTGATTTTTAGGTCGAGCATAGGCATACAGCCTCCTGTTTACTTCTGGTATACTTGCCTTGGGCTTAAAGCCATTTCATTTGCTCGTTTCAGTGTAATTTAAAAATCCTTCCTTGCTAGTGGTCAGTCATGCCTCTTTGTCCCTCCTTTTTCTCTTTGGGAGCAGGGATCAACTACTGTATATTTATGCTTTGTCCTGGATATCTCTTCTTTAGGGGACTTTTATTTTTTCATTTTCTGCTAGTGTTCGGCAAAGCTTTAGTTTTCATTTGCAGAGCATTCTTGCGCCCCGCTTAGCTTGGCTGTAAATCAGGCTGTTATCTTGGTCACATTTGCTCTTCGGCGTCTCTCTGCACTGAGTTTGCTTGTGTAAAGTCTCCAATGTGGGAGGGAGGGGGGTGACCGCTTGTTTATTTAATTACTTGTGTTATTTTAACTTTGGAGCCCTTACTGAGGCTTTACATTAGTACCAGCAACGTTACACAAGGATATATAAAAAAAATTGTAGGCACGGAAGATTAAGTGATGTTGAGCCTATGCCGTGACTCAGTTCCAAAGTCGGCAGCTGTTTTCCTTGCACCACACGTTTTCCCCAAGAGCTCTTGGTGTTTTAAAAATGGCATGTTTTTTTTACTTGTTTATTACTATGACGGCTCCTCTATTTTTTTATTATCTTTTAATCGTGTTACTTTTGTTAATTTTCATTATACTAATCATTTAGTTTAGCATTCCTGATCTCCATTTATTTTTCTCCTCTGTTTTATATGTAATTCATATTTTGAGGCTTTCAGGGCATATAGTCAAAGGTCACGGCAGGCTAAACAATCAGAACAGTTTAGCACTTTATTGAGATCCTTACTGTCTGTCCCCCATAAGCAAAGCAATAGGTGCATTCCTAGCGGCAGTTCTGCTTGGAGCGCTGCTGCTTCTGCCTGCTAAAGCTGAGGCTTACCTCTGCTGAAGTGGGCGGGGCTGCCGTGGGCCCATCCGAACTGTCCAATTGGCAAGACCTCTGAAGACTGCTGAAGAGCAGGTGATACCGAATATTAAACAGATAAATTTGGTTTAACCTGTGGGCAGCTTATTTCAACTCTGTTTAGTGCCTGCCACCGTTTTTAAAACATTAGTTTTCAAACCTCCTCCAAGAGGCTGTGCACAGAATACAAACCGACTCCTGAGGCCTCGAACATGATAAGCATCTCATTCGGCGTGGCCACCAGCGCGCTAATCCTGAATGCCCTGGGGGTCGTTTCACAGAGGTTTTCAGAGCCAAGTTTGCTTGATTGTTTGACTCCTTCCCTCCCAGGACTGTTTTTTCCTCTCTGTTTGGAAGCGTGTATTTTTAAACCTCCAGGCAAACTACAGTAGCAGAAAATATTTGCTGTTCATAAGGGTTTCGAGCTCTCGGTCTTGCAAAAAGCACATATCTTCTTAATGAGAACAGTCAGAAGCCTTTAATTAATTTTGCATCCACTAGTTCCTACCAACTCACCCAAGGTCCATCTTCATACATGAACAGGATGGCCCATGGGATTCCAGTCTTAACTAACCAGGTCATCATAGGAGGCAAGGGCTGGCTGTGACGACTCTTATGTAGGGCCACAGAACCTATCAATTTAGCGGCTGTGTGGCTTTCTGCACAAATATGGATTTGCCACATTATCCATCATCTTCTGCATAATCTGCAGATTTGAACAAATCCTTATATGGGGCAAATGTTATTTAAAACGCTGCGGCACGTATTGCCGCGCGATGAAAGCCCACCTTGCTGCATAATTTAGTGAGCCCTACAGCATAATTTGGTCCTCCAGTGCAAGGCCACTGGAATTATGGGGCAAAAAAATCCAGTTATGTATTTAAAATGCCAATTGCTCTAACAAATGCAAGACCAATTGCAATGTAAATTCTTGTTTAGTATTGTTTGCTGGGTGAAGCAGGGACAGTAGAGTGTGATCTGATTAAAACTGTGTTTTACCTGCCTGAGCCCCAGTTGACATTTGTAATGTGCCGCCTAGAGTGGGATTCACTTGTTCGGCCATTTCAACAGAGACTCTACAGGCAACAAACTATATTGTCTATAACCGAGCAATTCATCCCGGCGAGGAGAGTTTTACTTTGGCAACTATGGGGAAGCACAATGCAGCGAGGCGCTCCCACCACTCGCCCCTCTGTTTCTACTGATAGTATGCTTAAGGGATGTTGGGATTATTGCCAACGAAACAGAACTCAGACTTTTACTGGAGCCTGCGGTGCTGACTGTAATTCAGTTTCCTGTTGTGGATGAAGAGCCACAGCCCCTAGAGGATGGCATAGTCTTGGGGACTGGTTTATTGCCTGGCATGCTTGGCTTAGTAATTGCATTTCTATAGCAGACATAGCTGATCCCATTGTTGATGAACCCGCAATCTTTACAGACTGTCCCAAGCTTAGCGATTGGGTGGAAGCGGCAACCAGGGGCGAATGTGGCTGTCAAGTGGAAACAACCTCCCTCCTAAAGTAATAAAGGCCGTCTGCTTTCTTGGATCCAGACCTCAATTGAGTCATCAACTCAGTCCTCTGCAAGTCATATACCCTATTTCGGGATCTTACACCAATGGACCCTCTTTGTGAGAAATTGGGTAGCATTGTGGAGGGTAAACTTAAACCACTGATGGAGCATCTAGATCGGATGGAGGCGGTTTTGAATAATCATTCCATCCAGTTATAGTGTCCACAATCCCATTTAGATTTTATTAGTGTGGTGTTTTAAAAGGACAAGTTTAGGAAAGACATTGGGGCTTGTGATCTGCAGCACTCTGCTGACAACTTGAGGTTGGTGTGGAGTCTGCATGATTCAATTCAATTTTTTAACACAATAATCAAGGCGAACCTGGAGACCATGTTTAAGTGCTTGAATGATGTAGCCCTCTGCCAAGTGGTAGAAGCCTTCACTGTTTTATGTTGTAATATTAGGAAGGCTTTTTAAAAACCTATACACCCCATTCCTAACTCTCCTAGATGGTTTAATGTTGAATGCTCTGCAGCGAACAGGGCGTTGCGATTTGCCCTTGCCTGTAAACCTAGGCACTCTGTTGTGGTGGCCATTTTGCGTAAGAATAATAAGATGGCCACCGCTAAAAGCTGTCAGGAGGTTACTGAGTCAGTGGGAGCAGTTAGTTAGTCCAGGCGTCATAGCGGAATAACACTACATCCTTCTGGCTCCTTGTATCTGAATTGAAACATAAAAATAAGCCCCTTAGTTTAATCACGTCACATTACCAGCAAGACTTGGGAAGAACATTTTAGTAAAATTCATACCGCACCCTTAATTTCAGATATTTGTTACTGACCCATGACTTGTTTCATGCTTTCGGACGAACCTGGGAGAAGTTTAGTATGCCCCATCAATCAAAGTGTGGGGTGTAAGGAGCCGGGCCCCAACGGCGTCCCTATAGATCTACTAAAAAGTTATGTTACCTTTTGGCTCTGTTTTTGACTAATGTTTTTAGCAACTTCGCTTGTTTTCCCTTGCATGATACGTGGGGCCCTTCCACCATTATGCCTGTCTCTAAAAAAGGAGATCAGTCATTTCCAGGCTGATATCGGCCAATCTCGTTAATTGACAATACGTCCAAAATCTTGGGTAGAGTGATTTCTAATAGAATCAGAGAATGGATGCAAGACAAGTCAGTGTTCCACCCTTGCGAATATGGGTTCAGGCATAAGATGGGTACTATAGAACAGTGCCTGAACTTAAAAGTGGTGTTGAGGAAATATACAGTTGCTAGACAGTCCCCTCTCTACCTAGCATTTATGGACCTATCAACAAGCCTTTGACTGCGTGAATCGGTCTAAATTATGGCCTCTTCTAATAGACTGTGGTCTGGACATAGTACTAGTTCACTTTCTTGCATTTGTACTGAATTATATGAGGGCTAGGGTTTGTATTAGTACACAGGGTGAGGTGTCAGGAGATATAAAGCAGGTAGTGAGACAGGGACGCACGTTGGCTTCCCTCCTATTTACCCTCTATATTAATGAGCTCTGCCCAGCTTAAGTATGTTTGATGCCTGATGTCCCAATAATAAAGGGCAAGCCAATACCATCACTCCTGTATGCCGATGATGCAATGTTTACGGCTTGCACCCCCAGAGCACTGTGTCAGTTAATGACTACCTTTGTAGTCTTGATGGCCTCGCTTCATCTTCAGGACCAATTTCACAAATTTAAATTCTGGTATCCCAGAGACAACATACAATCCAGGTAGCATAGGAGCGATGGCAAATTTCTTGCTAGTGATCTGAAGTCTGGAATGGATGGTGTGACTTACTATTACCTTCTGGCTCATGTCCTGATTGTTTTTGGGTCTCCTTTGTTTTGCTATGTGGGTGTGTGAAGTGGGGAGTTTGGATTGGTGTATTGGAGTGGAGCGGAATGGAAGTGAATAACAAAGGGTATCATGAAGGAATTATATAGTGAATATGTTAGGGATGCATATGACCTAATATTGTTCTGAATACATCCTTTTCTAATTATCCTTGGCTCAAGTGTCAGCAGTTTGTCATGTACTGACTCAGAAAAGGGAACTGTGAACTAGTGCCTGAATTACTGCTTGTGGACCCAGAACGTGAGCTCTAATTCTGGTACCTCCATTAATCCCAAATATGTGATCCTGAGCATATCACTTCTTTTCTTACGTAACTCATTCCCTGACCTACCAAAACTGGATGTGCCTAGAAACAGGTTGATGTCCAGTATTAAAAATGATATCTAACTTCCCTCACACCCTCCGATAGACACAGACGTCTTATTTTATGTAAAGTGAACTGGGTTATAATTAGTGGTGCTGGATAACAATGTTGCAGCTAGTGAAAATAGTGGTGCTCTCTTTGTTTCCTGTTAGCAGTGGACATCAATTAGGGTTAGCAGCCCCTACCCAGGGTTTGTCCATTTGTGCCTGTGGCACAGTCCTTATTACCACTGATCCCCTTATTTAAGGCTACAGGCCCACAGGCAGTGGCACTTGAAAAATGACCCTGTACTAATACTGATTGTACATAGAGATAGAGAGAAACAATATTCAACAATGCACATGAAAGACAACAATGCACAGTGGATCGCTCTAAAACTTCCACAACATGGGAGTCCACTCTGGACCTCTGCGAGCAATCCATAACAAGGACTTGAATCCCCACTGGATCTCTGCAAACCCTCCATACCAAAGACGCAAGGCCACGGTGTCTCTCGGCAAACCCCTTCACATATAGGGTGACCACCTGCTATAGAGGAATACTGTGGGTAGGGACTGTAAAAATTCCGGACAAAGACTCAAAATTCAGTAAACAAATTCATGACAAAAGGTAAATTGTATGGACAAATCTGTGTAAGTCCAGCAATGGTAGCAGTAAATAAGTAGAGAGCAGACACAAGTACAAGCCAACGAAAAGTTATAATTTTTGGCTTGTATAATACAGCCGTACAACATAAGGGACAGTAACCAAAGATTCTGCCCCCTTAACCTGAATGAAAGGACTAGCAGTAGTGATCTGTTGATAAACAATGATTCCCAGCTCAGAGGTAGAAATAGTCCAGAGACAGGGAGAAATGTAAAATAAGTGGTTATGGCACATTATTAATATATATATATATGCCAAGAATGATGCAAGAACACTGTCAACCCTAAAAACACGAATGAGTGACAGAAAAGAAGCAGAGATAACAGTTTGAAAAATCTCACACATACAGTCCTCGGTCGTCATACCAGAGATGCACCACCATATGCTCACTGGACAGTGTACCTTTAGCCAAAGCATAGTATACTTCCAGTAATGACATAATTCACCACTTACAGAACAGTGCCCCTCCACCCACAGCACATTCAGCAACAGGCTGGGGCACACTGCACCATTACTCTCAGAACAGTGCACCAAGACCTATGATAAAGTGCATCATCACCCACTGTGTAATGTACACTGCAAATGGGATATTGCACAACACACACAAGCTAGTGTGCTACTACCACGAAACAGTGGACTTTATGCTCAATTTTCAGACGTCAGGTGAAATGTGTGGACAGGTCGGTCACCTGCCTTAGGAAGACATTTAAGGGAGCTAGATTGCCTTCCAGAATACAATCCTGGCTACCAGTGCACTGAGTAATAATGTAAGCACAATGCAGTCTGTGGTAATCTTTCACTTCCTCTTTGACGATTTGAGATTTTTTTTTAAAACATGTTTTATGGATCTATAACGCTGACATGGTCTTAACTAAACTCTATACCTTATTATCCGCTGCAGCTGAAAATGCTGCTGAGCTAACTATAGGAGCCTTTTGCCGGGAAAGGAAGTTGGTCTACATGGCTTGTGTAGCTAGTGCTTAATTTGAGCCGGTGGTTGCCTGTGAGGGACACCAGCACTTATTTTAGGGCCCAGCAGTTGTTTTTCTGCTTCAGATATTTACTGAGTGCCAGAGAGGCAAAAAAAACACACACAGTTCGGCAAGACAGACACCGAAGAAGTTGGCAAAATGTCACAAAAGGAAAAAGCAGAAACCTCAAGGCTCAGAAAATTGGGCAGGGAGGGTCTTGGTAGTGGATTAAAGACTTCTAACCATGGAAACTGGCACGCCCATGTTTAACTGCACCTACTGCCGGCTTCTGCTTCAGCATCAATACTCTATGGTACTCTTTCTATCACAAATTAAGCACTCTGTGTAGCACTAGGGAAACAACCTCTATAATAATGTGGTAGCGTAACATTAACTTACCACTAACCGGATGGAAGGTTTGTCAGAACCTCATTGGATTGTACCAAGAGAAGCCTAGCGAGCACAGTGACTATCTGATGGATTCCAAGAGTTTCAGACTAGCTCTCTGTTTCTCACAGACCTTCCTGGAATCTATACGCGTAGCAGCAGCCTCTTTGAATCAAAGTACAAGTGTTAGCGCATCTGACCTTATTTGATTCCTTATCTTTAATTTATATGAGGACGTGTTAGAAGTTCAATGGACCTTTTGACTGTAAATCCCACCAAAGGACTCAATTTCAATACCAATCAATAATAATATCATTCAATAGTATCAATAATCTTTGGAGTCAGTAATTCCACACACCATGACCCCCTTGGCCATGAATAACCACATTTTTCTTGTAAAAGTTAGAATGTTTATTCCCTTTATTAACAATGCTAATATCATGTATGATAGTCTCAAAATCAAATGGTATACATACAGAAACAACACTGGTTGACCAAATCTTCTAAAGAATTTCAATTTAACCAAAGCATGGATCACTACGCATTCTAGAATTACAGTGCAAATCACTAGCAAGAATAACTGTGCAACAGAAATAGCATATATTTAGATGCAACAAAGAAACGGCATCAACTGTTGTTAATAATTAGCAAATATCTTCTGTGAGTCTCCTAGCTAACCTTCTGATTAGAATAGTATGTTTGGGCTTCATGCAAAACAATTTAGTCAACACAAATTTGGAAGACATCTATCTATGGCACTATCAGAATTTGTGGTTAGTACCTAGAACAAAAGACAAATTACATCAAACTATAACATTTGAATAATTGCTCTCCTCAGTATGAATCAGCAAGCTGTGACTGTCTTCGTCAAGTGGACATCTGTTCGTCAGTATCAGAATCGGACCACGAAAGGGGAATGGTTCAGAATCTGGGACTCTAAGCTATCTGAACCATTTGCAAAGCATAGCCTAGGGATCAGTATTCAGTATCAGAAGTTTAACCAATACAGTTAATGATAGAATTCTCAAAAGTAAAGGAAATCAAGGCAAGTACACCTCATCAGTGGAGAAGGAAAACAGGAACAAGCCTCTCTTCTCTTGGTGTAGTCAGGCCAAGTTAAAATCATCTACAACTCTTCTCACGTTGCTATTGGTCAAAGAATCGTACATTTACATTTAGTTCAATGAAAGTACAACTTCAAATCTAAGATATAACTAAACTGTCTTCCACATGTCTATGATTGGCTTCTCTTCTCCTGTTCCCATCGTCAGACTCGACAGGTAACAATTTTGTATCTCTCTATTCTTCAGTCAGTGCATCCATTGTTAGCTCCTGGGAACATCGCTTTCTCACACACTAAACTTTACATTGTAACAATAACTAATACAGAATAGTCTAGCAAGCAGTTCTTGTGAGAACTTTAAACATCTGCTAGTGGTTGGTCAATTCAGTGAAACATTTCAAGTATTCATTTTTCTAAACAGCCATTTTTATGTGAATTACTTAAACAATGCAACTTAACATGAGGCTGTACAACGAGGCCAAAGTCCTCGCTAACTTAAGGCCTACAATTAATAGAGCACATATGTAATAAGTAATCATTATTATAACAGACTACTACATTAATCTAAACATGAACACATCATTTTATTTTAATAAGCGATTAATAAGGACACCGTTATTACTGATGGCCACTCAAGTAGGCACATTTCCAAGTCATACAATATTTTCTATTTTATTTAATATTCTATGCAGATTCATCATTCAGAATACATGAATATTTATTTGTAAAAATTCAGCGTTCACACAAGCAAGAACCCTTTACCTCTGGCAAGTACAGCACACAGTAAGGTCATGTAATACAGACAATCAGCACAGAGGTTAACACTACATTGTTCAGAATGTGGACATCAAGCGATTGTTTATATCTACCTATCCTAACACCCATCCATCCATCCATACATATATATATATATATTGTTCAGAATGTGGACATTATACATCAAGAGATTGTTTATAGCTACCCACCCTAACACTCATCCATCCATCCATCCATAGATTCGTCTGTGCACCCAACTGAGAGCCATTCATTCTGCCAATCACCCATTTGTCCATCAACCCATGTGTCTACCAAGATCCATCTATCAATCCAAATTTTTGGTTTTACAGGTGAAACAAGCAGTGTAAATAAAATAGAATACTTTGTATTTTTTTTTTTAAATAGCTAACAAGTGGCTCCATGGCATATGTAACACCTTCGGACAATTCTGACATTTTTTCCAGCATCACTTTGCTATTTGGGGTTTTGAATCCATAATCAAAATGATCAAAGCAAATCGATAAGCCGCACAATGTAACATGCTGTTGCTGAAAAGTCAGGAATGGCTGATTGTACCGTATAACTACGTGGTAGGGCAAGGGCGGCCTCCCGACGTGTGTATGGTGCAATGGAGACAGTGGGTCCTTTCTACACACTGTCTGGAGCTGCCTGCTTATTCAAACATACTGGGCTCCGATAATACAGGAACTCAGTGCCATTCTGGAGGTAACTGTCCCACTTGACCCACATATGTCCTCCTGAGAATCCCACCGATGTTGATGCCCCAAGGCCCAATCTCATATTCATTGGGCTGGAATTAGTAGTGGCCAAGAGAGATGTGGCCAAGCTATGGGGGGAACAGGAGTCACCAACCACACAAGAGTGGAGGCAGGGGATGAACATTTACATGGCCACAGAGAAGGTCACCTACAAAAACAGGGGTTGTCCCCATAAATTCTACAAGGTATGGTGTCACTGGCTAAACTACTAAGCACGGGGGTGATCAGGGATAAGCTGCATCTCTACTCATATTGGATACTACCTAATGCCATGCGAAACTGTGGAGGCCATGAACATAACTGTAAGTTTATCTATGGCTTGGTGGATGCCTTATGCTCTGTGTATCACTGCAACAACACTGTGGTTAACTCCCTTTGAGTCTGTATTGTTACGGGTGAGTGTTGGTACCACTATAAATTGTTCATATATATATATTTTTTTTTTTTTAAAGAAACTACCAGACAACACAAACTGTCTGGTTATGAAAGACATTTTGGGAGCTTACCAAGAACACACAAGGGCTTGCAGCCCACCCATTGCTGATCACTGGTTAATTTAGCTGTCACCCTTATTTGATTGATTTCTTTTGGATGCTTTCCTTGTTTACACTTGTCCATCTTGTGTTTTTCCCTCCCGTGGAGCATAGCCTCTTTACCATCTCTTTAACCAACCGGCTTCTGAGCTCAAACTGCTCGCTTTTAGAGAACTACTTTTTTTCTTTTTATTTACGCACTCCATGACAGGGCATGTGTTTACCAACTGTCTCTGTCAAGTGCTTTTCTCTACCCTTGCTTACTCTAACCCACATTCTTCTCCCCCCCCCCCATGTACACTTGTGCTCTTGTTGCTCTCTTGCCCTTGTCTTTTCTCCTTCTCATTGCTTCTTCCACTGCCTGCCGTGTTAATTCTCCTCCAGCCCCCTGTATTTCTTCACCCCATCCCTGGTTGCTTCATCCCAGGCCCTCATCCCCTCTCCAAACCACTTCTGAAACCCACTCGTCCATTACTTTTTGTAGAAAAAAGCAAGTTCATATTATATCTTAAAATAACTCTTGCACACCGCTTTTAATTTACTTATCAGTGAATGGGGAAAAAAATGCCATTGCTTTTTTGTAGGCATGCAAATGCTTGTTGAAAGCATTTGCATGCATAGAAAATTACTTGCCTGTTGTGTCATGGCATTCTTGTTTAAAAAAACATTAGCGCAGCCAATAGGTCTTACAGAGAATAGCTATAGGCTTTGCCAGTACATGTTTTTCTTGTCAAGGTTTTAACAGCCCAGTGGGCGAGAGAGCAGAGATAGGTTTTCAAATAGAAATGCAATCATGTTACTGATAATGGCTAATCATGAAAAATCTTTGAGAAAAGAGCGTTCTTTACCAGAACAATGCAAGCAGCAGCCACCAAACATGCCCTGAGAGACACTGTGAAAGGATAAGCAATGTGAAAACAACCCCACCTAGTGAGCCCGTCCTTGTGCTAGAGGTTGGTGAAGTGCTGGGGAAGCACCTGTAACAAAAGCATCAGTAATAGACCACTAATGCCTTTGTGTCATACAAATTCAGCACAGTCCATGGAGAATAAAGGCAGGTGGTCACTTTATTAAGGCCAAAGACAGGAACCCATGGTGGATCGCTACCAACCCTCCATACCAAAGACAAAAGCTCACAGTGCATCTATATATTCAATCAACTTAATGCTTCAATATACAAGATGGTTACTAGGTACAAGGTATACCACTAATGGCTTCACGTCACACAAATTCAGGACGTCCCTGGAGAATAAGGACAGGTCCTTATTTACACCAGAGACAGGTACCCATGGTGGATCAGCTGCAAACCCTCCATACATCTATTCAATCATAAGCTTAATGCTTCAGTATACAAGGTGGGTTACCAGAAAAATTCGAGACATCTTGTTTGAGGTCAAGGGCAACAAGTTTTTATGTTTACTTTGTCCTTGGGACAAGTAGGCCCAACCCTCTGCAGCACAAACCCTTTGGCTGGCTGTTTACAGAGAGTGGAACTCTCTGCAGTTGAGGTAATGTGTTTCCAAAAGATAATGCTGTTCGAACTTGTATTTATGGTTCATTATTTGAAAACTTTCATTATTAGGGTGAGTGCTATAAATAAATGTTTTAAGGTCACACTTCACTACTGACAATGGTTCCAGAAAAAAAAAAAAAAAAACGTGTATACACATGTTTGAAAAGTTTAGGCTATGAGGCTAAGTATAATGCTCCCAGAATGCTCTCTGATTAGATGCAAATGAAGTGTCATTTAGTAAAATGTTTTGATGCATGCTAGTATTTCCCAAAAATATTTCTAATGGAAAATCAGTGTAACCATTTTCAACACGATTATGGGAAGCATGAAAATAAACAAACACTGACAAAGCCAACTGATCTGACATATTTTTATAAGTCTTTTAGTTTCATCAATGCGTGTCTTGTTTTGACATGGCTTTTGTAACACTTTATTGTTGTGGGAGCTACCAGGCCCTCAACATTGTAACAAACACTGGCAAAACCCCCCCAAAACGTTTTTGAACTCTAAAAGCACACGTTGCCACCAGTGGCATAACAAAGGCCCCGCAGCCGCCCTCCAGGGGGCCCCTTCAGCACAGCACCTGCCCTGAGTGAGTCTGGAGAGGGGGCTCCTCCATGTTCTTTGTAAAGGGGCACCCTCCAGTTTCGTTACGTCACTGATTGCCACTGTAGTTCCTGACACTGAACAAAACTACTTTGTGTGCCAATATGCTCCTTGTGGAAGAGAAGAATGCGATCACTCACAGTAAAGCCAGCCGAAAGAGAGAGAAATAGAAGTTTAATAAAAACAAAATGTCTTTAACACCAGACCTAATTAGGGACCAAGACCCACATGTAGGTAGCTTTTTGCATGTCGCAAACAGCGACTTTTGCTGTTTGCGACGTGCAAAAAGCACATTGCGATGCACAAACCCAGTTTTGCGATTCGGTAACCTGGTTACCGAATCGCAAAACGGGTTTGCGACTCGCAATTAGGAAGGGGTGTCCCCTTCCTAATTGCGACTCGCAGTGCAATGTAGGATTGTTTTGCGAGCGCAAACCAATCGCAGTTTGCACCCATTTCAAATGGGTGCTAACACTTTCACAAAAGGGAAGGGGTCCCACTGGGACCCCTTCCCCATTGTGAATGTCACTGTAAACATTTTTTCAGAGCAGGCAGTGGTCCGCAGGACCACTGCCTGCTCTGAAAAAATGAAACGAAAACGTTTCATTTTTCGTTTTTGTAATGCATCTCGTTTTCCTTTAAGGAAAATGGGCTGCATTACAAAAACAAAAAAACTGCTTTATTGAAAAGCAGTCACAGACATGTTGGTCTGCTGTCTCCAGCAGGCCACCATCCCTGTGAGGCCGCCATTTGCAAGGGGGTCGCAAATTGCGACCCACCTCATGATTATTCATGAGGTGTGCATTTGCGAAGCCCTTGCGAATCACAGATGGTGTCAGGGACACCATCCTACATTCGGATTTGCGACTTGCAATTTGCGGGTCGCAAATCTGAACCTACCTACATGTGGCCCCAAATTCTTAAAGTCACAGAAGTGCACCCATGGTATATGTCGTACCCCTATAAAATATTTGTGAACTGTATTTTAGCATGGGTTAATACGCATGTGTAGATTTGCTCATGTGAAAATCTATTGAGCATTTGCAAATTCATTTTCCCTCCAGCCACTTTCTTCCCAACCCTGGAAGAAGTTCTAATTCTGCCATTGTCAGGAGTAAATGTCCAACCTTTCTTATTATGGGAAAATATTAGAGAGAAGCTGGTGAAAATCTTTAAAACATGCAGGTTAGTAGGTTTGCAGACTCAAAGGCATTCCAGCCCTGGAACTATTGCTTACTGCTTCCTCCAGCCCCAGTATGCAGATCTGCAGAAACGTGGAAAAATAAGGAAATTGCTACAGTAGGGATTGAAACTGCAAGTATTCAAGCCCTACTATGGTAGTAGCCCTGGCATAATCAGAGAGGCTATTATAAGAGCTCTTACATAATGAGATTGCTGCCATAATATGGCGCCACACTACATGCCACCAAAGGGACAAGTAGATCTTTTTACAGGACAAGTAGATTTGAGAAGCAACCTGTCCCGTGGACAAGTAGATATTTTAATAAATTCCACACCCCTGATTGTGCGTATGTCCTTGCTATTTCAGAGAATCCACCATTCTTTCAAAGTTCTTTATGCACACATAAAAAGTGTCACAAAGATAGTTGGTGAAAGTACATTTCACAAACAGAATGCAATACTTCTGTTTGAATTGGTGTAACACATTAACCCTTGTCACTATATTAGGCTTACTGTAAAACTACATAACTCTCAGACCCCTCTATGATTTGTTATGGAAATGTAAAACACCTCACAAGTAAGAGGCCCAGATTCAACTGAACTAAGTGTGACAACCAATATGGCAAACAATAGCTAAGATATTTAAGATGCAATAACATTTGTAATCATTGTAATTGCTTGCACGGAATGTTGATTAAAGGAAATAGTTCAATATTGTCTAGATTTTATATGGAATAGTGGATGGGTAACTGTGAAATATGGAAATGTTTTTCAGAGTGGTTATGAGCGTTATCAAATATACAGCAAAAGCGAAGATTGAGTTATCTATAATGTCATTCAGATCCGAAGGTGAAAAACATCCCCAAAATTCACTTTTTACCCAATTATACGTTTATATTATGTATGGCACCAGATATAGCCATCAGTTGCCAAACACTCAGGTTTGCTCAGATCAACTTTTTTATTGTGTTTGGTTTGAAAAATCAACTGACCCTGTTTCAACTACTGTGCAGGGGTAGAGTAGTAATGGGTGAGCATCTCTTCAGTGTCCAAGATGTAAAAATAAAAATAACTAGCCAACTCCCAACAACCCCTACCACTTTCTGTGCCCTCACCTGCAGAAGCTGCTCAGGCATTCTGTTAGAGGCCTAGCTAGAGAAGCCTGGAATTCCTTTATAAAACAGAAACAATGGTTAACAGCTTTTATCTAACAACTGCTGCTACGTCATAGCAATAAGTTACTGGATTTGACTCCAGTTATTTACACTGGTGGTTCTTTACCAGAGCCATACAAAACAAATCAATGTATTTGAGCAAACCTGAATGTATGGCTATATCTGGTTGTACACGAATTCTAAGAAGTAATGACCTGATAGACTGTCAGCCCTGCCAAGCTTCCCAGGTTGATGTGTGATGTGTTGGTCCATGTCAGGTTTTGAATTTGAATTCTGGGACCTGTAGTCTTGATTATTCCAATATAAATGGGGTTCACAGTTTTACATTTTGTACTGACTTTTTTTTTTTTTACAGATAAATCCAGACAGAAAAACATTTTCGTGTCTGTATTTATTTTTAAATAAGGATTAATAGGGAAAATAGGTTTTCTGTTGGACGTTCATCACTATTGTCAATCATGAGTGATCAGTCAATATGCTGTGCAGATTGACAGCTAAGGAAGTTAAAATGATTTTATTGAAGCTTAAATAACTGCAGCAGTATGGTTGTTTAGGCTGTTCTACAATGCAAGTGGTTTCAAATGTCTTTATTGTACCGTAAACGGTTAAAACCCATTGGACATTAAAGTGTGAGTAAACATTTGCTTGTTAAAGAGATGGGGAAATACGGCCATTGCAGCTTCATTTTTTACACTAAGCACAAAATAAATATGTATAAATACAGATGGTAATGTGAAAAAAAACATAAACCCAGGAGCTCTAATAATAAACATGATTACAAGTCCTAGGACGCAAAGGAAAAACATGGACTGGAGCAGCACAGTATCCATGGACCCTGGGAACTTGACAGCTATGACACATTGCTGATGCTCGACTCTGCCACCTTGAAACAGTACTTCACAAGGGCAGTGGCTAGGGTGACCAGGCATCCAGCCTTATACAGGACAGTCCTGTTTTTTTCACCAGCTGTTCCAACAAATTTGTTTTATGTCCCGCTTATCAGAGAAAGCTGACTTAAAACAGTTGAAGGCAAATTTTGATAAGTTCCAAAGCAGGACTACTTAACATTACGTCAATTAACAGGTCTGAAAAGTGGTGTAAAAACTGCATTTTATATATTACCTGAGTGCCTCCTTATCTGTGTTGATGAGCAGTGTCATTCTGGGGCCCCCATTTGATGCAAAGGTGTAATCCTCCTTCTGTTTTCGCGAAATGTCCCCGTTTTGGGTTTTCAAAATCTGGTCACCCTAACAGCAGGTGATCTTTGGAAGTCCACCTACAGTGCCTCATCTCTGTAGACCGTCTTTGGTCCTCTGTGGTACATGTACAGGCCTTCACACACCCTGTGCAGACTCACTTGACGTTTATTTACATCTGTCTCCCTGACTAGATTCCTACAAACGTAGGGCGTAGGATACTCCTGGTGATGTCGTCAGAGGGGGGGGTCAGAGTGTGTGTGTGACGTCACTTCCGCGTAACGCCCGCAGCGAGACGACGCTGTGATGTCATTAACGTTTTCACTTCCCCGCTACGCTAGCCGACGCTATGACGTCACTAACGTTCGCACTGTCTCGCCGGCAGTTGAGCGCCGGTCAGTGACAGGTACGTCTAAAGGCGCGTACAGCGCGCGAACAACTCTCTTCACGGATTGTCACTTTTTAAAAATGTATTTTTGATTTATAGAACGTCCCGTCGCCGGAAGACGGAGGTGTACTATGTGAAGTCCGCCTCCTGCCCGTTATCCGCTTGGTCTCCGGCTTTAAACTTTCCTTGCTCGTTTCCACAGTATCTCTCTTATTTTCCCTCTTCATTCTCGGTGTTTCTTCCATTTAGCCTGGGATAGTTTTTCGAGGCCTTAATTGTTTCGGAAGCGTTCCCAGTCTTTTACATGGAAGTCTGAAAGGGCAGGTGCTCTAGTACTTAATTTGTAAATAAAGGCGTGCCGGTGCCAAAGCGCTTCTTTAAAACACGAGTCTGCTGCACTTAACTGAGCTAGCACAGGACACTGAGGCGGCGTAATCCTGAAATCATTCGTTTACAGCCGCTCCCTGCCTCTTCAGTTCACTCTTGCAGTTTTCTCCTTTGGTGGCGCTTTTCTCTTTCCCGCGTCTTTACCATGTGTGTCTTTTGCGCGCAGTAAATGCGTGGTGCAAAAAAATAAGTGCCGATGAAAACCACGGGCTTAAATTAAGTACTGAGGTACTCACTCAACGGGGGTACATTTTGCCAGTAACAAGTGCTTGAACCCTCCTATTACACGAGTGCTGAGAAGTTCAAGTAATCGTGCTATACTTAGAAAACAATAGGTAGTGGTGGTAAATGAGGTGCACTTCCCAAACGTTGTAGTAGTATGTAAATGTTATTGAGTCCATAACAACAAGCTATGGTGCTATGCGATTAACTGAGCTCCACTATCCTAGAGTATTGTGGAGTTCTGGAGCAACACCACATAAGATTAGTTACAGATACCGCAACACTCAGAGAACTTCATTAAAAACACAAGTCCTTCAATAAAGTTCAGAAGTAGTAGGTTAATCCAAATTAAGAAGTGTAGGTCTTGGGTACCTGCAGGTGCTTGCCTGTTTAAAGCAAGCCGTGCGCCTTACACAAGGGCCCTCATTATAGCGTCCCCTTCAACCCTATTTCGGCAGTAACTGGAGTTCTTGTTTGTGAGGGAAAATAAGATCAAACACTTAGGGTTTTCTCATGCCCATTTTGGCAACAAACACCTGTCCTAATATTTACACAAAACATTTCCAGAATATCGAAAACGTGGACTTCTAGAATCACACATTTCTGTAATAATTACCCACTGGTCATACCCATAACTGTGGTACTACTGCACTGCGGAATTACTGTCCCCCACAGAAGGCGTAAATCCGGTTATTAACAATTTCCTTAAGTAGTTTATACAGTACCGCTTCTGTGAGGTATTCAGGCGTGGTCCTTTCTAGTCAAATTATTATTAAGGGAATTACTCTGATTACACGTTCATAAATTACTTCTTGGCAGAGGTCAAAAACTCTAATATTCAAAATATCCTTAAGGGGTTGCCTCTTGTGGGGATTCGAAATCTTACTCCTCTTTAACCCGTTTTTCTAAACAACTGTATTTTTAAGGTAGGCCACAGAACCCTACCTAGGACCAGCATTTTACTGAACGGACAAAAACAGATTAAATCAGGGAGAGAACCACAACTGTGAAATAACCCCGGGGTCTTTCCACTGCGACATGCTTCTGTACCCACAAGCCCCATTTTCAAAGGAGCACATTAAAACAGTCTGCTTGTCACTCAGAATATTAGAGGATCTAATTTGTATTCTCACAATGCACTACTGACGATCTCTCTTATTGCATCACTCATGTCAGTGACGAAATCTCAAATCTGTGGAGGTGCTGTTCTACTTAAGTCAATTAAGCATAAGTGGTATATTTCAATGCTTTTTTGTTTTGTAAATATTAGTTTTTATATTATTATAACTCCTACTTATAACTCTACTTTTACCTTTGTCTTTCAAGTGCATATATATTTGTGCATGTGTACATAATATATATATAACATATACACTCACTGAAAAAAAGATAGTGATGTTAAAGTTAGGCCTTATAATACATAAAACTATAGCTGTAAAGCAAAAAAAGGAAATCATCAGTTACTGTGCTAACTATATCTTGCACATTTGCCATGTGTTGCTTATGACCTCACATAATTACTTCACTCGTGACATGTCCAGTGACTTCAAGGATGACATCTTAAATGATATCAGTGATGACAATACCCAATCAGTTGGTTTACTTTTATTTATGCCAGGTTAGCTTGGATGGTATTTTACCTAACGAAAGCTGTGATACTGTGTCTGAAGTGGTAAAATCCTTTTGCCATTTTCCAGCTCAGCATGGATGGCACCAGCTAATCCCATACTTAAAGACTTTGCTTCATAAATCGCAAAAGTCTTCATCCCTTTCTAGCTCAGTGTAGGTGGCACTGTGCTAATCCTATACCTAAAAACATTGCTAGCAAAACAGACATTTGAGGGGAGCAGATTTAGAGTATCACTGGTGTAATAGGGTCCTTTATAGGGACTGCTCTCCACCTAAACTTGGGAACTACCCAGTGTCTATGAAGCATTATAAGCCTAAAAGAGTATTGTTTCGATTTGTAAATATAGATGTCTGCATATACACCACACACACATATAAAAATGTAATCACTGAAAAAGGATAAACTGATGTTAATGTTAGACCTTATAATAATACAAAAACTATAGTTTTAAAACAAAAATACAATGAAATTCACCAGTTACTATGCTAACTATAACTTGCACAGCTCTTTGTGAATGGTTGTGCACAGTGCGAACATCATCGACTTGCCAACTCGTGTCTCACTGATTGCCCTCAAGAGGTTGGCTATTTGTAAAATCTTTGCTACAGTGGAAGGTTGTACATAGTTGTTGCTTACTCTCCTAAGTAGCCTTAGGTGTCTGGAGGGAGTGGGCTCTGCATGAAGAGTTGTGCATAGTATTGAAGACTATATGCACCAGGTACTTAACTGCTTGCGTGTGTTTGGCTGCCCACAAAAGGTCCGCTATCTGCAAAGTGTGGTACCGGCGAAGGCTGTACTTACTAGGGCCTTCACCTCCTGTGGGGCCTTTAGAGGGAGTGAGCATTCCGTGGAGGGGTTCTACACAGGGAGAAGACTGATTGCAGTAAGTAATTTTCTTCCCTATGTCTGGTTCATTGCCCACGAAAGGTCAGATATCTAAAGGGTTTGATATAGGGCAAAGGTTGTGCATAGTGGGTGCTTGACCACCTAATGGGGCTTGAGCGTCTAAAGGAACAGGGTTACGATGAAGAGTTGTTCACAGCGAATAGACCCTGTGCAGCAGGGGCGTTCAGACATGAAATTGGCTATCTACAAAGTGTTCCTTACATTGCGTAGAAGGGGCTTCGTCCACCTAAGGGGACCTGTGTATCTGAATGTCAGTTTATGCTTTACATGATTCTCTGCCATTTAGTACTTACTTTCATTTCTGAATTGCTGTACAGGTTTACATAGTAGTTTGAACAGCAGTAGGTTTGGATGATGTCATCAGTGATGTCACCAATGATGTTATATGAGATGTCACCATTGATGTAATCGATTGCCATCGAACATGTCATATGCAATGTAATACTTGAGGTTATAAGCAGTGCATGACGGGTACACAAGTTATAGTTAGCTTAGTAAACTATAACTGATAAATACACTGACATTTATTTGTTTTAACATGATCATTTTTATTTTATTACAAGGTCTACCCATAACATCGCTTTAATTTTTGTTTTGTTCAGTGAATTCTAGGGTTTTAACGTAAAGTAACTTCTGATTACCATACTTAACTATAATGTCACTTTAACCTTTTTTTTTTTTTTTTCCAGTGAATTTCTAAGTTTCTTATCGTAAAGTGAGATCCTCTTACCATATCTAACCCTAAAATCAATTTAGCATTTGTTTTTTCAGTGAATTTCAGTTTTTTAATCATATTCAACCATCTCCCTCTCTGAGCATACATTATGACCATGTGTTGTTGAGGGTTGCACGAAGGCCTGGGCTGCTGCCTGGCCCTGCGTCTGACCACCTACTGTGCATGGCTTTTGGCTGTGCATGATATGGTGTTGGCCGTAGGGCCAGGCCTTTTGGCCAACCCCCCTGCTCTGCACAGTCTTTGGCCTCACACAGTATAAGATTGGCCGTAGGGACTGGCCTGACTTCAACCTCTTGTTTTCCATTTTTAAACTTTTTTCTGGGTCCTGCAGTACTCACCTGGGCCCATATGAGGGCTGTGCTGGATTCTGCAGAAGTCCTGTGCGGCCACGCAGGAGGCCTTAGTGGGTCTTGCAGGAGTACCACAGCATCAGTACAGCAAGTAAATAAAATGTTTTGGCCCATGTGTTGATCCCTCTGGGACCCCCAGTACAAGGGCAAGTTTCTCAGGTACCCCTTCACTGCACCCTTGTGCTTTATTTTGGGACACAGGACATGGGGAGTGAGTACTTAAAAAAAATGGCACACAACCTTCTTGTAGATGTTGCAGCAAGCAATCAGATTGCTTGGTCCAGCTGTAATTTACTAGTTGTGCGGACCCGAAGCAGCCAATGAGGGGACAAAAGCCCTCTCAGCTAATCAGAACGTTTTTTTTTTTTGTTTGTTTTTTAATTTGCTGTACTGCAGAACCAATTGTCAATATTTCACTAAATTTCAAACCTTACTTTGTTTAAAAAACGGATTTCCACTAAATCGGAAATAACACTCTTCCTGAGTAAAGATCTAGCTTTTTGCCAATTTTGATGCATTTCTGTTTAGGCTATTTGTTTTATAAAAAACACAGGCGAGTTACAGATAGATCACATTTCCAGGGGGGCCTTTGGAAGGTGTGGGCCTTGGGCAATTGGTCACTTTGCCCATGCCTTAAAACGTCTGACAAGCCAGGGACTGGAGGTGCTGATCCTGGCTATTCCCATTTGACACCCATGAAGATCTGCCGCATAGTAGTCATGTATCAGGCTACCGGGCTTTCAGGGACACCAATTTAATTATCTAGGAAAAATCCTGATTTCTCATAATCCAGAAACCAGAGCTAGGGCATGGCTTGTGGGAGGAGTGCCTTGTGAATCAGGAGATCCATCTGTTTGGAAGCAGGGAGGACAAGCTGGTTATTTTTCAGACTCTTCTTGGGCCTGGGCCAGAGTACTCCCCAGGCCTCTTGCCAACTCTGCTTTCTATTCTGGGGCGGAACACGGCTACTCCGACCCCTAAATGCGCCCTGGTCCTCAACTTCCCTCTCCCTGCTGGCGCATGGGATGCTTCTAGTCCTCATTACCGTATCTGGTTCTGAACGATTGGCGTTTTTTTCCTATTTCAGTTCCTCTTAGAAGCCAGGCGTCTACAAGTGAAGAAGTCAAAGACCGGCTCTGTGTGTGGCTTCAAAGGGGCGAGGCAGAGGAGAACTTGGCCAGCCTCGCTGACCAGCTGTTGATGGCCTGCGCAATGAGATTGCATGCAGGCTGCTTAACATTAGTACCGACCATGCATGTATCTCTCATTAAGAACTGAGAGGTCTCTTGGCGCTTGAATAACAGGTGGTGTTATTTTCCAACTCAACATGCCTCAATTTGTCAAGCCTGCTGTATTTTGTACTAGTGACCTGAAGGTTACAACCAATCACATGTATACACATCTTAGAAGCCGCAGGAGGAGCACTCACACCGGGGGCTAGGTTTAGATATCTGCCACTCTGATTGCCTCGTGCCACCCAATTGGTAATATTGAATGCTCGGGTGCCATCCTCCTCTGCATGCTAGAGTGCTGCTCTGTGGCACATGCTGCTCAGTACAGATGATCTCACTGCAAAAGTGGCAGGTTACCACACCCTCTTCTGGTCTATGATATGAGCCTTCATTCATCCAAGACAAACCTCTGCCCTTGACCACAGTCCTTCAGTGTCATTTCTCAGTCTTCACTTAGTGCGGTGCTGCCATTTTGAATGCATCCAACATCAACTGAGATTACATTTTCAGGATAAACCATTACCCCACCCAGTGACTGTCACTTTGAGGGAGTGCACCACACTGTCCGTCTTTATGGAGAGTTCATTGTGTTGTGTTTAAATGTGTGTAGTATTTCATCTCCTGGTGAGGAACATGAGCACATTGTGGGTGAGTGGCATGTAACTTTTATGGAGCACTATAGAAGTAAGGTACTTCTGTCTATATATCATATGCCCTTTGTGGCTTGATGTCATAGGCAAGGACCAAGGTTGTGCTCTTATTGCTGCAACCTTGTGTGAATTGGAAGAAAACATGGGTGGAGAGGACTGGAAATGCATGAGTGCGGTGTAGTCTGTGTGGGGTGTAGCTTGGTGCAGTGCTTGTATGGCAAAGACTGCTCAAGCTGTGTCACAAAAACAAGCAGTTCTTGGGCATATGTGTAGGAAAGAGTCAACTATTATTGTTGCTTTGAGGGCATCCGAACTGAGTGCGCTGTTATTGGTTACTATCCTGGGGATACAAGGCCTGCCCTGTGACACACAAGCTGGATGATCACAACAGGATCCTTTCTCAGTCACACCGTTGCTTCTTTTCTAATCAGTTCTAAGAAGCCCTCAGCTCTGGACTTGTTTAGACATGTCCTTCCAGTTAATTCCCACCCCCCCCACGTGACTGCTGAATGCTGCTATTTAGCACAGTGTTACAGAAGCAGGGCGGGCCTGTATTCTAGAGGAACCTGGTCAGTTATGAAAACTGAGCTACAGTGGTTCTTGCAGAACTCACCAGACATTGGGGCTAAACAAAGCATGGAACAATGCATGGTGCGGGTTCTTCATATGCGATAATGCAATACATGTGAACAATGCATGGAAAGAAACAGGAAGATGTAAAACCCTAGAGTTGTTATGGAAAGTCTGTATGTTGTATGCATGCCGACAAACCATTATATGTGCATTAAATCCGAATGATTCCATTTTAAACACCTACCTGCTGACATTTCTGATGCAGACTTAAAAGAAATTAATGGTACAGATGATCAGTGGCTTTGTAAGCCCTAGCTATTGGAAGGAAAGATATTTGAGGAACTATCTTAATTTATACAAATAAAAAAAAACTGTCACTCCATACATGCTTTTAATGTTTGTATCTAAAAAATGCAATGTTTTAAGTAACTAAGCATCAATACAATATTTGAATGTTGCCTCCATGGTGTGTTACTCATCATAGGGCCCAAGGTACACACAATGATGAGTATTCTGGGGTACAATAAGAAATACAATGGAACGCTCCAAACATATCAACATTTTTACATTTCATCTTCAGTTATTCTAAACACAAGGAGTCTTCATCAGGATGCTCGGTGCTCAAAAAGTCTAGTGTCTTTAAAAAATAAAAACACAAAATTATGTAAATAATAATACTGAACAATGAAGGTGAAAAAAGTTGCGTTAATCCCCATCAACAGTTGAGTTCCTCTTTATATTTTATGTAATCTTGTGTACTCAGTGTTAGCTATTTCTAGGATGTTGATTTGCGCAAAGTATTTTTCATGTTTAAGACACACCCTTAAATACTGAGGCCATGCCATTTTTACAGACCCCCACACTTTTTTTTATGCCAATTAAATCCCTGACTAAGTTCATCCTTAAACAAGCATAAGTGTAAGCTTAATTCTGACCCTAACACTAAGTTAAGACTTGCAGCAGCCCTGAACCTAACACTTACTTTTTTACTTAATTCCTTTAGTGTAGTGGATTTCTCAGTACTGGCCATTTTAATGTAGTGGCTGGTTGGCAATGACTTAAACCGCTGGTTGATGGTGTTCTGACCAGACCCTAGGCAACTTCCCCACTCCCAAAATCACAGTGAACATCTGGGTATTTGGCTGGACAGCAAACTCAACTTGGAAGTGCAGGTGTGGACCCTAGCAGCCAGTTGTTTCGGAATCATGAATGCTTAGAAACATCTTAGAGGTCCTACCTTTCTCATCGCGGAGACTTGAAGACCCGGCACCAATTCTGTCATGTTTAGAAAATGGTAGTTTTCTCTGTCGTAGACGTCCCCAGTATGTAGTGAGAAGACTGCTGGTGGTTCAAACTGCGGCCACATGTCTTCTTCTGATGGATACAACTACCTGTGGATTCCTCACCTAATGAATTCTCCCAATGCGCCAGCATTCAAAGGAAATTTTCCTCCCAGCGCTGCACGTCGACGAGGACGTAACAATTGCCCAACTCCCACGCGACAGTGTCTGACCTCATCGAGGCAATAAGAGGTCCTCGCCGGTGTGCTGAAATCAGTTCCCTTTTTCCCGTGCCTTTTACCGAACATTTTTTTTTCCTGGCTCTTGGGGACCTACTGTTTCTCGGAGGTGATACTTTGTAGTAAAAATGTCTCAAGCTTCAAGCCTTGTAGGGAGTACGGGGGCCGTATGTCGGTGATGGACCCACATAATGACTGTTTATGGTGCTTGAGCTCCGAGCATGACGTGGCGGAGTGTGGTTCGTGCCAACAGATGAACCCAAAGGCACTCAAAGAGCGTGAAGCCAAGCTGTTTTTGGCTAAATCAAAAACGAAAAGCACCGACATCGGAGGTCGTCCTCGAAAACTTCAAGGTCTCATAAGAGACAGTGGCGTTATGACTCTGTGTCAGCATGATTCCCAACGTCGTTCGGAGAAAGTCTGATCCCGTTGGGGATCTCCATCTGCTCGGCGTCGTACGACGTGGGAGGTCAGCCCAACAGTGACGCTTCAACCACAAAGCCGTCAAGCTTCTCTGGAGCAGTCTGTTTTTGAAGTGGACGAGCCTCGCCAGAGTCCTGACTTCTCGCCTGCACAGTCCGAGGTGCCGGATCCAGCGCCGACATTGCAAGAATATTCATTGCCGACGCCGCAGAGGTATTCTGCTTTCCCAGCACCAGGTGCGGATCCAGCGGCATTCTTAAATGCTATGTACAGCATCTTCAGCTCCACGGCTCCTGCGGTGCACCGGCTGGTCCCTCAGGTTCATTGGCTTTTGGTTTGGGCGTTCCGGCTCCATACAAGCAGACGCCATTCATGCCCTTCTCTCCAGTAGAGGGTGCTGGTCCAGCGCCGGTGCCTTTGACATCGCCGAGAAGACCTTCGCCGGTGGCTTCTGCTGATCCAGTGGCGCCGTTGACTTCGCCACAACTCCAATCACCGCCAGCGAAAAAGGCTCGCCGATGGATCTGGTGTCAGAAGAATCAGAGGATCAGCGTCAGCCGAGGCAGTCGACGTCGGCTAATTCCTTTATCGACGCCGAGGATAGAGGCCAGGTTGCGTTTGAGGAGGCAGGCTCTGAGGCTTTTGGAGGAGCAGGAGTATCGGAAGCAGCTCCTGGAGGAAGGAGAGATCGCAGAGCCCCTGGGGGACTTTCAGGGTTTGGACTCTGCCAGCGGCCTCAATACTTCCCCAGAATGGGACTTAGCTTCTCCAGGCGAGTTTACTGAGGCTGCTTCATTCCACTCAGTGGTGAGGAAGGCAGCAGACTTACTAGGTCTGCCACTACTTGCAGCTGAGGTGAAAAACAATATCCTCACAGAAGTGTTACACCGACTTCGGCTGCTGCAGAGCCACTCCTTCCTTTTAATGAGGCTCTCACTGAACCAATTCTTGACGTTTGTAGAAAACCAGTGTCTTCAACTGCAGTTTGCAGATCATTGGCGAGGAGATACAGAGTGGCTCCTGGGGACCCAGGCTTCCTCACTAGGCATCTGACTCCAGAGAGTCTGGTGGTTCAGGCTCCTGCTCCTCGCGCTCAGCTCCTGGATCCTTCCCTGGGGCTCCGTCTGACAGGGAATCAAAAGGATGGAGCAGTCGGCCAAAAAGATCTTTTCTTCATGCAGCATGGCCCTGAAGTCTGCTAACGCCACTTGTGTTTTAGGAAGGTACATCCATGCCTTGATGGATGCGGCTAAGGCTGAGATGCCGGATTTGCCCCAGGACATGCAGGGTCTTTTGAGTGATGCACAAGCTGCAGCGACTCAGGTCATTCAGTCAGGGTTAGATACCATGGATTCGGTGGCCAGAGCGATTGGGAACATCCATTGCAACCAGGAGACATGCTTGGTTAAGATCGTCTGGTTTTTCATCTGATGTGCAAACAATTCTTTTAGACTTGCCGTTTGTTGGGGACAAGCTATTTCGTTCTAAAGCTGACTCTGCCTTAGAGCGCTTCAAGGAGAGCAGGGCTACTGCTAAGTCCCTAGATTTGCTGGCTTCAACCACCACCCCGTCCAGGTCATTCAGAAGGTTCAGGGGGTTTGGACGAGGCTCTTCCTTTCGGGGGAGACTCCAGCCAGCAGGCCAACAACCACCTACGCTTCCGTATAGGTCATTTAGAGGGAGGGGTGGAGTTCGAACCAGAGGAGCCACCCAGCAGCACCCTGCCTCTTCCTCCGGGGAGGGTGCAACAGGGAAAACAGCCTTAGTCCTCCATCCATTCCATCCCATACTTCTCCTGTAGGGGGAAGGTTGTTTAATTTTCTCTGCATGTGGAAGCTGATCACATCAGATTCCTGGGTCATCAATATTGTGGCGAAAAGGTATGCACTTTCCTTTTGGGAGTTTCCCCCCTTCCATCCCTCCCGTCCCTCCTTTTGCACAGAAGACCATCTCCTGTTGTTGCAACAGGAAGTTCAGACCCTATTGTCAAAAGGTGCAGTGGAGTTGGTTCCAGAGCAGGAAAGGGGTCAGGGTTGTTATCAGAGGTATTTCCTGATCCCCAAGAAGGATGGTCGGTTGTGTCCTATCCTGGACCTGAGGGTTTTGAACTGGTTCCTCAAGCAGAAGTTCAAAATGCTGACCCTAGTGCAGGTGCTTTTGGCTTTGAACGAAGAAGATTGGCTGGTGTCTGTCAACTTGCAGGATGTTTACTTCCATATCCCTATTCTCAAGTCGCACAGGAAGTATCTCCGGTTTGTGGTGGGGTCGCAACACTATCAGTTTGTGGTCCTTCCTTTTGGTCTTACTTCCGCACCTCAAGTCTTCACTAAGGTAATGGCAGTGGTTGCAGCACATCTCAGGAGGAAGGGGATATCGGTATTCCCTTACCTGGACGATTGGTTGGTCAAAGCCAAGTCTCCAGAGCTCGTGCTGCTTCACCTGCAGATGACAACCCAGTTGTTTTTCGACCTGGGCTTTTCGGTAAACATGCCCACGGCTCACCTGGAGCCCTCTCAACGCCTCCTGTTCATAGGGGCAGTACTGCACACAACATTGAATCAGGCCTTTCCTCCGCCTCAGCGCATTCAGGCACTGATTCCAATGTTTCAAAGTGGAGCGGTCAGTCCAGCCCTCAAGGTCCTTCGTCTGCTGTGTCTGTTCGCCTCATGCATTCTGTTGGTCACTCATACACGCTGGCACATGAGGGCTCTTCAGTGGTGCCTCCGCAGGCAGTGGTTTCAACACAAAGGGGATCTCGAGGAGTCGATAAAGATCTCCAGAGACACTGCTGCGGATCTATGATGGTGGGCTGTGGACGGCTATCTTTCCAAAGGAAGGCCGTTTTCACTGCCGCCTTCAGTGGCCACTGTGATAACGGATGCTTCCACTCTAGGGTGGGGAGTTCATCTGGGGGACCTGGAGATCAAAGGCCGTTGGTCTCCAGTGGAACAGATGTTTCATATCAGTCTGTTGGAATTGCGGGCGATATGTTTAGCTCTCAAGGCCTTCCTCCCCTCCCTTCGCGGTCAGTCGGTCCAGGTTCTGACAGACAACACTACTGCAATGTGGTACATCAACAAGCAGGGAGGAGTAGGGTTGTACCTTCTCTGCAGAGAGGCTCTGCGGCTCTGGTACTGGGCACAGGACCATCAGATATGCATAGTAGCGAACCATCTGGCCAGAGTTCAAAACGTACGTGCGGACAGTCTCAATCGGCACTTCTCAGTCGATCACGAGTGGCGTCTCCATCCAGACCTGATTCTTTACATCTTCCGGATGTGGGGATTTCCTCAGGTAGACCTCTTTGCTACTCGGGAGAACGCACACTGCCTGCCGTTCTTCAGCCTCCAGTATCTGGTGCAAAGGGCGTTGGGGGGGGGGGGACGCTTTCAGATGTCCTGGCACGCCAGTTGCTTTATGTGTTTCCCCCCCATACCCTTGATTCCTCAGGTTCTGAGGAAAATTCGTCAAGACCGGACCCAAGTAATTTTAATAGCTCCGGATTGGCCAAGAAGGGTGTGGTACTCACACCTTCTCCAACTCTCACTGTGCCCTCCGCTCCCTCTCCCTCACAGGGCAGACCTCCTCTCGCAGGGGCAGGGTCTAGACCCCCACCTCCAGAGTCTGCACCTACATGCATGGAGGTTGAACGGGGCAATCTGAGTTCCTTTTCTTTCCCGGCAGAAGTGGTGGATGTTATTTTAATCGGCCAGGCGACACTCCAGCAAATCAGTCTATGCTGGTAGATGGGCAAAATGTGTGGCCTGGTGTGGAGAGAAGCAAATTGATCCTTTACTGGCCCGTTTGTCGGACATTTTATTATTTGCGTTGTCCTTGGCGCAGAGGGGTTGTGCAATTGCGACTGTTAAGGGCTGTTGGCACTGTCGGCCTTTCTGTGCCTTCCTGATCAACCCTCTGTGTTTAAATCCTCTATAGTTATAAGGTTCTTAAAAGGTCTTACTAATAAGTTCCCTCCCTCTCCTTTTATTATGCCTCAATGGGATCTGAATTTAGTACTCACATTCTTGATGGGTGCACCGTTTGAACCTTTACATTCATGTCCATTATGATTTTTGGTGTTAAAAACCGTTTTTCTTATTGCATCACATCAGCTACGCGAGTGAGTGAGTGAACTTCAAGCGCTTAGCGTTAAACCCCCTTTCACATCTTTTCATGCGGACAAGGTGATGTTGAGGACCAGGGCGGCTTTCCTACCGAAGGTTGTTACACCCTTCCATTTAGGGCCATCTATAACGCTCTCTTCCTTTTACCCTCCTCCCCATCCATCGAAAGAGGAGGAGAGACTCCATCGGCTTGACCCTAAAAGAGCTTTAAGGGGGGCGTGGCCAAGATGGCGTCAGGAGCAGACCCACACGTGAGAGCTGCACCGCCCAGACATACAAACGGCACACTGGCAATTGGCTCCCACATCATATCTGCCCCCAAATACTGTGGGGGGGGGGGATCCAGCTTGGACCTAGCGGTGCAGGGAGGTGGAGATCCGCAACGTGGGCCGGCGGTGCCCGAGACGGACGAGGCCGGAGATCTCCGTGAGACTGGGAGATACGGGCGGACAGACCTGGACTCACCAGTGCCGCTACCCAGAGCGGCTGCACGCATCGGGCCGCAGAGGTACGAGGCGGTGGGGGGGGGGGGGGGGACAGATGTAGAGAGCGGCATCGTGGAGTAGCCTGCACTCTCCATCCCCCCCCCCTGCCCTGAGAAGACATGTTAGGGCCTTGGGAGCTGGTCCTTGTGAAACTGGGACTTCCCCCTGCCCCACTACTAGGGTAGCGGAGGTGAGGAAGCTGCGCCATTAAGGTGCGGGCACCCGGCGGGACTGATCGTTCCGCGGAGCGGCGGGGTAAGCGGGGACAGACCACGGACCAGCGCAACTCCCGCCACGCTCCCTGGGGGTCCTGAGAACAGTGGGAGCTGCTAGGTGGGCCTAGAAACGGGGCATCGGAGGCTGGGCCCCCTGCCTCACCTGCGAAGGAGGCTCCGGAAGCGGTAGAGCTGCACCTGACCGGCGAAGAGACTCGACGGGACAGTTCGGCCCGCGGAGAGGCATCTGGGGATCCGGCTGGTGCTGACTGGTTTGAGGGGAAGTGGTGGGGTGCCCAGAGAGCGGCCTGGCAATGGCTTCCTTCAAACCCAAGAGGGACCAGTCGGTGAGGGAGATGCTGACGAGGTCACACTCCATGCAGAACAAGCCCCCCGAGGCAGCTGCCCCACCAAGAGGACCCACGGATTATGGCACCACCGAAGATGACGGAGAGGCCCCGGTTTCGAAAAGCTTCCTTACCGCCCTGTTCGACACTGAGAACGGACCTGCAGGAACTAAGGAAAGACATATCCCAGGACATGAGAGAACTGCGTGCAGACATCACCTTCCTGGGGGACAGAGTTTCAATTATAGAAGACACAAAGTCGAACAATTGCAGCAAGAAATCCTCAGACTGCGCGAACACCAAGAGCATCTGCAGATCGCGTTCAAGGACTTGGAAAATCGCTCAAGACGCCATAATATCCACATTAGAGGGGTTCCTCAGGGACCGGAGGGAGATGACATTAGGGAGTTTGTAACAGCTCTGTTCCGTTCCCTTCTAGGTCCAGAGAGTAGGCAGGAGCTTACACTGTATCGTGTACACAGAGCAGGCTGCCAAGGGGGAACTGGAGCAAGCCTGCCAAAAGAAGACATCCTCCAGAGGGCGCTGAATCTCCCCCAGATCCAGTTCAGGGGGCATACTGTGCAGCTTTACCAGGACATCTCCCTGCTGATGCTACAAAGGCGAAGAGAATTCAAGCCCATCACAGAGCACCTCCGGGCTCACTCCACACCTTATGATTGGGGACACCCCTTTCGCCTTGTGTTCCGATGGGGGACCAGCTTCGACAAGTTAAATCACTCCAAGAAGCCCGCCGGATCCTTAACATTGAGGAGACTGAAAAACAAACAGGATCCCGGGAAGATGAGCCTCCTGAACGCCGCTCGAGATGGCAAGGGAAAGAGAAGAAAAGGAAACTGCTGAGGCCACATCGGCTGAGAGAGCCCTCAAGAGACAATCTGTTCTGGGCAGCATCACGGCAGGAACCAGTACATAGACACTGACGGCTACCGGCAGATCTGGGGGGTCCAGGGAAGTTCCACAATGGAAAAATTATGATATTGCAGTGGGGCCTCTCGAGCCCACGGAAGAGACCTGTGAGATAATGACGACCTCTGATTTGTACTTATCCTCTTGAAGGACTACCTATGGAGGACTTGGTTGTGGCTGGACTTTTACCTGTTGTGCTTTTGTTTTGTTTAGACATGCTCCCCCTTCAGGATCCGTACTCACCTATACAGACCCACATGCCCCCTTGTCCTCGCCTTGCCCAGGACCGTCCCCAACCTCTGTTGCCCTAGAGAGGTCAGCTACTAAGGCCTCCCGATCACGCACCCACATGTGACATTTAAATACATAAGCCTCAATGTCCGGGGTCTTAACAGCCCCTCGAAAAGAATGGCGATACTCTCCTTTTTGGAACGCTCTGAGGGCCAGATATGCTTACTGCAAGAGACACATCCACTGGCCAAAGATACATATCACATGCACTCTAAATGGTTCCCTCACCATTTCTGGTCCTCAGCTCCCACGAAACGTGGGGGTGGCAATTTTGATATCGAAAACCTTCCCTGGGGATATCACAGCTAAGCTTCACGAGGTTAAGGGCAGATACCTGGCCCTTAGAGCGCGCATAGACTCATTTCACTTCACAATCGCAACTATCTATGCACCTAACACTCGACAAGAAACATTCATGAGACAGGCGATATCTACGACGCTCAGGGCTCTACTCGTAGGAGGAGACTTTAACCTTGTCATTGATAATGACCTAGATAGATCAGGGCACAGACATGGGCAGACGGGGGCTCTCTCACCCGCGGGGCGGCAATGGCTAACAGACTACGACCTTGACGATGTCTGCCGGAAGACGCATCCAGCCAACCAGGACTATTCGTTTTACTCCGTGTCCTCGAAGACGTACACACAGATAGACTATTTCCTGGCCTCCTCAGAATTCTGCTCTAGAGTGCGGGCTACCGAGATAGAGCCCAGAGCCTTAACAGATCATGCCCCTATAACCCTGACGGCACAAATCGAGGGTGTTCGAGCCCGTGGCCCTGGTTGGAGATTTCAGGATATGAGCCTACAGTCCAAGGCCATGGTAGAGGCTGTCCGACAAGCTATACTAGACTATCTCAATCACAGTGATACCAGAGCTACCAGCTTAGAAACACTTTGGGAAGCGCTAAAGGTAATTGTACGAGGGTAGGTGATGTCCTTGTCGGCCAAAGAAAACAAGGCCCGGAGAGATCAGAGAGAGGAGCTGGAACACAGGGTGCCTGCTTTGGAGCCTTCTCATAAGCATACAGGAGCTCCCAGAATATGGAGGGAACTAGAGAAAGTATGCTTACAGCTGAGGAGACTGGACTGGGACCGGGCAGAGTATGCTCTAGCACGGCTCAAACATAAATTCTATACAGGGGGCAACAGATGTAGGAAACTTCTTGCCCATAACCTAAGAGCCCAGTGCCACACCAACGCCATAATGATGGTGCGTTTCCCCCCCCCCCCAGGGAGAGGCCCGTACAGACACCCAAATAGCGGAAGCTTTTTCTGACTTTTATGGAAAGCTATATGCAGCAGACGCAGCGACCGACCTTGATCCCTCCGCTTACCTGGCCGACACTGTGATTGCCCCACTCAATGAGCGGGATGCAGACCAGCTAGATCAACCCATAAAGATAGAGGAAGTTATCTCGGCTATCTCCCGAGTGGTGGTGGGGAAATCACCTGGCCCAGACGGCTATACCTCACTCTTTTATAAAACTTTCTGTCCAGAGTTGGCCCCCATCCTTACACAGCTTTTCAATTCCTTCCTGAAGACCAAGGTTCTTGCCCCAGCATGCTTGAGGCCACCGTTACGGTCATTTACAAACCTGGGAAGAACCCGGAGGAATGTGGATCATACCGGTCCATTTCACTCCTAAATATTGATGCCAAACTATTTACGGGCATCTTAGCGCAGGGCCTCAATCCCTATATGCCCGGACTTACTGACCCTGACCAGGCGGGTTTCATACCCCACCGACAGTGTGGTGACAATACGAAAAGGCTCTTACATTTAATAGATAAAACGCACAGATCCCAGAGGGAGGCACTCCTCTTCACCATCGATGCGGAGAAGGCATTTTATAGGGTACATTGGCCCTATCTCTTCTGGGTCTTGGAGCACTTTGGAGTCAGTTCGGCGCTCCTGACCTGGCTAAAATGCATATACAGAGAGCCCAAGGCAGCTGTCCGAATCAATGGGACGCTATCAAATCTGTTCCTGATCAGACGGGGAACGAGGCAGGGGTGTCCGCTCTCCCCACTTTTTTTTTCTCTTTATATGGAGCCCTTTGCACAAAGGCTTCGGGATGATCCCCGGATTACTGGCATTAAATTTGGAGGGGACCACCACCTTATTAGCCTGTACGCAGATGATGTAATTCTTACACTGGCGGACCCAATGGTCTCACTCCCCGCGCTTACATTTAGCTTAGCCTCAGGGTTCAAGGTGAATGCGCAGAAATCCAAAATCCTAAACCTGTCCTTCCCCCTAGATCACGAGAAAGAACTACGTTCCAGATATCCGTTTCAGTGGTCTAAGACACATGTCCCATATCTTGGCATAGTTCTAGTCACAACGACCGCGGACACGGTTTGTGCAAACTATCTCTCTCTATTTCTCTCTCGAAAGACTTAGAGACATGGGGGAAACATACTCTATCTTGGTTCGGTAGGGTTGCTGCCATCAAAATGACGATCCTGCCGCGCATACTCTATCTGTTCCAGACACTCCCTTGGCTCCGCCGCCCACCACCATCTATACCCTTCAGTCGGCGATCTTGAAAATGTATCTGGAATCGGAAGCTCGCGAGCGTGTCGCGCCATACACTTTACAGGCCGGGGGGGGGCTAAGGGTACCATGCCTGCTAAAGTACTACCAAGCGATTTATACTGGAGTGGAGCCAACCGCTCACTGAGAAGCACTGGTGTTTCATGGACCTGGCAGTTGCCGGGTCCCATATCTGGAAAAAGCCCTGGCCAAGACGCAGACATAAGGCGATAGGCCTTTACTCATCGCCCATCACAGGCGTGACTCTCCAGGTCTGGGACGCTGTGGCGATTAAGTATGGCCTGACGACCTTTCCCTCCCCCATGACGTCGATCTGTGCAAATCCAGACTTTACACCTGGCCTACAAGCTGAGAGCTTCCAATGCTGGTATGACAGGGGTTTAGGAGGGCCGGCTGTCTTTTAGACAGGGATGGCATCGTCCCCTTTGAACAAATCAGAGAGGCATACGGACTAACGGAGGCAAATAGACTGACATATTGTCAGGTCAGACACTGGGTGCTTAACCAGCGATTAAGCCCTTTGTGGCTAGAACACGCACGCCTTTTGAGAAATGGCTCTTAGCGAAGAAAGACGATAAGCGGATGATATCAGAAATCTATAAGCTTCTCCGCGAAGCCCCACGTTCACCCAAATCTAAAGGGCAGAAAAAATGGGAGGGTAAGGAGGGGAGGGAACTGACAGTGGAGGAGTGGAACAGTATATATTTCAGAGCACAACATACAGCCCATAACTCATCGGGGCTGAAACGGCTTACAAGATAGCTACACACTGGTATTACATCCCAGAGAGGATACATGCATGGGATCCAACTAAGTCTGGGCTATGTTGGAGGGGGTGCAGAAACACGGGCATGCGCTTTCACTTGCTGTAGCACTGTCCTAAACTGCAAAGATATTGGAAGAGCATACTCGATGACATAGATAGAGTATTTCACACTGAGATCCCCAGACCCCTGAAGTCTACTATACTGGGCCTCCCAAACCCTCTCACCTTTCCCCTCCGCTCCTTGAGGGGTCGACAGATTGCCCTTGCACTCGATGTGGCACACCAGCCCATTCTAGCATTATGGGGCACGGATAGAGCACCAACTCTCACTGCATGGCTCCACAAACTCTGGTTTATCCTAGCAATGGAGAAACTAACATTGGCGGCTACACAGAGGGCGGTTGAGGTGCCTGATCTCTGTAGACCGTTTATACAGATCCTATCCGCTGAATTCAACAAACTTACTTGCCCTGCATATTTAAAGAGTTTGCGGCTGCTGCAGGACGCCTAACGTCTGGACAGATGGTCGGCGTTCCGCGGGTGGGATGAGGATCTGGGCCTTGGTTGAGAATAGGGCATTGGACTGGGAGGGTGGAAGTGAGTGGCAGCGCGAAAGACAAACAGGGGAGCTCTACTGTTTACATGTTGTGTCTATGTTATTGTTGTCTTGATTTTGGTTATGCTCATAATTTGTTTTCTTCCCCCATCTGATGCCTGGTTTATCGCCAGCATGGAAATAGTTCTTGTATTGGCGGTCTGAAATGAGTCAATCGATATTGCACTACAGCTACTACTCGCACAATGCTTTCTATAGATCCTTTCTATGGAACTGGAACGATGGACCTTTATTGCTTTCTTGTTGCCGGCCATTACGGTTGTAGGCGCATGGCTATGTATCTTGTTCAATATCACCATATACCAATAAACAGATTTGATCCATAAAAGAGCTTTAAGCTTCTACGTTGAGAGAAGGAGAGAGTTCAGAGTGGAAGATCAGCTCTTCATTGGCTACGTGGGGAAGAGGAAAGGCAAGGCGGTCCACAAAAGAACACTGTCCAGGTGGGTCATTCTTTGCATAATAATTTGTTATTCCTTGGCAAAGAAGGTTCCTCCTGTTAGAATTAGAGCCCATTCCACCAGGACTAAGTCGGCCTCTTAGGCTTTGGCTAGAGGTGTTCCTGTGGCTGATATTTGTAAGGCCGCAACTTGGGCTTCCCTTCATACTTTTGCAAAGCATTATTGCTTGAATTCAGAGGTTAGGAGGGATGGCCATTTTGCACGGTCCGTGCTGCAGGATTTCTTGATGTGACCATTCAGGCACCCGCCACCAAGTGCGGTACTGCTTTGGACTCTAGTCATTAGGTGAGGAATCCACAGGTAGTTGTATCCATCAGAAGAACAAGTTACTTACCTTCGGCAACGTCTTTTCTGGTGGATATACTAGCTACCTGTGGATTCCTCACGGCCCTACCCGCCTCCCCGTTGCCTGGTTGGTCTTACAAAGATATCCTAGGGTGTATATTTATATAAGGAGGTGTATATATGTTTGATGGTGTATGTAGATACATGTACATATATGTGGTTTTTATATAAATATATTTGATATTTTGCTGTATATATTTGATTAAAGGTTATGTTTTATATTTGACTGATGTTTTCATGTCGAGTATGTATTGTCGGTAGTCACCTGTTCGCCTTGATGGCACGTAAAAAATTGTGAAAACTGACGTCAGCACACCGGCAATGACCTCCTTTTTGCCTCAATGACATCAGAAGGCGTCGCGTGGGAGTCGGGCAATTGTGATGTCCTTGTCGACGTACAGAGCTGGGAAGAAAATTTCAGTTGAATGCTGGCACATTGGGAGAATTCATTAGGTGAGGAATCCACAGGTAGCTAGTGTATCCACCAGAAAAGACGTTACCGAAGGTAAGTAACTTGCTTGTCAGACTCACTAGCCTCATTTCACTGGCTACCTGTTTAACAATGATCCAGTTTAAGGTCTTATGTATGGCTCATCGACCTTTACGTAATAAGGGCCCGGCTGCTAAAACATCTGATACGACCTTACACCACCAATAGGACTTTACGACCAACCACCTCATCACAATTGGTGAGCGCTATAGTTAGAAGTGGAGGCAGGTCCTTCGCCTATCTGGTCCCCAGATGATGGAATTCCTCATTTATGAAGATGCGAAAGTTCGATGAAGAATTGAGGTTTAGAAAGCAATTGAAAACCTTGTTCTTTGTCTAAATCTGGGTGCAGTGCGGTCTGGATATTTGTCGAACAGGTGAGAAGCCCATTTGAGTAGCCATGTGTTCTACAAATGCATAGACTAGACCAAACTACTCCCAGAATGCACTGATGGATCTGCTGACCATGTGATGCATGGTAAGTACATTCTCTAGGGTTTGATCTTACAGGAAACCTTGTATACCTCATTTGTCAGACTCTGAAGATAAGCACTTATGTTATTGTACAGAAGGGATCAGCCCTCACCGAGGTTGCTGCACTGCAAAAACTAGTAAATTATGTCACATTGAAGTCCTAGGCAAAGAAATCAAGGAGTTGCCAGCCTCGAAAGGGTGGAGAGAGTGAATAAGAGTCTCCACTATTGCAGTATTTAACAAGGGTGTGCGACAGGAGCACCGGATCTCCACTCTGTTGGGTGGGGGTCCCTTAAAATTAAGGTCCCTTAAACTAAGCGAAGAATGGAACATGCAGGGGAACCACAGGGACAAATGAAATAAACACTGACAAAGCCAATAGATCTGGTGTTGTCAGTCTTTTTGCTATGTCAATGATTGTTTTTTTTTTTTTTTTGTAAAATGTATTATTGGGGAGCTACTGAGCCCCTGCAAACATAAAATGCAGACATTGGCAAAGTGAGTGAGAGGAAGAGAAATATCACTCACAGTGCTGTTAGCCAATGGCTGAAGTGGGCTGAGCCACTGTGGTACACTGCAAGGGGTGGAAGTAAAATGTAAATGGAACAGCAGCAGAGCAATGGATGAAAAAGGCTGACTGAGAAGCCCTTATTAGTAAATATATTTATACAAGTTTGTTAAATTAAAAAGGTCTTGGCCAACACCAGACATAAAAATTAGGAGATCAGAATAGTTGCACAGGTGGCATTAAGAGTAATATCATATATTATAGGATGTTATGAAATTGTCTTGTGTTATTTAGAGGTAAGTGTACAGATGCTTCAAGTCTACAGGAGAACGGTTTTGTACTCTTTCATTTAACAACCTAATAAATGATGTGCTTTTTTGGTCCTGGCTCACCTCAATTGAGCAAAATGCACTAAATTTCCAGATTACAGTAGTTTGTAAAAGGAAAGGCTGAACTGGAATTATTTGTCCTTGAGGACATGCAGACATTAGTTAACCGTGATGCTTGTGCTATTTAATGTTTCCATTGAGGTACTTTGTGAGTGGTGAGGAGAACATTTGGTACACAGAATTGTATTTTTGCTTTTTAACATTGCACTTATGGGCCCAAAAATCCACGCATGCATAATGCTGTTGATTTAAAAGCTAGGACTGGCATAGTATGTCCGACATGAGAAAGTAACCATGCATACAGTCGGCAGCAGGCAACCAGCTTCCCCGAGGGTTCAGGGGACTGGTGTCTAGGTGAAGTTACCAGGAAAATCTAGGGACCCCTCGTTTCTTGCTGCTGCCTAATTTTACAAATCATTAGTCTCGGTTGAGCAGGCCCAGTTTGTCCTCTTGAAATGAACCAAAACGTCGAGTCCCATCAAAGCCTAGGGCTACAATATGCAGTCCCCAGTGACATGGAGTCTTCTAGTAAACTTGGTTCTAGAATAATCTGGTGCCCTCCTATTTCCCAAACAGAGACAGGAATTCCAAGTATGTGCGGCCTGGGTTTTTAGAAATCCGAAAACTCACTTCGATATGAGCAGAGTGGGTCATTTGCTTGAATAGTGGCTGCGCCCCCTCCCCCCCACCCCCCTCATTTAGGAGTCACGCCTAGCTTGCCCCTTCATGACCCCTGACCTGAGAAGTAGCAAAACCAGTGCCAATAATACACCCTTGTTTTTCTGACCATTTTTTATATTGGTACTAATAATGACTTATGGTCCATTATCCACTATCTGTGTAATACACAAATGGATCACCAGAGCTGCCCCGCAAGACGGGCCTCCTCTATATACAACCCTGGGGCAGGGCTAGTCTCTTTACACATCCTGGGGCAAGCCTAGTCACCTTACACACCCCGGGGCAGCCCTCATCTCTTTACGCACCCCGGGGCAGCCCTCATCTCTTTACGCACCCCGGGGCAGCCCTCATCTCTTTACGCACCCCGGGGCAGCCCTCATCTCTTTACGCACCCCGGGGCAGCCCTCATCTCTTTACGCACCCCGGGGCAGCCCTCATCTCTTTACACTCTCCGAGACATCATGGTTTCTTTACACACCCTGGGTAAGTCTAGCCTCTTCAAACTCCTCGGGGTAGGCCTCGCCTCTTTACTCATCCCAAACCTACAGGTTGTTGAAATCTCCCCTACAATGAAGGACTCTACAACGAGTAGTCGCGACTCCCCATGCGGACCGGCCTATAACGTGCTGAGCAGGCGGAGGCCGGCAGCTGTCCCCCCTCAGCTCGCATCACGTAACTTATGATGAAATCAGGAGTTGGCCAGGGCTTTGGGGCCTGTTTACGCTTCAAGGACACCTGCCAGGGCGCTTGCAATCATAAATCGATCAGGCTCGCAGCCTATGAAACGCGCACCTGGCCCGACAAGTAGGTTTGTGTTTTTTTCGTCTCTAACAAACTGCTTCCCTGCTGAATGTATCTCATGTTTCCTCCATCTCAAGAGAAATACGGAATTTTGACCGCTAGCACAGGAACCCCACGCAGTATCCATCATTACCCCGTGGTAATTCTTCATCGCCTCTGTTATTATGCATTTTCTAAACTTCTGCCACTGTTTACCACTCCCGAATGTAACCAGATGGCCCTATGAAGCCCTGCCAAGTTCCACTGGTCCATAAAACAGGACTGGAGTAGCTAGTCAGACACACTGGGAAAATTGTCAGCTATGTCTATTTTATCTTCACACATTTTCTCGTCCAGTGCTTTTATTTAATGACCCGGTGCATTATGGGAATTGTAGTCCTTGATCAACTCAACTGAATTGCCCCATTACAATGATGTTTAGAAAGAAATAAGGGTTAGGAAATGAGCATCCTTGATGACCGGGAGCCACCTTCAGATGCACTGATGTTCCAATATTATCTGGCCCCGGACAGCCCTGCCAAGTACCCCAGGTCCGTGCAAGATGTGCTGCTCCTGTCCAGGTTTTGTCTTTGAATTCTGGGACCTAAGGCACTACAATTCAGAGAAGATAAATATGAACTGGAATAGCACATCACACTTGGCAACTATGGCAAGTTATGTGGGCCAGCCAGTAAGGCACCGCCATACACCAGAGGTTCTGTTGGCCAGTGACTGCCAAAAAAGAGGGAGCTCCTTTTATTGGAACCCTCACGGCTCAGCCTAGTGAGTGTCAGGTAGATGAGTGAACTTCGGCTTTCTTAAAGGGGCTGAAACGAGTGAAAGGGACAGTGAATGCTACTGTAGTCTCAATCATCACTCAGATCCCCTATCCCTTTAGTCCTAACAAATGGAGGGTGGTGGACCTCTAGTGTAATTTTTTATTATATACTGCAGCAATATTGTGAACTGTAATAATTTAAATAAAAATGGTAGCGGTACTTAGAACAGTGTGGTAAAGTAGTTAACACAAACGATAGTCATCAGTCAGGGCCGGCTTAAGGGTGCTTTGCTGGATTGGGGGGGGGGGTGCTAACCGCAGGGGGGGCGCAGTGTTTAGCAATAACTTAACTTACTTGTGATTTAAAAGCACCTACTCAAAAGTTCCTTGTGCGTCAGGAGCCTTCAGGAAGCAATTAAAATGTCAAGATACCTCTTGTGATTAATGTTCTTGCTAGGGAAAGAGATGGCAGCTTTGTCTTGTGGCAGCTTTGACATAAAATAGTGTAGATGGTTAATGTACCTGCTGCAAAGAACAGAACTATATTTCATGTAGATAACTGAGTGGAATAGAAAAGCCAGCCTTTACAAGCGCTTTAAAAAAAATGAATGTATGTGAAACAGGGCTATGGAGAGATGAGGGACAAATTTGCCAGGGGGTAGTGAGTGAATCCGAGGAAGTGGTCGTGTTGGGGTAGGGAGGGAGCTCTAAAGCCGTCCCTGCTATCAGTTGTATGTCCATTATTGGCAAAGACAGACTCGTCTAGGGAAAAAAAGTCTATATTTTAAAATCCAAATGCCCCTAATATCTACATTTGTATCTGTTTTATAATATAACGTACATTTTGCACAGTTTGAGGATATAGAAATAATATCTTACTTTACATTATTATAGTTAGTAACTATTTTTTTCAAGTACAGTGTCCTCAACCGTGATGTTAATCCAGATGTAATCACTGATGTTGTCGATTATGTCATACAGCATGTCATGAGTTATGTATTATGTGATGTCATAAGCAGTGCATGGAGAGGACATGAGATGGTTACTTCAGTTAATTATAACCAATACATTTCAGTGGTTTTTAGAGTTTAAAATGTTAATTTTAAACTGAAATGTTCACCTAACTATAACTTCACATTAATTAATTTGAGTGAAATGGTGGGCATATTATGGACCGAATAGGGTGGCACATCTGTAGCTGGGGAGAAGGAGCAACAGGATACTAGGATTGTTGTGAATGGCTCATGGGAGACCCCTGCTTGGGACCACAAAGTGTATGCTTTTTCTATGCCTCTTTTATTTAAAACAATAAAGTGTTATTAAAAAAAGTTTTAAGGAGAAAAAGCACAATGCTCCAATAGACCAGGATTTAGGTGATATTTGAGGCTGACAACAATGAAGGGGGGGGTTGTCAAAGATGTTACCTTCTGACTTAGGGCCTGATATAGATCTTGGTGGATGAGTTACTCTGTCCCAATGATGAGACATCCCATCCGCCAAAATCTAAATCTCATTAGATACATTAGGATTTAGATTTTGACAGACGGGATATCTGTCACTGTTGTGACTGAGTAACTCGTCCGCCAAGATCTAAATCAGGCCTTTTAGTCCTTTAAGTAGCAACACACTATACAAGAGTAATGCTTCCAAAGCCCCACAGGACCTCATGGGAGGCACTTAGAGACTCACAGGGCGTCAGACAGAAACCAACACCAGTTGCCACTGGTCGGCTGCGCAGTTGCAGGAAAGGTCTCTTGTAGATTGTTGTATCCCTGTAACTTGAACACTAGGATCAGCCTCATTACCCCTGGGATCCACTTCAATCTACCCCCCCCCCCCCCCACCACCACCCCCACCCCACGTGTGAGGGAGCAGGCCCATTCCTTTAGGACTCTTCCCAGTTCACAGATAGCAGGTCTCTTCTGTTCTTCCTCAGGTCCATGAGTGTTCTGAAATGGGTGCCTGGAGGTGCCAAATTTTTACCTGACACTAGTTAGTTGGTGGAAATGACTTCCTGGCACACCCTAACCAATGGAGTAAGCATTTCAGTGGACAACCCTACCCACTTTGGGAATTTTGAAGCTTTCAAACGTCTTCAGCTACACTAAACATGGACCCTGAGGACAATAAAATCCAATTTCAGTCAGCCACTGGATTCGCTATAAACCAACCCTCTATCATAGTCATTACATTTCTACATGCCCTACTTTCAAGTAAAACGCACCCTGCCTTGTGGGCAACAAGGCTTACATAGGGGTGACTTTTTAACATTTAAGAGGAAAGTTTTGATCTGTCAAAAGGATTTATTTTTTCAGGTCTAATTACAGTTTTTACACTGCTTTCACACTGGCACTGCCTTTTATACTGAAATACACATCCCTGATATGTAATTTACTGACTAAAAAGAGTTCCAAGAGCACTTACTACTTACCACACATATACATTTGTCAGGAAGTGGGCACCTATAGCAATCAAAAAAATAAGAAAGTGGTTTGGTACTGCCCTCTGATCTTGGACACAATACTCAACAAAACCTACCATCCCTACTGGCTGCATAAACCCACCAAGCCGAATCTGACTCTAGTCTGCAATGGGAACGTTTGGAAAGTCATACCCCGGACTACTGATGCCTTACTGGCACCAAGACGCCATATTAATGTCAGATTATATATCACACACATTCTGATTAACAATGGCACTTTGAGGGTCTGGCAAAAATTGAGCTCAGATAAGGTCAAAATAACGTGTAGACAGATATAAATCTGGGGAGCCGAAGAGGTTGGGTAAATATGTCTACCCAATGTATGTATGGCCAGAAGTCAGACTACAAGTACAAGAATGCAAAGTAAAAACAGGACTGGCCAAGTTGCTACTAAGTGACAGCGACAGCTTGACATTCATGGAAACTGGCAGAACGCCACTCATTCTTGGGGATGCATCAGGATTTATTGAAGCCTTGTGTTTCTGTTTTGCCCCTTCCAGGTGCACTATGGACCAGGCTGGAACAGGGAAGGGTTCCTCTACCGCTTCGCGCAGGAAGGCAAGTCCAGGCAGCGGCGTACAGGTAAGCATCCGTCTACGCGGCACATGATTGCGTCACATGTTCTTTTTTTACCATCTTGGTGACGAGTTAGGGCTTGGCTTGGAAGCATTAGGTTTACTACTTTTACTCCCTTTAATATTTTTGCCCTTGAGGCAGCGTCTGTAGACTTTTAGAGGAGGTGCAAAATAGCGTATGTGTCAACCCTACTATTGTATGAGGTAGGGTACTGCTCTCTCAGCAGCACTACTGACTATAACCAGCCTGCTCTTCTCACCGACAACCCAGAAATTACCACACAACTGCAATAAAAATGCTGCAGACAGTCCTTTCCAAGCGCATCCGACACACTGCTGGTATGCTATATTTTGGCTAATATCAGATATCCAACAACACACTTTGCCTAAAAGGAACACCACAGACCATTGATCCAACCACAACACCAAATGGTCATACAGGTCTGCAAAACCACACGCAGCAGCACAGCATCCTAACACACAGACAAAACTAGCAAAAACATACACCATCCTCACATGCCCAACATCGCATCATAAAACACTGAATAGGGTTGTAATGCATGCTTAGAAAGCCTGCTTTGCCCTAACTCTTTCCTAGTTTTAACTCATTTTACTTTCACACTAACACAGACTGTTTCTAACTTTCAAACTGAACAAACCCTTGAAGCCCCACATAACCAAACATCCACCATCAGAAGATGGCTACTCCATTTCTGCAGTAAAAGACATCCCTTTGAAGAAAGAGCCATGGTGCCATAATAGTGGTTGGAAGCCCTGTACAAATGCTACAGTCATAAGATACAGATTCGAGTGGGTCATCCTACTACCTCAGAGGACCTGGTGATGGGACCTGTAAAGAGATTGAAGCAATAATCCCCTGAGCAGAAAGAGAATTACCAACAACTCTCCAAAAGTTGTGCAGTGTTGTGAAATGGGTGTCTTGCAGCAGCTACTGTACCTCCCATCTCACTACAGTACAGTTTGTTTTCTTGGTAATAGACGTGTTGGTGAGCTTAAAGTTAACCACAGTGCTCAAAAAGAGCTCATTTATTTCTGAACGTATGATCTGGATCAGAAGCCACAGAGGGCTTTATGTAGAGTTGAGGAATCAGACAAGAATTGGCAGATGCCTGATTGCCCAGCTCTCAGTTCCATCAACTTATTTAGAGGTGGAGGACTGCTGTGCGTATGGCGGCAGAACCTCCACCAGCAGTGTGAGGCAGACACAAGGCCTGATTTACATCTCTGGGGACACGTTGTTCCGTCACAACGGGATGTATTTTTGGGCGTCTGGGATATCCATCATCATTGTGATGGAGTACCCCGTCCTCTGAGATCTAAATCAGTCCCAAAGTTTTCCAACACATGCAGTGTTTGCCTGCGTGGTCCCGCTCCCTGGAAAGAAATAAGAACAAGCATTAAGAAAAACATTGAAAGATGACTGCCTGTAAAAGTGCATGCATGCACGAACACAGGCAGGAATCTTTCAATGTTTTTTTAAAACTGTATTAGAAAAACATATAAAGAGGGCCACACATGCATGCACTCACTTATACACTCACTAACTCAATCACTCTCAAGCGGTCATCTTGGAAAGGGCTAAAGCCCACTGAAAGATGATCATTCATGTATAAGGACTCATGACCAGGCACATGCAACTATCAATGAATGGATTCGATACTCATTGTGAAATAGATGCTGCTTGCAGGAAGTGGCGCACTGCAAGCGGCTGTATGGGCCCAGTGACAGAGTCTGTCGAGCTTCCGGCCCCTCTGAAAAGTTTTTTTTTTTTTTAAACTTATTGGGCCACACGTGTCTGCCAGTGAAGGGGCCTACTTTGTCTTAAGTGCGCTTTGTGTACAAGCAGAATGTCTTCACCCCAGAAGGTATCCAGTGGTTAACGTGGCTGACTTATTTCCCCACGGTGCTTGCTGTGGTGAGAGAAAGCAAAATGGGAATGACATTGCAGGAGACCAGTGAATGAAGAAGGCTGGTTGAAAGCACATTCAAGTAAGCATATTCTACTTAAATACTTTTATTATAAACAAAAGCTAATCCAGTCTATCAAATCAAAAAAGGTACACTGTTCTAAAAAGAGTGACACCAGCATTAAGTGTGGTTCCCTTTAGAAGCAAAGTTGGGCGGCGCACGGGACACAAGAGAATAGAATCTCTGGCTTCAGAAGCAATTATGACTAATTGTCTACTCGCCTGATTTAAAAAAAGACCAAGCTACAATATTGATTGGTTGACTCATCTGAAAGATCACTCATTGGACAACTGAGTGAGTAGAGACTACACCATCATTACCTTTATTATAGACCACTGTATCTGTTTTTGTTGGAGAAGATTTGTTTCAGTCCTGAAGAAGCACCATGAGCTCTGTATGGACGAGGTAGGCACGAAACATATTGACTATTACACTGGCACAGGGAATAGAGTTTCTCAACCACTCGTATGCGAGGGAAAAGGGTCATTATTCCACTAGACTCGCATTCTTGCTTTTAATCTTGACCAACTCCCTTTGATTTCAATCAAAGGAGTTTATCTCAGGGGAGCTGAGTCAATTTTAACCTCACTTTTCTCTCCACTTCTCCGTACTGTTGGTTTGCACGGTAGTCTGGTTCAGTGACCCCAATGTGGGTCCCGTCAGACATTGCAGCACCAGTCTGGCATGGAGCAAGCTCAATGATGAATCTTGAGGGCATTTGCTTCTAAAAGGAACCACACTTATTGTGGTGTCACTCTTTTTGGATCAGTGTACCTTTTTTGATTTGATAGACATAATATAGGAGGCTGTACACTGGAACAGTTAACCTCCTTGTCCCTGTTTTTGTGAAGTGACTTGGCTAATCCAGGCCTGAAGGATGATTATTGCCTCTCACTTGCAGTGCCTAAGGGCACTGATATTGCTTTTGATTGCGCAAATAGTTGGGGATGCCATTGTTGTCCAGTATTGCTGATCAGATTGCTACTGGTTGCACAGAGCCTGTTTAGTTAAATCAGAGCAGAAGAGGAGGTCTTCACTCGTCGGGTGAACTTCTGAAGTCCTGCCCATGGTGCTGTTTTGAGGGACATCATGGCCCGTGACATCGTACATAGCATCACAGAAAATGGCAACACAGCCCATGACTTCACAGGAAGTGAGATCACAATCACTGACATCAGAGCTTCAGACCTCACACATCTGTTTAGCAGGTCTATCATGAGTAGATTTGAGCACATCACAATATTTAACAAATTAGATTTTGCGGCAGGATATGCAAAAAAAGTGAAGCAACCCTGTCACAAAATCTGGGCCCCAAGTTATACATTTATTTTTTAAAACTCTGCCTCAAATAAATTGGCAACACAGAGACAAGTGGCAGTAAATTTGTTCTGCTTAATTGGTTGCCAAAGTCTGCATTTTGAAATATCTTATGAGGTTAAGAGATCTGCTGCAGAGATCTTTGTGCGCCCGGTAAATCATCTGTGACATAAAGGGCTCATAATACCCTGCACCCTAATAAAAAAAAATTGTGGCATTTAAATTGCTATTTCAGTAAACACTGTGATAGACCAACACATCTGCATTCTTACAGTGCATGCATATGTCTTAAATTGAGGAACTAAAAGTCAAAAGCGTGTCTCTCTTAACTACTTGTGAAGTGATAAGCAGTATTCCTTGCGTTACCTTTCATTGCATTCAGGTGTGAGGCTCCCGATTGCTCCCAGTGAGGATATTCCAACAAAAAGAGGCCTGATGGCCCCTTACCTTCGGCCTTTGTTATGGGTTCCAGCTGGAATCTGGTAATCCTCCTCCCACCTGAACATTGCTGCTCACAACCAAAGCAGACAACATGCAGGCACTGCTGAATTTGTCCCAGTGTCTACAAATTACACAGGTACAAGTTTAGCATATTGTTGTGGTGCCCAATTTCTTGGCAGGGTAAACGGCATCCACCCTGTAAAAAAAAAAAAGGTGCATAGACAGTCTACCCACATCTACACTCGTCTTGTACTTTGGTTCTTACACTTAAATTCATTGGGCAGCGGCATAACGAGGGTGTTACGGTTGCTAAAGCAAGCATAGAAAAGGGGCCCCCATTCCCATGCTGAGTTGTAGAAACAGCCCAGTGACAGTCCACTATTAATAGCTACGCCTCTGGTACGAGGGTGTGGGGGCAAGGGGCAGTGCAGGAGCTACACCCCTGGAGAGGGGACTGGTCCCACAAGCAGTCACCAACCCTTGTAAGTAAGTAACATTTAAATCAGTGACAAACAATATTCATTCGAGTCAATATACAGGACATCCGTCACAAGAAGCACATAAACACATCAGTGTTATATTTTTCTTAATAATTCTGTTGTATAAATTAAGCCTTATTGCCCACTGGTCAGAGCATTAACACTAGTTAATGCCCTTCTTAATGGATAGCCAGTCTTATTTACTTGCCTCCCCTCTCCTCCCCCCCCACTCCCATCAGTCCAGAGCCACAAGCGGGTATAACCTACCCCCACTCGTCCCAGGTTTTGTCATATTTATCACAATTTTTGCACAAAGCTATTTCTTAATTAATATTAATATGGGCTCATGCATGCTGGTAATTCAGAGTATCCTGTTACCTGATGCTTGTGGATAGGTAGCCTCTGCACACTCAAATGAGTCATGTGAGCTTGTAGGAAACTGAATCCATAAAGGTGCAGGTAACTCAACAAATCTTTCTGTTTCCTTCTGTTTCCATCAGCCAAGAACAGAAACAACAATCGTAACCGGAAGAATGCGGCTGCCCACTACAAAGGTAAGTCTGCAACTCTCCTGGCGGTCCATGTAAGAGTAAGGTAGATTCTACCCTACCACCATAGACGCATAGAAGGTGATGCACACCTGAACCATTGCAGCAGTTACACTGAAGCCCCTCACCACACTGAAGATATGTTTACCCACCTCCTGACGGACCACCATAATCCATTATGAAAGTAACCCCCTCTCTGACACTGCAAGACGAAGGGCCTGATTTATATATTGGCGGATGGATTACTCTGTCACAATGTTGATGGATAGCTCATCTGGCAAATTCTAAATCACATTATGTCCTATTGGATTTAGATTTCGGCGGATTGGACATCCATCACCGTTGTGATGGAATAACCCATCCACTAATATCTAAATCAGGCACTCGGACCACCGGACCCCTTGAACTTCAACCTTCAGGCCCTGACCTCTAAATAGAGAAGACCACAAGTCACCTGCACTAACAACAGTGAAGGTAATTACTGCCCCCAATCCTGCAGCCAGACGACTATAGAAGTAGGTCTAAATGACAACTCTTCCCTTCTCTCTGCAGCCCCAAGTCACTATAATGCTGACCCAGCCCTACCACTAACATTATAAGTCCCTCCACCCCCATTGACTAAGAGCGTAGCCCCTGCTGTCAGGATCAGATCAGTCCTGCAGGATCTGGGGAACTCTGGGGTGATAGAGAATTCTTGTGATAGGTGTTGCCTTTTAGCACTGAGCAATGCAGATATCCTGCTTCGCTCACCAAGATACATGACTCACGCAACTGTAGGAAAAACACCTACTAACTTTGTTGGTATTGTAAACTCTGCATTTAATTTCTGTTCATTTTTCAACTAATTGTGTTAACTTTTTTTCTTATAAACCTAGAAACAAACATTAGCATGTACTTAGAAAATTGTTTGCAGATGATGATACCACATGAGATCATTTTTAAAAGATTTCCCAAAACCATGAATGTCTCCATGACTTATTCATCCAACTTCAAAGCGCTATCTCTTTAGTCTATCAGAGTTACAGTGACCATTTGAAGATCTCAGTGGCTTGAAGTCTAGCTGTGAACATGTTTGTAGTCCTTTACCTAGTAGTACTGATTTTTTAACTTGTTTTTTAATAAAATATTTCTCATAAACCAAAACACAGCACCACAGAAAGCCACCCAATCAATCTGATAATTGTTCAGGTGAAAGCAAAGACATCAGCATTTCATGGATGAAACGTATTTAGCCCGAACATTGTTATGCCTCCTATTTATATCAGTTCATAAATATAGCTTCCATGTCTTTTGTAGTGCTTTCTATGAATTATTTATTATTTTCGTGAAAAAACTTTACTAATATGAAAATATATTAAAACAATATCAGTAAGGGTGGTGCAACAATTATAATAAATACAGTCAAGAAACCATCCTCGGGCCCAGCCACATATTCCAACTACAGGCCCATCTCCTTCCTACCATCCTTGTTAAAGATCTTAAAGAAACTCATCAACAACACCTCAAAAACCCACCTCAGCAACCCCCAGTTCCTGGACCCCACACAGGCTAGATTCAATCCCAACCACAGTATAAAAACAGCACTCATTGTTACCGCACATGACCCCCACGTAACCTTTCTCCAGCGTTTCACACAGTTTCACCCCATCCTCATCAGGCACCTGCTTGTGATTGGAATCCAAGAACCCACTTTACGCTGGCTCTGCTACTTCCTAATGAATAAAACACAAGCTGTCAACCTATCACCGTACTCCTAGGAAGCCTGCAAACTCATCAGTGGAGTGCCTCAAGGTTCACCACTCAGGCTGACCCTTTTCAAGGCATACATGATCCCTCTGGGCAAAGACATCCCCACACACGACATCAACTTCCTCTCCCATTTTAATGACACACAACTCATACTCGCCCTCTTGTATAAGACCCTGAACACAAGAAACAAGTTCACCGCCTGCATGTCCGAAAAGTTGCTAATTGGATGAAAACCAAAGCCTCAAGCTCAGCACTGATAAGACAGAAGAAATTATCTTCGGCAACAACACCTCACCATGGGACTGCAATTGGTGGGTGGCTGAACTCTGATCCACACTCATACCCGGCAGTCATGCCAAGAGCCCCAGACTAATCATCCACAGCAGACTGGACGTGACCACCTAAGTCAATGCCGTCACTGCATCCTGCTTTCACGCCCTGAAGCTGCTGAGGAAGATCTTCAAATGCCTCCCAAGTGAAACTATGAAAACCATCACTCATACCGCAGTCACCAGGAAGCTGGACTATGGGAACACCCTCCATGCAGGGATCACCAAGCAGCTCACTAGAAATCTACACACCATCCAGAACTTGGCAGCCAGGCTCGTCCTCAACCTCCCACACAGACCTCACCGCACACTTCGGGGAGCTCCACTGCCTCCCAATACACAAAAGCACTTATTTCAAACTCCTCACACACACATTCAAGGCACTACTCAACTTAGGTCCCAGATACGTGAACAGTCGCATCTCTTTCCACCAGCCAACCAAACACCTCTGCTCCACAGGGCTCCTACTTGCACACGTCCCACACACATACACAGAACCAGGTCAGGAGTACGGCCTTTCTCTTGCATCAGTTATAAAGCCTGGAAGCCACTCCACATCAGAGGTTCCACCTCTCTTTATAAATTCCACAAGAAGCTGAAGACCTGACCTTTCAGTTAACCAATCTACCATAGGCAGGGCTAGGCACAGACACCAGCTTAGTGCCAGGATACCCTCACGGGTGATGGTAAACGTTACAAGTACACTTAACATATCTATGATGTATTGAACCAAAGAAAGAGGATTCCAGGGTTGAACCTCTGGGTGTGAATAATCTGTATTTATAACGTGTTTCCTTTGTAGAATAGATTATTGTTGTCAAAAACTATTTTTGGTTTTCCTGAAGAAGGTATTTATGGTTGTAAGTTGTCATGGCTTGCATTAAAAAGGCAATTTTTTATTAACAGTTTTTGAATTCAAACTCATAAAATGAAGTTAGATTGAAAAATTACAGTCTGGAGTGATAAGTACTCTGATAAACTCCTTAGTAAATACATGGAGTTTTATAAATTGTTGCAAACTGTTAAGTCAAAGTTTGGAAAAAACTGAAAAAATGCGGTAGTTTAAATTAGCAGTGTAAATGTGGCAGACATGTTTCTTACTTTTGTGATCGAGATAAACTAACCGAAACATGAGATTTGTTTAAAGGTGGGTATTCTGGGACAGCGATTCTGTTACAGCGCAGAATAAGATAGAGCCAACCTTTGAATAATCGATATTTGGTTAGGGAGGAGTGGGTTATACTGAAAATCGACTAGCAACCGCACCTCTGGTTGGACACAGGCATTAATGGTTTGTGTGCAAACTTTAGTTTACACATACTTGTTACAGATGCAGCTGGGATGCAAATTGGTTAAGCGGGTTCCCAGACTTTGTAGATGGGGAACAGTGAGCCCAAGCATGACATATCCATAGATGTGATCATTGCCAGTGGAAGGGATTGCAAGCCTCACGGGATGTACGGACAATGAGGACGACCTGCCAGCAGCACAGGGGACAAGGGCGGTGGAGGGCGATGGCTCTCTCCAGTGCAAGTTATGCAACCTCCACATTTGGAATCTCTGAGAATTATCAGCACTTGTTCCCAGTCCCCTGTACAAGGAAACATGCGTGTTCTATCAGAATTGATGAAATTAGGGGCAGCAAAGCACAGAGGAACAGGGCTCCTGTGTTGGCAGTGTAGCGTCTTACACACCTTTGTTTCTTTTTGCTCTGACTATGGCAAGGGTAACACTCTTACCCGCCCACTACCACTTTGGAAGTAAGTCCACAAGCTCCATGAAGGTAAAGCACTTGCCTTATTGACCACCAGAGAGATAAGTCACCTCCCACATCACATGGTCACAGTAGTAAGTCAAGCCACTTGTTTACCTCTGAGCTCACTGACTCGAAGAAGGTGCCAGCAGGCAAGGCCTGTCTGTCCAAACAACTGGCTCATGGTGCTGCCTACACCCCACAGCAAACCAACGAGGAGTGCAGCCAGCAATACCAGACTAGGATGGGACAAAGTATAGACAGTCTCGTGGTGCTTCTGGACACGTGTGTGGTCAAGGTGCCTGGTGAGCATAATCAGGAGTCGAGTCAGATGTAGTGTGTGCGTTGGGGTTAGCAGTACATATTGGTCAAACGGTGGCACAGCTTAATGGCTAATTTACAGCTGGTTGTTCAGTTTTAACCATAATAGGGGAAAAGGATAAAATATCGTTTAACTTGGGAGATTAAGTCCTCATAAAGCATTTTAAAAGATGGGAGCGCATTACATAAACTTATGCTTCTATATAGGAAATTAGGAGTTCGCGGAAATAGGTTGTTATTGATGGTTTTTGGATTCTTTCAGAGGAATGATTAATTACAAGAAATGCTTTCTCATTAAAAGTAGTTGTCAAGCCGCTTAACATCAAGAACGGATATCTTTTTATTTCTCTTTAACATTTAACCCAGTGTGTCTGCCGCATGTGGGCGCCACTAGCCTCTGTTCGCATGTAGATTGTTTCACAGTCCATGGCTGCTTTTTTCTCATTTCTGCTTTTGTAAATGCCATACAATAAAAAGTTAAAATAGAAAGCATATAAAATATTCAAATATATACCTTTCCACGATAATTTGCATAATAAAGAGTATCCTAGAAATAAACAATGAAAGCATTGGCATTTCTGTACCAAAACCCACCCCAGGACCCACCACACCACCCACCCCAGATTGAGCAGCGAAAGCTTGGAAGCCTTTGCAAAAAGTAAATATGGCCTCAAAAACCCTAGCGTGCAAAGTAGTATGGACTAAAACAAGTCAAGTCTGGCTTAAGGTGTTGGTCATGGCATGTGGCCACTTGTGGGATTGAGCGCCATAAACAGCTATTTTGAATGTGTGTCTTTTGAAACAGACAGATGCTGGAACCCAATCAAAGCAGGCCAGATCTTTACCACACCAGTGAAGCTCTCACACACATGCTGTCCTTTGGGAACGCCAAGGAGAGAGATTTAGAGACTAAAATGGGTAAACTTTTAAAAAAAAGATAATACTAAAATAACTTTATTTCCAGCTTAAAAACGTGAATCTCCCATCTGAATTGGGAATGTTGACATGTGTAAGCCACATCAATCTGCTCGCTAGAAAAGGCAATACAAGTAGAAAAGACGTAAACCTATTACTAAAATCCGAAGTAAAAAAATGTATGAGTTGTTTCAAATTGAGCGCAGCAAAATAAGAATTGAAATGTATAACTAATTTACAAATGTCCTCACAGTGACCACGCTACGATATTTCTGTACTAAACAATTAAATAAGGTATGCAAAATAAAAATGAAATGAAGTAAATTTATCAAACTCATATAGCAAACTAGTACGATAGAATTGAAAAACCAACCTAGGAGGAGTTACTGTGGAGGGGCGGATGAAGGCAGCATGCCTCCACACAGTAATATGACAGTGCATCTCTAGAAGTGTTTTCTTGGGAGTGGGGTGCAGAGTGAGCCACAGATCCAGTGGTGAGTCCCACCTACAGTGGACAACCAGGGTGAGAGAGAGAAACGTGAAAGCAACTGAAAAAAACATAGGGTTCAGCAGACACGACTCAGAGATACATTTTCAGCATTTATTCTTTTAAGGCGCATTCCTTTTCAACACAGTCCCAATCCAGGACAAAGTGAAGTTTATTTATTTTATAGCTCTTGTATCCTTCTAAGCAGTAAGATCAATCCAGATCTGTGCGCAGTGTCTGGAATAAATAAGCCTCGTCTTTTTCCTTTGAATTGGCCCTCTTCAGACACCCTCAGGTAGTTCTTATACACCTCCATTCTTCCCTCTGAGGGTTTCAAAGACCCTCCACTGGCCCTCTGTTGGCCTTCTAGGTAGCCTTCAGACACCATCACCCTGCTCTCCCTCAGTAGCTGTCTGGCAAGCATGTTCCACTGTTGCTACAGCATCCTATGGTTTTTAGGCCCAGACACCTTTGACCTGCCATGTAGCTTACCTCAGGAGACCCACAAAGACTCCTCGTCCATGCCCTGGAGACCCTTGGACTCCTACCAACTCTAATAAAAGCATCGGACACTACTGGTCTGCTCTTGAGAGACACTCAGCACCCCCCATTGAGGCCCTCATTATGACTGGCACAATTTTACCTGGAGCGATAACTTCCTGTTAAACTACACCACCACAATTACAAGTGTCTTTGGACCTAAAATTATAGGGTCCGCAAACTCCAGACTTGATCATTTTGGACTCGGGACACTGTAGATGTCATTGATGCAGATGCCCTGGCTGATCCCTGCGGGAGCTAGAGGGGACCAGAAAAGGCTCCCCCTAGACAGTATGAAGACCGCCTTTACCCCTCGTTCCCCCAATCCACCTCTCCACCACCCACCACACTTTTCCAGTCACTTTCCGCGTCCACAGAGAAATTGGAAAACGTCTGCGGTTTTCTTCCTGGAATTGAGGAAAACCGCAGGACAATGAACTCGAGGTCTATGTAGGTATTTCTCTTTCTGGGAGGAAAACTTGTAATCAGGGTATAATTCTGATACAGAAATACCATCCAGAATCGGGAATTCTGACCTTTCAGTATCCGGAAGAGGATGTGGACTAATGTTCAGAGATGCCGACTTTGGAAATGGGGAACCAGGTACGAGTCTCAGCGTTGTCTCAACATCCTGTGATTTTTAGCAAATCACGTAATCTCCCTGTGCCTAATTAAAAAATGAAAGTGTCCTTTTGTAATGTAACTGGTGCTCTTGTGAAAGGCTCCAATACCTCCTGGTGGAGTTTGTGCTGTATAAAACAGCAAAACATCCCTGCACCTCCGTCCACCAAACTCGTAATGAGAGCCTCGGTCTTTAGAGCCCCCAGCCAGCTCTCTGGTCACAGCAACATGCCCTAATATAGCTATTAGAGACCTCTAGGCAGTGCTTAATTTGAGCCAGTGGTTTCCGGTGTGGGGCACCAGCGCTTACTTTTGAGGGCCAGCACTTAGTTTTCTGTATCAGGCACTTACTGTGAGCAAAAGACATATGGGAAATGTGGTGGCAGAGAGTGGCTGTAAATGGATTAAAGGGACCCAAGATGGCTCGCACATTTAAATGCAGCAGCTGTGTGTTTCAAAAAAGTGCTTTGGGCACCGCTGCGATTTTATTTGCAAATTAAGCACTGCCTCCAAGTGTCCCTCCAGAAACAGTAAGCTTAACTTCCGACACCACCAACAAGCCATCCCTGCCTACTCTCAAACTCCTCTAATCAGCCCTCAGAGATCATCTGCAGATCAGCAAGACTTCAAATACCCCGTTTCCTCTCACACATACCAACATTTGAGAATTAAAAGGAGAGAAATTTGAAGGAAAAAAAAGTACAAATAACTTCCCTGTTAACTTGCGTTGAAATAAGCACATTTTTAGCTTTAAAATCTAGTCTTCTGCCTAAATTGGGAGTGCTTCCAGGTGCCTGGTCATTAGCTCCCTCAGCCAGCCCCCAGCTCACCTTCAGCTGGTCATGGGGGTCCCACCAGATGCCCCTCAGAAATCCTCAGTCTGCCTGCCTTCAGAAGTGCCCAGCAGACCCTAAGAGACTTCTCCTCAGCTACCCACCAGCCACTCTCATCTACCCTTTTAACACCCTAGCCCATTGCCACAGGACACTGGCTGATCTTCAAGATCCCCAGCAGGCTGCCCCTGAGACACCTCCACATGGCCCTTGTCAGTTTGCTCTTCGAGACCCTCCGATTGTCCCCCCCAACACAGCTAGTCCATAAACATTCCCCCTCGCGGTGCTTAGAGCCATTTGTGTGCACCAAGCACCCCCAGAAGCCCTTCAGAAGTCAATGTGGCACCCTCACAGACCCTCTGACAGACTTCATAGTCCGCCTAAAAACTAATCCAGCTAGGTTTTGGAGAGCATCATGCAGCCTTAAAACACCAGTCCCAACTGAATATCTCCGTATAATTTAGTGTTTGCTGCCACCTGTAGGTCACGATTGGTAAATCCAGAGCGACTTGCCTGTCTTCTTTTCTCAATCCTATTTCTGTGAGGTGCCTCGTGTTTCGTGGCTTGCAGCTAGTTTAGGTGACTGGCTGACCGCACGGTTTGATTCCTAGCTGTAAAATCTATTTTAGTTTGCAAATTCAACGTAATGACCAGTGAATGTAAAACTGTGGAATGAGAATAAAACTTGTTGAACTGAGCCAAAGAGAGCTCATGACTATTGCAATTTTCAAACCTTGTTAAAATGCAGCGCACTGGCTCGTACCTTGCAATGACCGTCCTGTTCAGCACACTCCACCGAAAGGAAGACTCTTGTGGGTACGTGTGCAGGTGCAAATTACAGATCTTCTAAGGGCGCGTGCCTCGCTCACTGGGCTGGACTGTGTAACACTTGGTAGCTGAGAGTCAAGGGGGCCAAATGTGTTATGGCCAGTTTACATCACAGAGATACGATTGGACAGCATCGGTGAAAGGACCAGACCAACTGTGGGCAGCATGGGTGAAAGGATCGGAGTAATTGTTTGCGCTGTGGCAAAGGAATCCCTCTGCGCCGTGCAAACAGGTCCAGTGGAAGCCTGAGTAGAAATTCAGACTCATCAGTATGCTTTAGATAGGAATTATTCTGCAAAATGCTGCAGCCGGGATGCACCGTCCCAAAGTCAATGCCGGACGGGCTTAACGGGAGGCAGGCTTTTCCCCAGGAGGCTTGAAGGGTGAGGTGCTGCTTTTGTTAATAGGGGGCTGGTTTTGTAGCAGTGCAGTTGTTTTAAAAGCCCTGCAGAGATCCTTGCATAACCAAAGATTTTGAGGCACCAATACAAGTTCCAAGATGACTCTGGTGGTTATTGTCCCTGCTGGAGAGAGAAGGAGTTTTGTCTAGTGGCAGTGTTGACTCATCTAAGGTAGCACAGAGGGTTAATGTGCTTGCTGCAAAGAATGTGTACATCACATAACAGTATTTTATGTGCAATGCTCAGTGGATACTGCTTTTGTCACAGAGCTCCTTTTGTTTCTGTGCAGTTCATGAGTTACAATCATAATCTGACATAGTGAGCTGTGAACTGCATAAAAGAGCTGAATGCAAACTGCATGGTACAGTTTAGAAAGCTGTGTATTTCCCCAGTCTTTGATTATGGGTAGAAATAAATTTGTATTACTAAAGTCAACCCTAACCGCTGTGTTACATTCTGAATCCTGAGTTTACGCTTCCCCAGGCCAAGCACTCTTAGAAGATGCCCATCAGTACGAATGACATGTGAGTCCTACATCTTGTAGTCTTCTGTGTCAACATTTTCTATACACTGATCTACACACATATGATTTATTGTGTGTGTGTGTGTGATGTAAAGTGCTCCGACACTCTACACTGGTAAGAGAGGTGCTATAAAACAAATGAAATGCATGTAAGAGAGCGGCTACAGCAAGATGAACGGCACTGTTAGAGGGCAACGGTGAGAGATAAAGATTGCTGTATCCTGGTGCACTATAAGGTCATCATTTACTATGCTTTAAAAACTAATACAATTAAACAAATAATGAAAAACATGTTGAAAATTCTTTCAAAATCAGTGCATTTTACAAGGGCTGCTTTGGGTTCCCAGGCCGGCCCTGCTCAAATTGCCAGAAATGCAATGCTAAAGTAGTCTCAGTCTAAAAATGCACATTGAAGGGTTGGCTCATTGGTCCTTGGGACTGTTGTCTGCTCCCCAAAATATCCAAGATTGTTTTTGACACAGTGGAAGCTGCTCCTCAGCAGCTGCCACTGTGCAAGTAGTGACTACCGGACAAAGGCAGTCCGTGACCTGTCAGTGCCCTGCGACCGAATGAGTGGTGACAGACCCCTGATACATTTACTTGAGATTCACAAGGAATGAAGAACACCCCTTTGCTACCCCCAACCTTGCACTGTTGACATCATGAGTTACAAAGGCATTTACACCATGCAGTGTCATTTAAATACATTTTGATTTATTTTACCCTTGCCCAGTGTTACTCTTTGCCCACACTGCCTTTTCAAGGGCGGAGATATGTATTACATGCAGCAGGAAGACCTTTTATGTTGTATTCTACATATGAACAGAATAATCAGTCTCTGGGAATAAGACAAGACTGATATACCAACTCAAGAGGAAGTAACAGGACCCATTCTCTTTCAGACAGTGCAGGTAACTCCCACATGCTAAATGAAAGGTAGAGCAATCCCTTCCAGCTAATTCCAAGCACTGAATTCTACTCATTCAGCCCCTCGCCCACCCGACAGACCCCCACTAATCCTGGCTGCATCATCCTACAGGAGGCTTCAAGATGCTAACTGATGATGCTGCGGTAAGACAACTGTAGGGAGCTGGTGCCCCCACAAGAGGGTGCTAGAGTGCACCTGTATGTTAAATAGACTATCTTTTTACCTTTCATTTTCAAACGTAGATGCAATGGGGCGCTGGAACCCCTCGTAATGTTCATGTTCTGTTTGATGAAATGGGCGTAGATGAAATTGACTTGAAAGTTTATGTGTTGGAAGATTTCATAGTCTTTGAAATAACATGAATTCAAGACTAGGAGCGCTTTGTGTAGATTTACTGGCAGGATTAGGTGCTGCAGGAAGGAGCTACACATTTGTACACTTATATTCTCCAGTGTTAGATCTTTCATAGATTCACATGTGTGTATTAGGCAGTAGATGTACTTCTTGTGGGGGGTCATCAATATGAAGTCTTTTTCTCCCACAATTGTCACAATTTCTGAAAAGTCCTTTTGTAGTTTGGTGGGCCATCCTGTCCACTAGAAATCCAAGATATCTGAAAGAAAGTTTCCTGTCAGAATAGCTGTAGAGAAAGAAGCGGACCAGAGCTCAGGGAGATTCCCTTCACATGACGTGCGGTAGAAAATCTCAGTGAAACAGCCTCTGTTGGGTGAGTCCTAGAGGGTGCCGTAGCCTGATTGATTGTAGTTCAGATTTGGTTCTTTTTTTTAATATATATATATATATATATATATATATATATATATATATATATATAAAGTAACATATAGGCCATTCAGGCATAGTGCAATACACTTACTGCTATGTATATTTAAGGTTACCGTGGGACTCCCACCTCGTCGCCGGGGATGATTCAAGCATGTGAATGTATGAAAGATCCAATACTGAAGAACTACAGTAACAGGTAAGTAAAGCATTTTCTTCCCAGCTCCATTTCTTGTCGCTGTATAATGTGAGTGATGGAGGTGAGTCCTCTGTGATCTCAGAAGCCAGACTGCTGCTGGTCACTACAATGTTGGAATGTTGTGGGAACATTGGCAATACAGGCTCGAAAGTGTTTAGCTTTATGAATTGAGCACCTCTAATCTGCATTTTGTTATGTTTTTTTCAGTAAAATCTGGAAACGGCCCTCCGCAAGCCCAGGCAGGTAATTATACAGTAACTTGTACAGCCATAGTGCACACGTGGTTAGCAAGGTGTGGGAGACTTCATACATTTGTGCTTACTGCAGGTAATGTTTGTGGTAATATCAGAGAAATCAACAGCAAAAACCTACCCTCCAGACCAGAAAACATGCCCACAAACAGCCAAAAAACAGCCCACACACTGACTTCCCAGACAAGCCTCTTTGCCACAGTATGATTGCCCTAAAGACCAACCCAACCTTCGAGATTGCTCTACCCAGAGACAAGACATTCAGGGCTGCCTGCATTGTCATCCCCAACGCTGTGCAGCATGTCTAAATAAAAAGAAAAACAAAAAGGCTCACCCTGTCATTTTGTAGGTGTTCGCATCACCCGTGCGCAACCTTAAAATGGCACAGCCATTTTTTACCTTTTTATTTGTTGATCCTATTGGGATTGGCAAATAAAGAGAAAAAATGTTGAAAAGCGTTATATGAGGCACGGGTGAGGGAAGCTATAGAGAGGGACAGGTGGGGTGACACGGAAGGCAGGGTGGAAGCAAAATGAATGGCAGAAGCAAAACAGTGTGGGGGTGGGAAGGAGAAGCAATACAAGACAGAAAAGGCGGACAGGGGAGGGGGAAGCAAAATGGAGGGTGGGTTGGGGACAAGAAGCAATGGCAGGAGAGCAACGTGGAGCGGGTGGGGCAGGGGCACACAGGTAGAAAGCAACGCATGTGATAACACAAGGGATAATGCAACATGGAATGGGGTGTGGAGACGCACAGCGGCAACAGGGAATGAAGGGGGAAAAAAAATACATGATGGAGACAAAACGTATACACTCTCATAGAATGCTTAACCAAAAGGTCAAATGTAGTGCGGTGGAAGTATAGAAGCCAATCATTCAAAAGAGATGTCAGAGACTGTGCTCCTTGGATGGAACAAATACAAGATTGACAAGCTGGGACACGAATAACAAGCAGGGAAATGAAAGTGACATGAAAGCCAACCAATGGTAAGCAGTGGGCGAGCTCCAAGCCCCTGTATTTTCCTAGGAAGCCTACAAAATGTCGTTCACTGCACTGTCTAATAGGCTGGCCCTAAAAATGAGTTGTAGGACATTCTCATCGTTGTCCAAAAATTAGCACACCCCAGCATGTCTGGGCATTGTCAAGAGCTGAGTAAGTGTGAACTCCCAAGAGCTGAGTGAGTCTGAACGTTACTAAGCACTGAGTGAGTGAGTTTCAAACCCCTGACGCCAGAGTATCTGCAGCCTCCCAGACATTATCTTGGTTTAGCTTATGCTTGTTTGTCCACCAGTCAACGCTGTTGTGCTTGTTGCACTTAGCTCTAGTTTATTGCAGTCACTCAGTGACTGAATGACTGGCTGAGGCAGCTTCACTGTGAAAACACATCATACAGGTGCCGGCTAGTGAGCCCAGCATGCAGCCTGTCTGAGCTGCGACTACAACTAAATCAGAAAATACCACCTAGCGTGTTTAAGAATTGAGTAGCGCACAACACAGTATCCCAGTTAATTTACTTTTTTCATTGCAACTTCTGTCACATTTTTCCAATTGAGAGTTAGAAGTTGTCTGACGCCATCTCCTTCTCAGTCCTCGCGTTTCTCGGACACATTTCAAGTGCGGAAGAGAAGCATTACTGTTTTACTTTATATGGGGCCAGGGGCGTGGTTTCCGAGGTCGAGGGTGGCTTGGGGTGTTACACCACTAATAAATGTATTCAGTCCTAAATAGTTGGGTACAGGTGATATAAGTGCTTAAGGGTATGGTGAGATGCTTGTCAGATTTCACTTGGGATTTTTACATACACATATACTAGTTTCCGGGTCAAAGGTCTTGAAACACTGTTACTTTACAAAATATTAAATTATAAGTAACCCTCACAATCCACTCTCCCACTTCCCCCTTCTTCAATAAATGTATTTTAATCAACGTGATTGTTGGGAAATCTGAGAATTACACCCCCCTCACTGACCAAGCCATCCATGTGTGGGGCACTCCTATCAGAATATCAAAACGCACACAAAGTAACAAAGTACCATGTAATTCTCTCCCTGAGAGTATAAGGGAGTTATAAACCCGGCGGCTGCAGAGTATCCTGTGTGACCTGCATTAATCCTGGTAAAATGCCCCATTGGGTTCAAGCATTTGTCTGCTGCATCGCCTTCTCACTCCCCGCTTTTCTCTGACACATTTCAAGTGCAGGAGAGAAGCATTACCTTTTCACTTTATGTGGGGCCAGGGGCATGGTTTCGGGGAACGGTGCTCATAAATGTATTCTGTACTAAATAGTTGGGGACGGGTGCTGTAAGTCGCGTATGATGATGAGTTTGTCGGATTTGACTTGGAAATTTTATCTACACAAGCAGACAAAAACACATTCTCTTGTCTCTGCTTTAAAGGTCTTAAAATTGTAAATTTTACAGAATATTGAGTTATAAGTCTCCAAGCTCTGCTTATGTGTGGGCACTCCTATCAGAATATATAAAAAAACACAAAGTACCTTTCAAATTCTCTCCCCGAGGGTAGTGGGGAGTAATAAACATGGCGGCTGCATAGTACTCTATGTGACCTGCTTTAATCCGGGTAAGATGCCCCAGTGGGTAAATGCACGTGTTGCTTGTGTAACTTGCATTCTTGGTAAAATAACTCGGTGTGTTGTGCACCTGCCGTAAACATATGCATGTAAGAGATAAGACGTAGGTTTGAATCCTGCAGGTTTTAACTAAATTGTTTTTTCTTCTAAGGTTATCTTAATCACGGGAAAATATCTGTTCCAGCCCCTCATTGTACTATTATCATTACAACTGCTTTTCTTTAGTTTTCCTTTTGACATCCATAATATTTTTAAAGCCTTAGGGAGTGAGAAAAACCCTTCCTCCCGGTCTTTAAATCTTGGCCAGCTTCTGGAGCGGTGTGACAGGGAGCAGCTTTGTTCCCCCGAGGGGCTGCTGAGCCTCTAGACAAGTTGTGAAAATGTCCGACTGGTGTCCCTTTCACGTCTGAGGTTGCCTCCCATTCTAGAACAACTGGACAAAAGGAATGGCTCCTTTCCCTCGAAGTGAGACCCTTTTAAGGGGGGTGGCACAGTAAAAAAGAGCCCCCAATCTCAAGTCCTCGGCAGGATGTAGCTCAGTCCACACTGAAAATTCACAGACCTCCAGTGCTTCAGTCCCAGAAGACAGAACAACGAGCCAGGTTGCAGTGTCCCAATTCACAGTTGCTTGCTGCCACCTACTGGCAATTTAAGGATACTACATTTTGGTATGTTTATGCAAAACACACAGCTAAGCTAGCACCGCTGTTAATGTTTATTTCCACTGCTGTGCTACATCTGGGTAAAAACTATAATCGAGTAATTACCGAGCAGCATTTGGGGTCCCATATTAAAATTTTCCACAAAGGAAGAGAATCTAAGACTCTCTGATCCCATTACTACTAGTTAGTGGTAATGGCCATGGTCTTTGTATGCTCTATTTTATTTTTGTTTGTTTTTTAATGTATTTAATTATTTGTTAAGCACACACCCAAAACAGACAGTCTCTTGGTGCCAGTGATGTATTATAGATAAAGTTCTTAAAAAGATGCTGGGCCCACTACTGAGCTTCATCCTTAGGTGGAAACCTCGAGGGCTGTGATGTTTTCAGAGCCTGTAAACCCAACGAGTGTAGGGTTGAGTTCCAGATCTGTGGACCAACATGGAAAACCTGCGATCTCCAGTGAACTCCTGGGATCCTTTAGGAGTATCCTAGTGTCTCTTTAAAGATGGTCCTTTTTTATTGTAGCATGTTAGGGCTGGTAAGGTCTTCCCTCCGTGTTCTCAGCCTCAGTACCCGCCTGGCTGCCATGCTTTGGACAGGTGTCAGTCAGCCTATCAGGCCCTCAGCCAAAGCCGCTACTATCTTAGAGTGTGAAGTGATTTGAAGTGATCTCACTGTGTTATCGGGTGTCTTCCAGATTTGGGTCAGAGCTTGTTTTAACTCCCAGTGGCAGGTGAAGACACCGCAAACAACTGAACCTATAGGAGCCTCGAAACTGAGAGAGGAGGCTTATACCACTTTGATGTTTTAGCAAAAGTGGTTGGAAGCCTAAAGTGTATGCGACCTGAGCAGCTCCTACCCTTGCGCTCGTTCAGCACTAGGTAACCCACCGCAGTTCATCCAGTGAGTAACCTGCTTTTGCCGTTTTTGGGTATTGAAAATCATTCCCAGGACCACAGATGCGCAAATAAATTGGTGTATCATCAGCACAGACATAGGACTGCAGGACTCTGACCTTCTAGAGGGCAAATGGCGGCCAGAAACAGATGTGAAACAGGAGACATTCCAATAGGAAAATGCTATTCAGCCTCAAGCACTGGAAAGCCCTGCGCCACTCCTGACTGTAGGCCTGTGGGGACATTCTGAAAGGTCAAAGCCTTTAAACGCCCGTGGGAAACAACTGCATGTCTTGTGAAGTTGTCAAGTGACCCTTCCCCCACCCTGCCAGCCCTTCACAGGCAACAGCCTCTCAGAATGTGTCCATACCTTCTTAGAGGTCCAAAAAAAAGGGAGCACACTGCCTCACACTCCAGCAAAAAGTTGGCCCCAATGCATCTTGGTAAATGCAGTCAGATTCTTTCACATTAACAAAAGTAATCAAAGTCTTTCACCTTAGTAGGTGCGCCTAATGAGAGGTACAAAAACCTGTGAAGACGTTTGGCGGCATTTCAAGCGACCCCTTCAGTTACATACGCTCTCTGCTGATGATGGCGGAAAGCCAGAAACACGCGTCCAGAGAAACGGCACTCGCTGCACCTACCTTAGGTGAAAGACTTTCTACAGCGATACGGCACTTGCTGCACCTACTTAGGGTGAATACTTTTTTTGAAAAATTCTCACTATTTATATTTAAATGACTGCATTTACCATGATGCCTTGGGGCTATTTTCCACTTGAATGCAAGGCAGTGTGCTCCCTTTTTCTTTTTGGATGTCTGAATGACGGCTCCCGTGAGCCTCTTGCTGACGAGCACTGGCGATGCACTTGTGCGCCTAATGAAGGTACAAAAACCTGTGAAGACGTTTGCCGGCATTTTAAGCGACCCCTTCAGTTACATACGCTCTCTGCTGATGATGGCGGAAAGCCAGAAACACGTGTCCAGAAATACGGCACTCGCTGCACCTACCTTAGGTGAAAGACTTTCTACAGTGATACGGCACTTGCTGCACCTACTTAGGGTGAATACTTTTTTTGAAAAATTCTCACTATTTATATTTAAATGACTGTATTTACCATGATGCCTTGGGGCTATTTTCCAATTGAATGCAAGGCAGTGTGCTCCCTTTTTCTTTTTGGATGACCTTCTTAGAGGTGAAGGCCGCTCTGAGAAGGTCAATACCCAGTCACAGCGTTTGAGGGCAAAACACATCTATGCCTAAACTGACAAGCTGATGTTTTGGGCCAAAAGCTTCATATTTCCACATATATAAGGCAAATATTTGAAGAACAGTCTTTACCACTAGGGAGTCCCAAGCCAGTAAGATTGATGTAATCTGTCTAGTATCTGACCCTGCAATGGCTACATAAAGTGAGCTATAGCACAACTGTTTTATGGTGAAGATTCTGAGATTTGTGCATTATTTTCACTCGCCACCCACCACTAGAGTGGACAAGAGGGAAACATGTAAGAAGTGAAATGTGCAGTTCAAGAAAGCTGCTATTAACATTCAAAGGCCGCGTAAACTCGTGCCTTATGAACGGCGGCGCCTTTGTGCTTGTGGTTCATCCATACGCAATGCGGAAATAGTTTAATGATGACTTTGATGGCATTTTATGAATCTGCACCCCCTTTTCCTCCAGTGCAGCAACTCTTTAACACAATCCTCGGACCCTTCGGGCGGACTGGTGAAGGGAGAGAGCGACCTTCTAAGGTGGAAATGGCGCCAGGCCAGGGCACCTTCATGTTCATCCCCACAGGGGAGTTGGGATGGGCTGTACAAGATTAGTGCTGGAAGGAATCGCATCGAGTTTGGCATAAGAACACAGACCGCATTGTGTGCGTGCCTTTCCCAGACCTGGAAAACATCTGCAGATTTTCATAGCTTTAAAAACAATATGGGTTTATCTGAGCTGGAATCTTCTGAGTGGCATGGAATACAACTGACTGTCCAGGGCTGCTCCTGTCGTTCAGTGTGGCTTGATGCTCAGGGGCGCCATTCTGGGGAGAGTGGGCAGGGCTGGCACACCATCCCAAGTGAGAGCCGGGCTGCATTGAGGCATATAGGCTCACACTCGCATCTCAAATAATGTGTGTTTTATTCTGTATAATGATTCGCTGCCCTGTACTCCATGCCCAGAGCCATCTTTAACCCTCATCCCGAACTCTACACTGGTAGCGTGCACACTCTGCGGATGGCCCCCGAGTACCACGCACTCCTGTGCCGTGTGCAATCGATGCAGTCCGATAAGGCATTTTTGAAGTGTACAGAACTGTGGGTTTTTGTGTGACTCCTCAGTAAAGATTCCAAAAGTGAAATATTTCCTCCTGCGTTCGATTTTGGGGAGCCGCTATCAGCTTGGCATGACACAGTGAAGCTAAGGTGAGGTCCCAAAGATGGATTTTCACCTCAAATTCCAAGAGGCGATTGCCGGTAAGCGAGAGCACGAGAGCTGCGGTCACTGGACACACCGTCCCTGCTGGGTGAACTTCCATTCTGTGCAGCCAGTGCCCGCTGGATGCAGCCAAAGGCCGTGCTTTAAATGGGCAGGTACTATCCTGTACTCAGTGCCGACATTTCATTAATTTGAAAGGGTGAGTACCTGCACTTCTCATCACTTGTACAGTGTAACGGCACTTCTCAGTAGCATAGGTATTCTGAGGTAGTGGTTACCTGTACATTTTTATATTTCCAATTAAAGCAGAGGCCAAAGGGCGGTCCCAGTTGGCATTGGGGCTCATTAGTGGGAGCAGTGCTTTGCCAAGCAACTCATCCTGTGCCCGAGTAGCTGCAGGCACGGCCAAGGCTGCGCCTAACAAGGGCTCTGAGAGGAATGCCTGCACATAAGTGCTCGCCTCGAGCCGTATTATGAGGGGTGCGCAGATGTGCGCCCGTTCTGTGAAGAGGACGCATTTATTTTTCCAGGTTGTGCGCTCGCCCCGGACAGCACTGCCCGAAAGCGGCGGCCAGTGATTGCCCTTCGGTTCCCAAGCTGCGCTGTCCGCAGCGCGTGCAACAACTGGGTTAGCCTTCGGAGTGACACGCACGCGCTCTGGGGAGTGCCGGCGCACAGCCGTGCCCTGATAGCACACACCTGCGTGACACAGCTCCCGCGCCCAGTTGTGCCCAGGGACACCTGAAGAGGTGGACCGAACCTAGCGCAGCCCTTTAAACACATGGCTCTTAATATTGGGCACGGCACAGCCGCCATGGCTTTCGCCGAGTGCCTGCGGGGCACAGCCCAGTGAACACTGCTGGAGGGACTACTTGGAATTCCTAAAGTGTGTAATTACAAAAACAAATAAGTCAGCTGAAAAAAAAATACATTCAGAAATGTTCTGGTTGAAGACATTACTAAAATGTCACAGGACTGATGGCAGTGCTTAATTTGAACCGGTAGTTTGCGGTGGGGGCCACCGACACTTATTGTTTTGCATTACACAGTTAGCAAGTGCAAGAGAAGGAAAACTGCACAGCGCGGAAGAGAAAGACAGAAAAACGAGCGCAAGGGAGAACGCAGGAACCTGCAGGAGTGGTAGAAAGAGGCAGGGAGTGCCTGGAAGCGAAAGAGGAATGACTGCCTAGCTTTAGTAACTTCACACCAACATTTAATTGCGCCGGTCGCAGATTTTGAGCTCACATTCTTTTACAAATTAAGCACTGATTGGTGTATTTATTGTAAGCTCCATGTCTGTGTTTTTGGCTGTGTATTTGTGTTAGTCCAGAAGTGCTACTAATGCAGTGCCATCACATTTACCAGCTAATTTGGGTGTATGAGTGTAAGTTAAAGTCATTAAAACTTGGTGCAGCAAACACGCCCCCGGGTGGACACAGGTCACGTGCTGCTGCACCAGCCTCAAGGGGCCTATGGGGTCATGAACCCCCACTTTCGCAGTGTAGGGTGACTCTGATATCGCCCTGGGCCATTGCCTTTCTGTCACAGTAAAACATTTAAGTGCTCTTTAAGAAGTCAGTTTAGGAGGAGGCCTGACGGGTGCGAGGGGTGGACAAAGGGAGCGAGGAAACTGCATTTTATAAGACGAAGAAACACAAGTGAGCTGAGAAAATAAAAACAAAGTATAACGAAAAGAAAAGGAAGATTGAAGTAGAGGGAAAACGAAAGCACACCCAGAAAGGCTATAAGAAACAAGGAAAGGAAGGAAGCAGAGGAAAGACGAGAAAGATGACGGTTAGGTAAGAAAGATGAAAAATGGCGAGAGGGAAAAGCAAAAGGGAAGGAAAAAGAAAATAAAGAATGAAAGGAAAGAAGAAAAGATGGAAATAAGAAAGACTAATATGAAACAGGAAGATAAGGAAATGTGAAAAGAAAAATGAGAAACTGAAGGGAAAAATGTAACGAAAAAAAGATTTAAGGAATAAAATTGCGACACCAATAAAAAATGAAACAAGTGGAGAACGAAAGATAGCAAGACAGAGGAAAAATAAATTATAGTTTTAAAGAAGAAGGAAACAGGTTAAAAAGAGGAAAGTGAGAAAAATAATTAAGTCAGTGGCAACAAAAAATAAATTCTCATATGGATGGTTGGGGCAACTTGCTTTCCATAGCTTGCTTTGGTCGCTTGAGCTCACTAGTGCTATATCCCTTTGGGATATAGTCGAAAGTGAGGGCAGTTTTACTGCTGTTGCTACTCCTTGAAAGGCCCTTAGATCAGGTGATGCAGAAAGGGTTCTGGGTCAGTCACTGCAATTAAACAGTTACATGTTACATCTGCGCCCATCCCTTCCTCTGAAAGGCTCTGACACACACACACACACACACACACACACACACACACACCGTGCATTGAGGCCCTCTACTAAGAGGTCAGCGCTGCAGGGTACAGGGCTGATTTCTTGTTGATTTCTGTTGTGGTCTCTTTATATCTTATACATTCTCCACGCTACCTTAATGTTCCCTGCTCCTCAGCCTTTGAGTGAGGTCTTTGTTTGGTTCGAATGTTAACAGTGTTTGTGCTTGGATGAGTGGACAGCCGATGTGAGGAGGGCAGAGCGGCAGGATGTGGTTACTGGTGGGGCCTTCTCTGTAACTTACAACTAAGCTAATAAACCTACTTTTATAACCTACAAGCATCCATAATTGATTAGAACAGGGCTCTTCAAACTGAGAGGGGGGTGAGCCCCAGTAACGGGGCCTCTGATTAACCGAAGAGGGTCCCCAGGTTCTGATTAAAAGAGGCATTATGTAGAAAAACACTTATTGCAATTTTAAATAGGTAACAGAACTTAACTCCAATGTTTAAATAAGCGTAGACATATTTAAACATTGCCATCTTAATTGAATAATTGTGTGAAATTCTGAGGGGGGCGATTCTTTTTTTTTCCCCATTGGAGGGGTGCAGCATTAAAAAATTTGAGAACCACTAGATTATAATAATTTCCCTCTTTTCTAGATGGCCACGGCATCATCAAGGACTGGGTAGAGGTGAAGATGAACTCCACAAACCCCTTGAGTTACAACAACGAGAACGGGGAATTCAAGGTGACCCGGAGGGGGCTGTACTACCTGTACTGTCAGGTGAGTGTCATGCTCTGGTGCAGGACAGTCTGACAGCCCGGGGGTGCGCGCACACAGACACACACAAACACGTTCATTAAATTGCAGTATTTAAATTATTTTTTTGGTTTAAAAACTGACAGTGGTTGCACTGCCCTTTTTGGCTCTGATTATAGTTCAGGCCTCACATACATGTATGTATGTGTGTATGTTTATATTTTGTATAGTGCAAACATAAAAAAAAAAAATCTTTATTGAATTTTCACATTATAACATGAGCCAGCAAAGTGCACATATAACACATATCTCATTACACACTGGGAACAGCTAACTTTTGCACGCAAGACCATCGTATATGTAATTATTTTACTTTGACCAAGTCTGTCTCATGTCTTTGTCTATGTATCTCTTATGCCTCTTTTTTTGTCCGGATATTACATTTAAAGTTTAGAGGTTTTCACAACACTGTCCTTATATCCAGGAACACTGAAAACAAATGGTAGTGTTGAACTGCATTCAATGCCACGTGTCAGAAGATCAGAGTCTTACAAGTTCAGTAGAGCTTCCTCCCACTCTCTCACCAATGCACAGTTTCAGAAGCTTGCATCCTAACAAACTGTGTGCCATTAAAGTTGAATAGAACTTAGTCTTGGTCTCAAACCTAGGCTGTTATTCACGTTGACTAACACTCAGTTTTGGTCTGCTGTTCATGCTTAGTTATTCAGGTTTTCTATGCTATTAAAGATGAGTTCCACTCAGTTTTGGTCTGTTACTAAAGTTGAGCCAGACTCAGTCTTGGTCTGTTTTTTTAAGTTGAATAAAACTCAGTATTGTTCTGCTTCTAAAATTCAATAAGATTCAGCCTTGGTCTGTCACTAATGTTGAGTACCACTCAACACTAGTCTGCTTTAAAGATAGTTATTGTTGGTCTGTTAGTAAAGTCAGATGAATATTGGTCTGCTAGTACAGTTGAATAAGACTCAATTCAGTAAAACTGAATAACTTTCAGCTTGGTCTGTTATTAAAGTTAGTGAGACTCAACACTGGTCTGCTATTAAACTTGAATAGACCCAGGCTTGGACACAGGCACTGCTCTCATCTGGCTGGAAGAAGAGGCAACTGGGCTGATAGTGTGTTAGGGCCAGATTCAGATTTCAGCAGATGGGTTTCTCAGTCACAACGGTGATGGATTTCCCGTCTGCCAAAATATAAATTTCGCAGGAAATAATGGGATTTATATTTAGGCAGACGCATTATCTGTTACCTTTGTGACAGAGTAACCCGTCCCCTGAAATCTAAATGAGGGCCTAAGTCTAAGATTTGTGCAGATATACACCCAGTCCTGGGTAGGGCATGGCACTAAATGGCCCAAGGATTGAGTGTGGCTTGTGATTTGACGCTGAGGCAGGATTTCCCCCTTGTATATTCGTAGTCACTACTCACTATATCAGAGCTTCTCATTTTGAAAGAGCAGCTGCAGGCAGTCAGACAAAAGATGAAATGACCCTATGAAGGCAGTCTTAAGGCAGACCCAGAGTATTCAGCCTTAGAAGGACAGTTAAGCTCTTGTTACATGGGGTAGTAACCCATTGAGAAGGCAGAAACGTGGCTACACATCCATCTTGAAGTGTAAGAGTAAGCTTGTTTCTTATGGATACACCTACCTGTGGATTCCTCACCTAAAGAATTCTCCCCTCGCGCCAGCCCTCAACGGAAATTTCTTCTAGCTCTGCACGTCGACGATGACGTCATAATTGCCCGACTCCACGCGACACCACATGACGTCATCCAGGCAATAAGAAGCCTTCGTCGACGTGCAGACGTCAGTTCCCTTTTTTCCGTGCCAGAGTAACGGTTAATTCTTCGAGGCTCACAGGGAGCTACTGTTTCCAACGACGGTTACGACGTCGCAGTCTAGAAAATCCGGCTTTAAACCTTGTAGCCAGTGCGGGGTTGAATGTCGGTTACCGACCCCCACGAAAACTGCCTCTGGTGCCTTAGTTCCGATCATGAGGTCGAGTCATGCGGCTCATGTCAGCGCATGAACCCTAAGGCACTTAAAGAGAGGGAGGGGAAATTGTTCTTGGCTCGGTCCAAGAAGAAGGAGAGGCGTCATCGGAGGGAGTCTTCTTCGAGATCCTCAAAGTCTCGTCACCATCATAGTGACTCTCGGCACCGTCAGGGATCTCAGCGCCGATCGAGCAAGGGACGGTCCAGGTCAAGATCGGCTTCTCCGTCGGCCCGGCGTCGTCCGTCGTGGGAGATAAGCCCGACCGTCACCCCTCCGCCTCCTACGACCCCGACGTCACCCGGGTCGGTCTTTGAGGTCGAGCCTCCCCAGAGGCCTGAAGGTTCTCCTGGCCAGGAGTTACCTGGACCCTCCTTGGCATCTATGCCGGCGCCGATGCAGCAGCAGCAATACCCGGCTTTCCAGACTCTGGGATCGGATCCTGCAGCGTTTTTAAACGCAATGTTTAACATTTTTGCTTCCATGACGCCGGGTGGAAGTCATGCAGGTCCGTCTGGCCCTCTGACCTATGATTTGGGTGTTCTGGCGTCTTACAGATCGACGCAGTTCACCCCATTTTTATCTGCTGCACCTGAAGCGGCGCCGATGCCTATGACGTCGCCCAGGCTAACTACACCTGCTACGGCGCCGTCTGATTCGCCTCGGATCCGATCGATGTCTAAGAATCCTTTGGAGCCGGAGCTTCCGGCTTCGGACTGATCCGAGGTTCGGCGCCGACGAAGATCTTCGGCGTCGGCCAACGCCTTATCGACTCCAGGCTTGCAGTCAAGACTTAAATCAAGACGTCTGGCTCTTCGACTTTTGGAGGAAGAAGAGTACGGGAGACAACACCTGGAGGAAGGTGAAGTTGTAGAGCCCTCTGGTGACTTCCAGGGACTGGATACAGCTAGTGGCCTGGACACTACCCCGGAATGGGATCTAGCTTCCCCTGGAGAGGTCACGGAGGAAGCTGCTTCATTCCACGCAGTCATTCGGAAGGCTGCAGACTTTTTGGATCTTCCCCTTCCTACCGCGGAGGTCAAGAGAAATTTACTAACAGAGGTTCTACACCCGGCTTCTGCTGAGCCTCTTTTGCCCTTCAATGAGGCTCTGCTGGACCCCATTAAGGATATCTGGCTGAAACCTGTGTCCACTGCTGCGGTCAACAGAGCGGTGGCTCGTCGATACAGGACGGTGCCTGGGGATCCGGTGTTTATCTCCAGACAGCCAACTCCGGAGAGTCTAGTGGTGCAAGCCTCTTGTTCGTCCAGATCCTCTCCTGGCTCGATTCCTGGGACCCCTGCGGACAGGGAGTCAAAAAAGATGGACAATACTGCAAAAAATACCTTTTCATCTTGCAGTATGGCCCTAAAATCTTCCAATGCAACTTGCATACTGGGGCGTTACATCCATGCCCTTATGGAATAGGCGAAGGGCCACCCTAATTTGTCCCAGGAGATGTTGCAGCTGTTGGCGGATGCTCAGGCGGCTGCGACTCAGGTGATCCAGTCGGGATTGGATACTTCGGACTCGGTGGCTAGGGCTATGGGCACGACCATAGTTTCTAGACGGCAGTCTTGGCTACGGTCATCTGGCTTCTCGTCGGACGTGCAGGCCACACTTCTTGATCTTCCTTTTGATGGAGAGAAGCTCTTCAGCACAAAGGCTGACACTGCCCTGGAGCGTTTTAAAGAAAGCAGAGCGACTGCTAGATCTTTGGGACTCCAGTCGTCAGCCTCATCCTCCTTTAGAGGCTTTCGGAGGTTTAAAGGATTTGGACGTGGTTCCTTTCGTGGAAGATTGCAAGGACCACAACAATCTGCTTCTACCCTGCCATACAGATCCTTCAGGAGCAGAGTCCGTACGAGAGGAGCCACCTTGCAGCACTCTGCCTCTTCCTCTTCCTCTGGAGGGGTGCAGCAAGGAAAGCAGCCGTAGTCCTCCTCCACTCCCTGTCCACTTGTCTCCGGTAAGGGGGAGACTTGACCATTTTCTTCCAATGTGGGAGGTTATAACATCGGACTCCTGGGTCATCGACATTGTGAAGAACGGGTACGCTCTTCCCTTTCGGGAATTCCTTCCTACCTTCCCTCCCTGCCCATCCTTCTGTTCGGAAGACCATCTTCTCCTATTACAGCAGGAAGTATTATCCCTATTAGCAAAAGGTGCGATAGAGTTGGTTCCCGAGCAAGAGAGGGGTCAGGGTTGTTATTCAAGATACTTCCTGATTCCCAAAAAGGATGGTCGGCTGAGACCGATTTTGGACTTGAGGATTTTGAATTGGTTCCTCAAACAGGAAAAATTAAAAATGCTGACCCTCACAGGTTCTTTTGGCGTTGAACGAAGGAGACTGGATGGTGTCGGTCAATTTGCAGGATGCGTATTTTCATATTCCGATCCTCAAGTCGCACAGGAAGTATCTCCGGTTTGTAGTGGGATCGCAGCATTATCAGTTTGCGGTCCTCCCTTTTGGTCTTACTTCAGCACCTCGAGTCTTCACAAAGGTGATGGCGGTGGTAGCAGCAGAGCTCAGAAGAAGGGGGATAGCTGTGTTTCCCTATCTGGACGATTGGTTGATCAAGGCCAAAACTCAGGAGCTCGTGCGGTGCCATCTCCAGTCGACGACTCAATTGTCAATGTACCCAAATCTCACCTGGAGCCCTCTCAACGCCTCCTGTTCATAGGGGCAGTATTGGACACAACATTGAATCAGGCCTTTCCTCCACCCCAGCGGGTCCAGGATATTCAGGCGTTGATTCCAATATTTCGAAATGGAGTGGTAGTTCCAGTCCTCAAGGTCCTTCGACTGCTCGGTCTGTTCACTTCTTGCATACTGTTGGTCACTCATGCACGCTGGCACATGAGGTCTCTTCAGTGATGCGTCCGCAGGCAGTGGTTTCAGCACAAAGGGGATCTCGAAGATTTGATAAAGATCTCCAGAGACACTTCAGTGGATCTTCAATGGTGGGCAGCGGTCGACAACCTGTCTCAAGGAAGGCCATTCTCGCTGCCACCTCCAGTGGCCACAGTGGTAACGGATGCTTCCACTCTAGGGTGGGGAGCTCATCTGGGGGACCTGGAGATCAAGGGCCTTTGATCTCCAGGGGAACAGAAGTTACATATCAATCTGTTAGGGTTGCAGGCAGTATGTCTGGCACTCAAGGCCCTCCTCCCGTCCATTCGCGGTCAGTCAATCCAAGTTCTAACGGACAACACGACCGCGATGTGGTATATAAACAAACAGGGAGGAATGGGGTCGTATCTTCTCTGCAGAGAAGCTCTTCCTCTCTGGTCCTGGCTTCAGGACCACAAGATCGGCTTGATTGCACATCTCTTGGCCGGAGTCCTGAACGTGCGTGCAGACATTCTCAGTCGACGCAGCTCGGTCGACCACAAGTGGTGTCTTCATCCAGATCTAGTTCTGTGTATCTTCAGGATGTGGGGATATCCGCAAATAGATCTGTTTGCCACTCAAGAGAATGCGCAGTGCCTGCTATTTTGCAGCCTCCAGTATCCGGTGCAAGGAGCTTTGGGGGACGCGTTTCAGATGTCCTGGAAGGGTTAGTTACTTTACACGTTTCCCCCCATACCCTTGAGTCCTCGAGTTCTCAGGAAGATCCGCCAAGACTGAGCTCAAGTCATCCTAATAGCTCCGGATTGGCCGAGAAGGGTGTGGTATTCGGACCTACTCCAACTCTCTGTGCCCTCCGCTCCGTCTCCCTTGCAGGGTGGATCTCCTCTCGCAATCGCAGGGGCAGATTCTACACCTCCACCTCCAGAGCCTGCATCTTCATGCCTGGAGATTGAACGGGGCAATCGGAGTTCCTTTTCTCTCCCTCCAGATGTGGTGGAGGTTATTTTATCGGCCAGGCGACACTCCACCAAGCCAATCTATGCTACTCGTTAGGCTAAATTTACAGGCTGGTGTGGAGAGAATGGTTTAGATCCTTTAAAAGCTGGGTTATCTGACATTTTGTCATTTGCACTCCACCTGGCACAGAAAGGTTTTGCAATTGCCACTGTTAAAGGTTATCTGTCTGCACTATCTGCTTTTCTGTGCCTTCCTGATCAACCATTCTTCTTTAAATCACCAATTGTTTTAAAGTTTCTAAAGGGACTCACTAATAGGTATCCACCCACGCCATTCGTTATGCCTCAGTGGGACCTTAACTTAGTCTTAACTTTTCCTATGGGGGCTCCGTTCGAACCAATGCACTCTTGTTCTTTACGGTACCTTGTATTCAAAACTGTTTTCCTGGTGGCCATAACATCTGCCAGAAGGGTTAGCGAGCTTCAGGCTCTCTCTGTGGAAACCCCATACCTTTCTTTCTTTAAGGACAAAGTGGTGTTGAGGACCAAGGCGGCATTCCTACCGAAGGCTGTTACACCCTTTCACCTGGGGCAGTCAATTACTCTCTCTTCCTTTTACCCTCCACCATCCAAGGAGGAAGAGAGGCTCCACCGGCTGGATCCACAAAGAGCTCTGAGCTTCTACTTCGCCAGGACGAAAGAGTTCAGACAGGATGAACAGCTCTTCGTTGGATACGTGGGGAAGAGGAAAGGTAGAGCGGTCCACAAGAGAACGCTATCCAGGTGGGTCATTCTATGTATTAAGATCTGCTATTCTTTGGCGAAGAGGGATCCACCTGTGGGGCTTCGTGCCCATTCCACCAGAGCCAAAGCAGCTTCATCAGCTTTGGCTAGAGGTGTTCCTGTGGCTGACATCTGCAGGGCAGCGACTTGGGCGTCCCTCCATACTTTTGCCAAACATTACTGTTTGGACTCTGAGGTTAGGAGGGATGGCCATTTTGCTCGCTCGGTGCTGCAAGATTTCTTGGTTTGACCATTCTGGCACCCACCACTGGAGGTTATACTGCTTGGGGACTCTATTCTTTAGGTGAGGAATCCACAGGTAGGTGTATCCATCAGAAGAATAAGTTACTTACCTTCGGTAACGCTTTTTCTGGTGGATACAGTAACTACATTTGGATTCCTCACGGTCCCACCCGCCTCCCCGTTGCTTGACTGGTCAAGCCAAGATCTCTTTGGGTGCGCATCCTTGATCTTGTATATATATGTATATAGCTGTTTCATGCATATAGTTGTGTTGATTGTATATACTTTTCCTTTGCAAATTAAGATAGTGAAAAGGACTTTTTGGACTTGGATTATACATACATATATTTATTTCTCTCTTGAAGGGAGCATTCATAACTGTTATTTATATTGAGTTATATAATAAATGTTTTATTTTCATTTATTCTGGATAAATGTGTACTCTTTAGGTTTAAACTGTTCGCCTCTATGGCACGTAAAAAAATGGTGATAACTGACGCCTGCACGTCGACGAAGGCTTCTTATTGCCTGGATGACGTCATGTGGCGTCGCGCGATTATGACGTCGACGTGCAGAGCTAGAAGAAATTTCTGTCGAGGGCTGGCGCGAGGGGAGAATTCTTTAGGTGAGGAATCCACAGTTGTTACTGTATCCACCAGAAAAAGCGTTACCAAAGGTAAGTAGCTTATTCTTTAAGGGCACTAATAATCCAACAAACCATGTGGGACAGATGGAAGGGCGTCTGTAGTTTAACATGAAGGATCCTGCCCATTAATGTGCTTGAAATGTGACCAGTTCATGGCCTACCCTGGCCTGACAGAAAATGTTGTTGGGAATATTCCCTTTTTAACTTTAATCTCCCAACCTTGAATTAATAACATCCCTCAATTACAGGGTTAGTTGTATTCCACCTCAGATAAAGTTAGATAAATTCTTATGAACCTTCCATGCAGGAAGTTAGCATGACTGAGAACAGATACAGTACAGTCACCCACTGCTCTGCTCCTCAGTTATAGTAAAACACATCTCACTTCCTGGCCTCCATACAGCCACATCCATGAGTATGGGTGAAACCAGTAGTTTGCAGGCTCTTTTGAATTGTGACACAAAATTTACTTTAAATTAAGATACAACCCTGACAGGCATGTTGAATCTGGTCTCCGGCTGCACTGCCGTGATGACTCACCATGGTTGATCCTGGTCTGAGTTTGCTTGTGTTCCTTTTCAGAAGGAATGTGGCCCAGAGGTTTGGGTTGGAGCAGGACCAAGGCAGATTTAATGTGGCTGGCCTCTCTTTGCAGTGGTCCAGAGTAATTACAACAGGCATAGATTAATTCATGTGTTTCACCCACTTTTTTGTTGTTGTTTTTCTCAACAGAATCTTGCAGCGCTATCGGAATACCAACTATCTAGTTTTCACTCAAAAAGTTTGGGTTGGGTTGGGCTGTTGATGTAAAAGGGGGCTCCTCCATTACATGGACCAACTCTATTGTTTGGTCTGCATGATTTTCTGTTCACGTCCGAGAAAACACCTACCCTACTCAGATCAGTTAAGCGTTCAAGTTTGAAAAATTCTTAACGTAGCATTGATCGAATCTGACTTGAAGAAAATGCAAAAATGTGACACCTAAATCAACTTCTCACTCCATCTTTCTACCTTGCCCAATGCCCTTAGGTACATTTCAATGAAGGGAAGAGCATCTATGTGAAGCTCGACATCTCACTGGACGGGGAGGTGGCGTTCCGCTGTTTGGAAGAGTATTCCACCACTGCTGCCAGCATCCAGGAAGCTGAGGTGAAGGTCTGCCAAGTTTCTGGCCTGGTCCTACTTCAGCCCAACTCTGCCATTCTCATTAAGACCGTCAAAGATGTCAGCCTCAAAACGGACCGCTATCTCACCTACTTCGGCCTCTTCCAGGTGCACTGATGCGGGCGAGTCAAGTAGGTCGAGGTCACTCTGCTGCTATTCTTCCTCCTTTCTGACCATGACCAGAGGGGGGCTATGGTAAGGCTTCCTTAATCTTCATGCCAAGTGGAGCCTGTGAACCTCTTTCATACACCTCAACGACCAGTTTCTCTCTAGTGACGGACTGCACATTCCGGGTAATATCCTCCACCGGCTTGCCTATCACATTATCTTCCTCCAGCAAGAACACAATAAGGGTATTTACCATATTCTTATGGCTAAAATGACCTCAAAACATGATGGGCATTTATGGGGTTTTGATGAATTCTGCTGGTTAGAAGGTTCTTATATCAGAAGTGGTGTCTTCTGGAACAGACATATTCAAGCTGCAAATATCTTCTCAGAAGCCAAATATTCCTCTGGCGGGAACCTCTGAAACACGCATGAAAACCTAGGACTGTATTGACATGTTGTAATGATGGAATATTTCACTCAGAAATAATCCTTTCTTTGGATGGAAGCATACAAAAAAATATCAAAAGTTCTTGCTTGTCGGATTTCCATCTAAGGAAATTTACTATGATGCAAAGTAGGAACTTGGACAAATGAAGAAAAGTGGGCAACCCCTTGCCAAGGGGAAGTCCTTTGGGGACATAAAAAGGAATCTTTACAGTTAGAAGGACACAACAAATGGGTGCGATAAATCAGAATTTTATTTTAACACGCATTTTCTATCAAAAAAAGAGTATAACGAGCAATATTAGTATATTTGTTTTATTGTAGATGGTCTTATAGCAGTTTCTGGTAAAATGAATGTCCATGTACAAGTCGTTCTTATATTGATGTATTTTACGGCAGATTTCTATAAATTGGTGGGTCCGATAAATGTGATACGGTATCCTTTGAGGTGTTAATCACTCTACCTATGGAATTTTTGTAGGCAAGGAGTGGTAGCGGTACATTGCTTTTATTAGAGGTGGTCTGTGGGTAGACTATTTTAACAGAAGGCTACCAAGTGCAAAATTCATATTCATGCTCCGAGCGGAATGTTCCAGGCACCTGGGTCATCTATGTGGAAGGTTCGATCCCGGAAATTCATAGAAGTGAATCTTCATTTGTGAACAAGAGGGGAAACTCTCCAATGACGTGCGTCATTGTATTTTCAGATATAAAGAGTCACGCGAGTGTGGTAGAGGAATGGACAGTTTGCATATCAAGACAGTGCACAACTTGTGGTAAGCAGGGACGGGCTTGTGTGACTCCAAGATTGCAGCTGGTCACCATGTTAGAGCAGGCTTGTGGACCACACTGGATTTAAACACATTTTTATTATTGAACTTAAATCATTATATTTGATTTTTAAATCCACAGGAAAATTAAAAACAAAAAAGGAAAAATTGTTACGCTTCGGTTTCTCAATTGTTTTGAGGGATCCTTTGTATAATGCTTTGAGATTGTTTCAAGAAAATGGTTGCCTTTTGTTATCGAGGGATACGGATCTGGAATGTTCCTGGGACCTGTGTACTTCAAACATATCATTCCTTGCAGTGATTCCTGTAGGTGGAAGGAACTGACGTCCAACAAGAATTCAGTGAGAGGAAATGCATTCGTTTTTTTCATTTAAATACAAATTAAAAAATGCATTGACAAGCTTTTAAAACACTCAGTAAAAAAATTGGATATAGTCCAGAAGTGAAGTAGACATTTTGTGACAGATCCCACTGCGCTTGTCTTTCACCGTTGCAGTCATTTCTTTCTGGTTCTGCAATACTTCCTGTGACAGTGATTAAAAATCAGCACAAAGGTTAATTTTACTGATGTTGTAGTTTTAGCAATAACCTTCATTTACTCCAGTATTGGAACTATTCATAGATTCACATTCTTGAATACTTCCCCGTTGTCGAGATGGGAGTCCCCGGTGGAATATAAATACTAGGCCTGAAAATGGATACACACAATACATGGACTAGGTATCAATAGAATAGCCCATCATAGTCGTTTTGTAAAACAGACCCAAACTCAAACTTGAACCAATCAGATTGCCTTACCCCTTAGAACCTCCTGTGAGGAGCTGCCTTCCCTCAGATTTTCCACCGCACATTGTGCAGAGGAGTCTCCTTTGAGCTCTGCTCAATATTTTTATCTCAGAAGATCTATTACTACAGCTTTTGGACATTTCTTTTCTTCTCTGGGGCTTCAAACTGGCTGCCATGTCAGAGACACCCAGGAAAGGCCCTTTTAGATCCTGTGTCTCATGTTGGAAGAAAAGATTATATGTGGAGTATCCACATGAGGAATGTAATTATTGCCTATACCCCAGCCACAAGACAAAGGACTGCAAAATCTGTAGAAAATGTTCTACAAAGACCTTGAAGGACAGGGAGGGTCGCCGGCTGTTTGGCTTCAAAGAGGTAAGACTGGACTATAGTACTGTATTGTTGTTATATATGTATTTGTATTATTGGTTTTGTTATTATTTCTTCTATGTTTGTATTTCAACTTGGTATGTTCCTTCCCACCCCCCTGAGCTTGTTCTCTGTTCAGCTGCCTGGAATGCTCTTGGTGTTCTACTTTGGCAGTTGGACGAGAGCATCCTTGGTGCTGGTATGGATGGAGTTCTTGTTATCTGTGATATTCATCTGGATTAAAGTTCCTGGAAGAAGATACTTCAAAATGCTGTTTGGAGTCTTAAATTATACAACTTCCTGTGGATAATTACTTCATTTGGCGACTAGTGGCTTTCATATCTGCACTTTGCTTAAAACAAGAACTTCAACACCCGTATTTTAACCTTTTGGATTCTTACATTTCAAGGTACTGTGTTTATGCTGTGTTTTTTTTCCCACTGCATTTTAATCTTTGGTTTTTTTTCCCTCCAATCGCTTTATGTTTCGGTCAATCGTTTGTATTACTGAAGTTGCCTAGCAACCTCCTTTGTGCGATTGCTTCCTCGTTTTCCTTTTTGCAATCATGCGGCATTGTTGACATAGTCTCCTAGCAGCTTCTGTCATGCGCTCCACTTCCGCTCGTGCGTATCTTCGTTTTATTCTGCAATCGCGCGATTGCTCTTCCATTCTGCAATCGCGCGATTGCTCTTCCATTCTGCAATCGCGCGATTGCTCTTCCATTCTGCAATCGCGCGATTGCTCTTCCATTCTGCAATCGCGCGATTGCTCTTCCATTCTGCAATCGCGCGATTGCTCTTCCATTCTGCAATCGCGCGATTGCTCTTCCATTCTGCAATCGCGCGATTGCTCTTCCATTCTGCAATCGCGCGATTGCTCTTCCATTCTGCAATCGCGCGATTGCTCTTCCATTCTGCAATCGCGCGATTGCTCTTCCATTCTGCAATCGCGCGATTGCTCCCCGCTTGCTGACTCCGAGCTCCCTTGTTTCTGGGACAGCCCTTGCGTGTCATCGCATTCATTCTGTGACGCGTGATCGTTTTTTTTCTTATACAATTGCGCGTCATTGTTCTAACAAACACGTGCATCTCTCCAGGAAACAATACGTGTTTTCACCCATACTTTTAAGTTGCCGCATACAGCATGATTTATACAGTGTTTCACAGTATGGCTTCGCAGTTTCCTTTGGAGTTTAGTTGGTGGCACATAGCACTCTGGAAACTTAATTTGACATGCTACAATAAAATTGCTTTCAACCATCTGGAAGAACTTTAAAATTTTTGGGGGTTTCATATGTTTTATTGGGAACCTACAACTTTTATTTCAACGTTTAAAACTGTGATTTTTTTTTCTCATTTTTTTTCTTTTTCCAATTGCTGATTAGTTATGCAGAACATTTCACCTCCACCTTTCTTTTTGTCTGTTCCCTGTGGACCTCCTATTCCTTGGCCTAAATGGAAGAAAGTTTTTTTTTAACCTACCTAAAAGTTTGTGGTAGCAACTTCTCAGCTGAAAGGAAAACACTGGTTTTCCAACATTGGTTAGGAGCGGAAGGTCAAGCGGTTTTGGAGACTCTTTCTGCTGTTTTTACTTACGACGGAGCTGAAGGGGACACTCCTTTGAATGAGTTTGAACTAACTTTACTCAAACTAGACAGACACTACTTACCCAGAATTTCTATTTTACTTCAAAGATACTATTTTGGGAAATGCAAGCAGAATGATGCGGAGTCGATTGAGGACTTTGTAACCTATCTTCGCAAACTTGCTGCACTTTGCAATTTTGGGGGTAGTGTTGATGAGCGCTTTCGTGACCTGTTTATGCTTGAGTGTAAGAGTGATAAGATTAGGGAAGTGCTCTGGTCGAAAAGTGATCCTACTTTAGATGAGGTTTTGTGGATTGCTAAAAAAATTGAGCATTCTGAATCTTGCATTGAAAGTTTTAAAAAATCTAAGATTTCACCTTCATCTATTCAAAAAGTGGATTCAAAACCAAAAATCAAATCTAATGTCATTATGAAAACGAAGTTGTTATGTTTCAGGTGTGGTTGTTCCTCTCATTTAGCTAACTGTAAGGAGTGTCCTTTTCTTGCTGCAATTTAAAACAAGGGTGGTAAAAAAGGGGCACCTTGCAAAGTATTGTAAGCCTTCCTGCAAGACTCATGTGAAATTGAATGAAGTTGTTTGTGATAGTACTGACCATGATTTTATTTTACAGGTTGTCAATGATGTTAATTGTGTTTCTGTAGTTCGTTGTGACTGTGCTACAGATCTGGTCGATGTCAATGGAATTTTGGTTTCAATGATGATGGACTCAGGTGCAAAATTATCTCTTGTGTCTGAGGATGATTACAAGAGGTATTTTGATGGGATAGTCACTCTTCATGACCCTGATGTAACACCCTACTCCTATGGGGGTAAACCTATAGACTTGAAAGGTTATTTTGAAGCATTTATACAATTCAAAGGCAATAAGATTTTTGGCAAAATGTATGTTCCAGTTGGAGGGGATACTATTTTGAGTTGGCCTCATCAAAAACAGTTAGGGATTATTTTGAATCCTAATGCGGTTCCCCAAGTTCAAGTACAGAAAGTTTCTGATTTTTAACATGATTTATTGGTCGAATTTCCTGATGTCTTCAGCTCCAATGTGGGGTGTATCAAAGGCTATAAGCATCATATTGTGTTGAAGAGCGATGCTCAACCTGTTGCCTGCAAACTAAGAAATGTTCCTATTAGTCTACGAGACAAAGTGAAGTCTGAACTTCAGAGATTACATGCGGAAGGCATCATTGAGGAAGTGGAGGCAGCTCAATGGATTGCTCCCATCGTGGTTGCCACTAAACGGTCTGGTGATATGAATGTATTGATCTTCGCAACCTCAATAAGGAAATTACTGAGGATAAATTTCTGTTACCTAACATTACTGAAATGATTTGTTTTTTGGGTAATGCAAAGTTTTTTTCAACCCTTGATCTAACTTCTGCCTACCATCAGGTACAATTAACTGAGGAATCTAAATTGCTGACTTCCTTCATCACACCGTTCAGTGTTTACAAATTCAACAGGATGCCATTTGGTCTTTGTTCTACAGCTGCAGTGTTTCAAAGATTAATGAATGAAATACTGGGTGGTATTGATGGTGTTTGTTTTTTTCAGGATGATCCAGTATTCACAGAGACACATGAGCAACATGAGAAGAAAATCAGGGATGTACTCCATGTGTTTAGATCAAAAGGTATAACCTTGAAAAAAGAAAAGTGCACATTTTTAAAGTCAGAAATTGTGTACTTAGGTCATGTTATTTCGAGTAGTGGAGTTAAACCTAAAGATGAATTGGTACAGTCTATTGTGAAACTGTCTACCCCAGAAAAGAAAAGTGATATTCAAGTTTTCTTAGGGATGGCTGCATTTTAAGCCAGGTGTGTCCCCAATTTTGCCAATAGGTCCAGTTCCATCAGAAATTTACTCCAAAAAAATTCTGAATTTCTGTGGACAAGTGAATGCGAGGAAGATTTGAATAATGCATTGTCATCTGCCCAATCTTTTAGTAGTTTTCAACCTGGATTGCCCTGTTGTCTTATGACTGATGCTTCGGAAAAGGGGTTGTGTTGTGTTTTGAAACAGATTAAATGATGGTCAGATTAATACCATATTGTTTGCCTCACGTACTTTGCGTGGAGCAGAGTTCATGTATTCTACGATAGAAAACTAAGCATTAGCTATTAATTGGGCAGTTAGAAAATGTAAGCAGTTTCTTTGGGGTGTACGTTTTGAAGTGCATTCGGACCATAAGCCTTTGCGAGAAATATTTGAGAAGAAAGGTCTAGACAATGTTTCTTCTTGTATTTGTAAATGGGTCGTAGCATTACAGGATTTTCAGTTTGTTGTCAAGTATGTGCAAGGATGTGATAACAGGACAGCTGATTGTCTAGAATGAGTTCTAAGAGTGTGGATGATGATACTAATGGTGCTTCGTGGTGGATCGATGATGAGGTTAAAGTCTGTGTTGTGACAGATGGCTGCATTTCAGGAAGTGAGTGGCTAGAAGAAATGACTAAGGACGAGGAATTAATGAAGATTACGAATCTGCTGTTGTCTGGGATGTTGGGACACAGCTGTGATAAGGAAGTGTTGCCATTCAAAAAAGTATGGACTGAGCTTTCAGTGCAGAATGGATTGTTATTGAGTGGATGTAGGTTAATACCTCCATCTTGTTTACGTGAACGTCTCATTAATCTTGCTCATTCTGATCATCATGGGATTTGTAAAACTAAAGAAAGGATGAGAGGTGCATATTGGTGGACAGGTATGGACATGGTTTTGGAAAGAAGAGTTAGGGAGTGCTTTGAGTGCAGATTGGCTGATAAAACTTTGAAGCTTAGGTCTCAACCTTTAGTGCTTAAGGAAATTCCTAGGATGTTTGGGAGGAAGTTTCCATTGACAACATGGGGGCCATATCTTGTGGGGCTATTTCCAAATTTATTATTGTGCTTCTCCAGCATTGGATCTTTCATAGATTCACATGCTTGAATCATCCCCGTCGTCGAGGTGGGAGCCTCACGGTAAACTTAAATACATAAAGCAGTAAGTCAGTAAAAGTAAAACCAGTAGGCCCTAGTAGGCCTCATAGGGTATTTTACAGTCTATCCACTTTGTTTTGTGAAAAAGACCCAAACTTCAGTATCAACCAATCAGGATTCAGCCTCTCCCAAACACTCCCAACAGAGGCTGAATTCCCTCAGATTTTCTACCACATGTCGTGTGAAGGGAGTCTCCCTGAGCTCTGGTCAGTTTTTTCCATATTTCTGACTGAAGATTGTTTTCTCTCAGGAAACTAGCTCCACAGCTTTGCCATGTCTGAAAAGACAAAGAAGGGTCTGTTCAGAGACTGTGACAATTGTGGGAAGAAGAGACTGCATGTTGATGACCCCCACAAGAAGTGTATCTACTGCCTCCATCCAGACCACAGGGTGAGAGACTGCAAAATCTGTCGCACCTTTAGTCAAAAAACCCTCAAGGACCGTGAGGGTAGACTTCTCTTCTGTCTGCAAAAACAGAAAGCCATAGAACATCCTTCCTCAGATGACAGTGAAACATCATCACAGGCTTCTCACCCTCAGAAAAGAACAGGTGAGAGAAGTAGAGGGTCTGATGAACCACCAAGGAAGGTGCCCAAAAAGACAAAACAAGTCTCTACTGAGGCAAAAAAGGATGTTTCCCACTCAGAGACATTGAAACATTTGCCAAAAAAGGTTCATTCAGAACCTACTACGCCTTTACATCGAAAAAGCACTTCAAAAAAGGCATCCCTGTCTCTGTCACCTCAAAAAGAGCCAGAAAAAGTCTCTTCAGCGAAAAAACAACCGTCGACGACCACCCCGTCGACGACGGTGTCGACGGTAACGTCTACTACAGTGTCGTCGACGTTCAGAACACCGGTCTCGCCGATGATTATGACGTTGTCGCCGTTATCGTCGACGACGATAATTACGGCAAACATATTTAAGAAAGCTTCGTCGGCAACCACATTGTCGACGGCGGAGGCCTCCTGGGTTCACCAATCGACCAGGGCACTCCCATCTATGAAGCACCTCTCAATGAGGTTTAAAAAGGCACTGCCAACGACGGCACCTACAGAAGATACGTCGACGAAACAACCGTCGTCTATAAAGGGCCCGTCGACGAAGGACCCATCAGCGAAGACGGCGTCAATGACGGAACCGTCGACGAGAGTGTCATCGACGAGAGAACAGTCGACGAGACACCCGTCGTCGATCATATAGTCCACAGCACTAACAGTGTATAAGCCATCCACCTACCTGGATCTTCGCCGCACCATTCCTCATATCATCAGGACGACTCCACCAGGTTCTTACCCCTTTCACTTATTAACATGGGGGACAAGGCGTCTAAAATTCTGCCAATGCATACCTCACCAAGTAAAGTGTTGCCATACCCACCACAGCATCTTTTAGATGATGATGACGATGATGCATACTCTCAAAACGACGGAATGTTTGGGGCAGCTAGTAGCCCGTCCCAACTCAATGTCAAATGCCAAGAGTTTAATGATGAGGAGGATCAGAATTACCAGCCTAGTTATGCCTCAACATCCTATCCACAGTCAGAACAACCATCGCCCCTCGCTATGCCTAGCACACTAGTAGCAGATCTACAATATATGTTGAATGACTACTATAGAAGGTTTCCACCATCAACTCAGTCCACGCCACCTAGACCTGAGAGCTACCAGACACCTCAGCAATCTCAGGCTACTAATCTTTCAGAAACACCACAGGCTAGCATACCGGTAACTAGCCAAACTTAGGAAGCCCACCCCTCGTCAGATGACGAAAGGGAAGAGGGTGAGCTAAGAGATTCGGCGGCTAGTGAATGGGATGATTATCTCGTCCCCACACCATCTCCACCGCCAGCAGGCCCGGTAGATTCTCCTCCAGAGGACATAGAAGGTTTCCATAATTTAATAGAGAGAGCGGCAAAACGTTTTGGCCTGGCAATTGTTTCTCATGAAACCGAATGTTTTTTGTACGACTTCAAAGAGCCATCAAAGAGATCGGTAAGAGCTATACCCATTGTAGATTTCTTATGGCAGGAGGGTTTGAAGGCAATGAAAAATCCGGCAACAGTGCCTTCACAAATGCCAAGACTGGAGAAAAAGTACAAGGCCCCAGATGATTCTCCGGCCTGTCTAGTCTCACAGCCAAAACCTGATTCTGTTATATCACAGGCGGCTCAGCAACGTTCCAAAAACCCCTCCGCACCTATAGCGTCTCCCCCAGACAAGGAAGGGAGGAGATTAGACAATATCGGCAAGAAATTCTCCTCTGTTGCAGCGGTCACAGTTACGGCAGCTAACTCCCTCGCCATCCTGGGAAGGTACGATCGCCAGATGTGGGCAGACATGTCTGCCTTTTTAGATCTGCTGCCAGAAGACGTCAAGGTGGAAGCAAAAAAGGTCTTGCAAGAGGGAGAAAGGGTCTCCGCGGAGATTATAGACAGCGCAATAGACATTTCTCTCACCGGCTTCAGACAATTAGCTGGCGCAGCAGTCCTGCGCAGGCAAGGATGGCTTAAGGCTACTTCATTCAGACCGGAAGTCCAGAGTCGTTTTTTCGACATGCCTTTCGATGGAGAAAGTTTGTTTGGTAAACATGTCGACGACATGTTGCAGGCTATCAAAACAGATACGGCAAAATCCCTAGGTACCCTGCAATATAAAAAATAACCTTTTTGTGGAGCAAGGGGTAGAGGAAATTACTCCTTTCGAGGTGGATACCAACAATACAGATCCCAATATCAGTCTTCCTCCACAGGATCACGACATCCGTACCACCGGCCACAGCTTACAGCCATAAGAGAAGTCTACCCTCATGGTCCTTGAGGATTTTTTGACTAAAGGTGCGACAGATTTTGTAGTCTCTCACCTTGTGGTCTGGATGGAGGCAGTAGATACACTTCTTGTGGGGTCATCAACATGCAGTCTCTTCTTCCCACAATTGTCACAGTCTCTGAACAGACCCTTCTTTGTCTTTTCAGACATGGCAAAGCTGTGGAGCTAGTTTCCTGAGAGAAAACAATCTTCAGTCAGAAATATCGAAAAAACCGAGCAGAGCTCAGGGAGACTCCCTTCACACGATGTGCAGTAGAAAATCTGAGGGAATTCAGCCTCTGTTAGGAGTGTTTGGGAGGGGCTGAATCCTGATTAGTTGATACTGAAGTTTGGGTCTTTTTCACAAAACAAAGTGGATAGACTGTAAAATACCCTATGAGGCCTACTAGGGCCTACTGGTTTTACTTTTACTGACTTACTGCTTTATGTATTTAAGTTTACCGTGAGGCTCCCACCTCGACGACGGGGATGATTCAAGCATGTGAATCTATGAAAGATACCAATACTGGAGAACTGCAGTTACAGGTAAGTAACTAATTTTCTTATGGAGGCGTTGTCTCGTTGGCCTGAAGTTTTAATTACATCTGAGGTTACATTTAGGACCGTTGTGGATTTTCTTGCTGATGTGTTTAGCAGGGAAGGAAATCCTAGATTCATTTTATCAGACAATGGAGTTCAATTTACCTTTAAGCTTATGTGTGATTTTCTTTCTGCAAGGGGAATAGTTCACAAGAAATTTGCATTATATCATCCAAAGTCAAATGAAATGGTGGAACGCTTTAACAGGACTTTAAAGGAGACTATTCAGTTAGCTAAACAGATAGGTGATAGTTGGTTAGTGTTGGTTAAATCCAAGGTGGAAGATTACAGATTTACTCCACATTCGAGTACAAGTCAGTCTCCTTTTGTTTTATTCAGGAAGCACATTCCTCACACTAAAGTGAGCCCACCACAGGTGAAAAAGCATGTTAAAGTGGAATTTGGTCAGGAAACCCAGAAGAGGGTTGCAATTGAGAAAGACAGGTATTTTCAGTGTAGGAGAAAAGATATTTATGATATTCACAAATCAGTAAAAGAAACATGTGCAAGTAGGTGATAATGTCAAGGTTAAACTGCCTGAGAAAAAAATAATCTGGAGTTTCACACTTTAGTAGGGTGCACCAAGTTATTAAAGTGTTCAAGGGGTCAGTTAAGCTTGATGGTGGCCGTATTTGGAATCTTAATAGAGTTGTTAAACTGTAATTATTTATATATGTTTTTTTATTTAATTTATTTCTTTTCTTTCAGGGAAGGGGGATAGTGTAGTATTGTTGAAATATATATATATATATTTATATTATTGGTTTTGTTATTGTTTCTTCTATGTTTGTATTTCAACTTGGTATGTTCCTTCCCACCTGCCTGGAATGCTCTTGTTGTTCTACTTTGGCAGTTGGACGAGAGCATCCTTGGTGCTGGTGTGAATGGAGTTCTTGTTATCTGTGATATTCATCTGGATTAAGGTTCCTGGAAGAAGATGCTTCAAAATGCTGTTTGGAGTCTTGAATTTTACAACTTCCTGTGGACAATTACTTTGTGGACACTCTGATGAGGACAGTGCCTCTTCTTCCATTTCTGCCCCTAAAACACCTGTGAAGAGAAAACAGGAAAGCTTGGAGATTCAAGAGCCACCTAGGAAAATGGCACAAAAGACAGCAGGGGCTTCTGCTAAGTGTCATTGCTCTCCACACAAAAAAAAAAGCAAGCGCAGAAACCATAAAAAAATCAGCTAAAAAGACTGCTTCTGAACCAGCTACTCCACCTCCTAAAGTTCTACACAAATTTAAGAAGCCTAGTTCAGCGCCATCATCGACAGTACCCTCATCAACGACTGTTTCATCGGTGACGCCGGTTGTAGTCACTATTTCCATGTCAACGGCAGCGGCTGCAGGATCTTGGTCGATGACGTTATCATCCTCGTCGACGGGGCGCCCCATCGCGTTGACGCTTTTCTCGCCGACGACAATCATGTCATCATCGATTGACCTTACGATGCTCCCATCAACGATGCCCTCGTCGACAACACCTCCGTCGACGATGATTCTGATGACGCCTCAGTCGGCGGTTCAACTATCGTTGGCTACAATGTTTCCAGTGACGACGATATCATTGATGCGCCGTCGACGACAACTGGTTCCTTGTCTTCAACTATTAAAAAGTTTCCAACGAAGAGGCAAAGACCATGTACAATGCCTTTGTATCTATTTGCACAGCATACGGCTCTCAAAGACTCATTTGAGACCGTCTGTCACATCACCAAGCAAGGTGTCAAGGCTCTTGCCATCTAGGTTTTTAGATGGCGATGATGACGAAGACTCAGATCAGGATGCACTGTTTGGGGTGGCTAGGACTCCATCGCAGTTGCACATTAAATGTCAGGAGTACTCGTATGATGACTCATATTATGGCCAGCAGTATTATGACCCAGTCCCACAGCAATAACAGGAAACGGTATCCTTACCTTCCGGTCTCGTTTCTGATCTCCAGGCCATGCTGGCAGATTATAGAGAGCGCTTCTATCCTCAGTCGGGGAAGGACCCCACGCCAACAGTGACTGCCCCAGCTACTCCAGCACCTATGCCAGTTTTTCCTGCAGTGCCACAAGTAGAGAGTCCCCAAGTCCAGGCCTCTTAGAATGAGGCGGCGGAGGAAGGGTAAGTTATTTCAGACCAGGACGAATGGGATGATTACGTACTCCCAGCACCCCCTTCACCGGAGCCAATGGCAGTTGAGTTTCCTCCTGAGGATATTGGCTCTTTTCATAACCTCTTGGAAAAAGCTGCAGCGAGGTTTGAGCTGCAAATGCCATCTACACAGCAGGACTGCTTTTTGTATGACTTTAAAGAGCCGCACAGGAAATCAGTCAGGGCAATACAGATTATTGACCCTATCTGGAATCAGGGACTTTAAATAATGACAAACCCAGTGACAGTGCCAGCAGTGTTAACAAAGCTGGACAAAATATAAAGCAACAAAGGATGCTCCTGCTTGTCCGGTGGGTCACCCAAAACATGATTCAGTGGTTTCTCAGGCTGCCCAGAATGCTCCAGGAACCCTCCAGCACCTCCTGACAAAGACAGAAGGCGCCCTGACAACATCGTAAAGAGGTTTTCTTCTATGTCTGCCGTTGTGGTCCGTGTCACAAATTCCCTGGTGCTCCTGGGGTACGACAGGCAGCTGTGGTCGGACATCTAGCACTCTGTTGATGGTCTTCCTGATTCCAGAAAGCCAGAAGCAAGAAAGAGCCTCATAGAAGGTCAGAGGACGTCTGCAGAGGTGATTGACTGCACCCTTGACATTGCAGCAATGGGGTTTTGGCTACAGGCCGGTTCAGCCGTCTTAAGACATCAAGGAAAGCTTAAGGCCACAAATTTCAGACCGGATGTCCAAACCAAGATCCTGGACCTCCCTTACGATGGCCAAGACCTGTTTGGCAAGCATGTAGACCATGATCTTCAGGCAGTTAAAGCGGATACCGATACTGCCAGGTCTTTGGGGTCTCTACAGTATAAGCACGCTCCCTTTTGAGGAGCCAGGGGTAGAGGGCACTCTTCATTTCGAGGTGGCTACCAATCTTTTAGATATCCGGCCTACTCCTCCTAGTACCAATCATCGAGACACCAGTACCACAAGAGGCAACTTCAGACTGCAGCCTACAACAGGCCTCCTAGAGGAAAGTCGGGAAGACAGTCTAAGGATGCCTTGCATAGGCAATGACAACCTTCAGGGGCCTGCTTCCTCTCCTTCCTTGACTCTTCACCTTCAATGTTGGCGGCAGATCACAAGCAACAAGAGGGTTCTAGGTATCATAACTTATGGTCACCTGCTAGAGTTCACTTGCATGCCTCCTAAAACTCCACCTTCCTGGGATCATCAACAACATCTGCATCTTCTCCTCCTGGAGATAGACGTCATGTTATCCAAAGGTGCGATAGAGGTAGACCCTTCTTCGCAAAAAGGTTGCGGTCTCCATTCTTGCTTCTTCCTCATCAGAAAGAAGTCTTGTTTGTGGAGACCCATCCTGGATCTGAGGCAGCTCAACAAATATCTCAAGAGGCAATCCTTCCGTATATCCTGCAGCTTCTCAACAAAGGTGATTTCATGGCTTCCCTAGATCTGCAGGATGCTTACTTCCACATACCCATTAACCCGAAACACAGAAAAATGTTAAGATTCATGGTAGCCGACCAGCACTTTCAATTCAAAGTGCTACCCTTCGGACTCATATGCGCTCCCTGGATTTTCACAAAATGCTTAGCCCCTATTGCAGCATATCTGAGACGTTTCAAACACCAGATATTCCCATATCTGGACGACTGCTTGCTGAAGGCTCCAGACATCTCTACCCTATGCCACTCTCTCAGGACCACATTACGTCTCTTCCAGCAACTAGGTCTCACTCTCAACAGAGACAAGTCTCAGACTCAGCCTACCAAAAGAATAGTAATTATTTGTGCTATATTGGACACAGCTCTAGTGAAGGCATTCCCAGCCGAGGAACGTCAACTCAAGCTTCTGACCCTAGCGGATACAGTTTGAAGAAAAAAGTTTCTCCCAGTTGTAAAGTTCAAGTCATTACTGGGGATAATGTCTTCTTGTATCAATCTAGTTCCACACTGTTGCCTTCGGATGCGCCCTCTTCAGGAAGAGCTCGACAAACAGTGGAAGCAGACACAAGGTTCCTTCGGGGACATCATTCAGATAACGTCAAAAATGGTCAACTCCCTCCATTGGTGGTCAACACCGGCAAACATCTCTGAGGGTCTAGAATTCTTGGCTCAGATCCCTCCGTTTACGATCACAACGGATGCTTCAATGGAGGGCTGGGGAGCATGTCTTCAAGATCTTGAATTCAGCGGCAGATGGCCCCACTCTCATGCTACCTTGCACATCAACCTCCTCGAGCTCAGAGCTGTGTACCTTGCACTGCAGGCTTTTCTGCTGAGAATCAGAGGTTCATCAGTGCTTGTCTGGACGCACAATACAGCCACCATGCACTACATAAACAAACAAGGCGGAACTCTGTCTCAGTTGCTGTCCACAGAAGCTCAACTCTTCTGGACCTGGTGCATTCAGAATTCTGTGCACATGTGAGCAGAACATCTTCCAGGAGAAAGCAACACCACAGCAGGCTCAGCACATCTTCTCACAAGTGGGAACTGAACCAGACAACGCTGGACGCAATATTTCGCATGTGGGGAACACCAAACCTGACCTCGTTGCGACGTCTCAGAACGCGAAATGACGGTTTTATGCAAGCTGGCATCACCAATCAGGGTTGTGGGGAAATGCCCTTTCGATAGCATGGTCAGGGATTTATGCTTACACCTTTCCTCTGATACCTCTTCTTCCACAGGTAATCAGCAAGATCAAATCGGAGCCCTGACAGATGATTCTGATTGCTCCAGCCTGGCCATGTCAACCGTGGTACACAGAACTTCTGTTGCTGTCTTTGTATCCTCCCATCAGGCTAGCACCTATACCGGAGCTGCTCACCATCAGCCAAGGCCAAGTGAGGCATCCGGATCTCAAGGCTCTCAGATTTATGTGCATGGTTCCTGAGTTCAATGAGTTCGGACATCTGAATATTCCTGTTGACTGTCAAACCATTTTAGCCAAAGCACATGCTGATAGCACTAATAAAACGTATACTTTAAAATGGAAACTGTTTTGTTTATGGTGTGCTACAAATGGCATTCATCTGCTTACATCTGCTCCAGAGCAGGTCTTACTGTACCTTCTCCATCTGACGCGGTGTGGTCTCGCGCATGCATCCATTAAGTTTCACCTAGCTGCCATCTCCAGATATAGACGACTATCCAGAGGACCATCCCTTTGGTCTCATCGGCTTATCAAACAGTTTATGAAAGGTTTGTTCCGATCCTTTCCTTCAGCCAAATGACCTCCTCCAACTTGGCAGCTGAATACAGTCCTGAGTCAGCTAATGAAGGAACTATTTGAGCCTATTCATAAGTCAGACATTAAGGGCCTGATTCTAACTTTGGAGGACGGTGTTAAACCGTCCCAAAAGTGGCGGATATACCACCTACCGTATTACGAGTCCATTATATCCTATGGAACTCGTAATACGGTAGGTGGTATATCCGCCACTTTTGGGACGGTTTAACACCGTCCTCCAAAGTTAGAATCAGGCCCTATGTATCTTACCTGGAAGGTAGCACTACTCTTAGCATTTACATCTGCTCGTAGAGTAAGCAAGATCCAAGCCTTTACCATCCAGGAACCTTTCAAGAAGTTTACAGATAAGGTCATCCTACGAACAAACCCAAAATGTATTCCCAAAGTACCATCTGACTTCCACATTAATGAGCCAGTAGTGCTAAAGACTTTCTTTCCATGGCCTCAGACTGGGGCAGAAAGGTTGCTGTATTCCTTGGACGTCAAACAAAGTCTTAAATTTTATTTGCAGCGAACATCCGATCAGGAAGTCCAATCAACTGTTTGTAGCATTTAGTGTGCCCAGAAGAGGGCATCCTGTTACTAAGCAAACCATTTCTAGATGGATTTCAAGTGCCATAGCCTTTTGTCATCAGAAGGCTGGTCGACCCCTGACCACTAAGGTTCGTGCACATTCTACCCAAGCAGTGTCCTCTTCTTGTGCACTCTTCTCAGGGGTATCTCTGCCAGACATCTGTCGAGCAGCCACGTGGAGAACAACGCACGCCTTCACTAAGCATTACTGCCTGGATGCTGAGACACTCCGTGATGCTGCGGTGGGTCAAGCAGTTCTTAGACATTTGTTCAGATAAGGTGAGCTGTTTTTTCTCACCTCCGTTTCTGATATAATATCACATTTTCTGTTCAGTATTAACATACCTTTCTTGCATATTCATGTAGGTTTAAAAAGGTTTACTTTTATTGCTTTGCATTTAACTGTCTCATGATAACGTTCTCTGATGTTGGGATACACAGTATTTGTTAATACAGAAAATGCATTAGTTACTGCTTACTACTCTTATTCAAGCATGTGAATCTATGAAAGTTACAATACTGGAGTCAGAAATAAGTTACTTACTGGTAACTCTAGTTCTCCAGTATTGGAAGCTTTCATAGATTCACATGCGGCCCACCCACCTCCCCAGGGGAGCTCACCTTCTCTCTTGTCAGTGTTCCGTGTTATTACAGCACTTATGCTTGGAAAAGCTGAGGGAAGGCAGCTCCTCACAGGAGGTTCTAAGGGGTGATGCCATCTGATTGGTTTGAGTTTGGGTCTGTTTTACAAAAAGACTATTATGGGTTATTCTATTGAGGCCTAGTCTATGTATTGTGTGCATACATTTTCAGGCATAGTTTTTATATTCCACCGGGGACTCCCATCTCGACGACGGGGTAGTATTCAAGCATGTGAATCTATGAAAGCTTCCAATACTGGAGAACTACAGTTAAAAGGTAAGTAACTTATTTCTTTTATGCCCACAACTTTTGCGTGGGAAGTTGTAGTGTTATTTAAAGAGAGAGAATGTATGCACTAGCATGATTTGCATAGTCAAACTACAGTCCCAGGGTGCTGCAGTAGAATGAAATGTGCTGCATGCTTGCTACTTCCTATCAACTGTGCATGCACCTTAGAGTACCTAGCAGCTCTAAAATCCAGAATGAGTATATTCAGATAGCCACACAAGCAGCTGTAATCCACAGGTCTCAAATACCCCTCTCTGACCCCTAACATGGCTTCTCTGTAGCCTGACCCACAGCAAAGCTGCTGTAAGTCCTGAGCCCATCATGGCCTTTTCTGAATCTTGCCACCCCGTGTAGTAGTTTTCAACCTTGAGCTACCAGCAGGCCTCTCTATACCCTGTGTTCTCAAGTCCCTCTTTTTCTGAGCCTCCCTGGTCTCTCTGTATCATTAGATAAAAAAAGACTACTCTGTGCCCCCATGCATCCCTTTCTGCCTTGATCACCAGAATAATTTATTTTCCAGTAGCCACCCAGATATCTCTTTGCCCTAGTGGACCCAAGCAGGCCATCTGAGCACAAGGACACTGGCATGATCACAATCAAGCCATGTCTCTATTCTAAGTCTCAGGCTTCACCTCTCCCAAGGTTCCACTTGGCATATACCCCTTGTCCTTCCACAAGTCCTCTCCTGGTTCTAAGCTCTTAGGCCTCTCCGAATTGGGTGCATTGATATGGCCTATTGCATCTCCATTACCTAAGCCCCACCAGGCCTTTCCTCCCTTAGCCCCTATGCATCAGCATAATTTCATTCAAAAGGATTCCCATCACCTTGCAAGTGAGAGCTCCTCTTTTCTGTCACTAGTCATCCTTGAATCCTGGAAAGGCCCCCAGGCCACCTCGCTTCCAGGATTTCCTAGACTGCCTTCATGAGCTCCCAGGTACCCTACTGCCTCCAAGCCTTCCCAGAACCCTTAGGTTGCTCCTAGGGAATGTCTGCATTCAAAGCCTTCCTTAATCCCTTGATGTTCTTCCAGGCACCTTCTTTCAAAGCCTTCCCGAATGCCTTCCTTTGAGTGCTCCCATGCACCTTACCCCTTGAGAGGCTTCCCAGATCACTTGGGGTACTCCTAGGATACTTCTATCTAGGGAGATTTCTCTAATACATTGGAGCACTTCAGGTACCATCTTGCTTCCAAACCTTCCCATATCCTTTGTCGTACTCCCAGACACCTTCTGCGGTACAAGCAATAGCAGAATCTCTTGGAGTGTTCCTAGGCACCTTCTCATGCTTCCAGGCAACCTCTACATTGTTTCCTGGAACACTTACTCCATTCAGAAGCTTCCTTAATCTCTTGAATTGCTCTCCTCGCTTTCAAGGCTTCCCATAATCCTCCAGGGTATTCCAAAGCAATTTCGAGGCATCTGTTCACCTTCCCAGCATACCTTGATATGCTCCCAGGCTCTTCCTCCCTTAACAGTCTTCCCAGATCCTTTGGAGTGTTTGAGGCTTCGAGGCACTTTCGCCCGTTTGAGGTTTCCCAGAATCCCTTGGAGTGGTCTCAGGCACCATTTCCTTTTAGGTGTTTCCCAGATCACTTGTAGTGCTTCCAAGCATCTCCGATTTTCGCATACTTTTCAGTATCCACTGGGATGCTCCATAACATCATCTAACTTCCATGCCTTCTAGAATCCCTTGAGTAGTTCTGGGAACCCTCACCCTTCCAGTGCTTTCTTAATACCTTGAAGTGCTCACAGGCACTTTTTCACTCTCTAGCCAGAGCCCCTGGGTGTGACCCCATGCACCTTACTCCTTCTGAACCTCCCTAGGTATTTACATGCTTCTTAGTATCTCTCACATCATTCATAGCTACCATCTTTGGATTTGGGTTCTCCCAGGATGCACACATGCTGAATGACAGACCAGGACACAAACCCCAATAAGACAAACTGACATCAGACACTTTGGGGGGATTCAAGAGTGGACATGGTCTTCAGGCGTGGACCAGTTGGGTTGTGTGCAGATGTGGTTGTATGTTTGTGCTCCACTTTCAGGTCTCTTCTGTTCTACAGCTAGGAAGTCCTCCCATTGGACATCAGTGGAAAGCAGGTGTCCTAGGACTTCAGTTGTGTCATAAAAGCAAACCACTGATAGTTTGACAGAGGGTGTATCCACCCCTTACCGGGCCCTGCCCTCCCCTGATCCATCGTGCTCCAGTCATCTCATTTCACATGGCTGTTCCTTGCAACAAGAGCAGGCACTGACTCCTCTGAAGACATTTGAGCTGACTGTCGTTAGGAAATGTTCATTTATTTTGTATTTTCGCAGTAATCCATTCTATTTTTTTCTTCTACCCATGTGTCTTATTGCTTTTAGTTTTAAGTGTTTGTAACATCAGGTAAATCATTTCAAATCCCCCTTTAAGTGGTTTTTGTTTTAGTCTAATTTCCTCTGTTTGAAAAAAATGAGAGAAGTTCCCATTGGGGACATCTGCCCACTCTTTGACCCTGTAAGCACTGGAAACCACAAAGCTGTTTTTGCTCGGGTTGAGATTTGGGGCAAGAATCAACCATGGTGTTGGAACAATGTAAAAAATGTAAGGATCATTCATTTCCTTCTGTTCAGGAACCTTGTTCTTCCCAGATTGTGATCTAAGGGCTAATTCGCTCAGGTGTGAGATCTCAAATATCAAGGTTCCCTCGAGGCCCCCACAAAAATCTGGGGCAGCATTCAGACATTTATCTATTTATTTATTTGTAGGCCCAGAGGGCGTCGGGCAGTTTGTGCCCAGGAAAATATAAAAACAATGAGTTACAAAAGGAATACAGGCATAAAGCAAAATTACATCTAATAATTATAACTTATTTGTATATAGTGTTCATACCATGCGTCTGCCGTTTCTAACCCTTGTAAGTAATATGTATTACTATAACCAAAATCAATGGCATTCAGTTGAATGACTTCGGAAGGATGTAAGGCTGGGGTGGCCTTGCCAGGATTTGAGCTTTTGACCTGTGCATTGCTGTGTTTGCAAAAGGATGCATTTAAATCAAATTTAAGCCACAACGTTTTATTGTTTACATGTACATGTCTCCCACAAGTGTACTTCACTTCAGAGAAAATGCACAATACCCAATGGCCCCGAGCTGGGGAAACTCCATTTTGGTGAACTTCCCAAAGAAGAAAAACGATTTTCATTGAAAACATTGAGGCTATTTAACTAGGAAACACAAAAAACAGGGACCACGCAGAAAAGAAAATGGCAAAATAATACAGGAAAAGAGAGAAAGGGGTGTAAGTAATGGAGAAGGTGGCAGACGTATTACTGTAAAGTCAGGGTTAGAGAGGCCATGCTAGCGGTGGCTGGGTGTAGGTAAGGGTAGATGTAGTACAGTATAGGGAGGGCTATTGTAACTATGGGATTCTGCAGACACAGCGTTTTCAGCATAATTTTGGATTTGCCACATAATCCACCATCTACTACATAATTTGCAGATTTAATCAAAAACCTTTTTGTTTCTATATCAAATGGATTACACGTTACTAAAAATAAAAAGTGCCAAACCTCACACAATGGCAGACTCTTTGCAATGACTCGCTGAAGGTTTTTCAGTTGCTGATTGCTGTATCCAGGTGTTAAACCGGTACTAATGAAGTACGCTTTGCTTAGGCAGTATTGAAACATGTTGAAATCCAATGACAAAATAATATGTCACAGTTTGTGCCAGATTATTCCGAATAATTTGCCTACTCTTTCTGCATAACTTTACCTGTCCCCCACCCGATTGCCTGCAAATGCAAGATGCTGTCGGTATAAGCAAAGGTATAGGTACTAGGATATATGTGGGCAGTGCTTAATGTGTAAATAAAAATGTGCCTATGCCCAAAGCCCTCCCTTAAACACGTAGCTGCTGTAATTAAATGTGGGAGCACTGAATACTGAGGCAGCATAATCCTGAAGCCATCTCGGGCCTCCTCAATCCATTTACACCCACTCCCTGCCCCTTCAGCTCACTCTTGTAGCTTTCTCCTTTGTGGTACTTTTTCGTTTTTCTCTTCCTCCGTCTTTCCCATATGTGTCTTTTGCTCACAGTAAATGCTTGAGGCAGAAAAATAAGTGCCGGCCCTCAAAAATAAGTACTGGTGCCCCGCACCGGAAACAAGCACAAATTAAGCACTACATGTGGGGTAAGAGTACTGGGCTACTGGAGGAGGTTGAGCTTCTAGGGGATGGGAATAACGGAACTAAGGTAGGTTGGGGGTAGACGTAGTGGAGGATAGGTAGGGGACCCAGTGTATAGGTAGGTATTGCAAGTATAGAGTTACTTGGGTATAGGGAAGCTGGAGGTACTTGGATATAGATGAGGAAGACATATTAAAGTTTTAATAGATTCAGAGATTCTAGCGTATAAGCAGAGGTCGAGCTTTTAGGATGTAAGGGGTAGGGGTGTTAGAGTAGAGGTAAGGGTATACAGGTGGTATGGTAAAGTTAGAAGTGCTAGGATACAAGGTGGGATAGAGGACTCTATGATGGAGGTAGTGATAAAGGTAATAGTGTAGGTGAGCTGGATTTACTAAGGTAACAGAAGAGTAGATTTACTAGTTTAGAGCATGGGTACTCGCAAACATTTCCCCAGAAGGACCACAGAATACATGCCCGAGGGCTGCGCCTATGCCAGCAGGGCGTGGGTCGAGATGATGAAAGGTGGGCATAGGGGACGCAAAGCACATGCAGACAACAAACCGAGCCTTCATGTGACTTCTGTCTGCCACCAACACTCAATTACCGTTATTTTATTTAATGCGTAAATAAATTATGCCTGTTTTACAGTTTTCTGAATATTCCTGCTCTGTCAAGTGAAAAGCAGTCCAGTACTGGTGTTCACCAGGGAGGCCGCAATTAAAGGTCAGGTGGGCCGCATGCGGTCCCCAGGCCGTATTTTGAGTATCCTGGTTTAGAGGTTGAGGTCCCAGGTTTTAGGTTAGTACAGGGTATCAATCAATCAGTATTTGTAAAGCACACCAACTCACCCGTGAGGGTCTCAAGGTGCTGGGTTCTAGGATATAGGTATGGGAAGATATAAGCAGGAGTATAGAACGGGAGTAAAGAAAAAGGCTGTTAACTACGAAGAGGGGCAATGTTAACTAGAGAGAATACGGTACAAAAGGTCAAAGAAAGCAGAGACCGGGAGGAGGAAGAAAGGCCATATAAGGAATTTCCCACTATGTGTGTAGGTATGGTCACCTCATTGTGCTTGTGCGCTTCACAAAACTAAAAGACATGTATGTGTTCATGCATGTATATGATGTTTGTGTGGTAGAGCTACCCAAAAGTCAGCCTAGCGCTGTAGGGCCAAAGGTCAGCATATAGCCTATAAGTGATTGGAGGGGAAGTTGGGTTCTGAGAGCGGAAGTGGACTGATTAGTTGCTGTGATGTTGTGTTCTTTGTAGAGGTGTGACTTCCTTAATTTAGCCCAGTGGGAGGTCGACCTGATGTCATTCAAACAGCTAGGTGCATCTATGGACAACTATGAATCTTTGTGGCCACTGGGGGTGGGTGCAGGCCTGCTTCCAGGAATTTATATCTGGATGGGCCAAGGGTGCGTTTGGGTGGGCCAATAGGTGCCCAATTCTCAACAATTGTGGAGGTAGACTACAACCTGGGTTCTGGTGCCACTGCACCTGCTGCATCATTGGCAGGTAAACCCCTGTCTCCTCTTCCTCAACACACACCTCCCTGCTGCAGCTCACCTCAGACATGAGCTAAGATCGCCACGGTTCACGGACATGCCAAGAGTTTTGTCTCAGACAGTAGAAAAATAGGGAAAATCATCTAAAGGTGGTATTTTTCTCCCTATCAGCACACAAGTGAAACAGCTAATATTAAAACAATGCACTATAAAATGTATTCTAAGGATTTCTCGTTGACCCCTGGCTGATAATTAAAGTAAACAAAAGTGAAAACAATCATATTTGCCATGGAGGAAGTACTTAACAGGTGCTTTCTCTGTGGCCACTTTTGCCTGTTACTGGGAGGGCCACGTGTCATGTTTGGGTGGGCTTGGCCCACCCGCTAGAACCGGGCCTGAGTGGTAGTCACGTTTTGACTAGCCATCCAAATGCCAATAATTTGGAAACATTCAAGGAAACAGTTTTGCGGAACCAGGTTTCTCTAGATTTCTGTTTTTTTTCCCCTCCGCATTCTCACACACACCCGTTTTCCACAGCCTGGCAAAGATCCCCAAAACACCCACCAAGCACTCGATTTTGTCGACTGACAGACAAAGAGTGCTCTGAGCATCTGGCCTCTGGATACGGATCCCGGAACTCGCGCGCGCCCGCGGGGACTTTCCCTCCGGAGGAAGGAGCAGCGCTCACCCTTTCATTACACGAGGAGCCAGAGGGTGATTTGCATGCTCCCACTCCGGGCTCAGGACAGTTCCTTCTACTCGTGGCACGGCCCAGCTCCCGCCGAGCGGCTCCGCCCGCTGACCTGGGGGCGCATGGACAACTCTCCGCACCTCGTCTTTTGGCGTCAAGCTCCTGCGCGAGTGGCCAGGGCACCTGCCGGACTGGGGCGCGGGCAACTGGATTGACCCCAGTCTAAACCATGTTTCAGTTTATTTTGGCAGCAGGCCCGGAGAGCTAGCTCCTAATATCTTTAATCATCTCACTAAATCTGAAAAGCTTATAATTCTCCCCTCTCGGTACTTGCAAATGCTGCAAGGCTTGATGCTTAATTTTCTTTTTACTTTGCATAATATCTCTATGATTAAAAAAAAAAAAAAAGGTCCAAAGCTGGGACACGTCACGTTTTTTTTGGCTGAAGCTGTGCATTCCCAAAAGGCTCTTAAAAGCCAGCTCCTCTCATACAGAAATTGAAAGCTCTTCTGCCTTCCTCTTCCTTTCTTGTATTTTCTCACCGTGGTCTTGGCTGTCCTTGGAGATCCTGGTTGAAAAAGCCTGGCGCCGAGAGTAGGAAATGGGTGCAGCGCGCCAGAGGCATGCGGCTGAGGGCTACACAACGGCAAGCCCATGGTTGGTCACGGGGACCCTGATCTTAGCCTTGGCCTGCTTCCTGGGCTTGGTAGTCCAGGGCTTTCAGCTGGCTGGGCTGCAGGAGGAGCTTGAACGGCTGAGGAGGGAGATGGTCGCAATGACGCCGTCTGCCCACCATGACCACGACGCTAGCAGGACATTTGCCAAGGTACGTTGGGTGCTTTTAGGATTACTAGATTGCTCATTGTACGTCGGACACAATGTGTTTGACCATAGTCGCTCTGTTTAGAAATAATTGTTCATTACTTGCATTGGTCGATTTGGGTCAATTGAAGCAAAGACAGCAATTCCCACAATGTGCGGAACTGTTAGGAACTCTAGGGATATCTCTTAATAAGAGAAACAGTGCAATGATTTATATCGCACACACCATGGAGAAAGTGTCTCTTGGCAGCAGGACCCTGTTGTAAATTGTGCGCGCACTTGTTATCAAGCACTGGCACAAAGTCAACCAATTACTTCCACCGGACCACTGGCAAAGTCCAGCTGCTGACCACAGGAATGTACTGACAGGGCTGGGAGTATTAGAGAAGTAGAATCTAAAGTCTACGACTCTTAGAGGACAGCACAAACACTACGGATAGTTCCTTTGTGATGCAGGAGGCAGAGAAGTAAGGCGGATGAGATGGCATACCCTGCTGCATGCGCTTAACCACCACACTGCTTGGCACCTTTTCATGCAGGAGCTCCCTCTGTTTACTGTGACTGTCTGCTAAGATGTTTTTTTGTTTCTCTGTGGTGATAGTGACCTAGAGAACTTTGAAACTTAGCAAGGGCAATATGTTGGCACAGTATGAAACTCAAGAAGAAACAGGGGTTTCATTAAAATATTGTCCTAGAGACTGATCGGTACTGGGAGCGACTCTCAGTCTAGGACCATGACAGATCTTTCACCAGGGGATATAGTTTTATATACTGGGAAATTAAACATTGTGCAATAGTTGGCTTGGAACAGAGTGCGCTTGGGACTCGAGGTGAGTGTCAAGAGACAGTTTACTGCTAAGAAAGGAAGGGGCTCTTCCTGGATCCTTCTCTAGAGGAGTGCTGGGACATAAACATCATACATACCACAGAAGACGCAGGGGATATATAAGGTCTGTGTCCAAGTAGAGGAATTTAGCCAAAGATTAGTTATATTCACAGAACTCCATTGTGATTTGCAATATCCTTTTAATGCAGAAATTGAGGCATTTTCTTCCTTGTTATACATGGTGGCAAGTGAAGAATGTATGCAGAATATGTACTAAAACACAGGGACAGGATGCTTGGAAGTTATTTCACACAATTTTCAAGTATTTTGATAGAAGTCACAATGAAATCTGCCTTTGGATGTAGAATGTTTAATAACAGAGGTGGATGTCTGCTCTCCTGTTTTAATCTGAGTTGTAATTCTGGTCAATGAATTCGTGGAAGCAGCTCAACTATTATGCCTAGTGAAGTAGTTAAGTTATTTTCTTATTACAGGAGACAAGGGATGTCACTCCCAAGTCTGTAATTAGAAAATTAGAAACCGTTTTTTTATACCGAGATTGCAGACATTAGTGTATTAAATATTTATCATACATTCATTTAAAAACAAAATCAACTCCTGTGCTCAATTTCCTTATTACTGACTTGAGATTTTGCCACATAACTGCACACAAGCATTGGTATTTTGTAATATAATGGTAATGTCTTCAATGAGTACACCTTTGTCATATATTACAGCTTATGGTGCTAAATTTCCACAGTCATTCAAGTGCACGGGGACATTTAACTGTAAAATATACATGGAAACATACTGGCTACAAGTTCATATTTTCACAGAAAAGTAAATTACATTTGGGTTAAATACCAATAAATTGAGCAAAAAAAATATGTTTAAATAGATATAGAAGTTTAAAAATAATACAAGAAACTGTGATCCATATTTAATGGCAAAATGACTGATTGAATTACCTCTGATTCACAATACCGGCTGTGTGTGTTTGGAGCTTGTAGTTTGCAGTGAATGTGAAAACTGGAGCCCTCCCAGCTACCATTTGGAAATAGTCCTCGTAGAACATTTGGGGTTGCCTGCTTCCACACTCACATACACATTAATACACCTGGACCTACATTATTGGGTAACACACATTAGTAAAGCCAATAGGTCTGACTTCAATGTGCTAGTGCATGCAAATACAGGCATGCCCAAACATGCACAAACTACTTGTGATGTGTCACTGTGTACCCTGCTTCCCGAGGAATAAAAAACAGGGCACAGTCACAGGAGGCACAGAAAGAGGGAGGTTGCACAGAGACGAGGCACAGATAGTCTCTGTGCATTTCTGCATGCCTGTGTTTATTCGAGTTAGCACATTATATCCAGAACAGAATGACAGTTTCTCTCAAAACACCCTAAAGGCAAATGGAGCTCCCAAACATGTGTCCCATGCAGGTCAAATAATTCAGGCTGCACTTCAAAACAGAGGGCCAACAGGGAGAAAGGCAGATAGCACTAGTTATGTTCCAGTTCAAAGTGCACACAGCTTAACAGTTCGGGCTGGGCTCCGTATTGGAGCTGAACTGGGGCTGATTTGCATTTGGTAGTTTCCTGTTGACGGTGGCACAGAGAGCAAAAAATCGATAAATTGGAATGCTGCCCAGAGTAATTACAAGTGGCTGACATTAATTCAAGCACCCCACTCCACATTTATTGTATTTCTCAGTGGTTGCAACTCTGGCCGCTCGCCTTGCCGACAGCAGTTGCATTTGTTTCCCAGCTGTGGTAACAGATCTTGTCTCTTATGTAGTTCAGTCTGTTTGGGCAGTTACTGTTGTCACTAATGTGTGTACCGTTGTGGTCAATCCTGTTGCAATCTGACTTGCTGGCAAGTGTTTGTTATAGTTGTCCCTGAAATGGTGGCAGCTGTGATCACCACAGTGGACCCAACCACTGCCATTGCTTTAGCTGTTGTTGCTGTTGTGATTGTTGTTGCTGCTGTATTCGTGCAGTGGTTACAGATGTGGTTTCTCTTGAGGTTCTTGCTGAGGTCACAGCTGTAGTAGTTGCTGTAGTCCACGCTGTGTGGCAACCTTTGTTGCTGCAGTTGTCCTGCCGTGGAGGCAGCTGTGGTTTCTACTGTAGCCCTTGCTCTCGACTTCTGTGGCTGGAATTGGTCATCACAGTTGTAGTCCCTGCTGTGCTTGCTTCTATTTTTCTGCTCGTTGCTCCCACAGTGGTGACTGACGTTGCAGCTATTGTGGTTCCTCTCGCTGCTGCTGTGATCCCTGCTGTTATTGCTGCTATGGTGGCAGTTGTAGTTGATGGCTGTTGTTCCTTCTGCAGTTGGAGCTCTAAGTCACTGGTATGGTTATTGCTGCTGTGGTTGTTCTGTTGTGGCAGCTGTCTTAGCTACTGTTGACCTTGCTGTGGTGATTATCACTTTGGTCACTGCTGGGGTCATTGCTGCTGTTCCCGCTGTGTGGTTTCTTCTGTGTTTGCAGCTGTTATCTTTGCATTGGTATCAGCTGCTGTTGCTGCAGTGTTGGTAGCTGTAGTGATATCTATTGTTACTGTCTGGTGGCTGCTCTTGGTACTCCAGTGTTCCCTGCAGTATGGCAGTTATTGCCACTGCTGTGGTCCCTATTATTGTTGCCAATGTGTGTTTTATTCCTACTCTGACTACAATTGTGGTCACTGCTATTGTCCCTCCTTTACAAGAAGTTCTTACTGTTGTTATTCCAGTTGTGGTCACTACTGTCCCCTGCTGTGGTCCTTGCTATTGTGACTGCTTTTGTTGAGCCTGTTGTCCCTCCTGTGGTGGCAGGTATTGTTGCTGCTGTAACTTGTGCTATGAGTAAAGCTGTAGTAGTTAGTTTGGTCACTATTGTTCTGTCACTGCTGTGGTCCCTATAGTGCTGGCAGCTGTGGTTATACCAGTGGTCGCTGCTGCATTGTAAGCTGTGGTTGCTGTAGCTGTGGTGGAGGCTGTCGTCACTGCTTCCCATCTAAATTTGCAGTCATTGTTGCAGCTGTTGTTGCTGTGGCGGAGATGGCTATCATTGGTGCAAACGCGACTCCTGTTAGGGCGTCTTTTGCTGTGTTTTCTGCTTTTGTAGAAGCTATTGCTCCTACTGTTATTCCTACTGAGGTTACAGCTTCGGTCACCACTGCATTGGGAGCTGGAGTTACTGTGCTTGCAATTCTCATTGCTGCGATTGTCCCTCCTGTGGTGGCAGCTGTGGGCATTGCTGGTATCCGAGCTGTCATCACTGCTGTGGTTCCTGCTGTATGTCCATCTGTGATTCCTACTGTGGGGTTGAACTAAAACCCGTCTCCATACATTTCCTTTTTTAACACGATGCGCCGAACTGTGCTAAGACTCTATAGCTAGACCTAAAAATAGTCTCTCTCTCGATAACCTCAAACGGTTACTGACCAATCAGATGTCAGTAATAGTAACGAAGCCAATCAGTACACCTGTTGTTAGCAAGGACCTATTGATTTTACTATAATTATATGTATATTATACTTGTATAAAGGGTCTTTCAGCAACCTCTCTACATTCATTGGTCTGTTCTTGTGTCATTCATATTTTGCTTCCACCCCCTACACCATAGGGCAATGGGACACCATCCTAGACAAAGAGAGAGAGAGTGTATGTGTGTGCGCACACAAATGTGTGACCGTGAGACTCTGTGTGCAAAATTGTGTGTATAAGACTGTGTGTCAGCGTGTGTAAGAGTGAGTGCCTTTGTATGTGTGAGATGCTTCTTTGTGCCTCTGTGCACACAAGCCTAGGACCTCTTTTGGGACCAGAATGGTCCTCTCAGTGATGGTAAAGTCTGACTGAGACACACATCCTCTGTTTGAGGATCGAGTACACACTGTGCCTGGTCTTTATCCATCGACATGTGGATGCAAAAGTATCTTGCTGCTGAGTGATGTGGAAGTGAAAGTATACTGCTTTTGAGTGATGTGGATGGGAAAGTATACTGCTTTTGAGTGATGTGGATGGGAAAGTATACTGCTTTACTGCTTTTAAGTGATGTGGATGGGAAAGTATACTGCTTTTGAGTGATGTGGATGTGGCATACTGCTTTTGAGTGAGTTGGATGTGAAAGTATACTGCTTTTGAGTGAGGTGGATGTGAAAGAATTCTGCTTTTGAGTGATGTGGCTGTGGAAGTATGCTGGTTTGGAGAGATGTGGTCTTGATGGTCATGGAATGGATGTGGTGGTGGGGTGTGGTGGGACATTGAATGGTGTGTACATCAAGAGACCTAGAGGTGCAATAAAGGAGTTATGGAGGGAACTGAATGTGTAGGGCTCTGTAGGTTAAGGCATACAGAGAGATGTGGATGCTATTGAATGATGTAGAGGGAAGTTCAGGTGTGTGAGGTGATGTGGGTATGGCATGATGTGAATGTCTGTGCAGATGTTTAGGGTGTGGCGTGTTGTGTAGGCTGTTGTGGATATATATGCAGATGTTTAAAGATATGAAGGACGTCGGTATGTCAGGATGTTGTGCATGTGCGTACAGGTGTGCAGGGGTGTGAGGTGATGTGGATATGGCAGGCTGCTGTGGATGTGCAGTCAGATGTCCAGGGGTGTGAGGGATGTGGGTACAGCAGGCTGCTGTGGATGTGCACGCAGATGTCCAGGGGTGTGCGTGATGTGTGAATATTGCAGTCTGCTGTGGATGTACACAGAGATGTCCGAGGGTGTGAGGGGTGTGCGTATGGCAGTCTGCTGTGGATGTGCAGCGATGTCCAGGGGTGTGAGGGGTGTGCGTGTGGCTGTCTGCTGTGGATGTACACAGAGATGTCAAGGGGTGTGCGTATGGCAGTCTGCTGTGGATGTACACAGAGATGTCATGCGTATGGCAGTCTGCTGTGGATGTACACAGAGATGTCCAGGGGTGTGCGTGTGGCTGTCTGCGGTGGATGTACAAAGAGATGTCAAGGGGTGTGCGTATGGCAGTCTGCTGTGGATGTACACAGAGATGTCATGGGGTGTGCGTATGGCAGTCTGCTGTGGATGTGCACAGAGATGTCATGCGTATGGCAGTCTGCTGTGGATGTACACAGAGATGTCCAGGGGTGTGCGTGTGGCTGTCTGCTGTGGATGTATACAGAGATGTCAAGGGGTGTGCGTATGGCAGTCTGCTGTGGATGTACACAGAGATGTCAAGGGGTGTAAGGGATGTAGGTACAGCAGTCTGCTGTGAATGTACACAGAGATGTCCAGCGGTGTGAAGAATGTGCGTATGGCAGTCTGCTGTGGATGTACACAGAGATGTCCAGAGGTGTGAGGGATGTAGGTACAGCAGTCTGCTGTGAATGTACACAGAGATGTCCAGCGGTGTGAAGAATGTGCCTATGGCAGTCTGCTGTGGATGTACACAGAGATGTCCAGGGGTGTGAGGGATGTAGGTACAACAGTCTGCTGTGGTTGTACACAGAGATGTCCAGGAGTGTGAGGGGTGTGCGTATGGCAGCCTGCTGTGGATGTACACAGAGATGTCAAGGGGGGTGCGTATGGCTGTCTGCTGTGGATGTACACAGAGATGTCCAGAGGTGTGAGGGATGTAGGTACAGCAGTCTGCTGTGAATGTACACAGAGATGTCCAGCAGTGTGAAGAATGTGCGTATGGCAGGATGCTGTGGATGTCCACACAGGTATCCAGGGGCGTGAGGGATGTGGGTGTTGCTACGAAAACGTGTTGAGTCATGCAGATCAGTGTGGAGCTAGGTATAGGTTGCAGGGAGGCAGATCCGGAGAGATGTGGCGTGTGAAGAGAAGTGTACAAGGAGGGGTCCGAAGAGTCAGATAAATCAAACCCGACCCGCACATGCAATTCAGTTCTTTGGGTACATCATTGATATATGACCCCTTTCAACCATACCAATGACCTCTCTGAGGTCCCCAGACCTCCTGATCAGGAATTTCAAGGTCTGCCGTATCACCACAGATGTGTCATATTTCAGATATACTGGCTGCTGGGAGCAGCTAAAACCTCTGGGAGAAACAATGGCGGGGATTACTGGGGAAAAGGGTCCTGGAATTACCTATTCCCCATTATTCTTAGTTAGAGGATTCCCAGGATTCAAACCCCCATTAATTTCACCTCCCCGTAGTTTAGAGAATCCCAGTAACTTTAACTCTGGGGCAGAAGAATAAACGCCCCCGCAAAGGGACGCTTGGGATGAGGCCCTAACATTTCAGGCTCAGAATTCCACACCTGTTGCTCATTCCTGGTTAATGGGTGTTCTTTATGATTTCCATAGTTGTCGAAAACGTACTCCAATAAACTCCCTACGAGTTTCTGTGGATTGGGTCATTATCTCAGGAACATCTTGAATCCCATCAACGAGAAATCACAGTACCATGCGGAACAGCGTGTAGCTTCCAGCAGTGCTATGAATGCAACAGCACTGAGCAGCAATTCTATCCTTGCCCATGACAATGTTTTTCTTTACAATTCTTTTTATTCTGTTATGTCAAAACAGTAGTATTCCTGAAAGCAGAGTATAGCATGGAACATTGAAATGCCATGGTTGAGATACATGAAGCAAAGGGTTTTTCATTCCATAGTCCCCTGAGCATATTCAGGTCCATCCACCCCATGCACCTACCCGCCTCCCAAGATGGTATTACCTCCCCAAGTGTAGTAACGAGACCAGGCTCAGTCGCTATCGTACATAGGCCCCTCCATAGTTCTTCCAGTTGGCCCACACTTTCCTCCACTTATGTGGCCAGCCTCTCACTGCATGTGGCTCACATCCGACTCACCCCAAATATTGAGGAGGCACCATTTACCATCAGGTTCCATCTTTTGTCCGCACACAGTGCTAATGCAATCAGTCACTGCTCGCCAATACCCCTGCGATGCTGGACAGCTCCATAAGAGACAGAGAAAGGAGCCTGACTGGCCACAGTGTCTACAATACTGATCATCTACCACTTACCCATTTTTGCCAACATGGTACATGAAACATATGCCCTGTGTAAAATTTTAAGCTGTACCAGACGGAATCTGGCCCGTACAGCCACCTCTCTGTGGGACGTCACCGAGTCCTGCCATTCATCGTCCTCTAATGTAACCAAGTCACGCTCCCACTGCGCCCTCAAATGGACCAGAGTGTCGGGGGAGTTGTTAAGTATTTTTGGTAGGTGAGTGAGATCGCTTTGTGGGGCATGTATTTTTCTAGGAGTCTGTCCTCCAGGTGGGAAGCCTTCGGGAGTGCTTCACCCTTTGGGAGTGCCATTAGCAAAGCATGTTGGATTTGTAAGTAACAATAGCATTCCGTTGGCGTTAGTTGGTTGCACGTGACAATGTTAAGCATAAATTAACCTCATGCGATTCCCTAATGGGGTTTTCACAAAACTTTCATAACACTGAAAAGCATTATTGCAACAGATGTGTTCAAGTGAAGTGAAATGAATAAAAGGACTCACATCCTCTCCAATAAAATAGCACAGGATGCAAAGTGATTCTTCTTCTCATCTGTAGAGCCAAGCGGCAAGCACTCTGATCCTAACTTCCCCCTCATACACAGTGTGTGTTCTTATGCAAATTACTTTATTTCCTTCTGCCTCACTTCTTTTATTTGTAAAAACTGGAAGCGATTAGCAGCAGGTCTGGCGGTGTGAAAGTCCCATGACACCCTTCTTTTCTTCTTACTATTCTGGCTGACCCGGCATGTTTTCTGGAGCCCGTCATGTTTTCTGCGGCAGGAAACCAGAGTTGTGAGTCTCCTGGCCAGTCCTGTACGTGATGATCTTGTGTTGCTTTCCAGCAGGATGCTATGTCCTGCTGGGGTCAGTTCAAAGCGGTACTCCTTAGAACGCTGGTGAGTACTCGTCCCATGACCATACCATGACACTACTAACTGATGGTGGCCAGAACCTGACTGGAAGACAAAAGCAGCTCTGTCAAATTTTGTCAGACCAGGCCCCATAGGGATCATAGCGAGCTCAGCAAGTGAGCCTGACCAATAAAAGGACTTATTGAGAATTTATGGGGGTTCTCCACATGTCATCCGCACTGGCTGGCATTTTCTAAGTGTGCTTGGCCTGGTGAAGCATAAACTCAAGATTCAGAATGTAACACAGCGGTTAGGGTTGACTTTACTAATAGCATTTATTTCTACCCAAACAAACCCTTTTTGGCAAAAGTAGTATAATCCAAGACTAGGGAAAACATAACTTTCTAACCTGTATCATGCAGTTCACATGCTTCTCTTTGGCTTTTCATAGCTCACTGTGCTAGATTATGATTGTAACTTATGAACTGGACAGTAAAAAAAAAAGAGCTCTGTGACAAAAGCAATAACCCTCTGAGCATTGAAAATAAAATACTGTTCTGGGATCTGCATTTTACACGTTCTTTGCAGCAGACACATTAACCCTCTGTGCTACCCTAGATGAGTCAAAACTGCCACTAGACAAAACTCCGATCTCTTTGCAGCAGGTATATTAATTACCAGAGTTATCTTGGCACTTTATTGTTGCCTAAAAATAGTTAGATATACAAGGAACTCTGCAGTGATTTTGAAACTGCTGCACTTCTACAAACCCAGCTCTCCCAGTAACAAAAGCGGACCCTCACCCTTCCAGCCTCCTGGGGAAATGCCCAACGCCCGGTACGGCCAGTACAGGCTTTTCGGTGGCAGTTGATTATAGTAGTGAGGCACAGGACTTTAGCCCGAACACCAAGGAGGAAACTGCCTGTAGTCTCTAACATGTAGTCCCATGCACCATGTCATGACTGTACTCCCTGTTTGCCCTTGACTGTATGTGAAATGTGAGTCTGTGTCTGGGTAACATGAGGTACCATGTCATGTGGTTGCCAGGATTAGCTCTCTCTCCTCTTCCTGCATGTGTCCCTTAACTGCTCCTTAGACCCCACTGATTTGTTTTTCTGAGGCCAAGTACACTGTGAGACCAAAATAATTTAATGGATGAAGTAACTTTTCTTACAGTTTCCTGCAACTTAATGAGCTTCAGTGGGTCAGGATGTAGTCTTGTCAAAGAGCAACATTGGCCTTGGCTTGAGAGCATGATTTGGGACACACTCCCTGCAGGAAAGCTAGGACCCCTTGCCTACTTCCTTTGTGTCCTCTGCCGAGAGCAGAAACAGTCTACCTGAAAACCACAAAAGGAAGTTGACAATCTTGCCTACTAATGGATGGTTGCCATATTTATTTGGCCAACCAAAAGCAAAAAAATCACTTTGATGGCTTCTTTCTCCCAAAAGGTGAGGCTGCACTTTGAATGTGACTGAATAGCTGATATGGTCCATGTGCCCCAAGGAGTGATGTAAGCAGGTCTTCTAGCATAACCAGTGTGCACCCTTTACTTGTAGGAGCTTTGCACGCCAGTCTAGAGGAAGATGAGAACCAGAGACATAAGCCTTGCTTTTCTCCCTTCTAAACTAGGGCCTGTAGTCAGAGGACTCTGGAGAATGTTTACTGTTGCTACTTCTAGAGGGTACAGAGGATATACTGCAAGGCATGGAAAGAACCTTCCCTGTTTAGAGAGAGCACCTCGCAGCGAGGAGGATGGTGATATGGCAGAGTGGTCTTTGGATATTCACGAGAATGCTTATCAGTTCTTCCGGACTATAATCTAATTTTTCTAACTCAAATGGCAGAAAGAGTAAACAAAAACTATGAACTCACCTAGTTCTATCTACAGGCGCCTTTAAATCCACCCCCACCCAATTCTTGGGATTAGGACATCATTCATGATGTTACAAAAATACATTTGAATGAAAATATCTATATTTAATCTCTAACAAAGGAGCTCATTTAGAGTTTGGTGGATGTGGGACATTAACCAAAAAGCAACAATGAACCAACTGCCAAATGGGCACCAGGTTTACGACAGCAAAAGCTCTGCTGGTTCCACAGATGGAAACTTTTGACCGACCTTTCGGGAATTATTTTTCCCTGTTGTACCACCTCGAAAACCGTGACAGTCCTGAACAGAAAACCAAGGACATATTCTCCATCTACTTGCTGAAAGAAAATTGCCAGAGCATAAGGGGCATTTGTTATACGTTTTCAATAACAAATACCTGCTTTGGAAATTGTATTGAAAGCTAAACGTTTTGCTGAGCGAGCACCTTAAACGTGGTGCTTACTAGACAGCAGTCCATGAAAGCATATGTTTTCTTGCTTTCTCCCTCATGTGCTGCTTCCCTTGTTCAACCTCCCTCTTTTCTCTGTTTCACTCTCCAACCATTGCTGCTTCCTGATTTTTTAAAAACAATTTAAGCCACCAAACCGCACCTCCCATGTACTTCTTGTCCATCTGTTGTCCATCCTTTGCCCCCACCGTTGTTTCTTGCCACCACCCTCCCTTTTTTTGTTGCTTGCTCCTTCCCACCCGCTCTTCTTTTACTATTGCTTGTCCCCCACCTACCCAGCCTCATCATGTTGTTGCTTCAAACCCGCCACCTATTCTATTGTTGCCTAAAACACCCCTCCCCTTGTTGTTGCATGACCCATCACCTGCCCATCCTCCATCTGTTATTGCTTAAGAGGGTCCCATACCATCCTCCCTTCTTCCATTGTTGCTTAAAAACCCCTACCCGCCATAACAAAGATAAAGAGCAGGCACCTCTGGCTGCATCAGTACTTTTTTTGCCCATCTGCCCTCTGTGTGACCCTCCAACCTGACCTTCTTACTTCCATTGTTGGTCCCCCAGCCACCATAAAAAATAAATAAATAAAAACACTATGGGACGGACAGCGCTAGCAATATCATAACACTTTTTTCCCCACTCGCCTTCCATGTCTCCTCCTGCCTCACCTTCCTGCCCTCATGCCAAAAATAAAAAAGAGCTGCAACATGGCCAGCACTAGCCGTGTCATAACGCTTTTGTTAAATTTCATCCATGCTGCTGTAGACCATGGCTAAAACATTAAGAAAGCTCATACCTCCCATAGGCGAAACCTATTGGCTTTTCCAATGCTTGCATATTTTTTTGTGGCTTTAAGGCTGCAATTTGCTCTTGGGCTGCTCCTTTCTTAACACATGTTTTTTTTTTTTTTTTTATACACCACTCCAAAATAGGTGTTCTCCATTTAGGAATGGTGTATATATAAAAAAAAAACATGACTGCATGCAAATTCGTAGACAGCCACCCATCCTTCGGTGGAAGCTCCAGAAACAAATACAGTGCTTCCCGTCCGGCTGTAAGCAGGAAAAGTAGGGAGCTCAAACAGAGCCTACACCAAGCCCTCCACGTGTTCCAAAAGAAACCCAAGTGATGACACAGTGAAGTAAGCCTTGGCAAATCAAGGCTTGCGTATCAAAAGCACCTGTGGGACTTGAAAAGAGAGGCGACTGCCAAACTATTGGCCAAACTTTTGTACGACCTTAAGACAATAGGCACAATAAATTCTAGAAAACAGAGAACAATCTGAACGTTTGATCTCAAACAAGAGTCCCAGTTAATATTCCAGAAGAAACGTTGTACCAATACCTCACTAAACAATTTGTCACCCAGGCCTCAAGCCGAGCCTTCAGAAGACTGCCACCAATGGAGTGACAGTCCACTTGACCCTAAAACGGCCCTCCCTGGGGCTTGAACCACCAGCCCCATGCCCATCCAGGCAGAAGCAATTGAGCGGCAGATCTTAATAATCCGAAGAGAAGGGGCACCCGGCCCCAACGGTATCCCAACTACATTGTTCAAAGAAGACAAATCATACTAGGCAAGCCATGTCAGTATAGGGGAGCCGAGGAATTCCTAATACCATTTATTCATCTTGGAAAGACCCAACACTCACCCCGATTTACAAAGGGGGTATTGTCTCTGACCCAGCGAGCCATCAGCTCATTGCCCTCTTGGACGTGGAATCTAAATACTTTGCAGGTTGTCAACTACAGGAACTAGTGACATAGGCTTAATCCTGTTCAACCAGACAGGGTCTGCTAAAGGTATAGGCACAACCTCAAACCTGTTGGCCATATCCCAACTGCTTGATCAAAGTAGGGCACAGACTACAAAGCTGAGTTTGAGCAGGTAGACAGAGGGATGCTTGGTTACTCCACACCAATACCTGCATCTGGATCAAGCTAGGTGATGGCGCCCACCTGTCAAGAATGATTCCATCCCATCAGGGGCTACGGCAAGGGTGTGTGCCTGCTCCCAACCTCTTCATCCTTTTCTTAGCTGATCTGCCTCGCAGTCTAGTGCAGGTTAAGTCTCACGCTCCGAAGCTGAGCAACACTCTACTTCTGTGTTTGATGTATGCTGATGATTTAGTGCTACTTAGTCAGACCAAAATCGCCCTCCAGAGGCTCCTGGAGGCCACAGCCCAATACTCCGACAGTAACAATATGGAGATCAATATAAAAAAGTCCAAAATAATGATCCAGAGAAAAACAACTTTGAGTCCTGATCAGTGTTATATGGGCAAGGACAAAACTGAGCCGGTGCAATAATACAAGTACCTGGGCATGGTTGTCGATAGCCAGGGCTCCTTCAGACCCCACGTGTAGCTAATGTGCCAGAAGCCCGTTGTTCTTACTGTCTCCTTTAAGCACATTAAAGCAGCCACAGGATCCTCTACTTTTTTACCACTGCTGAAAAATAATCCAGGCCAAGTTAATTCCCACTGTTCCCTATGGTAGGGAAGTTTGAAGGGAGAGAGATGCTGTCCATTTGGATAAAGCCATAAATAAACTTTTCAAGATTGTCCTTCTGCAAGTATACGTATCTCCAGCTAAGCTGCACCACAAATTCGGCATAGTCAAGCAAAGCATTGCAAGGCAGAGAGACTTTGTTAAACTTTGCTACAAATTAAAGGAAGCTAAATGCAATACGCTAACCTTCCATCTATGGTCTGAAATCAAACATAGGGTTCACTCGGCTCTAGAGATTATCTTGCTAACTCCCTGGCATCATTTGACTTGAAGGAACAATGGGAGACTTTTTCCAACTAATCTCAGACCAAGACAAGTACATCAAATCCTGTTTGTTGCTTGCCGATAAAGTGGCATTTGCACAGTTGACATGCCTGGTTTATATTGGCGTCCTACACCAAGCTAGCGACCCAGCCGTTTCTGGGCATAGCCATCAAAGCAGAGCTCAAAGTGGCATTGATGAGGTTCCGAATGGACTGCCTGCCCTCGCTTCTACATGTACCCCCTTGGAAGGGTACCAGCACGACAGAGCTCTGCCGTCTTTGTGGGAAATCTCCTAAAACTTTGGTCCACCAGATCTGTATTTGCAAAGCTGATCAAAGGTCTATTCTAAGAACAGTTTTGAATCAAAAGGGGTTACATTGGTGTAGGCCAGCAATACTTGCTTGATTCAATGCAGCGGATATGCAGCTTAGCTGCAGGCTTACAAGGTATTTGATCAGGCTTGAACAGAAAATTACTAGAGCACAAGAGGTTTCCGCCCCAGAGATTCAGCGTGATCCTAACAGCTCTCACACAACTTGTGCAGTAGTGACACTTTACAACATCCTTGGGTGGGGCCAGCTGCCTGGGACATTAGCAGCATTTTTATCCAAAGGCCCATGTTGGCCTCTTGTTTATGTTTTATCCAAATATCCAATATTTTATTCATTGTTATCAATTTATGCTTTTTATGCTATATTCTATTTAAAGGGTGCACTCAATGCTAAGGTTTTAATTAACTATGCCCTTAAAAAAATGAACTTGAACTTGACTGCGTGCACACACTTGCGTGGTGATAAATGTGCCCATATACATCATCGCACTGGACTGCCGTAAGATCATAACGAAGATGCATGTGTGATGATGCAAGCGCGCATAAGCCCCATCACTGTGTTTTTTTTAAGCCGATTCAGTTTGCATCGGCAGCCAAGCTATTTTTTGCAGATGCAGATCCGTATTAACAAAGCCAATCTGTACGCTTTGCTTTTGAAAGTTAAGACAATATTGTTTTGCCAGTGCTTGTTGAATGAGGAACTAAGGCAACAGGGAGTTTTTGGGCATTTGCATTTTTCTATCCTAAGCAATGTCTGCTTGTCAAGGGACACAATGGACTACACAAGTGGTAATTTGCAAATCTGAATTCCAATTAAGTCAGTTTTGAAGAAATAGAAATCATGTCCTATATGTAGATTGACAGAGGTGGATTTAAAACCACTGGGCTGAAGGGAGAACTCGTTTAAAATTGCAATAACTAAAATTAGGAGGCTTGGGACGAGGTTAGGGTTTTTTCAACGTCTGAATTTGTTTCAGGTATCTCCGGCCACCAATGTAGAAATCCTGTTCCACTGACATCAGTAATATATGTGGTCTGATTTACAAACGCAGGCGTAACTTACGACTCGCTGATGTTTTGCCTACATCCGTTCTTCAGTTACGGCTGTTGTCAGTATTTATAAAAATGTAACTTACGTCTGTCTTATGTAGCCTTCCTAAATGTGTGCAGCTCTTCACAACCGTTTTCAGGACCTGAAGTTTGCGTATGTAGTAAATGTGAGTAATATCTGCCAGTTTGGCATTAGGAAATTTACATATTTTTATCGACTTCCATTTACCTATGCCTCCCACTCTCCTCAGACTACACTGGCAACTGGTGTTGCTTTTTACACTTTCTGCACCAACTACATCTGTTCCTCCACTTGTAACATATGTGTTTAGGTAAGTGGGTGGAAATGCATGTATTTTATTTTTGTAAATTCCTGGTACATTACACCTTTCTACATGTGCACCTTATTTGTGTGGGATTCCAAGACTGCTACCCCGATAGATAGACAAACACTACACACAAACACTGAGGAGAAAACTTGGGGCTACACACAAACACCACATACATACAAATAAAAAAAAACACTTACCTTGCTTGCCCGCCGCACTGCTCCATCCGCTCCTCCGCCTCCTCGCTGCAGGCACAGGCTCCCAGCCTGCCCTGCGGCCAATCCTAACGCTGCTCAGAGCAGCATCAGGATTGGCTGGGAACGCCCAGCCAGGACGCTGCCATGCAGACTGGGAGCCTGTGCTGGGCTGGAGAGAGCCCTGTGCACATGTGTGTTTGGCTGTCCCGAGACGGCCAGCCAAACACACATGCGCTTTGAGGGGGAGTGCTGTGCACTCCCCCTCACTGCTCATCACCCCTGTGGCCTCGCCCCTTTACAAGGATATGATAATGAACTCAGTTTATTATCGTTTCCTTGTAAAGGTTTTGCAGCTGCCACTGCTGGCGGGGTGCAACACTCCTCCGCCCTAACGGAGGAGCCACCTCTGCCTGCCAGAGCTTCTGCCATGAATAAAGTAAATTGCATGAAAAGGAGGCGTGGGCCAGCCACCTTCGACCTTTGTTTGTTTTGGGATAAGATTCCTCCGGCCATTGCTTGGTGAAGTGTCCTTCACATACTTGATCAGCCCACAAGGGTATTTCCGCTTTACCTGTGCTACTGCAATGCATGGACTGTGAAATACCATTTAGCTGCAATGGAAGACTACTGTTATTTTTTTGTATTTTGCGCGTCTAACGAGCTTAGGAGCAGAGTTGTTGACTGTACATGCGTCCCAAGCATCACTCGTCTCAGATCCAAAGAAAGCTGAAGGAACATCTGCCCGGGTGCCATTTTTGTGATTGGCACTGTCATAGGGAAAGCAGCTTCACTGCTTTTGATTGGCATCGCTACCAACTTCAACTCAAGTTCTAGTTTTTATACAAGTAGATATTATAATGTTAACATGATACCTATTGGATCTCTGCGCCCTTCACGTCGCAACCGTTCTATCACTTTGGTAGTTCTGCCAATTCCAAGATGGCCCAATACTCACCAGACTTAACCACCTTGTGATGACCCTGATTGTCGAAGAAGACTTTATGCACTAGTCCAACTGAACAGGTAACAACAGCACAGGAAAACACATTTGATAGGCATCTCTCCAATTGTCAAAATAATTGAAAGGTTTGCATTTAAGTTGCAGAATATAAAAATAATACATTTATTTAATTTGTTTTTTGAGTTTTAGTGATTTATTTGAAACGAAAAAAAAAAACTCATATACTTTCCCCAAAGTACTTTCCTTTAAAAATCACGCTGTAGCTGTAAATGTAATCTCTCCAGTCTAAGAGGACTGTCAGGTTTGCGTGCCAGTGGTGCAATTCTTTCATGTAATTCAAGGATCTAGCCATAGCTTCTTAACCCTGATGTCACTTCCTGTCAGTCGAAGTCCAAAATGGCCGCTTTATAATTGAGGAGAACCCATTGTAATTTGTGAGGGCAGACATGGTGATGAGGGGCAATAATACTCAGAGGATTTGGTAAAGGCAACCCGACGTGGGCACGGGAGGAGGAGAAGGAGCCATATAAGTTCTATTCGATGGGTACTGCTAACGCCAGACTGTCAGTATAGTTGTCAAGCAGCACAGAGATCAGGAGGCTGGACACGAAAGGCGACAATTTGGGCCGGTTGATTACCTAGTGAGGTACTGACTATGCCAGAGCTTGATGTAGACACTTAACCCTCAGTGTATTGTAAAGAGCTCCAAGTTCTCACAACACATCTCCCTCATTGTTGTTTAGTGCACACTGGTGACCAATTTCCAACACAAGCGAAGCCCAATTGCAACTCTAGCCACACAGAATATTGTGCAATTGAAAAGGATGCGAGACAAAACACCCTGCCTTTCTTTGACGAGCCTGTGCGCTATAGCTTCATGTTTTTAAAAAGTTGCTAGTTTTGTCTCCTAGAAGTATAATGTGACCGCCCTTGGTCTGACGACTACACATTTGCATCATATACCACTAGCCTGACACGGAAGCATCCTAACACGATCATCACTGGAGTCTGTTCTAGGGCCAAGGCAGTAAGAGATTTGTAGCTCTCTTAAACTTACTTTTAGCTGACTACATTTTACTCAATATTTGATGTTTATAGCATTTCATGGAATACCTCAGTAGTCAGTCGAGCAGCATTCATAAAAAAAAAAAAAAAAAAAAATACACTCGCTTCTTATGGTCATAAGGGTGCAATGGAACTTAAATCAGTGCTGTGGAGACATCCTGGTACACAGGAAGAAGTCTGGGTTGTAAATCTGCACATGCCCTAAGTAAGTGAGAGTAAAGGGACACATTTAAGCATGTACCAAGGAATATAGAGACATTATCAAGCACTAGTATGCAGCAGAAATTACTGAGAGATGGGCTGCATCTGAACATGATATAAGGATTAATGAGTAGTGGTGAAAGTGTGCCCATGTAGCCAACACTTCTAAACGATGCTGCAAATCAGGACTGGCACTCAGGGTTTCTGAATGCAAATCTGAATATGCATGCAAGATTAATGACTGATGATGTAACTCTGAAGGCGCATTATGGAATACAGAATAAAGATGCAAATCTAAACACCCACTTAAGGTTAATGAGAAATGCACAAATGTCAACTTGCTCCAACCATTACTGAGAGAAGGGTCAAATCTGAACATGCATAAGAATTGTAATTATTGGCAGATTGTGGGCATCCTTGGCATCTTTGTGTCCACTCCTGGATAACGTTTGGACTACCATAATTGGGGTAATGCTGGCAAAGACGTAACATTACTAATTACCTTTTTGCAGTCTCAGGTCAGGGCCTGTAAAATGGGCTGTGCTTAATTTGTGCTTGTTGTTTCCGGTGCGGGGTACCACCACTTATTTTTGAGGGGCGGCACCTATTTTCTGCCTCAAGCATTTACTCCGAGCAAAAGATACGTATGGTAACGACGGAGGAAGAGAAAAGCGAAAAAGCGTCACAATGGGAGAAAGCAAAAAGCTGCAGAAGTGGGCTGAAGGGGCAGGGAGTGGCTGTAAGTGGATTGAAGAGGCCAGAGATGGCTTCAGGATTGCGCTGCCTCAGTACTCAGTGCACGCACATTTAATTGCAGCAGCCGCGTGTTTAAGAGGAGGGCTGTGGGCACTGGTACATTTTTATTTACAAATTAAGCACTGAAAATGGGGGTAACAGGTCTCCATCTAGGAGGAAGTGTGTTAACCCAACTGTAGTGGATTGTGTGGGCCGTGTCACCTGCCTCTGCTGCAAACAATATTTTCTCCCAGCAAACTCAAGAATTAGAGAGAATATAGGAAAGTCAGACGCACCCCTTATTCTGAAAGCAGCCCTAATCAGTGTTCACTCTGTCCCTAAACTTTCTCTGTACCTTTCTCAATGATGACCCATGTCCAGATCTGCAACTATTCCTCTCCCCAAACTAGGCTTGTGTCCATTTAGGCGGGGCGGGGGGTTGTGCTTGCATTTAGGAAATATCTCAAATGCTTTGTGTTCCAGATTGAAGAACTGATAGGAACGCAGGTGTAAGGAAATGCCTCCTTGGCATTCTTACCCCCTGACGTTTTGCCTTTGGTGATGCCAAGTTATGATTTGAAAGTGTGCTGAGGCCTGCTAACCAGGCCCCAGCACCAGTGTTCTTTCCCTAACCTGTACTTTTGTTTCCACAATTGGCACACCCTGGCATCCAGGTAAGTCCCTTGTAACTGGTACCAAGTGCCCTAATGCCAGGGAAGGTCTCGAAGGGCTGCAGCATGACTTATGCCACCCTAGGGACCCCTCACTCAGCACAGACACACTGCTTGCCAGCTTGTGTGTGCTAGTGGGGATAAAATGACTAAGTCGACATGGCACTCCCCTCAGGGTGCCATGCCAACCTCATACTGCCTATAGGTATCGATAAGTCACCCCTCTAGCAGGCCTTACAGCCCTAAGGCAGGGTGCACTATACCATAGGTGAGGGCATAAGTGCATGAGCACTATGCCCCTACAGTGTCTAAGCAAAACCTTAGACATTGTAAGTGCAGGGTAGCCATAAGAGTATATAGTCTGGGAGTCTGTCATGCACGAACTCCACAGCACCATAATGGCTACACTGAAAACTGTTAAGTTTGGTATCAAACTTCTCAGCACAATAAATGCACACTGATGCCAGCGTACATTTTACTGTAACATACACCCCAGAGGGCCTCTTAGAGATGCCCCCCTGAAACCTTAACCGACTACCAGTGTGGGCTGACTAGTTTTAGCAGCCTGCCACACACCAGACATGTTGCTGGCCACATGGGGAGAGTGCCTTTGTCACTCTGTGGCTAGTAACAAAGCCTGTACTGGGTGGAGGTGCTTCTCACCTCCCCCTGCAGGAACTGTAACACCTGGCGGTAAGCCTCAAAGGCTCACCCCCTTTGTTTCAGCACCCCAGGGCACTCCAGCTAGTGGAGTTGCCCGCCCCTTCCGGCCACGGCCCCACTTTTGGCGGCAAGGCTGGAGGAGATAATGAGAAAAACAAGGAGGAGTAACTGGCCAGTCAGGACAGCCCCTAAGGTGTCCTGAGCTGAGGTGACTCTGACTTTTAGAAATCCTCCAGCTTGCAGATGGAGGATTCCCCCAATAGGGATAGGGATGTGCCCCCCTCCCCTCAGGGAGGAGGCACAAAGAGGGTGTAGCCACCCTCAGGGCTAGTAGTCATTGGCTACTAACCCCCCAGACCTAAACACACCCCTAAATCGAGTATTTAGGGCTCCCAGAACACAGCAAGATAGATTCCTGCAACCTAAGACAAAGAAGAACTGCTGAGCTGAAAACCTGCAGAGAAGACGGAGACACCAACTTCTTTGGCCCCAGCTCTACCGGCCTGTCTCCCCACTTCTAAAGACACTGCTCCAGCGACGCGTTCCACAGGGTCCAGCGACCTCTGAAGCCTCAGAGGACTACCCTGCATCTAGAAGGACCAAGAACTCCAGAGGACAGCGGCTCTGCTCCAAAAAGTCTGCAACTTTGCAACAAAGAAGCAACTTTGAAAGAACACACGTTTCCCGCCGGAAGCGTGAGACTTTGCACTCTGCACCCGACGCCCCCGGCTCAACTTGTGGAGAACAAACACTACAGGGAGGACTCCCCGGCGACTGCGAGACCGTGAGTAGCCAGAGTTGACCCCCCTCAGCCCGCACAGCGACGCCTGCAGAGGGAATCCCGAGGCTCCCCCTGACCGCGACTGCCTGCTTCAAAGACTCGACGCCTGGTAAAGACACTGCACCCGCAGCCCCCAGGACCTGAAGGATCCGACCTCCAGTGCAGGAGCGACCCCCAGGTGGCTCTCTCCCTTGCCCAGGTGGTGGCTACCCAGAGGAGGCCCCCCCACCCCCCCTTGCCTGCCTGTATCGTTGAAGAGACCCCTTGGTCTCCCATTGGAACCTATTGCGAACCCGACGCCTGTTTGCACACTGCACCCGGCCGCCCCCGTGCCGCTGAAGGTGTACTTTGTTTGCTGACTTGTGTCCCCCCCGGTGCCCTACAAAACCCCCCTGGTCTGCCCTCCGAAGACGCGGATACTTACCTGCTGGCAGACTGGAACCGGGGCACCCCCTTCTCCATTGAAGCCTATGCCTTTTGGGCACCACTTTGACCTCTGCACCTGACCGGCCCTGAGCTGCTGGTGTGGTAACTTTGGGGTTGCCCTGAACCCCCAACAGTGGGCTACCTTGGAGCCAACTTTGAACCCTGTAGGTGGTTTACTTACCTGCAAAACTAACAAACACTTACCTCCCCCAGGAACTGTTGAAAATTGCACTGTCTAGTTTTAAAATAGCTATTTGCCATTAGCGTGAAAACTGTATATGCTATTTTGCTAATTCAAAGTTCCTAAAGTTCCTAAGTGAAATACCTTTCATTTAAAGTATTGTTTGTGAATCTTGAACTTGTGGTTCTTAAAATAAACTAAGAAAATATATATTTCTATATAAAAACCTATTGGCCTGGAATTGTCTTTGAGTGTGTGTTCCTCATTTATTGCCTGTGTGTGTACAACAAATGCTTAACACTACCCTCTGATAAGCCTACTGCTTTACCACATTACCACAAAATAGAGCATTCGAATTATCTCTTTTTGCCACTATCTTACCTCGAAGGGGAACCCTTGGACTCTGTGCATGCTATTTCTGACTTTGAAATAGTACATACAGAGCCAACTTCCTACAGCAGGCTTTGGGCATCTGCATTTCTCCGCTCACTGCTCCTTTGCAGGGATTTTCTCAAAACCAGCACCCAAGCATTTGCTCACAGAATCATTAACTATACTAACTTTACTGTCCTGGGTGATTTCAACATTAATTTAGACCAGTCGGTCCCAATTTGTGGTCCGGGGATCCCTGGGTGTCCACACAGCCTCCTCTGGGGGTCAGTTACTGCTTAAAACCTTTATTAATATCAACAGATTAATAACGTGTATTTAAATAAAGTGGCTAAATGTACAATTGAAAATTTTAAAACGTACAATAAATATCAATAAATGTGAAATCAGGCTAAAAATGTAATTATTATCCTCAGATTGATTTGTGGGAGCAGTGCCTATACATCAAATAGAATGTAGTATGCTCTTATGTGGCCTCAATTGAATTTAGAAAATCTCCAACCTTCCTATTAAAATGATAAAAATGTATTTTTTTATTTTGTTTGCAAATTAAATAAAATGTGTTATCATTTGTATATGTGTTTGGTGGAATGCTTGTTTATGTATTTTTGTGTGTGTTGTTTTGCGATCCGAATCATCAACAAAGTTTAGGCGTGGGTCCCTGGCTTCAATTAATGACTCAGACCTTGTTTTTAGGTCAAACGGATCAAAAGTTACTAAAAATGTGGTAATGTGTTTGTGCGTGGTCATATTTAATTTGCTTTTTTCTGTATTGGATTGTTAAACTGGTACTGATGAGGTGGAATCTTTGCCCATGTGTAAAAATGACAACATATTCAAGCAGTACTATCAGCAAATGTGCTTTATTATGCTGCATTATTTGCCTTTTCCTGCTGCATAATTTAATCTAACGTGCATATAATGTAGTGCTCCCATGCCACATGACTCCGGTGCCCCTCTGAGACTAAAAAATAATATAACCGAATGTCAATGTTCCCCTTCCGTGACTGGGCTCCGGTGTCACTGCACCTGCTGTACTATTGGTTCCCACATCGGTGCTGGTTTTGTATTGTAGTATTCACAAGCATAGTCAACGTCTGGAACCAAATGTGATAGGTGACAGGTTGGATTTATCACGTATTGAAAAGTAAGACACATAAATATGTACACAGCACATCCTAAATGTGCACACACAAATATACACACTTTGGAAAGTGTTTAGAAGCTTCAGACCCTCCTTCAAGAGTCAGGGAGGGCAGCCAAAGAGCAGAGTGCTTCCGCTCACTTAAAAGCAGGCGGTTTCGCAATATAATTTCTGGGAAACGACTTGAGTTTCGAACAACTATGTTGTTCATGAGTCACTGAGCTGGAAAGGGCTGTACAGGCAGTGGGTTCAGCCCACCTCAGTTCAACTTATAGGACTTGAAATTGTTAAGAAAATACAAGTATGGACCATATGTGACTCCTAGACCTTATAACTCGCATAGTCTTACGTGACATTTCATGTATATTGAAATGCACAATTGTATTATTTATTGTCTGTGTGTGTGATGCAAAGCACTCTGACACCCTACACACAAATTAAAACATAAATTACTATGTTCCGTTTAAATGGTTATTTGTGTAATTACTCATAAACATAGATACTTCTGGCATACTTACAGTGCAAGCACATCTCTTCCACAGGGGGACTGAACAAAGTTAAAAACCTGCTTCTGGATCAAGGTTTCTCCTGAGTACTTGTAAAGTGATAACAAACAAGTTGTGTGCCTCTATTTTCTTCCATTGCATTGGTGTCTAGGAAGTAGCTTCCAGATGGCTGCTAGCCAGGATTATATTCAAACAAAAGAAGGGCTGATGGGCCTTTGAATCAGGCATTTGTTTTGGGCCCAGCTGAAGCAGAAATAAAGGAAAGCTCCTGATCCAAACAGAAAGCAGGCAACAGGTGGACACTCAGGGCAAATACAGCATCTTTCACTGGGATGGCCTGATCCCAAATCCGGCTCAGAAATAGCTGCTGGAATGGGAATCCGGAGGAAACTCCTTCATTTCCTGTACTGAGACTGCCGGAATCCCTTTAAGAGGGCCTCAGGGCCAGCAGGGGGTTGAGGACTTTTACTCCTGATATTACAGGGCCCGACCTACTATGAATCCTGATCAACTGGCCAAAGTATTCCCTCTGCACTTGACACTAAGTAGTAACGTCCTTGAGCAATCCAGGGCTCACTTGGGGGGTGGGGTGGCGACACAGGGTAGTGAACACGGTCTCACAGCTCAGCGTGCGGGCAGCAACAACAATAAATCATTGTCCAGTCAAATACTCTTTTTTATGAAAAAAAGAAGAATTTTATTTCTACTGTTACCAACTCAAAAGAAAGAAATGACATTCTCAAACATCTACACAATCCCCTGAGGTCGGGGTTGTGGGGTTTGGCGGTTCTCTGTTCCACTTCCCCCTTGCTTTAGCGATAGTGGTTATTCCTCATTCATTATTACCAACACCCAGGGTATGCCCCAATTGTAGTCTGCGTCTCAAGAGTCCACTCTGACTTTGTTCTAAAGTCAAAAGCGATCCAGCACTGATGAGCCCTCTAGCCATCTTTGGGGTCTTCTGGCCCGGTTCAGTCTTACCTGCACCTGCAAAGATCAGAGGGGCCAGAGTTCCTGAGTGTGCCCCCTCTGCTGGCATCGGAGCAGGTGACCTAGGTGAAATCTCCACACACGGCACAGACAGGCTGCACTCACTGATTCCAGATCTCCTCACTCGCGGTCAAACTCCTGCATTGAATAGAGGTTCATCCATTATCATTGGTCTCTCCCATTATGGGGGGAGGGAGATGAGTTCCCTGTGCTGATCCCTCATCAATGGGTAGATGTTTGGGGGTTGCCATAGCGGCTTCACTCCTCCGACGATGCTCTGGGTCAGTACACACTTCTGGCTAGCTGTGGTGACCCCCTCTGGCATACGGGGTTACCACCTCCCTACTGTACATGGGCACCCATCTGGCACATCAGGTGTCCGCAAGGCAGCCCTTTCTGGCATACAGGGTTTACATCCTTAGTTGCACATGGGCTCCAACCCAATCAGCACAGTGTTCAGCAAAGTTTACATTGTGGTATCCCCTCCTGGCATATGGAATTGCTGATTCTTAGCAGCACAAAGGCTCTGTCCTGATCAGCACACTGTTCACCGTGGCTTACTTCACGACGATCCACCCTGGGTATACCGAGGTAGCTAAATTTGTCCTGCACAAGGGCTACGACCCAATTGGTGCAGTGGCCGTTTCTTCACATCCTTGCAAAGGGGGGCCACTCGGCAGGATTTTGCACTGGACGTCACTCCCTTCAGTGGTCTCCTCTTCCTCACAAAGCACACTGGTCTTGACAAGCAGGCAGGCGATAGTGCCGATCATACTGCAGTGATGAATTACGTGGAAAATGTGTAAAATCTGTATTTATTCGAAAAAAAGCATTGGCAGCAAAAAGACATAATCCCAGTGGCCTTGCTTATACTACCCAAACAACAGGCATGGAGGGCTAATTATTTTCCTATTTGCATGAATGCACCACAGCTGCACTTGGAGATAGTCTAGAGATGTACGATGGAGTGATTCCACGAGAAAAAAACAGATTGGAAAACACTGTGACTCCAGTATATAGACTGCTAGAATATCAACTTTACATAACTGTCTCGTTAAACAATTTGGACTTGTATTTAATGCCTAAATCCAGCCACACTCACTCCCTTATCTGCCCACATATTCTAGGGTTCGGTTAATTGACTATTTTAACACCCGTGCTAGCATGTGTGGAAGCCAGTGCTTGCTAGAGGGATGCTGTAATGCAGACTTCAGTAAAAATTTTGTTTACAGTGATATTTATGTAAGTTAGAGGCTTTGGATGTCTTTGATTTGGTGTCTCTAAGTTTCTGTAAAATGTGTTTTTTCAAACACGCCAACGTTTCAGAGGAGGCAAGTGGGAGAACTTCTAAAAATAATCTGGAGGTTGCATTTCCCCCATTGTCTTCTATTGAAGCAGAAGCAATTTCAATCTGGAGACAGCAAAAATAAAGCCATTTTTTACTTCAAAATTTGGGACTCTGGCGCCTGAGTCGGGTATATTGGGACGTATGTTTTTATGTCAGCCTTCAATTGCTGCCTGTGGAGTGGGTACCGTGGAGGTGCAGTCCGAGTACCTCAATTTTGCCCCCTAAAGGAGCCTCATGTGTTTTTATTCAGTGTGAAGGTACCATTCCTTCACTAAACCACCATAAGGCCATTGAATTCACTGTGCTTTCCTTGGCCGACTTTTCGCCGCAGAAGTCACCAACAGAGACCATATTCTTAGTGGGCAAGCTGGACATGGGTGTTGGGAAGTCTTTCTGATTACTGGCAGACCATTTCAGTGAAGGGATCAGCTCTTCAGTCAGTGTCTCTCCCACAAATCCATTAAACATACACGTGTTTTGAGTAACAGGTGTCTGTCCCGGGGGCTGCTACCACGGTTGGTGATCAAGACAATATAACATGTGCTTCCAGGGTTCAAGCCCCTATAGAGCAACTCACTGTGGTTGACCTCAGATGTCTGCTGCTTTCTCTTCTCCTCCACTTCCATCCATATGAGAATTATGAGAAATAATGTTTTCGCGAGAGGGGAGTGGTGCCTATGTACTGTAGGTATGGTCTCCAATGCGGGTCCACTCAGAAGCATAATTAACATCATAGAGTTGGTCCAGTAGTGTGGTATGTTGTTGTACTCTCACAGGAACTGTAGTAAGTCCCCCTCTTTACAAGGGCATGTTGTCATGTTATGTTATGTCATGTTATGACTGTTTGTAGAAGTCATATGTCACCTTGAAGGGGATTGAGGTGCTGGATAAAAAAGGAAACTGAGTTGGCCTAGTCTGAAGTCTAGCTCATTAGCCATGTCTTGAGTTTCTTGTGGAATTCAAGGAATGAGGATGAGTATCTGATGCGCAGAGAGAGGTCATTCCAGGCCTTGGGAACGAGGTACGAGAAGGCACAGCTGCTAGCTCTGACTCTGCAGATGTGGGGGGTGTGAGCAAGCAGGAGGCCTGCAGCTGTTCTACTTCTCCCTTTGGCTGTGGCCAGTGGTTGTCATCTGGCACTAATGACTTCTCATTGCTCGCACGACCCCCCCACTGTAGCCCCTTTCTTGGAAGGATTCCCATTGGCCATTGTGCTTCCTTAAGGGAAACCATATGCAGCTAAAATCTTTTTCAGATTTAGAAAAAATTGCCTTAGCCAATCTCGACTGTACTACTTCAGCCTCAGGATATCAGGAAACCTGTCCACCATGAGCAATGCTTTTATCTATCATGGGTATCATTCAGTTCTCCGCTGACCTTCTCCCGTGGCTTTGCGATGTTTAATTTTATCATGGCTGGTCCTAACTTGTCTTGAGAGACAATGCAACTAGTAATTACTTCTTCTACCAAACTGGCAAGATGGTGTACCGAGTCAACACTTACCAAGAGCATCCTATGTGGTCTGCAAGGCACAAGCTCAAAGCCTGTCAAGGCCAACTCAGCCTTTCATTCTTCTGAGGTAGGTAATTTGGGAATCATTAAATTGAGTGATATTTATGATTTTAGAAAAAAGAAAAGTGCAAAATAAGTAATCTGTAACACAACATGCTATCATATTACTAAACCAGTGCATCTATGCCTGGGAACTAGACCTCTCTAAATTTTACTTTCATTTTTCACAAATTACTTGGTTCCAGTCCCAGAGCCAGATACTCTCTGTAGACAACTCCTTCTGCTTTTATGTTATTGGTTAATGGGTAGTTCATTCAGATGTTTTTAGTGCCTGTAACTCATTTTTGGTCCCAACTGAACCATGTTGGTTGCTTTCTAGGATGTTTTTCCATCTGTCCTCTTTGTTAATAATGCTAATTGTGGGCTTTTCCTGAATGACCACATCCAGTGCAACTAATCTGTGCATGGAATCATAATGGTCATTCTTGTGCACTCTTCGATCTCCCTGCCTTCAGGAGAATCAGGCCATAGTCACTTACCTGGGATAACTGCACTCCAACCCAAAATTACACTCCTGCACCTGGAAGACAAGGGGGGGTGGGACCCCACTGAAACAGGAATATGTGTGGATTGTGATGAGTGGTTATTTGGAATGAGTACCTATGTGTATTCCAGAGGAAGTGGCGATATCAACAGAAATAGCACTGCCTCATTTTCAATTTGCGAGTGTCTCCTCTCCGTTGGTTTTATAGCTATGTTGGCATATGCAACTGGTGCACAGTGTCTCTTTTCAATCTCATACAGAACCACAGTTCCATCTGTCGGGCTGGCATCGACCACACATTTAGTCTTTCTGTCTGCATCATCAATCAATTCTTCACTATTTGAAAAGGTTCTTGATGCCTCTGAGTTTACTTCTATGTCATTGTCTCTTGCAGAAGCTGTCAAAAGGAGTCAATGATTAAAATCAGGTTGGCAATGACCTTTCCATAACTCATCATACCTGAAAACCTCCTCTTACCAGGATTGCTCTGGGATCATTCACAGTTTTCTCCGTGCAATGTGAGCCTATTTTCCTAGAGACTTTAAGTGCTGCCTTCAGCTGGTCATTGTGCTGTCCTTAAGCCGAATGGTGTCAGTGTCATATTGGATGATGATAACCTCCTGCTAACTTATAACGGTCTTCCAGTTTGGAAAACGCCAGTGTTGAAAAAACAAAGAGGCCAATACTTTTTTTTATCTTCTCTGGCCTACATGCATTAAGAATGTGGTTATACATCTCATGTCCTTGTGAAACCGTAGCTGATGACATCTTTGATGAGTCAGCATGATCTACTGACATATGCTCTGTTATCAGTTGTGGATGAGCTTCATTTCCTTGTTGGGAAGCTCCAGGTCTACACATTCTCACCAGGTTTGGACATTTAGCTTCTTTATTAAAACTACTGGAGATAAACACATCGTGGTGCCTTTGACTTTTACATTGATGTCTGCTGCCTTTACGTTCCTCATTTCAGTCTCTACTCTGGATGAATATCGTGTTGTAGTTTTATGTGCAACTCACTTCCACCCAGGCCACAATCTTGTCTTCCACAGGAGGTGGCACTTACTCAGTCAAGACCAATACAAAAGTTGGTTCCAGTTGAGATGCCATAATAGCTGAATATTTGTGAGATATCTCTAACTCCAACATCGTTCTACATGACATTTATGGCTCTCTAGAGTCAGCCTAGTTTGGCAAACCTCACCCATGGATCACCTGGAACTTTATCTCATCTTCAATATCAGCCACTGTACATGTGTCAGGCACTTTAATGGGTCTATTGGCTGCCCTTTCAGCTGTTTTCCTTAATACAGCACAAAACCCTTATATTGTGCATTTACGTGGAGACTGGAATGGGCATTTAAAGGCACCCTTTTTCCACTGTAGTCATGGATTCTGATGTTTGCCAATGACACAAAGTATTTGAGTACCTTTTCCCCAGCAAAATGTAAAGGTAGGAAGTGCTTTAGCACCATATCATTCTCCTTAGATGTCACAACATAATCTAGCTTCTTCGTTGATACCGGAAATTAAGTGACAAGTTGGAGAGCTGGTTAAGTGGTCCAACCCGTGGGATCATTGGTGGAGCCTCGTCAGATGATCGGATGGTTCACATGGGCTACTGGCAATTCATTATATGCTGGTCTAGTGGCACTTAGAAGCATAAAGCATCTAAAGAAGCCAGCATGCACAGATGTCCTCAGGCAGGTGGTGCAGTGTCAAGTGCCTCTCAGAGCATGCAAGCCTCCATTTATTCGCCTGCATGTCTACCGCAGGGTCACTGGTGCATGACAGTGCAAATCTTTATGAGCCTGTCTTACAATTTCTGGACATTATTACTTTCATTATGAAAATCTACACACTAGCCCAGCAGGGAATTGGGTGGTCTGAGACAGGTTCATCCCGGAGACCATATTGGTTATGGTTTCACATCCAGCGGGACCCTGTGACTGTCCTTTTCACAGTTCTTTGTGTGAGTTAAACAGCCCATGATGCACATCAGTGCGAGATGCTGTGCTGCCTGTTGTCCTTAAATAGTAAAGCTAAGGTAACTTTTATAGGACAAGCATTACAAATGGGCTCTGTTAGTCCAGAGGTGGTAGTGCTGTCCTCACACTGCCTGGGATGGGATAGGAGGAAGGGATCTTCAGTCATAGGTAGAGGCTCCAGACTTCCTCAGTAGACCCTGTTGTCACTATGCAAGATGAGTGGATATATACTTGGTAGTGTGAGTGGGCTTTATCTCAGGGGTGTGCCTTTAGTTAAAGAGTGAGCAGCTGGAGCATGAAGGAGACTGGAGCTGGAGGAACTGTGAATGTTTTCCATTGGGGGGATGGTTAGTAACCCATAGATGGGTAATGAGAAGATCAGCAACATTCCAAGAAGATCCTTGAGTTGTAAAGGGAAGCAGTAGGCTTTGCTTGAACCACTGTTGGTCAGTTTCTGGGCTAGGTAGCTTACCAGGGCATCCGACTGGCTACTCATGGCTCCGATCACCAGCTGTGAACATGATACGGGAGGAAGCAGAAGAGCATGTCAGTGCATAACATAATGAGCCACCAACTAGGGAGAGTGATCCTGGAGGTGGGCACAGTCACATGGAGTTGTCCCTTGCCTGTTTCCTTGGTGGTTGCAGCTATACATTCATTAGTACTAGACTAATCTAGTGCCTAGAATTATCAGGCCATTGATCCAGGCTGCCCATACAGAGTGCAATCCATTGTAGGGATGAGGGAGGGCTGCTTGCTGTGTGCACAAAGGTCCCTAAACTGATGCACACAAGTGTGCCTCAAAATCTCCATAGAGTGGTCCATCATGCAGGGTGTGCAGTGCCCCTAAGATTCATTGAAAGTTTAATACCCTCTTATTTGTGTAAGGCCGCTGGCACAAGAGAGAATGTTTGAGTGTCACATGTGTATGACAGAATGTGGGAGTTTGGTGCTTGTTTGCAGTTAATATAGAAACACTCATTTATGGAGGAAATGCTATTCATGGATGATAATCCACTGGTGGAAAGTCCTAGGAACTTACTATGATGAGTCAGTGGTTATTGCTACAAGGGTTCTTTTTGCTTGCCAAAGACAACATAAAGGCACTGATTTCCTAAGTTCTATCGGACAAGGCCTGGTGATCAGAGTACACCACACCCACACAACTTCACCTTTCACAACTGCCTAGCTCTAGCAAGTCCACAATGTCATACTTTAGAGGTATACACCACCGTTACCACCCTCTGGCAGGGAGGAGCATAATACTCTGCCCTTTGTTCAGAGCAGCAACAGAGGGGACGTCGGGCACAAAGGATAGAGGAGAGGCAGGGCACATATGGAATGATGCTCTTCAGCGCTACGCGGATTAATTACAGAGGAGGATGCAATATGGACATTAAAATATCATGTGGTATAAACAACACAGAGAAGGGAAAGACATATATGAGAGATATTTAAGTATCACAATGTATAAACATTGTAGAGGAGGAGAAGAGCATATGACAGTTATTTAAGCATCACATGGTACAAACGGTAGAGGACGGGAAGAAATATGAGCGCTATTTAAGTATTACATGGTATAAATAAGGTTTGGGGGAAGAAACATATTAGAGAGGTATTTAAGTATCACATGGTATAAACTGGGTAGTAAAGGAGAAACATATAAGAGAGATTTAAGTACCTCATGGTATACACAGGGTGGAGGAGGAGAAATAAATATATATGAGAGATATTTAAGCATTGCATGGCACTACCAGGTTTGAGGAAGGTAAGAAACAAATGAAAGACATTAAAATATCACGGAGTATAAACAAGGTGGAGGCGGGGAAGTAACATTTGAGAGATATTTAACTATCACATGGTATAAACTGGGTCGAGGAGGGTAAGAAACATGACACAGAGGCCCTCATTAGGAGTTTGACGGGCGGAAAAGGCCGCCTGACAAACTCCCGCAGGTCAGGAGACCATCAGTGTAGTCTCCTTCCCGCTGGCCCTATTATGTGTTTCCAGATAGGCCAGCGGGCGGAAACACAGTTGCCGTCTGGCAGCCGAAAAGTGGCAGTGTCAGCAGTCCAACGGTGGCTCTTTCACCACAATTGTAATGGCGGCGGTCCAACCACGACCGTGACCTTGGCAGTCTGGTGACCGTCAGAGTCATAATGAGGCCCAGAGTGTGCATGATGTTTGAAACATATATTGAGCCTTTTCCACTCGTTTAAATATCCTTAGCTTTACTACATCAAATCTAATCCTATCTGCAACTGCATTCATTTGCCCTAACTTCTAAATATAACCCCTAATCCAGAAACATATACCAAGCATTAACTTTACACTATAAACTACCCTGTGACCTCAACACTAGATTAAGGGCTTTTCCTGACCCAATCCAGAACCCGACGCAAACCTTATCCTTTCTTTACCCTTAAATAATCACACTACCCCTGTGCCTAAACTCTTCCCTCTCCCTAACCCTAAATCTATCCCCAACCACATCCCTGTTCTCTTACATTAATCCTAATTCCTAACTTTTTAAAAACATTTTTTTCTTTTTAATCTTTTTGTGAACTTAAAGTTATAATTTTTCATGTTTTAGTAACTTTTTATTTTGCTATTTTTTGCCACTTCAGACCTAAAATGCATTAAATATCTCAAGGGTATAAACACAGTAGAATACAGAGAGTGGACAGAGAAAGAGCCAGTATAAGAGAGACATTTATATAGCTCTGTGTATACACACAATCAAAGGTGGAGACTGGAGATATAATTGAGACATTTAAATAACTCAGGAATATAAATACAGTAGAAGGAGTGTGCAGATATAAGAGATGCATTGATTTTGCTCAGTGAATATACACAGTTGATGGAGGAGGAGACATGAGTGAGACATTTAAATACCCCAGATGTATAAATGCAGAAGATGCTGTAAGTATCGTTGATAAATGTGTGTCACTAAAAGAAAAGGCATGACACACGAGGGCTTAGGAGTCACAAGTAGATAATCTTGCAAAAAATAGTGGTAAATGTGTGAAACAGTCTTCTAGCACTAAGGTTTTGACAATCAGTAGCAGAATTCAGTTAGACCAGGAGAGGCTCATCTGAGTGGCCCTGGATGAGAAGAAAGAGATAGGGACCAAGTAAGTTGTAGAGAGTTAAAGCAGTTACGGAAGTAATGGTAGTGTCAGGATGAAGGCACACCTTAACTGATCTCTTGCTTTCTACTAGAAGCACAGGACTGGGAAACTCAGCACATCTCTGGACATCACCGCCATCAGTACAAGGTCAGGCACTTCCTCAAACATCGAAGACCTGGCAAGGGAGAAGAGAGAGACCAATAAAGGGAAGAAGAAACCATCAAAGAGTGAGTACCCGAGGGGCACCGACCCACCCTGTGACTATCCTGGGGACGGGAGGAGCCATGGAAATGTACAACACGAGCAAATGCTGAGAGGAGCACGAAGATGGACGAGAGTGGCTTTTAACCTTGTTGGGAATGAGGGTGAAAAATAAATGCTCTGGGGCGTCCTACCTTCGGGTCATAGGTTAGAATCCAAGCAGGACTTATTCAGTTTCCATCCTTCTGGATTGTCTGGCAACCATGTTGGGTTGGGCAGACAACAAAATGGAATAAATTGGTCGGTATAGTGGAGGGGGGCATGAGGTGCAGATGCATGGAGTATGTGCCCACATTAGTATAAGCAGGTTTCACGAATAAGTACGAGTCACCAAGGTTGGCAGGAGTTGGTGATGGGTCACGAACCAAGACATCCCACTTCTACAACTAGAGTAAAAGCAAAATGTTTTGCCAGTGATTAAGAGAGTAAAGGCCACTGACAATTGCCAGATGTCAAGGGAGCCTTCTTTATAGTCCTTCGTTGGTTTCTGTAATATATAAAGAAAGGATGGACTATAACACAGGTCTCCTTGACAACTAAGCTTCATTTTACATAGAGATAAAAAAGAGAACTGGGTTATAGGCAAGTGAGCTTTCAACATAGATAAATAAGCCTTTCACAACTGGAAAAGTACAAAATAAAATAAAAAATAAAGACTCAAGAGGCACTGATGAGAATCCAGCAGGAGTTTCAAAGGATTCAACAAGGGGAAGAGGAAGAGGTAGGCAGGAATTGTATGGGGCAACTCACACAATGGAATAATGAAAGGGTGGGAGGAAGCAACGAGATGAGGGGAAATTGGGAGGGACGAGAGCCACACTGGGGACCTACAAGGAGCACACACACAAGTAGAAAGTGCACTGGGAAGTTTGTGATCAGTCCCCTATAGCTAAAGTAGCAGAAATACAGTCAATGTGGACTCTGATTCTTCTTTTGATTCTGATTCTGTTTCCCAGCTCATAGGTGACCCCACTTTTGTAGCTGCCAGATTCTTTGCAGAACAATGTGAAAATGTCTGTAGGTGTCAGTCAAAATATCAGAAGTAACAGTGAGGTGGGGGGGGGGGGGGGGTCAAGACCCGCAGGTTTCGTCCTCTCCTCAGGTAATAATTTGAGGTGCTGGGATCCTACCTGAGGTAGGGCTGAGAGAGCCTATTTTTTTCCAACTCCAATTTGAATTTAATTTTTAAGTCCAATTGTGTGTATGTTGGATCTCAGTTTAAAACCTCAGGTATGGGCTTCTCACTCTCCAACTCGGTGAAGGTCTCCTCTGACTTTTCAATGCTAAATCTGTTTAGCTTGGTGTAGGCTACTTTCCAGAGGATGGTAAAAGGTCTAGTTTTATCAAACTCACAAAATGCAAAGCAAATTCAATTATTGGAAGCCTGTATTAAGCTCAGATTTGAAAGACCACCTTTATATCCTGCTGTCCTCGTTTGATCTATAGATATTGAGAACTATATGGCAAAAAAAAGTTCTTTCGAGATTTTGTCTAGTCCAAAGCTCAGTAAGGAGAAGAATAGCCCCCCTCCCCCCCACTCAGGGGCAGTGGGCAGAGAAACAACCCGGTAAGAATGCGCTTTGTCTGGAAAAGATCAGGAATACAAGGTTAATGATACCTTTGTGGTAGAAAGTGAAGGTTTTGCTGCCAGAAAAGTTGGAAAACCATCCTAGGTCTAGACAGGTGAAATCGAAAATTAGATATGCCTTCAAGAGAGGTTCCTTACTTTAGTGCCTAATTAACGAGAGAAAGATGCTCATCTGATTAGAGGGTGGGAGAAGAGATCCCCAAAACCTCAATCTGTATCAAAAAGGAAGTCATAGTTGTGCCCCATAAATAGTTCTAGACACCTAACCATATTTAACTCGATTTCATCATTGAATGAGATATGTTCAAATGTCCTATGTATTGTGGGGTTTAGTTTGAAGAAACATTTGTTGATTTTCAGTCAAATATGATTATATGACTAGAAAAGCTGACTTGTTGCTTCAAGGCATAGAGATCTGTGAAGGTATTTAACAATCTGTATCAAAATAAAACAAAATTGTGAGTGTGGCTGTGAATTCCTTTATCTGAAATTATGGATGGCTTTCCTCTAAACAAGCCAAACTTCCTCAAATGGGAGTTAATCAGATGAGGAAATCCCAAAAGATGTGGATTGAATGTTGTAAACCTGGAGATCCAAAGAACCAAATAAGAACTGTATGTGTTAAAAATGATTTATTTCATGGCTATTACAAAGCACCTTTGCAACATATTTCTAACTTTAAATACATTAATTTACACAGACATGGAAGGTCTAATTTATATTAAGAAAATGAAACTCCTGCTTCCCCAAAGGTATTAAATTGGAACATACATGGGTTTTATGCGCTTTCAGCATCACTTATTTTTGCATCAATTCAGAGGGATTATTTGGTAAAGACTTTTCAAGAAATCTGGTTACGGGTTTGCCCATTAATAGATAGTTTTGCTTGACTTTCAAAGAGTGCTACTTCGTCAGAATTCAACCACCCATCAGATGGACAATTAATCCTGGTATCAGTGCTCAATGGGGACAAAGTTGCAATATCAGAGAGAACGTGTAATTGGTTGTTGGCATGTTCAATATTATCCTTTGAGGTTGAAAAAACAAACTGCCAATGGATCGGCTCAAATGTCTATATTCCCCAAACTGTATAATGTTTTAAGAAGAACTGCTAAAACTATATATTTGGCACGTTCAATCTGCAATTCCGTCATCTTTTTTTGTGGTTACTGGGGATTTTTATGTAATAATATCTCTCTCTAGAATAGAGAATTAATTTAAACAAGCAAATGGATTTTTAGAGGATCCCAATGGTCACCAATCACTACAATCACGGCTCTAGCAGAAGTAACCGTGTTTTATTTTTCATCCAACATAATCTTATTAATCTAAAATTCCTTGAGCAGGTGGTTTGATGAGGAGCTGAGAGTACCATAGAGGTCTGTTGATGAAATGTGTAGAATATTTAAACATCTTGAGGTTAACATTGTGTCTAGTGAGTTTAGAGCTCCCTGAAATAAATATAAACAGTTACTGGGCTGTAAAACAATATATTCTATATTCACTTTTTGAATAACATGCTGGAAGATACAACTAAAAATAATTCCAAACTCCTCTGGTTGCTGGCACATAGTGAAATGCAGATTTAGTCTCCTAATTTGGAAGTCTAAATGACTGAAGCATAATGGACAGTATTTAATTTGCAGGTATATAATGCAAATGGATTAAATGAGGTGGATCGTGTGGAGGACCTTTCGCTCAAAAATCAGCTTACATCGTCCCAGGTTGTAGAAATAGTTTAGGAAATAAGTAGAATGACGTCTTCACGTGCTCGGTGGAAGGTTGGTGGGGGAGACGAGTTAATGTGCTGAAGATAGTGTTCAAGGCTGATGATCTATGGTGGGCTGCTATCCTTTTTTCAAATGGGTGTCAGTATCAGGGTTATCAGGGTAAATCCCTGAATCTTGCAGGAGGGCAATCCTAAAGCCAATCCACAAGAAGTGCCCAAGTTCTGGACCAACAGGTTATAGATTGACATCCCTCCTGGGCATATCATGTACAGTCTATGCCCAAACCCTGTTGAGACATCTTGTGGAATGGGCATTTGGAGCAGGAATTATCCCAACAGATCCAGGGGGTGTTCGACAAAATCATTTTAGAGTAGATCATCGATTTGCTTAATGGATAGTGGCAAGGGGGTCAATGGAAACAGATGGTAAACTTTACTATTGTTTCATCAACTTCCACGCCACTTTTGACCATGTGGACCGAGGCATCCTTTGGGAGAATGTGTGTAAACAGGGTATACCACTGGAACTGTGATTAAAACACTGCACCAAAATAATTGGGTCCAGGTAGGTATAAAATGGTTCTGTGTTTTTTTAGCTGAGAACATCCTGTAAAAAGCAGCTTAAGGCAGGGCTGTGTGTTAGTCCCCCTACTTTATAGGCAGTTGATTTCAGCCTGTCCCGCAAAGTGCCTTGAGAAATGCAAACTCTTTGTGTCCGAGAATAGGAGCACTACATGTTAGTTGTCTCATGTATGTGGACAGTCTTGTCGTGATTGATTATACACCAGTAGTCCTTCAAAGAAAATTACAGGCGCTGCACTCATATTGCATATGAATCAACTTTTATGTAAATGTGAAAAAAATTAGACTTAGATCTTCCCTTAACAGCCAATTAAATGTATGTGGCATTTAGATTAAACTCCCCTAGAGCAGATCAGTGAGTATAACTATCTTGGGGTCCTATCTGCAAATATTTTAAAATGGGACCAGCATATAGCTATTAGAGGAGTCTTAGTGCTATGAACTGTCAATGCCCTGAAACGGTTTGACAGATGATTTGGAGGTTATGTATTTGAACCCCTGGGCAAAAGTATTCTCCAGGCGCTTTATGGTACTGAAGTATTTGAAACTAGTAGCTTAACAGCACAATAGGTCCTACCTAAAAATATGGCGCTTCAGATGAATAGGCAGAGTACGTAGCATGGTGGAGTGGGTGGCACGCTGCGCACCTGGGGCTGTATTATATATACAGCACACATCCCCTGTTTGCACCATGGCGCACATTTCAAAAAGTGCACCAGATGCAAACAGGGAAAGTGCAGCCTATTATGCAGAATGTGCTGGCCCCAGGGCAGTTGTGAACTTGTACTGCCTGGGGGCAGCGCTTTCAAGTGAGATACAGAGTGGTGTTTGGGAATTCAATGGGATCTCCCCAAGAGGACTACCTTTAGGATTTCAATGAAAGTGCACCAGCTTTTTGTGGCAGCCTTTCAGTGCGCCTCCTAAAAGCATGTTTGGATCTGCTGCCCACATTGATAATACAGCACGGGTACGGAGGCAAAGTGAGTCCCTCTTTTGCACGTCCTCTCATGGTATCGCTGTCGCAACATGTGCACCGGCGCTATACGTTTTACAGAATGGGACTCACAAGCCCCTGCGACCCCTTCCGGAATGCCATTGTGCCCTGGGGTGCGCAAAGCTGGCACATGCACCCTCTGTGCAGTGGGGCACAATGTAACATGTGGAAACTAATGATACCCATTATTGGAAAAAAACCCTGTTGAAGCTTCAGCATGCCCTGCTCTGTCCTGTGAGTCTCCCAATTTTAGCTCCCACACCACCTTGAAAGTGCCTGTAAACCACTGGCTGGATTAACACACTGTCGTAGATTGCCTGGTCGGTGCCATGGTGTGCATCCACAGGTCGTTATCTAGCTCCCTCTATTTCCCTTCTTCATTCTCTGACAGTCTAGCCCTAAACTCCTCATCATAATAATCTGGGGATTTCTCACAGTACACCGTGGTGTATATTAGAAAAGTGGCAGTATAGTTCTCAGTTTTCACTGAGACTGGGAACCTCCCAGCTAACTCATTTTACTCCTCTTTAGATAAGTCTTTTGGCCACAGCTCCCTATGTAGATGCTTAAATACTTCTACGTATTCCCTCTTCCAAGTGTTTTTCATGAACCCCATTAAATGAGCTCCCAGGCTGCTTTGTAATCCCCATATTTGGCAGCTTCTTCACTTTCTACTCTTTGCTTTCTCTCTTACCCTCCTCCCCTTGCCCCATTGTGTCTCCCTCTTTCTCCTTTGCTTCGTGTACCTCTGTATCTGCTGTGCCATCCCCAAATTTCCCTTTTCCCCAGATGCTTAACCTTGCCACCTCCTATGCCTTCAGTCTTATCTTGTCCATCTCCCCCTCAGCCCCTATGCCCATGTCTGCTACATAATTCCCTTTTTGTAATTTTATCCCCATCCAGACAGCTGAGACCACCTAGCCTTTAAGTACCTTCCAACTGACCTGCCTAAATACCCAGTCTCCATCTCACCATGCCTGGCTGCCCCTCGACCCACCCACGAAAAGAGACAATCTCCTCCTGCTGTCTCCTGCACTGCACCATCCGTCCAAATAACCCGGGACGCATACGGTCCCAGGTTCGCTGCCCCCAAGCCCCTATTCCCCCTTTTTTTCCCTCCATCATTGCCATACCTTGTTGTAGCAGTCAGACTTACTCTCCAATGTAGCACACCTCCCTCTCTCTACCCACCATGGAGTGCCAAATAGGCATTCCTCAAGCACGTGCTGGTTGATTTCTTGTGCCATTTTGAGCAATTTGCAAATCTTGTATGAATGTGTGAAAATTCAAGGTCAGCAGCTTAGAAATGGTACAGTTTGAGAGGTGAAACTGTGGTATCATGTTGGATTGCAACCACGTGCTGGGCCTCTCCTAACAGTTTACCGCAGAGCCCTTCTGGTCATGACCTCACAACCATAAAAGTCAACTGTGCAGCATTAGCAGGCAGGGGCAGTTCCTCCATAGGGGCGCAGGACGTTGACCCTACTGCCTGTGAGCCATAGCATCCCACACACTACTTAAGTTCCCAGCCCATTACTTCCCCCATACCGTGTAGCATGCCATTCATTTGTTTGTGCTCCACGTAGCCACCACTGAGCTGTCTCTCCCAGCCGCCAGTGGGTGTACCTGTAGGCGTGGTTGAGGGGCGACCAGCTGGGGCTGTGTAACTGAACTGCGCATGTCAGATTGACCAGTATTTTGCTTACGTCCAGCCCGACATACACAGTTCAGGCTGTGCACATGTCAGATTGACTAGTATTTTGCTTGCGGCCAGCCGGACATACACAGTTCAGGCTTCCCAAATTACTGCTGTCAGATAGCTGTGGATGGAGCGCTGCGTTCACCTGCCCAAGCCAATCCTTGCACTGCTCTCATACTGTTTGCTAGTATACACAGCATGAGAGCAGTGCTTGCATTGGCTGGGACGCGTGACGCTTTAGTTTCTGCAGGCTTGCAATTCATTACAGCCAGGCAGTGGATTTCAAAGCATCAGACCTCGGGTAGGTAAAGAAGCTAGTCAAGGTAAGCTGGTTATTTTCATTACATTAAGTGAACCAAGTAGCAGCTAGTGCGGTATGGATGCCTCACCACTTTTTAAAGTTACCAGCCGCCACTGCCAGCAGGCCATGCCCTCTGATGCCCGCAGAGAGTCTGATACAAGTGTGCAGTGCACCAATGTATCACTAGGAGATGCTTAGCCCCCTGCAGGCCCCCGTGGCATGCCCTTCCCTGTCACACGCCCTCCTCACAGAGACATCATAAGGCATGTGCAAAGTTGACAACCGCACAGGACCCCTGGTAAAGTGAATGACACCGCCAGAAGTCCCATGTAATGAAAGTGTGAATAAGAAACAGATGAATGTTTCATTGACAGCAGAGTCTGTTTCACAGAACCTTGGTGTACATGCCCAAACTTAGCCTCACTGTCTCAGGCAGCTAGTGGCAACTAAATTAAAATGCTGGCCAACTTCTGCCACTTTAGACAGTTGAACATATAGTTAAATATTGTTTGGCATCAAAAGTGCCTGAATTAGATGGAAATTGAAAATACATTCAAATTTGTTTCGAACAGGGAAGCCCCAAACTATGCCTTGCCCACGGACCAAAAAACCTTAAAATGGCACTGCCTCTGCGTCATTGTGACACGATTGCCAATCCCTCTGCGTGCCACTGTGACACCCCCTTCAGATTTCAGGGTCACTGCAGTTCTCTGCTCATCCGCGCCGACTTTGTTGCATTGTCGTCGTCTTCCCATCTTTCTGTGTCGCTGCTTTGCCAATCCATCCTACATTTATGACTCGTAATCCCCCCATCCGACTTCCTACCTGAAGAAGCTGTGTACAATCGGTGATAGTGAAAAGCCGTGCGTACAAAGGGCAGGACCTTAAAGCAACCCGAGTCCCACTGAAATGCAAAACCTCTGAGTGCCATTGAAATGCCTCCTTTATCCTTCCTTGTTTTGGGGCTGGGCCCAGAGGCAGTCCCAAGAGGCCATGCGTGGTACAGGAAAGCTTGACCTAAACAGCGAGACCTCTGGACCTAGCAAGTCCTAGCCAAGTGGCATTAGCTGTCTGACCCTCTGCACCTTTACTCCGCCCTTGGGAGAGTGCACGCACTCCCATGGGTGCTGTTGTTTGGCCAGCCCCAGCATCCTCTGCACTCTCACTGTGCTTCTATTGAGATTAGAAGCATATCCCGTGGCAAACTGTGCCTGGAAGCTGTTTATTAGCAGCACAGGCACTAGAATGCAGCTGCCTCAGCAGGCACGTGTGTTTATTTATTTACTTGCATTTTTATATAACCGGGAACTCTAACAGGGTATCGGAGCGCTTTACAATCGTTGAGCACAAAATGTAGAATGTGTAGAGTATAAAATAAAAAAATATTACTATACAAATTAGACAGTTCTTTTAGGAGGCGATTCATTTGAGATGAATCGTGTGAGTTGTTTCTTGAATGAGGTGTGACAGGAGCTGGTCCTTATTTCCAATGGAATGGAATTCCAGGTTTTGAAGCACTGTCAACAGTGGAATGTCAGTGTAAGAACAGGGTGAGAGGTGACATTCCACTATATGTGGAAGTATTCATTCCACATAGGCCCTCTAGGTACACTGTTAAAAAATACAGCAGGTGATGTCACCCCAGGGATTCAGGGCAAATAGATTTCCCTCAAGAACTCAGCATACCCTTGTCGCTATGCACTGTCTTATGAGAAAGCATCGCCCGGGGCGCAAATCAAGTGCCAGACAGGGCTGCACAGTTGTGTGGCACTCCCGGAAAGCTTCTGTTTGGCTGGCTGCCTTCCCCGACACAAAGGTTCCCCTTCAAAAGAAGAAAGTATTAACTGGAAAGGCGGTGGGAAAAGCCTGTAGGGACAGGAGGAGGGAATAGCTGGACTGAAATGCGGTTTTGGCATCAATCCCGCTCGAGAATCTCCGGCTTTCGTTTCCGAGACGGTGGGAATTGAAAAAGAAACTTGGCTCTTTGGTCTTTACGTAGATTGGCATTTCACAGCAATCTCTGGTGCTCTCAACCTGGCACTCCCTAATTCAACGTCCCAAGTCCACCATAGCTCCTAGAGGTGGCCGTGCGTCGGGGAGTTGGGCACCTTTGGAAGGGCAGCTTAATTTTAAGCAGGAGGAGCTTCTCGACAAAAGAGGCACACCCCTCAAAGATATGAAACAATCACGGACAAGCTTCAACCGGCCTGCTGCAGTTCCTCATCCGCCAATGATACGCCCTCACCGTCGCCTGGGCTGATTTAGATTAGAGCAAATCTGATGGGATGCTGGCATTACTCAGAGCAGAGCTGGCGCCTCTCCCAGCGTGCAACGTGCTCACGTCACACAGGGCACGTCAATGTCTTTCAAGCGTTGATGATACTTAGCTTAGCTGGCTCAAGTGGGATCTGCTGTATAAAAGTGAAGTAAATGTTAGAGAATAGAAATCACAGCAGACCTTGTAACAAAGGACCGTTTTGCCAGGTGAACTTTTCTGGAAGGCTTGAAGTTCAGTTCTTCTCAATATTGGGTAAAACAAAGGGTACACCCAGACTTCTTGCTCTTCAATTCTTCTAGGCCAGAGCATAAGCAGGGCTCCCAGTTTTCCGATTTTCACATATAATTACAAACAGATAAGAAAGGATTTCTATATGTGCATTTTATATTTAAAGGTGGAAAAAGGAAAAGTGGTCAAGGGTTTGAGCACAGGTGTAAGTCAGGTGTCTGCCCGAATCACTAGAAGGCCAGGTATGCTGGCAGCATAGCTCTGTGGCAGGGTTGAGGGTCCCGTAACAGATGGTCAGGGACTGACCTTTGGGGACAAAGAGAACACAGCCTCATTGAAGAAAGGAGCCAGGGAGCTGATGTTCAAATAGCTCTTAGGACCAGCTCCACAAATAACCCAATGCGGTCAAAGCGTTGATGATTAATGTTTCCTGAATTTCAGACTAATTATTCCAACTGTGTTTTTCTTTGACATGTTTGGTGAGTGATCCAGCTTCAAGAGCCACAGGCAATGTTCGTAACACTTGCCCACCAAGTCATGCACAAGCGTACAAGAAAGGTAGGAAAAAGGCAGCGTTGCATATCTGTTGCGTGTGCACTGAGAGAGCCCGGCAAGAGGCCTCTTTGGAAATCAGCCTCAATATTCAAAATGTTTGAGCCATTCAGCCCAGGAGCAGCTAATACTGTTTTTGGCACCAGGCAGGCAGAGGCTTCTAGAGCAGTGGAGGAAGAGCAACTCCACTGCCAAACCACCTAGGCATTCCTCCACAAACCATGCCAATAGGGATTGAGGTGATAAGAGATCATGTGGGGCCAAGTCATTAAACTTTAGCCTGGTCACAAGAGGAACCAGGAAAAAAATGAAGGTCAACCCACATGCACATCATCTGTCTACTACACGCCATTGGGAGTCATGACCCAACCCATGCACACAGAGTCACCTGCCTTGGCACAGGCCTACCAGGCTAGACCCTCAAACTGGGAGACAGTTGTGAAGAGAAGGGAGGTAACCTGCTGTCAGACTAAGTCATGAAATTTCCCTGGAAGACCGTGGATGTTCAGGCAGCAATAGTAGCAACCAACTCTTGAAGCAACTTATACACCAGCACTAGGGTCAGTGCTTGGATTTTCGAGTAGCACAACATCCCTATTGAGAACCTCTAGGGCTCCCACCATTCTACAGTATTCTTCACATCCAGACTTCCCTGAATGGGGATCATATATGTGTGTTCCAGCGGCCAATCTCCTCCTGCCCAGTTCAAGGGCACTGTAGTTTGGTTCCTCCAGGTTGAGCTAGGTGATTATCCATTCTACTTAGAGGGGATCTTTCAGAGATGGGTCACCTGGGGCCTCCAGGTGGCTGCAATGGCCAGCTCTTGCATAAGGGAAACACAAGGACTTCCCTCCAAGGAGAAGTGGCTGCCAAATTTGAGAACTGGAGAAGTGGCTGCCAAATTTGGAACTGGGGAAGTAGGTTCTATTGCCAGCATTGCCTCAACATTCTGTGGTTCAGGGCAAATATCTTTATCGTCCCATACCCCCAAAAAACAAATCTGACCTTGTTTTACGTAATCTAGTGCTTATGTAAAGCGCATGGCACTTAGGGTTAGGGCCAATTTCATGCTATATAAAGCTGCAAAAAAAATGCAAGTTCTATCAAAATCTCAGCGTGCTCACCTGTCTGGTTCTTTGGGAATGGACCTATCCCACACCTAGCCCTCCACCAAGAGCCTCACACCAGTGGATAAGAAGAATATCAAGATCTGTGCCAGGTTTCATCTAGGAAATAGGCAAGATCAAGCATGTGATATTGCTCGACCTCTTCTGCTCTTAATGATTCTCCTGCTGATTAAGTTGCAAAAACCTTTGTGACTTTTCCTTTCTCTCCATAGTCATGTTTGGTCATCATCTTGGCGTCTCACCAGGGCTGTTGTCAACCCTGATCAGGCCAGTCAGGGGACTTCACTAAATCATCCAGTCTGTAATAGTGAAGGACCTTAAAATAACACAAGATACTGTCCCATACTTACTATAAATTCCTCATTCACTGGCAATTACTGGAATACTCAGTGCCTATCATGAATGGTTTTGCACCTGTTAGCTAAGGGTAGACACACACTGATCCCTTCAGTGCAGTGGCGTAGCGTGGGGGGTGCAGGGGGAGCTGGCCGCACCGGGCGCAACATCTGGGGGGGGGGGGGGGCGCGCTCGCACTCGCGAGTGGTAAAATCCACGGGTTAGGGGGCGCAAATTACTTGCCTTGCCCCGGGTGCTGACAACCCACGCTACGCCACTGCTTCAGTGTAGCACATTTACAGCCACACAATTGCAACACAGACTTGTTTTTGCTCGATCTCATGTGCCTGAGCTCCACATAATTCTCTAAGACGTTGAACACCAACTGCTGGGGATTGTTTAATTAGTTAGCAAGGAGTAGTCACGTTAATTATCGGAATTAACCAGACAAATTGCTCCACCATCTAAGAACGGCAACTTGTTGACCACAGCAGAATTAAGAAAGAGTTATCAACATGTCAATCCTTTCTGCATTCCGGCTGAGTGTTTCCCATTCGGAGCCAAATTAAGCCATAGGATCCACACCTGGTGGTGCCATTCCATCAAACCTTTTATGTTTCCGCTCCAAAACCCAAAGACTTTAGTTTTCTCCAAACCTGCTGATAGAAGTAACATCAATGGATTGCTAGTTGGCATAATTTATGATCAGAACGATGATGGTATCGGACCATTTTCATTCTTTAGTAATTAAAATATTCTTGGCAAATGCTTTTACTTTGGTCACTTTCACAATGTCACATCTCCCAGTCCAATTCAAAGGTCGCTCACTGTCTCTCTTAATCATGGTTGAGTTCTTATCAACAACAAGAGCATAGACCAGAGTCTTATTCCATTATTTCAAGTGTTCAGGTGACTGGCCTGCTTTGAACACACTAATTCAGTGGTTCTCCACCTTTTGACTTCTGTGAACCCACTAAATCATTATTGTTATCTGTGTACCCCCACTGAATCATTATTGTTATCTGTGCACCCCCACTGAATCATTTTTGGAATCTGGGAATCCCTCCTGAGTCATTGCTGGAAGCTTTTGCTCCCAGCCTACGCAATTTTAATGTTTTGAACTGCAAAACAACATACACAAATTCAGAAAGTAGAATCCATCAAACAAATACACAAATGAGGACAAATTTGAACTAATTCACAAAAGGTTGTAGCTTTTCAGAATTCAATGGAGGCCATCCATCACCTGTACTACGTGCTTTGTGATGCACTCCTAATGGTTCCCACGCCACAAATAAGTCAGATGATAGCAACTTAATTCTTAGCCTCTAATTTCAAATTCCTTCACATTTACAGAATGTTTTAACATTTTCAATTTTCAATTTTGCTTCTTTCTTTATATACTTTATGAATCTGTCAATATGATTTAATTTTCTAAGCAATCGCAGATCCCCTGAGTAGGCATTGTTGACCCCCCAGGGGCTCCTGGACAACAGGCTAATAACTGCTGCTCTAATTAATTCAAAGTAAACACTTCGGACCCTCAGAAAAGGCAGTCACAAGCAGTAAGAGGGCACCTAGAGTCAGAAGAGCCAGCTCCAACTACAAGAGTTTAAAGTACATAAGCTTTAATTTACATAATTGGAACTTCAATTACTGTATCTGCCGGCTCCAAATGTTCACTCCAGTTAAAGCTTATTGAAGTATTTAAAGTTTAGGTATTCCAAATCAAGGGTCGTAAAAGAGTCCTGTGTTGTTATTTTTTCCACCACATCCCCAAGTAGAGAGTGAGTAATATTCGCACTTGCTTTCTTGTTTGAATATGGTAGACTTTTCTCAGACTTTCCCTGGAATAGACTCAGATTTCTTGCTACCTTTTACGAGATAATGGCTTTTTGCAGGTTTACCCCTACTTTTTGCTCCCACTTTTTAACTATTAGGGACTGCTGTAATGACTCTTTAGTGCCCTGGTCTCTACTTTCCAGGCCTCAGTGCCTGAGCCGTAATCCTTAAAAGTATATATTTAAATGGTTTACCTCCAATTGGCATAAGTTGGCTTACTTATAAGTCCCTTGTATATGGTACCAGCGGTACCCAGGGTCTGTAAGTTAAGTGTCCCTTTTGGACTGCGGCAATGGTTGTGCCACCACAAGCTGACAAAGTAAAGCATATCTCCCAGTCTGCCACTGCCTGCTCCTTTGGGAGCCCAGTGCCAAGAAGCCTGATAGTTGCTGGATGTCGGGGTGCAGCCTGGGAGACCGAATCTTGACCCATACACCAATTACACCATCACCAACTTACACCAATTTGGCAGGCAGGTAGCTCTTGGTCCAGAATGCACATTGTTTTGTATTTGGTGTAAGTATGTTCAGTAGTTTTAGAGATTTTAAAGAAAATCCAAATTTGTATATCTAGGGTTGCGACAAATTTGTGAATACTCCAAATCTCATGCAGAGGGCAAAAAAGCATTAAAAAAAATATATGGTTACATTTTATATATATATATATATATATATATATATATATATATATATATATATATATATACACACAGACACATACACACACACACACACACACATATATATACAGATTTAGACGCAAACATGTTGCATTATTTGTTTATATCAGTTCCTGCTACAAAGTACCATTAAAATATATTAGGATTTTGATTGTTCCTCATTTGTCACTTCCTGTTTTGCCGTATAAAAGAACAGTCTATTTTGAGTCATCTTGCTTCGCAATTGTACTTGCTGGATTTGTGAAATCTCCACGTTTCTCCAGTTCCTGTTTCAATACTCCTTTCTAATTGGCATGGACAGATGGAAGGATTTTCAGGTCTCTAGTTTTCTCCCTTCCCGCTATATATTATTTTCTAGACTACCAGTCACAATCTGAGGTCTGTATTTGTTTCTGGAGATAGTAAGCTGCTCCTGTGCACCACGAAGATTCTATACCCTTTTGAAGTCAGTAAAGACACAAGCTTTGTTCTCTAGTTTTATCTATATTTGAATCACTTCACCTCCACGCTTCACTTTTTGTGCTGGCTTCTTTGTGGAGCCTTCCACGCTCACTCCTGAAAGCACATTTTGTGTATGTGGCTGGCCTACTCCTAGTAACTGAAAATTCTTTGTCACCAGAAATTGTATCTAGTATATTTACATATGCAACAGTGGAGTGTGTGATGAACATAAATACATTTTTAGTTTGTTGCAATTATTTCTAATTTTAGGCAAGTTTCCTTACTTATAGTTAAAAAGTTTGAAAACAACTGCTACCTTCCAACTTTGAATACTCCTACAGAGCAACAATGTTCTTGATGTGCCCCATGAGTGTTTTCACCCAAACTGTGGCAAAGAGTCTTTCCTGTATCTATTACTCTCGGCCTCCGACTGTCAGTGTCTGGTACTTTTGGGCCTTCCAGTGGCATATAATACAAAGAGGTAGTAGCCAAAACCGACTGGGTCATGTTGAGTTTGGAAGGCGGTCTGCCACGTCAGTGGAGACCTTGGCTTCCACTCCCAGTAGAGGACCTTCCACTGTGTTAAGAGTAAAACAGACAAATGCCAGAGCACTCTTGAATATAGAAGTCAAAGTTAGTAATATAACGGATCCTCAATGTGGAAAGGTGAACACACCATACAAAGTCTAGAAAGATTTATTTCTTGAGGCACAAAGTTCATCATAGTCATTGTAAATCCTCTTTGAATTTCACATAGGTCTAGACACCACAGCCAACACGTGTTTCGTCCTATGAGAGATCCCTCTCACGGACTTCATCAGGGCTTGAATCAGGTACGTATAAGTAAATGGAGTTCTTTCTCAAAGTAAGTAAGATCTTAGTTATTATGTAGCGATTAATTCTCAGACCAAGTCTATAAGCCGGCTTTCGTTACTGAACTTGGATACTGAGAACGCTGTGTCATTATCTGACCGCGGTTTGTTCTTTCCTTCATATTTATGGACAAAAAAACTTTTTATTCTTAGATAGCGGCATAGATTTCTGGCATCTATAGACTTGGTCTGAGAATTAATCTGAGAAGTCCGTGAGAGGGATCTCTCATAGGAAGAAACACGTGTTGGCTGTGGTGTCTAGACCTATGTGAAATTCAAAGAGGATTTACAATGACTATGATGAACTTTGTGCCTCAAGAAATAAATCTTTCTAGACTTTGTATGGTGTGTTCACCTTTCCACATTGAGGATCCGTTATATTACTAACTTTGACTTCTATATTCAAGAGTGCTCTGGCATTTGTCTGTTTTACTGTTAGTTTCCCTGGAAACATTGGAGGACCAAGGAAGATCCTCTGGCCAGGAGCACCTTGCCATTATTGAAAAAGTGGACAGCATTATATGGACTTACTGTGAGCGCCCATTTTCCTATGACTTTCTTCCTAGGTGCTCTCTTTTGACACTGTGTTAAGAGATCACTGCCTGCCTGGTGGTGATCTCTGTACCGAAATTGCCTCTGCCGGTACGCAGACCCAGTTAAAGTACTGCTGAATGTTGAGTGGGACGCAGTGTTAACGCACATACAGGCCAATAGACCAGATTCAGACGGGAGACTCCAGATTTGTGAGGCAAAAAATTACTTTATTTTGGCTGCCTCCTGCCTGAAATTGCCTCTGCATCAATATAAGTCAATGGGGAAAATAGATTCTCCTGATTATTTTTTAAAATCTCCCACTTTCCTCTTCTAAAATGTTGTCATGTGCGACGCAGCTAACTCACCATTTTATTTTTGTTTTGCAAAATGATAGAAAGCCGGGTTTTTATTCTGCAGAGCAATATTACAATCGCCCTGACGCACAGGGAGTTTTCTTCCTGCTCCTCAGGAACAGTGTTATATTTTCTTGCTTGCGAGCTCCACTTCTGGCACCTTCAACATGAAAAACTGGCCCTGTGGTAGGTGGGACAACTGGTCAAGGGGGCCCGACAATGGCACCATTTGAGCCAATGCTACTGGAAAGCTAGTGGTTCCCCACCGCTAAATGAGATGAGAAATTGTGAGTTTGGGAGCCTGATTTGTAGCAGATCTCCTGCTCTGCTAAATTCCAAAGGAGCCCCCCATAAAAATTTGAATTGAGGCAATTTTCTTTGTTAACATTTAGCGAGGTCAGCAGATGGGAGCTCTGCCATAAAATTTGTATATAAATGTCCCCTATAACCTCTAAAAATATATTAAGTAAAAATCTAGACTAAAACACAGAAAGAGCAAAATCCTGACCTTGCATAAATACATCACTTTGAAATGTTTGACCTGCACTGCATTTCCTTGTCTATCCCAGGACCACAAATATGCTAAGACTGAAGACAGAATCATAAATTAATCCAGTTCTATAATATATATGTTTTGTTGAAATCAGGAATTACATTCAGGTCAAAATGTATGTGTGGAGCAGTCAATGCAAGGCCCAGTTGTTAGCAATCTGTATTTTGGACTCTGTGCTTTTGCAAAAGATTGTTTTACCGTCTATGTTTTTGCATGGGGCCACACTGGCTACCACACCACTCACATCTCAGGACCTTCATTTTAGGGAGTACAGTTCTAAAATTGTTTTAGGCTGTTTTTTTAAGAGAAGATGTTGAGACAGTGTCTACTTCTCGGTTCGCTTCAAGCCTAATTTGTTGACCAGAATATTCTAGAGGGAATCTCACACTCTCCCTGTATGCCTCAATCACTGCAGTGTTGCCACTTTTACGCGTGCGCTGACCCCATGCACGTGCACCCATTCTCCCCCAGAAGGGGCTTAGGGAGTGTGATATCACAACGTTCTAAAGCATGCACCCTAGCTGTTTTGGATTGGAGGAACAAACTATGGTACAAGCTCTGACAAAACAGGGATCTTAGTTTTGGCAGGACCTTGGTACCCCAGTAGCTGAACCTTCTGAATCCCTGGGATGTGCCTGTGTCTACAACATGCCCAGAAACACGGGTTCCTGGCAGATGGCAAACTTCCGTTAGATGCAAGATCCTGATTTCTCATCTAAAAGTATTGAGCAAATCTCTGCTATTTTGCTATGTTTTTGTAACGACAATTGTAACCGTCTACAGTCTTCATTGGTTCTAGAACCAACTGCAGGATACGTGGCATGTCAGTCTCTTAAAAACTCCTTCTCCCAGATTCAGTCCATTCGTAAAGAAGCATCTTGCTTTCTTCTGTGTTGTATCCTATTGTTAGGGGTAATTCATACTGGATAGTTGCCGACAAGGTTATTTATCATGGACTGCTCCATTGTAAAACGTGATTGATTGTGGGTGTAGTCTGTTTTCCATTTTCGTGCCAGCAGAATGCTGGTATGTCTTAATACACATATTGGAATGTTATGTGTAGAACCGTTGTCAATTGCTGCCGGCTTCGTAGGGACAACTTCTGTAAAGATTAGATTAAATCTGTAAAATGTTACCAATTCAGTTCACTTTAATGTAACTTTTTAACACAAAAACACACATATATATATTTAATTTATATAAAATTACGCCCTAGAGGGTGTAACGTGAAGTCCCTACTACAATTATTTTTTATGGAAATAAGATGGATAATGGTGAGTGGCCATGTGTGGTGCTTAAGGTACTCCTAGGATGGGCTGGAGTACATTTACTACCGTGTGTGACCTTTTGGACTGTAGTAGGTTTGTTTGTGGGTGGGTGTTTGCATATGCATGCCCCTCTCTAAAACCCCTGTTTACTGCTCTTGAAACCCCTCCTTAATCCCCCCCTACAACCCCGCCATTTAGTAGTATCTCCCATTTCCAGCTATTTCCCCTTGTCCCTCCCATATTTACTCCTAAATCCCACATTTACACCTAAGTCGCAGGCTTACATGCGGAGAACGCCACACTACTGCACATTGAAATAGTAGAAGAGCCAGAGGTCTTTGCATGTAGGTTTGTGAATAACATTGTGTAGGATGTGAGCAACACTACTTCATGTTCTACAGAATGCAGCTGGTGCACAGACCCCATTGAGTTACTGGTTCCTGATAAAAACAATTCAAGATTCAATAACTGGAGTTATCAGAGTGTCCTAATTGCATACACACTGATGAAGGTAACATTCAAGAATAAAGAAGATTTAGTAAAGGTTTACAGTGTTAGGCCTAAGCTACATTTTACTGGGGTGGACACACCAAAGATACTTGGGGATCACACTGAGCCCTAACTCCCCAAAGCAAGCAACGTTGGTAAGAGAGGGTGTGCACACAAAGGGATTTTCCCATTTAACCACATTGGAGGGTGAGCATTAAATATATAAACAGCACAAGTATTTACAAGTGGCTACAGGTGGTACATGTCGAAGGAAAATGACTCAAGGTTGTGGAATCAACAGTTTACCAAAAAAGAAGAAGAAATCAAACACTGCTCACTGCAGGTGCCTTGTCTGACTGGCTCGCACATATTCCACCTGTAATGGTGCTTTGGACTCCTTGAAAGTCTTTAAGTCATAATGATGATTTCAGTATTCTGAAAGGAATCAAGACATCAACTCTTCAGGTCACTGGCAAACAAAATATTGTAGTGTCACCTGTGGACAGCCTGATTCCACAATTCAGTAGGTGGGTTGAAGGTTTACACAGGTACAGCTCTTAGGAGGACTACTCACCAAGACACAAGAAATGTGCAGCTAAGTGTTTCCCACTGTGCATGTATTGGTAAGTTTCATGTGGTAAGGGCAATCTCCTTGTCATTTGTGGAGGTACTGGAAGAATTGTGGTCCATATTGGATTTGGCTATAATTGGCCCATTTGATCTTTCTTCTGCCCCTGAAAAATATGTAATTCTAGTAGATGCCTACATTTCCAGTTGGGTGGTCACAAACTGTGTACATTCTTTCAACAGTTGAGTCGTGTTAGAGTTTCTGAAAGATGAGTCTGCACAGGAGGAATATCGAAAACTATTATTAATGACAATGGCTTACAATTTGCATCAAGTGAGATGCAAGCATTTTTGAGTGGTTTGCCTACAAAGCACCAGAGAACATGCTTCAATGCTCCCAGGCCAATCTTGTTGTACAAGCTGGTAAAGCCACGTGTACAAAGGTAAATGGGTTTAAGACAGCCTCTCAAGGGTGTGTTGTTAGAAGCAAAATGGCACACGTTAACACATCCATCAGTGAATCCTGAATCTTATCTTTTGTGTGATTGAAGGGGAGACTGGTGGACTCAAAGAATAACGCTTTGTGGTTGTGTGTGGATCCAGAGCCAAGGATTAGAAGCAGGAATAGTCTGTCGTTATCAGGAGCGAGACTGAGGTGCGTTACAAGAAATGACACAGTAGGAGGAAGAAGATGTAGAGTTAGGAGAATGGGTTTATGTCAAACAGTCAGGGTTCAGAAAGGAAAGCTGGTCCAGGTTTTTAGGTCCCGACAAGGTTAGGGGAGTGGGATTGATGTGGTAGTTGAGGCGGGTGATGTGTGGAGCATGCCCAGGCTGTCCAAATGTGGGGAGTGGGAAAGGCTAGAGAGGGAAGGGGTTGGTGAAGGGCGGTTCATACAATGCTTAGATGATGCTTGTGAGGGTAGGATGCAAACTTGACAGGATAAAAGAACAGGCACAAGGACTGTTGGTGGAAAGACTAGAAAATCTACCCGTCCACCTGAGATCGCATGTTCCATTTTGTGCACCTCGCTTGGAGGTCTGCATTTGTGTTTGTGGTATTTTGTGCCATTTGTATGGCACTGATGCCTTTTACAAATTCCCATTGCTCTGTTTAAATGCCTTAGCGTGATTGTATCTGTTTTTGCCTTTTTTTGTCTCGTTTTATGCTGGGTTTTGCAGGAGTGGTATGTTGTGAACTGTTGATATATCATGTACACAGCGGAATGTTATGGAGTGGTTTTGAAGGGAGAACTACATCTTGGTGGCGTTGCCCCCTAAGAGGTCTAAAGTTACTTAAAAAGAGGATTTTGGATCGTTTTAATTTACGGAGGAGATCCTTAAGGTTATGTTGGACGGTGGCCGGCTAGGATCAGTTTGCAGCAATACGTCCAAGGACGTATGTGCTGAAGAACATGGTCTTTTGTTTAACTTAGTTGGGGGGACATGGTTGTCCATTGCTTGGCTTTGAGTGTCTTCTATGTTTCTAAGCACCTTTTACCTTTATGTAGCTTTGATGCAAGGCTATGTGTTTTTAACTTAACTTATTCTACTGTTTTGGAACAATCTGCCCGGTTCCTCAAACGAATCAATATGCTGATTGCTGGCAATCCAAAAATCTCTGAAAACAATTCTTTCCCTTCAGTACTTGATTTGCCTGTTGAGAGACTTGTGTCATCTCGGGCGCAAAATGATTAAGTCGTCTAGTCAGCTTCTCCAACGGAGCACGGTGTGCAGGGGTGCGGCTACCAATGGTGCAGCAGGTGCAGTGGCACCGGGGCCCATTGAACCCTGACAATTGCTGTATTTTACTACCCCAAAAGCAGTCATATAGACATATTCCTCGCTTGCACCAGGGCCCATGGCATCCTACGCTAACTACGGTGTGTGTGATCTTGGGCAAATCAGGTAATATCACTGGGCTCTTACTCGCTTACATATTGTCATTGGGAACGCTATAAACAGGAGACTAAGAGATAAAAACAGGGTCGGTAAATTCTTGTGCTCACAATGAAATGTACACCGCAGAGTGGAGTTGTCAGGAGAGCAGAGAATGGAAAAAAATCAATTCTGCGACTAAAGTGAACATGGTCTCGACTAAAGAGGGGAATCGAGGAGGTAAGAGCGAGCGAATGTGAGAAAAAATACAAAATGAAAATTGACAGGTCAGTTTCCGAAAATAGGACTACTTTGCGTAAACGGAGATGAGGTGGGGGCGAGAAATATTGAAAAGAATCATCTGCCGACTTCCTAATAAAAAAATGTTTATTTTTTTCCGTGGGATTTTAGAATAGAAAAAAATGTCCCGTCTCCACTTTCAACTAAGCAGAGCGAAATATCTTCAAGAGAAATTAGATTAGAGAAGTAGACCCTGCGTTCACTTTGAAAACCACTGAAGACAGGAATGTTTGTGGGTGTTTCTGCGGTTTTTCAACTAAAAACAGGAATTACTAAATATGACAGACAGCTTCCAAATATGCATTTCAAATGCGCCTGAGCTGAGCAAGCAAATATCTTGAAAGGACGAATCCAGTGAAAAGCGGGTCCCCTTTTCACCATGTGACTTCCTGCACAGTCACCAACAGAGAGGGTTCCGGAGTGACGACTCCTGGCAGGGTTTTAAAACTCACTGTGACATCAGATGCTATCTGTCCCCTTGGACAAAAATGCAAAAAGACACTATAATTTTTACATCAAATTTAAGGACTGCTCCAATAGTTTGTAAACCCCCTCTTACAGCCTCCAAAAGTCTGTGGCATAAATTCTGAGGCAGTCTTAGACTTGCACGCGCAGTACTCTTCCTACTGGAGTATCTCCTGATGCCACTTCTGGACAATAATTGGCAACTGTCTGACATTCATCAATTTGCCTAACAAAAAGTCTGTTGCACCCATCGTTCGAATACAGTGGTTCCCAACCTTATGACTTCTGTGGACCCCCACTTTATCATTACTAAAATCCGGGGACCCCCACTAAATTATTATACCCCAGCTGAGTCATTAATGAAAGCTGGCTACCTATTCTGTTAATATTTTTTAATTTTCTAAGCAGTCGTGGACACCTTGTGAAGGCTTTGCAAACCCCCCAGCCCCCTCCCCCGGGGTCCCTGGACCACAGGGTGGAAACCACTGTTCTAGAACCTTCAGCCCCGTTTTTTTAGAATCCCTTATAAAGCTGAAGTTATTTGTAAAAAAGCTGAGACTGGTGTATTGACTATACTTTCAACAAACGCCGTGATTACCAAAAAAGCTTTAAAGAAATATAAAAAGCAAGTTACATCAGCCAGGGCTAACTACTTTGAATTGCATATCGATAACGCCTAAAACTCCTGTTGGTATATTTTTAAAGTGTTTACTAAAATGATTAGCCCTGAAAGTTGCACTGTCTCCACCGCTCATTCTCAAGCTCTGTGTGATGACCTACTGCTATTTTTCCACAATTTAGCATTCTTTGAGAGATCGTGTCGAAACATTCTGTACTATCGGGCACTGACAGTTTAACTAAACCAGATGATGGTCTCCAATCTGGTCTTCCTGAATTTATGTCTCTCACCTCAGTAATCCTGTTCGGAAGCCTAGGATTCTGGCTGGATAAGACTATTTAATTAACTATGACTCTTCCAAACAATTGGTCTTTTTTACTTTTCACACCCAGACGAAACTTAGCCCAAGGGCTTATTTTGTCAGTATTAGACTTCTGTAACTGTCTACCTGGCACTTCCCCTCAAGCCTCTCTCTCGACTCCATCATATCCAAAACATGGGGGGTTATTACAACTTTGGAGGAGGTGTTAATCAGTCCCAAAAGTGACTGTAAAGTGACGGATATACCACCAGCAGTATTACGAGTCCATTATATCCTATGGAACTCGTAAAGCGGCTGGTGGTATATCCGTCACATTTGGGACGGGTTAACACCTCCTCCAAAGTTAAATAACCCCCATAGTGTTTTGTCTAATCTCTGATCTTCCTTGAAATACTATTTCTTCCCTCACTGCCTCGCTCTACTGGTTATGTATCTCTGGGAGCATCATCTTCAGAAATCTGTGCATATCTCATTGAGCTTTGCACAAGACCAGATCTCTCTACCTGTGTGATATGTTGGCTCCTACAGGCCCAAGAGAACCCTCCAATCAGCCTCTCTATCAAATTTAAATTCTATGGATCTGTCGTCAAAGAATAGGAGGGCAGTCTATCTCTTATCTGGCACCTAAGGATTGGAATTCTCTACCATCAAATCTTCGCCTTATTTCTTGCTACTTGACCTTCCAGAAAACATTCAAAACCTGGCTTTTTGCTCTTGAGACATCAGCTAGGTTTTGATCCTTATTTTCTCAGCAAGATCAGGGAGAAGGTGGAAGACCCATTGGTGTAAGCTGAGGAGTACCTATGCATCTAGGAAAAGAAGGAGGAGCCATGGGGTTAGGATCATAAGGAGGACCTACTGATCAAGGATGTGAGGGGGACCTGTGGATCTAAAATGCAAAGGAGGACCTTTAAGTGTAGGATGAGATAGAAGATCCATGGGTCAAGAATTAGGAGCTCTCATAGGAAGAGAAAGAAGATCTATAGGCCCAGTTTGCGAAGGAGGACACCTAGCTCAAGCATGAGGATGAGGATGAGGACACCTAGATCAAAGATGTGAAGGTGGATTGGTAGATCTAGGAATTAAAGGCCGACACATAAATCTAGGGTGTGAAGGAGGACGAATAGGTCTAGGATTGTGAGAAAGTAGCCTCTTTCTAGCCTTGTTACCCCCACTTTTGGCCTGTTTGTGAGTGTATGTCAGGGTGTTTTCACTGTCTCACTGGGACCCTGCTAGCCAGGACCCCAGTGCTCATAAGGTTGTGGCCTATATGTATGTGTTCCCTGTGTGATGCCTAAATGTCTCACTGAGGCTCTGCTAACCAGAACCTCAGTGGTTATGCTCTCTCTGTACAAATTGTCACTAACATGCTAGTGACCAATTTTACCAATTTACATTGGCATACTGGAACACCCTTATAATTCCCTAGTATATGGTACTGAGGTACCCAAGGTATTGGGGTTCCAGGAGATCCCTATAGGATGCAGCATTTCTTTTGCCACCCATAGGGAGCTCTGACAATTCTTGCACAGGCCTGCCACTGCAGCCTGAGTGAAATAACATCCACGTTATTTCACAGCCATTTACCACTGCACTTAAGTAACTTATAAGTCACCTATATGTCTAACCTTTACCTGGTAAAGGTTGGGTGCTAAGTTACTTAGTGTGTGGGCACCCTGGCACTAGCCAAGGTGCCCCCACATTGTTCAGGGCAAATTCCCCGGACTTTGTGAGTGCGGGGACACCATTACACGCGTGCACTATACATAGGTCACTACCTATGTATAGCTTCACAATGGTAACTCCGAATATGGCCATGTAACATGTCTAAGATCATGGAATTGCCCCCCCAATGCCATCCTGGTATTGGGGAGACAATTCCATGATCCCCCGAGTCTCTAGCACAGACCCGGGTACTGCCAAACTGCCTTTCCCGGGGTTTCACTGCAGCTGCTGCTGCTGCCAACCCCTCAGACAGGTTTCTGCCCTCCTGGGGTCCAGCCAGGCTTGGCCCAGGAAGGCAGAACAAAGAACTTCCTCAGAGAGAGGGTGTTACACCCTCTCCATTTGGAAAAAGTTGTTAGGGCTTGGGAGGAGTAGCCTCCCCCAGCCTCTGGAAATGCTTTCATGGGCACAGATGGTGCCCATTTCTGCATAAGCCAGTCTACACCGGTTCAGGGATTCCCCCAGCCCTGCTCTGGCGCGAAACTGGACAAAGGAAAGGGGAGTGACCACTCCCCTGACCTGCACCTCCCCTGGGAGGTGCCCAGAGCTCCTCCAGTGTGCTCCAGACCTCTGCCATCTTGGAAACAGAGGTGCTGCTGGCACACTGGAATGCTCTGAGTGGCCAGGGCCAGCAGGTGACATCAGAGACTCCTTCTGATAGGCTCCCACAGGTGTTGCTAGCCTATCCTCTCTCCTAAGTAGCCAAACCTCCTTTTCTGGCTATTTAGGGTCTCTGCTTTGGGGAATTCTTTAGATAACGAATGCAAGAGCTCATCAGAGTTCCTCTGCATCCCTCTCTTCACCTTCTGCCAAGGAATCGACTGCTGACCGCGCTGGAAGCCTGCAAAACTGCAACAAAGTAGCAAAGACGACTACTGCGACCTTGTAACGCTGATCCTGCCGCCTTCTCGACTGTTTTCCTTGTGGTGCATGATGTGGGGGTAGTCTGCCTCCTCTCTGCACTAGAAGCTCCGAAGAAATCTCCTGTGGGTCGACGGAATCTTCCCCCTGCAACCGCAGGCACCAATGAACTGCTTCACCGGTCCTCTGGGTCTCCTCTCAGCACGACGAGCGAGGTCCCTTGAACTCAGCAACTCTGTCCAAGTGACTCCCACAGTCCAGTGACTCTTCAGTCCAAGTTTGGTGGAGGTAAGTCCTTGCCTCCCCACGCTAGACTGCATTGCTGGGAACCGCGTGTTTTGCAGCTACTCCGGCTCCTGTGCACTCTTCCAGGATTTCCTTTGTGCACAGCCAAGCCTGGGTCCCCGGCACTCTAACCTGCAGTGCACGACCTCCTGAGTTGTCCTCCGGCATCGTGGGACCCTCTTTCGTGACGTCGGGTGAGCTCCGGTTCACTCCACTTCGTAGTGCCTGTTCCGGCACTTCGGCGGGTGCTGCTTGCTTCTGAGAGGGCTCCTTGTCTTGCTGGACGCCCCCTCTGTCTCCTCACGCAATTGGCGACATCCTGGTCCCTCCTGGGCCACAGCAGCATCCAAAAACCCTAACCGCGACCCTTGCAGCTAGCAAGGCTTGTTTGCGGTCTTTCTGCACGGAAACACCTCTGCACGACTCTTCACGACGTGGGACATCCATCCTCCAAAGGGGAAGTTTCTAGCCCTTGTCGTTCTTGCAGAATCCACAGCTTCTACCATCCGGTGGCAGCTTCTTTGCACCCACAGCTGGCATTTCCTGGGCATCTGCCCACTCCCGACTTGATCGTGACTCTTGGACTTGGTCCCCTTGTTCCACAGGTACTCTCGTTAGGAAATCCATAGTTGTTGCATTGCTGGTGTTGTTGTTTCTGGCAGAATTCCCCTATCACGACTTCTGTGCTCTTTGGGGAATTTAGGTACACTGTGTCTTGGGGTGGGCTATTTCTAACCCTGACTGTTTTCTTACAGTCCCAGCGACCCTCTACGAGCTCACATAGGTTTGGGGTCCATTCGTGGTTCGCATTCCACTTCTAGAGTATATGGTTTGTGTTGCCCCTATCCCTATGTGCTCCCATTGCATTCTATTGTGACTATACATTGTTTGCACTGTTTTCTATTACTATTACTGCATATTTTGGTATTGTGTACATATATCTTGTGTATATTTGCTATCCTCATACTGAGGGTACTCACTAAGATACTTTGGCATATTGTCATAAAAATAAAGTACCTTTATTTTTAGTATATCTGTGTATTGTGTTTTCTTATGATATTGTGCATATGACACTAGTGGTACTGTAGGAGCTTCACTTGTCTCCTAGTTCAGCCTAAGCTGCTCTGCTAAGCTACCTTTTCTATCAGCCTAAGCTGCTAGACACCCCTCTACACTAATAAGGGATACCTGGACCTGGTGCAAGGTGTAAGTACCCCTTGGTACTCACTACAAACCAGGCCAGCCTCCTACAAGGATGATGATGAGGACACGTAGAACAAAGATGTGAAAGAGTGGGTTTACCCTTTGAACCTTTGATGCGTATATATCATATGAGGTACATTTTAACAACTGGTTAAATGCATGGTCCTAGAGAGTGATTATATAATTTAACCTCCGAGTGAGGTGATTCTCACTAGTGTAGTTTAAATGAAGTCTCTGGCCAGTGCCTCACTCTCCAATTCAATTTCAATACCGCGTTACCGTCCCACTCAACATTATTTCAGATGTACATGCAGTTCCTCATCATTATTGAGGCCACTCAGACTTTTTGTTCTGAGCCTTTTAATGTAATTATATTCTTTCCGACGGAGAGCGCAGACTCTATCGCCTTCTCTTAGGGATTTTGCCAAATGTTCAATTCCATAGTATTTCACGGATTTACAAATCTCTCCTTGATGTTCTTTCATTATACGTTTTGCACCTGCATATGTGGCGTCGCTATTTTCAATAGCTCTTATATGTTCTACAATATGTTTCTTTAACGGGGAAGGTTGTACTACCCACATATTTCAGGCCACAGCTGCATTCAATTATGTACTCCACATATGTCATTTCACTTCCAGTTTGTTGATTTATTAGTATCTGTTTCCCTTCATGATCCCGTATTGCTCTCATGTTCTTCTCTATTTTGAATGCTTTGCATTTTAGGCACTTCCTGAAGCCATTTGCTGATGTCATCAACCATGTTGTTTGTGGTTTATCTTCAAAATTTCTTTGTATAAGTATATATTTGCTTGAAGGAACTCTTGTAGGTGACAGATACATCTGGACCAAGCTGTGGTGTGATATTAGATCTTCATTGAGAATATTCCAGTACTTCTGAAATATTTGTGTGATTTGAACACTTTCTTTGCTGTATGTTTTATATATATATGCACGCACACATACACACAATAGGATGTGTTACAATTGATGAATGATGGAATATTAAAGATCCTAATTTTGTGATTATCAGTAAAGTGTTTACACTTAGCTACTTCATATTTACAACAGGAGCAATTACCACAATTAAAAAACCTGTAGGTGACGCCAGTATAATCTTTCTTGCTGACTCGGTCATTTAAAACGTGAGTGACAGTCGAGGCCTAGTGCTTCAAGCAGGGGCATTTATAGAAGAGGGCCAGATTGGGCTCGTACCCAAGCTCTATTTGCCCTGCCTTGCCACTCCCCTTTACCCCGCCACCACAGCTGCTGAATGTGTCAGGAGGCTACACGTCAAAAACAAACACTGCACCTTGACACAATTTATTTTGTCCAACTGTCTTACTGCAAAGCAGTGTTGTTTTCCTTAAAGGTTTACATCTAACTTTGAATGTATGCAAGTATATGTCTATATCTAAGCAGCTAAGCAATTGTGTATGTACATATATACACATTCGCCACACATATATACACACACACACACACACATATATATATAAATACATATATCAAAGCTCCTTATGGTCCACCAGCTCGCTGTAGCACTTTCTGGCGGGTGCCAGACTCGTGTGAGGGTGGACTCACTGATATAGATCCAAGCTCCAAAAAAGAATTGTCGCCACTTTCGGAAAATGGTATACGTTCATTTAATCCTCAAATGGTCTCGAACTCAGGCACGTTTTGGCAAACTCCTTTCTCAATGTAGGCTTGGAGATGGCGATATAGATATATATATATATATATATATATATATATATATATATATATAGTAGGAGTGATAATAATAATCCTTCATTGTAGGGGTTCTCGTCTTACTCATGCAAAAGTTTTAACTATTTGCCCTCCCTTTGGGGGCATTTGTTTCAGGGACAACTCTGGAACATCACTCAGATACATGACTTGAGTTGCAAAAAGGGTAAAGAATGGATTTGTGAAAATGTCAACAATTTTCTAAATACAAAGTCGGAAAGTTTCTCAAAAATCAAGAAGCGGCAACTGACGCTAATGGGGCCCAACTGGAACGTATGGCGTATATAGCGTTCTCTGCAGCAGGGTCATTAACCACATGAGATATCTTACCGGTTGCTTACCTAGGCTAATTTAACGCACAGAATTTTAGGGACAGGCTGTTGCTGGGACTTTCCAGGATGGGACAGACATGAACAGCTCTCTTCAAACACAGCAGGGTTTACCATTTCAAAGGCATGGGCTTGTTAAGATACAAAAACTACCGAATGACTCATTCTGGAAACTACTTTCAAGTGAACAGGCCCTGGCATTGCTCCGTGGAAGTTTACACCCTCTGTGGTGGAGCAGATGTCATCCAGGCACCTGGTGGAATTTTATTGTTCAGAGACTTTTCTGTCGTTTGTATTGCATTTCCTTTCTCCTCCCTAAAAAAATCCGGGCTGTTATCAACCTCTGAGATGGAAACTGAAATGGCCTGCCCCTCCCTCCCCCCGCAGATCAACAGAATAGGACTTTATTTGAGGTTGGGCTGGTCAGTTCAGGGAGAACAAATGCTGGGGCATAAATTATTGTGTGTGCACAGATTTTTCAGCACAACTTCCATTTGAGGTGTTTTTGCCTACCGATATCATTTTAATCAATGGGGTTTTAAGAAATGGGAAACGATACATGCTGACTACACAACCAGTACACTTCATGGGAGCTGCATGGGATTATTTTATAGGAGTTAAAGGGGCTTCCTCAGAGAAAGTTTGGCACAATAAGTACGAAATGGTGTGTATGTTGCATATGTGTTTGGTATTCATATAGCACAGGTTTAGTGAAGCGAGCAATGGAACACTATACATCATGGGGAGATGATGCAAGGTTGTGTACATCTAATGGGGATTTACATCTTAGAATTATACAGTAACATTTCACAATTGTGTTTCACAAACTCACATTTGTAGGCACAGGGTGGTTTCATTTTGAGCCCAAGTTCCCAGCAAATGCAGCAGCTTGGGCAACAGACCACATCTCTAGCCAGTAAAAGCTTACAAGGAGAGTATGGGGTTTCCCAAGGAGGTTTTGAAGAAATAATTAGCAAATTGTGGGTATGAGACCACATTGGGTCAGGATCATTGGACAAAAATATCTTTTTAGAATGTAAGTACCACTTTAGCGAGTGTTTGGAGTAGGTTATTTTGTTAAATGTGTACATTTTAAGCCAGATTTAACCAAAAGCATCAATGAAAACCCTTTTGGAGATAGAGTTTCTAAAGACGCAGACACAGAATGTGTTATTTTATGTGTATTTGTAAAGCACACTATCACCCATGAGGTTGGACACAGAGATGCTCTCAGATGTAGATTACACACAGACTCCAGTAATGTCCCACTCTCTTCCGTGCTCAGGCAGGCAGTACAGACGGACGGGCTGTACCAGGAGAGGGTGTCACAAGATACTGGCCACAGTACAAAAGAGACACCTGAAGGAATCATTTACTTACAATTTGAGGTTAGTAAAGGTGGTTGGTATTACATGAATGAAATCTATCAAGGCAGTGAAAGATATCATACTGAGATAATCCATCATCATATTATTGTAATGCAATGAGGCACAGTCTGATAAAGTTGCTACATATACAGCATTTTTTAATACTGAAATATGAATCAATTGATTCCAATCATACTTCGGGGTTACAAATAAAAACTGCACACCCACAGCATAGAAGTCACAAAATATTTACATCCCATTTCTTTGGGTATTGTCTAATGGCCGCCAGTAGACCTACTCAACCGATATCAGTCTATGGGGAAATCCTTCCAATAGCAATTGTCCATTGAATGTGATAAGTGGTCGAATGATGGTGGAAGTGGATATGTCGTCCATGTTTCAGTCTCATACATCAGATTAATCCGCAAGAGCATCTTCTGGGCTTGGCAGCGATAAAAAAAAAAAAATGGGCGACTCTTGCAATGACATTTCGATCTCTTACATCAAAATAATACCCAAGCCAATCCTCAGGACTAAGTGTCAATAACACAAATAGGTTGATCTTTGCAATAACCGGATACTCTTGGGGTTAACTGTATTCATAAATCAACATCAGAGTGCCACATATACATCAAATAAGCCAAACGTTTGGAGCAACAAAGAGTTGTTATATCAAAGACTCAATCCACCACCCTTTGCCGGGAACATGAACTGATCAATATTTAGCACAAGACAGCTGGCAGCCCTAGAGTTAAAGATAGCAGCCGTAGGTCTTTGGTGAACAGCAGTTATGGCACGGTGGAGGCCTGTGGCCTGAGTGGAAATGCAGCCTCCACCTCCTCCGCAGGGAACAGGAGTTCGCAACTTAGCCATCCTGCCCCCCAGTTTGGAGCCTTGATCATCAAGTGATGGCGGTAGTACCACAGGTTAGATCTAGATTCCCACTTTGTGCTAATTTTATTGTTTGTTGAGCCCCACTGTCATTTCTTATCACAGGCACTTGCCCCAATCCCATCCACCTCTGGCTCTGCACATTATTGGCCACCCCTTTGACTTCTTGCTTAAGGTGTTGCCACCAAGGATGTTGTCTGGCGTGCCAGGACTTCGGACATCCAGAATTGTGGATGTCACTTATGTGCTGCCCAGCTGTTATCCCTCCCATTCAGACATTCAATCCTGTCTCCATTATGTAACTCCAAAAGCTGTGACCAAATGCCCTATAGGGGTGTCAGGCTACAACAGGGTTCAAGGATTTGTTGCAATAGTTGAGGATACTGGGTTTCAAGAGTCTACTGCAAGATCAGAGTATCCCAAGGTTCAAGGATCTATTGCAGGATTAGAGAATCCCAGTCTGTAAAAGCCATATCCATGGCGTGGTCAGGTCCTTAGCTTTCCTCCATGTTGATGACTGGAAGCATCCGCATGGGCTCTGCAATTCCCCCTTGTTCCTCTGCTTTGGCTCAGCTCTTCAGTTGTGTTCCTGCCTCTCCAATAAATATTATTTTAAAGCTAGATGTCAAGAACTTCCCAGAAGTCTTCTGTTTGCAGCACTCCCCGAAATTGTGTTTGCAGCATCACCTCAAAGACTTTTCTTACACCCTTGGGATTAATCGACTTTTCATTCCTTACTGCCTTACTGTGCAAAGATACTGGAAGGGCACTTAGTACAAGAAATCAACTCCCATCTGGAAAGTACTCTCTAAGCGGACTCCCTACAAGCTGGCTTTTGCCCAAGTCATAGCACTGAGACAGTTACTCTATCTGTTATCGATGGCTTGAAAGCAAATTCCAGTATGGGCCTGACACCTCCCCCCTACTAGATCTATCCACAGCTTTTGACACCATTGATCATAAAATACTATTACAATGTGTCAGGGCTGTGGGTATTGTTGGTACTCCTTGCTTATGACTTGAATGTTACTCAAAGTAAGGGATCTGCATTATCCATGTATCTTTTCAGTATCTATATATGGCCCCTTAGAAGAGAACTGGGAAAGAGAAGTTGCAGGACGTATAACTACGTGGACTATACTACTCTGCTTAGAAGACAAAGTATCACAGCAGTGCAGTTTTCAGGATACCATGCGTTTTATCTGCAGTTGAATGAGGAGGAACCAAGTGATGTTGATCACTGATAATACTGAAACAGTTGTACTGAAGGGGAATACTCTACTTTGGTCTCAACAGTACTGGCCACAAGAGATGGGACCTTTTCATAAACCCAAGAAGTCTACTAAAAGTAGTAACTGTAGCCAACTTATATTTGGGACCGCATATTAATACAGTTGTCACAAAGTGCATCTTTATTCTTCGAATGATTAGGACATTACATGCTTATTTCTCAGTGGAAGTACTGAAGGTGATCATCTCTGCTGTAGTTGGTTCTCGGTTGGACTATGCCAATTCATTGATATAGGCCCCCCCTAAGTATGACTCAACTAAATTACAGTTGATTCAAAATGCTGCTGTCAGGATGGTATTTAAACGAAGTAGATGCATACTACTGTGCTCTGGAAAAAACTTCACCTATTGGCCATAAAATAGTAAATAAAGATCAAAACATGCTGACTTAATTTTAAAACCATTCATGACTTAGTCCCCTGTGTTTTTTTAATCAAAAACAATCTCCAAATATAGACCCTCACAGACTCTTCTCTCTTTTACTGCAACACTGCTGGAAATACCAAGGTTTAAAAATGTTAGGTATGGCGGGTGCAGGTTTTTAGCTTAGCTCAGGTGAAATCAAGTTCTCTCCAATGTTATCTTGTCTCTAAACCTCACCTAGCATCTTTATAGAATAGCTTTGAAAACATGTTTGTTCAAACAAGCACAGGCCTTTACCTGAAGAACTCTGATAGAGCCCTGGCCCTGAACAGATTGGGTAGGCTACTCGATTTGGTATTAAGTATCTCTTCCACTCATATTTAACATTAGTGCCATGAAACCATTGGGTGTACAAACACTTCCCACAGCAACATTCGGTTCTGCAGGTAGTGGTGACTTGAGTCTGACACCCACTTCATTCCTAGATGAGCACAACGTTGTGAAGAGGCCACAATAAAATGGAAAAATTGAACTCCAAATCCCATCCAAACGTGTAATCCCAGCTCTTCGACCACCCACTAGGTGGCACATTCAAGGCAGCTGGCAAGCCTTTGCTTTTACAGATATGCACAAGCCAAGAATTGAAGGTACCTTTTCTGGGTTGTGTCTGTAAAAAGAGCAAGATCTGGCCACTAGTGATGGGCACAGGAAAAATGTACTTTAGCATTGCATCCTACGTTGGGGAGCGGTCTGAGATTACTAGGCGCAAAATGATTCTTCTTGATGGCAAGCAGCTGGATGTACTTTGAAAACCCATCATGTCACGAGCATTGCTGCACAAACGCTTCTCAGTCAGGCTGCTATACTGTTTATGTACTGAATACGTAAATGCTGTACATAGTCAGTTAAAGTGCTTCCTAAGTTTACTACAGAAATTCTGTCCACCAAACAAATCTCAGCATTCTTTGATCCACCCAAAAACTTTTTGTTTGGCTTAAACATGTTATTAGGTTTATCCTACTCGTACAAAATCACCTTGCAAACCAAATGTAAAATACAAATTTAATTTTCGGTACAGCCTCTTTATTGCAAATAATTCAGATTCTTACAAGTTTATGGACATTGATCCATGAATCTTGAACATAGGTGACCACTTTGATTTTTTTAGATTCTATTATTGTAACTCTAAACCCGACATAACATGGGCACGCCCAGATTATATTATATAAAGTTACTAGTTTGACCGCCATAACAACAGCCTTCAAAGGATATTTATACCCGCTCCCCCTTTTGTTCGAAGTCCCATTGAATCACTCAGGAAGTTTTTGTTGAGTAGCAGGGGGGGAACAATTAATAGTTTGGTGTATGTTACAAGTTCCCACAATTCAATTTCCTGGGCTCAAAAGGTCAGACGTCTATTCCACCATCTTTAGAACTCAGTTACTAACTTAATTTGCAACATCGTATTTGGGGGATCAGACATCATCCAGTTCACATTCCGCAGAAATTCTAAGATCATCTGAAAAGCAGGATATTCCGCTGGCCAGCTTTTTTTTGTTCCAATTGGAGCCTTCCCATTTTCCATCGAACACAATTCTCATAATTGTATATACGTTACTTATAGTTAATCATATCTAACATAGAGTTAGCCCACATTCTGCATATTTATATCTAGGATTTAATATTCTGCCTCCAGTTGTTGCAATTTGTGGGCCGGTTCCAAATGGTGGAGAGATTATGTTGAGGTTCATGGGCCTCCTCCTCACTTTACATTGATGCCACGTGTAGTGAGTAAAACTTTCAATGCACATATGTGCATGCAAACATATTATGTTAAGTTCTGTCAAGATACACTTAGTGGAAATATTTCTGAATAACGAGTAATATCGGGTAACACACTTTAACCAGCCTGATAGACTTACCTATCTCTGACATCGCCACCATAGTATAGCCTTGATGTGCAAAAAGGACTGACTACGTCAGATGTAATTTAGATGCGTAGGACCTTATGGGTTCGGCAGATGGAATACTATGTCACAAACATTGTATTAAAAGTGCATAATAGCTATAGCTCCCAGTTTTCACTAGTTGTAACAGATTAATACAGTCAGAAAACCATCGATTTTTCCTGTTGTACTGTCTGTATTTTTTAAAATTACTTAAATTTATATGTATTTGTCATTATATGTATTTAATATTTTAATTTGGAAAAATTATAGAAAAATAGCTCTTCTTTTCGATGATGTTCACTACTGTCAGGAAAGTGACAGACAGGTCAGATCAGTAACTGTTCAAATTGACAGGTGGTAAAGTTCCAAAAATAAACTGTTGCTAAAACTATTCAGACACAAGAATACATTTCTCAGTTAAATAAATGTGGAATATACCCAATTCAGCTTCATTGTCACACTAACACGAAATAAATATGGATAAATGCAGATGAAATGAGCAAAAAATGAATATGAATACAGGCATTCAATTGACTGTTTCTCAGTACCATACGATCGAAGTCCAGGGAGATCACCAATTTGTGACCTCAAAAATGAGTTGGAAGGATTCTGAATAGTTCTGAATACATCTGAAAAACTATGAGTAACCCATATGTGTCCTCCAGTCAGAGAAAGTAAAAATAAACAAAAAATATACATCACCATCAATGATTGCTCCCTACTGTAATCTGGTAGGCCCCAGCACCATAATAGGTAAAGAAATACAAGATGGCCGCGCCCATGCAAACAGCGTGGTGCTGTTCGATTGAAAATTCCAAAGCGAGGACATACTTCACATTGCCAGTGACCTTAAACGTCATGCGAACGAGCGCAGCAAGAAACTTCGCTCACTAGTGGAACTCCGCATACCGCAACAGAATTTTTTTTTACTTTGCGGAGTTCCGCATAGCACAGCTATGCGAACCCCGCCCAGGCCTACTGGATATCAAACTGGAGCAGTGCATGGGAAAGGGGCATTGACAAAGGCATAATCCATAAGATTTGAAGTCCAGAAGGAGAAACGTTTTGTTTTTAGGGAGTACCTCAGGCCACCAGCTGGCACCCAGAAGCATTCTGGAAAAATATACCTGCAGGCTCCTGATAACTGGATAATTCAGAAACTGTTTTTATTAAATCCAGATTAGGCAGAGATTCTAGTGGTGGCGCCTCAAATGGTAGGACCCAAAGTGCCCCCAGGTGAGATGTGGTGGGACAGAGAATGGGACCGATCATGGTGGCCCTCTGTAGTTCTACACTCTGGTGAATCTGTGTCTTCCCTCCAATGTGACCTGCAGGCCTTGGAGTACATACCACTCCTGTTACTCATGAGTGAGGTTCATTTGGCATCCACCAGAAGGTCAGCGTTCTAGTTTTCCTTTGTGAGGTCATGAACTGATTATTCCAGTAAGGACTATATGGGACTCCCACAGTGTCTAATTCTGTGGATGCAGAAGCTCCAGAATGCAGCATCACTCCTTCTGAGTGGACTTGAATATTGAGAGCAGCGAACTCTACTTTCGCAATGGTTTCATGCAGAATGCATAAGCATTAAAAGCCCAGATACGGAACCGGGGCTAGTAAAATGATTTGAATATGTAGGGCCAAATTATTCACCAGATTTTATTACATTTTAAAGAAAAGGAAAGCAAACCGCACTGCAAAGAATGGTTAAGTATTCATCACATTCTGTGGCATTGTAATTCAGACTCTTAAACATTTTAATTTATCTAGAACACGGGGCTATGAACCATAGCCCATGGACCCGGGTATACACAGTATCAGACACAAGTGGTCCCCAAGGGGAAAGTGTTCCCTTGACTTCCACGGCTACTTTGTTTTATATATGTAGTATAGTAGAAGGACATTTTCTTGAAAAATACATCATTTTATTAAATATCAAGACAATTCTTTTGTTGTAATAACATGAAATCTAAGGTGCTCCTATGTAGTGACTGCGCAGTGCGAGGTGAAAAAGTTTTAAAAGTGCACTGGTGCTATATACATATATACATGTGAACTAAATGTGCGAGCCAGTATCCAAAAACTGCTGCAAAAATATCAGCCTGGAACTAAACAACGGAGCCACTCCACTTGTTGATTACAAAATGTTGGGGCTCTGCAATGCAAAGGTACACAAAATGTACCGAAAAATACTTACAATTCTTAAAAAAGAAAACTATACAAGTTGAACGAATCCTATACAAAACGCTATTCATTGATAATTAATTATTTTGTATTAGATAGAATCACAGTATTAATAATATAATTTCTAATTCACAGCACAAAACAGTTTATTTTAAAGATATATAAAACTACACTTAGCTGAAAACAAGCCTACATGCATATGTTTCTTATAATAAAAGGTTTGCCTCTTATTATGAGAAATGTTGTTTTAAATATGTCTTCGTTGTTGGTCTAACTCTGAGTTCACACCCTAAAAGCACTAGAAGCTCCTCTTTCGGTTCTGACAGAAGCATCCTGAAAAGTGTTGTACATTACTTATTTCTTAGGTATGTATCTCATTAGGGTGCGCCATAAGGTTCAAGACATTACACCTTAAAAAGAGATGAAAGAGATGAAAATGTTTGTGATTCTTTTAAGCCTGCTTTAAGTGTCTTCTTGAAATTACTGCTGCTTTGAGAGCAGTGTGAAATTACAACTAATTTGAAAACAGTGCAGTGCTTGTTTTTTAAACATAAATTTGCATTAATAGTGGACAACTCCATTGTCATGAAGAAGGGAAATTCATTTTTCCATCTAGTTTTAAATACATGCCAGTATGTCAGGTCTTTATTTCCTATTGCCAGCATAATTTATCCATTCATTGAATGGTCCATTGGACTGTAATAGGTTTCCCCTTTACTCTCCTCAGTTTGCACCCTGACTTCGAGTCCTTCCATCTTAGGGCCTGATTTCGAGTTTGGCAGATGGGTGACTGATATTCCATCTGCCGTGTTATGACATCCATAGGATATAATGGACTTGTAATACAGCAGATGTGATATCCATCACGCTTGTGACAGAGTAACCCTATCAGCCACACTCTAAATCAGGCCCTTAGTTTAAAATACAAAGATTTAACACAAACATGAAGCACAGATGTAAAGAAAGTACTTACAATGACTCAGAACGCTCAGGTATATCAATGTAGCACATCCTACTTAGTGTCACATGCAGCAATAATAATATTGGGTTGTATTCTGGAATATCAAGTAGAGAATATAGTGATACCTTATTATCGTAGCTAAAGGAAAGTATAGATTTACTGTTCCTAATGCCACATCTGCATACCATATATATATATATATATATATATATATATATATATATATATATATCATAAATTTGTATATGTCTGGAGGAAGGTATACAAAAATCTATATATGTAAATGTCATTACAAGGACCAGTGAAATTGAAATGATGGGATCTCAACTATGAGCCAAAACTTGCTTCCAGTGACTGCAAGAAAAGATCAGCAGCAGGTGACTCCTGAAAACAGTGTTTTTGTTTACCGGCATTATTTTTGTACTATGCAGTAGTGTGGCAGGCATCTGCAGTTTGACCTATGTGACTGTGTATGAGTTTGGGGTTTACCCACCTACCTTTCATGCTTGATGTCTTTGCGTTTCAGAGAAGCGGTCCATCGTCCATTTGGTTCCCGCCTCTCTCTCTTTCAGCGGTAAGTCATGCTTAAAAGGCTAACACAAGTTGCTAACTCTGTCACTACAAAGCAATAACAGATATGTGGATAACCTTAACATATCTCTATTCTGCAACAGTTACTTAGCCTGGCACTGGATCTCCCTCTCCTGATTACTGATTCTGTCATTGCTTGTCTCCTCAGTAGTACTGATTGCTGGCTCTCTCTTTGCATGTCTGCCTGTTAGATGCCAGCACTGGATTTATACACACGGTTTCAAAAATCTCAGTTAATAGCTTGTGTAAACAAATTAGATATGGCGACTACGGGATACCAAAGAACACTGTAGATTGTATAGATTGCTGTAGGCCATCATAGATTATTGAAGTCCATGGCAGAGCATGGTAGACCATTGTTGTCCATTATAAGGTATTATAGATTGCTATGAACCATTGTATTGACTCAAAAAACCCTCAGAGATAATTTTAGACTATTGTATTCCATTGTAGATCATTTTAGACTATCGTAAAACATGACAGATCATCGTAGATCATTATAGAACATTGTATACCCTCTTAGACTATCATAGATGATCATAGATCATTGTAAACCATCCTAGTTTGTTTAGATCTTCATAGAACTTGTACATTATCATATATCAATGCAAACCAATATAGGCCATTTTAGACAATGGTGGAAAGTTGTAAGCCATTGTAGTTCATTTTAGGCCATTGTTGGGTATGTTGTAGGCATTAATAATTTATTATAGCTCATTATAGGTCATTTTAAACAATTGTATTTCATTGTACATCTTCGCAGACAATTGTATGTCCTCATGGATCATAGTAGACATTTGTAGATCCTCGCAGATTATTAAAAATCATTAGAGATCATCTGATTTCACTGTAGATCTTCAGAGACTATTCTACGTCATCACAGATTATTATAAACCATCACAGATAATGATTGACTATTTTAGGTTCGAGTAGACTATTGTAGACCATTGTAGGCCCTTGTAGGTCCTCATAGACTGATTTAATTTACTATTTATTATTCTAGACTTTTGTAGGCCTCATAAACTATCATAATCATCATACACCATTGCACAATACTATAGGTCATTGTAAACCATTGTAGAATGTTATAGCCATTGTAGACCATCATAGGGAACTTAGGTCCATTGTCAGCCACTGTATTTCAATATAAACTATTGAAGGCCAAAAGAAGGTATCATAAAACTTTATAGACCATCACAGATCATTGCAGAAACATTACAGTAAACCTACCGTTGTGCAATCTCATTGATAATCCTTATAAACCATCACAGATCATTGCAAGCCAACACAGACCATTGAAAGCCTACCATTGTACACTCTCATGGTTCATCATAGACCGCTAGAGGCCATGTAAGGTAATTATAAAATATTGTAAGCTCCTGTGCACCATAGGAGACCCTGATGAACTGTGTAGGGCTCTCGTAGTACATTGTTGTCCCTTGTAGACCTCCAACAGCCATTATAAACCTATTTAGACAGTGGCTGGCAGGCTTTTTCAAACCCTTGTATTCCGTAGAATGACTACATATCTGTGCCCTGAAAATTACTCAATAAATTGCTACCAGGAAGTATGAGCCTGCCTTGACCTTGCCAGGATTCAAACCTTTGACCTCTTCCCTCAGTCCTTCATTGGCCTCTATAGCAGAATACAGTCCATTTTAGGCAATTACAACACTGTAGCGTATCTTAGCTCAAAGGACAAAAACAAAGGCTTCTTGTACACAACTTCAGATCATAGCAGATTTTTTATTTGTTTATTCAAATTTATAAAGCACTTTTATCCAGAGTGCTAATCCAAAAATATAACTTGAAACATATTTATAAAAAATCAGTTTAACATCATCACAGAGTAAGGCAACGTAAAAGAAAAAAAGAAACAGTAACAATATTAACATTTTTGTAAACGGAACACTCATTGCAAGTAAATTGGTTTGACACATTTTAGTGGTTGTATGTCACAATATTAAAGTCAAGAATATCAGCCCAAATGCTCCAGTGGGAAAAGGACCTGGACAGATACATTGGTAGGATAAACTGCTAGGGAATATGTTGAGTACCAAACACGGAGAAAAGCCAGACTATAGGAAATAGGGACTACTCCCTCTGGACCACCCCAGAAGACACCTGATGTGTTCCTAACTTGCTTTTCTGAAGACTGGATCTCCGGCTTGAAGAACGCATGGGAAGGGTTGAACAGAGTTTTGCAGAGAGCTCAGGGTTCACACAATCACTTGGGCCTCCGCATCTCTGAGAGTCCTTTAGTACGTTCGGGTTCAATTGTTGGCTTGTTTCTTCTCCAACCTTTCCTGCTCGTTATTGCACTTGTCCTTCTCACCTGGCACTAAAAGAACACTCATATGCTAGATTTCTCTCAAGTGTGAGACTTGAATCAAGAGATGTCCAAATATTCTTGACTCAATCTTTAATGTCAATATGCTTTGTGACTAATCCATAATTTCCCAGGGTGTGAGAAATGCACACTCGCTACCTTGGCACTGCAGGTGTGGGCACCATACCAGCCCAAGAGCCCCTTCCTGGTAAAGACACCTAGTCCAGTGTGCACGTTTGTTTCTGTGGTTTATTGGAGGACAAGGGGTTGACAGATGGACACAGCCCTCAAACTAGAGCATGACATCTCATATCAGCTGGAAATCAAGTGGGATTTTGCAGGAGCTCGAGATCTTGCAAGATCCTGCAGAAACAGAAGCTGACACAGAACTTTAACATCCTATATCCCATGATACTTTACAAAATGTCAGCCAACATCTCACTGGGTTTCAACATGCTGATTTTCTCAGTGTCTGAGCCATATCTAGAGCATTGGCCTAGACATTGTTTGGTGTAATACACTCACTTGCGGTAAGATGACACTGATCCACATCACCCGCTGTGAAGGAGGCATTACGGGGTGGTAGTGAGGACACCTTATTCATAATCACTCTTGACAATATTTCCCTTCTGATATTTCTATCTGTGAGTACAGTACAGTTCTCACAATGTGACTGAAAATATCATTATTCAGTAGCCTGCACACCGACAAAGCTCAGTACTCTTTCAAAAGTAACCCTGAGGAATGTAGGTAGGCAACATAGAATTTTACAAAATAAAGACCACAACTTAAGCAAATAAGGCATATTTACATGGACTGATGTACACTGCAGCTACCATACACCTTCTCCCACACAAAATAAAAATAAAAAACAAACAAAAAAATGAATGCAGGAGGTGTGAAAACAGTGTTAACTATGCACTCAGAGTCTTTGTACTTTGTACCAACATTACGGAGAGGACAACACTTATCATATATGGTGCTTGCTGTCAAATCAGGGTGATTTGAAAGTTCAGAGAATTCACTCTGATACACATTACCACTTCTAATACATCAGTTACATTCTTTCAACAATATGAATAGCAACTTGAAAAAACAGAAGCTGCATAATTATGATTATTTGTATCCTTCTCCCCTAAATTTGGCAAGTCTAGACAAACTCCCATAAGAACCATTATTCAAGAGCACTTAAGATTTTCTGCACATACACTACTTTAAAGATTTTTGAATACTTGAAGTCCCGTTTCTTTACCATACTGGGTTTCGGACTTTAAAAAAAAAGATCATACTTGCAATTTGTAACTCTTCTTCAGAAGACATTTTGATTTTAAATTGTGTTGTTTCAACTCTCACCATCTCGGTCATATTCTCTGAAGAAGAGGTTTTTAAAGACCCATTGAGTCATTCTCGATTCAATTTTGTATGGGGATTCCTCCCTTTGAGTAATACAAATGATGTAAAACCTGTGACATTGTGTGAGGGTTGCAATGATATGGCCAAACAAGATTAGAGATATACCTTTGAACATTGAGTACACACTTAGAGTCAAGTTGAACATCCTCCACTAACCCTATTAAGCATGTAGTGCAATGTGTTTGTGAACAATACCAAAATGAGGAACAAATGCATTCAGCTTCTGAGAGGTAAATTGACCTCTAAAATCAGATATAATGGAGGCAGGTATAACCTCCCGATGAAAATACTCTTCTAAAAACTCAATGATAGAATCAGAATTGGGATTGTTCAACAATTTTAGTTCAACCAACGTAGAAAATCAGTCACTTATAATAATGGCATAGACTGTACCTCAAGACCAACCCTCAGAAAGACACAAAAAATATCTAACCAGCTCTTTCCTACTTGTGCAAAAAGGAAACTCCTACTTGTGCTGGAAGCAATTTTGAAAATGTTTTACCGGAACTGACACAATGTTTACACTTACACACATATAGGAAGATTTTTTCATCCAAGAAGGACCACCAGTATTTCGTGCTCACTTTTTCTGTAACACTTTTCCCAGTTGTGAGTATAAAGTGCCAAGGTTATGATTTGGGACTGGAATTCTCTGGGATGGAATAAAACAATTTTCTTTCATAAGCAAATCCTCTTTGGGAAAAATTGGCTCCCTCTTCTTCCACATTTCTTGTAATTTAGAGCCCGATATTTTCACTTGGTTAGCAATCAAGAACAAGTAGAATCTTGGTGAACAGCCTTCGGTCACCGTTATTTACTTACAAAGGAACTAACTTCAATGGTCTGTCCTGATATAAACTGTCTAGACCCATATATGTGATTTAATGGTTTCAACACTCCAGAGACACATCTGAGTTCCCCTCTCGGCGGTAGAGTTCCTTTACTCAGCCTGTGGCCTGTGACAAAGCACTTAAGGCAAATGCAACGGTGATATGTGTCTGACTTGATGAGTGAAAACTGCTCCTACCCCAGCTGCACTAGAATCCACTATAATGATGCACTTAAACAAATGGGAATAAACACTTAAAGGAGAAGATTCTAAAACAGCTTCCTTAATCTTTTGAAATGCATCATCCTGTTCTGTTAACCAAAGAAATGTTGCCACCTTTTTTATTTTGACAAAGCTGCCCACATGGAAAAGTAATCAACAAATTGTGACTAAAACGTGCACAAATCCAGATAAACCTAAACTCTTCAGTTGGCTTGGCCATCTCTTTAATAGCTTTAAGTAAATTGTCCCTTGGAAAAAACGTTTTCTGAGATCTTGTATTCCACTTCAATGGGAAAAATTAAATTTTTCTAACTGGAGTTATGGCAGTGTCTTGTAAAATTCCAAAAAATGTGTCTTAAATCAGAGTTTGTTCTGAATCAGCATACACCTGTATACAGCCCTCAATATTCCCAAAGAGTGCGTGGGCTTTTGAAATACCGAGGTGGCAGAGACAAACCCAAACAGTAACCTAGTAGTAGATCCAAAGTGGTAAAAATTGTGCCACTCCCCAAATTTGCTAGCAGCTTGTGTAAGTGTGGAACAGGGCGACACTTTACCACAATTTGTATATTGACACATTTTAAGTCGAGACATAACCTCAAAACTGCAATTTTTTTTTTTTAACACAACCATCAGGGGAAATCCATTCAGAAACAGCAGCAGGTTAAATCACTCCAGAAAAACACAACTGCAATGTGTTTGACAACCCTGATCTTACACTCAAAGGTACACTTCTGAGTTTGTGTTTAACAAGCTTAGCCTCTTCTTTGAGAACTATGTTGTGCATAAACCCGACAGCATTTACACAATTTAGCTTCGACATACCCACATATCAACACAAAAGTGAACTTTAGAATTATGTGTATTTGTAAAGCAGACTGTCACCCGCAATGGCATTTCGATGCTCAGCAGGTGGGTGTGCCTAGCCCTCCCTAAGGTAGGTTGGTTAATTTAATTGGCAGATTTTCAGCTTAAAGCAGAATTTAAGAAACGAGGAGAAGCTTCTAAAGTGGGGTAGGAGGCTATTCCATGGTTTCGGCACAATTCAAGAGAACACCTGTCCTCCTAATCTGATTCTGTGGATGCATGGGATGTGCGCGAGTAGGAGTCCTATGGAGCAGAGGTGGCTGGTTGGCAGAAGGAGATGCATCTGGGGCCTAAGTTGTATAGTGCCGTAAACATGTGTGTGAGGAGATTCAAATAACTATGTTTCGGTATTGTGAGCCAGGGGAGCTTCCTGAGGTGTGGTGTGATGTGAATTCCATCTGGAAGGCTGAGGAAGAGTCTACCTGCCAAGTTCTGGATGGTTTGTAGTCTTTTAGTGAGCTGTTTGGTAACCACAGCATACAGGGCGTTTCTGTAGTCCAACTTGCTTATGACTAGGATGTGAGTGATAATTTTTCTAGTGTTGCTTGGGAGCCAACAGAAAATCTCTCAGCATCTTCAGGGTGTGGAAGCAGGATACAGCAATGATGGTGACTTGTGCAGAATTTTCTGAGGTTCCTAGCGTGTGTGCTGGGTCTGGATGTGGGTCTGAGTTTAGTTGGCCACCAGGTGAAGTCACATGGTGAGGTGTTCTTGCCAAAGATCTCTATTTATGTCTTGTCGGTGTTCAGCTTGAGACACTTGGCTTTCATCCAGCTAGCAACTTTGGTCTTGGAGATGGTTAAACCTGTTTCTTGTGATGGAGGTCTTGTCCAAGAGGGAGAGTATGAGTTGTGTCTCATTGGCGTAGGAGAGGATGTTGAGATTGTGTGCACAGATGACATTAACCAGAGGGATCATGTATGCATTGAAGAGGGTGGAGAAAAGCAATGAACCGTGAGTCACTCCGCTAATGAGTTTCCAGGCTTCTGAGAAGCAAGGTACCAGATTGACAACTTGTATTCTATCTGAAGGAGCAGATCTCGTGGAAAGTGGGTCCTTGGATGCCAATCTTGTGCAGGTGCCTGATAAGGATAAGGTGTGAGACCATCTCAAATGTTGCAGAGAGGTCCAGCCAAATGAGGGCTGCTGGTCTCCTTGTGTTGCAGTGATGAATGCTATGTCTGTGCTGTGGTTGGGCCTAACTCTAGTCTGCATGGTGTTGAGAAACTGGTGGTTGCTGAGGTGCTTAGTGAGGTGTCAGTTATTAGTTCCCCTAAAACCTTTGGTGGGTATTGCAGGAGGGAGATGGGTCTCTAGCTGGAAAGTGTGGCTGGGTGAGCAAATGGTTTCTTGAGCAGGAGTATGGCAATAGCATGTTTACAGGTGTCCAGGAATGCGGCTGAGTGGATGAAAACATTGAGGTTAGTGCTTCACTGATCAGTAGGAGTCCTTTTGTGAAGGCATGGTGGGAGCAGAGGTCAGATGGAAGCCTCAAGTGGATGGTCATCATGGGAGCAGTGATTTTAGGGGTTGTGACGGTGGAGCACAAGTTCAAGGTACGTACTTCAGCCATGACGGGAAGTTGAGTTGCAACAGTGACGGGGTCCGATTATGGTTCGTAATCCCTACATATGGAGTTGATTTTGTTATAGAAGAATTCCAAGAGCTTGTTGCACAGGTCTTGTGAGAGGGTGATGTTGCTGGAGGTGGCAGGAGCCACTGTCCAATCTTTGACGATGACAAAGATTTCTTTGTTGAAGTTAGTGCCGGCGTCAATATTGCTGGATTGGAGTCCGTGACATTGCTGTGATGTTACCGATAGAGTATTGAACCTGGTCCAACAGGTGTCTGGCAGGTCGGTTCTGTTAAGTACTAGGTGAGACCAAGGTTTCCTAGGTTTTCTGGGAGGGCCATAGAGATTGGGTCAATGTTGTGGTCTTCTTGGTAGAAGTTAAGGTCTCCGAGGAGGATGAAGGTGATGTCATTGATAATGAGGGGTGGAAGAAAGTCCTTGATGTTACAGGTAAACCTGATGCAGGTTCCTGATGTGCTGTATAACAGGGTTCTGCATTGGGAGAAGTTGGCTGTGATGCGTATCTTGAACATGAGGTGTTCCATCTAGGTGGTCGGGTGTCCATGTAGGTGGTGCAACTAATGGTATCTTTGAATATGATGGCCACTCCAACTCGAGGCTTGTGCTGACACAGCCTTGCCTGGAAATCTTGTAGCCAGTGGGGATGATTGTAGCTATGTCCGGTGCAGAGGTTGGGTTTAACCATGTTCCAACGAGGAAGGGCTGTTCCGGCGAATGGTCATGCATTAGGTCCCATATTGCCGTGGCGCGTCTGGTAAAAGATCAGGTGTTGAAGAGCATGCATGAGAGTGTGGCATGTTGTGTTGGTGGTGTTTGGTCTGTATGAGCGTGTGCTGGTGACTGGTTTGTGTGAGTGAGAGCGAGTGGGGTGCTGGGTGCTACTTGAGCAGAAATTGTTGGTGAAGGGTGTGGGAGAGTGCATAAAAGCATGAAAACTTGCAGGAGGCACATGTAAATGCTCCTTCCGTGCTGTGTTGTGTTGTGGTGTTGCAGCAATGCAGCAAGCAGCATTCAGGGGTTGACAGCATAAAGCAGCGCAGCAGGGTTATAGTGGGTGGGGGGGGAACCATTGTTTCTCCTCGTGGGTGCAGGTCAGGAACAGACAGGCTTGCCTTTGGAACGCCTTTGCCGTACTACCGGCGCGTCCATGCTCCAGTCAACATAGTCAAAGTACTGAAAGTCTGAGCAGAAATTGACTTAAAGTGTCTTTATTCAGGAACCCACACACTTAGGCGTGGAAAGGAAAACACACCCTCTCATTTCCAAAGGTAAGTTGTGAAAAGGTCAGACCTGCTGAAATTTACTGGGAGATGTTTGTACAAGAATACACATTCCCTGAATCCATCAACCGTCCCACCATCAGTGGTAAGAAACATGTTGTCAATAAATGACTCCTGTAAATTCAGATAAGTGGGGGAGGAACCTTTTGCTTGACTTTCTGCACACACCATCCATCCATCACCCTGAAACTGATAATGTTGAACTGCTCAGCTGGTCAGTTCTACTGGTACACCAGCTTACACTACATAGCAACACAAATTTCCAAAATTTAGACAAAAACGTGCAACCATCCTTTGCAGATGCTGCCCTTTTGTGAATCATCTGTGGTATATCCCAATCAGTGGAGAATCTGCAGGCTGGTGTTATTAACCCCTGTGTGAACTAAATGTTCCAAGCACCCTTTTCTTCCACTACGCCCCTTGATAGATAAACAGCACGGAGTACAAATGTGTGATATATTTCCTAATGGGGTAATTTCTGCCTAGATGAGAAAGACCTGACAGAACTGGAGTGGAAGCCCTTCTTTTCTCAAGGCAGCGCATTAGAAGTCGGAGGCAAAGCCATCACTGTGGAGGAAGGTAGCCTCTATCTTGTCTACAGCCAGGTAAGTCCTAACTTGCTTTGCTCCACAAGCTCTGCCAGTGTACCCCAATCCTTGTCTGGCATTCCTTCTCTTAGGGGGGGACTACAGGCAGATCTGTCAGTGCACATCACTTCTGCCTTCCAGGGCCCCTTCTTCCAGTACATGGAGCCATAAAAACAACTCAGCCTCTTCACCCACTGACTGACTTGTAAAAAGTCTGCTATTCCGTAAATGAACTCAGGTTAAAATACAGTTTCAGTAACTTAAACATGGACGCAATCACCTATTAGCTACATCACAGAGCAGACAGGTTTCACTTAGGAAAATGTGTAACATGTACTGCAGTAAAAAACTGTTAAAAACCCATAACATAACAAGATTAAAATCCCCCAACAAATTTCCCAAACTAGAGACCAATTTTAATGACTAAAATGACACCAAAACAACAAGAATCCTAGTTGTGAATTTTTGAAGAATTAAGGTAAAAAGCCCCAAGAAAAAGTAAAGCACCAATTAGAATTCATTGTTCGCAGATGACAGGGACTGAGGCAAAATTTCTCTATGGGGAAGTTTAAAGCAGTACAGTAAATTTCACCCTGTTGGCATAAACCTGGTGGTTTGTCCGACTCAAAATTAGAAGGGTGAACCAAGATTTTGAACAGAGAGTACTTTCTCCACCAAACTCTAAATCGGACCCTTCGTCTCTTTCATGAAGCGGAAAATCCTTCACAGGAGCAAGCCTGAAGCTCTATCCAATGAAGTCCATGCAAAACAAGACACTTTTCCTGTAAGGTCCTCCTGATGCTCCAGGGGACTTCAAAGTCCAAAAAATGTCTAAGTCCCAACTTTTCAGATTTTCTGGCGCAATTCCTCTTGTTCACTTTTAGCGTTCCCAGGACCTCAGGGACAGCACTTAGGGGCTAGGACTCACTCCAGCAGAAGCCACCATCAACGTCCACTCCAGGGTCAGTTGTTACTGGCCAACTGGTCACTTGCAGCTTGTTGTATCCTTCTAGCCACACAGAAGGCCAGCCATCTGACTTTTGGAGCTGCTTCTCAGTCCTGAGTGCAAGTGGTAGCAGGTCCATATCTTCAGATCTCGACACAGATCACAGACAGTAAGTCCAGTCCTTTTCTGTTCTTCTGCAGGTCCAGATGTGTTCTGATGAGCTGTGGGTCAGGTGCCACTTTTGTAGGATTCCCTAGCCAGTGGGTGGGCAGTGACACTTGAATACTACCTACCCAATGACAAGTTCCCAGGGGCAACCCTTCCAACTTTTTCATCATATCTCATTTGCCTTACTGCAGACTATCCCACGGTTCACTATTCTGAAGAAATTCCTAATGGTAGAACTTTCTGCCCTTGGAGGTTGGTGTTGTGCGAGACAAGGGAAATGAGTAGCCCTCTCCTCCTTAACTACACCAAACTGATTCTGGGACTAGCTCCCTTTCCACTAGGCTAGAGCCAAGCTGGCTACAGATATCACAGGAAACAAAAGCTTATTTTCCCAAGACTTCACTTTACAATAACTATAAATGGGAAAGCCTCACTCTTTTACATTAATGAAGCTCCCGAACCCTCTCACATTGCCCTTCCTGAGCTGAGTCACACAATTCACTCGGCGGTCTACTGCCAAAGTCCTAAGCCATAAGTTCTGCTCTGTAAAGAATTCTCAAACCCAACCGCGGCCCATCCTTTGGAGACTTTCTCAAAGTTACTGTAAGAAATTGAGTTGCTGGTTCAGGGGGTGTAACCCTTCTCAAGCAATAACCACAGATATTCTCAGAGTGAAGTAACAAGCAAACCCAGAATTAAACTGTGCTCACCCTCGGGTAGCTTGGCACAGAGCAGTCAGGCTTAACTCAGAGGCAATGTGTAAAGTGTTTGTGCAACACTTCAAACAGTAAAACATTGAAAACACACCACAAAAGGACCCCAAACCAGTTTAGAACAATAGAGGAATTCTTAATAATAAAGCAAGATTAGAACATGAAAAATCCAATTAGTAGAACAGGAGATATTCAACTTTCGATTCCGATGTGGCGACAGGCTGCAATGCAACAGTTGTGATCCAGATATTAGCAGTGGTGCGCTGCTCAGCAGAGGAAATGCATCAGTTCTGCTGGATCCACAGAGGCTGGCAGAGCACCTTAGGCCCACTTCCAAGGCTCCAGGACTGGGGTGGCACCACTTGGCAGGGTAGAATCATGGCTGGCAGAGACCACATGCAGGGTCAAAGTTGTTGGAGCCTTCTGTCCCTGAGGCTCAAGTCAGGAGGCCAGCCAACTAGCCCTTGGAGTCACTCTTGGGTTCTGTGTTCAAACGATGCAGGTCCAGTCCTTCTCACCCAGGAAAAAGGGCAGCAGGTCTGCACAGCAAGGCAGCAGTCCAGCAGAGTGGCAGTCCTTCAGCAGCACAGCAGTCCTTCTTCCTGGCAGAGTATCCACAGGTCCAGAGGTGTACTGAAGAGTTGGTATCTGAGGTCCAGTATTTATACCCAGTTGTGCCTTTGAAGCAGGGGAAAAGGTTCCAGAGGTTTCCCTTTGAATTACCCAGGCTTCCTGCTTTCCCTGCCCTGGCCCCAGACTCACTACAGGGGGTGCACTCCTTTGTGCGAAGACAGGACACAGCCTATTCAAGCATCAGGACACAGCCTACTTAAGTGTAAGTAGGGCAGGGTCCAGCTCTCCCCTCCCACCCAGCCAGTGATGACCCATCCAGCACACCTAAGCTCTCTATTGTGAGTGGCTGTCTAGGAGGAATAAACAGAGCCCCACTGTCAGCTACACCCAGTCATGTTACCAGAGACAGGCTACAGGCACTAAATGGCTAAGGCAGGAACATTTAAACTTTCTAAAAGTGTCATTTTCAAAATTGTAGTTTCAAAACTGACTTCACCATAAGTTAGGATTTTCCATTACAATTCCAAAGACACCAAAGATGACCCGAATACCTGCTCTCATTTGGAGGTTATAGCTTATTAAATTTAATAAGGCAACTCTAGTGTTAGTCTATGGGAGAGGTGGGCCTTGCAATAGTGAAAAACAAATTTAAGACAGAAAAAAATTAAAAAAGAAAATCCTTACTTTTAAAATACACTGTCAACTGCCCTCTAGCCTTTCTGGGGCACTAAACAATTCCCTGTCACTTTCCATCCCTTACTACCATCAGCTCAAAAAGCCTATTGATGGCTGTGATAGATGCATGCAAACGTCTCAAGTTCCTCTTAGCCAGAGCATGGCACCCACTCACTCTAGCTGATACTTGTTGATTGGTCCTTTTCAGGTTGTGTACAATGACATCACCTTTGTCATGGGTCACATAGTCACACGGTGGCCGGATGGAGATGCCGACAAGGCGGAGGAGCTCTTTCGTTGTATTCAGAGTATGCCTGGGAATAAGGATTTAGCCTACAATAGCTGCTACAGTGGAGGTAAGTCCTAAGAGCAGCGACCCATGTCAGGTTGACCCACTGAATAGGAAAACTCTAGGTTTTCCAGCGGCTTATGGATCTGTATCGCGAGTTCAGTCAGTGGCTGCGTAAGTCAAATTCTTGTATCTGTACATTAAGGCAAGCACACCTACTAAGACCGTAACTTATTATCAATTAAGTTCAAAATTGCTAGTGCAGTGTCAAGCTTCTACAGACTGTATTGAATGTATTTGTACTTCCTTAGCACTTCATTGCCGAGACAAGGTGTTAAATTGCTTTGCCAGACAGGTAGCATTCTGAATATTGAGGTAATTTTTGCCCTACTATATATGTTTGTATGGTGTTAATATAGGAAGAACCTAGGCAGAGTGCAACAGAGTGATGAACAAGGATTGGAGCCCTGAAAACAATTCACAATAATTTACAAGAAGGAAAATATTGTCAAATGGCAAGACCTGTTGCACAGAAATGTAGCCTTCCAGGAGGTCAGTCTTAATATCTCTTCTGAATTGTAGGAGGGTTGGAGAGTTTTTGATGTTGACAGGAATGTTGTACCAGAACATGTGAGATGAAAAAATTGACCTGAAATACTGTCAGTTACTTCAGAATTAAGCAGATTTCATGAATTTTTTTCAAACAAACCACTCTTTGCGTGCAAACTCAGTAGGAATTTAAAAGAAAAGCTTCAGAAAAAGACAAGTTTGTAAAAAAAACGAACAATGAAAACAAAGGAGGCTGTAGCCGGTGGGATGCAGTCATCGCTGGCAACAAAGTTGTACAACTTCTGTCAGGTTACAGCTATGCAGTGAAAGCGGTTTATACGTCCGACACTTTGTATCTCAGATATCTATAAAAACGTCCCTTCAGAAAGAGATATGTGGGGAAAAAACTGAACATGAGGTAAAACAAAACTTTACAAACATAAAGGCAACATTAGATATTGCTCAGAAAACTCTTGATAGAGAACCTAATGCTTGAACTTATATCTTACCCTATCAACTCCATATCCAATGCCAACATCCTTCTAAGCAACTTCAACAACTTTCTAGAGAGCTATGTGAAAAGCCATGCCCCATTTACACACGCAAGTGTAAGTCAAAGCCTCTGAATACAATGTTGACAATAAACGATCTATCTGCACACAGGAGAGAAAATAGAAGAAAAACCATTCACCTCAGGACCTCCCCTCAACACACAGAGTACTCATCACATCAGCCAAAGCAAAGTACTGTACCAAAACCATTAATGAAGCCACCAACAGAATGCTGTTCAAGACAGACAAGCACTGCAGCAATTCCCTGCCGGTCCCACCCATTCCTCCCTTCATCGAAAAGTGCAATGGCCTCAACTGCTGCTTCAGTGACAAAATAGAGAAGATCCATCAGCACATCGACACCAAGGCTTCTTCAGTCCTTACACCCACTCCTTCCCATACAATACCACAATTGTTAGCCTTCAAAGCCCTACCGTTCCTTGATCTTGCGGACATACTCAACTTCCTCAAAGCTACTTCTTATGAAGCTAATGTCTTATCACTGTTCTTCATTAACACTCCTTCTTGGGATACTCTCTTAACCCCACTTACCATTGTTAATGCCTCCATCACTAAAGGCATCTTCCCAGAAGTTCTCAAGACAGACCATATCTTCCCACTCACAAAGAAGCCTGCACTAGACCCTGATGACCATGTCAAATACCGGCCAATCAATCACCTACTATTCATCAGAAAGAGCATTGAAAATGCAGTCTATGCTCAATTACAAGATCACGTTAGTACTAATCAGCTTCTGCATGACTACCAGCCTGGCTTCAGATCATACCACATCACGGAGACCACAACCTTACACTTTGAAGACGATGCCTTCTTAACCACAGATGAAGATGATCCATGTCTGATATTGCTGGACCTCACAGTTGCCTTTGACACAGCTGATCATCCCACCTAAATACACATCCTGGAGTCTTCACCGGCTATGTCTTTCAGTGGTTCTCCTATGTTTTAATTGACACTAGTTTGTTTACACAGATGCCCTCAGGTCACAAAAGATCTCTATCATTTGTGGAGTCCCCTGGGGCTCCATACCATCTCCAGTCATCTTCAATTTATACACAAAGCAGCTTGGTGCTTTCCTCAAAGATTGCAGCTTCAAAATTCACCAATTTACAGATGATACACAAACCTAAAGTCTCTGCTTCAGACATCCAATGCCACAAACGCTGCTTGCAAATCATACAGATGAATATCCAGTGCCTAACTAAAGCTCATCCAAACCAAGACAGAATTCCTCTTCTTTACCAATAAGAAGAAACAAGAAACAGTACAAACCTGCGTCAATGGCATGAACCTTGATGGGTTCGAACACAACTTTTGAGGAATGCGATGTCACTTAAATACACCCTGGACACTAACTTCATCTTCAAGGAACACATTGCCAAAAAATAAGGACGGCCTGGGAGAAGCTATCTCTTAAGGAAAATCAAACCATTTCTTCCAGAAAGCAACTTCAGAACTGCTATTCGAGCCCTCACACTCTTGTTTCTGGTTGCTGAAAATACCTACTCCATGGCTTCCCATATTCCACACTGGCACCTCTTAGGAATATTTTACATGCTGCAGCAACCCTCATCCAGAGCCTGAAGAAATATAATTACATCAGTGCCACCCTAATGGAACTTCATTGGCTCCCCTTGCTGGCCAATACCATCTTCAAAGAAGATGATGACCAGCACCCTTGCTTGTCTTCCAAGCTCACCATCTCTGGTTGATATTTGCACACTTGCAGCCCGAACATCAACAGACTGCAAACTAAGAAGCATAAACAAAATAAAAGCAAGACATCAGACCTTTTACATCTACGCACCTTAGATCTAGAACAACATCCCTGTATCCAACAGGACCATCTCAACAAAGCTCTAATTTAGGAACACTGCATCATATTGCTTTAATTATCGACAACTCAACTTCCTCTCCTCCTCCTTGTTGGCTTTATCCTTGTCTTTGACCATGTGCAGAGTTCCACTACCTTTTGGCTAAGTTTGCGCTTTAGAATACCATGTACATACATACATACAGAGAGTCGCTAGACATTTTAGGAAATACAGGTGCAAAACCTGTCAGTTGCACTTTTAAATACTCAAATGACACATACCAGGCAGGGGCTCAGGGACAACAACAGTGGCTATCACAACAGGAACATTTTGGATCAAAAGACTTGATTGTAAAGTACTGAAAATGATTGGACTGAAACATTTTGTAATAACAAGATCATATAACCAGTTTTTGTTTTCCGTTACCAGTCAGCTTCCCCACAAATGTTTCTTAATAAGCTTTCCCAACCTCTGTTTTCTGAGGAGCTGCATAAGTGTATACCATTTTGTGTACAACCTCTGTAGCCATCACAAAGAACACCAGCATCAAATTGCCTAACATTTTCTTGTCTTTCATTTACATCATTTGTCATATTAATTCATTTCTTTTTGCTGGGTGTTTCCCTCCTTTGCTGCTGCAGAATGAAGTGGACTACAATAGGCAATAAAGACTTGGTTGATGGACATTTAGACTAAGAACTAACAGAAACAAGGCCAACTGGGCTGAATAACTTTAAAAGTTATAGAATTTACATTGAGAACCGAGCGATGAAATATGTACATAATTGGAGATTACAGGAGAGAGTGATAATATCAATCAACACTGGTAATAAGACATTTCAGAAATAATGATATTTGTATAATGTCAAAATAAATTATGACATTTATTGTGCACTTGAAGGAATGAGATTATTATGTGACATGCACATTTCTGGCTATAATCTAATTCATATTTCTTCCATGTCTACATCACTTTGAGATATGTAGAGTGTTTTTTCTATTTTTTTATGAATCATGTTGAGAGTGTTGTTAATTTCTACACATATTTATATCAGAAAAATAAATAATGCACTTTTGTTTTAAGGAAGGTCTTTGTAAGACCGAAACATGTTGCTTTGACTGCAGTGTAGACAAACAAACTAAAATAAACAAAGACTGATTGCATACAAAAAGGCTTCCAGTGTTTTATGTGACAGCTACTGAGTCAGGTTTATCTGGATATATATCTAAAGAGAGAGAGAGAGAGAGAGAGAGAGAGATACTTTCTCTCTCTTTCACTTTTCCATACACAAAATTGTTTCTCGGGTCACTGACTGCTGTAGCATTTTTAGCAGGGCGCACATAAAAGACACCATTGTAGATTTAAGTACTTATTTGCTACTAGCATGCGAAACTTGAAATAGCATGTGCAACTTAAAGTGCCATGCCATTTGTGAATTCCAAGTCCTGGGGCTGCAGATGGAAAAGGTCTGCTTTCTGGGCTTTTGCTTGTTATAATTTCTGATTTCCAATCTAGTGATGTCCTGGTTTCCTATATGTCACTTACTTGATGTGGTTAATTTCTCGCCTATGTGTCATTCTGCAGGCTTAGTATATGATGCTGCTGATCGTAAAGATGATGCAGGTTTGCTGGGGAACATAGTTGGCTGTCAGATGAGGGGTGAATCCATTAAAGCTCTTTTTAGAGAGCCAGGCTTCAATTTATGACTGTTTGTTGTTGTCACTAAACAGAAGAAATCTGGTCTTGTTGGACTAAGCTTCAGATAGGTGCTGGCCATCCAGTTCTGGATGATGTCAAGGCAGCATTTGAGGCTCTGAATGTTGAAAGCAGCAGAGATTTTCTGGTAGAGTTGTGTGTTGCGAGTGTACTGATGGAACTTGACTCTGCTCTTGGTGAGTAGAGTTCCTGGGGATTCCAAGTAGAGGTCAAACCTCTTAGCAATATCAACAGTAAAAGGTAATGACTGATACCCATTCGTCCCCTCCACTTCAATTTTCTTACTTGCCCTTAATATCTTCTTTTTGTATTTTTATTTGCAGGTGTGTTCAAGCTTCACAAAGGTGACGTCATCCAGCTGCTCATTCCGCGGACGAATGCCTCTGTCGATATGAGGGGTGATTGCACATTTTTGGGACTGGTGAAACTGTAACCGAGCAGTTGAGTGAAGGGATCTGGTGTTAACCTGTGTCCGGGAAGTACAATGATATGCCACCTTGGTGAAGAAGGATTCTCCTGCTGAACTACCAAAGGCCAGGGGGTGCAGTGTCTAACAGATGCACTTGGAAACGCTCAATAACTATGGCAGACAACAGGCCAGGTAGCCACCAAAGAACCTTTGACCACGTGGCATTCCAATGAAACTTCTCTTGGACATTCTGCCTAGCTCTTGGGACTTTCACCAGCGAGTGCAAGAGCCAACAGAGAGTATATCCCATACGCCTCTGCAGATTGAAGAAGTACTTTTAAAGTGTTTTTTTTTATGCTGTAAGCTCCTGAGTTCCAGGACAGGACATATGAGGAGTTCAAGAAATAAGAAGTGGTCCAGTGCCCATGCTTGCTCTGGCTGATCTCTAGGTGATATGGTGAAAGGTTTCCACATGCCATATGTCCTGGTGGTCTTGGTCGTAGGTCGGGCCTGGGAACAGAATGGGAAGTTTTACAATGAAGCGGATCTTCTCCAATCGGTGTTATCATTATTACTGGCTTTACTTAAACCGCCACACTCAATTTTTTTTCACTCTCTCTACTTCTTTCTTTTGCTGATGAAGTTCTACCATTTTCTCAATAATTCACGGAAGGGCGACTTTTCATTACAGTTGGTAACCCAGCAGACTTAGGGCACCCTCTTAAGTCTGTATTGAATTACATTTAAATTCATGAAAATGTGCATTTACAGAGGTGTATGAGAGAGACTGTAGTGTCAAAATGCAATATTGCCTGGAGCAACAACAATCCTTTCACCATTCCTGAATTCCTTCTGTTCTCTGTATTGTTCCCTTCACTCGCTCTCCTCCTTATTTTCTCGTCTTTTCTCTTCTGTTCCTGTTCCCACTTCTCCCGTATCAGCAAAGACTTGGGTTTCCACTGCCAACAGATGTTGCTCGCACTGAGGTCTTTATCTTGTTTTCTTGGAGCAGAACTGGACACAGCACTTCTGTAGACATTTTATCTCAAAGTAGAGCCCAGGGAACTAGGCCATGACTCTAAATTATATAACTATTTTTATATCAAGGCAGACCTGCCCCACATTGAAGATGCCCCTCCGCATTCTCCACATCACAGTTTATGTGTTTATGTCTGTCTTCTCAACATCATTGGGCCACATTTGCAAAAATGTTTGCAACATAAAAGTTCAATTGAAATTTGTTAAATGATACCCGATTCAAAACTTCAGGATTTAAAAAAAACAACATTCCATGTACTCAAGTCAAAAAGTTCTTGAGAACTGGGGTCTTTCCCCATGAGTAAGTCTACATTAGAGAGGGTGAAAAGGGTGTGGGGTAAGAGGTGCCCAGAAAGGATCAGGTGATATTGCGAAATTTAAAGTAGCAGGTATGGGAAATACTAGCCAAAGGTATGCTTATGAAAGACAAATGTTGCATCCCAAGGCTACAGGAACAGGCTCCATCAGCATCTAGAGACAGTCAACATTTCATTTAAACCAACAATGGGGTGAAGTGTGTAGCAAGGAGCTCCTTCATATGAGGTCACATGGAGCCCTTCCTAGAGTAAACCAGCTTTTATTAGGACCAGACAAACACCTGTATTACTAATAAGGGAACAGTAGAACTCAAGAATGACAAGTGAACTCAGACCGCACTCTGAACCTTCTACGCCTCCTCGAAGCAAGAGGGCAAAATCACAGTAGCCCCTCCTTCAAAGACCACGCATAACTAAACAGACAATAGGGTAATCAGATTAATGGAGCAATGTCAGAAAATGCAAAGTCCGATGAAATTGGAAATAGGATCAAATGTAAAATGTAGTATTTATTGCACAATTATGTTCATATGCATTTCCATTTTATTTTTCAGTGTTTCCAGTGTTGTTCGTTTTATTAATGTATTCATTGTTTATGTTTGCCTGATGCTTTGATTGCAAGACTGTCCTAATTTCCTTGGATGTGAACTCTATCCCATTATCTGTTACTAATTCTGAAGGTAAACTCTGTCTTCCAAAACCTTAATTGATGAACTGATGTTTTTTTCCTGACTTAACATACATTCCACCAATTTTGAAAAAAAGTATGCCAAGACAATGCCATAATTTTTGTTCCTTTGATTTCCGTACATTAGATCAATGAACTCTATTCCCCTTTTTCTCCAATACCATGTTCGGTTCTGGAACTGTTTTTCCTCAGTTTGTATGTTTCTTTTCCATTTCAACTTAATTGCCTTTTCTTGGACAACAATACATCTCTTTTACTCTCTTCATGTGTCATGATAAGAAATATCCACCTCAAGGGGTCAGGGGCGAAACAGAGGCCCTCGCATCCCCCACCGTGTGGGTGGCCCAGGCATATCCATACTTAAGTGTCCCACATCAGCCCATACTGATGTGAGTGTGGGGGCCCCTTCAGCATATCTGCGGAGGGCGGGATCCCCCACGTTTTGTTAGGCCACTGAGTCGGGTTCTAACAAATATTCACCTTCAAACATTACACCCTTATCCACCAGAAACTCTGCTATCACCTCTCATAAGTGTTCTGTCTTGGAACATATTCAACATGATATTAAAATTCCTGCAAACTTGCCCTTAGTCAACAGCTTTCTGGGTGCTCCAGCACAATCAGTTAAATATTGTGGATTCATCATTGGTCCTGCACTCACATTTATCCCACACTTTAACAAGACTGGCAAAGCAGCACATGCTTATCTACATCGGTTGAAGAAGTTATTACCTAATGTGACCACATCAGTGCCACTATTCTTCAACAATACCAGCTTCCTGTACAAGGTAGGCTAGTTTTCAAGCTCTGCGTCCTTGCCTATAAGGACTCATGTGAACACTTTCCTTAACAGAACAAGTAACCATCGGGAGTATCCGGAGGCCTGAGAAGCAAAGACTGTCCATTGTTAGAAGTTCTCCATTTTAAGGCAGATCACAACATATTATCAACTGTTTCAATCCCAAAACTAACATATCTAAAGGTTGGTTACATCAAAATGGATCAACTGACTTGAACACTTGGACCTGTGTATATTCTAATGTCATTAAATGTTCTAAGTTCATCTCCCCTTCCCAATCTCAACATGTCCCTTTTTCTGGTTTATTGGTTAAATGAAGAGCACCCATAAACTCTCCGGTCTGCTTGCATGACATAAATACTTGAAATAAATAATCTTGCCAAATGTTGGGATAGTTTACTTGCACCAGCTGCTTCTAATGCTCTCAAAGTGGCTTGTGCTCTAGTCTTAATTTAAATTCCAGTTCCCATGAGTAGGATCTCAGATAGGAGGATGTCTATACACAAAGTCATATTTTTCTTTCAATTCCATAATTCCCTTTTCTAAGAGTCTGTGAAAGTTGTTGTCCAAAAAGCTACTACTTATTCTCCCTCTCGCCCTTTCTGAGAGATACAACGGCCTGCCCATACTCACTTGGATCTAATGTCAGTCATATCCTTACCAAGAGTAAACATTTGTACTTATTTATCTTCATCTTGACTAGTCAACCTGTCTGTTTTTGTTTCTTTTCCCACTCAAAGAGATTCCTTTCTTCATTATTAGTCTCAGAGGTTCAGTTAACAAACTAAACTGTGCAACAAATTTTTTATTGTTTTCAACTTTTTACATTAAGGAGGTATTTGGTCGTTGTTTGCTGGATGAGTTACTTTCATTGCTACTAGTAGGTAATTTTTTCAGACTCGTAATCTTTTATGAAGTGGAAGGTTCTAGTTACTCAGTTTCTGTCTCATTAATTTACATTGTTCCTTAAACAAGATCAAACCTGGCTCTGTCAAATTCTTCAAATTAGCCCGCTATTATGCTCCTTTTCATTATCTACAAAAATGTCATCTTGAAAGAGTAATATGTTTTTCTGACACCTATATATGTATTACATCAACTACTGAAACACTGAATCAACTAGGCGCCAAACCAATTGAAGTCGATACTCCTTAAATATTGTTAAATGCTCTAAAAGTACATTAATTGGTCTGTAATTTAAATTAGTGGTATGCAGACTTTAAGTCCAATTGTCAGAAGAATTTGATTTACATATTTTTATTTACATGTAATAAGTCAATGCAGAATCTCGTTTTGTTGTTCCCCTTCCACCTCAAAACAATTAGGGGAAGTTCCCTACCCCTCTTCTACCTGTTCCTCTTCCACCATTCCTTTCAACATCTTCTTAACTTGTTCTCTCACAGCCACCTGTCTCAAAGAACTGGCAGTGTCCCATCCTTTAATTTTATCTTCTTTACTTAACCTCTAGGTTGGTTCACACCTCCTTAGAATTTATTTTCAGTTTTCCTTTCCATATATTTCACACCTCTCCACACCGCCAATCCTTCTCTACTAAACCATATTTCAACATCATGTTCAATACATGTTTATGCCTCTGATCCAGGACTGATTGTCCACATTCTGTTCGATACACTCTTCCAAGACACTTTCCTTCCTTAAATACGTGTCGTCATCCAAATAGCTTTTCATGTCAAAGATGCCTAAAATGTATCCATCTAAGTATAAACTGTTCTCTTCTAATGACTTTTTTTTTCCAACTTTTCCGGCTAATGTGTCTTCATTATTGTGATGTATAGTGAGTTTAATTCTGCTCCTGAATCAATACTGACACCAACCCCTCCTATCAACACCAACTCCTAAGCAACACTCAAAACAATTTTACCTCATCTCAAATGGTCTAACTATACTTTATCATCTATTTTCTCTTGCTGATTTTATTTCTTACCATATTCATTCACAACATAAGATTTTTTTCTATTTTTGCTATCTCCCTCACACAGTTCACGGATGTTTTTGTAATTTAGCCATGGTAACAGCTTGCAACAAAGTTGAGTTCCTTCCTGGCTACTATCTCTCTTTTATCACATTCTTGCAGTATTACTTACCCACATATTGTGGGCTGGTGTAAAACTTACTGTGTTCCTTTACTAACATTAGGCCTTTGCAGTATGTCCTGATTGCACGTTGTGTGAAGCCGAATTACTGCATGATTTTCAGTGATAATTTTGTTCCTCTCAATTACATGCTATCTATATGTAACAGGGTGCGAAAACACACTCAGTAAATCTGCATGTGATTTTCCACCTTGTTTCAGGGCATGGAATTACATGTGGGAATACCACATCCGGTACATATGGGTGCAGAAAAATACTTTGCAATTACAAGTTGAACCTCCACCATTCTAAAGACCAAAAATCTCTAAACAAAATATGTTTTGGGACCCTCAACAGCTGGTTTCTATCTGCAGGATGTTGTTATCCACTGATGCACCGCTTTTATAGATGTTAAGGATATGTAAGCCATCCCTATCACATCCCACTTCTTTTAATTTTACCCCATCTTATTCTCACTCTAATAAAACAGCCACTATTCTGGGATAGAAGGTAATTTTACTTCACTGCACATTTTTACAGTTCCCACCATATCTACACACCAAGAGATTCTCCCTTCTGGTGGAGGTAAGACCCAATTAAGAGGCTACCAGCTATTAGTTCATCAGCAGATGACAAGTATACTGCTAATAAAAAACAGCTGTTGAAGGTCACAAAACCATTTTTTAGAGACTTGTGGTCTCAAGAATGGTGAAGGTTCACTTCCTTTGATATGACTGGTATAATCTAGGAAAATGAGTGAACTTTTCCCAGTGCGCTTCTCACTCCCCACTTTTGATTTAAATGAAAAGGGACCCTAACCTCACCATCACTAGCTGATGCACACGTTTATCAGGGTTCACCCATGATTCTGAGACTGTACCATACAGCATCCAGCATCCAGCATCATCAAAGTTCATGGCTGCTCGGAGAATACATACCCAAAACCTTCACTCCTATTTTAGCCACCCTTCTCCTGGGGTGAGATGTACCATCCTTAAATAATATTCACTTTTGTAAAACATCAAAGTGATGCAAGTCACCAGATAGCGCTGTAGGAATTATATTCAGCAATCTAAACATCCACATTTCACTTTAAAATGCAGTTGGTCAAGGAGACTAACATTGAAACAATCACCATGTGTATTGTCTACTTCGTCTTGTTAATTTAAAACAGAGGCTTCCTTACTTTCCATTAACTTCTGGATGTCCATTGAGGAGCTGGCTGTTAGTGACAACGTGCGATTCCAGAACACGATCGGAGCGCAGGTGCATCAAAGCACACATTATGCCTTGCAACGCCATGAGCGTGGTTTGGTCAGGAGTCTGAAGCGGCAATATGTTGTAGGCTCCATGATCTGACAATAAGACAGGGTGCACCCATGCTATATGATGAAGAGGAAACTGCAGATACATGAAGATAATGATGCAGTGCACCTCAGAGGACAGATCCAACTGCAACATGATGGTCACCATCAGATCTGAGCTCATTAATTTTAGTTGTTAATGAACAATTATTTTCAAAGTTCATTTAAATTAAAAAATAAATTTGTTTCTCAAACAAAAGTACATTTGTTTCTAAAAAAAAAAAAATCAATGAAGTCCACGTTTGAGTAAATGCACTTTTCTATTATGCCATGTTTAAAACATGGCATAACTATTGCCATCCGTAAATAATACAAATATTAGTCTGAGTAAACCCCTGTTTTCACATGCTATCTCACCCTATTGAACTTTAGCTCCATTTACTAGCTTAGAACACTATCCTAACCCTCTGTCCATCTTCACATAGCCCACCAACCCATAAGCAAGATACATAGAAAATTTAAGGCATAGGCAAAATGGGGAACTGCCCAGGTCCCCCACCTTCCAAGGGCACCCACAGGACAATCAACTTTCTATCTCTCCTTTGCCTACTTCTTCCTGTCAACCTCACTCGTCTCTGCCCACCTCTCCCTCTGTAAGTGGCATCTAAAGGATTTTGGGGCCTCTGGCAAGGCACAGTTCAATTTTTTTTATTTGCCCCATTTCTGAAAGTTTTTTTGGGGAGCATGCAGGCTTGCATTAGCTGAAAACAGGCAACAAAATACATCTCTAAGACAGCTGTAGCAATATAAACCTTACAGCAAAAAATACACATTTTCAGTCATCATGACTGCTTCAGATGTGCTTGGAAGATGCACAGGGGTTTTATTTTCTTGTGGTTGGTCCTTCACAAGGACGTTAAGTGAACAGGCTGGTCTTCTACATGTCCTGACAGGGAACACCTGCCAAAATAAATAAGATTGGAATGATGCGGATGGAGTTGGTGAAAGACTCATTGTTCTGCCATCCCACAAAAAAATATGGCTATCGACCAAAAATACCTTGCAATCACCTTTCTGGTCTGTTTGCATGCCCAACACCACTCTCACTTTCGATCCACACTCCCTGCTTAACCCCTCTTTTTATGTTCTCTTTTCAACAGATGGCTACCATGAAGGATTTACCTCTCTATCCATGCTCGGACCTCCTTTAAACAGATTGCTACTGTGATACTTGTATACTTTACTACTGTCAATGTTTCAACCTGCTAACATAAGAAACCGATTTTTATTGTTTCTCGTATTGTTCAGTATGGTTCTTGTTTGACTTGCGATCATAAGAAACTGGTATGTCTGTCATATTTGTGTTCTGGGACTAAAAGTAGGGCTCTTGGCGTTTGCTGCATATTAAAAATGTTAATACCTGCATAAAATACATGCATTTGTTGACATTGATTCTCCAGGGACAAGGATAACCAAATACTCTGTACAGGGTTCTTATTAAAAGTGTTATCACCCTACAGGTGGTTGTTGTAAATGTTGGCTGGACCCTAGAAGGGCGCTTAGTTTTTATATTGAAAGGACAAAGGACTTTCGCCTGGAAGATCAGCTCTTCGTGGGGTACGTTGGATAGAGAAAGGGCAGAGCAGTCCATAAAAGAACAATCTCCAGGTGGGTTATCCCTTGTATCAAGATCTGCTACTCGTTGTCGAAAAAGATTCCCCCTGAGGGTATCAGGGGCCATTCCACCAGGGCTAAGTCTGCTACTTCGGCCCTGGCTAGGGGGGTTCTGGTGGCAGATATTTGCAAGGCAGCAACTTGGGCATCCCTCCATACCTTTGCGAAGCATTACTGGTTGGACTCTGATGTTCAGAGGGACGGCCATTTTGCCCGATCTGTTTTGCAGGATTTCTTGGTGTAATCAGACAGGCACCCACCTCCGAGTGCGGTATTGCTTTGGGACTCTATTCATAGGGTGAGGAATCCACAGGCAGTTTGTATCCATCAGTTACCTCGGTAACACTTTTTCTGGTGGATACAATAGCTACCTGTGGATTTCCTCACAGTCCCACCCACCTCCCTGTTGCCTGTCTGTTTGCACTAGGATATGTAGTGTATAGGTATATGTATATTTTGATGTTTTTCCTGTATGTATGTGTGTGTGTGTATAGATATATATATATATATATATATAAATAAATTATGGTTTTGATTATGTTGTTGTAAAGGATGGTTTCACGCAACAGGTTGGGATGGTTGTTACAAATGAAGGTTTCACCCTACAGGTGGTTGTTGTTAACAATGGTTTCACCCTACATGTGGTTGTTGTAAATGATGGTTTCAACCGACAGGTGGTTGTTGTAAACGATGGTTTCACACTCAATCAATCAATCCGTATTTGTAAAGCACGGCTACTCACCCGTGAGGGTCCCAAGGCGCTGCAAGTGGTCGTTGTAAATGATGGTTTCACCCTACAGGTGGGGATGGTTGTTGTAAATGATGGTTTCATCCTATAGGTGGTTGTTGTGAATGATGGTTTCACCCTGAAGATGGTTGTTGTAAATGATGGTTTCACCCTACAGGTGGTTGTTGTAAACAATGGTTTCACCATACAGGTGGTGGTTGTAAACAATGATTTCACCCTAAAGATGGTTGTTGTAAACAATGATTTCACCCTACAGGTGGTTGTTGTAAACAATGGTTTCTCCCTACAGGTGGTTGTTGTAAACAATGGTTACACCCTACAGATGGTGATTGTAAATTATGGCTTCACCCTACAGATGGTTGTTGTAAACAATGGTTTCACCCTAAAGGTGGTTGGGGTAAATGATTTGTTCATCCTACAGATGGTTGTTGTAAATTATGGTTTCTCCCTGCAGATGGTTGTTGTAAATGGTGGTTTCACCCTACAAGTGGTTGTTGTAAACGATCGTTTCACCAAGCAGGTGGTTGTTGTAAGCAATGGTTTCACCCAGCAGGTGGTTGTTGTAAACAATGGTTTCACCCTACAGGTGGTTGTTGTAACTACAGGTGGTTGGTGTAAATGATGGCTTCACCCTACAGATGGTTGTTGTAAAGGATTGTTTCACGCAACAGGTAGGGATGGTTGTTGTAAATAAAGGTTTCACCCTACAGGTGGTTGTTGTAAATGATGGTTTCACCCTAAAGGTGGTTGTTGTAAATGATGGTTTCACACTCAATCAATCAGTATTTGTAAAGCACGGCTGCTCACCCGTGAGGGTCCCAAGGCGCTGCAAGTGGTCGTTGTAAATGATGGTTTCACCCTACAGGTGGGGATGGTTGTTGTAAATGATGGTTTCATCCTATAGGTGGTTGTTGTGAATGATGGTTTCACCCTGAAGATGGTTGTTGTAAATGATGGTTTCACCCTACAGGTGGTTGTTGTAAACAATGGTTTCACCATACAGGTGGTGGTTGTAAACAATGATTTCACCCTAAAGATGGTTGTTGTAAACAATGATTTCACCCTACACGTGGTTGTTGTAAACAATGGTTTCTCCCTACAGGCGGTTGTTGTAAACAATGGTTACACCCTACAGATGGTGATTGTAAATTATGGCTTCACCCTACAGATGGTTGTTGTAAACAATGGTTTCACCCTAAAGGTGGTTGGGGTAAATGATTTGTTCATCCTACAGATGGTTGTTGTAAATTATGGTTTCTCCCTGCAGATGGTTGTTGTAAATGGTTTCACCCTGCAGATGGTTGTTGTAAATGATGGTTTCACCCTACAAGTGGTTGTTGTAAACGATCGTTTCACCAAGCAGGTGGTTGTTGTAAGCAATGGTTTCACCCAGCAGGTGGTTGTTGTAAACAATGGTTTCACCCTACAGGTGGTTGTTGTAACTACAGGTGGTTGGTGTAAATGATGGCTTCACCCTACAGATGGTTGTTGTAAAGGATTGTTTCACGCAACAGGTAGGGATGGTTGTTGTAAATAAAGGTTTCACCCTACAAGTGGTTGTTGTAAATGATGGTTTCACCCTAAAGGTGGTTGTTGTAAATGATGGTTTCACACTCAATCAATCAGTATTTGTAAAGCACGGCGGCTCACCCGTGAGGGTCCCAAGGCGCTACAAGTGGTTGTTGTAAATGATGCTTTCACCCTACAGGTGGGGATGGTTGTTGTAAATGATGGTTTCACCCTAAAGATGGTTGTTGTAAATGATGGTTTCGCCCTACAGGTGGTTGTTGTAAACAATGGTTTCACCCTACAGGTGGTTGTTGTAAACAATGGTTTCACCCTACAGGTGGTTGTTGTAAACTATGGTTTCACCATGCGGGTGGCTGTTGTAAATGATGGTTACACCCTACAGATGGTTATTGTAAATGATGGCTTCACCCTACAGATGGTTGTTGTAAACAATGGTTTCACCCTACAGGTGGTTGGGGTAAATGATGGTTTCATCCTACAGGTGGGTGTTGTAGTCAATGGTTTTTACCCTACAGATGGTTGTTGTAAATTATGGTTTCTCTCTGCAGATGGTTGTTGTAAATGGTCTCACCCTGCAGATGGTTGTTGTAAATGATGGCTTCACCCAGCAGGTGGTTGTTGTAAACAATGGTTTAATTTCACCCTACCGGTGGTTATTGTAAAGGATGATTTCACCCTACAGATGGTTGTTGTAAAGGATGGTTTCACGCACCAGGTGGGGATGGTTGTTGTAAATAAAAGGTTTCACCCTACAGGTGGTTGGTGTAAATGATGGTTTCACCCTGAAGGTGGTTGTTGTAAACAATGGTTTCACACTCAATCAATCAATCAATCGGTATTTGTAAAGCACGGCTACCTCACCCATGAGGGTCCCAAGGCGCTACAAGTGGTAGTTGTAAATGATGGTTTCACCCTACAAGTGGGGATGGTTGTTGTAAATGATGGTTTCACCCTACAGGTGGGGATGGTTGTTGTAAATGATGGTTTCATCCTACAGGTGGTTGTTGTGTATGATGGTTACACCCTACAGATGGTTATTGTAAATGATGGCTTCACCCTACAGATGGTTGTTGTAAAGGATAGTTTCACCCTACAGATGGCTGTTGTAAATGATGGTTTCATCCTACAGGTGGTTGTTGTAATCAGTGTTTTTACCCTACAGATGGTTGTTGTAAATTATGGGTTCTCCCTGCAGATGGTTGTTGTACATGGTTTCACCCTGCAGATGGTTGTTTGCAAATGATAGTTTCACCCTACAGGTGGTTGTTGTAAAGAATGGTTTACCCTACAGGTGGTTGTCGTAAATGATGGCTTCACCCTACAGATGGCTGTTGTAAATGATGGTTTCACCCTAGAGATGGGTTTTGTAAACAATGGTTTCACTGTACAGGTGGTTGTAAATGAAGGTTTCACCCTACAGGAGTTTGTAAACAATGGTTTCTCAGGTGGTTGTTGTAAATGATGGCTTCCCCCTACAGGTGGTTGTTGTAAATCATGGCTTCACCCTACAGGTGGTTATTTTAAAGGATGGCTTCACCCTACAGGTGGTTGTAAACAATGGTTTCACTCCAACAGGAGGTTGTTGTAAATACTGTAAGTTAGAAGCAATTGGCGCAGGAATAATTTACATTTATGTTGAACCACCTTTCCAAAAGGGGGTTATCATGTGCAAAGGTTGTAAAACTAAATACAAATGCTCCTTTTGCTTTACATAGTGGAGATAGCCGTGCATGAATAAAAAGACAACTGTAACAATTTCAGTTTCTTTCCAGAATAATTTTTGTATAATTTGCTGTAACTCTCATTTAGAGTTATCTTTGCAACACTAGTACCCAGCGCAGGTAGTGTTAAGCTACTCCCTTGCCAGCCAAAGAGCACATAGACCACTTTCCTTTTGCGCCGGTCTTTTTCCCATTATAAATGTAGTTCTGGGGCGCACAGCTGTAACACAGCCACAAGTGCTGGTGAAACACTGGCTCCATCTTCGTGTCACACATCTGAAATGAGCATGGGAGCATTACCAATATTTTCAGTAGTATGTGCTTATGTCTGCCTGGATTGGTCCTGAAGCCCTGAAGACGGGTATTTGTGCGAAAGCATTTGTTATTTTACATACGTGTGCACCACTATTGCTCTATGTGACTACTGTATTTGTATCTACGGGCTAGCCCAAACAGAGGATGCTCTGTATTCATGTACAAAGCCAGGCATGCTCTATTATGTACCATGTCTTCAGGATGAGCTCTTGCTGTTCTCAGCATGCATGGAGTTCAGAATAGTGAGTCAAGTGCACCTTCCTCAAATATTCTGGATAGTTTTTTTTTTTGTTTTTTTTACTTTTGGTTGAACAAAATCATTTTGTTTGCTTCCTTTGTTTATACACTCCTTTTGATTTTTCTGCCCTTTACCTGTACGTTGCATGGCTACATAGTTAGGTCTATATTTGCTTACGTTTCTTCGTGTTCTTTCGCATGCCTCACTCTAATGCAGAGGATTTTAAAATGGTGGGTGTACCACCCTAGGAGAACCTCATGAGATCCGGTGGGGGGAGGGGGCACCAGGCTCTTGCCAAAAGAAGCATTACGATAATAACAGGGCTTTGTTTTAAGCTGAGAAAATTAGCAGTAGCAAACCGCTCTGTAATGGGCCATCGCTAACATGTTTTGTAATTTATATCCAAGTTGGGAGTGTGTGTCAAAAGGGAAGGGACCCCAAATACTCTTTAAAACCCCCTACCCCTCATCATCACACTGTGGATACTTTTACACGTTAGTAAGGCCTGCCTGACCAGAACAGTATGTTTAACATCATGTGTTTGACTGCATGTTTTAAAACAACAACAGGACTTAACTGTAATGTTTAAATAAGTCTAGACTTATTTAAATATAGCTGCCAATTTAACTGAAAAGTTTGAAGACTACTGCTCTAATGTGTGAACGGTACATGTGTTAGCATATTAAAGTCAGACCTATTGACTTTTGAATGCTTCTTTCTTCATGGTATTCAAAGTCTTACATGTATACCAGTCGCTCACTCACACAGTAGATGGTTGTTTCCTTGAGGTGCCATTCCCACTTTGCTTGTCGACAACTGTAGTCCTTTACGCAAAATGTCAGGGAGTCGTCCCTCTTCAGCAAGAACACAAATGCACAACTCGACTACAGGCAGCGCAGATCAATAATGTAATGTTATCAAATCTTTAAGCAACATACCACTATTATAAAACAGTATACCACCAGCATGGGAGCCGTACTAAGGCGTCTCGCCCTTAGAGTGTCATACACATGCCTGCTAACCTGACCCACTGTCATCCTGAAATTTCACTGCAAACAACAGGTGTTGTGGGTTAGTGTTGCACTCTTCTTTCGACTCGCAGGGGCTCTTCCTTCCGTTTCATCGTGCTACTTAAGTAAACACTTGGCACACAAAGCTTGGGCTGTGGATAACAGGGGTGGCTCCTCCGCTAAGGCGGGGGAGCACCGCCCCACTGTTTTCAGAATAAAAATAAAATATTAATAATAACAGATCGTTATTCTAATTTTCTTTTTTGCTGAGCCAGGTTGGGACGGGGCGGGGCTGGAGGGTGGAGTGGTGGTATGTGCACTTTAAGTGCGCATGTCTGTTTGCCTGGCCGAGTTGAGCCGGCCAAACAGACATGCGCACTTTGCATTTCTCCTCCCGGCTGTGAAATACAGGCAGGAGGAGAAAATGCACAGACTCCCACTCCCTCTGTGAGCGCCAAACCAGGCTGCTCACACCAATCACGGCACTGCTGTCTTGCTGGTGACTGGAGCGTTGCTATAAGCTGAGGGGAGGATGGAAGCCTGTGTGCTTCCGGACAAAAAGGATAACGGAGGAGACGAATGCGTCTCCCGACCTGACCAGGTAAGTGGGTTGTTTACATTTTCTTTTTTTAATCCCCGCCCCGCAACCCCCGTTCAGTGGCAACCGCCACTGGTGAATAATATTTCAGTCAGTGTGGGCCCTCTGGCATGAATAGTTTGAGCATGAAATGAATGCTACAAGGATGCCCCTTGCGAAACAAGAGCCAACCTGGGGCCAGCCCTCTCCAGAGGGAGCCCACAAGACGTCCAGCCCAGGCCAGACTACCGAGGACACGCTAGGGAACCAAGCCAGCCTCCGGGAGCCGCCTAGAGGCAAGCTTCTGCTTGCTATGATCGATGCCTGTGAGATCTACTATACCACCCTGTTCCTTATCACAATCTCGAAACGGCAGCTATCAGCGCAATGGTGAAAGCTTTCATAACTAATACTCTTTTCTTGAGGTCCAAAAAACTCCATAAGGAAGAGAGAAACAGAACAAAATGTTGGTGGTGTGCCGTTTAAATAATAATATGAATGTCATGAGTTAATCTAGAAAACTGCCACCAAAATATTTGCTGTGCAATGCTATCATCTCCTGGTAGTTTATAGTATTGCAGTTATTAACATCAGACAATCATATTACATAAAACAAGTAATAACAAGCATTGGCAAAGTGAATAGGTCTGGCATTCACAACCATCCTTTTGGCAATTCTTGTTTTGTTTCATCATAATTTTTACAAAACTTTATTGTTCAGGAAGCTGCCGGGCCCTCGTCAATCTAAAAAAAAAAAAAAGCATTGGCTAAAGGCAAAAATATTGCTTTCGTCCCAGAAAAAGCACAAATTATGGTAGTGAAAAGAACTACTTTGTAACTCCTAGTGAGTCAGTCCGTGGCTGAAGTGGGCTGACACATTGCCATTTCATGCATGCTGGAGTAGGTGGAAGAAAAATATCAACCACACACCTAGAGACTAATGAGTGAAGTCTTCCTGAAAACCCCTAAAAGCAAATATGTTCTACACATAATTTTAGTAGAATCAAAACGCCTTGGCTAACACAGACCAAAAATAGCCAATCAGTCTGGCACTGGCTGCCAGCTTCTTGCCTTTGAGGAAGAAGGAACGAGTAAAGCAGATAAGAAAGATGCTGATATAGTGTGAAAAAGCAGCAATCAGATTAACAGATGCCACTTCAAAGGGAATTTACAACAACATTGGCAGGAGACAGGAACTGATAAAGCCTGATTGTGCCCGGTGCTCACATCTAGTAGAAAGCATCCTGCTATCACATCAGGCTCAACAATAAAACTTAGTACCCACTGGAACACATTTAGGGGTAGGAGTGGTGCTGTCAAGCCACCATACTGATTTGTTCACCTCGTTGTGGGTCTTGTTATTTTTTTGAATGTCACTCACTTCCTAAATTAAGCCTGTTTTTATAAGATGATGACAAGATTTGCACATATTGTTATTAGTATCACCAGTGGTATCCCAAGACCCCAATTCAATAACAAAGTTACTCTTTTTGGACACTGGGCTCGGTAAGTGTAGAAATACTGAGCAATCAGGCTATTTTCAGAAATGTGCTCAGCAGCTCTTAGTACACCCATCCAAATAAACACTTTCTGATGACACGGGAAGTGTAAAACATCTCTGCGATTGCAAAGAGGTCAAAGTCTTCTGCAAGTGGTAATGGAAAGATGGCCACCTGAAGTGGTGGACCAATGAATGAAGCACCAACACATTAAGCTTATCTGTTCAAAAACAGAGATCCTCAGGGGTTGAGTTGCAGCAAGTTGATTGCATAGTCCTGAAACACCAGTGTAACTGATGCTGCATTTGAACACGTTATAGTGTGAAAACTCAGGCTTTGGTCTCAGAAACAGGCACATCTGGTGAGCAGAGTTAAGAAGAGCAGAAAAACATGGTTGTTATGAGTTAACTATATCCAAGCATTATGCGTTTCAATTTCATTATCTAATACCACAATACTTACACAAAGGCCTTGTAAGGAAGCATTTAAATAGGGCATAGAGGACAGTGATTCTTTAGGAGGAAAGATATTTTCCTGTGGGAAAAAAGTTAATTGTGTAAATGCAGAATTGCATATGATTTATTCTTTTCCACACATTTGACTCAAGAGAATATTTTTTTGAGTAGTAGATGTGCTAGAATATATTTTTTTTTTTTGGGGGGGGGGGGGGGGAATCTATAAAACAAAACTGGACATCTATTGCAAACGTGGATGTAAACCTAGGGAAGTAGACTTCAGATTTTTGGAAATGCTTTAAGGTGTTAAAAACATCCCTCAAAACTCATCCCAGACAGACATGAGCATCAGAGGCATGCTTTCAAAGACTCTGGACCAGCTAAATTAAACCATCCAACTCAGGCAGTGCAATAACACTAACTTGAAACAACGATTTCATCAAAAGACACTCCTACTTGCGAAAATGAAGTCCAGGTGAAAATGTAACAAATTAAAGAGCTAAATGAACCCCAGGAGCAAAAGTCACAATTTAAAGAGCTGATTTTTTTCTCTTCTTCTGCAGTAGACCTCTCAAGTTTTTCTGGTCCCTGCTTGAGCAATTAGCCCATTCCAGATTGTTTTTTCATTCTGGTATTTGGAGTTCTTCTTCTAAACTGGATTAATAGGAATGGAAGTCTCAGGATGCAAAGCAAATCTGCACTGAATGAGCTACTCACACACACACGGGAACCTTGGATGTAACCAAATACTTCCACCTCACCAAGGCTTCAAGATGAGATTTTACATTTGTGTCAGGGGTTGTGGAAGGAGAAGTGAGATTGGTAGACTGGACAGTCTTAAACACATTTTTGATCATGATTACTAGCTTTTTCTTGTAGTAGGAGGGATTGTTGTTGGATGTGAAGCAGAGACCACAAGTCTCACTCACTGTGAGTGAGGCTCACACATTTGGAGGTCAGGTTGACATACTGTTTGTTGCAGGCTAAATGTCACTACTGCTGGGAATTATTATAACACAAACTTTAAATGTGCATCAGTTGTAAGCTCTGATGTGGACGTTGTGGCAATTTAAGGAAGCGGTACCACCAAGGAGGAGCCTCCTACAGATTCCTTCATATAATGGGAAAATACACTTTGGACATATCAGAGAAATGCTTCACTACATATGTCAGTCAAAACGTGCCACATTTCCCTCTAGGGTTCATTTACCAACAGCAAGAATATCAATAGTGGATTGTTAATGAATACTATAATAAACAAGTAAATGTTAATATTCAGAGAGCTGAATGGAATACAGTAGTCCTTTATGCACAGAAATTTAAGAATTTCAAAATCAGACCTTGTACAGAAGGATCTACAATAAACATCAATGGTGCACTGTGATTTAAAGAGATCATGCAGTGCAAGTGGGTGCAGCGATAAAAGGAACATAAAAGATGATGGTGAAATAGGCAATGGATGATTAGATTGTCCGTTGCAAAGCTATTACATCAAATGGTTGGACATAATAATGAAAAAATCCATCAGTCTTTCGTTATCTTCTTATTGGCCAGCTTCTTAGTAGATTGTCTTTATGCCCCCTAATGTCTAGGGTGTTTCAACCCGTAGGGCAATTATAGGGTCATCATCAGGACAGTGTTCAAACTGCAGAGCATAAGTAGATCCTATTAAAATAGAAATTGTATTAGTGAGGAATTTATAGAATGGAAATGGGGTTACACTAAAGAAAGGTTTTTGAGAGGATGTTCATAGTTACCCAAATCGTTTGAAGAACCAAAGCTGTGAAACAAATGAAGGGGCAGTTATTAAAATTATTCTTAAGAGTATTCAGAGAGTGATTGTATTGTGCAGTATGCAGACCATGCGACTTACGGAAAGGGAACCTGACATGGTTCTTCGTCTGTAAAAGAATGGAAACAATAAATTCTCACCGCCCCAAAGTGAAAGTGGAAAGCCAGAGAAGCATAATTAGAGGAAATTTGCTTACTCAGATATTTGCCGTGTTTCACTTGTTATATACTCTATCCTCCCTATGTAAATGTGTTGCATCTGTGATGCTTCTAATCACTACATGTGTCTGCGCTAATGAGTGATTTGTCACTGATGTCAAGGTTTACATGACATCACTTCTGTGATGTCGTCCAATACGCTAAATAGATCTTGCTCTTACTCATAGTAGTATCCGTATAGGCATAATTTGTAGTAATTAAAAGCATCACCAATTTAAACTGGGAAACTTAAGCGGAAGATTATATTCAAGGGGCTGGAAAGTAATAATAATAGTAACAACTGAGTAAAAAAATCTACTCTCAGCTCAAAATTAGGGGGAAAATAACAGGGTAGGAATCAGCTTTCTAATTGCAGAACAATGCAGGCCCCATACTTGAAGATGAAAGGCTAATTCTCTCCAAGCATCCCAAGTGATGGATTGTGGGGACAGGAAGCTGAGTGACACCAACAGCACTTTCCAGGAAAGTGAGCATGTGATTGAATCTCTCTTGGAGTGTCCCTTGTAAGATCTCATGGGAACGAGAACCTGAGCTTCACCTAAATTGCATCCAAAGGATGAGCTCGGGAGAGTGAATCTCCACTTGATACTGTCTGCGCAGTAATGCGGAACCCATACGAGAGACAGGGAAGGAATGCGGGCCAACCAGCAGAGAAAAAGAATACAGCAATTTCAGGTAGCATCTTAGACTGAAGTTAGACAGCATGACAGAGACAAGAAGAGACTAAATAAGTAAACAATACAGATAGATTATAAAAGTGACACAACAGTATTATTACAAATAATTTCAGCTTGTAGACCATGAGGGGTTATATATCATACAGAACGCATTTTTCTTTTAAAAGAAGCCAAAATGTAATAATTGTGGAATAAACTGATCATCAACTCTGATCGTGTAGAAAGTGTACATATGAATTGAAATGAAAAAAGAGGTGTAATTTCCCCAATAATTCAATTCAATATACTAAGCCACAAATACAAACAGGTATTTCCCAAGAGACACATATCAATTTAGAATATACAGCTCATCATCAGATTCACTGTGTAGACACATGAGTAACAGTGCTGAGAATAATGAGTTCCATTTGTCTGTGGTGTCAAAACCTAGGGTGGTTGCTGAACACATCGGTTTAGCATTACTTCGACATGAACTCCTCTGGGAGGTAGTTTTACATGATCAATCACTTGCCATAAATTACATTTCTGAATGCAACATATTAGTGAAGTGTGCAACCAAGGGGGTATTCGGGACCTGTCGTTGAACCCTACTTTTATGGTGATTTATCCTGTCCTTCACTTTCAGAGTAGTTTGTCTTATGTAGATATGATTACAAGGACATTTATCCGCACAGACAACACTGGTTAAATTGCAATTCGTAAATTCAGTTCAAGTGTGTGTGTGTGTGTGTTTGTAATATCATCATGCTCTAATGTTTTTTGTGTCTATGGCCTGATTGTAAAGAGAACAATTGTGTAAGCATGCAATATTATTCTAATATGTCTTTTCTTCTGTTTTTAGGTTAAGCGCGCAAGCAATCTGTGGGCTTTTAACTACGCCCACCGCATGCTTATCACTATCAGTGATTCATGAGCTTGCCTTTTCAAAAATCCTTTGTTATCATTGGTAAATGCTTTATGTTTGTCCCTCCTTTGGGCGGTTTTGTTACCACCTTGGACACCAATTTTGTTACATGGATAATTGCACGTTTACCGATATGTTTGACTGTGAGCGAACTTCTTTTTCCTTTTGTGTCTCTCCTTTGCGCTCATGCTCACGGTGATCATGTCTCGCTTATGTCAACTGTTTCTTTTTATTTTCAATTTATGTGGCAAGAAAAGTCCAGTTAGGAATTTACAATGCTCATAACTCTAACTCAAGCAAACGCAAGACCCATTGCATTGCAAATGCTTGTTTTAATCTGTCAATGTTAATGTATGAATCAGGAACAGGAGTCATAGGATTAAAGGTGGAGATTGAGCCTATAGGAACGATCCACTGATTGTCTTATTTATATATACATGAACAATATCAATAATTGATTTTAATTGTCAATACACTCATAAGCAAATTAATATTAACAATAATATTGGGAGACTTGAAGGCAGTACAATTGTGCTTTATGGATCTATCAAGAATTTCAAAATCAGACACTGTAGAGAAGAATCTAGAATAAGCAACAATGGTGCTCTGTGAAGTAAAGAGGTCACACAGTGAAGTGGGTGCACTGACAGAAAGAACACAACAGGTGATCATGAAGTAGAAAAGGGCTAATACTTTGAAGGGTTGGACATAATAACAGAGAAATCCATAAGTCTCTCGCTAGGTCCTGCAGGACCAGCTTCTCAGTAAATTGTCCTTATGGCCACTAATGCTAACAGCGTTTCGACCAGCAGGGCACTTATAGATTCATCATCAGGACAGTAATCAATTTGCAGAGAATAAGTCTTGGAATATTATTGTTAACATTTATTTGTTAAAGTTTGGATTAAGTGACAATTAACTTGTGATATTGTTCATATTTTTAAATTAAACCTAAGGGCATTTTTGCTGCTTTTCAAGCATTATATATTCTATCCTCCATAGCTATCTGGGTTGCTTCTGTGATGGATATAATCACTACAGTCAATACACAGTCATGTGTCTGCACTAGAGAGTGCCTTGTCACTGATGTCAAGGTTTGCATGACATCACCTCCTGATGTCATCAGATATGCTGAATAGTTCTTGCTTTAAGAATTTTCAAAACTTGAGCGGGACACACATCTTGTCTTTTCTTTTCTTTCAAGCACTGCTGCTACACAATAAGAAATTGGTGGCTATGTTCAAGTAACTGGGAATCCTACATGTTTGAAACTAGCCCTAGATGTTTTTGTTTGTGTGGATATATATGTGTGTGTGTGTGTGTGTGTGTGTATTTGCAATAATGCACTTAGGCGATGCAGATACAGACTTCGTAGGCCATGCGACAATGAAAAACAAATTAAGCAGTGAAGAGACTGCTGTAATAAACAATAGACTCATGTTGTTATTTCAGGGACACATTAAAACATTGATTTGTTATCAGCACTGCAAATGATTCTACGAACTGCTGAAGCACTATATAAAAGCAACAAATACATTATCACATATAGAAATGTGCAAATAACATTTATAGGTCATTTTCTCCTACTGTGTTTGTACAGGACTATTGGACCACTCAGGTTATCATTTGGGTACTAGGGAGCACAGAGAGTGCAGGACATACTAGTCTTGTGCTTTGCACATGAGACCACTCTGTCCTTATCTCCAACAGTAACCCCATTCTGCCCTCTGATCATGCTGGTCATAGAAGCATTCGCAATAATCAGACTTCACGGTCTTATTGTCCATTTATAATATGACAAAAGGCAAGCAAGTCCTAAGAGATGCCACCTTCTTATTTATTTGAAGTTATGCCATTAATGATTGTAGTTCCATGGCAGTGCAGATCCATCAACCCAATTTACAATCCTCTGCATGCTGTTTCTAAAAGGCAAACTTTCCAATACAGACACCAGTAAGAAAGAACAAGCACACCACAAGAACCAGCAGCTTTACATTCAGTGGGTTGTCCTTGATTGCAGCTGGTGAAGTGGCCACGGCGAGACCTGGCTGAGGCGCAGGCTTCAGCAGTTGTGTTTTGTCTACCTCCAAATCGTTATTTTCCTTCACCAGCCTCTGAACGTCAAGTTGTAGCTTCCTGTAGTCGTCCCTTAATTTCTCAACCCCCAGGTCACCCAAATGATACATTTCAGATGTGGATGCGGCTGGGGATTCTGTGCTCTCTGTAGCAGTGGATGTCATTTTGTTTGTTTGTACTTCAGGAGGCTTCTCAGAGGCATCTGGGAGTATAAATATGCAACTAAGTTTGGACTCCATTATTGCCTCTTGTATTGCGTTTCTCCATACTTCGTCTACATCTGAGGTATCAGGAGGGACAATTACGGACTGTATCTTGAACTTGTGTCTATCTGCCTCAAAAGGATCATAATTGAAAGGTTGCAGCATCACCAACACATTAAAGGAGGATTGTCCACGGATTATCCCACTGCTGGGCCGCACACTGTACCTACGAGGAACAGTGGTCTTCACTCTAAAGGCTACATTTTGCTTGAGAGGATTGTGGAGCTTCAGAAGAGCACTGACAACATCTGTAAAAGGACCATAAAAGGTCAGCATGTCCTGTGGTTCTAGCACAAGCACCTGCATTGCCATATATGGGTGTGCACCAACCACTGCTCTTGGCAGCCGGGTAGTCAGGGTGGTGCTGTGGGAGGGGTGGGTGGGTGATAGGATCCACAACAGGTTGTTAGGGGAAAGTCAGTCTGTCACAGAGTTCTCATAAAGAATCCAAGTGTTAACATTCCAAATGGATGACAGAACAAATGTGAGGCAGCCATGGAAGCCATGCTCTTGGAATAGGAACTGTGGAACTCATAGCCTTTCCTTTAGAGCAGGATCCAAGGAATTAGACGTAGATAGGTTTTAAACATGTTTTTGTTGATTCCTATGTCAAACCTCTTGTCTCTCCCATCTATCCAACATCCCCTTACCACAACTAGGTGCTCGGACTACAACTGTGGCCAAAGGATGCTGCAAAATGCTGGTACACTAAAGTGTAAAGGAGTTTAACAACTGGAGAAAATAAAGTCATTCAAGAGTAGTCTTGGAGGAGGTGGTGGATCTTCAGTTGTTTTCAAAACAATTTGAAGTTTTGATCACTGTGGCGATGCAATGGAAGACAGTTACAGAGAGATGAGCCTTGATGGATGGTAAAGAGAACTTCTCCAAAACTGTTTCAGTTTAGAAAAGTCCAAAAATGCATCAAGCAAGCGTGTGCACTGTCACAATTGGCACAGCAAAACACCTTTCATTAATAATCAAACATTTCCAATTTAGCATGTTTTCCTGATGTTTATGTTTTAACTTTTTCCCACAACAATTCTCAAAACAATCATGTTAGTTCACCAAATCTTTTTCATTGGTGTAGTCATAATCGCGATACATTTCAAACCATGTTCGGTTCTTCGTCCGCATAATAAATGGATTTCTTCAAATCTGTTAAATACATAAGAAAAATTGCCTAGACAAGAGTAGAAATTAACTGTTAAGGAAGGCCGACCTTCGACTTTTGGCCAAGCAATAGGTAGGGAATAATTTTGAGGCACTGTCTGGAGCTGCACCAAGCACCGATTTCTATACCAGGCACAGGGGGTTGAAAACTATCTTTTGATTTAAAGACAAGCAATACAATCAGTGTAAACATTCAGTGATTCAGTGCAAACCTTTTGAGCCGTAGAGTAGTTGGATGGCAACATTTTGTGATCCCCATAGCTTACGTATTATCTGGCTGGGTAACCCCAATAGGTGCCATTGTGGTAGTCACTGCAAATAAGCTTTTCAGTTTTAATAAGGGTCAAAGGTCTGAATTTGAAATGGGAGTATTCCTCTGAGACAAAAGTAGAAAAACATATTTTGGTTATGGAATTAACCAGAGTAGAAACTAATACATCAGCGTCAAAGAGGACTCCCAGGTGTCTGGCTGAGCTAGCAACGGAGGGAGGAGTGTGCAGATGGAGGGTCAGAGAGTGCCATAATTTTTTTATATGTTGGAGGCAGTCAGCGCTTAATTTGTGTTTGTTGTTTCCGGTGCTGAGCACCGACACTTATTTTTTAGGGCCGGGGCTTATTCTTCTGCCTCGAGCATTTGCTGCGATGAAAAGAAACATATGAGACAGAAGGAAGAAGGGTAAAACGAAAAAGCGTCACAAAGGGAGAAAGTAGGAAGCTGCTAAAGAGAGCTGAAGGGATAGGGAGTGGCTTTATATGGATTGAAGAGGGCAGAGGTGGCTTCAGGATTACGCTGCCTTAGTATTCCGTGTTCCCACATTTATTTGCAGCAGCCGTGTGTTTAAGAGGAGGGCTTTGAGCACCAGCTCATTTTTATCGACAAATTAAGCACTGGAGGCTGTAGGGCATGCACATCTGAGAATCGTAAGCATACGCACAATAACTGATGTTATGGCTGTTGAGGATCATTGCCGGGGAGACATACGCAAGTTGGGTGGAATAAGTTTATCTTTGTAGCACACCACAGGTCACACAAATCACTCTGGATAACAAAGAGCAGATTTTTAGCTGTTTGGTATGGCTGCATAGGGAAGTTCTGACGAATTGGATAACCCTGTCTCTCTCTCTCGTACTCAGTAGTTGTGATAGAAAAGTGAAACGATGGACCATGATCAAGACATTAGTCAGGTTTTAGCAGAGTTAAGACACAATGTTGTCCCGACAGAGAGATAGTTCTTCGATAATGGTCCGTAAAACTCTTTCAGTTTACAGTGCCTCTCATAGGGATCAAGACCAAATGTAAGTTGTAGGATTACTGGATTTTAATTAGGTGGTAAGTTAGGTGCAGATCACCACTTCCAAATTGTTGGCAACGGTAGGGAGGCGCAGATCAGTCTGAATTTTGTTGGAGTTTTTGGGTCAGTAGTAGAGTTCGTGTGAAGTACAATGAAAGTGGTTTTAGGATGGTTAGGTATGACTCCTGTACACAGGGAAGATTGCGGAATCTGGTTGTGACCAAAAGTAAAGCAGATTGGACTTGTTTAATAGTTTTTGTGTTGCAAGAGTCAGACAAGCAGGCCACTTGTTTGTTTCTGGATAATCGTATTGATATTGTTTTCCTCATAGGGCGGGTGAAAGAAACCCAAGCAGACCTAGGTTGAGTAGAGGTGTTTTCCTTTGACTGAGAAAAAGGATTCACTTTAAATCAGTTTGTTGGTTGTGTCCTTGTTGTGAATGGTACAACTGAGGGCTAGGTGAAGAGGTTGTGGTCATCTCACCATAAATTGTAAAGAGTTATTTTGAATAGTTTCTAGCTTCAGTGATACGAGACTGGATGTATGCCTTTTTGCTCTGAAGAGGACTGTTTTATAGTCACTGTTGTGGACGTAGCAAACAGTTTTATTGGATAGGAGAATATACTTGCTTCCTTTGCATTTCATGAATTTCACCTTTTGCTTCAAGAGTCATTTACTGTGTTTGGCTCTGGGTGGTTTGATATAAATTTTGGTGAGATTGGCAAACTCTTTCAGTACATATGTGTTGATTTCAAAGAGGTGATAAAGAACGTCAGAAGAACCATCTGTGGTACAGTCCTTGTCAGCAAGAGCATGGAGGAAGTCCTTGGTTTATATATTTTTAGGTGCCTTCTCCGGGATGCTGGGAAAAGGAAGTCGTAACAACCATTTTGGAGAGGAATTCATCTTGCAAGATAATGTAAGTGAGAGAATGATCAGACCAGAAAAAGGCTGATAGCTAGTGCCGACCAGATTGAGAACTTTTAGAATAACAAATTCAAACCATGGCTGGCTCATGAGTGGAAGAGTCGATGAGTTGAGAGTAGTCTATATCTGTATTCCTGGGGCACAGGAGTTATTACGAGTCATTTATTCTGATGTTTAAATTTAGAGTGTAAGAGATATGTGAGGAGGACATTATCATTTATGTTAGAGCCAAAAGCCCTCTTGTAAAGGATTTGGATGATTTTGGGGGATGATAAATGATTGTGCATAAGGAGGATTAGTTGGTCCTTACACATATAATAATAAGCAAGCTTATGAAAGAGTAATAGTGTTCGCTTCTAGGTTCATGACAAATTATGTTAGATTGAAGTTTGTTGGGCCTTCCTCTACCACAAATATTTTGATAGAGGAAGTTGAAACTTTTTGTCTTTTACCATAATGTATTGGGGTGAGCTTTAAGAAGTGCACTGAGCTATTTAGTGCACTGCATTTAAAACAGTTATTCTTTCATCCTAAGCAATCACTAAACCTCCATAAGGATGTGTGGTTTGAATGTATTTAATTTTTCGTCTTTGCAATTCTCATTCCCACTTGTGGTTGCCATTTTAGTAATATATGAGGTATTGTACAAAAAAAAAAAACACTTTAAAAGTTGTTTACTGATGATATGAGATTCTGATGGTCTGAAGCCTATAGTAGACTGTGTCTAATTAATTATGTATAAAAGCTTTCTAAAACTAGTAATGCAATTAGTTAAATAGGGTAATTGTACCAGGCAGCAAAATCATTCTCTGCTCTGTTGTACAATAGAAAATAAAACATCTGGGCACTGGAAGTAGGTTTAACAAGTTATTAGTGGGGCCCAACTCCCATCATACGAGTAGTTCAACCAAAACAAGGTAAGCAGAGCCAGTGGAATGTCCTGACTCATATTCCATGGTGATCCATGAAAAAGTTGTGAGAATAAGTGCATGCCTCAGATCCAAGGATAGGCCACTAAAAGGGTAATTTGATATTCTGCCAGCCAACCAGCAAAGGACTCTTAAGCTGTCCTACCTTGAACACCTGAAAAGATTAGTCTTTGCTGAATAGGTGTGGGGCTACTTAGAACACACACTTGTATGACTTCCCTGCATACCCCTTAGGCCAGTCCACCTATGGTAAACAATGTGATGGTCTGACTCTTGGCTCCTATTGTAAATTATCAGTGAGTGCCAATCTCCAATGGTTCTTATTACGTGTGCTTTCAGCAATATATTTGGTGGTCAAATGCTTTGATTTTGGGATTCACAGCAGATCATGTACAAGTGCTATATGCAATGAATCATAATACAGAAGGCATGCCAACAGACCTAATTGAGATGGGAAACTCATGATTTTTAAAGCTAATATTCCCTTTAAATGTATTTACTACCAATTTCAGAATTTATAAAAAACAAGCCAGAAGAGTGAAATACTGTTTGGTATTAGCAAAATTGCCATTATAGTTCTCCATTAGAAATGTGCCAGCATTATGTTGACCTCAAAAGTACCCAAATCCAAGATGGCTGGTCATAGCTCTTAAGTTATAGATTGTGCTACCACTTCCCATTACAAGATGGCTGCCTTATATCGTAATACTGTACATCTAATAGTTGAACTGCACAACGTATGTGCAAATAGCTACAATAATTCCTCTATTTTACTGCTGTTTTTCCTATGAAGTAAGGCAGCTCCCTGAGATGTGTGTGCAGGAAGGTAGCAGACACATACCTAGACACGGAAACTGCGGAAGAGAGGGCTACTTTATATTACTAGCCTGATATGTTCCAATAAAGCATAGCAAGTCACTTATCTACAGCATGGATGCTTGGAGTTTCAATTCAATAAACACATTTAGAAAACTTGAGACAGGTACTGACGGGTTAGTTTTGATAACTCAACTGGAAAAACTAACTGATCAGAAAAAAATACATAAATAAATTTAAAGAATTAAATCAGGATAGACTAGATAAATTGGAGGAAACAAGAAAAGGTCCACAAGAACAAAAGAGGATTGCTTTACTGGCAGAATACTGACTTTGGCAAAACGTTTTGAAGGTCCATAGGGAGAAACCAAAAAATTTAGGCAGTGAAATTCAAGACTAATTCAGTATAGGTAGCAGCACAGAAGCAGACTCGGATTGAGGTGATTGAGGATCGGGTTGACAAGACTGTGGAAAGTACACAGGGTTCTTTTTTACATGAGTTCAGGTTTATAGGACAAGGTTACAGAAGAAAGACAAGGAGAAGTCAAATGAGAATCAAGGGCTGCCAAAAACAGTGAACTGAAGCACTAACACAACTTAAAGACACTGTCTGTAATGAACGGATTGACTGCAAAACATATCTTACTGCAGTGCAGTACCGGGATAGGGGGGATGTTTGAAGTTGATTATTATATTTTCTTGAAATGTGATTATACATAGGTACCAACATTCTATCATTTATACAAAGTCCCCCAAAGGTACCAATATTCTAACATTTTTACAAAAATCTAGATATTCCTCCTGGACGTCCCACTGTCCCATCCAAACATTCTAGTGGAAAACATATATATCTATATAGATCACTATCTGATGCCCTTTGTTGGGGTTTTGAGTTTGTATGTTAAAGATACCAAAGATTCCACATGTAAAATTGAAAACAGGGCAGGAGGGAGATTTCGGTATGTTCACTGAGTTTGTAAATAGCTTTTATACAAGCATCAAACACAGCTAGGGAGTTGAGACCGGTATTTACAGCTTACATATAATAGCTTTAAAGTATTTCCAACAAGCATGCATGCTTAAAATAATGGTGGAATACTGTTTGTCTTATAATATCTTTGTGTTTGGTGATGATTGTTAAAGGCAGAGGGGGGGGGCGCCTTGGGTACTTCCTTTACCACTAGCAGCTATGCAAATTTATTTATGGGCTAGTGGGAGGAGCGGGTAATCTTGACAGTGGAAATGACAGATTGGACAAAATGTGTTATTGTCTGGCTCCTTTACATAGATGACGTTTTATCTGGAAAGGCGAAGAGAAGATGCTCACAATTTTGTAGATCTCTTGAACCACAGAAGTCTACATTTGGGGTTCATATCACACAGGAGTGTCAAAAAAGTATAATAATACTTGGATTCTGCTGTTAAAGCAGTCAGGACAGAATGACATACTACGCTTTATAGAAAGACCACTGCAGGCAACACCATTTTCCAGTGCAACAGTAGCCATCCTAGAAATTTGAAATGAAATGGAGCATCCCCTAAGGGGAACTGCTCTGAGTCAGGGCAAACTGTACTACTTGGGAGGATTATACCAAAGCGAAGAAATGATTAGAAGATTTAGCCAGATGAGATACACAAAAGAAGTCAATAACAAAGCAGAAGAGATTGTGTCCCATTTAACAAAATCAAACCGATTAAGGGTTGGAAGGAAGAGAAAAACACATAAAAAACAAAATAATATTACACACTTCGTGACATTTAACAGCATGGGAGCACTGCGTTCATGAAAGCATCTTCCATCCGAGACTATCTGGTACAAAGCAATCTGTATCAGGGTATCAAACATACCCAGTTGGGACGGAGAAAACATTTCTATGTATGTCAAGTATGCAAGGCATGTAAAAATAGTAGAAACAAATCATCCTATGTCCAGGAAGGCAAATACATTAATAAAAATGCATTATTTGCTATTCGAACCTATGGTGTATCTGTTGGTCAGGCCATGCAACAAAAGATATGTTGGCAATACCATAAATCTAAGAAGAGACTTTAGGATTATATAGTGATTTCAAACCAGGATCCATCATAGCCGGTGGTGAGGCACTTCTAAGAACTACACAATAGTAATAGGGATATATTACAATATTTTATTGTGGACACGATTCACCCCAATCTGAGGGGAGGTGACAGGGTTAAATCCCTGAGTACGGTGTGAATCCAAATACATAACTGATCTGCAAACTAAAGTACTTGAAGATCTCAATAAAGACGAAGAATTAGCAGTGCATTTAAACTAACTTTTCTACCCACCGCTTTCGCATTCATATTCAGAAAATAAACTTATGCCCATGTGGGCAGAATAGATTAGAACCATAAATATAACAACAGGTCGAGAAACTACAAATTGTTGAGAAGAACAGAGTTATGACATTATATTGAGGAAAACATGATCAATTATTGATATATCCCGTACTACATTTTGTGAATATGAGAACACAGGCCATGAATGATTAAATAATGCTGTACTTTCACATATGAAGAAATGACTTAAGGATTGTAAAGTTACCTGGAACTATTCATTTCTGTTACGGACTGTGTAAATGAAATTTCTACTGTCAGTATTTTCTCTATGTCTATCATGATTACGTTGGGAAAGTATTAGTACCTTCGTGATTTTAATGCACGAGCACTTTAAAGATGGCAGGTTAACTTTTGAAAAAACAAAATAAAAAAGGCTCACAAATACCCGAAACGCAATTCTGTAATATAAATACCAACACAATTATTACTGGACTGCTCGCTTCCAGCCTAGTGTCATTGTTCTGCAGGAGAGTATATATATATATATATATATATATATGTGGGTATCGGCCACATAAAAAAATTTAACAAGTAGGTTCTGTTGATGCAAGTGTTATTTCACTTTGTTTAAGATTTTTTTAGACATATTGCACAGCAGCGCTGGCTGCTATAAACATGGCTTAAAGAAAATAAAAGAGCTATGACGTAATCAATGCTGGACGTCTTATATGCACTTTTTAGGTCGAGCCTAGGCTCTTGCGCTGTTTCCTCCAGTCATGTATATGTTTTGTGGGCTTACAGCTCACCCATTGTCTTTTTTTATTTGTCTCTTTGATTGTCCTTTAAAAATGCGTACTTGCTAATGGAGAATCCTTCCTCTTGGTCCCTCCTTTTTTTAGTGTTTTGTTTCCTCCCACGGAGCACTGCCCAAGTACAGGTATCTTTACGCAGTTGCTATTGTTTATTTTGTGGGACAATTTTTTTCTTTCTTTCCTGCTTGTGTTCCATTGTTTGCCTGTCTTCAGTGGGTGGGTGTTAAGCTTGGGCGCCCGTCAGTGTTTGCATTTTAATGTATCTTCAGGTAACCTAATCTCCCCGTGCCATCTCCCTCCCACCTCTTCTGCCCATCGCTGCTTTCTTTTATAATCTCCCTGTGCTGGCCCCCACCTCAAACTCCCACCTGTCACCATTTCTTTTTATTGATTTTCCATCAGGAGCGCAATTTTTTTTACTTGCTCCTAGCGACGTTGTAAACACAACTGTAAATCACTTCCAATGCAAGACGCAGAAAAAGGCAGTTTTGGATAAAGCTCTGCAGTGGTGTTGCGATCTCTTGAAATCAGGGATGAATGATTACGTAAACTACGTACTTATAATAACACGTTGGGACACATCAGCCACATCTGCCACTCCCACATATGCTAATAGCTGCAAGTTCTGACTGGTCATAGAATGAAACAATGCTATTGATTAGAAATAGGTTGCATTTTGTGATTGGACGAAGCTGGTGATTATTAAAATGCGTTTTGATCAAGTGGAAAGTCACATACTACACTTCTCCTTGCTAAACGTTCAAATCAGCCTGCCTCTTTGCCTTTAGCACATCTTATCATAATGGCTGCATTTACTCTGCAGTGGTTACGGTGATAATGTAGGTCAGTATGTGAAGTTTTGGGGTAAAGAATTGTGCTAACACTTTAATATGAGGAATTACAATTTCCATCATGGTTGTGTCTTTTGTCTGCAGACCGAGATGTTCAGCGCGCATAAAGCTTTGTATGTCTGCGCTTTTTACGGGAAGTCGTGCTTAATTCCACGCAGAGAATCTTGGAATATACAGTTCTCCTGTACAACTAACTGTCACAAATATAATATTTAATCTACCATAGGACACAAATGACCTACTTAAATGTTCTCGCTAGAATAGAAAACATGACAGTAGGACATTAACAGGAAATTAATTGTAGTATTGTCACAGTATCATCTAGGTTACATCAATTGCTATCTATTCCTGCTAGAATACGTACAAATACTTGCCACCCTCTGTGTTTAGTGTTAAAAGCCAGGGCATCTGTGACATTTACAACAAATTGCCATAATGGACATTGGAAAACACGCACTATACTGACAAATCTCGGACTTCTAATCACTTTATGTATGGTTTACCACTCCAATTTCCCATGCAACTCCTGGAACATGAGACTCTTTTTTGGGGGTTTATTCTTAGTAGCCCTTATTCAAATGCATTGCACGTGCAAGATACTTGTGTTCCAATAAAGTTTGTAGACCTTGTGATTACTGCTTGATCCCTCAAGTGTGACATAGCATAAGATAGACTTGCATGTTGTGAGATCTTAATGAGATCTCACACACAGCAGAATGGATCCCAATATGGAGCAATAGCAGCCACAGTAAGAGAGTGATATATTATGATGAACATTAATACTAGTCTGCCATCAGATTAGCGGTCTCTGTCAATGTTTTCCTTTCATGGTAAACACATCGATGATTTTCAGAAATGTTTCTAGTAGTACCATATCTTGGTAATAAATTCCATTCTGTTTATTTGAGAAAGCCCATTGTCTTACAGTAGAGGTCGATGCTGCAGACTTACTATATTTTGGCAGTTCCTGTATTGTGTATTTTATTTAACAACAATATGCTTAGCAAACAAGTATGCATATCAACCATTTAAACCTAAAATACCTGTATAAACAACAATGTAAATTAACTGGTGATCTTAACAGGCTGTATTAAAATAACTCTCTCTACTGCCTAATCTATTAAAAAAAATACATACAATCTCCACTTCCTACACACCAGAGGTCTTCCAACTTTTTGATGGGAGACCCCCCTGTCGATAATGGTTTTCTGACAAAAAATTTCTAGAACCTGATACTCTTCATCTTCGCCAACCATAAACACCCACAATTCCCAAAGCAAATCATTTTTATGGTGGGGAAATAATATTAAAAACATGCTTAGCAAACCAAAGGTTAGTGGGTGACAGTCGTTTGGTGTCAGAGGCTTACCACACAGCTCAAACAAAAAGTCTCCAAAAAGAATTACCCAAAAATGCACAGTTACTTTATTTTTCACAAACAAAACATAATTTGACAAGACTTATTTGGTTGATAACACCTTCCTGAACTAATGTGATGGGAGTGCCTGTTTTTCGCCAAAGAGACGGTCAAACTGTGGTTGCACCTTATTAGTACCAGTTTAACACCCAAATATAATAATAAGTAACAAAAAAGTGACCAGTCCAGGTTTGGGAAGGACCTTCTACTGCACAGCAACATGTGTTGCTGTTTTTTAGTAGCTTTTGGACTGTCTGAGCTATATACAACAGATTATACAGCAGATGATGGATTTTGTGGCAAATGCAGAAAATCCATAACTATGCAAAAATTGCCGCGGCAGCAGAATCACATAATTCTAGTGGTCCAGGGTATAGTGGCTGTAATGCATGTGCTGCAACTTTAGTGGATAGCATATCAGGAGAACCATTCTATATTTCATGGGATGCTGACGGCCTGGCTTTTACAGCTGCATGGAACTACAGGTTGGTAAACACCATTCATCATAATTAAAACATACAATCATTAATTATGAATTGTAAGGTACAAGTGGGATGCTACCTTTAATTCAAAGGGGGGGGGGAGTGGTCCCTTAATCTTCTTTCACACTATTTTTCGAAAAAGGTTTTTATGTTTGACATTATGAAAACAGATGTTTCTATTTTAGCAAAAACAGACTCCTGGTTATACTAGTTGGGGCGGGCGGCTTAAATGAAAAATATATATAAAGAAGTTTTTACTCAGTGGGAAATGCTCTACAGTACATTATGAAACCTATATTAGTTAATGCACTGCAGAAGTTTGTGTGTAATCAGAAAGCCACAACTAGATCTCGCACAGTTGAAATCTGTTGATTTTGCCAACGCTTCTTTCCCTTTCACTAACCCTCTAATGATATATACGTAGCCCTGCCAAGTACCACATATCAGAGGGTAGACTCCCGCATTTTAATGCTGATGTCCGCTTCACCTCATTAGTATGGATTGGTCATGCATATAAAACTCCCTGATACAATTTGGGTTAGGGCGCTCCAAACAAACAGCTTGATGTGCAGTATTTAATCTTTACACTGTAGCTCTGCCTGTAAAATAATTTACCCTGTGGGTCGGCCTGTGAGATGGGGATACATTGTATTCTTCACAGGCAAACAGATTACGCTCCCTCTCCCTGCCCGCCCAGCCTCTCTGAGACACGTGTGGTTGCTGGACTTTTAAGCATGGGCTACTTGTGAGTTAGTGAGTTAAAAGGGTGTGTTTCCAGTAGCCTATGGTAGGCGAGGAGGCCCACTGAATGAACAAAGAGTAATGCGATATGTGTTATTCACACAAAGTATTTAAATATTTTGCACCTCTGCCAGCCAAAGACACACAGTTTTAATCCAAGCTATGTTTCGAATTATTTGTTTGCTGACACCCGAGAGGAGTGTTCTTCATGAATTTAACAGTGATTTTAATGATTGAGAATGAGGATTATAGTTAAGCAACGTTTTTATGTATCGTAGGCAGTACTTAATTTGTGGCATCAGGAGACAGCCTTGAACAACTGGCAGCAGCCTGTCCCCACAGCCTACATGTTAAAAATTCTCAGAGCTCAGCATGCTTTCTTGTTGCCCATGTGCAGTGCTGTAGGTCCATATAACTTCCTCTGAAGGCTTTAACTACCACACTAGCAGCAGCCTACGGAGTGTCCTATTTACTGCATGCACGTAGGAGCTTGTCTCTGTGTAAGATACCTTAGTCCTTGTTCAGGTGGTCAGACAGTCTCCACCTTAGTCCACATTGGATGGCTGTAAGCAACTACAGATGCTGCAATGGCTGTTGGTGTGCCACAGACTTATTGGTCTCAGGAGACTCCGAACCCTACTAATTGACATCCACCCTGGTTCCTGGTGGACCTGTTTGGACCCTTGTCCACGGCCATGCGTTGCGTGCACAATGCAGAGCAGGAACTTGAAGCACAACAAGGAGCCTATCAATGTAGTGCCAGGTAGGACAAACTATAAACTCCTGTTCATGCTGCCAGGTAGCTGCTATTAAACGCACACAAACCCTTTTCACATTTTTGCTCTTTTGACAAGAAAATTTAAAGTTCAATGCTGGTCATTTTCATGATGTTCACACTCTGGTGTACTTCCACTAACTCTCTGATATTTTGGTTGTACTGCCACATCATCTCTACTTGTGCTCTATTTAAATATGGTATGTAAGTCTGCTTCTGGCATTGGAATGGTGCAACACATGTTGCAAGGTCTGTAGGTTTCGGTCACTGGAGCAGAGCTTTAAATGTTTGGAGGGCAGTGGGTTATAACATGGAAATTAATACTGTGTTCGAGCTTGGGGGGGGGTTGTTTACATGGGGAGTCTTTGAACTGGGTGGTGCTATACGCCAATGCAGTGCGTTATCGCCAGAAGCCATTTATGAGAACCGTGCGTACGACTTTATATCTGACGTGAAAGCTCCCATGATATTTCAGGATTTGGAATAGAGGTAAAACATCAAACAAGAACTGGCATTCTGTGGTTACATGATCTTGGAAATGCATAGTTTAAAGCTGCTACTGGTACTGTTAATATTTATTGTCGTTAGTAAACAACGTGGATATGTATTTGATAACACTTCGCACCTCAAAATACAGCATCTTAATGTGATACAAGGTATTGCCACCAGGATGCTTTTAAGTCTTCTGACCTGCATGCTTTTTCTCTGTACATGGAAGTCATTGTTTAGTTTTACTTCTGTTAAAGTGTCACACATTTGACACCAGAATGCCACACATAAGTGCGCTGAAACCATGAAAACGTCACTCATAACCAATCTTAAATCGTGGCAGCGAAATCTACACTTGCTATGGCGTGTTCTGTATACAAGTCATTAGTTTACTTTATGATGCGCGCTCTTCTTAAGATTCTTGTTTATTAACTGATTCAGCATCACTCAAACATAAAAGACCAAAAGCTATTTTTTTTTTTCAACTGGCAAAATACACTCAAGTATTAAAATGTGCTTAATTGTCCGCTCTTATTTTAAATGTATTGACATACAAGAAAGGTGGGCGGAAGATTGCGGTAATTTGCATCTATGACACAGAGGTAAGCGATGTTAACAGTATGTGGCGTTTTTTAGTGCAGATTTGAGTTCTCATCTGAACATGCGACAGCGAAGCCCGTCAATGATTTGTGTGCCAAGTTAAATGCGACCTGTAGATGACAGCCACGCAGAATCAGCAATGCATGTGTGCCATGAGGGACGTGGCCCTCCAAGTTAGTCATGTTACAAAGGTTCGACGAGGTGCCTGAGCTCCAAGGAGCAGTCAATGCAGTGCATAATGTGTAATTAAAAAAGTGCCGGTACCCAACGCTCTCCTTTGAAACACGCGGCTGCTGCTGCAGTTAAATGTGGGAGCACCGAATACTGCAGCGGCGTAATCCTAACGCCATGCAATCCATTTACAGCCACTCCATGCCCCTTCACCTCACTCTTGCAGCTTTGTACTGTCTCCCCTTGTGACGCTTTCCCGTCCTTCTCTTCCTCCCTCTTTCCCATGTGTCTTTTGCTCCAATAAATGCCTAATGAGAAAATAATTTCCGGCCCTCAAAAATAAGTGCCGGTGCCCCGCACCGGAAACCACCGGCTCAAATTAAAAACTGAGTCAATGTAGCAGTCAAAAATCTGAAAAGGTTGTCACTCTGTAAAACTACAGCTCTATCTAAACCCGAGGGGAACTTCTCCCTCCGCGGATCCCCAGCCGCCATTCTTCCACCCAGAGCACCCGGGAACAACAGACAAGCCCAATCCGGCCTCCCCGCACCCGCCGCAAACCACCAACAGCCACCCCATTCCCATCATGCCTCGCGAGAACACTCCGGGATAACTTAAACAGAGGCAAGGGCGGTCTCCATAGCCAATCGGCACATCGGAATACTGTGTGGCACGCTAGGATTGGATAAGGTACCACCAGTGCTCCAATCCTAGGTCACCTTACAGTTTAGCGGTACCTACCTCTGCTTAGACGAGTCCCAGAATATGTTCAGCAATGGGATTGGTTGATGCACGACCCGGAAGTGCTGGTATACCGGCCACATGGCACCGTTGGTAAATAAACAGCGAGCAAGAGACTTTGGGATGAATTCTATGGACCGTCCGTGTAAGTAGTGGATAGTTATCGCCCATCAGACCCCTCTCAGAGAAGTGGACCACCGGTTCAGTAACAGCGACCTGCTCTGTATGCCCCTGTTTGTGTTTGTGGAATCCAGGAGCAGGGAGCGTACTTTGCTGAGGTGCGACCAGTTGTGTTTCCATCACTGACAGTCCCAGTCACACACACAGCTGCACAGGTGTTAAAAGCGATTTGCATCCTCAGCAGTGCATTAAGTGGGAAAGGTTGCCAACTTTCCTAGAGATCTGATCACGTTTTAACATTCTGCAACGGCCTAGACATGATCCCTTAGTAACATTTTATATGGGTTTGTCCAAATTCAAGTTTTTAAACACGGCCCTTCTGTCTTTCTCAATTTAATTATCAGTCAGGACTCATTAGGGTAACTGTAGAGCAGATTTTTACGTTGTTTGCATATTACATTTACTTTTTAAAGTATGTACTGTTAAGGGAAAAAAACTACTGACTAGGTGTTTTTTTTTTTTCTTCATTTTTTTTTCTGGTACTAGACATTAAAATGCCCCTTATGCTGGTATAAAACAGACCAAGTGACAATCGTAGAAGTGAACCAACTAATAATACTATATGTGTGAGAACAGCGATACAGGGAGTATCCTGCAGTGTGTTGAAAATGAGCATCCATCTCGAATTTTGAGTCCGTTAGAAATGAGTTTATTCGTTGTATATTGAATGTCTTGCTGGCGGCGATATAATGTTTCCCTAAACATAGGTGAAATTGGGAAACTTACAGTGTACATTGGTACTGTGAAAAGCGATGCTTCTTACAGAAAAAGTCTGTGAGACTCGGGGGTGCCTTGCTTCCATTTGGAGCCATCTTCAGGGATCTCAAGGAAAACAGTAACATGAGGGGGCTCACTGCTCCCCTAGAAATAAAAGGTGCCAACCCTGCAGTGCTCATATTCGTTGTTTGCTTCTCGGGTAAGTTCAAGGTCAGCTTCTCCAGTTTCTGCAGAAAGTGTTCTCCAACTGGCCTCTGAGATATAAATGCACATTCCTTGTGGTTTATTTTTCTCCACGTCCGAGCATTTGTGCATAGCAACGACATGGTTTATTTCTTTGCCGCCAATTGAGGAAGGTGAGAGGGGTGGAGTGCATATGTCCGAACCATGAACAAAATTGTGTTTTCTGAAGAAACCAGCCAGATACCTGGTGGCAGTGGCTGTGCACCAAGGTAAGACTTTTGTTGGGGGCACAGGGAGGTGTGCAGACAGAGGTCAGTGTTTCAGATTTAACTTTTGTCCTACAGTTAAACATCATTTTTGCATTTATGTGAGGAATTAATGACTTATTAGTGTGCTCAAATACTGATTTTCTTTTTTTAAACGACTCTGTTTTTTGTGTATATTGGGTTATAACTTCCTGATGACTTAGTGATCATAGCTAGCTGACTGACAGACATAGAACTAGCCAGGTGATAGTCTTTGCAGCTGTATATATATTGTCTAAGTTGCAGTATTTTTTTCAAGAGGCCTGTTTTGAATCCCAGTTACCCTCTTAACCAAATTACGTGACCCTGAGCAAGTAACATAGTCTTGTCATGATACATACCCCAGTTTCTATATCTTACTATGACTGCCTTGGGGCAATTTAGTTGTGCTGTTTAGAAACACATGCCCTTTAACTGAAGATATTACTGCCAAGAAGAAATCACTTGTCAATGACACATGAACATATTGAAGAAAAAACGTGTCAGAACACATTGTCCATGTTGTTTTCAGAAGATTAGACTTTTTACTTTTGTGACTTTCAAACTATCTTGTAGCATATTACGTACCACTGTTGAGTTCATGGTGGTTCATAGAAGTGGAAAGATGTGGTTATGGCTTTGTTGGTGTTCCTTAATATTTATTGCAAACTATTTTCCATGAATGCGATTTTATTTTTCTGTTACTTTGTAACAAAGGCTTTATTCGCTTTGTTTTGAGGAATTAAACATTTATTTTTTCACACCTGGGTTGTCTGCTACATAACCGTTTTTGCAAATTTGGGGATACGCCTACACATTGCTTTGCACACATTTGTTTGCTAAAAGGGTAAATACATATCTGCTTGGTTGGTATGGGTATTATTACCTATTATGCACACTCTCTTAGATGCATGAACCCTTTCCACTGGTTTTGATTACTGTAATCTCATAAGGATCCTCCCATAAGCATCTCTACATTGACCCATTTGCCAGTGGCACATGCACACTTTATTTTTTCTTTGAATTATAATAGTTCCCAAGTCATATTGTGTCATGTGTACCATTATTTCTGACATTTTAGCCAATATGTTGTTGCATTCTGGGACTCATGTAACAAACTATTTTAGGTTACTAGAGCCAGGATGATTTATTTGAGGATTGTTAATATTGGCTAAAACAATCATATTGAACATCTACAATGTATTTTGGATGTCAGTGTTCATAGTTATATGGATGTAATTGTTTCATGAAGCGTTGGGAGCTTTATCATGCTGAATATTATATAGAAGTATATGATAGAAATTTTCTTTAAACTTATTTCCATAATCTATAGGTCAAACATTGAATGGTATTACGTTTTGCATATTTAGCATGTTGGGGTGAAGCAAAGTCTATTTTCTGTATTTATAACAGAAGGAGTTCTTTGAAAATTCGGCTGAAACAACTTTGTGTCACATGATCAAGACAGTGACTGGTTGTAACACGTTGTGTTTCCCTATATCTACCGATTAAAATCACCATGTAAGCAACTCCGTTGGTGTTGGCTAATTTTTCCAATTGGTGTGAAGGTATTTGGGTATATCTGTATGTATGTATGTGTGTGTGTATATATATATATATATAAAATCTTTTTAAACTCATCTCAAATGTCTGTTTTTTGTAAAAGTGTGTTTAAGCATAGGACAGTTAGCTGGAAACCTGCTCTCTGTGGCGGTTTCCAGCTAATTGTTTGCCCTACGTGTGATATCGGCTCACCACCAGGTGATTGTGTTAGAGGAGCCGATATAGTGTGACACACTGTGGTACCCTGTGAGTTGGCAGGTCTGAGGTGAGTGGGAGTGTATAAATGTATACATATATGTATATATGCATATAGACACACAAACAAGTGTACGTGATCAGCATAATGTAAATTTAGCAAATATGAACACTTCCATGCTTGCTGACAGTGCAAAATAACTGCAGCCTGCACAAAACCACAACTCCTATTACCTTCAACGGAAAAAAATTCTGTATTTGCTGCTCAGTCTGTATAATGCCACTGAACATGCATTGCCAAGGTTCCACAATGTCACAGTTTACACACATTTATTCAGCTTTTGCAATTGCGCAACAATGCCAGGTTAATGAACATAGTTTCCCTATTTCGTCTGCTCCACACACTAATGGAGTGACGTATGACCACGCTTAACTTTACCATTCTTTCCTTCAGGCACCACCCTCCTAGAATAGCTCCTACACATCAAGACCGCCACATTTCTCTCATCCGTCTGTTCTCCTTGTGAACTGGAAGGCCAGTGGTGATAGGTCCTTGCATGCTTTTCATCTAGCCCTCAGACTTGTAGAACTGCAGTATAGTCAGCTCTAACCCTATTAAAACAATTCTTTTTTTTTTTTTCAGCAAGTGATAGTCTTGACAATGCTCTAAGGGGCATGGGTGTAAAATGTGAAGTTGAATTACCTAACCTAGAATTCCAGTAGGAGTAGGGGAGAAACGGGAAATTCACATTACTAATAACTGTATTTCTCTTTCAGATAGCTAATATAAGTTTGGAAAACACTGCAGTTGGGATGAGTGAGGAGTCTGTTGCCCACGCAACATTCCATCAGGCCAGAAAAAGAACTAGACATTTTAAAAGAAACATTACCTAGGGAGGACATTGCAAACTATCATCTGATCTGTGAAATTCACGTTGGAACATTTTTGTAAGGAAAACAGAGGTAATGGAGGCAGAAACCTCCGGAGATACTGGGACAGAAATTGTCAAGGAGATTAAATCTGGAACTAGTGAACTCAGTAACAGGCATGTGGTGATTGGGGATAACCATGCTGCAGAACCCACACATGCAGGAGCCGATGCTGAGGAAGTACAGGACTTCATATTGAATGCAGCAAGTGAGGTCGGCGCTAGTGTGACTGGGGTGCCTGTAAGTAGTTCATCAGTAAATTTGTTACCTCCACCTTCTGTTTGCATCACAAGTACAAAGATAGGGGATGAAAATGAAGAACCATCTGCGAAAGCTGCGCGCTTGAGCCACAATACTCTTCCCAGTGATCCTGTTGTTGGGGAAGGATATCCAGACATCCCTCCCCTGGAAGTCTCCACGGACATCTCCACCAGCTTAACCTCTGTATATACCTCTCTAATGGTTAAAGAAGAAATGCTTGATATAGCTTCTTCTGCTGACAGCACACCAGGTAAAGACAATGCTACTTTCCCAGAAGGATCATCTTATGTTTATACCAGTCTCCAGGAGGGGCTAAAAGTGCAAGCAGTTTCTGCCCAAGACCCTATAGTCAGCAAAGCTCAGAGTCCCGGATCACCCAGTGTGTACACCTTGTTCAATGAGAAAGCAGAGATACCTGAAAGGGCTCTTCCTCCTCCAGGCATTCCCAGTGCAGAAGCCTTTGGTAGTTCTGGAAGACTGTTACCAGAAGCATTACCCGTTGAACACTCCTCTGTCAAGGCAACAACAGAAACAAAAGACTTGTCTCTTCCCAAAGAACCCGATATAAACGAGACACCGGCAGAAGAATTTAGTGCTGGAACAGAGTATGCAGCAGAACAATTCTAGTAAGTATTTCCACTCTCTACTATAAAGCAAAAGCTTATTATGGTGTTCCGGATGGGTAGGGCTTTGTGTTAAATTATTTCTGTCCCGTTTTAGAAACGGAATGGGTACCACTGGTAACATCCACAAAAAATAACCCTTTTCTCCATTCTGAATTAGGACAGCAGTAGCTGGGTACTATGGAACCACCATTACGAAGCAAGTGGGGACATTCTTGATTGTGGGAAACCGAAAGTGCTATAACAAAGACTGCACATTTTTGTTTAAATTTGGCAAAAGATTGAAAATATTTCATTTTGTTGTTGTGTATGTGTTTGTTTTTGTGGAAAATCGCGGCCTCAGCCAACGTTTAGACGAACACTTTTATATTGTGCTAATTAGTTGCAGAATGTATGAAAACATATTACACTTCTTAAGGTTAACTCAAACAATACTGCTTTAAAATATAATAGATACTTTTTACCTACCAGTATCATACATACATTTTCGGCATAGTGTAAAAATCTTTTCAGAACAGTGAACAATTTTGGTTTTGCAGTCATTTGGCAAGGGAGATGTTTGTTAATACTTGCCTTTAAACATGCTGCTCGGTTTGCATGGTTCTAGACAGGAGGAGCAAACTACAAAGTCAAAAAAAAACTTCTAGATGACTTAAAACTCTCTATGTATTAAGGTATTATTTGAGTGGTTGTTTTTCTGCCTCATAGTTCACGTTCCATTTGTATTCTATTTTTTACGCACACATGCACCAAGATGCTTCTTGGCAGTGGATGTGTAACGGAGAACTGTAAAATCAGGAAGTAAATCATCATGCAAACAGAACTGAATTGAAGATTTTTCGACAGGCCATATGGGTAGTCCTTGGGGCGGATAGGCCATTTCTTAAGGGGCCAAAGAAGGGAAAGAATGACTTTAGATGTTTAAGCTGAAGAGTGCACATCAAAAGCTCAGAGCAAGGTCTTAGCGATCTGGAGGTACATTGAGGTCTGCATTTCTCAAGAAGGAAGGAAGGAAGGACCGGTCTGTCAGAACGCAAAGCGCTTTAAAATGAATGCACTGCAACAAAAGGAGATAGTGAGTCCCAGTGTCAGATTTCCTAAGGCCACTGGCCAGCAGAATTCTGCATCATTTGTAATGTCTCCACTTTCCTATTCTGCATACCTGTTAGACATTTCATACTTGGCGTGGTCTCCCTTAACTTTCGCCTCTGTTTCCCAGGTTGTTGATGTGTGCTGGACTTTGATTTTGCTGTTTTTGTTACTCTGGGCACTTTACCACTGCTAACCAGTGCAAGTGCTCCTCTACAAAATGTGTATGTAATTGACTTATCCATGATTGTCATATTTGATTTATTAGTAAGTCCCTAGTACAGTGCACTAGAGGTGCCCAGGGCCTGTAAATCAAATGCTACTAGTGGGTCTGCAGGACTGGTTGTGCCACCCACATAAGTAGCTCTGTAATCATGTCTCAGACCTGGCACTGCAGTGTCTGTGTGTGAAGTTTTAACTGTAAATTCGACTTGGCAAGTGTACCCACTTTACAGGCCTATGCCTTCCCTTTTCATACATGTCAGACAACCTTAAGGTAGGCCCTTGGTAGCCCCATGGGCAGGGTGCAATGTATGGTTAAGGTAGGACATATAGTAATGTGTTTTATATGTCCCGACAGTGAAATATTGCTAAATTCGTTTTTCACTGTTGCAAGGCCTGTCCGTTTCATAGGTTAACATGGGCGCTACCTTGAAATCTGATTAAAGTGTAGATTCCCTTTTCGAGCAGATGGACATGTGGAGTTTGGGGTCTCTGAGCTCACAATTAAAAAAAAACAAAAACATTTTTTAGTAAAGTTGATTTTAAGATTGTGTGTTTGAAAATGCCACTTTTAGAAAGTGAGCAATTTCTTACTTATACAATTTCTATGACTCTGCCATTTTGTGGATTACCTGTCTGGGTCAGTTTGACAGTTGGGCTGGTTGCACCTCACACTAGACAGTGACACAAAGGGAGCTGGGGTGTAGTCTGCATTTCCTGATGAGCCATCTGTGCTAGGAGGGAGGCGAGGAGTGGTCACTCACCCCTGAAAGGGCTGTGCCTGCCCTCACTCAATCCAGTATCCAAACCCCTGGTGAGTGTCTGGGGCCTGGCCTGGGCAAGGCAGGATTTCACATTCAAGCGAGACTTTGCTTTGAAGTAGGCCTACTTCGAAGGAGAAATTGGGTATAAGAAGGGCACCCAAAACCACAGACTTTAGAACACTGCTGGAAACCAAGAGGAACCTCTGCCTGGAGAAGAGCTGAAGAGCTGCCCTGCCTGTGATTGGGCTTTGTGGAGTTAACCTGCAGTTGCTGCTTCTGCCAGAGTAAGAGGGCAAAGACTGGACTTTGTGTGCCTTCCATCTTGTGAAGATCTCCAAGGGCTTGATTTAGAGCTTGCCTCCTGTTGTTTGAAGTCTCGGGGACAGCAAAGACTTCTCTCTGCCAGCACCTGGTGTCTCTGGAGGGACTCCTACTCTGCTCTGTGGTGTCCATCGAGTTCCTGGGACCCTGAAAGGAGAAGCTGGCAGCGTGGTTTTTGGATCATCGTGCGGCTGGATTTCCAACGCAAGTACCGCTGGGTGTGTAAAAACAACGCAAGGCCTGTCCGGACCTGAGAGTGCTGCCCTCTGATCGACACATCGCTGTCCTGCAGAGAGTAGAAACAGCGAGCCCGACCCGACAAAAGGAGAAATTACGCAAGGTCTCGCTCGTGAGTGAAATAGACGCATCGCAAGACCTTTTTGGTGCACACACCCCCGTGCAGGGTTATTTTTGACGCACCCAAGGTACATTTTCACACTAACAGTGTTAGTGTGTGTTTTAAACTACATGAAGACTTTGTTTGCTTTTTAATTGATAACTTGACTTGTGTATTGTGGATTGTTGTTGTTTCGGTCTAGTTTTGTTTTGTTTAGATAAATATTCTCTATTTTTCTAAACCTGTGTTGTCATTTTGTAATGTTTTCATTAAGTTACTGTGTGTGTTGGTACAAATATGTTACACCTAGCACTCTGAAGTTAAGCCTACTGCTCGTGCCAAGCTACCAAGGGGGTAAGCAGGGGTTAGCTGAGGGTGATTCTCTTTACCCTGCCTAGAGTGAGAGTCCTTGCTTGGACAGGGGGAACCTGACTGCCAACCAAAGACCCCATTTCCAACAATACCCAAATGGACAGCATCGCTATAATCCATCCATGCAAAGATTGAAGGCATTGGTGAGGATAACGAAAGGAAACAGTTTTAAAGAATAATACCCTAAACCTTGTTAAGTTAACCTAACTATCCAGAGGATTCTCATGCTTGAAATGAAGGTGTCTTGCAGATATCACCATGGTGTGAAAATCACACACCGAACATGGGCCAGGCAAACCTGCCCAGAGTTGTTTTCTGCCCCAGAAAATCATAAAGTTGGTTTATCAGTGTTTAACATTAGTAAATCCTCGCTGTATCATCTTGACAGCTGGCACTCCCTAAAACAAAGGATAAATGATCCATAATGCACCACTCTGATGATGAAACCAAGCAAGATACCAGGCTAGGGTCCAACAGATAATTACATTAAACCTTATCAGTGACAAGAAGGAATCATAAAGTACACCCTAAGTGATAATCTAATTCTTTCAGACACAAGTCTAGAGCGATTCCCCTCTCCTTCTGCTGAAGCTTGCAGCTTGACTGCTGTTGAATGCTCAAGAGTATTGGAGGCTTGCAGGATGTGCAAAAGTACCAGCTCTACAACACTGTCTGGATTTGCAAAATCAATCAATCAATCAGTTTTTGTAAAAGCGAGGCTACTCACCCATGTAGGTCTCAAGGCGCTGGGGAGAAGGGGAGGGGCCTCTTCCGAAGAGCCACGTCTTGAGGTTCTTCTTGAAGATGGTGAGAGATGGGATTTGTTTGAGGTGCAGGGGGGAGGTTGTTCCAGCTCTTTGCTGCGATGTAGGTGAAGGAACATCCACCGGCAGTGGTTTTACGTATGTGAGGGAGAGGTGATCCAGAAATAGCAACCACTACATATTAATTTCCACTAAGTGGGTAGAATCCTAAATGATGAGAACTCAGGAAGTATAATAGTACTCTATTTACCTGGGGCAAGTAGGGGTCAGAATGTCCTCAAACTTTGGTTCTAATAGAATATGAGAAATTGTTTTTAAATTTAGTATGGCCTCTCGATAGAGAGAGTGTTTTTAAGAGGCAGAAGTACTATGGCTTTATTTATAGATCATAGTTCCTTGCTCATTGTAGGAGGTTGTAATATGTCTCTTCAAATCTCACGGAACCATGACATGGTTGTTAGCGAAAGTGTGACAATAGATGCCTACAAACCACTTTTCTTTTGGGTATTGATTAAATGTCTCAAAATTCATTAAGTAACTTTCTTCCATGAAACAGGTTGTGCAAAACAATTTTTTGCATATTCGAGGTGGTGTTCTGTAAACCAAACGTAGTAAAAATTTGCAGCATTCAGTACCGTCTAGTAGTGATTGAGGTACTAATTAATTGTCAACTGAGTGTCATCTGAGATGACTGTTTTTGCTCTGCATTTCTGCTTGGACGGCACCCAACTGCATTTAAATAAGGGAACTATTAATAGCCACTTTTTTAGTTGTCTGTGCAGATTTTATCTTTTTTTATTCAGAAAGTTTTTTTTTGTGTGTGTTTTTTTTTTTTTTCTTAGAATATTGTTACTGATTTTAAACAGATGGTAAACAGTGACATCGAGTTAGAAACACACACATGAAAAATGGCTACATAGCAAAACCCAGTGTCTCAAAAGATGAACAGTACATTATCAGACATGATTCCCCCTATATTTAGGTGTGTTTGGAGGGGTACCACAATCATTCTGGTGCAAACGGTTCACAGGTCCTTGGCTCTTCCAGGCCATAATACTCACACATCAGAAGGGCTAATCTGTTTCAGTTGTCGTTGGTGTAACACCATCGTCGTATAATCTTTTTTCAGTAATGTTTGTTAAGTCTTAGGTCTTTTGTGTACCAGCTTGCTTCTGGCTTGGACCGGAAGGTGATCTGTTTGCGAGGTCACAGTCGTGGGTTAGACATTGTGACTGTCTTTGGGTAGCTTGTGCCAGTTGCACCAGGAGTTCTAAGTGTGAGAGGTTCTGAGCTGGATGGACATGTGCTGGCTGAATCATCAAGGGAGTGGAATGTGCAGGTGAGCGGAGTGAGCTTGTTCAGTGTGATGTTGGGGAAGTTGGTGAAGAAGGTGGTGAGAAGTTATCCGGTTGTGTTGGTGGAGTTGTGCACAATTTTAGTGAGTTGTAATATGTTCTGGTCTTCAGGAGATTGATGGTTTTGAGGTAGGCCTGGTCCTCTAGGTGAAAGTTGTGGTCAATGAGTAGAATGAAGGAGTAGGATGCAAGTGCCAGATGGGTGATTAGGTCCGCAATGTGACTCTGGAATTGGATTTTGTGCTGCGGGCCAGTACAATAAGGCACCCCCGAGGGTGTTAGTGCTCAAGGTGCTGAATATGAAGGCCATGTATTCAAAGAGATTGCTGGTGTTTGCTGAGGTAACACAACAGTTGATGTTCTCTTGATAGATGATAGTGAGTCCACCTCTGGGTTTGTTGTTTCTGTCTAAGGATCTTGTATCTTTAGTGAGGTGGCCACTGCAATGTCTGGAGCAGATTCTAGCTTAAGCCAGGTTTTAATGTGGAACAATAAGTCTGGAGAGAGATCGTGAGCTGTATCCCAGACATCTGTGACCAGTTTAGCAAGCGGGTGTTGAGGAATAGACAGGTGAAGGTGGAGTGTATGTTGTCCCTGGTGGTGTCTGGCCTCGTTTGAATTTGTTTGCAATATTTGGTGGGGGCAGTCGTCTTAGGATGCTTGTTTAGGGGAGTGTAGGAAGTTGGCTCTGTATATACTATCTCAAAGTGAGTGATAGTGTGCACAGAGTCCAAAGGTTCCCCTTAGAGGTTGATAGTGGCAATAATAGATAATACTAATGCTCTATTTTGTGGTAGTGTGGTCGAGCAGTTAGGCGTATCAGAGGGTAGTATTAAGCATTTGTTGTACACACACACACACACACACACACACACACGGAATAAATGAGAACACACACTCAATGGCTTAACTCCAGGCCAATAGGTTTTTATATAGAAAAATATTATTTTCTTAATTTATTTTAGAACCACAAGATTCAGAATTCAGGTAAATACATAAATTGTAAGATACTTGGCATAGTAAATGTGGAACTTTGAAGTAAAACAGTAAGGTACACAATAAGCTATTTTTAAAAAAAATTCAAAAATCAACAGTTCCTGGCGGAGGTAAGTACAAGTTAGTTTAGCAGGTAAGTAAAGCACTTACAAGTTCAAGCTGTGAGGCAGTGTGCATGTGCTGAATGAGGGGTCCCCAGGGTGGCATAATACATGCTGAAGCCCTTAGAAACATTCCCTGGCCACAGGGCCCTTGGTGCCAACCGTACCATATACAAGGGACTTTTCTGTGTGCTAGGGCTGTGCCAATTGTGGAGACAAAAGTACAGTTTTAGGGAAAGAACACTGGTGCTGGAGCCTGGTTAACAGGGTCTCAGCACACTTTCAATCATAACTATCATCAGCAAAAGGCAAAAAGTTAGGGGGTAACCATGCCAACAGTGGCATTTTTCTACAGGGAGGCACAGGAACAGTGGCAGTATGGGCAGTAGAATGCACGGTTGTCTCATTTGTGAGTAGGGCTTCAGTTGGGCAGTGTCTCAGGCTGTAGTTGGTGGCTAGCGGGCCAGAGAGCTTGGCACTTGGTAGTCAAGTGCAGATGATCTTTCCTTTGGCATGACTGCTGTGGTCATCAGCACTGCAGCCACCATAAAAGTCAGAGGGGAGGCAAAGATCTGGTGGGAGGGATTAGATGAAAAAGGTGGCCATGAGTGGGCACAGGATTACAAGATAAGTGGAAAAGCACGGAAAACAGTAGAAAAAGGCAACAAAGAGGTAAAGCAAGCTTGAGGAAAGAGGCAATAATAATTGAAAGGGGAGGAGAGCAACATGGGGAAGAGAGGGGAAAAAAAGAGTGGAACAGTGGAAACTGGGGCTTCGTGAAGGAAATGGGGGACCAAGTGACACAAAATTAAAAGTGAAGAAGAGTGAGAATGAGACAAAATTGGATGTTAAAAACAGAGAGAAAAAGGCAACAAAACCGGAGGTAGGTTGCGGGCGAGTGAAAATGGAGGAGCAAATGGAGGGAGACGCTGAGGTCCTCAATCAAGCACAGCAAAGCAGAGGTCCGACAGTGCTGGGCTTGGTTGGGGGACCGAGCGCTTCAGCAGGTAAGGCTGCTGAGGACTAGGCAGCACCTTCTAAAAGAGGAGTTGAAGCATTGGGTGGTCTATGGAGAAATCTGATGGATGGTTTGGTCTTCTGAGTTGCCCTTGGTTTGTTGGAGTAGTGCTAAGCATGGAGATAAGGTTGGCAAAGTGTTTGGTCCAGGGTGTGTGTGATATGTAATGGATTGTTGGTGATGTTGAGTAGGCAAGGTCGAGAATGTGGCCTTTGAAGTGTGTTGGTTTTGTGACATGCCTTACCAAGTTGAGTGTATCTGTGAGGTTGAAGAGAGGGTCTGTGTTTATTTTTTGTTTTATATTAACCTTGTTTTGTTGTCAGGGAGACTGAAGTAATCCAACATACTGGTGTGGGCATGTTGGATGGATGAGGAGGTGGAGAGATCTGAGAATCCAGCAACTAAGTCCTTGTTTTGACAAGGATGCGTGCTGATGAGATGAAATGTGATGGTCTGAATTGCAGAAAGTGGTAAATGACACGTCAGCTCCTCCATGAAGTTGAGTGTTACTTGTTTTCCTAGTTTGTAGGACGAGGAGGGCTTATGGAGTTAAGTGAGGCTTCCTTTCTTCCTTCCTTCTTATGTGTGTGGTCCACACAATGGGTGCTGTAGTCTCTGGGAACAAAGGACAGCCAGATGCGCGAATATGTTTCTGTGATGAATAGGCCACCAGACATATGACAGGTGATGAGGTCTGCCATATCTGATGCATGGAGTTCTGCAGAACGAGCATTAATGAGCATTTTGGAATGTGTGTTCTGAGCTTCCTCCTGAAATCCAGACTTTCTCGTAGATGATGAGAATGGCGCAACAATGTCATAATTCACCCCCACCCACCCCCCACAACTACCGGAGCCTGACCTGTTTGTAAACAGTGAACATGATCTTGCATTTTTTCCTTTTGGAAGCTGGTCTTCCTTATGTCTTTTTGAGTTGCCTTAATTGGGATTTATTAATTGGCAGCCAAATTAATGTTCTGAGGTGCTGTACTCACTATGGGCCACAAGTGCTGCTGTTCATGTATTTGGTTCCGGAAAAGCTTTAATTTGATCACATAAAAGATGTGGCACATTTGTTGATTTGACAGCTTGCAGTAAAGGTGTATGTCCTGAAGACGATGTAGGGAGGGGAAAACTTTATTAACTTTTGACTTTTTCAAACCCTTTGCAGTGGAGCAGAGTATGATTTCACCCACAAACCAACAATGCTGACCGGAGCCTGGCACGATTATTGCAAGATGACTGAAAACTACCTCCGAGGCTGTAAATGGTAAGACATACTACAGATCAGTAGGACAAAGACTGCCACATTCTACATAAATGGCTTTGTGATATGACCCCTGTTTTTGCACATTGTCTGGCATTGCTTGGTCCTCATGGAGAGAAGGCCATATAGTTCCTTCAGCACATTTTCTGTGTTCTTTAGGATTCATGTGTTGTAGTTGTTTTTCTTTTATTTACTTAATTGTTTTAAGGCTAACTACTAACTGAACATTTTTGTCTAACCTTGAGTCCCCAAGCTATACGTATTTTCTCTACATAGACAGATTGGTCTGTAGTGAATTTAAAATGTTTCATTACACTGCTGGTATGACTGACGAGAGTCAGCTGCATGTTCTTTGCATCTTAATAGTTTGATTTCCCGGTCAGCCCGTTACCTCCATGTCTAGCAGATTGTCTGGATTTAGTATACAACAGCCACAGACTCTTGCATTGTCATACCTTCCAAATTTGATTGTGAAAAATGGCAGGTCTAAATTTTTGGTATGCATGCAGTGTTTGAAGGTGAGCCTCTGTCTTAATCCCTGTCTGAATCTAGAATTCTGTGATGCTTGCTAACTAGTAGTCATGCATTGTCTTGTTCATCTGAGGAAAGGCTGTGAATCAAACCTATTTTAAAGACAGTTTGAGCCAGTCCTGTGCTGGGCGTGCTACAGTTGCTTAATTTGTAGGAAATGAGTAAAGAAAATAACATTATATGTGTCAGACCTAACCCTTACCTGATCATCAGAAGTCTGCAGTTCATATTTTGGATGCTAATGGGGTTGGCTTGAGTGTGGCTTGACTGGTCTGCATGCAGATATGGTAGCGCCATGTAAGGAATTTGGAGTGGGGGGGGTGGCCGGCAAGATGGCCGCTTGGACATACTTGTAGAGTGCATGCGGCCCCACATTTAAGATCCTGCCTGCCCGAGTCCCCGCAGAGCCCGCAGACTGGCCTCAGGGTTTGGTGATTGGGGGGAACGGCTCGAGGGGCCGGGATTGTGTTGATGGCGGACCGAGCTGCCGGGCCCCGTGAGGATTGCCTGATGTGAACATGGCGGGCGCCAGGCGGGTGGGCTGAAAACTCAATCCTGATGAATCGAGGAGCGCCGCCCTGCGATTTTGGAGGTAGGGGGTCCCCCTGGAATTGCCTCCTTAATCCTGCAGCAGTCAGTCTGTGAGGGGAACGGACCCCACCCTTCCATCTCCTTTTTGTCCAGCTCTGCTGCGGGGGGCAGGCTGGGCCTGCAGCTTGCTTGGGCCTGGTGGGCCCCTTAGAACGAGTGCGGTTCCATTGGGGTGGTGCCCCCTGCGGCGCGGATCGGCTACTGAGGAGGAGGCAGCAGCGCTCTGCGGTGTTGCGCCACCAGGGGCTGTGTGGTGTGCTTATCTCCCCCAATCCCCCACCCCTGGTTGGCTGGATTCTACATCACTGCCTGTCTTCAACATGGTGGCCGCCGGGTCGATCGGCCATTAAGCTCGTGGATGGAGATGTTGAGTGGTGCCACCCAGGGGGCTCAGTGAGAGGGTTGCCCAGAGAGCGACTGCTTGCCCCACCAGATCGGCGCCGGTGGGGTACGGATCCCCCCCCCCCCACCTACTGCGTCTCTGCGCGTGGTGTGCACAGAGCGGATGTTGGGACATTGGACCTGGTGCCCCCCACTGGAACAGCAGAACTCTAGACATAGCGGACTTCCTGCGCAATGGGCCATCTGTCTATGGTGTGGTCTTAACGCACAGTAGTGATGTACTGCCGGGGCCTATGCGAGACGCTGGCCTGCGAGGACCAGATGGTACTGTGACATTCTCCTCGTGCTTCTGCGGCCAATAGGAGCGTGGGGTTGCGGGTTGGCCATGCCTTGCGCGTTGAGACCCTCGGTGCTCTGGTGTGTGGTGGAGGTGGCTCTGGGACGTAGTTGCACCATGGGCAAGGATAAAGTGGGGAAGGGAACTAAACAGACCCGGATGGACCAATATACAGCGCAGACTCTGGGTGGGACTCTGCCGCAAGAACCCCTGGGACCCTTAAACAAAGGAAGTGAGCCACAGGTGCGTAAATCCTGGCTGCCATTGAGGCCTTGGGTCAGGCGGTAAAGTTGCAAATTGCCGCCATGGCGGTAGATGTGAACCTGCTGAGAGCAGATTTGAGGGTGGTTGCCAAGCGGTCGGTGGCAACTGACCAAGATCCTCAACTACAGAGACCGGGACACAATCCTCCAGGAAGTGCAAAAACATGGAGACCATTCTTACGAGAATCACACAATCTGCTTTTTTCCAGATTACACTCGGGAGGTGCAGCTCCAACGATAGTCCTTCATGGGTGTTAAACGCAAGTTGAAAGAACTTGGGTATACTTATATGTTACTCTTCCCCGCTAAACTGAAGGTTCTCCATGCTGGCCGCTCTCACATATATTTCAGTCACCCGAGGCAGTATGGGATTGGTTGGAGCTTGGTGATGGTGACAGTGTGCTGAGGTCCTGGAGCAGAGGAACCTGTGAGAGGCTTACCAAAATAGATGGCGTGCAGTCCACTGTGCGCCGGACCAGTAGGCGATGCCATGCTGCCCGCAGTGCCAGGGTGGTAGTGCGCTCGGATGGCACCTTGAGCATGGACGGGAGGCACCAGGAGCGGGAGGAGGCGAGACTGTTGGTGCAATCCGTCCCTGCGGAGAGGTCCTCTCAATCCGGTTCCCCGCGTGGATGATGGATTAACACAGGACTCTGACAGCACCAATGCCCGACGAACTGTTTGAATGTATTCCTGAACTAGGTGTGCGAAGCAGTGGCTGTTGCCAGACTGGGTTCTTTGCCCCCGCTGTCCGCTCTCCCGTGCCCACCCGCCTCCTTTTTCTTTCTTATCTCCTCTCCCCCACTTTTCCTCCTCCTTTCAGTTAGGCTCTTCTATTGCGGGGTGGTGGGGACTCGGGCGCCACAAGTCACGGGTTGGGGCTAATGGGGTGTTGTGCGCTATCTCTCCCCCCACTCTTCAGTTTCCATCCCGTAGCTTGACTTAGGCTAAATATTGTTTTATTCCTCCCCCCCCGTCTTGTAGTAGGGAGTGTCACCTGTTGTGGCTTACTAATTACTTGCTGAGAAGTTCTGTTGAGTTTGGGTACCGTGCATCGTGGTCTGGGTAGTCGGGTGAGAGGAGTGGGAGTGTAACCTGAATCTGTCCAGACCAGTTCCCCGTAGCAGTACAGTTTAGTGCTGCCACCTCCTTTTGGATTCTAGGGGAGGTTGCGGGGCGCACGCACGGAGTGGGCAGACACTAGTCGTGGGTGGTGTTTACCCAGGGTGGGTTGAGTATGTTGGATGTATGGACCCTAATTTTAGTTGTTATTGGAGTTTTGTATCATGCACTGACTGCACTTTATTTCCGGTAGCGATAGGGCGACCCACACCTTTCTTGGTGATAATGAGTCTGATTATGGAGCCGGACCAGTGGGATGATGAGTCTTTGGAGAGGTCTGGTGGGGGGTGGCGCAAGTGGCTATGACAACTTGTCATAGAGCATGGCAGGAACACTGATTAGAATGGTCACGTGGAATGTGCGGGGGCTGAACTCCTTTGTAAAATGTTATAGCGTGCACACGTATCTTAGGCGATTGGGGGTTCATGTTGCTCTCTTGCAGGAGACACACTTACTAGAAAGTGAAGCGCAAAAACTGCAGAGGAAGTGGCGGGGTCAGCTGTACTCAGCAACGTACTCATCTTATGCCAGGGGTGTGTCTGTTTGGGTGGGCCCCGGAACCCCTTTTCAGTTAAGGAGCTATACCGCTGATATCCAAGGCCGCTATGTCTTCCTGCATGGGGAGTTAGGTAGCTCTGCATCCTAAATATATATGCCCCCAACTCTGATGATGCAGAGTTTTTTTACAAGCTCCAGTGTGACTTGGTGCCCTATGCAGGGATGCCCATTATTTGGGCGGGTGTCTTTAATTGTGTGTTGGACGGGGTCTTGGCTAGAAGTCCCCCCAGGGTGGGCACTAAGCCTCATATGACCGCCATGCTCTGCAGTGTAATGGAGAACCTACATTTGGTGGATATATGGAGGGAGATGCATCCCACTTCCACAACCTTTTCATGTTACAGCTCCACTCATGGAGCATATAGCCATTTAGACAGATTTTTGCTTGCGAGCGACGGGACCCTTGATGTTCGTCGGGCTGATTATCAAGTCCAATTTCTGTCAGATCATTCCCCTCTTCTATTAGAATGCAGTACCCACACCCCTAGACCGGCAATCCCCCTCTGGCGCATGAGGCCGGAACTATTGGGTGACCTTGAGTATAGACGTAACATTCAGGAGGCATTGACTGGTTATCTTGGAGGCAATTGGACCACAGCCCAGAGTCGCGGAATAACATGGGAAGCCCTTAAAGTCGTTATACGGTGTGAAAGCCTCACTAAGACATACGGCATTCAGAAGAAACTAGACCAGGACTTAGCGCAGCAGGAGGACGCCCTGGTTGTTCTGTAGCGCCAAATTGACAATGGTGACGTTCTGGAGGCCGAAAGTCAAGCGGTGCGTGGTCGCATAGGTGCCCTGTGGAGTAGACTAGATAGTTATGTTCGGAAAGATTTTAGACAGCGAATGCACCGTGAGGGTGATCGGTCTGGGCGTTTGCTCGCCTGGCTGATTTGCTGTGAACGCCCCATCCCCTTGATCTTATCTCTCCGAGGTCCCACCGGTGATAGGATTCTGGGTCAAACACACGTGAGCGCACATCTGTGGGAGCACCTCAAGGCCGTATATTCCTCTCCGCGATGTGATGTGAGCTCCCGGATATGTGAATACCAGGATGGCCTTCGGTTGCCCAGGCTCACGGACGCTCAGGTGACTGAATTGGAGACTGAGCTCTCCCTGGAAGACCTTCAGGGTGCCCTGTGTGGCATTGCCTTTGGGAGGGCGCCAGGACCTGACGGCCTCCCAGTCGAGTTTTATCTTGCACACTAAACTATAGGAAATGCTTCAAGAGGAGCACAGGAGGGGCATGCTGCCACAGCACATGATAGAAGCATTGATCGTCATGCTACTTAAGGCTGGGAGAGATCCAGGTGACCCGAGCTCCTATAGACCGCTGTCGATGTTAAATGTAGATTTGAAACACTTCACTAAGGTCCTTGCAATGCGATTAGGCCGGGCGGTGACTTCGCTGGTAGGGAAGGATCAGTGTGGGTTCATCCCTGAAAGAGGGACCCACATGAACCTGTGAAGATTATCACATGTTAAGCATGAGATGCTTGGGCTCCCTGACTGCGCCGCACTTGCCTAGGACATAGAAAAGGCATTTGACACCCTGTCCTGGGACTACTTATGGGCTGTCCTGGATAGGATGGGCTTGGGTCCTTACTTTTTGTCTACTTGTCTTCGTGAGCCCGGGTCCGCACTGGGGTCCTTGTGTCTGAGACGTTCGACATACAGCGAGGGCACTCGACAGGACTGTCCTCTATCCCCGCTACTGTTTGCTCTAGCCATGGAACCCCTAGCTATACAGCTGCAAATACGCTTATGGAATTGGGGCGTACAGGTTGGGGCAACGACACAAACCATATCGCTGTATGCTGATGATGCCCTGGTGTATGTTACAGACCCAGAGAGCTCAGTCCCTCTCTTATTGATGTTGATGGACGATTTTGGTAGGGATTCAGGACTCCGAATAAACCGACGGAAGACGTTGTTCGCTATGGCTGGGCTCTCTGCAGTGGCTACTTCGGAGTAACTGTGGATGTATTTGTAGTGGGAGACAGAGTTGTTTCAGTATCTGGGCATGTGGGTGACACACTCTCCCCAACTGCAATATGACTTGAATATAGGCAGAGTGATAGATTGTCTCCGAGCCTTGGTCCAATTGTGGACCTCCCTCCCACTGTCAGTTATGAGCAGAGTTGCACTCTGCAAGACGATTATCCTCCTGAGATGCCTTTACATGTTGCAGAACTTGTTCTGTGTAATACCATCGCCTCTTTTTCGTCAACTCAATAAGTTGCTTCTATCCCTCGTTTAGGCGGGTAAGCGGCCTAGACTTTGTTTGGAGGTGCTGAAGCTGGATCTGGTTGACGGAGGACTGGGTCTGCCCGATTTGTATTTATACTATGCGGCATGCTGGCTGCAATTTGCGGCCATGTGGTGTGAAGACGACTCTAACTGGGAGAAAGAACTGTTGGATGGCTCTGTCTGTCTGTCTCACACTTACCAAGCTTGCTGATGAGGGGATCTCGGTTGCCACCGGGGATTCCTTTCCTAGTTGCGCAGGTATCGCGGATCTGGGAGCAGGTCGTTGTGATGGTGTTGTGTAAAGCACCATATGTGCGCTTGCTTCGGCTGTGGTGGCTGCACCCCTTTGCCAGTGCTGCAGCAACACTAGACTTCAGGAAGTGGCGAGACGGCGGTTGTAATACTGCTGGTGATCTTTACCAAAATAACGTGTTTATTACTTGGCGAGAAGCGCAAATCCCTTTTGGAATTGACCAAGGTCAGTTTCTGCAACATGCTAGCCTCTCGCAGAGGGCATGTGAGATTTGGACCTCTTTTCCTACTGAACCGATGGAATCCTGTCTGGGGCCTCATTTCCCTGCTCTACAGGGCTCTCAAACAAGACAGACAGATAAGCCTTACGGGGGCTAGAGACTGTTGGGATGCTGATCTGGATGGTCCTCTTACAGATAGTGAATGGTCTAGATCTTGTTACTTGGTGCGGGATGCCACTAGTAATACGAGATTTAAACTGACACATTTTTATTACATTCACCAGGCTTACCTGACACCACACCACCTCCATAGAATATTTCCAACACGCCCAGACAGGTGTGCTCGCTGTGGCGGGGCCTCAGCTAATTTTGACCACATGACATGGGTCTGTAGAGTGATTCAACCCCTTTGGCTTCAAATAGTGCGGACACTAAGAGAAGCGTCAGCGATTAACGTAGAGGCAACTAGGAAACACTGCCTACTTGGTTTAATTCCTCGCCCCAAAAAAGGTCGTAAAATGAGTTACAGATTTGCGCAACTAGGACTCGTACTCGCCCAGCGGCGTATCGTGATACATAGGGTGAGCCCATCCCCTTCGCTACATGATACTTGGTTGGTGGATCTTGTTGAATGGGCAACTGTAGAGGAGTGTCGACTTCGAAAAGTACATATGGATGAGCACGTGGAGCGTGACCTGGAGAGATGAAGGGGTATGATTGATACCCTATTGGGGGTTCCTATGGAGATTACTTGGGACTCCTCGGATGGAGCTGCTACTTGTTGAGATGGGATGGTACCATTCATGGCTGGTAACGTGTCTGTAGACTGTTTTAATGTTTTGTGATAATTGGGTGAGTGGGATCCCCCGCCCTCCCCCCCCTCCTCCCGCCGCGGAATTGTCGTTGAAGAGTGGATGTTCATTTCTTCTCCTGCATGCATGGTAGACTCTGCCTGTGGGGTGCTGAGCTGTTGTGATACTTAGCGTTCCCCCCCCATGGTATGTTCTGTTGGCTGGGTAGGTTTAGCTCATATCTGTAGCTTTCCCCCTGATTTGGATGTTCTACGGGAACTCGGTGGCAGTTTTGCGCGCTGGTTTTGCTGTAAAGTGCTCCACACTGTTGCGCATTTGGTGCATGAGCTATATTGTTCCACAGCCCTGGTATCGCTTGTGTAGCAGCAATTGTTCTTGCAGCCAAATTGGTCAGTTCAATTTATAATTTTCTGTAAGGATGTACTCCTGTATCTCTGGTGACTCTACCGAAGATGTGATGCAAACTTATGATTACTGTTCTAAAATGTAAAGCTGAGATGCTGCGATATATCCTATGAACAGTGCAGTTTATGTGTTGTTATTCTGTATCCATAAATAAAGTCTAAAAAACAAAAACAATGGAATTTGGAGTGGGTTTCTAGAAGGGAACATAATATACTTTGAAATGAAACCTTGACTGTGGAATGCACTGTTAATTTGTACAGTTGTCTAGAGGTGAGGGGCTGGTCAGAGGCATGACTGTGAAGACAAAAGTAACCAGCTAATTGAAGCGGAAAATGGATAATTATTTGGCTTGTACACGGCCTTGATGGGTACGGTGGCCACTGCTGATAAGGATAAGTGATGCAGGTGTTCTGTGTTCTGTTTACTGTCATCCATCGTACCAAAGTCACTGTGGTTTCTTTTGCATGACTAAATATAGTGTTCTGTTTGCATGTGGTCTTGCTGGGCGTAACACATTTCCTAAGGGCTAATCAAGTGACTGCGTTAAATTACCATGATGGTGACCTGCCAGCCAGAGAGTTCCAACCAATATACCAATTTGGTCTGTTGGCCATCTTTAATGAAATAGAATGTTGCAAATGTCTGGGTTTATATCAGGCACTTAGTTTATATGACCCACTCATCCATCTTGGTTTTGTGCTCCTCTCAGGGCCCCAGATGGATCCTGTTTGCTCACAAACAGCGCAGACAACATCCTACGAATATATAACCTTCCTCCAGAGCTGTACAGTGATGATTGGGATATTCTTACCGAAATGGTATGTAAAGGGTTCTCTGCGCAGAGGGTGGTGCAGCTAAATGTGCCTCTGACCGTTTTGCCCTGTATCATCTTTCTAATTCCTAATATTCTCTCATTCATCTCATAGGTGTCTTTATTATATGTTTATTGTATTCTTTCAATGTAGGAGTTTAAATTAACACATTCCTAGAGCCTTCACTATCATCACAGTGGGAGATGGCCTTGCTCTTCTCAGTTTCTCTCCATTCCTGATTGAGTTTTACATATAAATGACAGTTTCACATAGCCATGCTACAAGAGACACACTTGACAGATGGAGAACCACAAAAATTGCAAAAGAAATGGAGGAGAAGTGGGGGGTCTCCACCTGGGTGGCACCCAGCTACCCATTCCAATAGCTTAGTCATACAGCAGATGTGGAGAGGAGGTACATTCTGTTACACGGCTACTTGGACAGAGATGTATGGTGAGAGCTGCACCCGATGGAGATGCAGTACTCTTATTATTCCCCCACCCACTATGTACATAGCAGACTGGATTGTTTTTTAGCCTCCACAGAAAGAGTGCTGAATATTGAGGAGGCAGATTACCAGATGCGTTGCCTCTCAGACCATTTACCACTCCTTTTAGTATGTGACACATGCAGATTTCCTTTGTGGAGACTAAGACCTGAATCATTAAGCGATCCAGAGTTTACTGCAGACATACAGGAGGTACTTCAAAGTTATTTTGATAACAACTTGAACTCCACACGGACAAGTTGGGTTGAATGGGACGCCCTTCAGGTGGTGATCCTGGGGGGATTGCCTTGGGAAGGTGTACAATATACCCAGAGGAAACTGGAGTGGGAGATGCTGGAGGATGAAGCCAGACTAATCCAGCTTCAGCAACGAACGTTGGTTGGTGAGGAAAATTTAAGCACTCGGAAGGCCCACTGGAAAGTAGCGTAAATCTGGGATTGGTTAGATAAACATGGAAGGAGGGACTATCTACAGAGGATGCATACAGAATAGGGACCGGTTAGGCCGCATGTTAGCTTGGTTCCTAAAAGGGGAAGAGACCTCCCCCAGTGATCCTCACTTTGACTGGGGTGAATGAATGGGCAGTCATGGGCCAAGTCGCAATTAATCAGGTGCTGAGTGACTATTTGGGGGTGGTATATGCAGCTCCATGCGAGGAAAACACACACGAAATGGCAGCGCTGCTTGACGGGATAGCTCTCCCCCACAGACAGCGGAGTATAGGGAAGACCTAAATTGGGAAATTCAAATTGGTGAACTATGGGAGGGCATTCGGGATATGATCAGGGGAAGTGTCCTTGTCCGGACGGCCTCCCTGCGGAGTTCTTTCAGACATACTCAGCTGACCTCCTCTGTAGATTTCTGGACACCTTCCAAGGGAACACATTGAAAGGGATGCTCCTGACCAGATGCAGGAGGCACTAATAAATATGCTGCTGAAACCCGGTAGGGAACAGAGTGCCCCGAGTTCGTACCGCCCACTTTCCATGCTTAATGTGGTTGTAAAGCTGCTAGCAAAGGTACTGGCAACACGTTTGTGCCAGGTGATCACCCAATTGGTCCACACCATCAATTTGGAGTCCTGTATGAACCTCCGGAGACTTTCACATGTCCTGCACGCTGCAGGATCATCGAGGGAGGAGGCCACACTAGTGGCTTTGGATATAGAAAATACATTTGACACCTTTTCCTTGACATATTTATGGGAAGTCCTTTGGAGAATGGAACTGGGACCCCAGTTCATGGCCTGGATACGCCTGTTGTACAGAGCGCCCAGAGCAAGAGTGTGCACCAGCTAAACAAAATCTGAAGCCTTTCCCATTTGGAGGGGTACATGACAGAGGTGCCCCCACCCCTCCTTCGTTTCACTCTCGTGATGGAGCCTCTGGTGATTAACCTATGAGCAAAATATGTGTAGGAGATGCGTCTCATGTGGTGTCCATGTATGTGGACAGCACTCTCCTTTATGTGTTGGATCCCGCCTGAACGATCCCACAGTTACTGCAACACATGACTGATATTGGGAACATATTCAGGTTCTAAATTAATTGACGTAAGATTGTACTGTTCCTGGTGTCCTTATTGGCCCAGCAACCATTGGAGAATCTCCCAAAGGTGGGTCTTACTTGGGAAACTAGTCCTTTCCTCTATCTTGGGATACAAGTATCCCACAATGACTAAACATGGGAAGCACTGTACTGGATCTTGCCCGGTTGGTGGCAGTTTGGAAGTCCTTACCACTGTTGATCATGTGGCCCTATGCTAAATAATACTCCTAGCATGATCTTTGTATGTTATGCAGAACTATCTTTGTGCCCTGCCAGCTACTGTTTAGGTGCCTGGACAGGTTACTGGGTTCACTGATCTGGGCCGACAAATGAAGTAGGGTTAAATTGGAAACCCTGAAACTGGATTTGTAGGGAGGAGGTCTCAGTTTCCCAGCCCTCCAACTCTACTATTTAGCAGTACTTTTCCAGTACACTGTGTTTTGGTGCGAGGAGGAACGTTACTGGGAGAAGTTGCTGGCGGGACTGGTGCCAGAGTCGGACCTTACGAAACTCTTAATGGGTAGACGCAGGACCCCGCTGGATACCCCGTATATAGTTACCTCAGCCTGGGAGACATCAGCGACACTTGTGTAGAGTCGTGCACCGTATGCGCAGCTTCTTCCCCTACGGTGGCTTTTCCGCTTCATACGTTTGAAAGCCTCAATGGACGTAACACCATGGATAGACGGGCTGTTCGACAATTATGACCTATACTCAATCAGCACCTTTTTATCGCTGGTCGAAGCAAACAAACTGTTTGGGATTGGCCACGGGCAGTTCCTGCAATAAGCAACCATATCACACGCCTCACAGCCTGTGGACTAGTTTCCCCCACAAACCGGGTTAATCCTAGATGTTTACGTTTTTATTGGACCTAGGCTCCCATATCAGTCTAATCTCCCGACTTTACGTAGGCGTGATAGGCTGATCGACATAACCAAGACCCAGCAGCAGTGGGACAGTGAACTCGATACCCCACTCACAGATGAGTGGAAGCATGCCAGAGCGCAGGTGAGGGAAACCGCTGGCAATGCTTGATTCAAATGAACACAATTTTACTACCTACTTAGAGCCTATCTACCTCCACAGCGGCTTAGCAGGATGTATCTTGTACAGTTGCCCAACTTCAAATGGTGTGCAAACGATATGGCGAGTCCCCTGCCAATTTTATTCACACCACGTGGCACTGTAAGGAATTACAGATATACTGGATACAAGTCATTGACTCAGTGACCCACATAACTTGTACCCGCATCGCCCAGTCTATCCATCATTGTCTTCTGGGCATTCTACCGCTCCATAGGAAAGGAGGTGAAATAAGCTAGAAATTCAGCATTCTCTGTTTAGTGTGGACCAGGTGCTTCAGTGGGTGGTGGTAGAGGAGGTGCGACTACCGTGTCCGCCCGGACAAGAATGTCAAGAGGGACTTCGAACACTGGAACGAGATGGTGGATTGAGTGGGTGAAAACTGACAGACTGGTGAGGTAGTAGGGACGGCATTTCATTGATCAGGAACCCCCCCTCGGAAATAACACAGTCAAGTCAGAAAACCAGTCATAGTCTTCTCTAAAGTGGTTTGTGAACTATAGATGGATGTCCGGTGGCTGAGGCCCTGGAATGTGAATGTGAGGTGGAAGACATGGATACTTAAGTGTGCTCCCCAACACTGGGTCTTTTCTGATTTCTGCTCCCTCCCCTCCCCCCTATATAAACTGTATGCTTCCCGCTCCAGACTCCCCCTTGTTGGGTAGGATGCCCCCTCTCCGCAGGGATCGCCTGGTGGGTGGTGCCCCCCCATGCTGTTCAAATTTCAGACGGCTAAAGTATGTATGCTACACACGTAAGGCACTATTGTTGGAACAGAGGAGTCTGTGTGAAGCCATTGCAAGTGTTTTTATTTTGGGTTATATTTGAAAAAAGTTAACAAAGAAATACTTTAAAAGGTGTGGGAAGATAGCCCCCTTCTAGGTTCTAATCGAAGCTAAGCCTGTTCAATGTTTGAATACAGCTGAGCGCAAGAATTCTGAAACATTTGTTACCTTCTCTACAGAGCTGTGTGCTGCAGATGGCTGAAGGAGACACCATATATGACTACTGCTGGTATCCTCGCATGTCATCCATGGATCCAAGCACTTGTTTGTAAGTTCTCATCCCTCTCTCCCTACAACTTATTTTAGGGGTAACATAATGATTTTGGGCTGGGTAGTCCACTGTTAGGGAAAACCCGGGTCATAGAGGCGCAATTTGTGGAAAAGCACCAGGATCATACTGAGAATGAAATGGTTATATTGCAGCTGCTTCCTTTTCAGGGTGGTGTATCCAGTATTGCAGTAAATTTTGGGATGTCTTAAAGTTCTATGACCCCTTAAAGAAACTATACTTCTATCTCTTTGCTGTCTTTTGAGTCAAACCCAGGCTTTGGCTATCCTTGCTAGCTTTAAAGGTCATTGTGAAAAGTGGGAGTAAGGAACAGCTTCTTTCTTTCTGTGCATGGAAGTGATGAATGTATGCCATCTATCGAGCCAGAAGTCTTTGCTTACCTTAGTCCAAGACTATATAACTACTACAGCAGGCAACATCCCAACAGTAGGTTTGTTATTCATATAGTAGGAATGTCATCCTATGCAGATAAAGAAAGCAACTACATCTGGATGGATCAGAGCCATGGCTGCATGTTAGTGCCACCAGAGGTTGTCTATTGATTTCTGGCTTTCCATTTATCCAAATAACTGAGGACCCACTATACCAGCCTTATTCTCTATTTAGTAACGTCTGTGACAGCAAAGCTCTTTTTTTTGTTACACGTGGGATGGAGCATTGATGAGAGCAATATCGCCAACCAGGTAAAACGTGGCTCCTGGTCTGCCACTGCAGACTGGAAGGGAAGTTTGGAAATGCTAACTCGACTTTGGCCAAGTTATAATCTTCCTTTTTAATATATGTTAGTGACTGGTAGTCAAGTGGTACTGGAGTTCTGCCAGAATATTGGGCAGCGACTAAACTCAAGAGATGTTTGAAACTTTTCCTGCAATCTTCAGCTACCAGTAGGTCCTGATGGCAATTTGAATGTTCGTTGTCCATTTAGTTTTTATGAAGAGCTTAATAATTAATCAATGGACAATGCTGAAGCTATGCAGAGGCTGTCATTTTGACGTCATTTTCATAAAATATGGAAAATATAATGGTCAACTGTAATTGAGGTTTCTGGTGACAACATAAACTATAATGCAGAACAATTAGTGTTTCATAAATTCCAGAATAAAATCATGATGTTTATAGGTTTAGATGCTACTTTGACCTTGCCTTCCAAAGGTTAATGGAGGGTTAAAAAACACAGACCACTGCTGATGCCCACACAATGCTGTGGATCATGGAAGATTTGAAGTGCCACCCACTGATGCAAAATGTAACTGTGCCATCTTTTTCTTGCAGCTTTGTCAGCAGCAGTAGAGACAATCCTATCCACCTTTGGGATGCTTTTACTGGGAATCTTCAATCATCATTCCGGTCGTATAACCATCTGGTAAGCAAAATGAATTTAAAAAAAAATAATTTTCTGTAATTTATGTACATTACAGTGCACATTTGCAGCAATGCCACTTTGAGTCCTGGCTGCGATAAACAGAATGATTTTGATTTGATTATTTATAATGCACAAAATTGACGTTAAGACTGTATTTAAAACCCATTTGCAACAATCCATAGCACTAGTAATGCACTTTTCATAAAGACAAAATACAGTGTTATAAATGAAAAAATTACTTAATAGTAAACCCAATCAGAACAAAGAAATCTGCTACACCTTAGACATTTTTTATGTCCCTTTTCAGTGTTCACTCTTTTCTTGAGCTAAATCACATTGTTACTGTTCAAGTGACATACATTACCTCCACTAATAACAAATTTTGGTTTACCAGACAACATTTTACTTGTACGCTTGTACTTAAAAACAGTGGGTAGGTGTGGATGGGGGTGCTCACCAATGGACTGTTACCTACCAAATGTAGACTCGAAGAGTAAGACTGTGTCAGATAAAATAGATACCATGGAGAATATACAGATTAATGGGAGTCAAAAGTTAATAAAAACTTGGGCGCCTATACCAAATTGTCAATACAAATCTGCTTACTGCAAAAACAGTTAATTCCGCTGTATCATATTTTAAAATTCTTAATGCTTGTAAATAGCGCAGTGTCCCTGAGCGCAGACCAATTGGACGAATCCATTATATATGTGATCCGCTGTACTCAGGACAAAAAAATAAAACATGGGCAAAAATAAAACATAAAAAAATGTTCAATGTATTTTCCCATACAGAGATCTCCACCCGGTGGCGGAACTCTTGCTGTGGTACAGAATAGGGAAAATTAAAATATTTTATTGAACTTGGAAACAAATATTTTAAATATTTTTATGTTAAATATTATTGTAATTCAATGTTATGTTTATTTCAAATGTAGTATAAAATAAAAAAAATGGTTCACCACTATTAAATTCATTTTGAATGACATATCTAATTAAGGGTATTAAATCAATTATTTTTCTGAAGTTTCAATTAAAAATAATAAGTGATGTGTAGAATTAATTAAAAGTAATTTAATTATATCAAGAGTATAGCTGCATTAAATTGTAAATTCAAAAATGTTTATTAAAATATTTCAATATTAAGTAATTATTGTATTTTTAGTTAATACGTTTAACATTAAATTGAATGTATTTATCTTTCAAAATACAGAGGACAATTTAATCCAATTTACATTATTTCCTATATGGTTTTACCTTAAGTCCCTACCTACATTGATTTCTGTGGCAGGATGTTGTAATACCAGTGGTTGGCCATGTGTGGTGCTGGACTTACTCCTGAGCTGGAGCACATTTACTACTGTTTTGTGTACTTTTTGGCTGTAGATTCTTTAGAAGAGCAGTTTGCGAATACCAACAGGCTTACTCTTTATCCAGGGTAACTTAAAAATTAAAAAGAAAGATAAACTTGTTGCGATAGGGAGAAGTGGCAAGCAAACATCCGGTCTCAATTTGCTGCTTCACAGGCAGCTTCTTGTATACAGAGTCAGACAATACTTTATTACAAAACGTTGAACAGTGAATCACTACATAGTTATGCGTTAGTTGTGGAAAAACCATCATGCCAACTGTGACTCTAAACTTTAACCCAATTCACTACACATCCTTAATTGCAGGTCTAATAATGCTTATCAAACTAACCATTCTTTATGCGTAAATACATGTGTATTTGTAGATGTGCTTTATCATTCTACTCCCTAGACGCTTTATCAATTGTTGTGTACCCTTTGTCTAATTCAATCTCCTGCTCGTAGTTTGTGGCTTACGGGGATCCTCCAACATTTTCTTACCCGGGAACTGTGGCCGAGGACGAGGCCACCTCGCCCCAGGCAACCTGAGGGTTAAATTTCTTAGCATGACATGCTTTCACTCTGTGCTTTCTTCAAGACTGCAGCGAGATAGGATTTTCAGCACAAGTGGTACACCTCATCTCTAACACAAAAAAACACATTTATTATTACATTGGGACACTTTCTCAGAACATCAGATGTCTTATTATAAAAAAACATTTCCCTGTCCTGTACACGTTAGAGGGAAGGTCCAACAAGGTGACCATGACCGCATGCTGTCTGACTTTGTTTCAGCTGCTTGCTGAGGCCACTGGTTCCGTGGCCTACATGGGGATGGTGTCTCGATAGATAACAGGCTTCTGCACTAATGTCATGCTCGGGGATGATATCTTCACAGGAAGGATTCCTGAAAGGCGGATTAGGGCTTATGCTTCTGTGCTCTAACATAGCTTTGGTAGGAATTACACATATCGTGCATAGTGACAGTATGGTGGAACGTTTTCTGTGTTGTCACCATTTTGCTTCTAGTGTGTGTCATTCTAATTATTGCATTTAATGTTATTTTATCTAAGACGCCGTTTATTCAATAAATCTTATCGAACCATTTCCTGGCTCTATTTCTCTATGCATGTGTGAGACTAATGTAACTGAGAGAAAAGGCTGAGAACTGATCCACCACGATTTCCCTGAGAAATCACAATGTCTTTCGCCTGGTTGCCACAAATCGTCCCTGCTCTTGGGCAGAGATGAGGCGCTGCTAGCTGGCTAGAAATGGATTAGGCTGACACTTGTCACATGGTGTGGGATTAGACTCAGTTCCCCACAATTCAGGTGATGCTGCCGCCCAAATCTAGCAGCCTCATTGTTACAGTGAGTGCCAATGCGACAATTGACTTTTGTAGCTTACAATTAATTTCATGTTAACAGGCCAAGATTCAGGAAACGTATTGAATCTCTCACTACAAAGGTGACTGAAATGAGGAAACTGTCAGTAAATGCCAAGAAATGGCATGTATTTTCGAGGCAAGGGTAAAATCATTGAAGGGGGTGTTCCTCCGCATTAATTAGGAAACTTTAGAGTTTCTTGAAAAAGCAGGGAGTCCATAGTCTGAATTATTTTGGAAACTGTGGATTTTTAATGGTTGTCTTTTGAACATTTCCATGAAAAGGTCAAATAGAGTACTTGCAGAAACTGAGTGCACACCAGGGGCTATCTGTTTTGTCGTTGTAATTTTAAAGACAAGTGCGATCTTACAAAGCAGGAGAAGAGAAGAAGTGGTGCGGGTGAGTATGAAGGTCTTGTAATTTGACTCTTTCCTGATTGCACCCAGTGGGCGCAGTGTCAGAGGGAACTGGGAATCTTTTGACATGTTCAAGCACTGGTTCCAGGAGAATATTAGCAAATATATGCACTTGTTCCCTTCATAGTAAAGAATAATCGAAAATAAAGTCATTTTGTTTTCACTGCAGTTGGATAGACCTGTTGGGACCTTGGGCTAGTGCATTACTAATTGGAACAGACAACATGAAACAATGCTATTCAAGATTTAGATTGTGATGCTGGTATACTCTCTGCTCTGTAAGTGATAGTAAATGAAACAATGCACCGGAATAGTGACTTAGCATAAGATTGCAATTGTTTTTTCTTCTGCAGTCACTCCGGAGAGACTATAACGGACGATACAGGACACTAATATAAGGAGAAGCCTGGTTTATAAGGCCATTCAGCCACTTAAATGTCTACTGCTGTTCTGGGGGTGGCATCTGGGTACCCTGGAGTTGGAGTTGCATGCATAGTCCCATGGTTACCGTTAATGGTATTCTGGGTTTTGTTTATGTTGGTTTTGTAGGATAGATGGAAAACGATTGGTGGAAAAATGAACTAAAACAAAATTCTGGGGTTCCGTTATGCGAATCATGTTTTTTCTGGCCAAAGAAGAGGATATCAGTGTTGTGGACTTTTTTTTTCTTTTTACTTTTTTTTTTTAAGTCCAGGTTGATTGTTTTGTTAATTTGGTCTATGGAGTTAGTTGTAGCGGTATGGGGGTGATACCAGGTGCAAAATGGTTTTAGGCGGATTTCTTTCTCAATGATGAACCAAATTGTAGAAACAACAGTTGTGTGCGGAAGACATGAAAGGTGGCTGGATCGCTCTAGTCTAAATCTCTGTGGCAGGATAGGGTAGAGTAAGAAAGTGGAATGTTTAAGGTTTGAATAACTACACCAGAAAATACAGAGGGTTCTCAGTTGTAAATTGAAGAAGGGATATCATAGTTGCATATCTTCAAGGAACATATTTGATGTATAGAAGTCTTAAAAGGGTTTATATGAAATTAAAGGGTAGGCTGCTATTGACTTCATACTTACTTGATAGAGAGGCCCGTTTGTTTGGATAGTTGGGGACGTGCTATTTCAGACTACCACCAGGGACTGGATCCTGGCAGTAGATTTCTGCTAATGGTTTACTGAATCGTCCGGATTGTGCCTGTTGAATGTTTTTGATCCAGCCATGGTAGATGTAGATTTTTCCAAGAAGCTACCAGTACTAGCCAAGCATTATGTTAATGTCCCAGTATTTGTGACTGAGATATTCAGTTGTGTGATGTACAGGGCAATGGATAGTGTTGTTCTATTAATGGGATCAGATACTAAATTAGCAAGAGGTCAAGAGGCACCGTAGCTGCTGATATCTGCCAAAACTTGACTAGTAGCAAATGCCGAATTCTGACTAGTGTTAAATGAGAAAGAACAGGAAGAAAGAAATTATTGCAAGCACTAAATTATGACATTTATCATTTCCACATTAAGTCAAGTTGCTGGTTCATTGTATGAGCTGGTCTAATTGTCCTTACACTAAAATGAGATGTCAGCAAAATTAGAAAATCACGTAAAAGTAATTTCTCTTGATATAAATCTGTGAACTTTTCTAGGTCCTCAGTTTACCTGGTAGGGTACAGTGTTCGATTTTGCAGCTGTAGTTGTGCTCAATGCCAGCAGTGGAACTCTGATTCCATAGTGCAAACATTACAATATACTTGATACTTTCTTCTTGTTCCAGGATGAGCTGACTGCTGCTCATTCCCTCTGCTTCACCCCAGACGGATCGCACCTCTACTGTGGCTTTGATAAGATGGTGAGAGTGTTTGACACCTCCCGCCCAGGACGAGATTGTGAGAAGAGACCCACGTTTGGTAAGTGGTGAGACCTACAGGAGAGAGTTGCAGTGTCAATTGGCAATGAGTAAATTATTTTGCGTTGTGCACAAGCATGATTTAGGGATCAGATTTGACATAAATAAAGTTGATGGTTTAGTCCACAGTTTGCTGCTTTAAGAGACCAAAATATTTCGGCAATAAATCCCATTCATATTATGTGCACTGAAAGGTTTTGTGATAGTGGTTGACAGGTGCGTCTTTAGCCCCCTAAAGATGTAGAGACAAAGATACCCCTGCATTAGGCATTCCACATTCTTGTAAACCTGTGAACCTATTATCCAGTCTATGACTTGTTCATGTTGAAATTAGTCAGAATGTTAGTTTTGGAAATCCATGACACATTTCCCAGAATATAAATATCCCTCAGTATGTCACCCCTTCAAAGTTACACCATCACTCCCTTCACAATATTGCTGATATTTTATTAGCAAGATGACCCCAAACAAAATAAAACCAAAAATAATAATTACCAGGTTTAATGAGTACAAAAAAAGCAATGCTCCCAAGATCTCTGATGTATGCACTAATCAAGTTTGACAATATTCAACATTATATTTTATTAAGATTGCAAGCCCAGGTAATGGACTGCAGTGCACATCTCATTTAGCATGGGTTGCATGTACTCTGACTCTTTGAGCCACCTTGGGCACAGGCTTTGTGTCCATGTGTGTCAAAAAGTCTGGAATCCTAAATTTGTGTTATTGTTTGCAGTACCTTGTCTGCAATGTCAAGATTGTTTCGACCTTACAATTTTCTTTGCATATCTGCATCAATTGCCAGGGTGCTGAGGGACAATAAAGTATGTGGGCAGCTGGATAATGTCTTGCATAAGACAAATGTGTAGTATTAGGTTAAGGAATTGCAGGATCAATGCAGCTGCACAGCTGGGCGTAGCAAGCTCAATGTGAGGAAATTGAGAGTATTATATGTTCTGGGTGTGCAACCTCACTGTATAATACACTTACCAGCCCCTTTAGAACCAGTAGGTTTAGTTTGACCATCTTCCGCTCAACCCTGTGTAGCTATAGCATAGAGCAGCAAGGCTTACACAAAGGAACAAGTGTAAAGCATTTAACAGCACCAAGACAATGGAAGAAGAAATCAACGAGACACCGAAGAATTCCAACACCAATTTATAGAAATAGACTACATTTCTATGTGTTTTTAGACATCGCAACTAAAAATATCGACTGGAGGGTTCTGGCGGAATAGAATTTACAAGGCAAAAAAATTCACTCAACCACAAACATTGGCAAAATCACCAAATTTGACGCTTTAAAACTTTTCACCCCAAAAATTTGTCTAGTTGTATTGCGGTCACTTTACGTGACAACTCTGGTAAGCCAGTCAGAGTAACCAGCAAGGCCCACAGAAAGTTACCCCAGGGGTAGAATCAGTCCTCAGTCAGTTCCAGGCACTTTTATTCATTGCAAATGGTTTCCAATGGAGTGGTCCTGATGAAAGGGATGAAGGATGCTTTGGATGCAATGCGGTTGACAGGGGGTCTTCCTGCGGCTGATTCTCGGTCCATGAAGGGGATGAGGCATTTGGTGGTGATCTGAAGATCCTGGGCTACCAACCTGCCCCTACAGGCTTCTCAGCTGTAGTGGTCCTGTGATGTGCTGTGAACGGGAGGTCAGTGGCTAGACTCTGAAAATGACTTCTCGAGCAGGACACCGCAGTCAAAGGGCACAATGGGGTACTAGCTTCCCTCCCTCATAATGACTACTTCCTGGGAAGTGTGGTATCTGGCTATCCCAAGATGCATCATTACACCCACTCCCAATATAGCAGAACCCCTCCCTCGATGTCCAGAGCTCCCTAGCCCAACAAAGAGGTGTGGCTACCAAGAGGGCTACACTCCCCTGAAAAAATAATTTGACCACAGATTTCGTCTTTCCTTCCTGGGTGTTAGCTATTCTGCCTTCTCTTTGGGCCTGCCGCTTTCCCAAGTATTCTCTATTTGTTCTTTAAAGGAGGCTTCAGCTTTGAAGCTCTTATTTTTGGCCAACACCTGTGTGGCTTCCTGCAGGAGGGAGGTAACACCTCTCTCCAGTGCAGGCCCCTATTGTCTCTTTTCCTGGGTGTCGTTCACATGTTTCCCTAGGAGGGCAGAAAGCTGTCTCGGGTTCAAGCTCCATGTGCATTCCTTAAGGGCACAGCAGATTGAAGGCAATAAAATGGCAACTTTCGAAAAGTTGCACACTAACTTAATTTTGACTTGAGAACCAAATTTGGGCTTTCAGGTCCGATACGTGGCAGTAAAATCTGGTTAGCATGCCCCAGTGCACTCTGAGACCACAAACCAGCATCATCAGTAAAAAAAACAGGGGGTTGACCATGCAAAAATAGACATTTCCTTACACTTTAAAACAAAATAATTCCACTTTGGAAGAGTAGCATGCCAGATAGGATTTGAACAATTGGGCAATTTGTGTTGCATGCCTATGGATATTACTGTGCCTAATTACAGAAAATGTGAGGTTATCTACATTATCCATCTATATTTGCTAGCTTGCCAGGGTTGACCATGCGGAGTACTTGTATTGAGGCGACAACATTCCTGATTGGAGTACGATGGTGGAATTACTGAGCTGCCTATATTTCAATATGGTCAAATGCTTCTCATGGCCAGGAGGATCCGTGCCTGTATTTGCTGTGTTCAGTGCGGGACACCTTAAGCTGTGGCAAATGCTGGCTTTTATCCAATCATGCTTAGAACAATGCTCTTTCAGTCTGGTTCATGCTCTGGGGCCATTATTTATGTTAATCATTTTAGACCACCTCCTTCCTAGAAAGATGCTCCAATGTCACAACTGATAGAGATAGTGGGCCTTCCCATCAAATGATTCAAGATCTGTTAGGCAGAAGTGGGAAAGTAAATGGGGAGGACTAAGTATTGTCTTTGTTCCACCAAACACTATTCTAAGTAGGAACTGTGTAAGATTTTAGCATTTTCCTTGGACATCTCCGGAAGGCCACACTTCTCAGGTCTGCTTCTCAAACTCAGTCTGAATGGCTGAGGATGGGGAGTGGTATTTATGTTTTATGTTTCCTTTGGCTACTGCTTCAGAAAGTGTCATGGAGCAGTTCCCCTGCTGGCTTCCCCGTCCATTTGAATTGTGCTTCTATAGGAGAGGAGTTGTCAAGGACAGGCTTGTGAGACTCGGGCCCAGAAAGGTCAGTGAGGCAGTTCCGAATAGCTTGAGAGCTGATTGGAGACTTGAAGTACACTTATATGGGAACTACCAAAGAGGAATCTCCTTGATGTACCATGTCCGCAAGGAGGAATATATGGCTTTGTATGCATGCAGGTGGAGGAGTGAAGGTCTTGTTACCTCTGTGAGTGCAGAGTGATTCTATTTGTGTAGAAGTCTTTTGTATTATGTGATCCAGACTGGAGCTCTTGACTCGTTCCCTGACCTGGAGTGGGGGGTAGGGGTGGCAATTGAATGGCCTTTGTGGTTGGAGATGCTGCAGACAGTCCAACATTATGTGACCTCAGAAAGGACTGATGTAAAGAATGTTGATGCAATGGTTTGTGGCCCTTTGTGATGATGGAGATTTAACTGCTACAAACTTGGGGACACCCCACTAGAGGTTCTTTGATTGGTAGAATTATGAAGCAATCCAGAACTACCAGACTGAAGTTCTGGACAACATAAGACAGAGGGTGTTGGGAGGGAAGGCCAAGAGATTTCCTCCCTACAACCCTGTGGATCTGCTTACTGAGATCTTGACTTAGAATCTCAGTGAATTGGAAACATTTCCATTGTCCCGAGCATCAGCTCAGACAGTGGGGTGACAGAGTGCATGCAGGAGCAAAAAGAGCCAATGCTACATCAGGTTGAACTGCGATGGTGCTACTGCACATGGCAGAATGTTGAAAAGGGTCTCAAAGCAGCATGCCAAAAATAAATTAGCATTGTAAAACTAAGAGATAAAAGATAAAAGGTTACCTGATCTCAACTCAGACACGATTGCAGAAAAAGAGAGCTTCTCAAAGCTAAGCAATCTGTCCTCTATAGAAATGTGAGGCCCTTCATTGTCATGTTGGTGCGCTTGTCTAGGAAGCTCCAACGTACATCTCCAGGAGTGTGAGCACGAACTCCCTTTCACTTTGATGTGCTCTGCTGTGCTGCTAACCTCCTCTGACTGCCTCTCTACTGCCCACTCTCTGTTCTGTGCTCCTTTTGTCCAGAAGTGGGTACAGTTGTGCTGTTCGTGTTAATCTTTATAATACGCTTACACTGATTTCTGACTGGGCGATTGCTTGAGAGCCTGAGAAGGTTTCTCTGTTTATTCTGGTAAATGATGGCAACTGTCTATAATGTTACAATCAAGAAAAACAATGGGAGCTGTGAGGCAAATAGTAGTTCATGAAGGTCATAAGAGAAAAGTGTAGCAAAGGTAGCGAGCCTTTCGTGGCTCTTGGGGTAAGGTTAAGCCAAGTTAGTTGGTATTATATATATTTTTATGTAGAGTAACTATTTCAATTGAATACATCTGAGCTTGTGTTGATTGTTGGGTTATAATAGGATAAATAAAGAAGACAAGCCTTACTTCCAGTACCAAAATGCCCGGGAGGTAGCCCGTGTATGTCACACAAACAAAAACATAGCTCCCTCTTCACTCCCATGTCCAGCACAAGGCCACACACTTTATTAACCTGCCCTGGAGGTTGTATATCCTTTTAACATCGAACTGGAAATGGAATTTCCAACATGTAACCAGTAATAGTGGGGTGTATTAAGTTGACCTATGAAGGATACTGGCTCTTACACCCAGTGTGGCTTGCTCAGATGCTTTTTTATTTTGTAGAATTTAAAACATCTGTTTATTTTTTTTGTCTTTGACAAAGTATAACCACTAGTTTGAACACAGTGCAGAACAGACTATTTGTGAAACCTAAAAATTCAGGTTATCAAACTTCACTGGGGCTGGAACGTTTTTAAGGTACAAAGGCCAATTCCAATACGTGTGCTGTCCCAAAGATTATTATTATTTTATATTCTTTGTTGTATTTTTTTTTTACCTTTGGCTCTCCACATAACCCAGTTTTTTCCTTCCAGTCTTTTGTGAATGATTAATGAACAGCTGCCCGGGGCAAGGGTGAAGTCTTAATAATTAATTATCACTAATGAAGGAAACACATTGAGATAAGACAGAGGGTTAGAAAGACTTGTAGGCTCAGTCTGACAAGATCCATATATTCACTGTGTTTTTGCTTTCCCTTGTTTGCAGTAAAGAAGAGTGGGCAAAGCGGCATTGTATCCTGCATTTCCTTCAGTCCTGTTCAGGACATCTATGCTTGTGGTTCATACTCCAAGACAGTGGCCCTATACTCAACACGAGAAGGCATTGCAATCACCATCCTCCAAGGGCACCAGGGTGGCGTCACGCATGTGGTCTTCTCTCCAGATGGCAACTCTGTGTACAGCGGCGGACGAAAGGTAATAGGGCTAGTTATCTTACTGTAACTTGAATGTGTGGCAGACATTAGGATCTGACTCCGAGGGTTAATGGTTACCTTTGACCACTTCAGTCATTTTGAAGGTCATGGGTGGATTCAGCCTCCCATCCTTCTAGGTTTGGCAAACTGATTACTACCGACTTGTGTAATAATAATAATAATATGTTCGATGGCATCTGTCGCTGTAGATACGCATGTTCTGCAATAGCTCGCCATCTGGTGTTGGGCCGGAGTGTTACAAGTTGTTTTTCTTCGAAGAAGTCTTTCGAGTCACGGGACCGAGTGACTCCTCCTTTTGTCTCCATTGCGCATGGGCGTCGACTCTATCCTCGATTGATTTTTTTTCCGCCATCGGGTTCGGACGTGTTCCTGTCGCTCCGAGTTTCGGAACGGAAAATTAGCTAATTTCAGAAGATTTTCGTCGGTATTGTTGCGTTCGGGATCGGCGTACTTACATTCAACACCGCATCGAAGATCGAAGAGCTCCGGTGCCCTTCGGGGTAGTTTTTTTTCGATCCTCCGTCGGGGCCTGGTCGGCCCGACCGCGTGCTGAAGAACGCCGATGGAACGGACCCCGTTTCGTTTCTGCCCCAAATGCCACAATAAATACCCCTACACAGACCAACACTTGGTCTGCAACCTGTGCCTGTCACCTGAGCACAGCGAAGACACCTGCGAGGCCTGTCGTGCGTTCCGGTCCCGAAAAACACTCCGAGACTGTCGAGCCAGAAGACTTCAGATGGCGTCCGCACCGACAGCCCAACGGGAGTTCGAGGAACAGGAAGAGGAAGGTACCTTCTCGATCCAAGACTCAGACTCCGAAGGATTCGACGATACACAAACCGTGAGTAAGACGTCGAAAACCACACAGAGAAACATTTACAAGGCCCAGGGGACGCCACTGCCACCAGGCCATGGCTCGACCCATAAATTCGGTGACCGACCGTCGGCACCGAAAAAGGCCCAAACAGTGCCGAGGTCGTCCGACTCCGGTCGAGACACCGGCACGCAGCCTTCTCGGGACCGAGAAAGTGCTGGAGACAAGCCTCGACACCGTGATGCCGGTGCGGACACGGCTCGACGCCGAGACAGCGGCACCGAAACAGATCGACGCCGAGAGGTTTCGGCCCCGAAAAGGAAAAAAGTCACCTCGGAGCCGAAAAAACACGCAGACAAAGTTTCGATGCCGAAACAAACTGCAAGCGACCCAGCTTCAGGCTCTTATACAGAAGAGCACTCGCTAACCTCCCAAATGCAGAAGCATAGGTTTGAGGAAGAGCTACAAGCAACTGATGTGGACCATACGCAAAAGCGTATCTTCATTCAGCAGGGGACAGGAAAAATAAGCACCCTTCCCCCCATTAGGAGAAAGAGGAGGTTGGAGTTCCAGACGGAACAAACACCACAACCAAAAGTGGTGAAAAGAGTTACACCACCACCCTCTCCTCCGCCCGTGATTGACGTTTCACCAGCACAAACTCCATCACACTCCCCAGCTCACACCACCATGAGCCAGGGTGACCAAGATCAGGACGCATGGGACCTATACGACGCCCCAGTGTCAGATAACAGTCCGGAGGCATACCCTACAAAGCCATCTCCACCAGAAGACAGCACCGCGTACTCTCAAGTGGTGGCTAGAGCAGCACAATTTCACCACGTAAGCCTCCACTCAGAACAGGTCGAGGATGATTTCTTATTCAACACACTCTCCTCCACCCACAGCTCATACCAAAGCCTGCCTATGCTCCCTGGTATGCTCCGGCACGCAAAAGACATCTTTAAGGAGCCGGTTAAAAGTAGGGCAATCACACCAAGGGTAGAAAAAAAGTATAAGCCGCCTCCTACGGACCCGGTTTTCATCACTACACAGCTGCCACCAGACTCTGTCGTTGTAGGAGCAGCTAGGAAAAGGGCCAACTCCCACACATCTGGAGATGCACCACCCCCAGATAAAGAAAGCCGCAAGTTTGATGCAGCTGGTAAAAGAGTCGCAGCACAAGCTGCAAACCAGTGGCGCATCGCGAACTCCCAGGCACTACTTGCGCGCTATGACAGAGCCCACTGGGACGAGATGCAACATCTCATTGAACATCTGCCCAAGGACTTACAAAATAGGGCAAAACAAGTGGTTGAGGAGGGACAGGCCATCTCCAACAACCAGATCCGCTCCTCCATGGACGCTGCAGATACAGCTGCACGGACAATTAATACATCTGTAACTATCAGAAGGCATGCATGGCTCCGAACGTCTGGATTTAAACCAGAGATTCAACAAGCAGTTCTCAATATGCCTTTTAATGAAAAAGAACTGTTCGGTCCAGAAGTGGACACAGCGATTGAGAAACTCAAAAAAGACACGGACACTGCCAAAGCCATGGGCGCACTCTACTCCCCGCAGAGCAGAGGGAATTACAGCACATTCCGTAAAACGCCCTTTCGAGGGGGGTTTCGGGGTCAAAGCACACAAGCCAGCACCTCACAAGCCACACCGTCCAGTTACCAGGGACAGTATAGAGGAGGTTTTCGGGGACAATATAGAGGAGGGCAATTCCCTAGAAATAGAGGAAGATTCCAAAGCCCCAAAACCCCTACTACTAAACAGTGACTCACATGTCACTCACCCCCTCCACACAACACCAGTGGGGGGACGAATAGGTCATTATTACAAAGCATGGGAGAAAATCACTACAGACACTTGGGTTCTAGCAATTATCCAACATGGTTATTGCATAGAATTTCTACAATTCCCTCCAAACATACCACCAAAAGCACAAAATTTAACAACACACCATTCCAATCTCCTGGAGATAGAAGTGCAGGCACTATTGCAAAAAAATGCAATCGAATTAGTGCCAAACACACAAATAAACACAGGAGTTTACTCACTGTACTTTCTGATACCAAAGAAGGACAAAACACTGAGACCAATCCTAGACCTCAGAGTAGTGAACACTTTCATCAAATCAGACCACTTCCACATGGTCACACTACAAGAAGTATTGCCATTGCTAAAGCTGCACGACTACATGGCAACTTTAGACCTCAAGGATGCTTATTTCCATATACCAATACACCCATCGCACAGGAAATACCTAAGGTTTGTATTCAAAGGAATACATTACCAATTCAAGGTACTGCCTTTCGGATTAACAACCGCACCGAGAGTCTTTACCAAATGTCTAGCGGTAGTCGCAGCACACATAAGAAGGCAGCAGATACATGTGTTCCCATATCTAGACGACTGGCTAATCAAGGCCCATTCGTTAATAGAGTGCTCAAATCACACAAATCATATCATACAAACCCTCTTCAAACTAGGGTTCACCGTCAATTTCACAAAATCCAAAATTCTGCCACGCAAGGTACAACAATACCTGGGAGCCATAATAGACACATCAAAAGGAGTAGCCACTCCAAGTCCACAAAGAATTCAAAATTTCAACACCATCATACAACGCATGTATCCAACACAAAAGATACAAGCAAAGATGGTATTACAACTCCTAGGCATGATGTCATCATGCATAGCCATTGTCCCAAACGCAAGACTGCACATGAGGCCCTTACAACAATGCCTAGCATCACAGTGGTCTCAAGCACAGGGTCACCTTCAAAATCTGGTGTTAATAGACCGCCAAACTTACCTCTCGCTTCTGTGGTGGAACAACATAAATTTAAACAAGGGGCGGCCTTTCCAAGACCCAGTGCCACAATACGTAATAACAACAGATGCTTCCATGACAGGGTGGGGAGCACACCTCGATCAACACAGCATACAAGGACAATGGAACGTACATCAAACAAGACTGCATATCAATCACCTAGAACTTCTAGCAGTTTTTCAAGCACTAAAAGCTTTCCAACCAATAATAGTTCACAAATACATTCTCGTCAAAACAGACAACATGACAACAATGTATTATCTAAACAAGCAGGGGGGGACGCACTCCACGCAGTTAAGCCTGCTAGCACAAAAAATTTGGCATTGGGCAATTCACAACCAAATTCGCCTAATTGCACAGTTTATACCAGGGATACAAAATCAACTCGCAGACAATCTCTCTCGAGATCACCAACAGGTCCACGAATGGGAAATTCACCCCCAAATTCTGAACACTTATTTCAAACTCTGGGGAACACCTCAGATAGACTTGTTTGCGACAAGGGAGAACGCAAAATGCCAAAACTTCGCATCCAGATACCCACACAAACAATCCCAAGGCAATGCCCTATGGATGAACTGGTCAGGGATATTTGCTTACGCTTTTCCTCCTCTCCCTCTCCTTCCTTACCTGGTAAACAAACTCAGTCAAAGCAAACTCAAACTCATATTGATAGCACCAACTTGGGCAAGGCAACCCTGGTACACAACACTGCTAGACCTATCAGTGGTACCCTGCATCAAATTGCCCAACAGGCCACATCTGTTGACACAGCACAACCAAAAGATCAGACACCCAGATCCAGCATCGCTGAATCTAGCAATCTGGCTCCTGAAATCCTAGAATTCGGGCACTTACAACTTACCCAAGAATGTATGGAAGTCATAAAACAAGCAAGAAGGCCATCCACCAGGCACTGCTATGCAAGTAAATGGAAGAGGTTTGTTTGCTACTGCCATATTAATCAAATACAACCATTACACACAACTCCAGAACAGGTAGTGGGTTACTTGCTTCACTTACAAAAATCTAACCTAGCTTTCTCTTCCATTAAAATTCACCTTGCAGCAATATCTGCATACCTGCAAACTACCTATTCAACTTCCCTATATAAAATACCAGTCATTAAAGCATTCATGGAGGGCCTTAGGAGAATTATACCACCAAGAACACTACCTGTTCCTTCATGGAACCTAAATGTTGTCCTAACTAGACTTATGGGTCCACCTTTTGAACCCATGCACTCCTGCGACATACAGTTCCTAACCTGGAAGGTGGCATTTCTCATCGCCATTACTTCCCTAAGAAGAGTAAGCGAGATTCAGGCGTTTACTATACAGGAACCTTTTATACAACTACACAAAAATAAAGTCGTCCTAAGGACCAATCCTAAATTTTTGCCAAAGGTTATTTCACCGTTCCATCTCAATCAAACAGTGGAACTTCCAGTGTTCTTTCCACAGCCAGATACCGTAGCTGAAAGGGCACTACATACATTAGATGTCAAAAGAGCATTAATGTATTACATTGACAGAACAAAAAACATCAGAAAAACTAAACAACTCTTTATTGCATTTCAAAAACCTCACGCAGGAAACCCAATTTCAAAACAAGGTATAGCTAGATGGATAGTTAAATGCATCCAAATCTGCTACCTTAAAGCTAAACGACAGCTGCCCATTACACCAAGGGCACACTCAACCAGAAAGAAAGGTGCTACCATGGCCTTTCTAGGAAACATCCCAATGCAAGAAATATGTAAGGCAGCCACATGGTCTACGCCTCACACATTCACCAAGCACTACTGTGTAGACGTGTTATCCGCACAACAAGCCACAGTAGGTCAAGCCGTATTAAGGACATTATTTCAGACTACTTCCACTCCTACAGGCTGATCCACCGCTTTTGGGGAAATAACTGCTTACTAGTCTATGCAGAACATGCGTATCTACAGCGACAGATGCCATCGAACTGAAAATGTCACTTACCCAGTGTACATCTGTTCGTGGCATCAGTCGCAGTAGATTCGCATGTGCCCACCCGCCTCCCCGGGAGCCTGTAGCAGTTTGGAAGTTACCTTCAATTATTTATATATGTATCATCTCAACCTTAAATAGGTGCATACTTAGTCACTCCATTGCATGGGCACTATTACTACAATTCAACTCCTACCTCACCCTCTGCGGGGAAAAACAATCGAGGATAGAGTCGACGCCCATGCGCAATGGAGACAAAAGGAGGAGTCACTCGGTCCCGTGACTCGAAAGACTTCTTCGAAGAAAAACAACTTGTAACACTCCGGCCCAACACCAGATGGCGAGCTATTGCAGAACATGCGAATCTACTGCGACTGATGCCACGAACAGATGTACACTGGGTAAGTGACATTTTCATTCTCATCTGCAACACTTAGAAATGGTGCAAGTCGTACATAAAAAAAGTTAGCATTCAGTTACGCTTATTACTTTCCTATTTTTTGACTAATATTGTCTACAACACATTTCCAAAACCGTGGGTCAGGTCCAACTGGTGGGTCATAAGCCAATTATTGGTTGGTCATTAAATACCTGGTTTATGTGTAAGTAGTATTTAAAATATTTAGCCTGGTTTGTGCACCAGTGCAAAGGTGCTGAACAATGTCCCTAAGTCCAATTTTAAAATGAACCCTTGCAAGTATTCCCAAACAAGATTCAGAATGATCCTTCAAGTATTTGTTGCAGATCTTTTTTCCACTTCATTAAGCCATTTCAGCAGAGAATGTGCTCAATAGGTGTGATCGTACACTACGACACCACTTGTGTATGGCTTTCACACATTAAGAGAGAAATATAGATGTGCCCTAACTGCCAGATCTGCTGATTTTTGGATCTGGCGAGCCAAGTTTGAGTCCCGGCCTTGGCTCAGCCCTCTTTGATTCTGGGCAATCGCTTAATCTCCTGTGCTTATAATAAAACGACTGACATTGTTTAATGTATTCTGGTGCTCATGTAAAGTGCTCCAATGCCCTTTGGCTATGTTAGCACTAGATACATTTGCATAATATTTATGGCGTCCAAAATGCACCACACCTTAGACATAATCTGCTGCAGAAAGGCTTTCTCAAATTTGCTAAAATCGCTGGTCTCAATACCAAGATTTTTCAAAAGCCTTGTGATTTTAGAGAACATATGTCACAGACCAGCACTCAGCTTTGAAAAGTGTTCCATTTCCAGACTAAAGTGCAGTTCACCATCTGCCATTTTTATGGGCAGAGCAGTATCTTCGGCAAACTCCAATACTGAAGGGCAAGATCAAGGTTGTGACGTTTAACTAACAATTGCTGCTATTACATTGAAAAATCACTCCTGCCTCTTGTCCATTAAAGCCAGGTGGGTAGCAAACGTTTGTTGTTCTGAAAATTGGGTCATGGTTGTAAAACGTTTGGGAATGACTGGTCTACATTAAAATGTACAATAGCTGCACAATAATCAGTGACTATAGGGAAGACATCTTTGCCCATTTCTACCTTCCTCCAGCCGCCTTTATATAATGGTAACAGTGGACACATGATTTCCCCATTAACATATTTCTGATACAACTGTTGAAGTGTCTAGATTCCTCTTATCTGTAAAAAATCTTCATTAGGCTCTGTGCTTGCTAACATTAGACAACATATTAGAAGAATCATCAAAATAAAGATAGTAGAAATGGGAACTTAAAAGATCCTGTAGCTTAATTTTTGTAATGCTCATAATGATTAAGAGGCTGGATCACAGAAAAACACAAAATTCCATCCTCTTCCCGGAATTATTCAGAGATTCTACATCTGCACAATAGATCATCGCCTATCATAGAAATGTAAAGTGTGACAACCGTGATAAACCTCAAGATCCATTCACTGTGCCCTCATTTCTTGCCTGCGGGATTCACAGTCCTTGGATGCCCATTATTGCAGTGCTTTTGTCTCCTTTGCTTCCAGCCAATGTTCCGGCCCACCCCGTAGCCTCTGACCATTCTGCGTTGTATTCATGCCTCAAGTATTCCAAGGTTGTATCCTTTTCCTTTAACGTTTAATTTAATGTTATTTGTTTGACGGATTTTTAAAGTACAAACCTAGGACCATTGGACATGGGGATGAAGGAATCGAGTCAAGACGTCACTTGAGGGACTTTGTCCTAGACTTTTAGTCAGTAAAGGAGGACTTCACGTGTGTTGGGTTTTTGTTTACTTATTTTGTTTTGGTGAGTCTTTTGGATTTTTGCCCTACAGCCCAATTCCTAGTAGTAATTTTAGCACCAACAGATACTTTGAATGAAGAGGCAAGGTTTTTCTAATTTTATCATTAACTAAATTGTACTGCATTATATAAATATAAAATATTAAATTGTCTGATGAGGAAGTAAAGTTGATATTCTTCTGCATCCTTGTTGCTAGAAGGTAGATAATGCGATTCTGGATAACTGACATATTGCCATCCTTTTCAATGTGGAATAGTAATGTAGAGAGCTGGACATGAAAAACAGTGTTTGAAATCCAGTGCCTCTTGATGTCAAAGCAGTTGTCAATCCTAATTATGTGGGAGAGGAATCTGCCTTGAACTTCCAGAAACGAATCTGGAGGAAATATGGACAATTTACTGACCTATAGAGATAGGTGGGCATTGCAAGCAGCATAACCTATAAGATGTCTGCTCTTCTTGCACATTATGGTTTTAGAAATCTAAAATAAAAAGCATAGCAAAATATGAAGTATGCCCTAGCGATATATAAAAAAAAAACACATTGTATCAAGGTTTATTTTTTTACAGTAATATAAATAGGCTACACAGGCAAAATTCCAGTCTCAAGATGAGTAGACAGATTTCTCTACACAGGTTGAAAAGCCATGCGTTTGTACACCGCAGCTATACATCCACATGGGCTGTTTCCATTGAATTAACCGTTTTGTAGCCCAAAATGTTCCGACCAAAGGTCCAAATCATGTTATGAATATTTGGACTGCCCTTTGCCGGATATATCCCTTTTTCAAGGTATGCATATCTATCCATCCCTCAAAGTCACTCAGTGAATGGTGGCATGCCGTTGCTGAGGCAGTGATGTGCAATGTCCCCTTTTGCCAATAGACACTACATACCAGTCAGTTTAGGGATGTAATGTGTACTTTCCTAGTCAGACTCTATTCACAGTAGGCCCGTTTTAGAGGATCATTCTACCTGGTATCCCAACAGTTGTGCCTGAGTTAATTAAGCTAAATGCAAGATTTAACATATATCGTAGCAGTTCCATGAAGTGGAATTAATTACATCCTTCACTCTTAAATGTTGCTTCCTTCACTCTTACATGTGGGACAGTTGACGATTGGGACTTCCCCCAACTTTACGAAAAGTGTTGGTGCATAGTAGTATCTTGAAGGAATTTAAACTCAATGAAACTAATATGGACTGAGATTGGGGGCTCTTGGAGAGACATTTAAGCGTCTGCTCACTCTTCTTTGTCAGTAACTTCCTCACCACCTCCTCCCATTGGGTCCTTAGTGCCATGAATGTATCAGATGTGTTAATTATAAGAGTGTGCCATATCCACAATATCCTGCATCCACAAACTGGCTCCATTGTGGACTAACTCAGGATGTTATCATAGTTTAATGTGATACTTCTCTAAGGCATTCGTCAGTTGAAGCGATCTAAAGAAATGGGATAGTTGAAATTCTAATTCTTCTGAAAGTGCTTCAAAAGATTTAAGATGGTCCTGCTCCCAAACATCTCCTTGTTTTAAGATCTCAATAAGACCCTGTTTGCTCTACCACAGTTGTGTTTCACACAGTAGTATGGCTTTCAGATGAATCCAGCTCTGTGGCTGCTACCAGATGCACAATACTAATTTACTTGGTGCTAGGAAGGAAGTTTAAAGAAAGTCTTTTAGTGTGCATCCGTCATGTAAGGTTTATTCTAGATGAATTGCTGGATTGTCCGTAGAAGACTGTCATTTATATTTTGGTAACTGGGTGGTCCAGTAATATAGCGCATGTCAGTCTTGCAAAGATGTCCTCGTATGGTGACTGGATATATTTATCCACAAGATCCTAGACCCCCCTTTTCCCCACACAGAACAGAGTGGGTAGCGGCTCTGACTGAGGTGTAAACTTGATCTGGGCTATTGTATGAGTAGTTCTGAAGGATGCAGAGGAACCTCGGAATCGAGATCCTTTTAAAAAGCGCCTCTTGTCCCAATATAGAGATTGGTAGGGCATATCAAGTCCCAATGTCCCTGTAAATCCAATGGAGTGGGAACTATGTTTAGTTCCCAGCAAGTCTTCAGATATGTAGAAATGTGCATTCATAAGTGTTTAAAACCCTGAGTTTATAACAGCACCTGCTGCTCGCTTAAAGACTCCACATCCCATCCTCTAATCTATACCAAAATGGATTTGTCCCACTTCACAGTCTGGATGGAGCCTTTCCATAGAGCTCTGAAAAAGTCAGCAGCCTTTTGCCTGTCTATCTTTGATATTGGAGATAGAGGAGTTTGTCACCTACATATAAAATAAATACCCAATCATTAAATCCATGGTTTCATGGAAGCCCTATACCAGGGCATCTTTCCTAATCCAGGCTACCAGCGAGTGTCCCATAGAGTTTTAACTAACTTAGTTGCTAAAGTCCTGCAGCAAATACCAACTATTCTGAGTGACCACCCCGTATTTTAACCTTTTGCAGGCCCCTATATTATGACTGGCTTTAGAACTCTGTGCTTTTTACCTCTGCTAATCAGTAGTGAAGAACTGATTAAATGTGGCATGTTCTTGATTGGTATAATTAATTTACCTAGAAGTCCTGAGTAGAAGAGGTACCCAGGACCTGGAAGCTAAATGCCTCTAGTGAACTGCAGCACCTATTGTGTCATCCACTACAATGGTAGGTCAGACATGGCTTCAGGCCTATCATGTGTAGCTTGACTGTAGCAGTGTAAAAACTACAGTTCGACCCATCAAAATAAAGTATTTTAGCAGATGAAATCCTCAATTTTATTTATGAATAAGTCACCGCAATGTAGACCTTTTAGTCCACAAGACAGTTTGCATGGTATTTAGAAATTGGGCAAGTAGAAGTGTAATGTTTCAGTGACTTGCCCCTAAATGATATTTTTCACTATGGAAGGCCGATATGTCTTATTCCTTTGTAGAAAACAGGAGTGCAGATTAAAAATCCAAGTCAACAAATGTTTAATAATAATAGTTAAACTGATTATATTCCAGTCTGAGGTTTCTAGACACTCTTAAGGGATGGTTTATCTAATGGCACGTGTCCTGGCCATAGGGTGACAGAATATATTGTGATAATAGTGCATTATATAGTAATGTAACTGTTTCCTACCACAGCTATGTTTAATTAGAAGCTGTAGTACCTCAGATTTCTGTGGCTCTTTTTGGTCGGGTAAATTGCGTGTCAAGAACTAACCTGGTCCTATATCATAAGTGTCCCTGATATCATCAAGTGTGTTTCATGCCATGTTCAGGCATATCGCCTATGGATTTCAAGCCATCCCTAGCGAATATACTTTTAAATTCACAAAGAATTGTGGCACATGTGGGAGGTTGCCTCTTCAGCTGTACATATTTATTCCATTAATATTTGACCACCTGTACCAGTTTATTCATTTTGGATCTTGCGATTGCTGCTCTAATTAACCAGTCTATGATAGGCAGTCTCTAGCTCCAGTAGGAAATAGTCTCACTCTGGGAGTGCTACTCAGCCTTTCTTTAACCACTGCAACTGAACTCCTCCATAATGTAATTTATAGTTGAGAGAACCCACACTACCCTCATGTAGGGGTATTTGTGTTTTGTGGAATGCCACTCTTTTCTACCAGTTCCCCGGTATTAGGATGGAAAGGGCATCACACAATTCTCCAATTAATGCCTTAGTTATCTTTACTGGTAGTGCTGCAAAGATATGTAGCAATATGGGTAAAACTAGCATCTTGTATATCGCCACCCTCCCCATTAGTGAAAGATGGAGACTGATTGTAGGAAAATGGCTCCTTGTTGCAGTTACCCCCACTTTTTGCCTGATATTGATGCTGACCTGACTGAGAAGTGTGCTGGGACCCTGTTACCCATGCCCCAGCAGCAGTGTTCTTTCACTACAAATGTACCCTTGTTTCCACGATTGGCCTACCCCTGGCACACAGATAAGTCCCTTGTAAAAGGTACCAGTGGTACCAAGGGCCCTGTGACCAGGGAAGGTCTCTAAGGGCTGCAGCATGTGTTGTGCCAGCCTAAGGGACCCCTCTCCTAACACATGCACACTGCCATTGCAGATTGTGTGTGTTGGTGGGGAGAAAAAGGCAAAGTCAACATGGCATCTCCCTCAGGACGCACACAAAATACTGCCTGTGGCATAGGTAAGTCACCCCTCTAGCAGGCCTTAAAGCCTTAAGGCAGGGTGCACTATACCACAGGTGAGGGCATAGCTGCATGAGCAATATGCCCCTACAGTGTCTAAGTCAATTCTTAGACATTGTAAGGAGAGTGTGGCCATATTAAGTATATGGTCTGGGAGTTTGTCAAAACGAACTCCACAGCTCCATAATGGCTACAATGAATACTGAGAAGTTTGATATCAAGCTTCTCAGAGTAATAAACCCACACTGATGCCAGTGCTGGATTTATTTAAAAAATACACACAGAGGGCACCTTAGTTTCTGACTCCCTGGGGTGAGAGCCTTTATGCCCTCTGAGGCCAGAAACAAAGCCTGCACTGGGTGTAGGTGCTTCACACCTCCCCGTGCAGGAACTGTACACCTAGCAGTGAGCCTCAAAGGCTCAGGCTTCATGTTACAATGCCCCAGGGCACTCCAGCTAGTGGAGATGCCTGCCCCCAGGACACAGCCCCCACTGTGGCAGCAAGTCTGGGGAAATAATGAGAAAAACAAGGAGGAGTCACCCCTTCAGCCAGGTGCACCACTAAGGTGACAGAGCTGAAGAGAACCCCTTGTTGGAAAATCCTCCATCTTGTTTTAAAGGATTTGGCCCAATAGGGATAGGGATGTTATCTCCTCCCTAGAGTGAGTGGGCAAAAGGAGGGTGTAGCCACCCTTAGAGACAGTAGCCATGGACTACTGCCCTCTAACCCTACAAACGTCCCTAAATGTTGTATTTTAGGGCTCCCTAAACCAAAAGATTTAGATTTTCTGCTGACCTGAACAAGAAGGACTGCTGACCTGAAAGCCCGCAGAGACAACAGAGACAACAACTGACTTGGCCTACTGGCCTGTCTCCAGGCTCAAAGGACCTGCAACAATGACTCATCCAGCGGGACTAGCGACCTCTGCCGACTCAGAGGACTGCCCTGCAACCCAAAGGACCAAGAAACTTCAGAGGACAGCGTCTCTATCTAAACAACCAAGAAGCAACCAACTTTAAAGAGACTCCAGCCTCACTACGGAAGCGTGAGTCCTCAACACTCTGCACCCGACGCCCCCAGCTTGTGTCCAGATGAACCAGCACTGCGAGAGGACCCCCAGGTGACTCCAACGACATGGACACCCTGAGACGACCTCCCTGCAACCCCACAGCGACGCCTGCTGAGAGAATCCAGCGGCTCCCCCTGACCGTGACTGCCCGGTAACAAAGAACTCAATGCCTAGAAGAAGCACTGCACCCGCAGCCCCCAGGCTTGAGAGAAACCAGCTACCGGTGCAAACGAGACCAGCAGGAGGCCCTCATCGTTGCCCAGTCAGTAGCTGGTCCGAGAAGCCCCCCCTGTGCCCTGCCTGCATCGCCAGAGTGACCCCCGGGTCTCTCCATTGATTTCTATCTAAAACCCGATGCCTACTTTGCACACTGCACCCGGCCGCCCCTGTGCCACTGAGGATATATTTTGTGTGCCTGCTTGTGAGCCCCCCCCCCCGTCCATTGCTCTACAAAACCCCCCTGGTCTGCTCCCCGAGGATGCAGGTACCTACCTGCTAGTAGGCTGGAACTGGAGCACCCCTAGTCTCCATAGGCACCTATGTTATTTGGGCCCTGCTTTGACCTCTGCATCTGACCGACCCTGTGTTGCTGGTGCTGGGTGTTTGGGGTTGACTTGATCCCCCTGCCTATGCCCCGGAGACTGAACGTGTAAGTGATTTACTTACCTGCTAAACTAACTTGTACTTACCTCCCCTCAGGAACTGTTGATTTTTGCAGTGTCCACTTTTAAAATAGCTTATTGCCATTTTTGCCAAAACTGTGTACATTACTGTTTTAATTCAAAGTTCAATAATGACCTATGCCAAGTACCTTACAATTTATATATTTACTTGAATTCTGAATCTTGTGGTTCTAAAATAATTTAAGAAAATAATATTTTTCTATATAAAAACCTATTGGCCTGGAGAGTGTGTGTTCCCATTTATTGCCTGTGTGTGTACGACAAATGCTTAACACTACCATCTTATAAGCCTACTGCTCAACCACACCACCACAAAATAGAGCATTAGTATTATCTAATTTTTCCCCTATCAACCTCTACAGGGAACCCTTCGACTCTGTTGTGCGCACTATCTCTCACTTTGAGATAGTGTATACAGAGCCAGCTTCCTACACAGATCCAGAACATAAAGGATTGCTTTGTTATGGTTATTACCCTTTCCAAATAACCTTCTGTAAGGTGTTCGTCTGTGTAATAAATGTACTTCCACGTACTTGAAAGTATCAAACTTCCCTTCCAATCTAGAGATAAGTACCACCCTACACTCTACCTTTGTCAGATGTCTTAGCTGGAATATGCAAGGCTTACCCTAATTTATTTTCATACCTGAAATATCTCCAAATTTGTCCACCAAATTCATCACCACTATTAAATTTGCTCGTGCCTTCCACTGATAAATGAGAGCATCATCTGCGTACAAGAAGCTAATGTGCTATACGTCGGGCATCCTTCTTCCTCAGTCTCAACTTTTCTGACTTAGAAAGCAAACCAATGGTTCCATGTCCATTACAAAGATGATGTACAATAGCTGGCGTCCTTTATCTCAAATATAAATATTTGCAGGATTAGATTTAGAGATCACCTTGCCTGTTCACACTGTTGCTAGCGACTCCTTGTAGAGCAGCTGTACTCATCTTCTAAATTCATATCCTAGGCCTGTGTTTTTTTTATTTCATTATTTTTTTAAGTAGCATCATTAAGTATGGCAATCTAAGGGTATCCAAGGCCTTCTCTATCTCAATAGATAATCCTGGTTCAATAAAGGCAAAGGTTGATAGGAACATAGTTAAGAGTTGGGCAGAACTCGTGGCACTTTTCTCATTGGCCCTGGCAGTTTCCCTAGCAGTTATGCATTTTCTTACCTCTGTAAACGCGTCAGGACAGCTTACTGAGCCTGCTGCCAGTCGGCTGCCTTTGGGAGCTGCAACTGCTTTTGTTGGCTCTCCCAACTGCTGTGAGGATCACCTCGGACTCCCCTCTAGAGGTCGAGTCCCCTGGGCCTTGCTGGTCCTCTTCAGTCTTGCAGCTCTTCTTTTGCTCCTCTTGCCTTTGCCAAGGCTTGTTGGCAATTCTCCTGCACCACTGACCACCTGCGACCCGACAACCGATGTGGGACACCATCTGCACCACTCCAAGGACTCCTCTTCAGTTCCTGTGCTGCACAGCTGGTCGTCTTCTTCTCCCGTCGACCTGATTCTTCATCCACAGAAGGGTGGGTAGTGACTCCTGTCACGACCGGACATTCCATCACCAACTGGACTCTGTCCCCTTCTCTTGCAGGTTCTCTTCTGCCAGAATCCACTTTTGGTTTCTTCCAGTCTAGTCCGGGTCTTGCAAAATCCTTTTTCCAAGTCCTCCTGTTAGTCCTTGGGGAAACCAGGTACTTACCTCTGCTCTCCTTGTCGCCATGGGTGGCTCAGGTACTCACCTCTTGGGGTCCCTAGTTCTTCCAGCTCCCCTCTATCAACTCCACATCCTTGGGTGTGGGACTGTATCTTGCATTCCACTTTCTTAGTATATGGTTTGGACCTCCCCTAGGGCCCTCACTATTTTGTCTGACTATTGCTTGTTCTTTCTATGCTAATTTATGATTACTATTGTGTATATAATTGGTGTGTACTTACATTCAGTCAGGGGGAACTGCCTATAAGTATTCTAGTGTTGTATTACTATAATAAAGTACCTTTATTAAACAGTGTGGTTCTTTCATGTTTTATAAGTTGCTGTGTAACTATAGTGGTATTGCATAAGCACAAGCTTTGCATGTCTCCTAGATAAGTCTTGACTGCTCATCTACAGGTACCACGAGAGAGTCCTTGCTTCCTAGACGCTGGCTATACTTCACTAATAGGGGATACCCGGACCTGGTATAGGGTGATAACACCATAGGTGTCCACCACACACCAGGACAGCTTCCTACAAATGGTAGATTGAATGATTGTCATACTTTTGTTAAGTAAGTAATTTTGCCCTAGTTTGCCTGGTTTTCGGGGCTACACACCTTGGTAATGATGAAAGGTATGATGTATTTCTTCTCTCTCATATTTCTAGGATCAAGAAATTCTAGCTTGGGATCTGCGACAACCAGGTCAAGTGCTCTTTTCCATGATGCGGAGTGTGACCACCAACCAGAGAATGTACTTCGACTTGGAAATGTGAGTTGCTGGCGTTCTGTTATGTCATTTATCCGAAACCTGAACACTGCCAAAAGATTTCTCTCTTGGTGCAATTATGTGCCCTAATTATTGTATTCTTTGTCTCTGGAATGGATTGGAGAAGGTGAAGAGGAAATATTGGGTTGTTCTTATGCGGAAAACAACCCAGATATAGGCTGTTCCAGAGTTTGGGAACCTGAAATGGAAAAGGCCTGACCAAGTAGTCCACAATCCGAAAGTGGTTGAACAGGAACAATTGATTAAGGCAGAATTGGAGGTATCTTCTGAGGTTGTCCTTGACACTTAAGACACTGACCGTGGCCTTCACTTGGAGACGGTTGGAAGTTTGACAGCCATGAAGGAATGATGTCTCTTTTCTTAGCTGCCTGGTGAGACTACTGGCATCATTCTGCATAAGCTCTAGATGGACTTTAGGTTTCCTTACACTGTATGTCCAGGCAGTCTGACGTTGAAAGGCTGGGTTGAGTGTAACTATTTTCCGTACAAGCTTTTCATTTTCAGTTACTGCCATGTAAATTGTATACAACTGATCAGAAACCTGAGGTTTTAAAGGTCCACCTTTACTGTGTAAACATGTGGCACAAAGAGGAACATCTGTGGTATAGTCTGCAATTTGCTTTCAAGATACTTCCCACATTTATATATTACAGAAAAAAATGTTTTAGTAAATTTGGCAGTATTAGTGATACCCTCTGTTTTTTCAAAATGGTCATTAGTACTTCAGCCACTCTCTGTGGATGCCCTTTGTTATGTTGGTCACCTCTTCTGCAGAGAAAATCTACTTTTCTTTCTTTCTGGTTTACTGTCCTCTCCACCAGGGACCACCAAGGGTTAAGCATTTCAGTTGCACTCTGATTGTTTAAATTCTCTCTGGTGCTGCACATAACACCCAGCAATACAATACCTTTTTTAATATTGTGATAGTGGTTAGCGAAACATCTTCCTTTAAGACTTGGTATGCAAACGTTTTCCAAAACAATTATTAAAACAATAATTGAGTGCCACCCATCACCATCCCTATTCACATTGGGGGCAGTGATGTCTATAAGGACATCTTAGTGGCAGATATACTTTCTACAGGATCTGTTTCATATAACCTTAATAGGCATGTGGCAGATAGGCTCTTGAGGCACCTAAGTACGTGGTTTGCACAATAGACAAGGCACCCCCCAATATTAATTGGGTACCAAATCATAATGAAAGAAGGTGTCATTCAAAGCTGGTCAGATTTGTAGTGGAGTGGAGGATGTAGTAGTTGGTGGCTAGGTGGCATCTGTGGCATGGAGTTGGAGAGAAAAATGGATGAGCTGGTTGGCCGATGAGCCTGCCATTTGTTATCATGTTTAAGATGTTATTGGACTAATTCAGATTCAGTGAATTTAGGTTGAAGTTGTATTTACTGGATGAAACTGAAATGCACATTTAAGTCTCTAATGGGCTTTTTGAAGTTGTTATAAAAACACAGGCTGACTAGTGAGATGCTTTGTATGACTTCATGGGGATAGGAGGGGATTTATGTTGTACATTATTAGAAATCTGCTTTTGTTGGCTCTTCAAAGTACTAAAGGTCAGGATGGGTTGAGAGGGAGGGCTGAAGTGTGACAATGGAACAAGTTGGCTGCTGCTTTCGTGTGTCCAATTCCAACACCTGGGTGTAGAAGTGGCATTTAGCCACTCCCACACACAGTACAACAGGGTAATCAATGTCATAGAGCCATGGTAATACACTTACAGTATGTTGTCAGAGCACTCCCAGATCCCTGTTCACAATTATGTAAGCCTGTCCATTTGGCAGAGACTGAAGGTCTGTGTTGGACAGTTGCAAACCAAATCATATCACCTCTAAATGGTGCCTCCTGTTGATATATCCAGCTCTCACCGTTGTCTGCGGTGATGAGTGTGTTAAATGATCATGACCATGAAGGAGGATTGGTGTGATGCACAATGATAACACTGCAAAGAATACAACCATATACACTTTTACTCAACACAGATGCAGGCAACACTGCAGAAATAGACTTCTTTGACTGAATATACAAAATGGTGGAAGGCTAGTCTGCAATTAGAATCAAAGCTTGAAATGTCTTAAAACCGCAACTCTGATGTGACCGATTAAAGTAATGTAATGAAAAATGTGGCGTACAGTATGATATTAAAAGGACTGACCATCATTTGTGACTTAATTCAGTCTATGAAAACAAATGCAGAGACATCTTTCATACAGATATTGCTGCTTTTCAGTAAAAGTGTGTTTGGTCTTCAAGTGAATGAGACTAAGTGTAGTGTCTACGAATAGCAATCTGGAGGATATTCCCTAGTTTGAGAATTAAGAAGTCTAAAAAGCACAACCTTAAGATTCAGAGACTGACCAATTATGTAGAAGAATTAGAACATGCCAAGAGATTAGGCAATATCAGGAATTTTAGCCTCCTGGAGGGTTGTGAGAAAGGTGTCAATAAATGCAAAACATCTTTTAGAAGCTTGTCTCAAATGTGATGAGTACAAATATGCCTAGAGACTTTAACATTGAGAGAGTACATACAGTGCCCCTATATTAGATTAAAGATAGTACATGCTTCTGAGATCATTAGGCTTCCTTCACTCCACCTTGATTCTTCAGAGGGCCAAGAAGAACCCCAACATTTAAACGACAAAGTAGAAAAGAAGAAAGAGGTTCTGGATCTTTGATCATAGATGAGCAAATGTATATATGATGGTTTTAAGGACCTTCCAGAACTCTGATCACATTCCAAGGGAAGTCCCAGACTTATGGTGATACCAATGCAACGTTTTATGCCAAGTCCATCAAGATCATAACAAAGACATGAACATGTGAGCACTGTTATTGGTGAAAGTTTGCAAGTCTGACTTGGTTGGTAATCTTAATATTATAATCCCACTTTTGTGGCACCAGCAGTTTTTATTTTTTTTTAATAGAAATCTGCTTAGTTTGTGCTTGTCGTATGATTAGCTTGAACAAGAGGCCTTAACAGTTACAACTATACGATGGGATGATGATGATGATGATGATGATGATGATGTGAGCAACAGTGGGTAAAAAAAAAGCGTCTAGTAAAGCTATATGGTGTGAGATTGATGCTGAGGAAAGTTCCTGAGGAACAATGGGTCCTTACTGTGTGTGTGTGTATTTTTTTTTTTTTGTGTCTGTCTCTGTCTCTTGGTATCGTAATCTATAGTCCCACACTTGATTGTCCATCTTTTTTGGGAAGCGATTAAAAAGCAATTTCTTCCTTCACGCTTAATTCAAGACTTGGGTGAGTGAGGAGTTTTAGCAGGTGTTAGACTAAAGACTGGATAGGCAGTGCAGTTGAGGTTTAATGCTAAACCCTCCAACACTTTTAAAGCAGTCCGGTCCAAGTGTGACACCTGGTTATAGAGGACCGTTGGAGACTTCAGATTCCCACTGTTTGAATTTACATTTTTAGTCCTTACTTTGCCAGTTCTGACTTATGATTGGGCACTACCCCTCAAGTAACTCAAGTTGAAAACGCTACAAGGAGCTGATTTGGATTGTTTGAACTCACCCTGAACTTTGGCAGAACAATCCACAAGGGTAAATTGTGGCATTTGAATACAGAATGTAAATTTGCTAACTATTGTGAAGGAAAGTTTCAATTCTGTTAAGGACACGGAGGCGAGGATTATGCATTTCCCATTTCCATTTATTTAACTCAGCAACCAATAGACAGCTTATATAACCATTAACAAGAAAAGACTGCAAATCCCATGAATCTTTCTAAGTTCAACAGTATCCATGAATAGCAATGCACACAGTGCTTTAAATTCATCCACCAAGGAAAAGCACTTCCTCTTTCTTCAGTGCCCAGCAGCCACATACAGCTTTTCCTTTGTGAATGTTAGTTCTGTGGTATTTCATGGCGATTACTATTCATTTGTGATTAATGATTAATCTCAAATGATAATCCTGTAGCTTTATTAATGCAGAAGTGAAACTGTGTGCTAAAATTCTCACACATAGACTAATCAATAAATTACTATCATTGATTAGTTAATGACAGTGTGGATTTATGAAAGGTAGACTTTCGAGTGACAACGCTATGTTCTTCAACCATATAATAAATTTCACAGAGAGGACAGTTATCCTATCTACTGCAGTGGCCCTGGATGCCGAGAAGGCTTCTGATAGTCTCTTAGCCTTTGACTAATCCTGAACATATTGACTCTATCGTAATCCTTTTGCATTTATTAAGTCTAATTGCCTTAAGCCAACTGAGCCAAGCATGTCCTTTGCCCCTTTTTTATTTTAATTGCACTAAAACAACTTATTGAAGCTTCAAATAATTTCACAGTTTGAGGAAATAAAGTTGGCACAGCTACTATAAAAGTACTACATATGTCAATATTATCTTTAGTCTTCTGAATCATACTGTAACTTAAGTGTACTTTCAAGAAAGCAAATTGGTATGTGCTTTCCCCTTATTAGAAGGGGTAAAAGTGTGTCTTTAGAAAGCTGATGCTTCCTCCCCCTCCTTGATAGGTACAACAAAAAAAGAACTGACCACTAGATTTGGAAAATCCGGAGCGGAACATAGTTGATGATAAATCATTGTTGAATATTTTAATACTCCCTTTAGTTTTAGGATATCCTCCATGTAACCTAATCTACATATTTGCTAAACTACAAAACACCTTTAACACCATGCAAATTATGTAATCGGAATCCTCAAGAGTGATGTTTACTGCCATTATGATAAGAATGACATTTTACTAACTATTTTATGAATCATGCAAAATATGACGCTATTGATATGCGGAATGGGTTAGCTTTGGGGGTGCTTGCTAACCCCACCTTGGATTTCTCAGATAAGAGTAGCATTTAAACCTGTTTTGTGTTACTGGAAAAGGAAAGTAGGTTATCTTTGGTGTGCTATATTCGCAGATATGATTTAGATAAGAATGTCTCCTTTAATTTTCAAATGAGATTTGCCTAATTTTGGGATAAATTTGATTGTTATTATAACTTGTAAACCTCAGGAATAGGTGTCGACCTGTTACAGATTCCCTTACTATTTCCCCTGTATAGGCTATTTAATTGGAAACTGATCTTCACAGAGATGGCTTTCAACATTACTCTAGAATATTTGTGATTTGATTAAGATTTTGCTGTTGTAAGGCTTGGTTGGTGTTCCTTCTTTTTTCTTCATTCTTAAACTCTTCTTTGCTGGTTTCTTTCTGAGCTGTACTTTCTATTTCTCTTTGTAATTTGCTCTTACATTCGATACAACTCTGCAAATCTGTGACATGAATACACCAATGTATTTGGTTTAGCAACGTGGTTAGATAGTGTTCATATACGAGGAAAGTCCCTCTGTCTCTTGTGTCTAAGATTAGATGCAATGTTTGGACATTATACACATTCCATACGTGTTTTTCCTGCATATGTAGTATGAAAGGACGTTGCACTTTGGACAATGTAACATTTTTTTCATTTGAGAAGAGATACCTTTTGTAAAATGCAATTAAATATTGGAAATTTTGATTGAACAGAAAATGCCTCCATATTTGTACAATCTCCTTGTTGCGGTGATATTTGCTCTCATATTGTCTTTTGTTTGTTCTTTTTAGGTCGAGCGCAAGCGCTCTGGCCTATTATAATCTATCGGTGGGATTTTAACCACGCCCACCACACGCCCGTCACTATCACTCGTACATGGGCTTGCCTTTCAAAAATCCTCTGGTATCATTGGTAAATGCTTTACGTTTGTCAGTCCTTGGGCGGTTTTGTTACCGCCTTGGCCATCGTCCCTGTTACGTGGATAATTGCACTTTTCCCAATACGTTTGCCTGCCAACGAACTTCTTTTTCCTTTTGTGTCTCTCGTTCGCGCTCATGCTCATGGCAGCTGCGCCGCTTTGAATCGGTTGCTTATGTCAACTATTTTACTTTTAATTTTCAATTTATGTAGCAAGAAAAGTCCAGTTAAGAATTTACAATGCTAATAGCTCTAAATCGAGCAAACACAAGACCCATTGCATATGCTTGTTTGCTTTTGGTTCACTTTTAACATTTCAGTAAAATGAACTGAATAAAATAAGAAGTGTTAAAAAAAATCAGTGTTAATAGTGGGGATATTGGACCAAAGTATTTCAGTTGTTGTTTTGAAGTCCATGTTTAACACACCAAAATTGCCCAGCGCCTCTGAAGGATGCAGACTGGATCAGTGTCTTTGGGGTGGTTTTAAGGAAGGAGCCAAATAGAGCAGCGTTGGTGTGCCGAAGCCCATGCCCCAACCTTTTGCCATCAATTCCCAGTGCAGGCTGGAGGCACTTGCTTTTTTGCCCCCATTTGTGTTTGCTGTGGTGTAGTGGGTTCCTATACCCCTTAGAGGGAGGGGGCATGAAGATTGGGGATGCTGCGTAGTTTGTGTGGTGCGCAGCACCCTGATGATAAAGGCGTAATTTCTTTAAAGGGGATATTTCATGTACCTTGTTGCTCTGCTGACAATGTTCATAAAACCCAAACACTATGTTGGAGCCCAACAGCCATGCATTCACTGCCACTTTCCCTTTCCTGTAGGAGTGGCCAATATCTTGTGAGCGGCAATACAGAAGGTGTTGTGTCAGTTTGGGACACCACGTTGCCTCCTACCGGCAACGAATATCCTATCTTGGAACCTGTGCTTCAGTTCCACGCACACCAAGACTGTGTCAACGGAATCAGGTAAGCAACTTGCTCCATTATATTTCACCTGGCCCTGCAGTATGGGTGTGATGATGAAGATAAGAGACCGGACATCATGCATCTGCCCTATTGACTGTGCTCTTCCTAAATGTTGCCCTGGAGGGAAATACTGTGATCTCGGGATGTTTTGTAGGTATTCCTTATGTTATTTGCAGGTTCCACTCCACTTTGAACTATTCACAAGTATATAGAAACCTTGCACAGAGATATCATATTGTTCTAAAGATTGACTACAGAGTCTGACCCTCTTTTTTTCTACTATGTGAGGCTGACTTCTTTACTTGTATTTCAACTGTTATCAATGCGATGGTGCTTAAGTTTAATTGATTATACGTTTTATATTCATAAGAATCATTGCTTCCCTGATAATAAATACTGTCTTTCTAGAGCAGTAAAGATGAAAGAGGTAAGAATGCGAATCTACATTTGGACAGCATAATATCGAGTAAAAAATATTATAGATAAATGTTTATACTAATTAGTTTTTCTCTCCATAAAATTGGAATTACTGTATAATAGTGAGTCTGCGCGTAAGTTGAGTGGTTTTATTGTCAAAGCTAGCCAGGCACATGTTCAGAGTAATAAAAGTGCCTGTTAAAAAAAAGTATGTTTTCAACTCTACATTATATGTCTAGAGTCGTGAGGCCTCGTAAGAAAAAAACCACGTACACATGAAAGCATGCCCGCCATAAGCGTTGTAAGCAGGTGCACAGTGCAATATTATGGGGAAACTGGGCTTCTCCGCAGATGCGCCCCGCACTTTTTGTCCCCTTTAAAACCGGTAGATGCTGATGTTCGACTCTTGTAGTGCACCTAGGCCTGCTAACTAGACCTCAAAGACGTCTGATTGATTTACAGCTGAAAGGACTTTAGCACCCCTGTGAGAAGTAAATGGTACCCCTGGTACCTGGGCATGGGTACTAAAGAGGGTCCCTAAGGGTAGTAGCTTATCTTATGCCACCCTAAGAGATCTACACACAAATTGCATTCAGCCTGCCACTGCAGACTGCGTGTCAGTGTGCAAACCCTGAGTGAAAACACAACATAGCGCGCACACATTGTGTGCCATGCCTTAATCACTATGTGCGTTATATGTAAGTCTCCCCTACAGCAGGCCTCAATAGCCCTCAGGCAGGGTGCATTATTATACATTTGAGGATATATCTGCATGAGCAGATATGCCCCTGTGATGTCTAGTTCCATTGCTAGACAATGCAAGTGACCGGGTAACCATCTTAAAGCATGTACTGGACACTTATCAGCACGAGTGACCCAGCTACATGAAGGCTGCACTGGAAATAGTGGTGTTTAGTATCAAACACCTCGTCTTAATAAATCCATACTAATGCCAGTATAGGTTTTATTATGACATGCACCCAGAGGGTACCCTAGAGGTGCCCCTGAAACCTATGAGTCCTCTAGTATGCTCCATGACTGATGTCGACCAGCCTGCTACCACAGACGCGTTTCGGACCCCCTGGAGATGAGAGCCTCTACTCTACGAGGTCAGAAACAGTGCCTGCTCCAGCAGGAGGTGTTACCACCTCTACCAGCAGGATGGCTAGTAAATCTGCATACCAAGGCAGGGACTTGTTGCTACTCCTGTGGGCCACTAGAGCCTAGCATAACTAACAGTGGTGAGTGGGGGGGTCCTCCTCCATCACCGGTGCTGCATGGTGGCCCATGTGCTTGGTAGAGCCGCTGCCAAGTTTCATTAAAGTGGAGCACTAAAGTGGCGGACACACTGAGACTTGGGCGGGGTACATGGCTCTTGGTGGCTGGGGACTGCCTGCTGTGCTCTCTTTCAATTATCCTCAAGTTTATTACTGGTGCTGTCTTACTGGACTGCTGTCACCCCAGGACTACTGGTCATTACTGAACTGTCATTAGCTGCACAAAAAATGCACGGTCATACTCCCAGTGGACTCCCGAATTATCACAGTGAAGTGGTTCAGAGGGCTCCCCTACTCATACACAAGAAGACTGTATCCCGCTCACCAATATCAAACCCACCCAGATAAGTTAGATATGATACTGTAGGAAAGTACCATCTGGCCTGGCATGTTACCCCCATTTTTAATTGTGTGTCAGTTTGTTTTTGCCTGTCTCACTGGGATCCTGCTTGACTGTGTCACTGAGGCTCTGCTAACCAGAACCTCAGTGCTTATGCTCTCTCTGCCTTTAAAATTGTCACTGTAGGCTAGTGACCATTTTTTACCAATTCTGATTGGCACACTGGAACACCCTTATAATTCCCTGGTATATGGTACCTAGGTACCCAGGGTATTGGGGTTCCAGGAGATCCCTATGGGCTGCAGCATTTCTTTACCCATAGGGAGCTCAGACAATTCTTACACAGGACTGCCAATGCAGCCTGAGTGAAATAACGTCCACGTTATTTCACAGCCATTTTACACTGCACTTAAGTAACTTATAAGTCACCTATATGTCTAACCCTCACTTGGTGAAGGTTAGGTGCAAAGTTACTAAGTGTGAGGGCACCCTGGCACTAGCCAAGGTGCCCCCACATGGTTCAGGGCAATTTCCCCAGACTTTGTGAGTGCGGGGACACCATTACACGCGTGCACTACATATAGGTCAATACCTAAATGTAGCTTCACAATGGTAAATCCGAATATGGCCATGTAACATGTCTAAGATCATGGAGTTGTCCCCCCATGCCAAATCTGGTATTGGGGTGCCAATCCCATGCATCCCGGGGGCTCCAGCATGGACTCCGGGTACTGCCAAACCAGCTCTCTGGGGTTTTCACTGCAGCTACTGCTGCTGCCAACCCACAGACAGGCTTCTGCCCTCCTGGGGTCTGGGCAGCCAAGTCCCAGGAAGGCAGAACAAAGATTTTTCTCTGAGTAGCCTCCCCAGCCTCTGGAAATGCTTTGAAGGGCACAGATGGCGCCCTCCTTGCATTAGCTAGTCTACACCGGTTCAGGATCCCCCAGCCTCTGCTCTGGCGCGAAACTGGACAAAGGAAAGGGGAGTGACCACTCCCCTGTCCATCAGCACCCCAGGGGTGGTGCCCAGAGCTCCTCCAGTGTGTCCCAGACCTCTGCCATTTTGAATGCAGTGGTGTGAGGGCACAATGGAGGCCTCTGAGTGGCCAGTGCCAGCAAGTGACGTCAGAGACCCCTCCTGATAGGTGCTTACCTGACTAGGTGGCCAATCCTCTTCTGAGGGCTATTTAGGGTCTCTCCTGTGGGCTTCTCTTCAGATAACGAATGCAAGAGCTCAGCAAAGTTCCTCTGCATCTCCCCCTTCGACTTTTGCCAAGGATTGACCGCTGACTGCTCCAGGACGCCTGCAAAAATTCAACAAAGTAGCAAGAAGACTACCAGCGACATTGTAGCGCTTAATCCTGCCGGCTTTCTCAACCGGCTGCCTTCACCCTGCACTGGAAGCCAAGAAGAAATCTCCTGTGGGTCGATGGAGTCTTCCCCCTTCCAACGCAGGCACCAAACTTCTGCTTCACCGGTCCTCTGGGTCCCCCCTCATCGTGACGAGCGTGGTCCCTGGAACTCAGGAGCTGGATCCAAGGGACCCCAACAGTCCAGTGGTTCATCTGTATAAATTTGGTGGAGGTAAGTCCTTGCCTCCCCACGCCAGACAGTAATCCTGTGTACCGCATGAACTGCAGCTGCTAAGGCTTCTGTGCACTTTTGCAAGGAATCCTTTGTACACAGCCCAGCCCAGGTCCTCTGAAATCCATCCTAAATTGCTCAACTCGCTGAGTTGACCACCGGCCTCGTGGGACCCTCCTTTGTAGTGTTGAGGCGACCGCCGTGCTCAGTTTTCTTGAACCTGTGTGTAGGAAGTTGGCTCTGTATGTGCTATTTCAAAGTAAGGAATAGCATGCACAGAGTCCAAGGGTTCCCCTTAGAGGTAAAATAGTGGTAAAAATAGATAATACTAATGCTCTATTTTGTGGTAGTGTGGTCGAGCAGTAGGCTTATCCAAGGAGTAGTGTTAAGCATTTGTTGTACATACACATAGACAATAAATGAGGTACACACACTCAGAGACAAATCCAGCCAATAGGTTTTTGTATAGAAAAATATCTTTTCTTAGTTTATTTTAAGAACCACAGGTTCAAATTCTACATGTAATATCTCATTCGAAAGGTATTGCAGGTAAGTACTTTAGGAACTTCAAATCATCAAAATTGCATGTATACTTTTCAAGTTATTGACAAATAGCTGTTTGGAAAGTGGACACTTAGTGCAATTTTCACAGTTCCTAGGGGAGGTAAGTATTGGTTAGGTTAACCAGGTAAGTAAGACACTTACAGGGCTTAGTTCTTGGTCCAAGGTAGCCCACCGTTGGGGGTTCAGAGCAACCCCAAAGTCACCACACCAGCAGCGCAGGGCCGGTCAGGTGCAGAGTTCAAAGTGGTGCCCAAAACGCATAGGCTAGAAGGGAGAGAAGGGGGTGCCCCGGTTCCGGTCTGCTTGCAGGTAAGTACCCGCGTCTTCGGAGGGCAGACCAGGGGGGTTTTGTAGGGCACCGGGGGGGACACAAGTCCACACAGAAATTTCACCCTCAGCAGCGCGGGGGCGGCCGGGTGCAGCGTAGAAACAAGCGTCGGGGTTGTAATGTTAGTCTATGAGAGATCTCGGGATCTCTTCAGCGCTGCAGGCAGGCAAGGGGGGGATTCCTCGGGGAAACCTCCACTTGGGCAAGGGAGAGGGACTCCTGGGGGTCACTTCTCCAGTGAAAGTCCGGTCCTTCAGGTCCTGGGGGCTGCGGGTGCAGGGTCTCTCCCAGGCGTCGGGACTTTAGGTTCAAAGAGTCGCGGTCAGGGGAAGCCTCGGGATTCCCTCTGCAGGCGGCGCTGTGGGGGCTCAGGGGGGACAGGTTTTGGTACTCACAGTATCAGAGTAGTCCTGGGGTCCCTCCTGAGGTGTTGGATCGCCACCAGCCGAGTCGGGGTCGCCGGGTGCAGTGTGGCAAGTCTCACGCTTCTTGCGGGGAGCTTGCAGGGTTCTTTAAAGCTGCTGGAAACAAAGTTGCAGCTTTTCTTGGAGCAGGTCCGCTGTCCTCGGGAGTTTCTTGTCTTTTCGAAGCAGGGGCAGTCCTCAGAGGATGTCGAGGTCGCTGGTCCCTTTGGAAGGCGTCGCTGGAGCAGGATCTTTGGAAGGCAGGAGACAGGCCGGTGAGTTTCTGGAGCCAAGGCAGTTGTCGTCTTCTGGTCTTCCGCTGCAGGGGTTTTCAGCTGGGCAGTCCTTCTTCTTGTAGTTGCAGGAATCTAATGTTCTAGGGTTCAGGGTAGCCCTTAAATACTAAATTTAAGGGCGTGTTTAGGTCTGGGGGGTTAGTAGCCAATGGCTACTAGCCCTGAGGGTGGGTACACCCTCTTTGTGCCTCCTCCCAAGGGGAGGGGGTCACAATCCTAACCCTATTGGGGGAATCCTCCATCTGCAAGATGGAGGATTTCTAAAAGTTAGAGTCACTTCAGCTCAGGACACCTTAGGGGCTGTCCTGACTGGCCAGTGACTCCTCCTTGTTGCTTTCTTTGTTCCCTCCAGCCTTGCCGCCAAAAGTGGGGGCCGTGGCCGGAGGGGGCGGGCAACTCCACTAAGCTGGAGTGCCCTGCTGGGCTGTGACAAAGGGGTGAGCCTTTGAGGCTCACCGCCAGGTGTCACAGCTCCTGCCTGGGGGAGGTGTTAGCATCTCCACCCAGTGCAGGCTTTGTTACTGGCCTCAGAGTGACAAAGGCACTCTCCCCATGGGGCCAGCAACATGTCTCTAGTGTGGCAGGCTGCTGGAACCAGTCAGCCTACACAGCTAGTTGGTTAAGTTTCAGGGGGCACCTCTAAGGTGCCCTCTGTGGTGTATTTTACAATAAAATGTACACTGGCATCAGTGTGCATTTATTGTGCTGAGAAGTTTGATACCAAACTTCCCAGTTTTCAGTGTAGCCATTATGGTGCTGTGGAGTTCGTGTTTGACAAACTCCCAGACCATATACTCTTATGGCTACCCTGCACTTACAATGTCTAAGGTTTTGTTTAGACACTGTAGGGGCACAGTGCTCATGCACTGGTACCCTCACCTATGGTATAGTGCACCCTGCCTTAGGGCTGTAAGGCCTGCTAGAGGGGTGTCTTACCTATACTGCATAGGCAGTGAGAGGCTGGCATGGCACCCTGAGGGGAGTGCCATGTCGACTTACTCATTTTGTTCTCACTAGCACACACAGGCTTGTAAGCAGTGTGTCTGTGCTGAGTGAGGGGTCTCTAGGGTGGCATAAGACATGCTGCAGCCCTTAGAGACCTTCCTTGGCATCAGGGCCCTTGGTACTAGAAGTACCAGTTACAAGGGACTTATCTGAATGCCAGGGTGTGCCAATTGTGGATACAATGGTACATTTTAGGTGAAGGAACACTGGTGCTGGGGCCTGGTTAGCAGGGTCCCAGCACACTTCTCAGTCAAGTCAGCATCAGTATCAGGCAAAAAGTGGGGGGTAACTGCAACAGGGAGCCATTTCTTTACACAAGCCCCCCCCAGCCTACAGGCCAGGAGACTCAGCCCAAGCTGGGAGAGTCTTCCTAGTCTGTCAGGCGAGGAAGAGTAGGAGAAATAGGCTGGTTAGTTGCAGGGCCTACTCTGCCTTACATCCTTCTGTTCAGGTCATTCCCTTTGGGGAACTGACCCACTTCCACAGTGATAGGACCTAGTCTGAATTGCCTCTTGTCTGCCTCTTCAATGTCCCCACCCATTCTTTCTATTTTGGTCTTAGAGGTATCCACCTCTGCTAACCTTATCTTGGCCAGGGTTACCCCTAGCTTACCCAGAGAGGTTACCCAGAGCTGGAGTAACCCCACCATGACCAATAGGGTCAGGGGGCCTAACTTGCTATTTGGCATGGGGTCAGACCACCATGCTAAGGATAGTGCAGCCATAAAGGCTAACACCCAGCAGAGGCCACTGACAGCTGTCAGTGCCCAGAACCACACCTTTAGCTCTTCACCTAAAAGGGAAGGGGCTAAGTTACAGGCTTCTTTGGGTTCAGGTTGCCTGTCTGCTGTATTAGAGTGGGGGGTTACCACATCTGGTAGTAAACACCCTTCTTCCACTCTTTCTTCTGTTAGCTGAGGAGCCACCCACTCAGGTTTAACAGTTGCCTGACTAGCCAGGACTTCTTGTGGGTCAGGTTGGACTTTATCAGGGCCATTTTTGGAGTTCTCCCCTACTGGAGCAAAATCTCCTTGGCTTGCTGTAACCTTGGCTAAAGGTTGTCCACCCTTCCTACTCTGTTTTCGTTTCTTCTTCTTCTGGGGCCTGCTTGCATTTACTGCAGAGGCAGGACTTCCAGAATCCTTGGGAGAGGACTGGCACTGGACCAGTTTCTCTCTTGGGCTCTGACTAACCTCTGGGTAGTCATTTCCAAGGAGACAATCAAGGGGGAGGTCTGTACTGACTACTACCCTTCTCCAGCTAAGAGTGCCACCCACTTCTATGGGCACTAAAGCCACAGGCCTCTTAGTGACCCTGTCTAGGCTAACTCTTACCCTGGCAGTCTCACCTGGGATGTACTGGTTTGAGAGCACCAGCCTGTCATGCACAATAGTGTGACTGGCACAAGTGTCTCTCAGGGCAGTGGTTGGGATTCCATTCACCAGTAGGTGGTGGAAGTGTCTACTTCCCTCTGGAATCTCCAACTCACCTGTTGGGCCCTGTTTCCAGTTGAAGGCTAGGAAGACCTCCTCATCTGAGGAGTCATCTCCCATGGCTACACTGGTTACCCCTGGAATTTTGTTCTGGGGTTTGTTTTTGGGACAAGAAGTGTCCTTGGTGTGGTGCCCAGACTGTTTACAGTTGTGGCACCATGCCTTAGTGGCATCCCAGTTCTTACCCTGGTACCCACCTTTGTTTTGGGTTGTGTCTTGGGGCCCACCCACCTGTTCTGGTTTTTGGGGGCCTACAGAGGACTCTTTTTCTTTGTTTCTAGTGTCACCCACTTTCTCCTGGGGAGTTTTTGTAACCCCTTTCTTTTGGTCACCCCCAGTGGAAGTTTTGGTTACCCTAGTCTTGACCCAGTGGTCTGCCTTCTTTCCCAATTCTTGGGGAGAAATTGGACCTAGGTCTACCAGATACTGATGCAACTTTTCATTGAAGCAGTTACTTAAAATGTGTTCTTTCATAAACAAATTATAAAGCCCAACATAGTCACACACTTCATTTCCAGTTAACCAACCATCTAGTGTTTTTACTGAGTAGTCTACAAAATCAACCCAGGTCTGACTCGAGGATTTTTGAGCCCCCCTGAATCTAATTCTATACTCCTCAGTGGAGAATCCAAAGCCCTCAATCAGGGTACCCTTCATGAGGTCATAAGATTCTGCATCTTTTCCAGAGAGTGTGAGGAGTCTATCCCTACACTTTCCAGTGAACATTTCCCAAAGGAGAGCACCCCAGTGAGATCTGTTTACTTTTCTGGTTACACAAGCCCTCTCAAAAGCTGTGAACCATTTGGTGATGTCATCACCATCTTCATATTTTGTTACAATCCCTTTGGGGATTTTTAGGATGTCAGGAGAATCTCTGACCCTATTTAAGTTGCTGCCACCATCGATGGGACCTAGGCCCATCTCTTTTCTTTCCCTTTCTATGGCTAGGAGCTGCTTTTCCAAAGCCAATCTTTTGACCATCCTGGCTAACAGGGGGTCATCTTCACTGGAGTTATCCTCAGTGATTTCAGAGGTGTTGGTCTCTCCTGTGAGGGAACCAGCATCTCTGACTATTATTTTTGGAGTCAGGGTTTGAGGGACCCTGTTCTCCCTAGATAGGACTGGTAGGGGGGAATTTTCCTCCAAGTCACTATCCTCTTCCTCTGAGTTGCCACCCTCAGAGGGGTTGGCCTTTTCAAACTCTGCCAAAAGCTCCTGGAGCTGTATTTTGGTAGGTTTGGGGCCCATTGTTATTTTCTTTATTTTACAGAGTGACCTTAGCTCCCTCATCTTAAGATGGAGGTAAGGTGTGGTGTCGAGTTCCACCACAGTCACATCTGTGCTAGACATTTTGCTTCTAAAAGTTGGAATACTTTTTAAGAATCTACAACTGGTTCTAGAATCTAATTCAAACTTTTACAAACTTTTAAACTCTAAAAGAAATGCTAAACAGGATCTAACACAAGGCCCTAGCAGGTCTTTTAAGAATTTAGAAAACTTTTCAAATTGCAAAAATCAATTTCTAATGACAATTTTGGAATTTGTCGTGTGATCAGGTATTGGCTGAGTAGTCCAGCAAATGCAAAGTCTTGTATCCCACCGCTGCCACCAATGTAGGAAGTTGGCTCTGTATGTGCTATTTCAAAGTAAGGAATAGCATGCACAGAGTCCAAGGGTTCCCCTTAGAGGTAAAATAGTGGTAAAAATAGATAATACTAATGCTCTATTTTGTGGTAGTGTGGTCGAGCAGTAGGCTTATCCAAGGAGTAGTGTTAAGCATTTGTTGTACATACACATAGACAATAAATGAGGTACACACACTCAGAGACAAATCCAGCCAATAGGTTTTTGTATAGAAAAATATCTTTTCTTAGTTTATTTTAAGAACCACAGGTTCAAATTCTACATGTAATATCTCATTCGAAAGGTATTGCAGGTAAGTACTTTAGGAACTTCAAATCATCAAAATTGCATGTATACTTTTCAAGTTATTGACAAATAGCTGTTTGGAAAGTGGACACTTAGTGCAATTTTCACAGTTCCTAGGGGAGGTAAGTATTGGTTAGGTTAACCAGGTAAGTAAGACACTTACAGGGCTTAGTTCTTGGTCCAAGGTAGCTGTAAGGAAATGCCTCCTTGGCATGGTTGCCCCCTGACTTTTTGCCTTTGCTGATGCTATGTTTACAATTGAAAGTGTGCTGAGGCCTGCTAACCAGGCCCCAGCACCAGTGTTCTTTCCCTAACCTGTACTTTTGTATCCACAATTGGCAGACCCTGGCATCCAGATAAGTCCCTTGTAACTGGTACTTCTAGTACCAAGGGCCCTGATGCCAAGGAAGGTCTCTAAGGGCTGCAGCATGTCTTATGCCACCCTGGAGACCTCTCACTCAGCACAGACACACTGCTTGCCAGCTTGTGTGTGCTAGTGAGGACAAAACGAGTAAGTCGACATGGCACTCCCCTCAGGGTGCTATGCCAGCCTCTCACTGCCTATGCAGTATAGGTAAGACACCCCTCTAGCAGGCCTTACAGCCCTAAGGCAGGGTGCACTATACCATAGGTGAGGGTACCAGTGCATGAGCATGGTACCCCTACAGTGTCTAAACAAAACCTTAGACATTGTAAGTGCAGGGTAGCCATAAGAGTATATGGTCTGGGAGTCTGTCAAACACGAACTCCACAGCACCATAATGGCTACACTGAAAACTGGGAAGTTTGGTATCAAACTTCTCAGCACAATAAATGCACACTGATGCCAGTGTACATTTTATTGTAAAATACACCACAGAGGGCACCTTAGAGGTGCCCCCTGAAACTTAACCGACTATCTGTGTAGGCTGACTAGTTGTAGCAGCCTGCCACAAACCGAGACATGTTGCTGGCCCCATGGGGAGAGTGCCTTTGTCACTCTGAGGCCAGTAACAAAGCCTGCACTGGGTGGAGATGCTAACACCTCTCCCAGGCAGGAATTGTCACACCTGGCGGTGAGCCTCAAAGGCTCACCTCCTTTGTGCCAACCCAGCAGGACACTCCAGCTAGTGGAGTTGCCCGCCCCCTCCGGCCAGGCCCCACTTTTGGCGGCAAGGCCGGAGAAAATAATGAGAATAACAAGGAGGAGTCACTGGCCAGTCAGGACAGCCCCTAAGGTGTCCTGAGCTGAGGTGACTCTAACTTTTAGAAATCCTCCATCTTGCAGATGGAGGATTCCCCCAATAGGATTAGGATTGTGACCCCCTCCCCTTGGGAGGAGGCAGAAAGAGGGTGTACCCACCCTCAGGGCTAGTAGCCATTGGCTACTAACCCCCCAGACCTAAACACGCCCTTAAATTTAGTATTTAAGGGCTACCCTGAACCCTAGAAAATTAGATTCCTGCAACTACAAGAAGAAGGACTGCCTAGCTGAAAACCCCTGCAGCGGAAGACCAGAAGACGACAACTGCCTTGGCTCCAGAAACTCACCGGCCTGTCTCCTGCCTTCCAAAGATCCTGCTCCAGCGACGCCTTCCAAAGGGACCAGCGACCTCGACATCCTCTGAGGACTGCCCCTGCTTCGAAAAGACAAGAAACTCCCGAGGACAGCGGACCTGCTCCAAGAAAAGCTGCAACTTTGTTTCCAGCAACTTTAAAGAACCCTGCAAGCTCCCCGCAAGAAGCGTGAGACTTGCAACACTGCACCCGGCGACCCCGACTCGGCTGGTGGCGATCCAACACCTCAGGAGGGACCCCAGGACTACTCTGATACTGTGAGTACCAAAACCTGTCCCCCCTGAGCCCCCACAGCGCCGCCTGCAGAGGGAATCCCGAGGCTTCCCCTGACCGCAACTCTTTGAACCTAAAGTCCCGACGCCTGGGAGAGACCCTGCACCCGCAGCCCCCAGGACCTGAAGGACCGGACTTTCACTGGAGAAGTGACCCCCAGGAGTCCCTCTCCCTTGCCCAAGTGGAGGTTTCCCCGAGGAATCCCCCCCTTGCCTGCCTGCAGCGCTGAAGAGATCCCGAGATCTCGCATAGACTAACATTGAAAACCCGACGCTTGTTTCTACACTGCACCCGGCCGCCCCCGCGCTGCTGAGGGTGAAATTTCTGTGTGGGCTTGTGTCCCCCCCGGTGCCCTACCAAACCCCCCTGGTCTGCCCTCCGAAGACGCGGGTACTTACCTGCCAGCAGACCGGAACCGGGGCACCCCCTTCTCTCCATTCTAGCCTATGTGTTTTGGGCACCACTTTGAACTCTGCACCTGACCGGCCCTGAGCTGCTGGTGTGGTAACTTTGGGGTTGCTCTGAACCCCCAACGGTGGGCTACCTTGGACCAAGAACTAAGCCCTGTAAGTGTCTTACTTACCTGGTAAAACTAATCAAAACTTACCTCCCCTAGGAACTGTGAAAATTGCACTAAGTGTCCACTTTTAAAACAGCTATTTGTGAATAACTTGAAAAGTATACATGCAATTTTGATGATTTGAAGTTCCTAAAGTACTTACCTGCAATACCTTTCGAATGAGATATTACATGTAGAATTTGAACCTGTGGTTCTTAAAATAAACTAAGAAAATATATTTTTCTATATAAAAACCTATTGGCTGGATTTGTCTCTGAGTGTGTGTACCTCATTTATTGTCTATGTGTATGTACAACAAATGCTTAACACTACTCCTTGGATAAGCCTACTGCTCGACCACACTACCACAAAATAGAGCATTAGTATTATCTATTTTTACCACTATTTTACCTCTAAGGGGAACCCTTGGACTCTGTGCATGCTATTCCTTACTTTGAAATAGCACATACAGAGCCAACTTCCTACATTGGTGGATCAGCGGTGGGGTACAAGACTTTGCATTTGCTGGACTACTCAGCCAATACCTGATCACACGACAAATTCCAAAATTGTCATTAGAAATTCATTTTTGCAATTTGAAAAGTTTTCTAAATTCTTAAAAGACCTGCTAGGGCCTTGTGTTAGATCCTGTTTAGCATTTCTTTTAGAGTTTAAAAGTTTGTTAAAAGTTTGAATTAGATTCTAGAATCAGTTTTAGTTTCTTAAAAAGTATTCCAACTTTTAGAAGCATAATGTCTAGCACAGATGTGAATGTGGTGGAACTCGACACCACACCTTACCTCCATCTACAGATGAGAGAGCTAAGGTCACTCTGTAAACTAAAGAAAATAACAATGGGCCCCAAACCTACCAAAATACAGCTCCAGGAGCTTTTGGCAGAGTTTGAAAAGGCCAACCCCTCTGAGGGTGGCAACTCAGAGGAAGAGGATAGTGACTTGGAGGACAATTCCCCCCTACCAGTCCTATCTAGGGAGAACAGGGTCCCTCAAACCCTGACTCCTAAAATAATAGTCAGAGATGCTGGTTCCCTCACAGGTGAGACCAACACCTCTGAAATCACTGAGGATAGCCCCAGTGAAGAGGACGTCCAGTTAGCCAGGATGGCCAAAAGATTGGCTTTGGAAAGACAGATCCTAGCCATAGAAAGGGAAAGACAAGAGATGGGCCTAGGACCCATCAATGGTGGCAGCAACATAAATAGGGTCAGAGATTCTCCTGACATGTTGAAAATCCCCAAAGGGATTGTAACTAAATATGAAGATGGTGATGACATCACCAAATGGTTCACAGCTTTTGAGAGGGCTTGTGTAACCAGAAAAGTGAACAGATCTCACTGGGGTGCTCTCCTTTGGGAAATGTTCACAGGAAAGTGTAGGGATAGACTCCTCACACTCTCTGGACAAGATGCAGAATCTTATGACCTCATGAAGGGTACCCTGATTGAGGGCTTTGGATTCTCCACTGAGGAGTACAGGATTAGGTTCAGGGGGGCTCAAAAATCCTCGAGCCAGACCTGGGTTGACTTTGTTGACTACTCAGTGAAAACACTAGATGGTTGGATTCAAGGCAGTGGTGTAAGTAATTATGATGGGCTGTACAATTTATTTGTGAAAGAACACCTGTTAAGTAATTGTTTCAATGATAAACTGCATCAGCATCTGGTAGACCTAGGACCAATTTCTCCCCAAGAATTGGGAAAGAAGGCGGACCATTGGGTCAAGACAAGGGTGTCCAAGACTTCAACAGGGGGTGACCAAAAGAAAGGGGTCACAAAGACCCCCCAGCAGAAGGGTGATGAGACAACCAAAACTAAAAATAGTAAAGAGTCTTCTACAGGCCCCCAAAAACCTGCACAGGAGGGTGGGCCCAGAGCCTCTTCACAAAACAATGGGTACAAGGGTAAAAACTTTGATCCCAAAAAGGCCTGGTGTCATAGCTGTAAACAGCATGGACACCAAACTGGAGACAAGGCCTGTCCCAAGAAAGGTTCCACTCCAAACTCCCATCCAGGTAACACTGGTATGGCTAGTCTCCAAGTGGGATCAACAGTGTGCCCAGAGCAAATCAGGGTCCACACTGAAGCTACTCTAGTTTCTGAGGGTGGGGTGGATTTAGCCACACTAGCTGTCTGGCCGCCTAACATGCAAAAATACAGACAGCAACTCTTAATTAATGGGACTAGAATAGAGGGCCTGAGGGATACAGGTGCCAGTGTCACCATGGTGACAGAGAAACTGGTTTCCCCTGGCCAATACCTGACTGGAAAAACTTACACAGTCACCAACGCTGACAATCAGAGAAAAGTACATCCCATGGCAATGGTTACTTTAGAATGGGGAGGGGTCAATGGCCTGAAACAGGTGGTGGTCTCCTCAAATATCCCAGTGGACTGTCTGCTTGGAAATGACCTGGAGTCCTCAGCATGGGCTGAGGTAGAGCTAAAAACCCATGCAGCAATGCTGGGTATCCCTGAACTGGTGTGTGTGAAAACAAGAGCACAGTGCAAGGCACAGGGTGAAAAAGTAGAGCTGGAGTCTGGAAAAATGGCCCAGCCTACCAAGAGAACAGGAAAGTCAGTTGGGAAACCAACTGCAACACAGCAAAAGAAAGGGAACCTCTCTTCTCAGGAAGAAGTTCTGCCCTCTGAGGGAACTGAGCCTTTGGAGCTTGAACCTTATCAGGTTGAGCTCTTAGGCCCAGGGGGACCCTCAAGGGAAGAGCTGTGTAAGGGACAAGAAACCTGTCCCTCTCTTGAAGGCCTTAGGCAGCAAGCTGCTGAAGAGTCCAAAGGCAAGAAAAATGGAACACATAGGGTCTATTGGGAAGATGGGCTCCTGTACACTGAGGCCAGAGACCCCAAACCTGGTGCCACTAGGAGAGTGGTAGTGCCTCAGCTGTTCAGAGAGTTCATCCTAACATTGGCCCATGACATTCCCCTTGCTGGACATTTGGGACAAACCAAGACGTGGGAGAGGTTAGTCAACCACTTCTACTGGCCCAATATGTCCAACATGGTTAAGGAGTTTTGCCTCTCCTGCCCCACCTGTCAAGCCAGTGGTAAGACAGGTGGGCATCCAAAGGCCCCCCTCATTCCACTTCCAGTGGTGGGGGTGCCCTTCGAAAGAGTGGGTGTGGACATAGTGGGTCCACTGGAACCTCCCACAGCCTCAGGAAATATGTATATCCTGGTAGTAGTGGATCATGCTACCAGGTATCCTGAAGCTATTCCCCTTAGGTCGACTACTGCCCCTGCAGTAGCCAAGGCCCTCATTGGTATCTTTACCAGGGTGGGTTTCCCTAAGGAGGTGGTGTCTGACAGAGGTACCAACTTCATGTCAGCATACCTAAAGCACATGTGGAATGAGTGTGGAGTGACTTATAAATTCACTACACCTTACCATCCACAAACTAATGGCTTAGTTGAGAGATTCAACAAGACATTAAAGGGCATGATCATGGGGCTCCCAGAAAAACTCAAAAGGAGATGGGATGTCCTCCTGCCATGTCTGCTTTTCGCTTACAGGGAGGTACCACAGAAGGGAGTAGGGTTCTCACCCTTTGAACTTCTGTTTGGTCATCCTGTAAGGGGACCACTTGCCCTTGTTAAAGAAGGCTGGGAGAGACCTCTCCATGAGCCTAAACAGGACATAGTGGACTATGTACTTGGCCTTCGCTCTAGAATGGCAGAGTACATGGAAAAGGCAACCAAAAACCTTGAGGCCAGCCAACAGCTCCAGAAGTTTTGGTATGACCAAAAGGCTGCACTGGTTGAGTTCCAACCAGGGCAGAAAGTCTGGGTTCTGGAGCCTGTGGCTCCCAGGGCACTCCAGGACAAATGGAGTGGCCCTTACCCAGTACTAGAGAGGAAGAGTCAGGTCACCTACCTGGTGGACCTGGGCACAAGCAGGAGCCCCAAGAGGGTGATCCATGTAAACCGCCTTAAGCTCTTCCACGACAGGGCTGATGTCAATCTGTTGATGGTAACAGATGAGGATCAGGAGGCAGAGAGTGAACCTCTCCCTGATCTTCTGTCATCAGACCCAAAAGATGGTACAGTAGATGGAGTGATCTACTCAGACACCCTCTCTGGCCAACAGCAAGCTGATTGTAGGAGAGTCCTACAACAGTTTCCTGAACTCTTCTCCTTAACCCCTGGTCAGACACACCTGTGTACCCATGATGTGGACACAGGAGACAGCATGCCTGTCAAGAACAAAATCTTTAGACAATCTGACCATGTTAAAGAAAGCATCAAGGTGGAAGTCCACAAGATGCTGGAATTGGGAGTCATTGAGCGCTCTGACAGCCCCTGGGCTAGCCCAGTGGTCTTAGTCCCCAAACCTCACACCAAAGATGGAAAGAAAGAGATGAGGTTTTGTGTGGACTACAGAGGGCTCAATTCTGTCACCAAGACAGATGCCCATCCAATTCCAAGAGCTGATGAGCTCATTGATAAATTAGGTGCTGCCAAGTTTCTAAGTACCTTTGACTTGACAGCAGGGTACTGGCAAATAAAAATGGCACCTGGAGCAAAAGAAAAGACAGCATTCTCCACACCTGATGGGCATTATCAGTTTACTGTTATGCCCTTTGGTTTAAAGAATGCCCCTGCCACCTTCCAAAGGTTGGTGAATCAAGTCCTTGCTGGCTTGGAGTCCTTTAGCACAGCTTATCTTGATGATATTGCTGTCTTTAGCTCCACCTGGCAGGATCACCTGGTCCACCTGAGGAAGGTTTTGAAGGCTCTGCAATCTGCAGGCCTCTCTATCAAGGCATCCAAATGCCAGATAGGGCAGGGAACTGTGGTTTACTTGGGCCACCTTGTAGGTGGAGGCCAAGTTCAGCCACTCCAACCCAAGATCCAGACTATTCTGGACTGGGTAGCTCCAAAAACCCAGACTCAAGTCAGGGCATTCCTTGGCTTGACTGGGTATTACAGGAGGTTTGTGAAGGGATATGGATCCATTGTGACAGCCCTCACTGAACTCACCTCCAAGAAAATGCCCAAGAAAGTAAACTGGACTGTGGAATGCCAACAGGCCTTTGACACCCTGAAACAGGCAATGTGCTCAGCACCAGTTCTCAAAGCTCCAGATTATTCTAAGCAGTTCATTGTGCAGACTGATGCCTCTGAACATGGGATAGGGGCAGTTTTGTCCCAAACAAATGATGATGGCCTTGACCAGCCTGTTGCTTTCATTAGCAGGAGGTTACTCCCCAGGGAGCAGCGTTGGAGTGCCATTGAGAGGGAGGCCTTTGCTGTGGTTTGGTCCCTGAAGAAGCTGAGACCATACCTCTTTGGGACTCACTTCCTAGTTCAAACTGACCACAGACCTCTCAAATGGCTGATGCAAATGAAAGGTGAAAATCCTAAACTGTTGAGGTGGTCCATCTCCCTACAGGGAATGGACTTTATAGTGGAACACCGACCTGGGACTGCCCATGCCAATGCAGATGGCCTTTCCAGGTTCTTCCACTTAGAAAATGAAGACTCTCTTGGGAAAGGTTAGTCTCATCCTCTTTCGTTTGGGGGGGGGTTGTGTAAGGAAATGCCTCCTTGGCATGGTTGCCCCCTGACTTTTTGCCTTTGCTGATGCTATGTTTACAATTGAAAGTGTGCTGAGGCCTGCTAACCAGGCCCCAGCACCAGTGTTCTTTCCCTAACCTGTACTTTTGTATCCACAATTGGCAGACCCTGGCATCCAGATAAGTCCCTTGTAACTGGTACTTCTAGTACCAAGGGCCCTGATGCCAAGGAAGGTCTCTAAGGGCTGCAGCATGTCTTATGCCACCCTGGAGACCTCTCACTCAGCACAGACACACTGCTTGCCAGCTTGTGTGTGCTAGTGAGGACAAAACGAGTAAGTCGACATGGCACTCCCCTCAGGGTGCCATGCCAGCCTCTCACTGCCTATGCAGTATAGGTAAGACACCCCTCTAGCAGGCCTTACAGCCCTAAGGCAGGGTGCACTATACCATAGGTGAGGGTACCAGTGCATGAGCATGGTACCCCTACAGTGTCTAAACAAAACCTTAGACATTGTAAGTGCAGGGTAGCCATAAGAGTATATGGTCTGGGAGTCTGTCAAACACGAACTCCACAGCACCATAATGGCTACACTGAAAACTGGGAAGTTTGGTATCAAACTTCTCAGCACAATAAATGCACACTGATGCCAGTGTACATTTTATTGTAAAATACACCACAGAGGGCACCTTAGAGGTGCCCCCTGAAACTTAACCGACTATCTGTGTAGGCTGACTAGTTGTAGCAGCCTGCCACAAACCGAGACATGTTGCTGGCCCCATGGGGAGAGTGCCTTTGTCACTCTGAGGCCAGTAACAAAGCCTGCACTGGGTGGAGATGCTAACACCTCTCCCAGGCAGGAATTGTCACACCTGGCGGTGAGCCTCAAAGGCTCACCTCCTTTGTGCCAACCCAGCAGGAAACTCCAGCTGGTGGAGTTGCCCGCCCCCTCCGGCCAGGCCCCACTTTTGGCGGCAAGGCCGGAGAAAATAATGAGAATAACAAGGAGGAGTCACTGGCCAGTCAGGACAGCCCCTAAGGTGTCCTGAGCTGAGGTGACTCTAACTTTTAGAAATCCTCCATCTTGCAGATGGAGGATTCCCCCAATAGGGTTAGGATTGTGACCCCCTCCCCTTGGGAGGAGGCAGAAAGAGGGTGTACCCACCCTCAGGGCTAGTAGCCATTGGCTACTAACCCCCCAGACCTAAACACGCCCTTAAATTTAGTATTTAAGGGCTACCCTGAACCCTAGAAAATTAGATTCCTGCAACTACAAGAAGAAGGACTGCCTAGCTGAAAACCCCTGCAGCGGAAGACCAGAAGACGACAACTGCCTTGGCTCCAGAAACTCACCGGCCTGTCTCCTGCCTTCCAAAGATCCTGCTCCAGCGACGCCTTCCAAAGGGACCAGCGACCTCGACATCCTCTGAGGACTGCCCCTGCTTCGAAAAGACAAGAAACTCCCGAGGACAGCGGACCTGCTCCAAGAAAAGCTGCAACTTTGTTTCCAGCAACTTTAAAGAACCCTGCAAGCTCCCCGCAAGAAGCGTGAGACTTGCAACACTGCACCCGGCGACCCCGACTCGGCTGGTGGCGATCCAACACCTCAGGAGGGACCCCAGGACTACTCTGATACTGTGAGTACCAAAACCTGTCCCCCCTGAGCCCCCACAGCGCCGCCTGCAGAGGGAATCCCGAGGCTTCCCCTGACCGCAACTCTTTGAACCTAAAGTCCCGACGCCTGGGAGAGACCCTGCACCCGCAGCCCCCAGGACCTGAAGGACCGGACTTTCACTGGAGAAGTGACCCCCAGGAGTCCCTCTCCCTTGCCCAAGTGGAGGTTTCCCCGAGGAATCCCCCCCTTGCCTGCCTGCAGCGCTGAAGAGATCCCGAGATCTCGCATAGACTAACATTGAAAACCCGACGCTTGTTTCTACACTGCACCCGGCCGCCCCCGCGCTGCTGAGGGTGAAATTTCTGTGTGGGCTTGTGTCCCCCCCGGTGCCCTACCAAACCCCCCTGGTCTGCCCTCCGAAGACGCGGGTACTTACCTGCCAGCAGACCGGAACCGGGGCACCCCCTTCTCTCCATTCTAGCCTATGTGTTTTGGGCACCACTTTGAACTCTGCACCTGACCGGCCCTGAGCTGCTGGTGTGGTAACTTTGGGGTTGCTCTGAACCCCCAACGGTGGGCTACCTTGGACCAAGAACTAAGCCCTGTAAGTGTCTTACTTACCTGGTAAAACTAATCAAAACTTACCTCCCCTAGGAACTGTGAAAATTGCACTAAGTGTCCACTTTTAAAACAGCTATTTGTGAATAACTTGAAAAGTATACATGCAATTTTGATGATTTGAAGTTCCTAAAGTACTTACCTGCAATACCTTTCGAATGAGATATTACATGTAGAATTTGAACCTGTGGTTCTTAAAATAAACTAAGAAAAGATATTTTTCTATATAAAAACCTATTGGCTGGATTTGTCTCTGAGTGTGTGTACCTCATTTATTGTCTATGTGTATGTACAACAAATGCTTAACACTACTCCTTGGATAAGCCTACTGCTCGACCACACTACCACAAAATAGAGCATTAGTATTATCTATTTTTACCACTATTTTACCTCTAAGGGGAACCCTTGGACTCTGTGCATGCTATTCCTTACTTTGAAATAGCACATACAGAGCCAACTTCCTACAGTAGCCCACCGTTGGGGGTTCAGAGCAACCCCAAAGTCACCACACCAGCAGCGCAGGGCCGGTCAGGTGCAGAGTTCAAAGTGGTGCCCAAAACGCATAGGCTAGAAGGGAGAGAAGGGGGTGCCCCGTTTCCGGTCTGCTTGCAGGTAAGTACCCGCGTCTTCGGAGGGCAGACCAGGGGGGTTTTGTAGGGCACCGGGGGGGACACAAGTCCACACAGAAATTTCACCCTCAGCAGCGCGGGGGCGGCCGGGTGCAGCGTAGAAACAAGCGTCGGGGTTGTAATGTTAGTCTATGAGAGATCTCGGGATCTCTTCAGCGCTGCAGGCAGGCAAGGGGGGGATTCCTCGGGGAAACCTCCACTTGGGCAAGGGAGAGGGACTCCTGGGGGTCACTTCTCCAGTGAAAGTCCGGTCCTTCAGGTCCTGGGGGCTGCGGGTGCAGGGTCTCTCCCAGGCGTCGGGACTTTAGGTTCAAAGAGTCGCGGTCAGGGGAAGCCTCGGGATTCCCTCTGCAGGCGGCGCTGTGGGGGCTCAGGGGGGACAGGTTTTGGTACTCACAGTATCAGAGTAGTCCTGGGGTCCCTCCTGAGGTGTTGGATCGCCACCAGCCGAGTCGGGGTCGCCGGGTGCAGTGTGGCAAGTCTCACGCTTCTTGCGGGGAGCTTGCAGGGTTCTTTAAAGCTGCTGGAAACAAAGTTGCAGCTTTTCTTGGAGCAGGTCCGCTGTCCTCGGGAGTTTCTTGTCTTTTCGAAGCAGGGGCAGTCCTCAGAGGATGTCGAGGTCGCTGGTCCCTTTGGAAGGCGTCGCTGGAGCAGGATCTTTGGAAGGCAGGAGACAGGCCGGTGAGTTTCTGGAGCCAAGGCAGTTGTCGTCTTCTGGTCTTCCGCTGCAGGGGTTTTCAGCTGGGCAGTCCTTCTTCTTGTAGTTGCAGGAATCTAATGTTCTAGGGTTCAGGGTAGCCCTTAAATACTAAATTTAAGGGCGTGTTTAGGTCTTTGGGGTTAGTAGCCAATGGCTACTAGCCCTGAGGGTGGGTACACCCTCTTTGTGCCTCCTCCCAAGGGGAGGGGGTCACAATCCTAACCCTATTGGGGGAATCCTCCATCTGCAAGATGGAGGATTTCTAAAAGTTAGAGTCACTTCAGCTCAGGACACCTTAGGGGCTGTCCTGACTGGCCAGTGACTCCTCCTTGTTGCTTTCTTTGTTCCCTCCAGCCTTGCCGCCAAAAGTGGGGGCCGTGGCCGGAGGGGGCGGGCAACTCCACTAAGCTGGAGTGCCCTGCTGGGCTGTGACAAAGGGGTGAGCCTTTGAGGCTCACCGCCAGGTGTCACAGCTCCTGCCTGGGGGAGGTGTTAGCATCTCCACCCAGTGCAGGCTTTGTTACTGGCCTCAGAGTGACAAAGGCACTCTCCCCATGGGGCCAGCAACATGTCTCTAGTGTGGCAGGCTGCTGGAACCAGTCAGCCTACACAGCTAGTTGGTTAAGTTTCAGGGGGCACCTCTAAGGTGCCCTCTGTGGTGTATTTTACAATAAAATGTACACTGGCATCAGTGTGCATTTATTGTGCTGAGAAGTTTGATACCAAACTTCCCAGTTTTCAGTGTAGCCATTATGGTGCTGTGGAGTTCGTGTTTGACAAACTCCCAGACCATATACTCTTATGGCTACCCTGCACTTACAATGTCTAAGGTTTTGTTTAGACACTGTAGGGGCACAGTGCTCATGCACTGGTACCCTCACCTATGGTATAGTGCACCCTGCCTTAGGGCTGTAAGGCCTGCTAGAGGGGTGTCTTACCTATACTGCATAGGCAGTGAGAGGCTGGCATGGCACCCTGAGGGGAGTGCCATGTCGACTTACTCATTTTGTTCTCACTAGCACACACAGGCTTGTAAGCAGTGTGTCTGTGCTGAGTGAGGGGTCTCTAGGGTGGCATAAGACATGCTGCAGCCCTTAGAGACCTTCCTTGGCATCAGGGCCCTTGGTACTAGAAGTACCAGTTACAAGGGACTTATCTGAATGCCAGGGTGTGCCAATTGTGGATACAATGGTACATTTTAGGTGAAGGAACACTGGTGCTGGGGCCTGGTTAGCAGGGTCCCAGCACACTTCTCAGTCAAGTCAGCATCAGTATCAGGCAAAAAGTGGGGGGTAACTGCAACAGGGAGCCATTTCTTTACACTGTGTTCAAGTACTTCTGCGGGTGCTACCTTCTTCTGCGTGGGCTCTCTGTGTTGCTGAGCACCCCTCTGTCTCTTCTTCCAAGGGGCGACCTCCTGGTCTTTCCTGGGCCCGGGCAGCACCCATTTACTTCAACCGCGACCTTTGCAGCTAGCAAGGCTTGTTTGCGATCTTTCTGTGTGGAAACAACTCTGCATCCTCCAGCATGCCATGGGACATCATCTGTGCAAAGGAGAAGTTCCTGGCACCTTCCGTTGTTGCAGAATCTTCAGCTTCTTCCACACAGAGGCAGCCATTTTGCACCTTCATCCAGGGTTTAGTGGGCTACTGCCCCCCCCGGACACTTTCGTGACTCTTGGACTTGGCCCCCTTTCTTTCCTCAGGTCCAGGAATCCGTCTTCAGTGCTTTGCAGTCAGTTGTGGTCTTTGCAGAATCTCCTATCACAACTTGAGTCTGTTTCTGGGGAAGTAGGGTAACTTTCCTCCTACTTTTCAGGGTCTTGGGGTGGGGTATCTTGGACACCCTTAGTGTTTTCTTACACTCCCAGCGACCCCCTACACACTACACTAGGCCTGGGGTCCCTAAGTGGTTCGTATTCCAATTTCTTAGTATATGGTTTGTGTTGCCCTTAGGCCTATTGCATCATATTGTATTCTACAGTGTTTGCACTACTTTTCTAACTGTTTACTTACCTGATTTTGGTTTGTGTGTATATTTTGTGTATTTTACTTACCTCCTAAGGGAGTATATCCTCTGAGATGTTTTTGGCACATTGTCACTAAAATAAAGTACCTTTATTTTTAGTAATCGAGTATTGTGATTCTTATGATATAATGCTATATGATATAAGTGGTATAGTAGGAGGTTTGCATGTCTCTTAGTTAAGCCTCAGCTGCTCTGATATAGCTATCTCTATCAGCCTAAGCTGCTAGAACACTACTAATCTACTAATAAGGGATAACTCGACCTGGCACAAGGTGTAAGTACCATCAGGTCCCCACTATAAGCCAGGCCAGCTTCCTACAGATACTAGAAGAAAGTATTGACCATTGCACAGACTCTTTGGCAGCAGACCTTGGTATATTGTAGGAGGAACATCGTAAAGTAAATGATAGACTGAAAGTGGCTGAGGCAGAGATCTTTTAATTTTCTCCATGTCTGGTATATCATGCCCGCTACCTTAGCAAACCTTGGCAAACAAAAAGTGGCCTTACGCAAGAGGGCAGAGGGTCGTGCACGCCAAAATAATATCTGCATTATAAGATTACCGGGAGGAACTGAAGGATCTAATGCTACATTATTTATTGAGGGATGGTTCGAGGAAACAATAGCATTCCCCGCCCCCCAACCCACTATGCATAATGTTTGATGTTCCTGGTGCATTTGAAGATACTACACGAGCAACGTTCCTTCTCTTTCGATACTGTTGAGGTGGCATAGTTCTGGCTAGAACGGCAGTATCCCACGGTGCACCATCCCCCTCCCTCTGACACAAGCAGAGGAAGTGCATTACAAATTCTGTGACTCCCTAGAACTCCCAAACGACTAACATCGAAAGTGAGGCCATCACCACAGAAGGCCTAGGAGGACATGGTAGACGTTCTTTGTCCAGCCCGTTGGCGAGCACTACCTCTGAATCTGACTCGAATGAAGTATGGCACTCTTGCCAACTTTAACGTCACAGATTGCTGATACAGTTATTTGACATTAACGTGATGGTCACCTTCTGCATGCCCACAATGTGTATTCAGGGAGATGTGCCTCAATACATGACAATTAATATCTATACCCTCACTTGATTGCAACATACCTGTGCTGTCTCACCTCATGCTTTTTGTTTTGCTCCTCCCTTTCATTACCTGGAACACTCTTCAATCTCCCCTTCTGGAGATCAAGTCACCATAGGCTATACAGTGGGGTCTGTATAAAGATACAGTTATCTCTTTATTCCACAGAGAACTGCATGAAAATGCCCCCCCCCCCCCTTCACTAGGTCCTATTAATGCAAAGCACAACATATCCTCTAACTACCTGCTGTTCTTTCCCTCCTCCTTTCACTCATTGCAGTGACTCCGCCCGACCCCTAACCACCCCCAAGCCTGTAACTGGTGATACTAATCACCCAGACCAAGGAGTGATAATTCGGCTAGACCCACAGCCCCCACAGGTGATTGCACAATGAGTTTTTGATTTGATATGTTATGTTGATTACCTTTAGTTTGGTTGAACTCACATTTTCTGTTGGACCCGGCATTGGGGAAATTTTCACTATTGCACTAGAAATGTCTTTTATTCTTGTCCTGCATTACATTCATAATGATCCACTAATTGAGTACACTCCAGGCCCATCACAATGACACCCATTTCACATCATTATAAAATACTATCCTGGAATGTCAGGATTGGGATCCCTCATAATAGAGACAGAGTGCTGGCGCAATTACACAGACGAGGGGCACCAATAGTATGCCTCCAAGAGACTCCCCTTTCCTCTCCACGGGTAACCAAACTCCGTACAAAATGGAAAGGATAAATCTTTGCCACTTCTTACTCAGGGTATGCCAAAGGGACCACAATATGGTTGAGAGCAGGTGTACCATTCGATACAAAGGATACAGAAATTGATACATAGGGAAGATGCATCTTTATTGAAGGACTCTGTAATTGTGGTTTTGGGTAGTATATATGCCTCCAATTCAGAGCAAGGTTTTTTTTCACAACACCTTTTGGTACAAATTCCATCAGACAGGCCCCGGCACTAAGAGACTAGCTTGTCCACTGATCTCTGACAGATGTGTGGAGGGCTCACAATGAGGGAATGCATGAGTATTCGTTTTTTTTTCACAGCCACATAACCTATATACTTCTCTGTATTATTACTGAAATTTGCTGACCTTTCTGGTTTATGTGTCAATTATTCTAAATCCCGTTTTTCTTTCTTTTTTTTTTTTTTAATGTACGGGTTCCCAGGTAGAGATCCACCTTGGTACTGATACTGTTCCAGTAGCCTGTGGCACATTTAGATAACTAGGTATCGGAACATACTGATTACGGCCATTACTGCATTAATAGTCCAGGTAAAATTCTGGTCTAACCTGCCCTTTTCAGTAACCAGTAGACTGGCCCTCTTGAAGATGGTCTTACTCTCAAAATTGCTATATTATTTTGTGAACTTACCAATAGTCATCCCATGATCTGTGTTCTGAACACTGGACTCTTTTGCTTGACTTTATATGGGGGGCCGGCTGTCGCCGGTGTAGGAAACTGGCCTGGTGTGTGGTAGACACCTATGGTGTTTGCACTCTATGCCAGGTCCAGGCAACCCCTGTTAGTGGAGTGTAGACAGTGTCTACTAAGCCAGGGCTCTCTAGAGGTAGCTGTGGATGAGCAGCCATGACTGATCTAGGAGACATGCAAAGCTTATGCAATACCACTAAAGTCACACAGCAACATATCACACACGAAAGAACTGCAGTGTTACAAAAATAAAGGTACTTTATTATAGTAACACAGCACTCTATTACTTATAGGCAGTTCCCCTGTCTGGAGATAAGTACACACTAAATACATACACAATAGCAATAGGAGATTAGAATAGAAACAACAAGCATTGGCAATACTTAGTAAAAGTACTGAGTGCCCTATTGGAGGGCCAAACTATATGCTAAGAAAGAGGAATGCAAGATACAGTCACCCACCCAAGAATGTGGAGTTGCTAGAGGGGAGATGGAAGATCTAGGAACCCCAAGAGGTGAGTGCCTGAGTGACCCCCAGCGACCAGGAGCGCAGAGGTAAGTACCTGGGCTTCCCACAGACTAACAGGAGGACTGTGCAAGAACAGGACCAGTCTAGAAGAAACCAGTGGTGGACCTACCAAAAAAGGGGTCAGAGTCCAGTCCACAATGGAGAGTCCAGTGGGGGCAGGAGTTACTACCCACCCTTCTGTGGATGAAGAACCAGGTCGGCGGGTTAAGAGGAAGACAAGTTGTGGAGCCTAGGAGCTGAGAGGAGTCCTTGGAGCAGTGCAGATGGTGTCCCATGTCGGTTGTCGAGTTGTAGATGGTCATTGGTTTTGGAGAACCACCAACAAGCCTTGGCAAATGCAAGAGGAGCAAAAGAAGAGTTGCAAGGCTGAGGAGGACCAGTAAAGCTCAGGGGACTCAACCCTTGAAGCGGAGTCCAGGTGACTCTCAGCAGCCGGGAGAGCAAAAAGAAGCAATCGCATTCCCCACAGGCAACCCACTGGCTGCAGGCACAGTAAGTTGCAGTGAGGCCCAGTCAGCTCACCTGAAGAGAAGTCCCACGTTGCTGGAGCAGCAGAGAGGAGACTGCTTGGCAGGAAGAAGTGCTGAGGGCTGGGGCTACTCGGAGCCTGAAGATCCCTTTGAGCAGGAGACAACAAGCCTTGGTAGATGCAAGAGTCATTGTGCACAGGGGTACTGTCCTGCAAGGAGAGGCAAGGGCTGACTGTCTCCCAAGTTGGACAGCTGGCCGAGAGGACCAAGGGGACCACTCCAGACCACCACCTGTGATACAGGATCTACGCAGTTCCAGAGGAAAGCAGATCCACGCAGGTGGAAGTAGTTGCTGTAGGTGCCTGCAGTTGCATGGGAGTGACTATTTCACTCCAAGGGAGATTCCTTTTTCCTTCTTTGTGCAGGCTGAAGCTTTGTCAACCCCAGAGGATGCACAGCTGGGGAAATGTTGAAGTTGCTGGAAGGAGCCGGAGAGACAATTTTGCAAAGCTAAGTAGTTGCCAGAGTTGCAGTCCTGTCTGTTCCCCGAAGAGCCCTGTTGCAGTTCCAGTGGCCAGAAGATGAAGTAAACAATGCAGAGGAGTTGTGGTGGAGTTGTGCACTTCGAATTTGAGGACCCACCAGCAAGGGAGTCCCTAAATAGCCCTAAAAGGGGATTGGTCACTTAGCAAGGCGACCACCTATATAGGAGGGGGCTGTGACGTCACCTGCCTGACCTGGCCACTCAAATGCTCCCAGGGACCCCTGCACATGTTGGTTTTAAAATGGTGGAATGAAGTGGCCACCTGGAGGAGCTCTGGGCACCACCCCTGGGGTAATGATGGACAGGGGAGTGGTCACTCCCCTTTGTCCGGTTCCGTGCCTGAATAGGGACGGGGGATATCCCTGGTCTGGTGCAAACTGGTTTATGCAAGGAGGGCATTGTAACGCCTGTTTCCAAGGGAGATGGTGTTGCTTCCCTCTCCCACAGGTAATCACCAGCTAGAGCACATGCATTTTCCCTGCAGACACATCTTTATGTGCTAGATGCCGGACTGAATATGCAAACCTCCTGCATATGTTGTAGTTGTGCCTCTCCCTGTCCTCATATTGGACAGAGCTAACCAGGTCATTTAGGGCCCAAACGGACAAACAATATTGGGACACAGCATATTGGGATTATATCCAAGGCCCTAAACGCCTAAGATTGAAACCCGCTTTATTGATTTGTTGCTCCTACTGGCCAAGTGACAAATCATAAGGCAATGAAAATTGCCCACAACACCTCTTATTCTGAGTTTGTGTATGAAAAGGCTCTACCAAGGGACTGGCACTTAGAAGAGAGAAATATAGAGCACTACGCAAGAGGCCCATATCCATGATTTGAGATGCCCTTCTAGAACAGTTTATAGTGCAGACAGAAGACAATGGTTACATTCTGCACAATACTCTCATCTCACTGGAAGCGCATGCTATCCACTAACCACAACTATCAGAATTAGCCATCATTCCAAATCAAATGTAGGACACACACATTCCTTTTATATACCATAACTGTAATGAGGACTACAGGGTGCTGCAGTGCAAATGTTAAGGGGGGTTGAGGGAGGGGAAGAGTTGAGTCAGTGACTTGATTATTGTTGTTACGTTAAATTAACATTTGAAGTTAATACTAGCAATGATTGTACTTACCGTCATATAGTGTTACAAGAATATGTGCAACAAGTACACAGGGAGGAGAATGTGTCTAATGATGTAACCTTAACAGGAGATGTAAATATTGCAAAGACGTGATGATATTGTTACAAATAAAATACATTTAAAAAACTGCATCATGTATTTCTGTCCCCTCATCAGTTTGCATCCCAACATGCCACTACTGGCCACTTCGTCTGGGCAACGGAAATTCCCTGACCTCTGTGAGAGTGCAGGCGAGGATGACACAGATGGTGACCTGATGACACTCCAACACATCTCGAGTGAGAACTGCCTGCGGGTTTGGTGGTGTGGTGGTCCAGAGATGGAGGAGGAAGGGCAGTGCCTGGCAGCCCCGCAGATGGGAGAGGGTGCAAATGGGGAAACTGGACTCTGAAGCCAGTACCTTGTAGATGTGGGAAAGCATGGTGTGAAGTAGCTCCCTTTGACCTCTCCCAGGAGAATGACTGCGTTAGTCTTCGTGCCACCTATACTGAGCAACATGTTGACCTTGCAGCTCCCACCAGGAGAGTTTTTGCTGCAGTCAAAATGCATTACATTTACAAGTGTTGTATTTTGATTGACATGCAGCAGTCTACCTGTAACATTCTAGCCCAAATCCACTGTCGGGGGTAGAAGTCAAATGAGCAGGATTTATTGCATGTTCTACCTTTATACTGTGCCATTTGTATTACTTTGTGAATTTATTGATTTGTATCAACTTGTCCTACCATTGAGGTTTCCAAGGGCTTGCTGTTTGATTTGCCCTCCTTCTCTCAACTAATGGCTTTCTCTCAATGTTATCCTGTTATCCATTTGATTTTCCATCTCGAGAATTGCCATGCCAGCTATCCTGCAGGCACACTCCCACTTACTCCATTCCAGAACTGGTTACCACGATTGATAGTGCCTTTTGGCTGGAATAGTCCTATGTTTCATTATTCGGTTAGTACGTGCACACCTGTTCTCTGCTAAATTCACCTCAGTCCTGTTCCTCACTCTTTCCAACCCGTTCAGTTCTCTGACCTTACAGTCTGGTCTGCTATTTCATTCTCATGAAGATGGAAGACACCCTGTTTATCTAGGGCCAGGGTATTCCAAGAGATTGGCACTGTTGCATCAAACAGCATATTCTCCAATAGCAGTCTGGGAGGCAGAAACTTACTAGTTCACTTCAGTTCTTTACAATCAAGATCGGTGTTAGATTCACACCATCTAAATATGCCTCCAATGTTTACCTAGACCTTAGTCTACTAGGAGAAGATCAACATCTAGGCTTCCTTAGAGTGTCTCTTTGGAGACTATACTAACACCACTAAGAACCCCAGAAACCCCCTCTGATTTAACCTCTCCTGTTATTTTGTAGGTCATTGTTTTCTTCTGGGTAACAGATTGTGTCCCTGTTTTTTTAGCTTCCTCATGACAGATCTTGCAAATTACTAGAGAAAAATTAATGTGTTCCACAATGGAGATTTTTTTTCTGCCACTTTTGCATAACAGGATATGTATATATAGTTATTTGTGTGGATCACTGACACAGCTGAAGTTTCAAATTTATTTATAAAGGAGTGTTTGGAGGTGATACAGACTGTGAAAGCTAAAGAGAAGAATTGCCATCCTCCTGAGGTTTCCAGGTATTAAATCAGCATTGTGGTGCTAACACTAAAGCTCCTGGGCACATTGAGTATTGGTGCAATAGCCAAGTTAGAGGGGATTATGTAGCTGTATGAATTTCTTGGGATGAGAGAAGACAAAGGGCCAGCAAAAAGCTGTCCTCCACTTTAGAAGTTCCTTGCCAGTGCAGGAATGGTTCCTCATATCCCAGTTACCTCCTACCTTTCTGAAATTAAGGTCACTAGAAGGAGGGTTGCAACCTGCAGAAAAGGTGGAAATCATGTCTGTGGTCAGGATCCCTTCCCTGGAAGTATGTTTATATCAACACCTACATACCTAGCATATCAATAACCTATATCCTAAAAAGCACCAGTGCTAAGATCTTTCTCCAACATTGAGGGCTCTTTGCATCTAAACAATTGACATTAAAACATGGCTCTGCAGTATCGCTTCTGATGATGCCAAGGCAGAGTTCGATGCCAAGTCATTGTCTGACTTATAAATCTTTCACTAGGTTAGAGGAGTTACAGGGAGACTAGTCAGAAGAGCAGTAGTTGAGACATACTCTGATGATTGTTAAGGTTGTTGTAAGCATATGGCCAGAACTCTCCACATAAGACATACAATCCTGTACAGTTGATCTGAGATGTTACCAATAATTGTTCTTATTGATACCATTTTTGTGGGTTTATGTCAGTGCTTAATTTGTGTATTAAAAACAAAAGTGCCAAGGCCCTGGTCAGGAGACCATTGCAGTTTGTGCCACCTACTGCCCCCATTTGTGCTCCCAATGAAAGTTTATCACTACTAGCCAACATGCTCGTACATGTGAGACAATTCAGACTTTAAATGTACTTTTAAATGACTAATACATGCCACCCAAGCTATTCTTATATCTTTGGGAGGCAGGTATGAGTGATTTTAATGTATATTTAATTATTTAAAATAAAAACAGCTGATGTGCTCCTCAAAAAAATAAGGCAAACAGTGCCACCATGTGGCATGCTGTGATAAAAGCCGGTGTTGACAATAAAATGCTGGGGCCGAGCACCGGAAGCCACTGGCTCAATTTAAGCACTGGCTTGTAGTGATAACTGTACAAGCTCAGATTATCAGAAGCTGTCTTTAGAACCTGCTGCATGTTCGTCTGCCTCTGCAGTTAGTTTGCTAGATTATTATAGAATACAAATAGGTGTTTGGCCCTCGCCTAATACGAAATCTAGAACTGCCCTCATGGTTTCAGTCTGCGCCCAGGGCACTACTTGAGATTCAGTGTTGGGATACTGGTAACAGTCAATTGAAGGCGATCATGCAGTTAAGCTGGATTGTCAATGCTTCACTGTTTATAGCACTGTGTGAGAGGAAAGTGTGGGTGTCAAAAAAGAAAGACGCAAGCTATCCTTTAGTAAGGAAACACTTGTGTCTAATCAGCTTGTGCACTGCTACCAGGTGCCCTGTAGGCCCATTCCACCCTCAGTTGTCCTTTCTACTGGCTCACTTAGGTCTTTGGAAAGACAATGAAACACAAATGAAGCTATAGATTGACAGGTGTCAATAGAAGCAGTAACACTGAGTTCGGTGTTAGTGCATTAAGTTGCCATGGCACCGTTTGAATTGTCATACAGGGCGGGACCCTTCCAGCACCAATACTCTATGTAAAATAGGCAACATCTATTCTACAAATTCAGCTTCAATCCAGAAGTGTGTTTATTTTCTAGTGATGGGATACTCAGCTACTCCTCTTACATATCAGTTCATGACTAGAGAAAATACAATGCAAAGTTATGCACGGCCAGCGTCTCAGTGAAAATGTCTCTCTGAATGTGATCCTGTAATGTCTAAGACAATTCTGTACACTTTCCACATGCTATGAATTGACTGAGTAGTTGAAAGTGTTAACTAGTCTTAAAAGACCGTGGTCGTCATTGCCCGTACATTGATGCTCGCTGTTTGTTGGAGACGTTCTACTTAATAATGCCTGAATAAAGGATGAATCAAAAGGCTATGAATTTTGCAGCATGTACAATTTGGATTGTCATCTCATCAAATACCAATACCACTTAACCAAAAGGCCATTGTCTTGTAATTCTAGTACTCTTCCAACAAGACTGATGGCAGTGACTGCTACTGAGATTTGGATATAAGGCAACACTGTGTATTTTACAAACATTCACAAAACACTACTGCTAGAATTCCAAGGTTCACAAAGATTGTGAAGAAAGCAAATTAACAAAGCTGAATCCAGTAAGAAAGTACGTTTGCCCCTTTCCTGCTTTGTATAAATGATTCTTCGCGTGTAACACAAATCATGTGCATCTGCCATGGTTGAAAAAGTGTTATTTTCCTTTAACATAGGTTTTTACTGCTGTTTTCCAAAGAATTCGAATTAGATGCCCCATCCAGCCTCCTCGGGAAGTAGATATGATAAAAGTGAACTGTTTTCTTGAACTAGCAGCTAGGCCATGTGATAGGAATGTGCTGTTAAGCCCAGTTTGCTTCAGCGTTTTCTATCAAATTTAATACCTCCTGAATACAGACCGTCCCTTTGTAGACACCCCATGTTTTTCAGGTCCTAAAACTATTCAACACCCATACACTAGAAGACTTAACATAAGCATTGCACATCACCAAGACATGATAATACACTGTCAGTGGACGCTTTACTGTACCTCATTCTGTCTACCTTGGAAATGTGCTCTTCTTTTGTGTTTTTCTTTCACAACTTGAAATACGGAATGCACTTGTGAACCCAGCAGTGCCCTTTCCATTGCTTCTCTGAAAATGATGTTTGTGGGCTACTGAAAGCTTGCTTTTGTATTTCTCTTGAAGGCTTATTTCAAACCATTTTCAAGAATTTATGACACGGGTATCGTAAGGCAAGCTGATGTAAAACAGACCATTTGCTGCAAAACTGTTACTAGAAATAAACTTTCTTCTAAACTTTGCCATCACCCGACAAGCAAAAAAGCAGAACACCCCATGGTAATTGTGTTTGCTGGGGTACTAATGGTGTGAGCAATGATTGTGCTGGTACAAAACCAGGATGAAGCGTGAGTTAAGACAGTAATAAACAGTAAATTCTTTTGGTGTTACAAGAACGCTTCCAGCAGATTGTATGCTTTCATTTTTCACACACATTTAAGACCATTTGATAATACATGTAACTTTGCTTAGCCTGCAATCCAGAATTCCTGTGGCCATTTGTGCGGCCTCCAAACATGCACACGCTGCAATGATATGCCTATCTGTGTCCCAATACATTTATATTTTTCTATTAGGATTCCAAAAACACATAAATGCGTTGAAAAGATGTATGGTATTTATTAAAATAAAGTCATTTTGATTCATTTCAGGATAGTTTTCATTATGACTTTATTCCTTCTTCATCATAAAAAGGTCCACGCACCTAGGTGGACATTTTGTAATGCTGCGAGTGGCAGTGTGTTGGTCTTGTTCCACTCATTGCTGGTTTTGTAGCTGTTTGTGCACCCTTTCATCCACTTGGTAAACCTTAACTTTCAACATCTCGAATTGGCACATTAAAGAAGAGACTGTAGACAGTTTAGCAACTGTCGAGAAATCTTGATTTCATTTTAGAGGAGGATTGCTATGCTCGACTAGTACCGTAGAAAGCCCTCTTAACCCCTTCGCTGCCAGGCCTTTTCCCCCTCCTGTGCCGGGCCTTTTTTTTGCCTATTTGGGGCAGTTCGCGCTTAGGCCCTCATAACTTTTTGTCCACATAAGCTAACCAAGCCAAATTTGTGTCCTTTTTTTCCAACATCCTAGGGATTCTAGAGGTACCCAGACTTTGTGGGTTCCCTTGAAGGAGGCCAAGAAATTGGCCAAAATACAGTGAAAATTTCGTTTTTTTCAAAAAAATTGGAAAAAGTGGCTGCAGAAGAAGGCTTGTGGTTTTTCCCCTGAAAATGGCATCAACGAAGGGTTTGCGGTGCTAAACTCAGCAGCTTCCCAGCTTTCAGGAACAGGCAGACTTGAATCAGAAAACCCAATTTTTCAACACAATTTTGGCATTTTACTGGGGCATACCCCATTTGTGCAATTTTTTGTGCTTTCAGCCTCCTTCCAGTCAGTGACAGGAATGGTCATGAAACCAATGCTGGATCCCAGAAACCTAAACATTTCTGAAAAGTAGACAAAATTCTGAATTCAGCAAGGGGTCATTTGTGTAGATCCTACAAGGGTTTCCTACAGAAAATAACAGCTGAAAAAGAAAAATATTGAAATTGAGGTGAAAAAACCATCAATTTTTCTCTACGTTTTACTCTGTAACTTTTCCCTGCAATGTCAGATTATCGAAAGCAATATACCGTTACGTCTGCTGGACTCCTCTGGTTGCGGGGATATATAGGGCTTGTAGGTTCATCAAGAACCCGAGGAACCCAGAGCCAATAAATGAGCTGCACCCTGCAGTGCGTTTTCATTCTATACCGGGTATACAGCAATTCATTTGCTGAAATATAAGGAGTAAAAAATTGCTATCAAGAAAACCTTTGCATTTCCAAAAAGGGCACAAGATAAGGTGTTGAGGAGCAGTGGTTATTTGCACATCTCTGAATTCCGGGGTGACCATAGTAGCACGTGAATTACAGGGAATTTCTCAAATAGATGTCTTTTTTACACACACTCCTATATTTGGAAGGAAAAAATGTAGAGAAAGACAAGGGGCAATAGTACTTGTTTTGCTAATCTATGTTCCCCCAAGTCTCCCGATAAAAATGGTACCTCACTTGTGTGGGTAGGCCTAGCACCCGCGACAGGATATGCCCCAAAACACAACATGGACACATCACAGAAAACAGAGCTGTTTTTAGCAAAGTGACTACCTGTAGATTTTGGCCTCTAGCTCAGCCGCCACCTAGGGAAACCTACCAAACCTGTGCATTTCTGAAAACTAGAGACCTAGGGGAATCCAAGGAGGGGTGACTTGTGTGGCTCGGACCAGGTTCTGTTACCCAGAATCCTTTGCAAACCTCAATTTGGCTAAAAAAACACATGTTCCTCACATTTCTGTGGCAGAAAGTTATGGAATCTGAGAGGAGCCACAAATTTCCTTCCACCCAGCGTTCCCCCACGTCTCCCGATTAAAAATGATACCTCACTTGTGTGGGTAGGCCTAGCGCCCGCGACAGGATATACCCCAAAACACAAGGTGGACATATCACAGAAAACAGAGCTGTTTTTAGCAAAGTGACTACCTGTAGATTTTGGCCTCTAGCTCAGCCGCCACCTAGGGAAACCTACCAAACCTGTGCATTTCTGAAAACTAGAGACCTAGGGGAATCCAAGGAGGGGTGACTTGCGGGGCTCGGACCAGGTTCTGTTACCCAGAATCCTTTGCAAACCTCAAAATTTCGCAAAAAAAACACATGTTCCTCACATTTCTGTGGCAGAAAGTTCTGGAATCTGAGAGGAGCCACACATTTCCTTCCACCCAGCGTTCCCCCACGTCTCCCGATAAAAATGATACCTCACTTGTGTGGGTAGGCCTAGCGCCCGCGACAGGATATACCCCAAAACACAACATGGACATATCACAGAAAACAGAGCTGTTTTTAGCAAAGTGACTACCTGTAGATTTTGGCCTCTAGCTCAGCCGCCACCTAGGGAAACCTACCAAACCTGTGCATTTCTGAAAACTAGAGACCTAGGGGAATCCAAGGAGGGGTGACTTGCGGGGCTCGGACCAGGTTCTGTTACCCAGAATCCTTTGCAAATCTCAAAATTTGGCTAAAAAAACACATGTTCCTCACATTTCTGTGGCAGAAAGTTCTGGAATCTGAGAGGAGCCAAAAATTTCCTTCCACCCAGCGTTCCCCCACGTCTCCCGATAAAAATGATACCTCACTTGTGTGGGTAGGCCTAGCGCCCGCGACAGGATATGCCCCAAAACACAACGTGGACATATCACAGAAAACAGAGCTGTTTTTAGCAAAGTGACTACCTGTAGATTTTGGCCTCTAGCTCAGCCGCCACCTAGGGAAACCTACCAAACCTGTGCATTTCTGAAAACTAGAGACCTAGGGGAATCCAAGGAGGGGTGACTTGTGTGGCTCGGACCAGGTTCTGTTACCCAGAATCCTTTGCAAACCTCAAAATTTGGCTAAAAAAACACATGTTCCTCACATTTCTGTGGCAGAAAGTTCTGGAATCTGAGAGGAGCCACAAATTTCCTTCCACCCAGCGTTCCCCCACGTCTCCCGATAAAAATGATACCTCACTTGTGTGGGTAGGCCTAGCGCCCGCGACAGGATATGCCCCAAAACACAACGTGGACATATCACAGAAAACAGAGCTGTTTTTAGCAAACTGACTACCTGTAGATTTTGGCCTCTAGCTCAGCCGCCACCTAGGGAAACCTACCAAACCTGTGCATTTCTGAAAACTAGAGACCTAGGGGAATCCAAGGAGGGGTGACTTGCGGGGCTCGGACCAGGTTCTGTTACCCAGAATCCTTTGCAAACCTCAAAATTTGGCTAAAAAAACACATGTTCCTCACATTTCTGTGGCAGAAAGTTCTGGAATCTGAGAGGAGCCACAAATTTCCTTCCACCCAGCGTTCCCCCATGTCTCCCGATAAAAATGATACCTCACTTGTGTGGGTAGGCCTAGCGCCCGCGACAGGATATGCCCCAAAACACAACGTGGACATATCACAGAAAACAGAGCTGTTTTTAGCAAAGTGACTACCTGTAGATTTTGGCCTCTAGCTCAGCCGCCACCTAGGGAAACCTACCAAACCTGTGCATTTCTGAAAACTAGAGACCTAGGGGAATCCAAGGAGGGGTGACTTGCGGGGCTCGGACCAGGTTCTGTTACCCAGAATCCTTTGCAAATCTCAAAATTTGGCTAAAAAAACACTTGTTCCTCACATTTCTGTGGCAGAAAGTTCTGGAATCTGAGAGGAGCCAAAAATTTCCTTCCACCCAGCGTTCTCCCACGTCTCCCGATAAAAATGATACCTCACTTGTGTGGGTAGGCCTAGCGCCCGCGACAGGATATGCCCCAAAACACAACGTGGACATATCACAGAAAACAGAGCTGTTTTTAGCAAAGTGACTACCTGTAGATTTTGGCCTCTAGCTCAGCCGCCACCTAGGGAAACCTACCAAACCTGTGCATTTCTGAAAACTAGAGACCTAGGGGAATCCAAGGAGGGGTGACTTGTGTGGCTCGGACCAGGTTCTGTTACCCAGAATCCTTTGCAAACCTCAAAATTTGGCTAAAAAAACACATGTTCCTCACATTTCTGTGGCAGAAAGTTCTGGAATCTGAGAGGAGCCACAAATTTCCTTCCACCCAGCGTTCCCCCACGTCTCCCGATAAAAATGATACCTCACTTGTGTGGGTAGGCCTAGCGCCCGCGACAGGATATACCCCAAAACACAACGTGGACATATCACAGAAAACAGAGCTGTTTTTAGCAAAGTGACTACCTGTAGATTTTGGCCTCTAGCTCAGCCGCCACCTAGGGAAACCTACCAAACCTGTGCATTTCTGAAAACTAGAGACCTAGGGGAATCCAAGGAGGGGTGACTTGCGGGGCTCGGACCAGGTTCTGTTACCCAGAATCCTTTGCAAACCTCAAAATTTCGCTAAAAAAACACATGTTCCTCACATTTCTGTGGCAGAAAGTTCTGGAATCTGAGAGGAGCCACAAATTTCCTTCCACCCAGCGTTCCCCCACGTCTCCCGATAAAAATGATACCTCACTTGTGTGGGTAGGCCTAGCGCCCGCGACAGGATATGCCCCAAAACACAACGTGGACATATCACAGAAAACAGAGCTGTTTTTAGCAAAGTGACTACCTGTAGATTTTGGCCTCTAGCTCAGCCGCCACCTAGGGAAACCTACCAAACCTGTGCATTTCTGAAAACTAGAGACCTAGGGGAATCCAAGGAGGGGTGACTTGCGGGGCTCGGACCAGGTTCTGTTACCCAGAATCCTTTGCAAACCTCAAAATTTGGCTAAAAAAACACATGTTCCTCACATTTCTGTGGCAGAAAGTTCTGGAATCTGAGAGGAGCCACAAATTTCCTTCCACCCAGCGTTCCCCCATGTCTCCCGATAAAAATGATACCTCACTTGTGTGGGTAGGCCTAGCGCCCGCGACAGGATATGCCCCAAAACACAACGTGGACATATCACAGAAAACAGAGCTGTTTTTAGCAAAGTGACTACCTGTAGATTTTGGCCTCTAGCTCAGCCGCCACCTAGGGAAACCTACCAAACCTGTGCATTTCTGAAAACTAGAGACCTAGGGGAATCCAAGGAGGGGTGACTTGCGGGGCTCGGACCAGGTTCTGTTACCCAGAATCCTTTGCAAATCTCAAAATTTGGCTAAAAAAACACATGTTCCTCACATTTCTGTGGCAGAAAGTTCTGGAATCTGAGAGGAGCCAAAAATTTCCTTCCATCCAGCGTTCCCCCACGTCTCCCGATAAAAATGATACCTCACTTGTGTGGGTAGGCCTAGCGCCCGCGACAGGATATGCCCCAAAACACAACGTGGACATATCACAGAAAACAGAGCTGTTTTTAGCAAAGTGACTACCTGTAGATTTTGGCCTCTAGCTCAGCCGCCACCTAGGGAAACCTACCAAACCTGTGCATTTCTGAAAACTAGAGACCTAGGGGAATCCAAGGAGGGGTGACTTGCGGGGCTCGGACCAGGTTCTGTTACCCAGAATCCTTTGCAAACCTCAAAATTTGGCTAAAAAAACACATGTCCCTCACATTTCTGTGGCAGAAAGTTCTGGAATCTGAGAGGAGCTACAAATTTCCTTCCACCCAGCGTTCCCCCAAGTCTCCCGATAAAAATGATACCTCACTTGCGTGGGTAGGCCTAGCGCCGGCGACAGGAAACACCCCAAAGCGCAACGTGGACACATCCTAAATTTTGGAAAAAAACAGAGGTGTTTTTTGCGAAGTGCCTACCTGTAGATTTTGGCCTCTAGCTGAGCCGGCACCTAGGGAAACCTACCAAACCTGTGCATTTCTGAAAACTAGAGACCTAGGGGAATCCAAGGAGGGGTGACTTGCGGGGCTCGGACCAGGTTCTGTTACCCAGAATCCTTTGCAAACCTCAAAATTTGGCTAAAAATACACATGTTACTCACATTTCTGTGTCAGAAAGTTCTGGAATCTGAGAGGAGCCACAAATTTCCTTCTACCCAGCGTTCCCCCAAGTCTCCCGATAAAAATGATACCTCACTTGTGTGGGTAGGACTAGCGCCCACGAAAGGAAAGGGCCCAAAACACAACGTGGACACATCACATTTTTTTATAAAAAGCAGTGCCTACCTGTGGATTTTGGCCTGTAGCTCAGCCGACACCTGAGGAAACCTAGCAAACCAGTGCATTTTTGAAAACTAGAAACCCAGGGGAATCCAAGATGGGGTGACTTGCGGGGCTCTGACCAGGTTATGTTACCCAGAATCCTTTGCAAACATCAAAATTTGGCCCAAAAAACACTTTTTCCTCTCATTTCGGTGACAGAAAGTTCTGGAATCTGAGAGGAGCCACAAATTTCCTTCCACCCAGCGTTCCCCTAGGTCTCTCGATAAAAATGGTACATCACTTCTGTGGGTAGGCCTAGCGCCCACAAAAGGAAATGGCCCAAAACACAACGTGGACACAACATATTTTTTCACAGAAAACAGAGGTGTTTTTTGCAAGGTGCCTACCTGTGGTGTTTGGCCTGTAGCTCAGCCGGCCCCAGGGGGGGGGGGGGGGGGGGGCAGAAATGCCCTAAAATAAATTTGCTCCCCCAACCCCCACCCTCCCCCGCCGGGAGCGACCCTTGCCTACGGGGTCGCTCCCCCTGCGTGACATTGGCACCAAAAAACAAATCCCCGGTGCCTAGTGGTTTCTGCCCCCTTGGGGGCAGGTTGACCTAAACTCAGCCAATCTGCCCCCAAGGGGGGCAGAAATGGCCTAAATACAATTTGTCCCCCAGGGGAGCGACTTTTGCCTGATGGGTCGCTCCCCATCTCTAAAAAAAAAAAAAACAAAGAAAAAAAAGAAAAATTCCCCTGGCGCCTAGAGGTTTCTGCCCCCCCCCCCCTAATAATAGGCCGATCTGTCCCCCGGGGGGGCAGAAATGGCCTAAAATAAATTTGCCCCCCCAACCCCCACACCCCCCCCCGGGAGCGACCCTTGCCTACGGGGTCGCTCCCCCTGCGTGACATTGGCGCCAAAAAACAAATCCCCGGTGCCTTGTGGTTTCTGCCCCCTTGGGGGCAGATTGACCTAAAATTGGCCAATCTGCCCCCAGGGGGGCAGAAATGGTCTAAATACAATTTGCCCCCCCAGGGGAGCGACCCTTGCCTGATGGGTCGCTCCCCATCTCTAAAAAAAGAAACAACAAAAAAAAAAAACACAAAAAAAAAATTGCCCTGGCGCCTAGAGTGTTCTGCCCCCCCCCGGGGGCAGTTCGGCCTAATAATAGGCCGATCTGTCCCCCGGGGGGGCAGAAATGGCCTAAAATAAATTTGCACCCCCCCCCCCCCCCCCCCGGGAGCGACCCTTGCCTACGGGGTCGCTCCCCCTGCGTGACATTGGCGCCAAAAAACAAATCCCCGGTGCCTAGTGGTTTCTGCCCCCTTGGGGGCAGATTGACCTAAAATCGGCCAATCTGCCCCCAGGGGGGCAGAAATGGTCTAAATACAATTTGCCCCCCAGGGGAGCGACCCTTGCCTGATGGGTCGCTCCCCATCTCTAAAAAAAAAAAAAAAAAAAGAAAAAAAAAAAACACAAAAAAAAAATTTGCCCTGGCGCCTAGAGGTTTCTTCCCCCCCTGGGGGCAGATCGGCCTAATAATAGGCCGATCTGCCCCCAGGGGGGGCAGAAAAGGCCTTCCTAAAAAATTGCCCCCCCTGGGAGCGACCCTTGCCAAAGGGGTCGCTTTGTTGCGTGACATTCGCGCGCAAAAACAAACTCCCTGGTGTCTAATGGTTTCTGCCCCCCTTGGGGGCAGATTGGCCTTATCAAAATAGGCCAATCTGCCCCCAAGGGGGGCAGAAATGGCCTAAATATATATTGCCCCGTAGGGGAGCGACCCTTGCCTAAGGGATCGCTCCCCACCTAAAAAAAAAGAATTCATCACAAAAAAAAAAAAAAAAAAAAAAATGGTCCCTGGTGCCTAGAGGTTTCTGCCCCCCCTGGGGGCAGATCTGCCTAATAATAGGCCAATCTGCCCCCAGGGGGGGCAGAAAAGGCCTTCCTAAAAAAATGCCCCCCTGGGAGCGACCCTTGCCCAAGGGGTCGCTCCCTTTTGCCAATTTCAAGAAAGAAAAAAAAAATCCCTGGTGTCTAGTGGGGTTTCAAAAGCCGGATTGCAAGCAATCCAGCTTTTGAAACCTGTGAGAGACTTCAAAGGGAAGGAAATACATTTCCTTCCCTTTGAAGCCTCTCGGGGCCTCCCCCATGGGATTGAAAAAGAGCTTCCAGCGCGATGGGGGAGACCCTGTGACTAATCAGCGCTCGCGCGCTGACGTCACAGGGGGGGGGTTGGGGGGGGGGGGGTCGGGGGTGGGAGGGGAAGGGCTTCCCCTTCCATTCCTGACTTGGGGGGGTGGGGGGGGAACCCCACAGAGGGAGCGAGAGCGCTCCCTCTGGGCTGTGTGCCGAGGACGTAGTGGTTACGTCCTCGGCACAGCAGCACTGTGCCGCAGGACGTAACCACTACGTCCGCGGCACAGAAGGGGTTAAAGACAGGTCAGTCGCTCTCTTTTGGCAAGTGAAGGTGATATTCTATTGAAATACCTCTACAGTACTCTCAAAAAATTGTATGTGTAAAAGGAATTTGTAAGTCTTCCTTATGCTGAAAGTATATTTTTTGTGTAACAGAATATTTGCAAAGTTATTTTTTTTTTTTAAAGTGCCACTAAATGTAAATAAATAACTGTACTTGCCGCCTTTGTTTACATGTTTGTTTGCCTAAAATCAGCAAGAATCCACGGGGAACTTCGGATCCCTCTGGAGAGATGCATGCACAAAAAGTAATGGCAATATGTGAGTTTTATTTCCCTACATTACTGGATTTCCTGGACCTTAAGGTGTCAGGATTCTACCATCCTGCTGCTGGATGCTACTCAAGAAGACACATCTGCACTTATACTTAGTTTTGTTTTACCTTTTAGTCCAGGTTTCTATTCCACTTTCCAGATGCTTTATGGTCCTTGTAGTTCCCTCTGTCTTCACACCCTTCTATAATCACATGTTGGTTGTGATTTCCTGTCCAGCAGATTTGTTCATAGATCCTATTGTTATTCTGACCCCTTAATATTTGCATTCCGCACCCTTCTCTGGGTTTTCACCGATCCATACTCTTATTCCTTGTCTTGTGTTTCCTGGTTCCGCTAGTCTTACCATCTCGAAGGCCCAGTTCAGCCATCACTTCATTGGTTGTTCCTTGATTCCCTGCAGCTGGTTAAGTCCATGCACTTGTCTTTCTCCCTGCACTTGCGCTCCTCCCCTGAGCCTCCAGCTATTTCAGCCCTGTGTGTGCAGATTACAGTGGCTTGCAACTAACTTCTGTTGAGTTTCCTTTGCTATGTGGAGTTCCTGCTGCTGTTACAGGCTTGTTTACTGGTTCTGTTTCCCTGAACCTATTTTCCTGTTTTGGGGGTATTTGTTTCTGTCCCTGCTTTTCCTGCATCTCTGTTCCTGTGTTAACCATTGTAGGAAGTTGGCTCTGTATGTGCTATTTCAAAGTAAGGAATAGCATGCACAGAGTCCAAGGGTTCCCCTTAGAGGTAAAATAGTGGTAAAAATAGATAATACTAATGCTCTATTTTGTGGTAGAGTGGTCGAGCAGTAGGCTTATCCAAGGAGTAGTGTTAAGCTTTTGTTGTACATACACATAGACAATAAATGAGGTACACACACTCAGAGACAAATCCAGCCAATAGGTTTTGTTATAGAAAAATATCTTTTCTTAGTTTATTTTAAGAACCACAGGTTCAAATTTAACATGTAATATCTTGTTTGAAAGGTATTGCAGGTAAGTACATTAGGAACTTTGAATCATTTCAATTGCATGTATACTTTTCAAGTTATTCACAAATAGCTATTTCAAAAGTGGACACTTAGTGCAATTTTCACAGTTCCTGGGGGAGGTAAGTTTTTGTTAGTTTTACCAGGTAAGTAAGACACTTACAGGGTTCAGTTCTTGGTCCAAGGTAGCCCACCGTTGGGGGTTCAGAGCAACCCCAAAGTCACCACACCAGCAGCTCAGGGCCGGTCAGGTGCAGAGTTCAAAGTGGTGCCCAAAACGCATAGGCTAGAATGGAGAGAAGGGGGTGCCCCGGTTCCGGTCTGCTTGCAGGTAAGTACCCGCGTCTTCGGAGGGCAGACCAGGGGGGTTTTGTAGGGCACCGGGGGGGGACACAAGCCCACACAGAAATTTCACCCTCAGCAGCGCGGGGGCGGCCGGGTGCAGTGTAGAAACAAGCGTCGGGTTTGCAATGTTAGTCTATGAGAGATCAACGGATCTCTTCAGCGCTGCAGGCAGGCAAGGGGGGGCTTCCTCGGGGAAACCTCCACTTGGGCAAGGGAGAGGGACTCCTGGGGGTCACTTCTCCAGTGAAAGTCCGGTCCTTCAGGTCCTGGGGGCTGCGGGTGCAGGGTCTTTTCCAGGCGTCGGGACTTAGGTTTCAGAGAGTCGCGGTCAGGGGAAGCCTCGGGATTCCCTCTGCAGGCGGCGCTGTGGGGGCTCAGGGGGGACAGGTTTTGGTACTCACAGTCGGAGAGTAGTCCGGGGGTCCTCCCTGAGGTGTTGGTTCTCCACCAGCCGAGTCGGGGTCGCCGGGTGCAGTGTTGCAAGTCTCACGCTTCTTGCGGGGAGTTGCAGGGTTCTTTAAAGCTGCTTCTTGAAACAAAGTTGCAGTCTTTTTGGAGCAGGTCCGCTGTCCTCGGGAGTTTCTTGTCGTCGTCGAAGCAGGGCAGTCCTCAGAGGATTCAGAGGTCGCTGGTCCCTTTGGAAGGCGTCGCTGGAGCAGAGTTCTTTGGAAGGCAGGAGACAGGCCGGTGAGTTTCTGGAGCCAAGGCAGTTGTTGTCTTCTGGTCTTCCTCTGCAGGGGTTTTCAGCTGGGCAGTCCTTCTTCTTGTTGTCGCAGGAATCTAATTTTCTAGGGTTCAGGGTAGCCCTTGAATACTAAATTTAAGGGCGTGTTTAGGTCTGGGGGGGTTAGTAGCCAATGGCTACTAGCCCTGAGGGTGGGTACACCCTCTTTGTGCCTCCTCCCAAGGGGAGGGGGTCACAATCCTAACCCTATTGGGGGAATCCTCCATCTGCAAGATGGAGGATTTCTAAAAGTTAGAGTCACCTCAGCTCAGGACACCTTAGGGGCTGTCCTGACTGGCCAGTGACTCCTCCTTGTTGCTTTCTTTGTTCCCTCCAGCCTTGCCGCCAAAAGTGGGGGCCGTGGCCGGAGGGGGCGGGCAACTCCACTAAGCTGGAGTGCCCTGCTGGGCTGTGACAAAGGGGTGAGCCTTTGAGGCTCACCGCCAGGTGTCACAGCTCCTGCCTGGGGGAGGTGTTAGCATCTCCACCCAGTGCAGGCTTTGTTACTGGCCTCAGAGTGACAAAGGCACTCTCCCCATGGGGCCAGCAACATGTCTCTAGTGTGGCAGGCTGCTGGAACTAGTCAGCCTACACAGACAGTCGGTTAAGTTTCAGGGGGCACCTCTAAGGTGCCCTCTGGGGTGTATTTTGCAATAAAATGTACACTGGCATCAGTGTGCATTTATTGTGCTGAGAAGTTTGATACCAAACTTCCCAGTTTTTAGTGTAGCCATTATGGTGCTGTGGAGTTCGTGTTTGACAAACTCCCAGACCATATACTCTTATGGCTACCCTGCACTTACAATGTCTAAGGTTTTGTTTAGACACTGTATGGGTACCATGCTCATGCACTGGTACCCTCACCTATGGTATAGTGCACCCTGCCTTAGGGCTGTAAGGCCTGCTAGAGGGGTGACTGACCTATACTTGCATAGGCAGTGAGAGGCTGGCATGGCACCCTGAGGGGAGTGCCATGTCGACTTACTCGTTTTGTCCTCACTAGCACACAAAAGCTGGCAAGCAGTGTGTCTGTGCTGAGTGAGAGGTCTCCAGGGTGGCATAAGACATGCTGCAGCCCTTAGAGACCTTCCTTGGCATCAGGGCCCTGGGTACTAGAAGTACCAGTTACAAGGGACTTATCTGGATGCCAGGGTCTGCCAATTGTGGATACAAAAGTACAGGTTAGGGAAAGAACACTGGTGCTGGGGCCTGGTTAGCAGGCCTCAGCACACTTTCAATTGTAAACATAGCATCAGCAAAGGCAAAAAGTCAGGGGGCAACCATGCCAAGGAGGCATTTCCTTACAACCATTGATCATAGTCTCCTGTCTACACTCTTCTTGATCTGCCCTATTATATGCAAACTCCTCTGCATATTTCGGTCTTGCCTAGTTTGAATGTAGACTTCTTTGACCGTAGTCTCCTCTCTGCACTCTCCTTGAACTTCTGTTATACACAGACTTCTTGCCTTGTGTTGTTGCTATTTGTCTTCATAGTTCTGTCTTGCCATGTTGAGTGCAGACTTTTCCAAGCCTGGTTTCCAGTGTTTATAATGTTCCTGACCCTGATGCCAGTTCTGCTTTTGCCTGAGCCCAGTTTCTGTTCTGGTGTTCCTTGTTTTGTTCCATGTTGCTTCAGTCCTTAGCTTCTGCACTACTTTCCTTCTAGCCAGTAGGTACTCTCTTATGTTATACTTCAGTTATCCAGTTGTGCCCTCGTCTCTCCCAGCTAGTCCCCTGACAATAGGTAGGCCTACCCTAAACTCTTATTGCTGAGTGGGACTTGATCAAAAATTAGGCCTTCATATTTGGTCAGCAGAGTGAATATGGTTGTAGTTCTTCCCTTTATCACTAGGCCCCAGCTAGTTGCTCAATCCTCTGAAGCCCCCTGAAGAAGTTAGCCCATATTCAAGGTAGTACAGTAATTTGGTATAGCATTTACCCCCAGAAATGGTGTATGGAGGACAAACATTACCTGTAAAAACGCAATGGATTATTCAACATTACCAAATGTAACTATGAACAGAAAACATCTGCTAAAGGGAAGCACTTGTTTTTCACATGCATGCTTTCATGAATTTGCATATCCAGGAGTTGTATTAAAAACAAAGCATGCCTGGTGCTGTGTTTTTCACCGTACGGCATCACCTCTGTACTAAAATTCAGTGCAAGATTAAAAAAAAAAAAAAAAGTACCACATGATTTTTACATACATTACAGCAAATCACCAGTTGTGGTATAGTTCCACCGCAACAATTGACCTCCCTGGATATCTCCAGGGAAGCACAGAAATTGGGTCACCACAGTCAGAAGTATTCTTTTTCTAGCCTATAACATTGGATACCTCCCCAGAGGTGGGCATGGGTTCCTTGCTTTCACCCAGCTGCTGGGTCATGTACATCAGTGCATAATCTGTTCCATTCCAGAGGGCTGCGGTACTGCTGATGTACCTCCTGGTTGTCACGTGTGGACACTACCGAAGAGATTTGCACTAACTTGATAATCCTGGTGTACCTCAGTGATGATGAGGAAATACAGATTGTCCACCCTTGAGGTCACAGGCTGCATCAGCATTGCTCTTTCCCTGTATATTGATCCCTCAAAGTAATTCCTCATCCTCTTCGCAAGGTACTTTGGAGACCACAATGGATCAGATCATGAGAAAGTTAACTTTGGTGAGTCATAAGCTGGAGGCAATGGACATGACCACTATTGATGCTCTCTCGAATCCAGGATTAAGCTTCTGCCAAACAGGGACCTAGAACTTTTCACCACGCGCCACAAAATTGTGGCCGCTGAGGACCGAAGCCTTATGGATAATGTACACTTCTTTGATATCCCTGAAAAGGCAGAAGGTGTGGATGTTAGAGGCTTTCATTGCTATTTCTTGCCAACCCTTCTTGGATCACCACCTCACCTCCACTTGAGATGCAAGAAGCACATAGAATAAGACCATGGCAATCCTTATCTGGTTAGATACCTATTGCTGCCTGCTTCCTTCGGAATGAGCAGGTGTGTCACATCCTGACAGTGGTAAGGGCTCACAGATCATACATCTTTGATAGTCACAAGATACAGATTGCAGCAGACTTCTCTCTCTTCAGCCACTCTTCCATAAATAGGACATATTTGGCCTTTTTGTGCCAGCACACTTGTGTATCACCAAGGACTGCAAACCAAGAGCTTCTTTGATCCAGGCGAACTGCAGGTCTTTTTAGATGGATTAGGTAAAGGTGACATGGACACCTCCAATACCATCTAGATCTTCCTGCTATGGAGAATTATCTTGCCCTGAAACCTATACTCACAGGCTACGGCACAAGGACAAAAAAAAAACACGGACAGGGGACAACAAATACCACTTAAACCGGGCCTGCTGCAGCTTGATGACCGATGTACCAGACACAAATGTTGATGCTGCTTTTTCTCCCTGGTTGACTTTGGCACATTTGGTTATTGTAGTTTATTTTTATTGTAGTTCATTGTCTTATGTCTGAATTTGCCTGTTTGTGGTTCGATAAAACTAATATCCACTTACCCTCCTCTTCTGCAGAACCCCCCTAGCTATGTTCTGCTTTATTTAATCAATATAGATTATCGCACAAATAGCTCTCACCACCTCATCCGAGTGTACACTTTATGTGGTAATGATTCTCAAGGTTGCTTTCCCTCCTCCACTGGTACATTGTCTTATCTAGTGCAGACACACTGTGGGTCCTCTTTTCACATCAATTGCCGTTTCACTCAATATGTTCTGCTTCCCAGCAACCTGGTTTCCTCTCAAACACTGTGCTCCCAGATTAGATGGTTCCCTCTGGTGTGGACCCAACAACTACAATTGATAGGGCATGCAGAGCAGTGTGGTGGTTTGTATGGTTGTGTTTATATAGGATTGTGTTAATTTGTGCATTGTACATTTCTTCTTTTTCCACCTGATGTGTCTATTTTCTTTTCCCTACTTTCTGTTTTCTCCACAACCCCCCCCCCCCTTTATGTACATTTTTTACCCTCCCATCTGTCCCTTCAACATCCTGTAGCCTGCTAGTGGGACCTGCCCGCCCAGTATTGTTTTTGACCCTCAGACTTTCCCCTTGTTCACACTTTTCATGTCTGTGCATACACCCTCGTAATTTTTTTTTCCTGGAACACCAATGGTCTTGTGCATTATATTATGTGGAAACAAATGCAGATATAGCTCTCCTTCAGGAGATGCATCTGTAGGAAGGTACTCTTTTTGTCTGCTATCAGTGCTTAGACAGTCTCCCCTGCTATTTCTCCTTGTGATGGAGCCTTTAGTTGCAACCCTGACATTCAGACCAGATCATAGGTATCCCACACCTAGAGACCCCTCTACACTGTATACACAGATGACATTTCACTCACCGTCAGTCTTACCATCCTCCATTCCCGCAGTGCTAGAGATAACTGAAGCTTTTTAAGCAATCAGGTTACAACGCGAACCTTGAAAGGGAGGGGGGAGCCTTGGAGATGTTGTGAATCACCATGTGTTGCAATTGCTGGTTATCCATTTCAGTGGAACAATTCCCACCTTGGGCATCCTAGGTAACAGATGGCTGGAGTGCTTGATGGCAGATAACCTTGACCCACTTACCAAGTGCATGCGATTGACTTTGCAAGGTGGTCCCACCTGAATCTGTCTCTGGGGACAGACTCAAGCTGTGAAAACGGTTACCCTTCCCCCAAATCATTTGTTGGGCATGCTTCCCCAACTAATATCCTTATCAACCCTTTGTCAGATAGTCAAGACCATTAAAGCCTTCATCTGGAGTTCAACAAGACCTCACCCGACAGTCCGGAAGCCTATTGCCTATAGATCAGCAGGAGGGAAAGCACTCCTATGTGGAACATTTTCTATCATTACACTTACCATACATGGTGTACATGCACCCTTGGGTCCAAGACCCCGTTATGGGTTACAATTGAATGTAGACTCCAAGAGGCCTCATTGGTGCTACAAGCCCTTTATCCTCCTGGCCCAGCTGGCAACCAGATCACCCAACCCTATGCTGAAACCCATATAGGCCACCCGGGTATGGGCTCACCAGCTCTTTTCAGTGATGCATATCTCCATGACAAGGAATACTGGTATTTGCATAGAGACTACACTTGACTGGGGCCCCAGGTGCAGAGCTCGGACTTTAACCCTCACACTTGATTTCTGGTGTGAAACTCAAATCCTTTAAGATGCTACAAATTTGGTCTGCTGCATACACAATGGTGCTATACACAAATACTTCATTGTCTAGAGAGCATACTCACTCCCCAACCCTGGACCATTCCATAGAACTCATGGAAGCTATGGAACAGGCAGTCTGGGAAGCACAGATGAAGGGCAGTCTATTTAAGATTATTCAGGGTTGGCACTGGACCCTGTGTCAGCTTCAGATTGCATGGTTGATCCCTCACTGCCTGCTCGTGATGCAATCAAGCGTCCTGTGATATATTTCATATATTACTGGATTGCCCTGCCATTCATCCCTTACGGACATCAGTGGGATCTATGCTCTGGGAATCCATGGATTTGCACTCACCACTTCTGGACCCTCTAGCATAACTTATCAGACCTGTCCAAGCTGACCCGCCATGCCAGTCGCCTGCTCATCACTGCCTTTACAGCTGCCAAGATATGTATTGTACGATGTTGGCATTCTCCACAACTGCCATTGCATGGAGAACGGTTCGCAGAAATGTACAAGACAGCGTTCTATGAAAAGGTAATTTACAATTTAATGGACAAAGCAGATGCTTTTCTTCTGATGTGGCCTTTCTGCAAGATGTCCCCTCCCCCCACAATTCACCATGACTTGATTCCGTCTATTTTCACTGCACCTCTTCCCCCCAGCATTACAATACTTACCTGAATGGTCATTCTCCCTGCCCTCCCCCCATTTTTTCTCCACATCTATAGTTTTTTTTTTATTCCCATCCATCTTTTTTTCTTCCTTTATTACATTTTAGTAACCTTTTGTATCATTGCATGTATTACTAACAGATTTTGTATCTTACTATGGATTTATGCTAGACTTGCTTTTCATTGAATTTGCTGATTTTTGGTACTTCATTTATGACAAAAAAAATTATACTCAAAAGAAACCACTTGGTGTATGAATGTATTATCCATGATTTTTGTATACCATTAAATATATGGAGAAATTTGATGCAAAACATGTGCACCAGTGTATCTACCCAAAGGTTTCCACAAATTTAAAATTAAGTAATAAGCTGTAAGTTGATCTCTAAATACAATCACTTACAACCGCCAAAACAATCTGTGGCAAGACCCCAATATCAGTGCATCTGGCAGGTCTGAGGCATGTTTAATAGCCTACTTCAGTGGGCGTCAGTGTTGCAGGCCCACCAGTAGCATTTAATTTACTGCCCTGGGCACAGAATAGTTTTTATAGGGAAACCCAATTTTAAGCTGGATATTCAAATCTAATGTCAGTGGGTGAAGCAGTGAAATTTAAAGGCGGGGAGCCCCTGTTTGGAACAAATGAATTTTATAACCCTTTTTTGGCTAATCCAAGCCCCATGTTGCTTAACAGTGAATGATTATGTTAAATGTTATTCTACATAAGCACACAAGTCATTTGGAGAACAAGTTCATTTTCCCAGAGGGCTCCTTTGAAGGTGGGGCCTTGGGCAATTGGCCACTTTGCCCCTGCCTTAAAATGCCCTGGGTTGTAGGGGTGTGGACAGGGGAGTAGATTATATTGATTTCATTCCTGACCATAATCAGTGGTTGAAGTGCATAAAAAGTATGGGAACTGTGATACTGATTGTGATGGGTTGGGTCAGTAAGTCTGGGGGACTGCTTAAAGCCACAGCTACCCAGGGCAGACTTAAGGTTTAACAAACTATCACATCTGGCCCCAAGTCAGTAATTAGTACCACAGTGATGTCTCATAACCGCACCCATTAGTACACCACTTTCCTCACACAAGTCTATGAATATTTTGTCTGAATGAGATAAAACCAGTGAGATGCGCTGGTTATTGCAGCGCTTTTTCACCCACATCAACATGAGTTGTCCAAGTGGAAAAGGATGGCAGGTATGTATAGTTACTGTTGCCTTGCAGTAGTTTGGTTTCTAATATTTGTACAATTCCATTGCTAACCTAGAGCCAAGACATGGCAACAGGGCAGGTCTGCATAGGCCAGACTGCAATGGGAGGAAAAATGTGATATAAAAGAGTACATTAGCCTGGCTTCAGCTACAGTAGAAGCCAAAATAGAAGGGGAACATGTTAGGTGGATGAAAATCTTGCACTCTTCATCTTAACTGCTGTTTTATATGACAATATATGTGGGATAGGGTTGATCCAGGTTTAACATTACTGGCAGCAGCTTTATAAGTTATCTGGTTCTAAAGCTTCTAGGTATAATAAGTGGAAACATTGGAGTATGTTAAGCAGCACTCCTGCTTTACTTTTATATACTTGTGAATTTACTTGAAAACATCTAAAATTAGAATATTTGAAAAATATTTATGTTCAAGTAGTACAAATGGAAAGGTTTGTGCACTCATTGCAGTTGGATGCTCCAAGGCCTATTCACAAAGGCATGTATATTTAAGAGTAATCCTATAGTGTTACTCTGTACTTAATCTTTTGTGAATCACCACCTTTCCAAAGGCAGCAAAAGGATGTTGGAGACACCAGATTTAATTTCGAAAAGGTCTGCTCTTATACGTACAATGTTTTTAATTGTCGTGTTGGCTTTCATTATCCTAATGACTACTGGATTCTGGCAGCAGAATTGCTTTTTACTGTGGGGGACTTAGTCTGAACCCACTACAGGTGACACCTGTCTGCCTAATCTGGGTTTTGTTCTGACTAACTAGCAGTGCCTCATCTCCACCATAGAGCAGGGATGATTGGGCAACCGAGCACATTACACAATTGACTTTTCTGGGAAATCATGGTCACTCAGATCTCATCTGTTTCTGTTACATTAGTCTCACAATCCAAGGATAATCAGACGCAGTGAATAGTTCATTAAGGTTTTATTGAAATAACTGCATCTTTAATAAAGCATGTATTGCAATAACTAGGACAATGAAGCATGACAGGATTACAATTGTGACAAGGCAAGTGGAACAAAAATTACACTACTATATTGTCACTGAAATGGTTAATAGCTCCTACATAAGCTATGTTAGAGCACAGCATGTTAAGCTCTAATTCTGCCCTTCAGGTTCCTCTGGGAAGACATCCCTCATACCTGAGCAAGAGGCCTGTAGTCTACATAAGCAGCGAAGCAATCAGCATAGTTATCTTGCTGGAATCTTCCTCGAACACACAGGTCGTAGTGTTTTTATAATAGCTGATGTTTCAAGAAAGGACCCCCACTTTAGAGTGTATGTTTCTGAACATTAGAGACAAAGCATACCACTTACCAGCAACTTATCTTACTACAGCCTTGAGAAAAGCACAGAGTGAAAGAAATGTCTTGTTTAAGAACGCAGTGCTGGCCTAGGCAAAGAACAGCTAGATAGAGGAAATAAAAGTCCACAAATGTGGCTTTTGTTAAATAAAAACAAAGCTGAATAAAACCTATCCAAGTTAAATTGCACAGCGGCAGACCTAGTTTGCTAAAATAATGTGTATAGAACTATAGCTAAAATGGCTACACAAATTATGGGAAATGTTTAATGGTGGGGACAACAGCATTTAGTCTATAATGCAGAATGATCCAGTAAATTTGGGGATTGAGGTATAAGATCTAGAAGCCTAATGGCACTTTAAGATCACTGGTGAAAAGCAGTAAACAGTCCTCCTCTTGTTTCTCTATTTATCCTCAGTATTTCTGCTGGAATTTAGGGGAATTCTCCTAGTCAGCAACCCAAATTTCCATCTTCCTTACAGGGCTCCCACCTATTTTCACCACTCAATTTTCTGAGATTAGTGCCCAGCGTCATACTCATTCTGTCCTGAGGCCCTCCTTTGTGAGCTGCGCATGCTGTTATGTGGTATTGGTTGCCACCATATCCGAGTCTTTAACTAATCCAGACTCCATTTCACCTTCTTCATGGATCTTGCTAATTGAAAGTCTCTTCCTCTCCAACTCGTGCATCCTGCAGCCATCATTCAGAGTATTCTTTTAATTTCTGGTGAGAGCTGAAAGACAAACATTTACAACAATTACAAAATGGTGAGCTCCAGATTACCTGTGTTATCCAGCAATAACATACAAGACGAGTGAAAAAGTAAAATTTAAAAACCTATTCAAAAGATTAGCAACAGACTTGTTTGGTGCAAACATTGTCTTTGGTGGTCCTGAGATGAGCTGGTGGGGTATCCACCTTAGAGCTCTAAATCAACTGGAAGTATTTCTCTTGGGGGTGAAAACAATTGCCTTAATTGCAGGGGCCTAGGCCAGGGACTTTATCATAGTGTTTAAGCTTGGGACAGACAAGTCACAAGATCATCCTGTTGTAGGCGTGGGCCAGGACTCTCCTTGGCACTTCATTCAGAGGTACCATGTCAGTACTTGCACCGCACATGTGAACATCGGTAATTAAATGTTGTCATTTCCAGGAAAGGAATTGTCACTTGCCCAATCTGAAAAGGGCAACAGTAAGCATTGAGGGCAGAAGGGACTAATCTAGTTTAACAAAAGACCTTTGCACTTCACACAAGCAGCTCAGGAAGACATTTGCTAGCATTAGCTCAGCCAAGGGCCTTCCATGCTCATGAGTTTGTTTTGCATTATGTTTTTTTCTTATAACTACCGTGTTCTGCTTTCCTGCATTTGGCCTCAGTGCTCCCTGTTCAGATTGGCATCCACGCGGTGCCTCCCTTTACAAAGGGATGCAGGCGCTGCGCGCGGGTGGGAGAGCGCGTGCTGGGGAGGGGCCATGCTGCGCGCGGCCTGGCAGCGCGCGCCTTAACAACCCCCGTCCCAATTCCCTCTGGTTATCGCGAGACGTCCGCTGACGAGAACGCAGGAGAAAAACCGTTGGCTTTCTACGTCACAGATAAATAATGGCTATGCACCTTAAACGCAAAAACAAAGTGAAGGCGTCACGTGGAGGGCACCACGCGGCTAATGTTTGTGAAGAACCTGTATTCCTGGTAAGCCAGACGCATTTCAACTCCGAAATTCAGTTTCCTAAGCAGGTCCCTTGTAGCTTACATGGCAGCATTTTTAAAAGGTTGAGGTAAAAACGGAGTAAATGTATTTTTATCATTGACATGTCGAAGCAGAGAAGTTTTAGCCTGGACGTCAGTTCTCCAAAATGCCAACTTCACTGCACTTGCATGCTTGGCTCCTGAGTTCGGAGAGTTCCAAGATATGAACATCGACCAAGAATGTAGGCTCATATTATCTAAAGCACGAGCGGAGAGCACGAATAAGACATACAAATTAAAATGGAAGAGGTTCTGTGTTTGGTGTTCTCTGAACAATTTTCACCCATTTCAAATCAATCCGGAGCAAATTCTTCCTTACCTGCTCTCCCTTTCCAAAGCTGGTCTTTCCTATGCATCAGTCAAGATTCACCTAGCAGCTATAGCCTCTTACAGACGATCGGCTAACATGCCGTCTATTGGTTCAACCAGAGTCATCAAACAGTTTATGAAAGGGCTGTTCCGCACCTTTCCTCCAGTTCACTTACCTCCGCCAGAGTGGCACCTTAATATTGTTCTCTCCCAGCTCATGAAAGCCCCTTTTGAACCCATCCATAGAGCTGAACTCAAGTACATCACCTGGAAAGTGTCAACATTGCTCGCTCTCACCTCTACCAGAAGAGTCAGTGATATACAAGCGTTCACTACTAAAGAACCCTTTCTAGTTTTTTCTGAGGATTTCGTTATGCTCCGAACCAATCCCAGATATATTCCCAAAGTTCCATCTTCGTTCCACATCAATGAACCAGTTATTCTACGAACCTTTCTTCCAAACCCTACTACGATAGTAGAGAGAACTCTCCATTCGTTGTACATTAAACGATGCCTAAAATGTTACCTGCAAAGTACCAAGAACATCAGGAAATCAGACCAACTCCTAGTATCTTATTCTCTGGGACGTCAGGGAACAGGAGTAACCAAGGCCACTATAGCCCGATGGATTTCTTCCACAATCCAATTTTGTCATACCAAGGCAGGAAAACCATTGACTAGACGCCCGAGAGCCCACTCTACAAGAGCAGTCTCCACATCGGCTGCTTTGTTCCAAGGTATTGCCCTTGAAAAAATTTGCCAGGCTGCGACATGGAAAACCACGCACTCCTTTACGCAGCACTATTGTTTGGAGTCATCACAAAGAACAGACTCTCTAGTAGGACAAGCTGTGCTACTCCATCTCTTTCATTAAGGTGAGACCTTTCCTTAGTTATTGTCATATGGTTTAAGATGCAGATAACCATGTTTCTATTGTGCTTCCTGGTGAAATATCTAAAGTGTATGTATCTGTATTCCTTCGTAACTCACGCTCAGAAATGTATGAGTTTTCTATAAATATTATTATTATTATGATTATTATTAACTATAATTGAGATAGAGGGTCTTCATGCTCGCACCCTCCACCCACGCTGGATACAATGTTTATCAACCATACTGCTGTCTATTCAGATTCAAGCATGTGAATTTATGAAAGATCCAATACTGGATAAGAAAACAAGTTACTTACCTGTAACTACAGTTATCCAGTATTGGTATCTTTCATAAATTCACATGCGACCCACCCGCCTCCCCTTTGATGCTCGCATTCCTCTCAGGTTTTAATTTTTCACTCTCGTGCTGGAAAATCTGAGGAAGGGAGCTTCTCTGGAGAAGGTTCTAGAGGGTGATGGTGCCTGATTGGACAGCAGACAGGTTTGGGTCCTTTCACAAAAGGACATGGATAGGCTATATGAGCAAGCTCTGACTCCATTATAGCCTATGGCAAAAAAAAAATATTTATTATTTATTGCTATTTTATGTACCGTGGGACTCCCACTTCGACGACGGGGATGATTCAAGCATGTGAATTTATGAAAGATACCAATACTGGATAACTGCAGTTACAGGTAAGTAACTTGTTTTCTTGCTCCAAACGTCTTTGGGACTCTGGTGTTAAAGTAGTTAGGGACACCTACATCACTCTAGCAAGAAAATGCTCTCAGAAGAGCACAACTCTCAGGTCCCAGACTCTCAATATGAGAGTCTCACCTTCGAAGAGCTTAAGGAGATGTGTGCTGAGAGAAAACCGAAGACAGGGAGAAAACCCAACAAGAGTCTGCTTCTTGGCTTAGTTCCCCAGGACTAGGACAATGCTGGTAGTCAGGAGGACGAAGAAGTAGAAGCTGACCCTCCAGTCCTAGAAAGGGTAGAATTGGGCTACACTGGTGAGGGTCAGGAAGAACCTGGGGAACACCACAGCTCTTTTACAAGCACTGCAGGTAGTGAAAAGGGGGGTCATTCCAGTAGGCCCAGCTTTGCTCCAAGAGGGCTGGTTCAGGGGTGTTAGAAATAGGGTCTCTAGTTGGCAGTCTGTTTGTACCCTGTCCAAGTAGGGACCCTCACTCTAGTCAGGATAAGGGAGATGCCCGCTCAGATAACCCCTGCTCACCCTCTTGGTAGCTTGGCACGAGCAGTCAGGCTTATCTCAGAAGCAAGGTATAAAGCATGTGCACATAACACACAGTAACAGTGAAAACACTACAAAAGGACACCACACCAGTTTTAGGAAAATAACCAATATATATCTATTTAAAACGAGACCAATTACGATGAAACCCAACATATAGTAAACAAAATATGAATTCTGCAAGATTTACTCAAAAATACAGTTCTTTTAAGTCAATAGCTCCACCTGGGGCTATCATGGCGTCGTGAGCAACAAAACTAACAATTCAGGCCGGCCCTGGCGTTGCGGGCCAGCTACGGGGTCGGGAAGACTTGCAAACAATACCTTGGATTTACAGAGTGTCGTGATCCTCGCGGTGAACTCCGGAGAGCAGCATCACTAGCGTCGCTATGTCGGTTCCGGAGTCGTCGGGCCCTTGAAGTCATGCATCTCGGGGATCGAAATCTGGGCTGATGAAATCAGGTGCGCTGGCATGGATGGCGTTGGGGCTGCAGTGCGCAGCGGGACGATGCGACGTGCGGTGCCCACAGGTCACGGTGCAGGCAGTGGCTTGGTTACGGCATCCAGCGGTTTCAGAGAGGCCAGGGCTGTGGTGTGAAGTGGGGTGGTGCGACGTGAGGTGTCCACAGGTCATGGTGCAGTCAGCGGTGTCGTTGTTGTGGAAATGTTGTAGTCGGTAGGCCCAAGCCAGTGGGACGGGATGGTGCTTTGTGACCCACACGAACGGTGTCCACAGGCCATGGTGCAGGCAGGGATGCCTGGTGATGACACTGGAGTCAATGGTGCGGGACGAGACAGTGCTTCGTGCTCCTCATTAGCGGTGTCCACAGGCCACAGTGCACGCAGCAGCGCCGGTGTCAGCAGGAGCGGCGGCGGCAGGAATGCTCAGGCAGCAGTGTGAGCAGGTGATGCCGGAGTGTGGGGCCCACAGGTCACGGTGCGAGCAGCGGCTCAGTGAAGTCGTCCAATGACGGCATCGGTGAGACCAGGGTCACGGCGCAAAGCAAGGCAATGCGACTCCGTGCGGCGTGTCAGTGCAGACCAGCGGCATCGTTGGCGGCATCGCAGTGGTTTTTCCTTTTGAACAGCACAAAACACACAGTTCCCAGTGCTGCAGGTTGAGGAAACTGAAGTCTTTGGTGTCCCTGAGACTGGAGGCAAGCTCTACTCCAAGCCCTTGGAGACCTTTCTCAAGCAGGATACACAGCAGAGTTCACCCTTTGCACTCTTGTAAGGTAGAAGCAGCAACTACAGGCCAATCCAGCAAAGCAACACAGCAAAGGGACAGTACTCCTCCTCCAGCTCTTCAAATCTTCTCCTTGCAGTGGTTCCTCATGATTCCAGAAAGATTCTAGTACTCTGGGGTTTTGGGTCTTCTTCGTATACCCCATTCTGCCTTTGAAGTTGTCAAACTTCAAAGCAAAGTCTCAAGTGTTTGCAAGATCATCCCACCAGTGGGGTTGGAGGCTGCATTGTGTGAGGGCAGGCACAATCCTTTCAGGTGTAGGTGACCACTCCTCTCCTCCCTCCTAGCACAGATGGCTCATCAGGGTATGCAGGCTACACCCCAGCTCCCTTTGTGTCACTGTCTAGAGAGGTGCAAAACAGCCCAACTGTCAAACTGACCCAGACAGACAATCCACAAACAGACAGAATCACAGAATGGTTTAAGAAGGAAAATGCCTACTTTCTAAAAGTGCCATTTTCAAACTCACAATCTAAAAACCAACTTAGCTGAAAGATGTATTTTTAAATTGTGAGTTCAGAGACCCCAAACTCCATATTTCTATCTGCCCTCAAAGGGAATCTGCACATTAAAGTTATTTACAGGCAGCCCCCATGTTATCCTATGAGGGAGATAGGTCTTGCAACAGTGAAACCCGATTTTGGCAGTATTTCACTGTTAAGACATGTAAAACACACCAGTACATGTCCTCCTACCTTTTACATACACTGCACCCCAGGGCATATCGTAGGGGTGCCTTACATGTACCAAAAGGGGAGTTTAGGGCCTGGCAAGTGGGTACACTTGCCAGGTCGAATTGGCACTTTAGAACTGCACACACAGACATTGCAGTGGCAGGTTTGAGCCATGTTTACAGGGCTCCTTATGTGGGTGGCACAATCAGTGCTGCAGGCCTACTAGTAGCATTTGATTTACAGGCCCTGAGCACCTCTGGTGCACTTTACTAGGGACTTACCAGTAAATCAAATATGCCAATCGTGGAAAAACCAATCAACAGTACAATTTACCTAGGGAGCATTAGCACTTTAGCACTGATTAGCAGTAGTAAAGTGCGCAGAGACAACAAACCAGCCAAAACAGACCTGAAAAAATAGGAGGAAGAAGGCAAAAGGTTTGGGGATAACCCTGCAAAAAGGGCCATTTCCAACAAGAGGGTTTCCAAGAGGAGGAATAGATCGTCCTTTGTCCATTCCCATGTCTCCTCCGTTTCTGAGGGGACCCACTACTCCATCTCAGGGGAAGATTTCCTAGATAGTGAGCTTAGGCAACTGAGGTTGGAGGAGGCCAAGCTGAAGCCCTAGATAGGGAGGCCTTGGCAGTGGAAAGGGTTTGGGGTTAGTACCCCTTGGTGGCAGCAATTTCAGTTTCAGGGACACCAGGGTCAAGGACTCTTTTGACTCTATGAACCTGAACAAGGTAGTCCTACCTTAAAAGGTGGGAGATTATATCTCTAAATGGTTCACTGCTTTGTAGAGTGCCTGTAAGGTACAGAGAGTCCCACAAAGGCAGTGGGAAGCAATTGTGTGGCTCTCCTTCTCCGAGAGAGGAAGAGACATACTCCTCACTGTCAGAGAAGAGAATGTAGGCAACTACGCAGTTTTAAAGGCAGCACTGTTAGAAGGGTTTGGTCTAACTACTGAACAGTATAGGATCAAGTTCAGAGAGACCTACAAGGAGTCCTCCCAGGACTGGGTAGATTTTCTGGACTGTTCTGTGAAAGCTCTCAAGGGCTGGTTGCATGGGAGCAAAGTAAGTGACTACCAGGGCTTGTATAACCCAATTCTAAGAGAGCACATTTGAAATAACTCTCTATCAGATCAGCTGCATCAGTACCAGGTGGACTCTGATCTGACCTTCCCCCGAGAGTTGGGAAAGAAGGCAGACAAATGGGTCTGCACCAGGGTGAGTAGGAAATCTCACACAGGGGTGGACCATTAAAAGAAGGAAGCAGGTAAGTATCAGGATAAGGGTGGAAACAAATATAAAAGTAAATAGTCTTCATCAGGCCCACAAAACTCCTCTGGGGGTGGGAATACATACTCTTAATTTTCCCTTCCTGTAACTTCAAAAAGCCTTGCTGTTATGTTTGCAAAAATAAAGGCCATAGGGCAGGGGACAACACCTGTCCTAAGAATGGTACCAAGCCTTCCACCACTACTAACTCTACTTTTACTCCTAATGCCCCTAGCAATAGCTATAGTAGTGGGACTACTAACAGTAGTGAGTCCAAGAGTGTTGCTGGGCTCACCTCAGGGACTGTAGTGGGGTCTGGGCTAGTTAGAGAGACCACTGAGGCTGTGCTGGTCTCTGATGGGGTCATTGACTTTGTTGCCAGTATTGGTTGTATGATTCCATGCACTCTGGGGGCTCCTTAGAGGACCCCCAGCATTGCTCCTACCAGCTTTCTGGGGTTTTCCTTGCAGCCTGTGCTGCTGCCACCCCTCAGATGGGTTTCTGCCCTCCTGCTGCTTGACTAGCTCAAGCAGAGGAAGGCAGAACAAAGGATTTCCTGTGGGAGAGGGAGGTAACACCCTCTCTCTTTGAAATAGGTGTTACATGGCTAGGGAGGAGTAGCCTCCCCAAGCCACTGGTATGCTTCGAAGGGCACATTTGGTGCCCTCCTTGCATAAACCGGTTTTCACCAGTCCAGGGACCTCCAGTTCCTGCTCTGGCACGAAACTGGACAATGGAAAGGGGAGTAACCACTCCCCTGTCTATCACCACCTCAGTGGTGGTGCCCAGAGCTCCTCCAGGTGGCCACTTCATTCTGCCATCTTGAATCCAAGGTGGGCAGAGGCCTCTGGGAGCATCTGAGCAGCCAGGCAGGTGACATCACAGCCCTCTCCTGATAGGGGGTCACCCCCACCCCCCGGCCTTCAGTACAGTCTGTTGCTTTCACTGTTTTCTATTGCTTTTTTATGCTAATTCCTGACTCCTAATGTGTACATAATAGTGTGTTTACTTACCTCCAGTTAGGGTATTACCTACATAGTATTTTGGTATTTGTGTTACCATAATAGTACCTTTATTTTTGTAACACTGTGTGGTTCTTTCATGTTTGTAAGTGCTGTATGACTACAGTGGTATTGCATAAGCATTGCATGTCTCCTAGATAAGTCATGGCTGCTTATCCACAGCTACTTCTAGAGAGCCCTGGCTTCCTAGACACTTACTACACCTCACTAATAGGGGATACCTGGTACAATGTGATAACACCATAGGTGCTCACCACACACCAGGCCGGCTTCTTACACCAATACTATGGTGACTGAAAAACTGGTGTCCCCTGAGCAACACCTACTTTGTCACACGTACTATGGGACTGATGTGCATAATAACACTTTGTGCCACCCCATGGAAGGTATTTATTTCAGCTGGTTGGGGGGAGGGGGGTTTACTGGCCCTAAACAGTTGTGGTATCCTCAGACCTACTTGTAGGCTGTCTACTTGGTAATGTCTTGGAGACTTCAGCTTGGCCTGAAGTGGGATTGGAGACCCATGCAGCAATGCTGGGCATCCCAGGGCATTTATTTGCCCTCACCAGAGCACAGGCAAAGAAGCAGAAAGAACAAGGGGCCCTGGAGCCTGGAACAATTGCCCAGGAGACTCCTAAAACAAAGAGCAGGAAGGGTAAAAAGGTACCTCCTGCTCCAGTGAGGATTCAATTCCTGAGAGAGACAAATCCACTCCTTGGGTGGAACCTACACCAGAGAAGCTGCAAGCTGACACAAATGAGCTCTTGGGTGCAAGGGGGCCACCAGGGAGGAACTCAGTAAGGAACAACAGACTTGTCCCACATTGGAGAGCTTGAGGCAGCAAGCTGCAGCACAAAAGGCAGGGGATATAAGTGGCGCCCATAAGGTGTACTAGGAAAACAGTCTCCTATGCTCGGGGGTCAAGGGATCCCAAACCTGGTGCCACCAGGAAATTGGTAACCTCTCTCAAGTTAGATTAGGGAGTTTCTGTTTACCTTGGTGTGAGGAAATGGCTCTCTGTTGCAGTTACCCCCCACTTTTTGCCTGACACTGATGTTGACTTGACTGAGAAGTGTGCTGGGACCCTGCTAACCAGGCCCCAGCACCAGTGTTGTTTCGCCTAAAATGTGCCATTGCTTCCACAATTGGCACACCCCTGGCACAAAGGTAAGTCCCTTGTAAAAGGTACCAGTGGTACCAAGGGCCCTGTGACCAGGGAAGGTCCCTAATTGCTGCAGCCTATGTTGTGCCACCCTTAGGGACCCCTCACCTAACACATGCACACTGCCATTGCAGATTGTGTGTGTTGGTGGGGAGGAAAAGGCAAAGTCGACATGGCATCCCCCTCAGGATGCCATGCACACATAATACTGCCTGTGGCATAGGTAAGTCACCCCTCTAGCTGGCCTTACAACCCTAAGGCATGGTGCACTATACCACAGGTGAGGGCATAGCTGTATGAGCAATATGCCCCTACAGTGCTAAGTCTATTCTTAGACATTGTAAGTACAGTGTGGCCATATTAAGTATATGGTCTGGGAGTTTGTCAAAAACGAACTCCACAGCTCCATAACGGCTATACTGAATACTGGGAAGTTTGGTATCAAACTTCTCAGAATAATAAACCCACACTGATGCCAGTGTTGGATTTATTAAAAAATTCACACAGAGGGCATCTTAGAGATGCCCCCTGTATTTTACCCAATTGTTCAGTGCAGGACTGACTGGTCTGTGCCAGCCTGCTGCTGAGAGACGAGTTTCTGACCCCATGTGGTGAGCACCTTTGTGCCCTCTGAGGCCAGAAACAAAGCCTGCTCTGGGTGGAGGTGCTTAACACCTCCCCCCCCCCCTTTCAGGAACTGTAACACCTAGCAGTGAGCCTCAAAGGCTCAGGCTTCGTGTTACAATGCTCCAGGGCACTCCAGCTAGTGGAGATGCCCGCCCCCTGGACACAGGGGAGATAATGAGAAAAACAAGGAGGTGTCTCACCCACCAGTCAGGATAGCCCCTAGGGTGTCCTGAGCTGAGGTGCCTTTAGAAATCCTCCATCTTGATTTTGGAGGATTCCCCCAATAGGAATAGGGATGCGCACCCCTCCCCTCAGGGAGGAGGCACAAGGAGGGTGTAGCCACCCTCAAGGACAGTAGCCATTGGCTACTGCCCTCCCAGGCCTAAACACATCCCTAAAATCAGTATTTAGGGGCACCCCAGAACCTAGGAAACTAGATTCCTGCAACCTAAAGAAGAAAGACTGCTGACCTGAAGCACTGCAGTGAAGACGTAGACGACAACTGATTTGACCCCAGCCCCACCGGCCTGTCTCCCTACTTCGACGAAAACTGCAACAGCGACGCATCCAACAGGGACCAGCGACCTTGAAGCCTCAGAAGACTGCCCTGCGTCTAAAGGACCAAGAAGCTCCCGAGAGCAGCAGCCCTGTTCAAGAAACTGCAACTTTCTGCAACAAAGAAACAACTTTAAAGACCCCACGTTTCCCGCCAGAAGCTTGAGACTTTCCACTCTGCACCCAACGCCCCCAGGTCCACCTGCGGAAAAAACTAACACTACAGGGAGGACACCCCGGCGTCTGCGAGCCTGTGAGTAGCCAGAGTTGACCCCCCTGAGCCCCTACAGCGACGCCTGCAGAGGAAATCCAGAGGCTCCCCCTGACAGCGACTGCCTGTAACAAGGAACCCGACGCCTGGGACCAACACTGCACCCGCAGCACCCAGGACCTGAAGGAACCAAACTCCAATGCAGGAGCGACCCCCAGGTGACCCTCTGCTTAGCCCAGGTGGTGGCTACCCAGAGGAGCCCCCCCACCTGTGCTTGCCTGCATCGTTGAAACGACCCCTGGGTCTCCCCATTGATTCCGATCTGAAACCAGACACCTGTTTGCACTCTGCACCCGGCCGCCCCTGTGCCGCTGAGGGTGTACTTTCTGTGCCTGCTTGTGTCCCCCCCCCCCGTTGCCCTACAAAACCCTCCTGGTCTGCCCTCGGAGGACGTGGGTACTTACCTGCTGGCAGACTGGAACCGGGGCACCCCTGTTTCCATTGAAGCCTGTGTGTTTTGGGTACCACTTTAACCTCTGCACCTGACCGGCCTTGAGCTGCTGGTGTGGTAACTCTTGGGTTGCCTTGAACCCCCAATGGTGGGCTACCTTAGACCCAACTTTGATCCCTGTAAGCGTCTTACTTACCTGTGAACTTAACAATTACGTACCTCCCCTAGGAACTGTTGATTTTTGCTCTGTGTCCACTTTTAAAATAGCTTATTACTATTTTTGTCAAAACTGTACATGCTATTGTGATTATTAAAAGTTCCTAGAATACCTAAATGAAATACCTTTCATTTTAAGTATTAATTGTAAATATTGAACCTGTGGTTCTTAAAATAAACTAAGAAAATATATTTTTCTATATAAAAACCTATTGGCCTGGAGTAAGTCTTTGAGTGTGTGTTCCTCATTTATTGCCTGTGTGTACAACAAATGCTTAACACTACCCTCTGATAAGCCTACTGCTCGACCACACTACCACAAAATAGAGCATTAGAATTATCTATTTTGGCCACTATCTTACCTCTAAGGGGAACCCTTGGACTCTGTGCACACTATGTCGTACTTTGAAATAGTATACACAGAGCCAACTTCCTACACTTGGCACATGATATTCCCCTGGCAGGTCACTTGGGGCAAAGCAAGGCTTGGGACAGGCTTGTCCCTCACTTTCACAGGCCCCACATGTCTGAAGACACAAAGGAGTTTTGTTGCTCATGTGTCTGCTGTCAAACCAGTGGCAAGACTGGTGGCACTCCAAAGGTCCCTCTGATCCCACTTTCTCTGGTTGGGGTTCCGTTTGAGAGGGCTGGGGTGGACATTGCTCGCCCCTTGTACCCTCCAACAGCTTCTGGGAACAGATTCATAATGGTGGAAGTGGACCATGCTACCAGATACCCAGAGGCCATTCCTCTTAGGACCACTACAGCTCCTGCAGTGGCAAAAGCCCTCCTTGATATCTTTTTAAGGGTGTGTTTTCCTAAAGAGGTGGTGTCAGACAGGGGTGCAACCTTCATGTCTCCTTACCTGAAATCCATGTGGAAAGTGTGGTGTTACGTTCATGTTCACCACTCCTTACCACCCCCAGACAAATGGCTTAGGAAGAGGTTTAATAAAACTCTCAAGGGTATGATAATGGGACTCTCAAAAAAACACAGAAGGTGGGATATCCTGTTGCCATGCCTCCTCTTCGCTTATAGGGAGCTCCCACAGAGGGGTGTGGGCTACAGTCTATTTGAACATCTGTTTGGGCACCCTGTTAGGGGTCCCCTTGCTCTCATCAGAGAAGGCTGGGAGCAACCTCTCACACCTCCCAAACAACACATTGCGGACTATATGCTAGGCCTCAGATCAAGGATGGCTGAGTACATTAAGAGGGCCACAAAAAACCTTCAGTGCAGCCAAGAGTTGCAGAAACAATGGCATGACCAGAAGGCTGTACTGACTGTATACCAGCCAGGGCAAAAAGTGTGGGTCCTGGAGCCTGTGGCTCCCATGGCACTCACAGACAGGGGGAGTGGCCCCCACATGATTGTGGAGAAGTGTGAGGTTACCTACTTGGTAGACCTTGGCACTCCCAGAAGCTTCAGGGTGCTTCATGTGAATCACCTTAAGCCCTACTATGACAGGTTTGATATGACTGCTCATGGCAACTGACGAGGGACAGGAAGAAGAGAGAGACCCTCTACCTGATCTCTTTTCCCACAGTGCAGTTGATGGCTCAGTGGATGGGGTAGTGCTTACTGACTGCCTCTGAGTCCCAAGAAAAGGACTGCAGAAACCTCCTAGTGCAGTTCTCAGAACTGTTCTTCCTGACACCTGGTCAGACCACATGGTGTGAAAACACCATTGACACGGGACAGCTTGCATGTTATGAGCAAACATTACAGTCAGCCTGGACATGTCAGGGACTGCATCAAGCCTGAAGTTCAGAAGATGCTAGACCTAGGACTAATTGAGCCCTCGACAGGCCTTGGGCTAGACCTGTAGTGCTTGTCCAAAACTCCCACTCCCAGAATGGCAAAAAGGAAATCAGTTTTTGTGTAGACTACAGAGGTCTCAACACTGTTATTAAAACAGATGCTCATCCTATCCCTAGGGCAGATGAGCTTATAGATACACTGGCATATGCTAAGTATATGAGCACCTTTGATATGACTACTAGCTATTGTCAGATCAAGTTATCAGAGGATGCTAAACCAAAACTAGCATTTCCACCCTGGTGGCCACTGTCACTTCAATGTGATGCCCTTTGGGTTGCACCTGCAACATTCCAGAGGCTGGTGAATAAAGTTCTCCAAGGTTTGGAAAGCTTCAGTACACCTTATCTTGATGACATAGCTGTCTTTAGTTCCACCTGGGACGATCACCTGGTCCACCTAGGGAATGTCTTAGAGGCTCCTCAAAGGGCAGGCCTCACTATCAAGGCCTCTAAATGCCAGATAGGGCAGGGGAAACTGGTATGTCTTGGCCACCTGGTAGGTGGAGGCCACATTCAGCCACTACAGGGGAATGTCCGAACTATTTTGGGTTGGACTGCCCCTACTACACAGACCCAGGTTAGAGCCTTCTTAGGCCTCACTGGGTGCCTCCGGGGGTTCATTAAGAATTATGGCTCCATTGTAGCCCCCTTAAATGACCTAATCTCTAAGAAAATGCCAAAGAAAGTTTTATGGACAGCTAGCTGCCAGAAAGCTTTTGATGACCTTAAACAGACCATGTGCGCTGCTCCTATTTTAAGAAGCCCTGACTACTTCAAATAATTTATAGTACAGACAGACAGATGCTTCTGAGGTAGGGATTGGGGCAGTACTGTCACAACTGAATACAGAGGGCCAGGACCAACCTGTAGCTTTTTATAAGCATAAGGTTGACCCCCAGGGAAAAGCATTAGTCAGCCATAGAAAGGGAGGCATTTGCTGTGGTTTGGGCTTTGAAGAAGCTAAGGCCATACTTGTTTGCCACTCATGTCCTTGTTCAAAAAGACCACAAGCCCCTTCTATGGTTAAAACACATGACAGGTGAAAATCTCAAACTTTGGAGGTGGTCCACATCTCTACAGGGAATGGACTATACAATGGAACATAGACCTGGGAGTAACCACACCAGTGCAGATGCACTCTTCAGATATTTCCACTCAGACAATGAAGACTCATCTGGACAGGGTTATCCTTATTGTCCTTCTTTTGTTGGTGGTGGTGGGGGGTTATGTAAGAAAGTACCCTCTGTGGCATGGCTACCCCCACTTTTGTGCCTGCTGACAGTGTGTTTTGATTGTGTTCACTGGAATCTTGCTGACCAGGACCCCAGTAACTGTGCTCTCTCCCTCAAAATTTGGTTGTTCCTGACTTAATACACCCCACAACTGGCATACTGGGTGCCCCCATATAAGTTCCTAGTATATGGTACCTAGGTACCCAGGGCACAAGGGGTTCCCCATGGGCTGCAGCATGTATTATCCACCCATGGGAGCCCATGTAAAATGTGTCTGCAGGCCTGCCATTGCAGCCTGCGTGAAAAGGTGCATGCACCCTTTCACTACAGGTCACCGCACCAGGTCACTATAAGTCACCTCTATGGCAGGCCCTCCTAGCCCAGGGGGCAGAGTGCAAGTACCTGTGTGTGAGGGCACCCCTGCATGAGCAGAGGTGTCCCGACAAACTCCAGCTCCATTTTTCTGGACTTCGTAAGTGCAGGAAGCCATTTTACCCATGTACTGGACATAGGTCACTACCTGTGTCCAGCTACATAATGGTAACCCAGAACCTAGGAATGTTTGGTATCAAACATGTCAGAATCCTACCCCAATACTGTTGACAGTATTGGTTGTTTGATTTCATGCACTCTGGGGGCTCCTTATAGGACCCCCAACATTGTTCCTACCAGTCTTTTGGGGTATTCCAATGATTCCATGCACTATGAGGGCTCCTTAGATGACTCCCAGCATAGCTCCTGTAAGGAAATGCCTCCTTGGCATGGTTACCCCCTGACTTTTTGCCTTTGCTGATGCCAAGTTATGATTTGAAAGTGTGCTGGGGCCTGCTAACCAGGCCCCCAGCACCAGTGTTCTTTCCCTAAACTGTACCTTTGTCTCCACAATTGGCACACCCCTGGCATCCAGGTAAGTCCCTTGTAACTGGTACCCATGGTACCAAGGGCCCTGATACCAGGGAAGGTCTCTAAGGGCTGCAGCATGTCTTATGGCACACTGGGGGCCCCTCACTCAGCACAGACACACTGCTTGCCAGTTTGTGTGTGCTGGTGGGGAGAAAATGACTAAGTCGACATGGCACTCCCCTCAGGGTGCCATGCCAACCTCACACTGCCTATGGCATAAATAAGTCACCCCTCTAGCAGGCCTTACAGCCCTAAGGCAGGGTGCACTATACCACAGGTGAGGGCATATATGCCCCTAAAGTGTCTAAGCAAAACCTTAGACATTGTAATTGCAGGGTAGCCATAAGAGTATATGGTCTGGGAGTCTGTCATACACGAACTCCACAGCACCATAATGGCTACAGTGAAAACTGGGAAGTTTGGTATCAAACTTCTCAACACAATAAATGCACACTGATGCCAGTGTACATTTTATTGTGAAATACACCCAGTGGGCATCTTAGAGATGCGCCCTGAAAACATACCAGACTTCCAGTGTGGGCTGACTAGTTTTGCCAGCCTGCCACACACCAGACATGTTGCTGGCCACATGGGGAGAGTGCCTTTGTCACTCTGTGGCCATGAACAAAGCCTTTACAGGGTGGAGGTGCTTCTCACCTCCCCCTGCAGGAAATGTAACACCTGGCGGTGAGCCTCAAAGGCTCACCCCCTTTGTTACAGCGCCACAGGGCATCCCAGCTCGTGGAGATGCCTGTCCCCTCCGGCCACGGCCCCACTTTTGGCGGCAAGGCCGGAGGAGATAATGAGAAAAACAAGGAGTCGTCACTGGCCAGTCAGGACAACCCCTAAGGTGTCCTGAGCTGAGGTGACTCTGACTTTTAGAAATCCTGCTTCTTGCAGATGGAGGATTCCCCCAATAGGATTAGGGATGTGACCCCCTCCCCACCGGGAGGAGGCACAAAGAGGGAGTAGCCACCCTCAGGGCTAGTAGCCATTGGCTACTAACCTCCTAGACCTAAACACACCCCTAAATTGAGTATTTAGGGGCTCCCCAGAACCTAGGAAACTAGATTCCTGGGACCTGAAGACGAAGGAGGACTGCTGAACTGAAGTCCTGCAGAGAAGATGGAGACACCAACTGCTTTGGCCCCAGCCCTACCGGCCTGTCTCCCCACTTCGAGAAAAACTGTGTAGGACGTTGGCTCTGTATGTACTATTTCAAAGTAAGAAATAGCATGCACAGAGTCCAAGGGTTTCCCTTGGATGTAAGATAGTGGCAAAAAGAGATAATTACTCCAGTATTGGAACTTTCATAGATTCACATGCTTGAATCATTCCCCGTCGTCGAGATGGGAGTCCCGGTACAATTTTCATAAGTAATGTTAAAACATATTGAAGAGAAAAAGGCCCTAGGCCTCTTCAATTTGATAGTCTATCTGAGTCATTTTGTGAAAAGGACCAAACTCGATCCTCCACCAATCAGGCGACAGCACCCTTCAGAACCTCCTGAGAGAAGCTCTAGCACCTCAGATTTTCTACCGCACGTCATGCTAGGGAGTCTCCTCAGAGCTCTGCTCTGTTTTCACACCTTTATTCAGCTCTTTTTCTCTCAGAGAAACTCAATTATTTTGATTTGTCAGCTATTTTTCAACTATGTCTGACAAGGAAAAGAAAAGTCTCTTTAGAGACTGCAAGACTTGTAGGAAGAAAAGACTTCATTCTGAAGATCCTCATCAAGATTGCATTTACTGCCTCTATCCAGATCATTCAGCCAAGGACTGTAAGATTTGCCGTACTTTTTCTTCTAAAACCTTAAAGGATAGAGAAGGCAGATTACTAATATGGCTCCAGAAACTGAAGCATAGGAAGGATCCAGTTTCTGATTCTGAGAGTGAGAAATCATCCACTTCCAAGAGATCAACTAAAAGGGCAAGATCACGCTCTAGATCTCCCTCACAAACCTCAAGGAAAGCCCTCAAAAAGACTGCTTCAGGGTCTTATAAGGGTCGCAGCCCATCTTCTTCCCCAAGTAGACTCTCAAGTAAAGGGAAAAAAACATTCTTCCAGTTCTGAGAGGCACAGGAAATCCTCATCTGTTCCACCATCTGTGCCTTTCAAAAAGCCATCTTCTGTAACTGGAAAAAAGGCATCGTCAACGGATTCCCCGTCGACGGCACCGTCGGTGGGCGCATTGCCGACGACAACAGCTACTTTAAGCTTTCCCTCATCCACGGCTCCGTCGGCGACATCGTCGATGAGTACACCACCATCGACGAGAACTACAACGACGACATCAGCGTCGACGACCGCCTACACCTCGTCATCGTGGACGGCGCTGATGTCAGTGTCCGCTTTACCGTCGTCTGCGAAGCTTGCTGCTATTAAAATAACGGTGTGTCCAGTGTCGACGGCACCGTCTACGACAAAGTCAATTTACACATCGTCGACGAGGGAAAAATATAAAAAAAGAACAGAAAAATTAACTCTAACCCACACTTCACCTAGTAAGGTATCCTCCCTGGTACCAGTACATCTTTTGGAGGGAGATGAAGATTCAGATGAAGATGGGCCTTTTGGAACAGCCCACAGCCCCTCTGAATTGAATGTAAAATACTAGGAAGAGGAGGAATATGAGGAAGCTTATGATCCCCAGGCTTCCTTGGAGCATCAGCAGTATCAACAGGGAACGTATATCCCTTCCGACCTGCTTACTGGCCTTAGAGCCATGTTGGTGGATTATAACAGAAGGTTTCCTCCACAAGGAGAACAGCCTCCTCCATCGCCCATTTCTGGTCCTTCTACTCCACATCAAAGACCAACGTCTTTGCATCTCACAGATGTGGCCACCCCAGACATGACAATTCCCCAAGACACTGACATTTCAGAAGGAGATCAATAAGAAGGAGAGCTCATAGATACTCAGAGTGGGACGAGTATATGATTCCTGCTCCATCTTCTCCTTCTCATTCGAAGGTGGAGTCCCCACCTGAAGACATTGGAGGTTTTCACAATCTCTTAGAGAGGGCATTCAAGCGTTTTGCATTACCTCTACCTACGAAGCAAACAGATTGTTTCCTTTATGATTTTAAAGAGCCCTTCCAGAAGTCTGTGCGCTCTATCCCGATGGTGAACTACTTGTGGGAAGAAGGCCTTAAATTCATGACTAATCCGGCAACAGTCACAGCAGTTTTACCACGTCTGGATAAGAAATACAAAGCTCCTGATGATGCCCCAACATGCTTGACAGGCCATCCTCCTCCAGATTCAGTAGTAGCTCAAGCGGCTCAAAGAAGATCAAAAAATCCTTCTGCTCCGATTTCCGCGCCCCCAGATAAGGAGGGTAGAAGGCTGGATAACATAGGAAAAAGATTCTCTTTTATGGCCAGCCTAGTGCTTAGAGCTGCCAACTCCTTGGCTATTCTGTCTCGATACGACAGACAGCTTTGGGCGGATATTGCACCTTTCATTAATCAACTTCCGGAAGACGTAAAATCAGAGGCAAATAAGACTGTACAAGAGGGTCAACGCACGTCTGCAGAGCTTATAGACTGTGCAATGGATATAGCGACCACTGCTTTCAGACAGCTTGCAGGTGCGGCTGTATTAAGAAGACAGGGCTGGCTCAAAGCCACCTCATTTCGTCCAGAAGTCCAGAATAAAATCCTAGACTTACCCTTTGATGGCCAAGCGTTATTTGGGAAACATGTGGATGACGCCCTACAGTCAATTAAAACGGACACAGATACGGCAAGGTCATCAGGGACCCTGCAATATCGAAAATCGTCCTTTCGTCCTAGGGGGCGCAGCCAGCCCTCTTACAGAGGGGGATATCAACAACAGAGATACTCTTCCTATCCATCATCTTCACAACAATATCGGCCATACTACTCCCAAAGACAACCGACTCAACCAGCCTATAATAGACCGGCAGGCCGTGGACGCTCAACCCGCCCCGCTAAGGATTCAGCTCGTAGAACCTGATGTTTTCGAGGCGCCGGCTACGCCCAGTCTTCCTCCTGTCACCCTGGGCGGAAGAATTTCCTTATTTCTCAGTCAATGGCAGACCATTACGTCAGACAAGTGGGTCCTACAATTAGTGGAACGGGGCCATACTTTAGAATTTGTCCAGAAACCTCCCTCCAACCCTCCCCGCAGGACTCCTTCAAGATATCCTCAACAACTCAAAGAAGAGGTCTACAAGCTCCTTCTTAAGGGAGCTATAGAGAAGGTGCCTCGGGATCAACGAGGAACAGGATTTTATTCCAGGTTCTTCATCATTCGAAAAAAGTGGAAAGATTGGAGACCGATCCTCGATTTAAGGCAACTAAATGTATACCTAAAGAAGCAATCGTTTCGAATGATAAGCCTGCAAGACGTCCTTCTGCGTCTCAATCAAGGAGATTTTATGTCATCGCTAGACCTCAAGGACGCATACTTCCACATACCAATTCACCCTGCCCACAGAAAGTATTTGAGATTTACCATAGCCGGAAGCCATTATCAATATCGCTTCCTTCCCTTCGGGCTCAAATCAGCCCCAAGAATATTTACCAAATGCCTAGCACCAGTGGCAGCCTTTCTCAGGAAGTTGGCATCACCAAAAGGGATCTTGGGGGAATGCGTTTTCGATAGTCTGGACAGACATCTTTGCTTACGCCTTTCCTCCCATTCCGTTGATCCCAAGGGTCCTCACGAAGATGAAAACAGAACCGTGCACTCTCATACTGATATCCCCGTACTGGCCGCGCCAACATTGGTTCACAGAGCTCCTCATTCTGTCAGTCAAACCTCATATTCCACTGGTGCCGTTACCTCATTTACTAGCAATGAACAACGGCCAAGTTCGACACCCCGATCCGCAGTCAATGCGGTTAGCAGCATGGCTCCTCACCACAGAGAATTTGCGCATTTGAACATCCCGCAGGACTGCAGGAATATTTTGTCACAGGCCAGAGCGGATAGCACTAACAAGGCGTATCAGTGTAAATGGAAAAGATTCTGTGCCTGGTGTCATCAGTGTCAAATCGACCCTCTTCTTTCACCACCAGAAGAGATGTTGCCGTATCTCTTAGAGTTAGCTCGATCTGGCCTAGCACACTCGTCCATTAAAGTTCATGTAGCAGCCATAGCTGCATACAGACGTTCAGATGAGACACCCTCGCTTTTCTCTTCTCGGCTGATTAAGAGATTTCTGAAGGGGCTGTTCAGGGTTTATCCTCCTTTCAGACCTCCACCTCCTTCGTGGAATTTGAACATTGTTTTGGCACAACTGATGAAGCATCCTTTTGAACCGATCCACTGTGCTTCCCTCAAACATTTGTCGTGGAAGGTTGCCTTATTGATAGCTCTTACATCAGCTAGGCGGGTCAGTGAGGTACAAGCACTCTCCATCCAAGAGCCATTCCTGCAGCTTAAACAAGATAGACTACTAATGCGCACTAACCCGCATTTTATTCCAAAGGTTCCGTCAGACTTTCACATGAAGGAACCTTTGGTCTTCAAGTCCTTTTTCCCTCATCCATCTACTCCAGCGGAGAGAGCATTACACTCTCTAGACGTGAAAAGATGCGTTCAATTTTATCTGGACAGGACAAAAGCTTTTCAGCGCTCTAATCAGCTATTTGTGGCGTACAGCGCTCCTAGGAAGGGGTACCCGCTATCCAAGCAGAGTATTTCTAGATGGATCGCCTCTGCTATTCGCTTCTGCCATCAGGCAGCGAGCAAACCTTTGCAGTCATCTGTGCATGCTCACTCGACGAGAAATAAGTCTCATCGTCAGCGGCACTGTTTGCCGGAGTGCCATTACAAGACATATGTAGGGCAGCAACATGGAAGAGCTGTCATACCTTCACTAAGCACTATTGCTTGGAGTCCCTCTCGCACGGAGAGGTAGCAGTGGGCCAGGCGGTTCTCAGGAATCTCTTCAGGTGAAGGTGAGCCATTTCTCCTCCATCCCTCCATCCTAGAAAAGGTATGCACATTGAAAAAGAAAAAAAAAAAAAAAAAAAGAGAAGAAATGTATCTAAAGATAAGAGAACACTATCATAATTCCATAAGTAAGCGGGTTGTCACACATTGATCAGGTTACATTAGTGTCTTATCATGTTTTATTACTGGTTTGTTATTCAAATTTCATCATGTATCTTCACAGGAATATCTCTATATATATTAGAGATAAAGAGATACTTATGTTTATGTATTTATACGTGTATATAGATAAATGTATGTATATGTATATATATATATATATATTTAGAGACATATGTCAGTACACTTATATACTTCATCAATTTATACATGATGATAAGAAGGGTTTGTGGTTTAAGATAACCTGTTTATTAAAGATGTTGTCATTTTGCAATGTGCATAGTTATTGCTTTCTACTCTGATTCAAGCATGTGAATCTATGAAAGTTCCAATACTGGAGTAAAAAAATAAGTTACTTACCTGTAACTGTAGTTCTCCAGTATTGGAATCTTTCATAGATTCACATGCGACCCACCCACCTCCCCGGAGAAGCTCACTTCACCTCTTTCTTTCTATTTGTACATATATTCAACATAATATAAGCACTTGTGCTTGGAAAATCTGAGGTGCTAGAGCTTCTCTCAGGAGGTTCTGAAGGGTGCTGTCGCCTGATTGGTGGAGGATCGAGTTTGGTCCTTTTCACAAAATGACTCTGATAGACTATCAAATTGAAGAGGCCTAGGGCCTTTTTCTCTTCAATATGTTTTAACATTACTTATGAAAATTGTACCGGGACTCCCATCTCGACGACGGGGAATGATTCAAGCATGTGAATCTATGAAAGATTCCAATACTGGAGAACTACAGTTACAGGTAAGTAACTTATTTTCTTGTAATGCTCTATTTTGTGGTAGTGTGGTCGAGCAGTAGGCTTATCAGAGGGTAGTGTTAATCATTTGTTGTACACACACAGGCAATAAATGGGGAACACACAATCAAAGACAATTCCAGGCCAATAGGTTTTTATATAGAAAAATATATTTTCTTAGTTTATTTTAAGAACCACAGGTTCAAGATTTACAAACAATACTTTAAATGAAAGGTATTTCACTTAGGAACTTTAGGAACTTTGAATTACCAAAATAGCATATACAGTTTTCACACCAATGACAATAAGCTATTTTAAAACTAGACAGTGCAATTTTCAACAGTTCCTGGGGGAGGTAAGTGTTTGTTAAATTTGCAGGTAAGTAAACCACCTACAGGGTTCAAAGTTGGGTCCAAGGTAGCCCACCGTTGGGGGTTCAGAGCAACCCCAAAGTTACCACACCAGCAGCTCAGGGCCGGTCAGGTGCAGAGGTCAAAGTGGTGCCCAAAACGCATAGGCTTCAATGGAGAAGGGGGTGCCCCGGTTCCAGTCTGCCAGCAGGTAAGTACCCCCGTCTTCAGAGGGCAGACCAGGGGGGTTTTGTAGGGAACCGGGGGGACACAAGTCAGCACAGAAAGTACACCCTCAGCGGCACGGGGCGGCCGGGTGAAGTGTGCAAACAGGTTTCGGGTTCGCAATAGGATTCAACGGGAGACCAAGGGGTCTCTTCAGCGATGAAGGCAGGCAAGGGGGTGCTCCTCGGGGTAGCCACCACCTGGGCAAGGGAGAGGGCCACCTGGGGGTCGCTCCTGCACTGGAGGTCGGATCCTTCAGGTCCTGGGGGCTGCGGATGCAGTGTCCTTACCAGGCGTAGGGTCTTTGAAGCAGGCAGTCGCGGTCAGGGTGGAGCCTCTGGATTCCCCCTGCAGGCGTCGCTATGGGGACTCAGGGGGGTCAACTCTGGCTACTCACTGGCTCGCAGTCGCCGGGGAGTCCTCCCCGTAGTGTTTTTTCTCCTCAAGCCGAGCCGGGGGCGTCGGGTGCAGAGTGCCAAGTCTCACGCTTCCGGCGGGAAACGTGTTGTTTTCAAAAGTTGCTCCTTTGTTGCAAAGTTGCTGTCTTTGGGGAACAGAGCCGCTGTCCTCGGGAGTTCTTGGTCCTTTTAGATGCAGGGTCCTCTGAGGCTTCAGAGGTTGCTGGACCCTGGGGAACGCGTCGCTGGAGCAGTTCTTTTGAAGTGGGAGACAGGCCGGTAGAGCTGGGGCAAAGCAGTTGGTGTCTCCGTCTTCTCTGCAGGTTTTTCAGCTCAGCAGTCCTTCTTCCTCTTAGGTTGCAGGAATCTATCTTGCTGTGTTCTGGGAGCCCCTAAATACTCGATTTAGGGGTGTGTTTAGGTCTGGGGGTTAGTGGCCAATGGCTACTAGCCCTGAGGGTGGCTACACCCTCTTTGTGCCTCCTCCCTGAGGGGAAGGGGCACATCCCTATCCCTATTGGGGGAATCCTCCATCTGCAAGATGGAGGATTTCTAAAAGTCAGAGTCACCTCAGCTCAGGACACCTTAGGGGTTGTCCTGACTGGCCAGTGACGACTCCTTGTTTTTCTCATCATCTCCTCCGGCCTTGCCGCCAAAAGTGGGGCCGTGGCCGGAGGGGGCGGGCAACTCCACTAGCTGGGATGCCCTGTGGCGCTGTAACAAAGGGGGTGAGCCTTTGAGGCTCACCGCCAGGTGTTACAGTTCCTGCAGGGGGAGGTGAGAAGCACCTCCACCCAGTACAGGCTTTGGTACTAGCCACAGAGTGACGAAGGCACTCTCCCCATGTGGCCAACAACATGTCTGGTGTGTGGCAGGCTGCCAAAACTAGTCAGCCCACACTGGTAGTCGGATATGGTTTCAGGGGGCATCTCTAAGATGCCCTCTGGGGTGTATTTCACAATAAAATGTACACTGGCATCAGTGTGCATTTATTGTGCTGAGAAGTTTGATACCTAACGTCCCAGTTTTCAGTGTAGCCATTATGGTGCTGTGGAGTTCGTGTATGACAGACTTCCAGACCATATACTCTTATTGCTACCCTGCACTTACAATGTCTAAGGTTTTGCTTAGACACTGTAGGGGCATAGTGCTCATGCATTTATGCCCTCACCTATGGTATGGTACACCCTGCCTTAGGACTGTAAGGCCTGCTAGAGGGGTGACTTATCTATACCTGTAGGCAGTGTGAGGTTGGCATGGCACCCTGAGGGGAGTGCCATGTCGACTTAGTCATTTTATCCTCACCAGCACACACAAGCTGGCAAGCAGTGTGTCTGTGCTGAGTGGGGGGTCTCCAGGGTGGCATAAGACATGCTGCAGCCCTTAGAGACCTTCCCTGGCATCAGGGCCCTTGGTACCAGAGGTACCAGTTACAAGGGACTTACCTGGATGCCAGGGTGTGCCAATTGTGGAAACAGAGGTACGGGTTAGGTGAAAGAACACTGGTGCTGGGGCCTGATTAGCAAGCCTCAGCACACTTTCAAATCATAACTTGGCATCAGCAAAGGCAAAAAGTCAGGGGGTAACCATGCCAAGGAGGCATTTCCTTACACAACCTCCCCCCCACCCCCCAAGACCCCCACCCCCAAACGAAAGAGGATGAGACTAACCTTTCCCAAGAGAGTCTTCATTTTCTAAGTGGAAGAACCTGGAAAGGCCATCTGCATTGGCATGGGCAGTCCCAGGTCTGTGTTCCACTATAAAGTCCATTCCCTGTAGGGAGATGGACCACCTCAACAGTTTTGGATTTTCACCTTTAATTTGCATTAGCCATCTGAGAGGTCTGTGGTCAGTCTGAACTACAAAGTGAGTACCAAAGAGGTATGGTCTCAGCTTCTTCAGGGACCAAACCACAGCAAAGGCCTCCCTCTCAATGGCACTCCAACGCTTCTCCCTGGGGAGTAACCTCCTGCTAATGAAAGCAACAGGCTGGTCAAGGCCATCATCATTTGTTTGGGACAAAACTGCCCCTATCCCATGTTCAGAGGCATCAGTCTGCACAATGAACTGCTTGGAGTAATCTGGAGCTTTGAGAACTGGTGCTGTGCACATTGCTTGTTTCAGGGTCTCAAAGGCCTGTTGGCATTCTACAGTCCAGTTTACCTTCTTGGGCATTTGTCTTTGAGGTAAGTTCTGTGAGAGGTGTCGCTATAGATCCATATCCCTTCACAAACCTCCTGTAGTACCCAGTCAAGCCAAGGAATGCCCTGACTTGAGTCTGGGTTTTTGGAGCTGCCCAGTCCAGAATAGTCTGGATCTTGGGCTGGAGTGGCTGAACTTGGCCTCCACCTACAAGGTGTCCCAAGTAAACCACAGTTCCCTGCCCTATCTGGCATTTGGATGCCTTGATAGAGAGGCCTGCAGATTGCAGGGCTTTCGAAACCTTCTTCAGGTGGACCAGCTGATCCTGCCAGCTGGAGCTAAAGACAGCAATATCGTCAAGATAAGCTGCACTAAAGGACTCCAAGCCAGCAAGGACTTGATTCACCAACCTTTGGAAGGTGGCAGGGGCATTCTTTAAACCAAAGGGCATAACAGTAAACTGGTAATGCCCATCAGGTGTGGAGAATGATGTCTTTTCTTTTGCTCCTGGTGCCATTTTGATTTGCCAGTACCCTGCTGTCAAGTCAAAGGTACTTAAGTATCTGGCAGCACCTAGTTTGTCAATTAACTCATCTGCCCTTGGAATGGGATGGGCATCTGTCTCGGTGACAGAATTAAGTCCTCTGTAGTCCACACAAAACCTCATCTCTCTCTTTTCCATCTTTGGTGTGAGATTTGGGGACTAAGACCACTGGCCTACCCCAGGGGCTGTCAGAGTGCTCAATGACTCCCAATTCCAGCATCTTGTGGACTTTCACCTTGATGCTTTCCTTAACTTGGTCAGACTGTCTGAAAATGTTGTTTTTGACAGGCATGCTGTCTCCTGTGTCCACATCATGGGTACACAGGTGTCTGACCAGGGGTTAGGGAAAAGAGCTCAGCAAACTGTTGCAGGGCCTTCCTACAGTCAGATTGCTGTTGGCCAGAGAGGGTGTCTGAGTAGATCACTCCATCAACTGAGCCATCTTTAGGGTCTGTGGAGAGGAGATCAGGGAGAGGTTCACTCTCAGCTTCCTGGTCCTCATCTGTTACCATCAACAGATTCACATCTGCCCTGTCATGGAAGAGTTTTAGGCGGTTCACATGGATCACCCTTTTGGGGGTCCTGCTAGTGCCTAGGTCTACTAGGTAGGTGACCTGACTCTTCCTTTCTAGCACTGGGTAAGGGCCACTCCATCTGTCCTAAAGTGCCCTAGGAGCCACAGGCTCCAGAACCCAGACTTTCTGCCCTGGCTGAAACTCAACCATAGCAGCCTTTTGGTCATACCACATCTTCTGGAGTTGTTGGCTGGCCTCAAGGTTTTTACTTGCCTTTTCCATGTACTCTGCCATCCTTGAACGTAGGCCTAGTACATAGTCCACTATATCTTGTTTAGGCTCATGAAGAGGTCTCTCCCAGCCTTCTTTTACAAGAGATAGTGGTCCTCTTACAGGATGGCCAAACAGAAGTTCAAAGGGGGAAAACCCTACTTCCTTCTGAGGCACCTCTCTGTAGGCGAAAAGCAGACATGGCAAGAGGACATCCCATCTCCTTTTGAGCTTTTCAGGGAGCCCCATGATCCTGCCTTTCAATGTCTTGTTAAATCTTTCTACAAGACCATTGGTTTGTGGATGGTAAGGTTTGGTGAATTTGTAAGTCACCCCACACTCATTCCACATGTACTTCAGGTATGCTGACAAGAAGTTGGTACCTCTGTCAGACACCACCTCCTTAGGAAATCCCACTGTGGTAAAAAACACCAATGAGTGCTTTGGCTACTGCAGGGACAGTAGTCGACCTAAGGGGAATTGCTTCAGGGTATCTAGTAGCATGATCCACTACTACTATTGGTTCCCTGAGGCTGTGGGAGGTTCAAGTGGACCCACTATGTCCACACCCACTCTTTCCCACTACTGGAAGTGGAATGAGGGGGGCCTTTGGGTGTCCACCTGTCTTACCACTGGCTTGACAGGTGGCACAGGAGACACAAAACACCTTGACCTTCTGGGACATGTTGGGCCAATAGAAGTGGTTGACTAATCTCTCCCACGTCTTGATCTGTCCCAAATGCCCAGCAAGAGGAATATCATGAGCTAAGGTTAGAATGAACTCCCTAAACTCCTGAGGCACTACCACTCTCCTAGTGGCACCAGGTTTGGGATCTCTTGCCTCAGTGTAAAGGGGTCCATCTTCCCAATAGACTATGTGTTCCTGTTATTTTTCTTTTGGACTCTTCAGCAGCTTGCTGCCTAAGGCCTTCAAGAGAGGGACAGGTTTCTTGCCCCTTACACAACTGTTCCCTTGAGGGTCCCCCTGGGCCTAGGAGCTAAACCTGATAAGGTTCTAACTCCATGGGCTCAGTTCCCTCAGAGGGCAGAACTTCTTCCTGGGAAGAGAGGTTCTCTTTTTCTTGTTGAGTTGAAGCTGGTTCCCCAGTCTTCTTTCCTTTTCTCTTGGAGAGTTGGGCCCTTTTTCCACGCTCAACCACCACTTTTTCACCCTGAGCCTTGCACTGTGCCCTTGTCTTGACAAACACCAGTTCAGGGATACCCAGCATGTCTGCATGGGTTTTGAGCTCTACCTCAGCCCATGCTGAGGACTCCAGGTCATTTCCAAGCAAACAGTCTACAGGGATATTTGAGGAGACCACCACCTGTTTCAGGCCATTGACCCCTCCCCACTCTAAAGTTACCATAGCCATGGGATATACTTTAGTCTGATTGTTAGCGTTGGTGACTGGATAGATTTGTCCAGCCAGGTATTGACCAGGGGAAACCAGTTTCTCTGTCACCATGGTGACACTGGCACCTGTATCCCTCAAGCCTTCTACACTTTTCCCATTAATTAAGAGCTGCTGCCTGTATTTTTGCATATTAGGGGGCCAGGCAGCCAGTGTGGCTAAATCCACCCCACCCTCAGAGACTAATGTAGCTTCATTGTGAACCCTGATTTGCTCTGGGCACACTGTTGATCCCACTTGGAGACTGGCCACTCCAGTGTGAGCTGGAGTAGAGTTAGAAGTGGAACTTTTCTTGGGACAGGCCTTGTCTCCAGTTTGGTGTCCTTGCTGATTACAGCTACGACACCAGGCCTTTTTGGGATCAAAGTTTTTACACTTGTACCCAAAATTGGATTGTGAAGAGGCTCTGGACCCTCCCTCCTGAGTAGGTTTTTGGGGCCCTATAGAAGACTCTTTACTTTTTCCCTTGGATGTCTCAACAGTCTTCCCCTGGGGAGTCTTTGTGACCCCTTTCTTTTGGTCACCCCCTATGGAAGTCTTGGTCACCCTAGTCTTGACCCAATGGTCCGCCTTCTTTCCCAATTCTTGGGGAGAAATTGGTCCTAGGTCAACCAGATGCTGATGCAGTTTATCATTGAAACAGTTACTTAACAGGTGTTCTTCCACAAATAAATTGTACAGCCCATCATAATCATTTACACCACTGCCTTGTATCCAACCATCCAGTGTTTTTACTGAGTAGTCAACAAAATCAACCCAGGTCTGGCTCGAGGATTTTTGAGCCCCCCTGAACCTAATTCTATACTCCTTAGTGGAGAATCCAAAGCCCTCAATCAGGGTAGACTTCATGAGGTCATAGGATTCTGCATCTTTTCCAGAGAGTGTAAGGAGTCTATCCCTACACTTTCCAGTGAACTATTCCCAAAGGAGAGCACCCCAGTGAGATCTGTTTACTTTTCTGGTTGCACAAGCCCTCTCAAAAGCTGTGAACCATTTGGTGATGTCATCACCATCTTCATATTTAGTTACAGTCCCTTTTGGGATTTTCAACATGTCGGGAGAATCTCTGACCCTATTTATGTTGCTGCCACCCATTGATGGGACCAAAACCCATCTCTTGTCTTTCCCTTTCTATGGCTAGGAACTGTCTCTCTAAAGCCAATCTTTTGACCATCCTTGCTAACAGGAGGTCATCTTCACTGAGGCTGCCCTCAATGCTTCCAGAGTTGCTGGACTCTCCTGTGAGAGAAGCAGCATCTCTGACCATCACATTTGGAGTCAGGGTTTCAGGGACCCTGTTCTCCTAACTAGGAGTGGGGGTGGGAAATCCTCCACCTCTCTAGCTTCCTCTTCTGGGAAGGTAGCCTCAGAGGGGTTGTTCTTAGCAAACTCTGCCAAAAGCTCCTGGAGCTGTACTTTGGTAGGGTTTGAACCAGTTTTAATCTTTTTGGTTTTGCAGAGACCTTAACTCTGACATCCTAAGGTTTTGCTGTTTTAAGAACCACAGGTTCAAGATTTACAAACAATACTTTAAATGAAAGGTATTTCACTCAGGTATCTTAGGATCTTTGAATTATCACAATAGCATGTAGAGTCTTGGCAAAAATGGCAATAAGCTATTTTAAAAGTGGACACAGTGCAAAAATCAACACTTCCTGGGGGAGGTAAGTAAATGTTAAGTTCACAGGTAAGTAAAGCACTTACAGGGTTCAAAGTTGGGTCCAAGGTAGCCCACCGTTGGGGGTTCAAGGCAACCCCAAAGTTACCACACCAGCAGCTCAGGGCCGGTCAGGTGCAGAGGTCAAAGTGGTGCCCAAAACACATAGGCTTCAATGGAAAAAGGGGTGCCCCGGTTCCAGTCTGCCAGCAGGTAAGTACCTGCGACTTCAGAGGGCAGACCAGGAGGGTTTTGTAAGGCACCGGGGGGGGACACAAGCAGGCACAAAAAGTACACCCTCAGCGGCACAAGGGCGGCCGGGTGCAGAGTGCAAAAAGGCATTGGGATCGCAATAGGATTCAATGAGGAGACCCAGGGGTCTCTTCAACGATACAGGCAGGCAAGGGGGGGGGGCTCCTCGGGGTAGCCACCACCTGGGCTAGGAAGAGGGCCGCCTGGGGGCTGCTCCTGCACTGGAGTTTGGTTCCTGCAGGTCCTGGGGCTGCAGGTGTAGTGAGTCCTCCCTGTAGAGTTAGTTTTCCGCAGGTCGAGCCGGGGGCGTCAGGTGCAGAGTGGAAAGTCTCACGCTTCCGGCGGGAAACGTATGGTCTTTAAAAGTTGCTTCTTTGTTGCAAAGTTGCAGTCTTGGTGAACAGGGCTGCTGTACGCGGGAGCTTCTTGGTCCTTTTAGATACAGGGTAGTCCTCTGAGGCTAAAGCATTAACGTATAACATGATGTTTAAGAACATCCATTTCTGCATGTCCTGTAGCTCTCCCTCAGGTCCGCTAGTCTTAAACCCTTGTTCTCAGTCTTTTGGTGTTGACAGGGTGAATAGGGTCTCGTGAAAAACTCTGCTTTATGCCCCTCTGTGTCTTTGCTTTCCCTAGGTGCAGATCTTTGTTCTGAAATGGTGTGCCTTCTTCCTGAGGATGAAGAAGCCTGGGGAGGAAGCTGAGCCAAGGCCCCAGTGTACCCCAAGCCTTCTGAGTTGCAGCTCTGACAGCGAACACACCACTCCTGACCGGCATGGCAGTGGTCCTAACAGTGCCAATGGAAACCTACTATACATTGGATTCCGAGGCCTAGAAGAGCTGCACCATACCACTGGCAAGACCTCAGACCTTTTGCACAAGCAACCTGACTTCCCTGCTTCTCTTTCCCTGCACTCCAATGGGGTGCCGCCCAGCAGGCACAGTTCAGAGCCGGGTGATCCCCAACTTGAGAAGATCCTAGAGGAGGTGCAGTACCTGGCAGATCGTTTCCGTAGCCAGGATGCAGACGAGGCTGCCTGCAATGAGTGGAAATTTGCCGCCACAGTCATTGACCGCATGTGTCTGGTGGCTTTTACCATCTTCATCATCATCTGCACTATTTCCATCCTGATGTCAGCACCCAACTTCGTGGAAGCTGTATCCAAAGACTACATCTAGGGATAAGCCACCCCACCTCAGGTTCAAGGAAAGCCAGTCGGATTGAGGAGACTGGTCCATGTGGCTGGTCTTTGTGTCGCTTAATGCAAGGGCCAGCAAGGACAAAGGAGGAGGAAAGAAGCCTTGTCACCTGCACAACTTCCACCTGATGGCTGCCCAGTGTCAGTACTGCCACTCAGAATCCTGGACAGTGTTGTGGGTGGACATTTTAGAGTGCTACATTGCACCGGGCCTTTCGTGCCCCTCCTTGTGGAAGTCCAAAAGCAGTTTGAGCCAGTTGTTTCAAACCGCTGTTATGAGAACTTGTGGTTTGCTTACAACGAGGCATTCTCATTTGTTTCTAGCGCTACCATTTGCACTTGTAGCATGGATCATATTGTGCAGTGGCAGTGCCAAACAGCTCCCCTTCCCCAAGCTTAACTAAGTATTTGACTTTTTCTCCATATACCGAAGGATGTCCTAAAATACTCAGCAGTTATGTGGCATGATAAAGTAGTACTGTGATGTCACATTGCAGCTCTGTGACATCACACAGTACAGCTCAGATGCTGTGCAGCAGCGCAGAGCTGCTCTGTGAAGTTGTATAAATAAAACGTCACCTTGAGGGGGCTCTCTGACTAGGACTGTGAAGAATTGTATTCTTTCTTTTACTCATGAGCCATCAGAATGTTGATTTTCTTGCCTTTTATACCAATTATGCACAGCTGTCAGAAGGAATGGAAAACTCAGCATGTGGCAGAACATTTCTGATTACGTAATTACCAGCAAAAGATACATTTTGTCTTTTTGACATTTCAGCCTTTTGAATAGTATTAGCTGTATCAGGTATTGTGTTTGTTTGCAGTGCCACTAGGAGGGCAAACATGTTCCTCAGTGAATTATAAATGAAGTTTAGGTTTTTTAACCGTCAACATCACACAAGCATCCTGGCACACATTGATGACAGTTGGTCCCAGATTTACGAAGGGCTTGTGTTGCCCTTGCGTCACACAGAGCAACACAAGCTATTAAATGAGACTTACTATTCCAGGCAGAGCCACTTTGTGTGGCTCTGCCTGGCTTAGTAAATCTAGAAGAATGCAAGGCTACACAAGTTGCTGCCGAGGGTCACTCTATGTGCTTATGCTCATTACCTGAAACCACTTCAACAAGTTAAGCACTGGTATGGATTCTAATATAAGCAAGCCAAATGACCCCTCATGATCTGGTTGGGTAGTAAAAGACAGGCAGAACTAGGGTGAAGTGGCCCCAAACTCTCTTGCACCAGCACTACTGCACCTACTGCACTAGTGATAACTATGGCCCTAGTTTGGTCCCATATGGGTGTGATCTGGGGGTTGTTTGTGTGTTGAGACTATCTTTGAGTTGTGGGAGATGTAGTAAGGCTTCTGCTGGATCAAAGAAATGTTCAGCCAGTCACAAGTTTGAATCCTAGCAGGGTTGACTCTAGCCATCTATCCTCCAATAAGTAATCTGAATACTGAGAGTGGGTAAAACAAACACCTGTTGTTTACACTGCTATGGATGGATGGAGCTTGGTCCCTAAGGTACAAATGTACACTTAGCAGTCAAAGTATTTGGTATGTGAATTACACAGGAAAAGGCATGTAAAAATATAATAAAGGCTGGCAAATTCAATTTTTGTTTCTTTAACAATTATTTCTCGTTGGTACTGAAGATTGTATAACTGCATGTAGTTGCATTTATTAAAAGTGAAAGTTAATTCATACAAACTTAGAAAATATAATTAACCACCCACCCCTCACAATGATGTTGAGAGTGTACAAAGAGACAAGCCACTTGTCATGTGACCCTTGCAACTGGCCATTATTTGTGTTATAGGTAGAGCAATAGCACAATCTATTAAACTATATGTAGGAAGTTGGCACTGTACATACTATCTCAAAGTGAGAGGTAGTGTGCACAGAGTCCAAGGGTTCCCCTTAGAGGTTGATAGTGGCAAAAGTAGTTAATTCTAATGCTCTATTTTGTGGTAGTGTGGTTGAGCAGTAGGCTTATCAGAGGGTGGTGTTAAGCATTTGTTGTACACACACAGGCAATAAATGACGAACACACATTCAAAGACTTAACTCCAGGCCAATAGGTTTTATATAGAAAAATATATTTTCTTAATGTATTTTAGAACCACACGATTCAAGATTTGAGGTAAGTACATAAAATGCAAGGTACTTTACACAGGTAAGTATGGAACTTTGATTTCAAACATTAGTACACACAGTTTAGATTAAAATGGCAATACGCTATTTTAAAAGGGGACACTGCAAAAATCAACAGTTCCTGGGGGAGGTAAGTTTGGTTAGGTTTCTCAGGTAAGCAAAGCACTTACACAGTCAGTCTCCTGGGCATAGGCAACCCACCATTGGAGGTTCAAGGCAACCCCAAAGCCACAGCACCAGCAACACAGGGCCAGTCAGGTGCAGAGGTCAAAGGATGGCCCAAAACACATAGGCGCCTATGAAGAACAGGGGTGCTCCGGTTCCAGTCTGCTAGCAGGTAAGTACCTGCGTCCTCGGGGAGCAGACCAGCGGGGTTTTGTAGCGCACTGGGGGGGACACACACACAAGCCCACAAAACACTCCCTCCGTGGCACAGGGGCGGCCGGGTGCAGTGGACAAAGTAGGCATCGGGTTTTGCTATTGAAAGCAATAGAGGGACCCAGGGGTCACTTAGGCGATGCAGGCAAGGCACAGGGGGGCTTCTCAGGCCAGCCACCGACTGGGCTAGGAAGAGGGCTGCCTGATGGTCGCTCCTGCACTGGAAGGTGGTTCCTCTCTGTCCTGGGGGCTGTGGTTCAGTGCTTGGTCCAGGCGTCAGGTTCCTTGTTAACTGGCAGTCGCGGTCAGGGGGAGCCTCTGGATCCTCTCTGCAGGTGTCACTGTGGAGGTGCAGGGGGGTCGACTCAGGGTACCCACGTCATTGTAGTCGCCTGGGAGTCTTCTCTGCGGGGTTGGTTCACCTGAACTCGAGCCGGGGGCATTGGGTGCAGAGTGTGAAGTTTCACGCTTCCGGCAGGAAGAGAGAGTTTTTTAAAAGTTGTTTCTTTGTTGCAAAGTTATTGCAGTTTTTGACCAGTGCCGCTGTTCTCAGGAGTTTCTTGGTCCTTCGGGTTCAGGGCAGTCCTCTGAGTCCTCAGAGGTCGCTGGTCCCTGTTGGATGCATTGCAGTGCAGGTTCTTAGAGTCTGGAGACAGGCCCGTAGGGCTGGGGCAAAGTCAGTTGTCGTCTCCGCGGGGCTTACAGGTCAGCAGTCCTACTTCTTGTTGTAGGTTGCAGGAATCTGATTTCCTGGGCTCAGGGTCGTCCCTAAATACTAAATTTAGGGGTGTGTTTAGGTCTGGGGGCAGTAGCCAATGGCTACTGTCCTGGAGGGTGGCTATACCCTCGTTGTGCCTCCTCCCTGAGGGAAGGGGGGCACATCCCTATTCCTATTGGGGGAATCCTCCAAACTCAAGATGGAGGATTTCTAAAGGCAGGGGTCACCTGAGCTCAGGGAACCTTAGGGGCTGTCCTGACTGGGGGTTGGACTCCTCCTTGTTTTCCTCATTATCTCCTCCAGCCTTGCTGCCAAAAGTGGGGGCAGTGGCCAGAGGGGCGAGCATCTCTTTTAGCTGGGATGCCCTGTGGCGCTGTAACAAAGGGGGTGAGCCTTTGAGGCTCATCGCCAGGTGTTACAGTTCCTGCAGGGGAGGTGAGAAGCACCTCCACCCAGTACAGGCTTTGTTCCTGGCCACAGAGTGACAAAGGCACTCTCTCCCCATGTGGTCAGCAAGGGACTTAACTGGGTGCCAGGGTTGTGCCAATTGTGGAGACAAAGGTACAGTTTAGGGAAAGAACACTGGTGCTGGGGCTTGGTTAGCAGGGTCCCAGCACACTTTCAAATCATAACTTGGCATCAGCAAAGGCAAAAAGTCAGGGGGTAACCATGCCAAGGAGGCATTTCCTTACAGGGAATCCTCCAGAATCAAGATGGAGGATTTCTAAAGGCAGGGGTCACCTCAGCTCAGGACATCTTAGGGGCTGTCCTGACTGGTGGGTGACTCCTCCTTGTTTTTCTCATTATCTCCCCTGGACTTGCTGCCAAAATTGGGGGCTGTGTCCAGGGGGAGGGCATCTCCACTAGCTGGAGTGCCAAGGGGCATTGTAACACGAAGCCTGAGCCTTTGCGGCTCACTGCTAGGTGTTACAGTTCCTGCAGGGGGGAGGTGTTAAGCATCTCCACCCAGTGCAGGCTTTGTTTCTGTCCTCAGAGAGCACAAAGGCTCTCACCCCAGGGAGTAAGAAACTCGTCTCTCAGCAGCAGGCTGGCACAGACCAGTCAGTCCTGCACTGAAAGATTGGGTAAAATACAAGGGGCATCTCTAAGATGCCCTCTGTGTGCATTTTTTAATAAATCCAACGCTGGTATCAGTGTGGGTTTATTATTCTGAGAAGTTCGATACCAAACATCCCAGTATTCCGTGTAGCCATTATGGAGCTGTGGAGTTCGTTTTTGCCAAACTCCCAGACCATATACTTAATATGGCCACACTGTACTTACAATCTCTAAGAATAGACAGACACTGTAGGGGCATAATGCTCATGCAGCTATGCCCTCACCTGTGGTATAGTGCACCCTGCCTTAGGGCTGTAAGGCCTGCTATAGGGGTGACTTACCTATGCCACAGGCAGTATTTTGTGGACATGGCATCCTGAGGGGGATGCCATGTCGACTTTGCCTTTTTCTCCCCACCAACACACACCATCTACAATGGCAGGGTGCATGTGTTAGGTGAGGGGTCCCTTAGGGTGGCACAACATATGCTGCAGCCTTTAGGGACCTTCCCTGGTCACAGGGCTCTTGGTACCACTGGTACCTTTTACAAGGGACTTATCTGTGTGCCAGGGGCGTGCCAATTATGGAAACAATGGTACATTTTAGGTGAAAGAACACTGGTGCTGGGGCCTGTTTAGAAGGGTCCCAGCACACTTCCCAGTCAAGTCAGTATCAGGAAAAAAGTGGGGGGTAACTGCAACAGGGAGCCATTTCCTTACACAAAGCCGCCCCCCTGCCCACAGGCCAGGAGACTCAGCCAAAGCTGGGAGAGTCTTCCTAGTCTGTCAGGCGAGGAAGAGTAGGGAAAATAGTCTGGTTTGTTGCAGGGCCTACTCTGCCTTACATCCTCCTATTCAGGTCATTCCCTCTGGGGAACTACCCACTTCCACAGTGATAGGACCTAGTCTGAATTGCCTCTTGTCTGACTTTTTAATATCTTCACCCATTTTCTCTATTTTGGGTTTAGAGGTATACACCTCTGCTAATCTCATCTTAGCCAGGGTCACCCCTAGCTTACCCAAAGAGGTTACCCATAGCCGGAGTAACCCCACCATGACCAACAGGGTCAGGGGGCCTAACTTGCTATTTGGCATGGGGTCAGACCACCATGCCAAGGATAGTGCAGCCATAAAGGCTAACACCCAGCAGGGGCCACTGACAGCTGTCAGTGCCCAGAACCACACCTTTAGCTCTTCACCTACAAGGGAAGAAGCTAAGTTACAGGCTTCTTTGGGTTCAGGGTGCCTGTTTGCTGTGTTGGAGTGGGGGATTACTACATCTTGTAGTAAACACCCTTCTTCCACTCTTTCTTCTGTTAACTTACTGAGGAGCCACCCACTCAGGTTTACCAGTTGCCTGACTAGTCAGGACTTCTTGTGGGTCAGGTTGGACTTTACCAGTGCCACTTTTGGAGCTCTCCCTTACTGGAGCAGAATCTCCTTGGCTTGCTGGAACCTTGGCTAAAGGTTACCCCCCTTTCCTACTCTGTTTTCTTTTCTTTTTCTTCTTCGGCCTACTTGCAGTTACCGAAGAGGTAGCACCTCCAGAATCCTTGGGAGTGGGCTGGTACTGGACCAGTTCCCCTCTTAGCCTCTGAGTAACCTCTGGGTAGTCATTTCCAAGAAGACAATAAAGGGGGAGGTCTGTTCTGACTACCACCCTTCTCTAGCTAAAAGTCCCAACCACTTCTATAGGCACAAAAGCCACAGGCCTATCACTGACCCTGTCTGGGCTAACTCTTACTCTGGCAGTCTCACCTGGGATGTACTGGTTTGAGAACATCAGCCTGTCATGCATAATAGTGTGACTGGCACAAGTGTCTCTCAGGGCAGTGGCTGGGATTCCATTCACCAGTAGGTGGTGGAAGTGTCTACTTCTCTCTGGAATCTCCAACTCACCTGTTGGGCCCTTTTTCCAGTTGAAGGCTATGAAGACCTCCTCATCTGGGGAGTCATCCCCAATGGCTATACTGGTTACCTCTGGGACTTTGCTATGGGGTTTGCTTTTGGGACAAGAAGTGTCCTTGGTGTGGTGCCCTGTCTGTCTACAGTTTTGGCACCATGCCTTAGTGGCATCCCAGTTCTTACCCTGGTACCCACCTTTGTTTTGGGTTTTGTCTTGGGGCCTACCCACCTGGTCTGGTTTTTGGGGGCCTACAGAGGACTCTGTTTGTAGTGTCACCCACTTTCTCCTGGTGAGGCTTTGTAACCCCTTTCTTTTGGTCACCCCCAGTGGAAGTTTTGGTTACCCTAGTCTTGACCCAGTGGTCTGCCTTCTTTCCCAATTCTTGGGGAGAAATTGGACCTAGGTCTAACAGATATTGATGCAACTTTTCATTGAAGCAGTTACTTAAAATGTGTTCTTTCATAAACAAATTATAAAGCCCAACATAGTCATGCACTTCATTTCCAGTTACCCAACCATCCAGTGTTTTCACCGAGTAGTCTACAAAATTAACCCAGGTCTGGCTCGAGGATTTTTGAGCCCCCCTGAACCTAATCCTGTACTGCTCAGTGGAGAATCCAAAGCCCTCAATCAGGGTAGCCTTCATGAGGTCATAGGATTCTGCATCTTTACCAGAGAGTGTGAGGAGTCTCTCCCTACACTTTCCAGTGAACATTTCCCAAAGGAGAGCCCCCCCAGTGAGATCTGTTTACTTTTCTGGTTGCACAAGCCCTCTCAAAAGCTGTGAACCACTTGGTGATGTCATCACCATCTTCATATTTTGTTACAATCCCTTTGGGGATTTTTAGCATTTCATTATTCTCTCTGACCCTATTTAAGTTGCCGCCACCATTGATGGGAACTAAACCCATCTCTTTTCTTTCCCTTTCTATGGCTAGGAGCTGCTTCTCCAAAGCCAATCTGTTGGCCATCCTGGCTAACAGGAGGTCATCTTCATTGAGGCTGCCCTCAATGTTTTCAGAGCTACTGGAATCCCCTATGGAAGAACCAGTCTTTCTGACTAGGATTTGAGGAGTCATGGTTTGAGGGACCCTGTTCTCCCTATTTAGGACAGGAGGGGGGAAGTCATCCTCCTGTACACTAATTTCCCCATCTGAAGGATTATCCTCAGAGGGGTGGTCCCTTCTGAACTCTGCCAAAAGCTCCTGGAGCTGTACTTTGGTAGAGTTGGACCCAGTTTTTATCTTTTTTAGCTTACAGAGAGACCTTAACTCTGACATCTTTGGATGCAGGTAACGGGTGAGGTTCAGTTCCACCACCATCTCATCTGTGCTAGACATTATGGGCCTCATTATGACCCTGGCGGGCGGCGGAGGCCGCCCGCCAGGATCCCGCCCTCCAAATTACCGCGCCGCGGTCAAAAGACCGCGGCGGGTATTACGAGTTTTCCCCTGGGCTGGCGGGCGGTTCCAGTTAAACCGCCCGCCAGCCCAGGGGAAAACGACCTTCCCACGAGGATGCCGGCTCGTAATCGAGCCGGCGGAGTGGGAAGGTGCGACGGGTGCTACTGCACCCGTCGCGTATTTCACTGTCTGCAAGGCAGACAGTGAAATACATTTTGGGGCCCTCTTACGGGGGCCCCTGCCGTGCCCATGCCATTGGCATGGGCACGGCAGGGGCCCCCAGGGGCCCCGCGACCCCCCCTACCGCCATCCTGTTCACGGCGGCTTTCCCGCCATGAACTGGATGGCGGTAGGGGGGGTCAGAATCCTCATGGCTGCGGAGCGCGCTCCGCAGCCATGGAGGATTCCAATGAGCAGCGGAAAGTCAGCGGGAGACCGCTGACTTTCCGCTTCTGACCGCGGCTGAACCGCCGCGGTCAGAATGCTCATTGGAGCACCGCCAGCCTGTTGGCGGTGCTCCCGTGGTCGGTGGCCCTGGCGGCCAGAATGACCCTCTCTTTCTCTAAAAGTTGGGATTACTTTTTAAGAATCTAAAACTATTTCTAGAACTTAATCCAAACTTTTACAAAACATTAAACTCTAAAAGAAATGCTAACAGGGACTTACACAAGGCCCTAGCAGGACTTTTAAAAAATTTAGAAAAATAGTTCCAATTGCAAACATCAGTTTCTAATGACAATTTTTGGAATTAAGTCATGTGATCAGGTATTGGCTGAGTAGTCCAGCAAATGCAAAGTCTTAGACCCCACCGCTGATCCACCAATGTAGGAAGTGGCTCTGTATATACTATTTCAAAGTAAGAAATAGTGTGCACAGAGTCCAAGGATTCCCCTTAGAGGTAAGATAGTGGCAAAAAGAGAATTCCAATGCTCTATTTTGTGGTAGTGTGGTCCAGCAGTAGGCTTATCAGAGGGTAGTGTTAAGCATTAAGGCAATAAATGAGGAACACACACTGAAAGACTTACTCCAGGCCAATAGGTTTTTATATAGAAAAATAAAAGGTATTCCACTTAGATACTCTAGGAACTTTGAATAATCACAATAGCATGTACCGTCTTTGTAGAAATGGCAATAAGCTATTTTAAAAGTGGACACTAGACAGAGGGTCGCCTGGGGGTCGCTCCTGCACTGGAGCTCGATTCCTTCAGGTCCTGGGGGCTGCGGGTGCAGTGTTGGTTCCAGGCGTTAGGTCCCTTGACACAGGCAGTCGCGTCAGGGGGAGCCTCTGGATTTCCTCTGCAGGCGCCGCTGTGGGGGTTCAGGGGGGTCAACTCTGGCTACTCACGGGCTCGCAGACACCAAGGTGTACTCCCTGTAGTGTTAGTTTTTTCAACAGGTCGAGCCGGGGGCGTCGGGTGCAGAGTAGAAAGTCTCACGCTTCCGGCGGGAAACGTGGGGTCTTTAAAGTTGCTTCTTTGTTGCAGTTTCTTGAACAGGGCTGCTGTTCTCTGGAGCTTCTTGGTCCTTTAGATGCAGGGCAGTCCTCTGAGGCTTCAAGGTCGCTGGTCCCTGTTGGATGCGTCGCTGGAGCAGGTTTTCGAAGTTGGAGACAGGCCGGTAGGGCTCGGGCCAAAGCAGTTGTCTTCCTCCTTCTCTGCAGGCTTGTAGGTCAGCAGTCCTTCTGTCTTCAGGTTGCAGGAATCTGATTTCCTGGATCTGGGTAGCCCCTAAATACTGAATTTAGGGGTGTGTTTAGGTCTGGGAGGGCAGCAGCCAATGCCTACTGTCCTTGAGGGTGGCTACACCCTCTTTGTGCCTCCTACCTGTGGGGAGGGGGGCACATCCCTAATCCTATTGGGAGAATCCTCCTAACTCAAGATGGAGGATTTCTAAAGGCAGGGATCAGCCTCAGCTCAGGACACCTTAGGGGCTGTCCTGACTGGTGGTTGATGACTCCTTGTTTTTCTCATTATCTTCTCCAGCCTTGCCGCCAAAAGTGGGGGCAGTGGCCGGAGGGGCAGGCATCTTCACTAGCTGGGATGCCCTGGGGCGCTGTAACAAAAGGGGTGCGCCTTTGAGGCTCACCGCCAGGTGTTACAGCTCCTGCAGGGGGAGCTGAGAAGCACCTCCACCCAGTACAGGCTTTGTTCCTGGCCACATAGTGACAAAGGCACTTTCCCCATGTGGCCAGCAACATGTCTGGTGTGTGGCAGGCTGGCAGGAACTGGTCAGCCTACACTAGAAGTCGGGCATGTATTCAGGGGGCATCTCTAAGATACCCTCTGGGTGTATTTTACAATAGATTGTACACTGGCATCAGTGTGCATTTATTGTGCTGAGAAGTTTAATACCAAACTTCACAGTTTTCAGTATAGCCATTATGGAACTGTGGAGTTTGTGTTTGACAAACTCCCAGACCATATACTCTTATGGCTACCCTGCACTGTAGGGGCATAGTGCTCATGCACATATGCCCTCACCTGTGGTATAGTGCACCCTGCCTTAGGGCTGTAAGTCCTACTAGAGGGGTAACTTACCTATGCCACAGGCAGTGTGAGGTTGGCAGGGCACCCTGAGGGGAGTACCATGTCGACTTAGTCATTTTCTCCCCACCAGCACATACAAGCTGTGAAGCAGTGTGCATGTGCTGAGTGAGAGGTCTCTAGGGTGGCATAAGGCATGCTGCAGCCCTTAGGGACCTTCCCTGGCATCAGGGCCCTTGGTACCAGGGGTACCAGTTACAAGGGACTTACCTGAGTGCCAGTGTTGTGCCAATTGTGAAGACAAAGGTACAGTTTGGGGAAAGAACACTGGTCCTGGGGCCTGGTTAGCAGGGTCCCAGTACAGTTTCAAATCATAACTTAGCATCAGCAAAAAGTTAGTCGTGGAGGAGGCATTTCCTTACAGACAGCCAAAAAACAGCCAAATGGTGCCAAATGACCGCCAAAACACTCCAAAAAACTGCCAAAAGGCTTCAGACCTGGTCTGGAAGTTCACAAGCTAGGATACCCGATGAAGCGTCAAATGAGTCTTGCTCCTCTAATTGGAAATATTAGTATAATGTGGCCTGGCTCTGTGGTATCCACACCTGGCATGTGACATTTACAGTTTTGGTAATATTGGTCCTATTAGCAAGCTGCAAAAAAAGACTTACGTAACAGATGGACTTCTTTCACCTGATGTACCCACAGAAAGGATACAATAAGACATATTGGCTTGGGTGCTGTAACATCGTCCATACTAGACGTCACTCCAGCGGTGCCCACAGGAAATGTAGAACACTGTCGGAAGCTAGATTACTATCCCTCGCCCCAGTGATCACACTGAAAGAATTCTCCCACTGTTCAAAGCCAACACAGCCATGATGCATACTGCCACTAGAACGCAAAAACAATGAGCAAATGAGAACAGGGCAAATGTAGGAAGTAGTAACACGTCACTAGCTCTTCTTGAAACTGACAGTTCTTTACTTCCCTTTACTCTAGGAGGATAGTATCAGCAGAGCCTTACTTCATAGGCCCAACCTTCTTAATCCCCCATTAACAAAAACATTGGCTGCAGCTTTAGGGAGGATTTGGTACAGAATCTGACAAAATACAAATTTGTAATTCCAAATGATTTTACTCAGGAGGATTCAGAAACATGAAAGCCAACTGTCCTCATAAGGATAAAAATACACAAAATAAGATATTGAAATAGTTTATTAATTTCCGAACGCTATCTCAGAAAACATACTGAATATCATATCCATTTACCTCACAGTTACCATTGATCACACCTGCCAATTAGTAGATCAGATATCCCAATGTTAATATGCTTGATCATTTGTTCCCATTAGTAGTGACTATGACTCAGCGCAGCATCTAACCATTCAGCAAGTTACAAGTCGCAGGGTTCTTTACATAATGCACTATGAACTGATCGTCCATGTGCCTGGAAGTGTGTCCCGCTCCCAACTCTGGTGCATCAAAGCTTGTCATATGGAACAAATCAAAGACGTGCTTCCGGGTACAAATTAAGTAAAAACCCTAAATATGTTAAACCTTGTAAATGCCTATGTAGCCATGGATTAATCCCCATTACGTGCATCAGTTTTTAAACTGCACCCATGAAGATCATAGAATTCGGGAACTGAGCACAGAGTATTACAAACTGAGAATTTTACTATTAGGTGAAAAACAGTAACTAGATTGTGCCACAGCAGCGCCAGAAGACGGCAGGAAGAGAAATTAACCTTAACACTGGATAGAGCTGCTGAGATGAACGACCTAGAACAGATTGACAAACCATTTATTCAGTTGTCCCTTTTAGTTATTTTGGACCGTGGGGGCAGACGGGGCGCGTTGAGGATCAAGAAAGTTGGCTTGATCAAATCAGAAATCCTCATGAGACAGTACAATATTTAGGCTGCACTGAATTAATCCTTGCAAAAAGTTAAGGTGCAAGACAGAGTCCTTTCCAACCAATTTCTGACAGGACGCTGTCTGTTATGAAATAGTTTGGCTCCAGAGAGTGTAAGGATCTTTAACTTAAAGGTAACAGAGCAGGGCTAATTTTGTCTTTGGATCATGCTACTGTTCTACACCTGAATGCTAACTCGCATATGCGCACACTGGTGAAGACTAGTCTCCCATCTATGCCCCCCAACCCAAAAAGACAGCCAAATGGCCGCCGAAAGACAGCCAAATGGCCGCCGAAAGACCGCCAAATGGCCGCCGAAAGACCGCCAGAAGAGCGCCGAAAGACCGCCAGAAGAGCGCCGAAAGACCGCCAGAAGAGCGCCGAAAGACCGCCAGAAGAGCGCCGAAAGACCGCCAGAAGAGCGCCGAAAGACCGCCAGAAGAGCGCCGAAAGACCGCCAGAAGAGCGCCGAAAGACCGCCAGAAGAGCGCCGAAAGACCGCCACATGGCCGCCGGAAGGCCGCCAAAAGAGCGCCACATGGCCGCCAAAACAGCGCCCAAAAACCGCCAAAAGAGAGCAACATGGCCGCCAGAAGACCGCCAAAAGACATATGGCCCCCAAAAGACCCCACAAAGACGCCAAAATCCGTCAAAAGACCGCCAAAAAAACGCCGAAATACACATGACCGCCAAAAAAAAAGCCATAAAACCGCCAGACTTCTGGCTTGGTCTGGAAGTTCACAAGCTAGGATACCCGATAAAGTGTCAAATGAGCCTTGCTCCTCTAATTGGAAATATTTGTATAATGTGGCCTGGCTCTGTGGTATCCATACCTGGCATGTGACAGCCTCCTGTAGCCATATATAAATTTACTTAGAACCATGCTGGCCTCTCAACCCTTTCAAAGATTTGTTGACCTGCAACATGGGAAGATGCACAGAGCGAAAGCACAGAACTGCACTGGACTAGATTACTCAGACTCTTAAACAGGCTTAGTGTTGAACATTATTCTTATCTTAGGAGCTGAATACACAATATGCAATGCAAGAGAGCTAGCTCCACAAAAGAAAACTATGATGCAGACCGGCTCACAGTTCAACATTCAAAGGCCGTATTCTGTAGGAATTATGCTCACCGTGACGTCCACATGAGGCCCTGGAACCATTTCTCTCTGGGAGTTCGGTTTTTATGCCCATAAGAGGTGGAATCGACAAAGACATCACGCTCCTGTCAGCAAAAACAAAAATGTTACTGAAAAAGCGATACCCATGATTTCAAGAAGCAAAATTAATATTTTCTGGTACACCCACAGCCTACTGGAAGCCTAGTACTCCTGAATTTTACACAGAAGTTTAGCCCTTCAAGGACATAGAAATGTGTGTGGAGGGGCAGAGGGAAAACAAAAAAGTCCAAGAAATAAACCACCACACAAAGCACCATCTTCACCCCTTGACCTTTCATCACCAAGTACTGCCTGTAACTATCTTTCTCCACAGTTAAATTTAGGCTTGCCAGGTTACTGATTGTTCTTCCACGTTACAGATTTAATGAAAAATATGCGTTTTGGTGCAAGTTGGAGCAAATGAGAACAGGGCAAATGTAGGAAGTAGTAATACGTCACTAGCTCTTCTTGAAACTGACAGTTCTTTACTTCCCTTTACTCTAGGAGGATAGTATCAGCAGAGCCTTACTTCATAGGCCCAACCTTCTTAATCCCCCATTAACAAAAACATTGGCTGCAGCTTTACGGAGGATTTGGTACAGAATCTGACAATACAAATTTATAATTCCGAATGATTTTACTCAGGAGGATTCGGAAACATGAAAGCCAACTGTCCTCATAAGGATAAAAATACACAAAATAACATATGGAGATAGTTTATTAATTTTCCGAACGCTATCTCAGAAAACTTACTGAATATCATATCAATTTACCTCACAGTTACCATTGACCACATCTGCCAATTAGTAGCTCAGATATCCCAATGTTAATATGCTTGATCATGTGTTCCCATTAGTAGTGACTATGACTGAGCGCAGCATCTAACCATTCAGCAAGTTACAAGTCGCAGGGTTCTTCACGTAATGCACTATGAACGGATCGTCCATATGACTGGAAGTGTGTCCCGCTCCCCACTCTGGTGCATCAAAGCTTGTCATATGGAACAAATCAAAGACGTGCTTCCGGGCACAAATTAAGTAAAAACCCTAAATATGTTAAACCTTGTAAATGCCTATGTAGCCATGGATTAATCCCCATTACGTGCATCAGTTATTAAACTGTACCCAAGAAGATCATAGAATTCGATAACTGAGCACAGAGTATTACAAACTGAGAATTTTACTATTAGGTGAAAAACAGTAACTAGATTGTGCCACAGCAGTGCCAGAAGACGTCAGGAAGAGAAATTAACCTTAACACTGGATAGAGGTGCTGAGATGAACGACCTAGAACAGATTGACAAACCATTTATTCAGTTGTCCCTTTTAGTTATTTTGGCCTGTGGGGGCAGACGGGGCGCGTTGAGGATCAAGAAAGTTGGCTTGATCAAATCAGAAATCCTCATGAGACAGTACAATATTTAGGCTGCACTGAATTAATCCTTGCAAAAAGTTAAGGTGCAAGATAGAGGTGGTCATTACAACCCTGGCGGATGGTGTTAAAGCGGCGGTTAGACCGCCAACAGGCCGGCGGTAAAAATTTAGCAATTATGACCGTGGCGGAAACCGCCAACAAAGACAGCCACTTTAACACTCCGACCGCCACGGCGATACAAACAAACAGCTCGGCGGTCACCACCAACAGACAGGCGGAGGACAATGTACCGCCCACACTATTGTGACATGCAAATCCGCCACCTTTTCCGGGGCGGATACACCGTGGATAAAAACACAGCGGAAACAGGAATCTCGAAGGGAAAACGCTCACCTCTACACACTCCACGAGGAAGGAGGACACCATGGACCCGGAACTCCAAATTCTCCCTGCGATTGTCTTCCTGCTCCTGTACCATGAGCACCAACGCCGGCGGCGAAGACCACGTGAGTACTGCACCTACGACACAGGGGAGGGAAAAAACAGGGACACACACACGCAACACCCCCACACCCAACACCCCCACCCCCACCCCCGACAACACACACACTAATACATTTTTATACATTATATTTACACCCCCCGGAAGAATGCAAAGACAAAAGGAAATGAGTGTAACCATTGTAATATATCAAAAATCAGTAAGCAAAAATATACATCTATACACTATTAACAAAATATACACCAAGATTATTAGTCCAGGTATTGCACCATTCATAGTCCGTGGACCACTGGGACCACAATGCATGGGCGAGGCCCACACACGATACCAGATCACAACAGAGAGAACACTGCAGGGGCATCAGATAGAAATACAACAGGCACCTCAGGGGGAAGGGAAGGGGGGGCACCTCAGCCGGATGAGTGCACAACACCAGATCCACGAGGGGCCTCCATGCCCATTGATGTATCCTGGGAAGTGCAAAGCCACAGTCTCTCAAGTCTCTACAGTGGGTGGTTTGCCCACTGATCAATCCTGGGGAGTGCAAAGCCACAGTCTCTCAAGTGGGTGGTTTGCCCACTGACCAATCCTGGGGAGTGCAAAGCCACAGTCTCTCAAGTCTCTACAGTGGATGGTTTGCCCACTGCTGCATCCTGGGGAGTGCAAAGCCACAGTCTCACAAGTCTCTACAGTGGGTGGTTTGCCCACTGATCAATCCTGGGGAGTGCAAAGCCACAGTCTCACAAGTCTATACAGTGGGTGGTTGTAAGGAAATGGATCCCTGTTGCAGTTACCCCCCACTTTTTACCTGATACTGATGCCGACGACTGAGAAGTGTGCTGGGACCCTGCTAACCAGGCCCCAGCACCAGTGTTCTTTCACCTACAATGTACCATTGTCTCCACAATTGGCACAACCCTGGCACCCAGGTAAGTCCCTTGTAACTGGTACCAAGGACCCTGATGCCAGGGAAGGTCTCTAAGGGCTGCAGCATGGCTTACGCCACCTAGGGACCCCTCACTCAGCACAGACACACTACTTGCCAGCTTGTGTGTGCTGGTGGGGAGAAAATGACTAAGTCAACATGGCACTCCCCTCAGGGTGCCATGCCAACCTCACACTGCCTGTGGCATAGGTAAGTCACCCCACTAGCAGGCCTTACAGCCCTAAGGCAGGGTGCACTATACCACAGGTATATGCCCCTACAGTGTCTAAGCAAAACCTTAGACATTGTAAGTGCAGGGTAGCCATAAGAGTATATGGTCTGGGAGTCGGTCAAAAACGAATTCCACAGCTCCATAATGGCTACACTGAATACTGAGAAGTTTGGTATCAAACTTGTCAGAATAATAAACCCACACTGATGCCAGTGTTGGATTTATTAAAAAATGCACACACAGGGCATCTTAGAGATGCCCCCTGTATTGTACCCAATTGTTCAGTGCAGGACTGACTGGTCTGTGCCAGCCTGCTGCTGAGAGACGAGTTTCTGACCCCATGTGGTGAGGGCCTTTGTGCTCTCTGAGGGCAGAAACAAAAGCCTGCTCTGGGTGGAGGTGATTCACACCTCCCCCCTGCAGGAACTGTAACACCTAGCAGTGAGCCTCAAAGGCTCAGGCTTCGTGTTACAATGCCCCAGGGCACTCCAGCTAGTGGAGATGCCCGCCCCCTGGACACAGCTCCCACTTGTGGCGGCAAGTCCAGGGGAGATAATGAGAAAAATAAGGAGGAGTCACCCACCAGTCAGGAGAGCCCCTAAGGTGTCCTGAGCTGAGGTGACCCCTGCCTGTAGAAATCCTCCATCTTGATTTTGGAGGATTCCAATAGCTACTGCCCTCCCAGACCTAAACACCCCCCTAAATTCAGTATTTAGGGGCTCCCCAGAACCTAGGAAACTAGATTCCTGCAACCTAATACGAAGGACTGCTGAGCTAGAAAAAACCTGCAGAGAAGACGGAGACACCAACTGCTTTGGCCCCAGCTCTACCGGCCTGTCTCCCCACTTCAAAAGAACTGCTCCAGCGACGCGTTCCACAGGGTCCAGCGACCTCTGAAGCCTCAGAGGACTACCCTGCATCTAAAAGGACCAAGAACTCCCGAGGACAGCGATTCTGCTCCAAGGAAGAAGCATCTTTGCAACAAAGAAGCAATTTTTAAAGAACACACGTTTCCCGCCGGAAGCGTGAGACTTTGCACTCTGCACCGGACACCCCCGGCTCGACTTGTGGAGAACCAACACTACAGGGAGGACTCCCCGGTGACTGCAAGCCCGTGAGTAGCCAGAGTTGACCCCCCTGAGCCCCCACTGCAACGCCTGCAGAGGGAATCCAGAGGCTCCCCCTGACCGCGACTGCCTGCTTCTAAGAACCCGACACCTGGTAAGGACACTGCACCCGCAGCCCTCAGGACCTGAAGGATCCGACCTCCAGTGCAGGAACGACCCCCAGGTGGCCCTCTCCCTTGCCCAGGTGGTGGCTACCCCGAGGAGCCCCCCCTTGCCTGTCTGCATCACTGAAGAGACCCCCGAGTCTCCCATTGAACTACATTGCAAACCCGACGCCTGTTTGCACACTGCACCCGGCCGCCCCGTGCCGCTGAGGGTGTACTTTTTATGCTGACTTGTGTCCCCCCCAGTGCCCTACAAAACCCCCCTAGTCTGCCCTCCGAAGACGCGGGTACTTACCTGCTGGCAGACTGGAACCGGGGCACCCCCTTCTCCATTGAAGCCTATGTGTTTTGGGCACCACTTTGACCTCTGCACCTGACCGGCCCTGAGCTGCTGGTGTGGTAACTTTGGGGTTGCTCTGAACCCCCAACGGTGGGCTACCTTGGACCCAACTTTGAACCCTGTAGGTGGTTTACTTACCTGCAAAACTAACAAACACTTACCTCCCCCAGGAACTGTTGAAAATTGCAGTGTCCAGTTTTAAAATAGCTTATTGCCATTTGTGTGAAAACTGTGTATGCTATTTTGCTAATTCAAAGTTCCTAAAGTTCCTAAGTGAAATACCTTTCGTTTAAAGTATTGTTTGTAAATCTTGAACCTGTGGTTCTTAAAATAAACTAAGAAAATATATTTTTCTATATAAAAACCTATTGGCCTGGAATTGTCTTTGAGTGTGTGTTCCTCATTTATTGCCTGTGTGTGTACAACAAATGCTTAACACTACCCTCTGATAAGCCTACTGCTCGACCACACTACCACAAAATAGAGCATTAGAATTATCTCTTTTTGCCACTCTCGTACATCTAAGGGGAACCCTTGGACTCTGTGCATGCTATTTCTTACTTTGAAATAGTACATACAGAGCCAACTTCCTACAGTAGTTTGCCCACTGATCAATCCTGGGGAGTGCAAAGCCACAGTCTCTCAAGTCTCTACAGTGGGTGGTTTGCCCACTGATCAATCCTGGGGAGTGCAAAGCCACAGTCTCACAAGTCTCTACAGTGGGTGGTTTGCCCACTGCTGCATCCTGGGGAGTGCAAAGCCACAGTCTCTCAAGTGGATAACATTCTCCACTGGTGTTTGGAGGGATGTAGACGTAAAAAGAATTGTTCCATAAAAAGAAAAACCTGTTAGGTTGATCATTAACTAAGTGCAAAGTGCCTGTCGTGAATGCCTAAACAGAGGACGGAAATGGATACAGAAGTATTTCTGCCCTGTGATTCACGTCTCTTCATTTTGTTAATTCTGCATATCTCGAGGGCAATTGACAGATTTAACCTAATTCTTACGGCAATCCCCTATAAGCAGTCTTGACTATTTTACCCCAAATAGATCCCTGTATTTTGTCTAGCAAGGAACAGCCTACCTTCCTTCCAACAGACGCTCCTTCACAAGACAAGACATAACCATAGAACAATAAACGCATTTTAACAGAACAAATGTGTGTAGTGAATTGCTGTCTTTCTGCCATTAGTTACCCCCCACTTTTTGCCTGATGTCATTGTGTATGGACTGTAGTTCACTGGGATCCTGCTAACCAGGGCCCCAGTGACTGTACTCTCTCCCCTAAATTTAGTTGCTCATAACTTTTTACACCCACAATTAGCAATCTGGTGCACCCATTTAAGTCCCTAGTATATCGTAATTAGGTATCCAGGGGTCCTCCATGGACTACGGCATGTGCTGTGCCACCCTTTGCAGCCTTTTTGAAATGGTGCATGCATTCTCACCACCAAACCCGACCACTGCACTTATAATGTCTAAGTCACCCCTCTGGTAGGCCCTTCAGCCCAAGGGCACGGTGCATGTCTCCAAGTGTGAGGGTACTCCTATAAACCCCAAGCCGACTCGTGGGGAAGCCATCTTAAGGTATGTAGTGGACACTGACCAACACAAGTGGTCCAACTACATAATGGATTCTCCAAACCTAGGCATTTCTGGTATCAATCATGTTGGAATCATGCAACTACGCCAATTCCAGTGCTAGTTGCATGATGCAATATACTCTGGGGGTGCCTTAGAAGATCACCCATTTCTGCGTGTGCAGCCTTACTGGGACCAGGTGCCAGCCCACGCTGCTGACCCCAGACACTGTCCTGCCCTCCTGCTGGTGAGCCAGGCTCAGGCCAGAGGAGCTGAATAAAGGATTTCCTGCAAGGGAGAGGTGTGACCGCCTCCCCCTGTGTATTAGGTGTCTACAGGGTGGGGTGGTCTCTGAGCACCACCAGCCTACTTTGAAGGGCACATTTGGTGCCCTCCTTGCATAATCTGGTTTGTACAAGTTCAGGACCCCCCCCCCCCGTTTACGACTCTGACGCAAACCTACACAAAGGACAGGGGAGTGAGCACCACCCTGGCCAGCTCCTCCCCTAGGGAGGTGTACCGAGCTGTGCCAGGTGGCCCCTTGATTTTGCCATCTTGGAAACAAGATGGGCAGAGGCCCCTGTGAGCATCTGACAGGTAGGCTAGGTAGATGTCCTTGACACCCCCCCCCCCCCCCCCCCCAAGCCCCTTTTAGGGTTACTTAAGGGCTCCTTCATGGGTGCTTCCTCACTCAGATCTGTCTAGCAAAACTATCCAAATAACTCTCTGCAAGACGACATCTGCTCCTGGCCTTTGCTTGAGCCAAACAAGTCTGCTTCTGATGGAAAGGCTCCCCTTGCAAAAATAATTTCTCCAGATCCTGCAAGAAAACTGCAACATCCAAGGATGTGCATCCACCAGGGTCACAAGGACTCTGCACCTCTGCATCTGGGGTCAGCAAGACTCCAGCTGCAACAGGAAGCACGAAAGAATTTCCCTTGGAGTGAAGGACTCACTCCCCTGCAATCGAAGGCACCTCAAGATATCGCAGACTGGCTGGTCTGGTCTGTGTCCCATGGGCATCCAACGATTCTGCAACACAGGTGGTGAGTCTGTGGCCTCCTCTGGGTCCTGCTTGTCGTCTAACCAACTTGAGAGTCTGTGGGCTTCTGCCACTGGAATGGAACCACCGTGACTGTTGCATTTGCCAAAGCTAGGTGACTTTTCAGGCTCCAAGAAGCCCCAGCCTCAAGCACTCTGCAATCCGAAGATCAGCCCCTGTACTGCAACCTGGGACGTCTTATGTTGTGCTCTTAAGGCCTCCTGTGCTAGACTCCCTGTGTCTAGCACCGGTGGGACACTTGTGGGGGCGCCATTTAATTCTGTTTGCCTTCCTGTGTCCTGTTGACTCCCCCTCCTAGGTAGAGTCTCCTGGACCATGCTAGTCTCCAAAACTCTTCTGCTACTCCTGTTTACATGTTGGTGACTTGGCTGGTCACTGACACTCCTGCAATCAGGCGACCATTGATGAACAGCTCATAGGCAACTGCTGGGATCTTCCGCAGCTAGACTTCTTCCATCGACTTGCTGAAACTTCAACTTCAGGAGGGTGTGTATTGCCACCTGCACCACCAGGGCACCTCCAAAGTTGTTGAACTCTCTCCACTTCCTTTTCTGCTCCTCCACATCCGGAATCCGTCCCTGGGTCCCACCGGCCTGGTCCTCAGGTCTTGACAGCAGTTGGACAATCCAAGGCTACCACTGACTTCAGAGTGAGTCCCTTCTCCCCTCTGCATCCGGAACTCTGGCACTCTCCATCCTTCCTGTTGTCTGCTGGTTTACTGGGAAGGGGCCTGAATTCCAACAAACTCCAGCCACTACTCTGTTAGCCTATGGGGCAACTGGGTGGGTAACTAACTTGCACCTGGTTGCTGGGGACACTTACTGTACTTCTCTGGTGGTTTTAACTACCACACATACCTTGGTTGGGGGTGGTCACTATTTCAATTCCACTTTTAAATGATATGCTTTGGCCCTCCCCTAGGGCCCTGTGTATTATGCTCTCTCTGTTTGTTATTTTGTGTACATACTATGTGCAGATTTCTCCAAAGGGAGATATACCAATGCTAGTCTAGTAGTAGTGCTTTAATAAATTATTCTTTACTTTTAAGACACTTGTGTGGTTCTTTCTTGTGAATGAGTTACTGTTCAACTACTGTGGTATTTCAAGTGCTTTAAAATCCTCCTGGATAAGCTTCAGCTGCTGGCCTCAGCTACCCCTAGTGAGATTCCGCTATCTGAATACCTATTTACGATCACTAAGGGTTGCTTGGACTCTGGTGTACACCTGTGGTGTGGCACCCTATACTGACTGAGCCATCCTTTTACAGTGTGTATCTACTCATTTTTGATATTGAGAGTTTGCAATTTTACTTAAATTATAATTAGGTTTTTAGTTGACATTAGGGTTGAAGGTTACTGGTTATTAAACGCATTTAAAAGTAAAGTATTTTGTGATCAAATTGGACTTAACGTTTATATTTTAGTACATTATTTAGGACTAAGTTCAAACAAACACCAAGATGTTTTCCTAAACAAGAGACTGGGGTGCAGGAATGCATCCTGGCTCATAATCTGGCTCTATTTGCAAAAATGACATGGCTAATGTATTGTCCAAAGTCAGATTTTGCTCTAGCCTACCGGGTGTAAGTAAGGAGGAGGGCTAGGGAGTATTGTCATTATTTGTAAATGTGAGGCAACTTTAACTAGTATTCATCTTGAGGCTAAAATTGTGCAAAATTAATAGTGGTAACCTGGTCTTTCCACTAGGTCAAACTTAGTAATTTGCTTGGTCTCTGTGATTTCAACATCGAAATTGATATCAATAATTCAAGTGAAGCTAAAATATTTTGGACTGTGTGTGCGGACTGTCTCAGCTGATCGATAACCCCGTGCACGCCTAGATCATTTATTTTTAGCCCTCCTAGACTTGGTTGCTAAGGCCTAGACAGACCATTATCTTATTCTGGCTGAATTGTGTCTAAATAATTAATAAACTGGTAGAAGTAATCACAGCACACAAATTTAGTTACAAAAGAGATTAATCAGTGTATTGCTGAAGTTGTCAATCAAGTATTTTCTGCTGCTAATAGTACAATCATGTGTTGAGACCTAGAAAACAGGAAGGCAAAACTACGAAGAGGAAATCAGTTTGCGGGGAGGATGGGCAGGTCGGTAAGGAATCTGCAACTAGATATTGTCTCCACCACATAATGCGTTACAGAATGTAAGTAACCTGTCCATCTGATAGAGACATACATGAAGGTTCCTTATCTTAGAATAGATACCCAAGCAATACTATCCCCAGAGGTGGGTCTGCGAACTAAGATCATACAAAGAAGTCCTGCAAGACCGAACAGTCAAAGTAGCCATCCCTGCAGACCGGACTATCCAGGTAGTAGTGTTTAGTGCAAGTATACCCACATTACTGCATGGCAGATATCCAGGACAGGGACTCCGCGTGCTAACGCAGTGGTTGCAGCAGTTGCTCTGGTAGAGTGAGCATGCAAACCCTCAGGGGGTTGCTTCTTAGCCAAAGCATAGCACATTTTTATGCAGAGAGCATCACATCTTGAGATGGTTCTTTTCTGAACTGTCCGTCTATTCTTTGTGCCCACAAAGAGTTACTCATCCACCCAGAACTCTTGAGTATGATAGAGTTAGAACACCAAAGCTCTTTTCGGGTCCAGGTGGTGAAGTCTCTCCTCTTCCTTAGAAGGATGTGGGGGGTGTAAAAAGTAGGCAAGGTGATGGATTGCCCACATGAAAGTGTGTGACCACTTAAGGGAGGGAAAAAAGGTCTAGTTCGAAGCACCACCTTATCAGGATGGATGGATGGAGAATAAAGATGGCTTCAAAGAAAGAGCCTGCAGCTCACTCACTCTGCAGACAGAGGTGATAGCCTGCTTACTTTAAAAACAGCCTTCCTCCTGGCTGAGTGTACAGTTGTGAAGTGGCTTAAAGGGAGCGACCATCAGATAAGTGTGAACCAAGTTCAATCCCACTGGGGCATTATGAACTGGGAAAGAGGAAAGACATGAGTAAGACCTGTAGGATAGTGCCTCTTTTGATATGTGCCCCCCCCCCCTTTTTTCCCATAGTTTCTGGTGTAATTTTGAATGAAAGTGCCCTGGGGTCATGTCAAACAGGTCCCTAGTGCCAGATTTCATTACTAAAACTGCTCAGTCGTTCTCCCAATTGGCAAACCTTTAGTTGCCACTGGTACCTAGGGCATGTGTACTAAAGTAAGCCCCCTGAGGGCTGCAGCACAGATTGTGCCACCCTCAGAGACCCTCATCTAATTGCACCCTAAACTGCCTTTGCAGACTGCGTGCCTTGGTGCAGACCTAAAACGAAAACAACATGGCACACGGGCTGTATGCCATGTTCCCTAAACACTACATGCAATATATGCATATCACCCCTCTGGCAGGCCTTCCAGCCCTAGAGGCAGGGTGCACTATATTAGATGTGAGGGCATACCTGCATGAGCAGATATGCCCCTGCTAGGTCTTTGTCAATTCCCAGATATAGCAATTAAACAGGGAAGCCATTTTTGGGGTGTTTGGTATCAAACATCTCAAATTACTAAACTCTTTCTGAATCCAGTGATGGATTTATTAATACAGACACCCAGAGGGCACCCTAGAGGTGCCCCTGCAAAACCTTCCAACTCCTAACGTGGGTAACATGGTCAAAACCAGTGGTGCTACCTTAGACAAAGTTCTGCCCCCCTGAGGTGAGAGCCAGTGCTCCCAAAGGCTCAGAACAAAATCCTGCACTTGGAAGAGGTGTTACCTTCTCTCCCATGCAGGATGGACATTCCGGGGCAGGGAGCTTCAAAGGCCTTGATGGCTTTGAAATGCGACCCATGCCTCTCCAAATGGTAGATAAAGTGGAACCCCTTTTCCTGACCCTACTTTTGGAGGCAGGACTGGCAGGAAAATTAGGAATGCCCACTCCATGCCAGTCCCACCCCTAGGGTCGACAAGCTGAAGTGGACAGTACCTTTCAGATTACTCCATATTGTGTGGTAGGAATTAGGCCAATAGGGTTATACTCTCCTCCCAAAGGAAGTGGTCATAAAAAGGGTACCACCTAGCACCCCCTGTAAAGCCCCTAAATTCAGTATTTAGGCTGCACCTCTAAACCCTAGAACCCAGATTACTTTCAACCTGATAAGAGCTATGCCTACATTACAGTCTAGCCAGCCAAATCTTTCATCGTATCTTTGTTGTTTGTCTGCTGTTCTCCATTCGTCCAAGTCTTTTCCAGATTTCAGTATTGGGCGTTCTAGGGCTCACCCAGTGTACGGCTATGTAGCTCTTTCCCAGAGTTATCACCTCCTGGGTACCAGTAAGTACCAGGTCACTTTTACCATGACATGGCAGACGCAGCATCAGATGTACAATATCATCCACAGCTCAGGGCTTTATTTGGGCCTGCGCTGCAAGTCACTCTAAGAATGATGCCAGGTCTACCATGGAGCGAAGTGCTCCAGTGCAAAGCTATGCGTCCCAATTTCAGGGCACTCTTGAAAAACAGAATTGCATTTCACCATTGTAAACGCACATTCAACTCACGTTGGCTTGGTTTAGTGTGGACAACTGCTCAAGCAGAAATGTGTAGACCCGCAGAACTACTGAAGGAAGAGGAAGAGGAAGCACTGCAATAGGGAAGCTGCCATCGATGTAGAGTTAACAAGGGCACATGAATCCATTGGTATTTAGTGTTTTCTTCATCTTGTACAGCTCACCACAGTCTCCAGTGGATCAAAAAGAGGCCATTTAGTCTGCCATGCAGGTTAGTGCATCAGTCTGGATCCAGTGGTTACAGAGAGTTTGGTATTCATATTTCTAAACTCCCGTTTTTCATGGGTTATCACATTTTGTTTCACTGCTGAGCAATTCCACAGACAGTGCTCCCCTTTCTAGCCCCTCTGACGTGGTCTATCCCTTAAGAAAATTCTGTAGCCCCCAAAGGACAAGGCAGAGAAGACGACCCAAAGTAATAAAGATCAGGTGGTTGCTGTATCTGCTGACATCAATTTTGGACTCTACAACCTGTGATGTCTTAGTACCCTTATCTAGAGCTTGCTGTCATACTGTGAAGTCCTTGTTCATATTAAATCTTCAACTTGGACTGCAGGACCTACCCTTGTTCGCACTGGCCCTCAGTTCACCCAGACAATGAACCAGACTCAAATGGAGAAGGAATAGGTAAAAAGTGACTTGTCTAATGTGAAATAATTCAAAATGATAGAGGGGGGTTGCAAATATTTAGATGAGGTGAAGGAGTTCGATTCCTGCTCTTTGCCGTCTATTTGAGGACACATCAAGGGAGGATTATTACCGGATAGATCTTTTGAGATGGTGAGAGAGGAACAAAGTCTATCTGCCTTATTTAGTTGAGTTTTCCATATAAAATATCCTGGTGCAATTAGTTCCCTATAAAATGTCATGGTGCTAAAGGGAAGCCACAGGGCTGGCATACAGAACATGACCAGTGAGGAGGGAGATTGCAAGATCAAGCAGAAAAAAACATGTTTTCAGAGTTTGTTTCAAGGGTATTGCAGAAGGGAGCTCCAGAGTGTGGCTACAAGCACAGAGAAGCCCCCCGTATGAGTTTGAGAGTAACAGGAAACAATGATCCAAAGAGACAACAGGGATTTCATGATCTGAGAACATGAATAGCCAACAAATTTGCATTGTATGTTCAGTAGGCTGGTAAGCTTTTCAGACACATTGGGGGTCATTCTGACCCTGGCGGTCAGAGACTGCAAGGGCCATTATGACTGAAAGCACCGCCAACAGGCTGGCGGTGCTTTCTTAGCCATTCCGACCGCGTCGGTAAAGCCGCAGTCGGACCGCCGGGGCCGGCGGTTTTCCGCCATTTCGGCCCCGGCTGGGATAATCCGCCAGGGCAGCGCTGCAAGCGGGAATGTTGGAATGGGGGCTGCGTGAGTGCGGCCGCATGGCGGTAGCCGCCCGCCAAGGTCGGAATGACCCCCATTGACTTGAAGAATCTCAGTTTTATCAGCGTTGAGTTTATGAGAGTTGTTCTCCATCCAAGCCACTTTGCCAAATATACATTTTTAGAATTTATCCCTGGCTGTGGGAGATTGGTCAGCAAGAGTGATACTATGTGCTAACCATCCTATAACACAGGGGGGAGGACATAGGTTAAAAACTTTAGTGTTCAAAGAGGAGATCAGAGCAACTCACCGAGAAAGTGCTTTAAATTTGGAACATAAGGTGTAGGAAGGTGCCCATTTTTAGCACAGTCCCACCAATTGTTGCCTGGTATGTAATGCAATTTAGACAAAGTGCACTTGGTTCCTGCTAACCAGGTCCCTTGTGCCAGATCTCGGTCGTTAAAACTGTGCAATTATTTCCCAGGTGGCAATACTTTTGCCTCCCTCATGAGTCCCTAGTAAATGTAACCCTGGTACACAGGCCATGGACACCAAAGAGGGTCCCCAAGGGCTGCATGTATAATGCCACCCACAGGGACCCCTCTCACCTAGCATATGCAGACTGCCATTACAGGCTGCATGTCCTGGTAAAGACAAAAGTGAAAACATGACATGGCACACAGGCTTTGTGCCATGTCCCCTAACACTGCATGCAATATATATGTTACCCCCTACAGCACACCTTACAGCTGTAGGGCAGGGTGCATTATATTACATGTGTGGACATATTTGCAAGAGCAGATACGCCCCTGTTATATCTGTCGATTCTCAGACATAGTAAGTGAACAGGGAAGGCATTTTAATTATATATGCTGGTCCCTAGTCAGTACGAGTTCCCCAGCTACATGATGGCTTCACTGAAAATAGGGATGTTTGATACTAAACGTTTTGTATTAATAAATCCTCATCCTGGTTTTATTAATAGACACCCAGAGGGCACATTAGAGGTGACCCCTGAAAACCTACAATTTACTCTTGTGCTGGCTGACAAGTTCTAACTAGTCTGCCACCACCAGACACGTTACAGACCCCCAAGGTTAAGGGCCTTTGCCCTCTGGCGCAAAGGAACAAAAGCCTTATCAGGCATGGTGTTAGCACACCCCTCCCAACAGGATAACCTGTGAATCAGCATTCCAAGGCAGGGGGCTTAAAAGAGGCTCTCGTCGTTTGTGTACAGATCTGGCTTCAATTAAAGGGGCGATGCCGACTGCCAATACCCCAGGGTCCATTTGGCACCTACACAGACTAGGGTGCACTGCATAATGTGGTCACAACATTTAGAAATCTGCCATCTGGGTGTTGGCAGATTTCGGAAGTCTGGGACAGTTATGCCCACTTCCCCAGAGGAAGTGGTCATATAGGGGGCATAGTGAACCTAAGGGTAAGTAGCCCATTGGCTACTGCCCTACGCTTCCCTAAAGCCAGGTAATTCAATATTTAGGGGAGCCCCAGGCATCAAGTAAACAGATTCCTGCTTACATACGAAGGACACCTGAGACCCCCCCAAAAGCAAGGACTGAGGAAGAAGCACCTGACTTGGCCCCGACCCTGCTGACCTATCTGCTGTTCCTGCTGATTTGCGCCAAAGTCTAATTGTCGTGCAAGCTCTTGTGCCTCCAAAAAGCCTGCTTGCTGTCAACCAAGAACCAGGAACTCATGTGGAGCAGTGGAATTGCTTACCTGCATCTTGGAGGCACCCCAAGAGGAGTCTGGACCACAAAACCCCGACATCGGAAAGCAACATGACACCCATACGGACTAGCCCGAGTTGGAGTGGGACAATGGTATCAATGTGGCCCCCTCAGCCTCCAGAAAGACAGCCCACCTTGGAGTTGCTCACTGTGGACTCCCTGACGCACCCTAAGTCTGGTCCCGTTAGTCAACATCCTATACCTGAATACAGTACTTAGCACACCGCCCCCCCCCCTCCACCCTAAAATAGGATAACATTACAGCTTCTGAAAAACGCACGGTGTCGATTTGAAACCTAAAGTATTTTCTAGAAAAACATACATACCTGATCGTACTGATTCTGGTGCCTAAATTAAATATATATAAATACTTGTTATTTTTGTAATTTGGTATTGACTTCCTTATTGAGTTGTGTCTTAGTGACTGTGTGTACATTTGCAGATGTCTAACACTCCTCTCGGATAAGGCTAAGGCTGCATGACCCGAATACCCCCTAAAAGAGCACCTTGGGATTGCTAGAGCAAGCCCATGTCTACTGGTTAGGGAACTACTGGACTCTTTGCACAATATATCTCATTTTGATACATCATATGAAGAGCCAGCTTCCTATATTTGTGGTGTGAGGCGGGGTACAAAACTTGAATTTGCTGTACCACTCGGTTAATAAATGATATCACTATGGAAGCCAAATGGTCTATTTTGGAAACTTTTTTGCTAGTTTTTGAATGTTCATAATTGGTTTTAATAGCCGGCGGTGTTAAAGTAACCCAGTTTAAATTGTTTAGAATTTAAAATACTTTAGTTAGTTATGCCCTTTAAAAAAGGTCCCAACTACTTTAATTCCATGACTGAAGCAGCAGATTCATCCTGGGAGCTCAGCCTGGGTCACTACCAAAGCCTTTTGTTGGCACAACCTGAAGTCCTCTGCCAAGCAATCTAAATCCACTAAAGCCCTTCTGCAGGCAGAAAATGATAGAGCCCCTCCGGAGAATGAGTAGGAAGAGGATGTTGAATCCCTCCACAACTCCACTGAGTAACACCACTGGGAGCACATTTGATTGAACACCAGGAGATGGAGACCGTGAAGATGCTGAACTCCAGAAGCTAGCTAAGAGGATAGGATTAGAGTCTAGGCTCTTGGCTATACAAAAGGAAAGTGGTGAGATGGGAATAAAACCCATCTCTGGTGGCACGAAAAATTTAAACAGGGAGAACGAATAAGCGTTTGACTAAGATCTCCAAAGGGATTGTCTCCAAATATTCAGAGGGTTATAATCACCAAATGGTTTACATCCTTTGAGAGGGCTTGTACCATGAGGATACTCAGCCATAAGTATTGGGGCTCTCTAATCTGGAAGCTGTTCTCAGGGAAGTGTATGGATAGACTTCTGACACTGACTGGAGCAGATGCTGAGTCCTATGACCGCATGAAGGATACCCCGATTGAGGACTTTGGACTCACCGCTGAGGAGTACAGACCAGATTTAGGGAGACTAGCAATCCTAGATAGATTTGTTGACTTCTCAGTCAATACACTGGGTGTCAGGTTAAGAGGGAGCCATATGCAAGACTGGTGGATTTCTTAGACTATTAAGTGAAAACACCAGATGATTGGCAAACTGGAAGTGAAGTGCATGTCTATGATGGGCTCTATAATTTGTTTATGAAAGAAAACATGAGTAACTGTTTGAAAGTAGCCTCTTTCTAGCTTGGTTACCCCCCCTACTTATTGCCTGTGACTGTGTTCACTGGGATCCTGCTAACCAGGACCCCCCGTGATTATGTGCTCTCTTTAAACATGGTTATTTGAACCACTTACACCTCACATTTGGCATACTGGTGCCCCCATGTATGTCCCTAGTATATGGTTCCCAGGGCATTGGGGTACCAAGGGATGTTCATGGGCTGCAGCATGTATTATGCCACCCCTGGCAAGCCCATGCAAAGTATCTACAGGCCTGCCATTGCAGTCTGCAGGTCACTGCAAGTCACACCTTTGGCAGGCCCTCCTAGTCTAGAGGGCAAGGTTCAAGTACCTGTGGGCGAGGGCACTCATGCCCTAGCAGAGGTGTCACCAAACTCCAGTCCCATTTTTCTGGACTTGGTGAGTGCAGGGATGCCATTTTACGCGTGTACTGGACATAGGCCACTACCTAGGACCAGTTACATAATGGTAACTCCGGACCTAGGCATGTTTAGTATCAAACATGTCGAAATCATACCCCAATACTGTGGCCAGTATTGGAAGTACGATTCCATGCACCCTGGGGGCTCAGATGGCCCGCAGCATTGCTCCCATCAGTATTCTGGGGTTTCCCGGGCAGCCCAAGCTGCAGTCACCCCTCAGACAAGTGTCTGCCCTTCTGCTGCTCGAACAGCTCAAGCCCAGGAAGGCAGAACAAAGTATTTCCTTCGGGAGAGGGGGGGGGGGGGGGGGGGGGGGTAACACCCTCTCCCTTTGGAAATAGGTGTTACATGGCTTGGGAGGGGTAGCCTTCCCAAGCACCGGGTATGCTCTGAGGGTGTTAAGTCTTCAGTTTGCACAAGAAGGAATCTCCCTTTGAGAGAAGGAGTCACTCCCCTGCATGGGCAGGCACTAACTGCTACGACGACCGGCTGCGTAGATCTCCTGTTATCCTGACCTGCATGGATTCTGCATCACAGGTGGTGGTCCGGAGTAGCCCTCTTAGTCCTCTCTGCCAGCAGTCCAACTTTGGGGAGGTAAACCCTTGTCTTCCCACAAAGGACAGTAACCCCATGCACTGCATCTCTTCTAGCTACTAAGGCTTGTTGGCATCTCCTCTAAGGGATCTTCAGGCTCCGTGTACCCCCAGCTCCCAGCACTTTTCCCTGCGATGCAGAGCCCTCTGCGTGCTTCTTCTGCGGTGTGGAACCCTTCTCTAGTTGTGCTGCGAGGGCTCCTCTGCTAGGCCTGGTTCCTTTTCCAGTGGGTCTCCTGTGGGGGCTGCCTTTACTTCTGTGGACTTGCTGACGGTCTCCCTAGGACTCCCCTGTGGGTTGAGTCCTCCTGGACCTTGCTGGTCGCCAGCAGCTCCACTTTTGCTTCACCACAAATTCTGACCTTGGCTTCTTGGTGGCCTGTCCACACCACTGACCGACTGCGATCTTCCATCCGTTGTGGGATGTCAACTGGATCATCCAAGAACCCTTAACCTGCTTGTTTGTGAGTACTGTGTGACTACAGTGGTATTGCATGAGCTTTGCATGTCTCCTAGATAAGCCTTAGCTACTCATCCACAGCTACCTCTAAAGAGCCTTGTGTCTAGACACTGCCTACACTAATAGGGGACACCTGGACCTGCTATAAAGTGGGAGTACCTCAGGTACCCACCACACACCAGGCCAGCTTCTTACAGTAACTGCTTCAATGAAAAGCATCATCAACATCTGGTAGACCTAGGTCCAATGTCTCCCCAAGAATTGGGAAAGAAAGCAGACCACTGGGTCAAGACTAGGGTGTCCAAGACAACTCATTGTTGGGTTGCTAAGCTCCGCAAGGGAAAGATGGTGACCAGTCTAAAGATAGTCTTCTAAAGGTCCCCAAAAACCTGTTCAGTAGGTTGGGCCTACAACAAGACAAAGCAGGAGTGGGTACCAGAACTAGGATCACAAGAAGGCTTGGTGCTACAATTGCAAAGCCAACGGGCATCAAACTGGAAACCCTGCCTGTCCCAAAAAGAAACCCCCTAGTGCACCTACAGCGCCTGCTGCAGTGGTATGTCTCCCCATGGGATCCCAAGTGGGCCCTGAATTTCAGAGCTCACATAAGCAGTTAGAGGGTGAGGTTGTTGTAGCTGCTCTGGCTCTGTCCCAGTAATCTGGAGATGTATAGACAACAGCCTATATTAGAGGGATCAGAGTTGAAGCACTGAGGGATACAGGTGTAAATGTAAGTCAGGCGAAGAAGGTGGCGGATGCCAGAGAGTGCTTGCACATCTGCAAAGCGTATGTCAATATTGAAATCCGAGCGAAGTCATAAAATTTAAACAATATGGTGTTGGGTGCAAGGCTAGCCCTAACACCTGCCACCACAGGTGTCGGAGGGCCACACACTGGAGAGTGGGTGGTTGCCTAAATATTGAAAGAAGAGTGGCCAGGGCACACCAATAGCATGAATCCTGATAATGTTCAAGAATAAATTCAAAGTTTGTTCTTGGAAGATGATGTGTAGATATTTATTATAAGTGCAGGTAGAAAGTAGAAATCTCAATCAAAAGACTGCGGTGTACAAAATGACCATGTGTCCAGAGCAGCCAGATGGTGATAAATGGTCAAAGTTACAATAGGATGTTCGAATGTAACAATAAGTCCATACAGCAAAACAGCCAACACGTGTTTCGTCTTCAAGACTTTGTCAATACTTCAGATGTATATAAAACATATGTAAACACGAAAGGTACATAGATCAAGCTGCTGGTAGTCATGAGTCCTTGGGAGAAATCAAATAGTACAGGCAAATGATGGCCATGTTAAACCTCAAGTATTTGTGGAGCGAATAAACCCGCGCGCGTCAGGGTTTTGGCAGAGTGTTAGTACTCTGCCAAAACCCCGACGCACACGGCACAGGTTTATCCGCTCCACAAATACTTGAGGCTTAACATGGCCATCATTTGCCTGTACTATTTGATTTCTCCCAAGGACTCATGACTACCAGCAGCTTGATCTATGTACCTTTCGTGTTTACATATAATGTTTTATATACATCTGAAGTATTGACAAAGTCTTGAAGACGAAACACGTGCTGGCTGTATGGACTTGTTACATTCAAACATTCTATTGTAACAGGTGTAAATGTCACCACAGTGACTGGAAAAAATGATAGCCCCAGAGCAATATCTGACGGGTTAAGCTTTCACAGTCATCATTGCTGACAACCAAGTTAAGGCTCATCCCATAGAAATGGTGCCCTTAGAGTTGTGAGGGGCTTCTGGCCAGAAAAAGGGTGTGGTATCCTCTAGATCATTTCCTAGCAGCCAGGCTACAGGAACTGCAGAGTCCTCAGCATGGCTGAGATCGAACAAAAGACCCATGCCAGTGGCATAACAAAGGCCCCTCTGGCACTGCAAGGTCCAAGCTCCACGACACCACCTTATTGCAGTGCTCTGACCTCGGAGCTCCTGAGTTCGGAGAGGGCCTTCATGTACTTTGCAGGGGGGGGGGGGGGGGGCGCTCATGTTTTGTTATGCCACTGACCCATGCAGCAATGCTGGGTATACCCAAATGGGTGTGGATGAAAAACACCAGCGGGCTATGCAAAGTCCAGGGTGCAAAAGAGGTGCTGGAGTCTGGAATAATGGCCCAACCCTCCAACAGAAAAGGCAGGAAGTCTGGTAAGCCAGCTTCTGAGGAGCCCCAAGCTCAGGCCTTCTTTCCTCAGAGAGAACTGTCTGCCCATGAGATAAATGAGCCCCAGGAACTTAGGCCTTACATTGCAGAACTCCTGGGCCCTTGTATCGAAAAGCTGTGCAAGGGACAGAGGACCCGTTCCACTCTTGAGAGCCTGAAACGGAATGCCGCTGACCAGGGAGAGGTTAGTGGCTCCCACAGAACCTGTTGGGAGGAGGGACTCCTGTATACTGAGGCCAGCGACTCCAAACCTGGTGCCACAAGAAGAGTGGGAGCACCTCAGATTAAAGAATTCCAACTCACCTTGGCTCTTGCTATCCCCTTAGCTGGGCATCTTGGCAAGAGCAAACCTTGGAGTAGGTTAGTTCCTCACTTCTACAGGCCAGGCATGTCCCAGGGGGTGAAGGAGTTTTGTAACTCATGCATTTGTAAAGCCAGTAGCAAGTCAGGTAGCCACCCAAACGCCCCCTTAATTTCACTTCCAGTGGTGGGGTTCCCTTTGAAAGAGTAGGGGTGGACGTTTTTGCCCACCTAAACTATCTAACGGCCTCAGGGTTCATGGTGATGGATCATGCCAACAGGTACCCTGAAGCTCTACCTCTTATGATTACCAACACAGTTGCCAGGGCCCTACTCTATCTTTAATAGGGTGGTCTTCCCTAAAGAGGTGGTATCAGACATAGTACCTTCATGTCTGCATACCTCAAGGCAATGCAAATTGACTTATAAGTACCCCATATCACCCACAAGTAAATGGTTTGAGAGATTCAACAAAACCACGATGGGCATGGCTGCAGGACTCCTGGAAAAACTCAGGAGATGTGATATCCTGTTAACCTGCTTGCTTTTTACCTAAGAAGTGCCACAGAAGGGAGTAGGTTATTTCCCCCTTTGAACTGTTTGGACATCCTGTAAGGGGACCTTTGTGTCTTGTGAGGGAAGGCTGGGATAGGCTTCTCAAAGAGGCCCTAGCAAGACTTTGTGGACTACGTGCTTAGCCATGGTGGAGTGCCAACCAGGGAAGAAGTTGTGGGTACTTGAGCACTCTAGGCCAAATGAAGCAGCCCTTACCCTATTCTTGAAAAGAGTGAGGATACCTCCTGACCCAGTTGGTAAGCACTAAGCAGAACCTCAATTTATAACTACTGACAAATATCGTTAGGGCTGGGGTTTGGGTACAGCTGGCCTTCACGGACCTTGGACCTGCCTTTGATAAGATGAACAGAGATACACTCTGGGTAGAGATAGGCTCCATGGGAATTGAGCCTGCTCTCGCTGCCTTCTCGAAAGACCTCAATCATGGTGTAACAGCCTCAGTTAGATTTGGGAGCAATGAGGCATGCACTCGACATTTTAATCTTAAAGCTCATCAGCACAGCATTTTGGCACCCTTCCCTTTTATTATTTATTTGGTCTATCATTTGGAGTTGTCGCTTATTGGACATAATCTTGACATACTGAAAGCAGAGCAATGTATGCTGCCTGCTCTTTACGCAGATGTAGTCCAGATTGCATGTACAGCCAGAAGGCTTTGACAGAGCTTTTTATCATATTTAAGAGAAGTCTGGAACTGGTGACAAGCCTGTGGTGGGTTCAAAGAATTACACAACATCTACCTTTTAGTAGAAAGACCGGGACCAATCAAGGGAGACAATTTTACCCATTTAGGGATTTATTAAATCAGGATTGAGTGGCCATCCTCAGATTAAAGATACATAATCTCTTAAGAGGGCTCCTGTTGGTATAAATGATTTTCCCTGTTGCCTAGTGATAAGGCCAATAGACCATTGTCTATAAAGCAAAATGTATCCCATGGCAACATTTGGCTGTGAGACTTGTTATGCAAATTCTGACCCAATACAGGTAGGGGCACGTAAGTTCATGAGGGGCCTCCTAGGTGTTGGACAAGGTGCCCCACCAGATCAACCATGGGGAATTGGATAAGGTTCTATTGAGAATTTGATCCACGCTCACCCTCACATCTTGTTCAGGCTGGGTTACGGCGGAGCTAAACTTGAATAGATATACGGGATAGCTTGAGCTTAGACACCAAAATGTCTCTACCCTGCCTACAATACATGAAGTCACATTTTAAAGCTCTTGGAAAGCCAGAATAATTTACCAACAGCTGAGATGGAGGTCTTTGCTTCAGCTAAGAGGTTGATCAGACAGTACTATACCTTATCAGTGCCTGCCACAGAAACCTCGTTAGAGATGTCTACACACCATAATTGTCTGAGGTACTTTAGAATGGGCCTATTCAGTTAGGTTTGCAAAAGGTGCCTAGTTTGAACAGACTGATTTACCAGCTAGTGTATGCAATGGTTTAATGCCTCTCATTAAACCTCTATTAGGACCCTTTTGTTACCTACATACGAGAGGGTAGTACTGCCTTTTTACACTTACAGCTTTGAGCCACACCTAAACACTTGTTTTAGGGTCTTGGTTTTTGGCTCTAGACATTAGTTTGTTTGTAACATGCATCTTTGTATAATGCCACTACCCCTATGCGGTTAGGATTTAAGGGTTACCACAAGTTCCATACAGTTACGTGTGTATACGGGTTAAATGCAAGGGGCACAGTCTATCAAAAAAGTTTTCTATTTTTCTGTGTATAGGTATATTGTGTTGCTTGATCTTTTGCTTACTTAATAGCTATGTATGAAGAAATGTTTTACCCAGTACCCGTGTATGATTAACAAATTTGAAGTTAAAATGAGGATAGTGAACAAACAATCCAGATAAACACCATGGCACTGTAGACTTAATTGTGAACACCCAGAGCTCGAGAACTCCATCTCACTAACCCCTCACTAAAACACCATTCTAATAGTGAGCTTCCATTGGAAGAAGCTTAAGGTAGAAGCAATTTTGTACAAGTATGTCACTACCCAGGACAATAAGTGCTATATAGCATCTTCTAAAGATGGACCGGAATGCTATTTGCAAACTATCACCTCACAGGAGCACCCCTCTGAGGAAACATTGATCACTCTTTGCCATTCTCTCAAAAATTAGCACTGACACAAAAGTTCAGTTCAATACTTTATTTCTTAATGTGAAGCGAGACAAGGCCTGGTCACCAAAGATTTCCTCCAAGAGGCTTCCGGTGGGGGGGGGTCACCTACAAGAAAACAAGATTAAGAGAGTGAGTGAGGGTAGCTACAGCCACCAGAAGTGTTGAAGCATCCAAAATGAACCAAGTCTAGCAGACTGTTTACAGGTTTTCTCCAGTCTGCTGAAAAACAAGCAGCAGACATTTCCCCCACCCCTCAACCTACAGTGAGAAGGCCCTCACAAGCATGCCAGTATATTAAAGGCAAGTAAAATAAAAATGGAGTATGCACAGGCCAACTGCATTGTGAGCAGACTTTAAATTGATGTTTCAAGTGCACATCTACACATCAATCCCTTTGGCAATGTTCACTCCTTGAAGCTTGAGTTGCTGTGCCACTCTTGGCAAGTAGAGAACAGCATTTTCGATAATCATTCTGAAAAAGACAACCCTACATGCATGCAGTATGTCTGCATGTAGGGTTGCAGACATTATAGGAATTTACAGATTACAGCATGAGGAAGCCGCATTAAAGGGTGGCCCAGCAGCTCAAGTTGCAAGGAGTGAGGATTACCAAAGAGATATTGGGGGATATCTATATAGATACTTAATGGGAGTCATCTGCTATGGAACACAGCTTTTGGCATGGGACCAGGTGTAAGTTCAATTTTTCCTCCTGCAAAAAGATGGTGCAAGTTGCTTTCTATGCTCTTCAATCTCGTTTTCCTGCGGCCTTATTTAAAGCTTTAGCCAACTGATGCAAAGCTGGAGGGAGATGGTGTGGTGTAATGGCCTGAGCTGTTGACTTTGGAACTGGGGTAACTAGGTTCCATTATCAGATCAACGTACTGTGATTCTCAGTAAATAATGTAAGCTCTCAGTGCCTACAATTAAGCACCTTGAGACCCTCACAGGTGATTTGATGCACTTTACAGATCCTTGATTATAATAAAGCACATGACAGATTTGTGCTAACAGTTAAATACTCCAGTCTCTCCTGGTGAAGTTCATATTGTGAGCCTTTTTTGTCTTAGTTAGCTTCATGTCCTGGACCATTAAACCATTCTAGATTTACCTTACAAAATATTGCATAACAGTAGGATCTGATGGACATAGGCCTGGTGCACTACATCTGTTAGTTCTCATGGCACAGTAAACTACTCTTACCTCTTGATAAACGTTCTATTCTCCCTAGTCCCCTTCACCTCCAGTCCTCACAGCAATATCACCTTACACCTGCCATACCACCACCTCAGACTAAACTACGATCACGTGTAACATACGTTAGTGCATGTAACATTCAGTTTATGAACCCTTAACTTACTTTTTATAGTGCAGGCAGTGTCAGATGCAAGGACAGGCTTCACACAGCAAAGTGGACAACTGAGGAACACCAGGTCAGCTGCAGAAAACCAAAACACATTAGGCGCTGAAACCACTATGCACAGTATTCATTTTGCAAAGATAAGTACTACAAAACATGGACTGCAAATAAAATAATCCTCTTAACTTGCTATATCAAAATAATGAACCAACAGCAAGACACGGACTCCAGTCACGAGGGCTCCAGTTTTTGCCTCATTCCAAGGTTGTCACTTCTGGTAATAGGGAGAAGATTTGACTGCAGTCTATCAAGAAAGGCACTCTGGGGTGCTCTTGGAACCCTTAAGTCGAGGTGTGAGATCAGACCAATCTCTTCCATTTCTACAGCCAGTCTCCCCCTGCTCCCCTTGGGACATCCCAAGAAACATGCAGCCATGTGGGGCCCCAGCTAGGGTGCCAGAGTCAGCATAAAACAGCAAGTTTTATGTTTTGACATGTATATTTAAGACAGGAGGAAAGGAGAATCTAATAAAAGGTTGAATATAAATGACTGAAAACATTTAAGAGGCAGGACAAAGGCTTGTCAGTTACATAGTAACTGAATCTCACAACCTAAATATTTTAGTGTGTGTTAATGGCACTCAAAATAGATGTTTGCATTCAAAACAGCCTCAGCAGCAACCCCACATGTACACTACCCTGGATTAACAGTGTAAAAGGGCTAGAGCCACCATATTAAGTTGACTACGACAAAGGCTAGCAGGCACTATTTATCTGAAGAGGCGCTCGCAAGTGCATATATTTAAGCTCTCTCCAGTCCTTAGCCCAGCCTCCAAACCTCACCTTTCCCAAAATCCACTGCTTAAAATACACCCAAGGCCTATGGAAAGCCACCTTACTCTAGTAATGCTACTATAGACGCACCTTACAAATCAGTTTGAAGTGCAAGCCATTTCATGAACTAGGACTACTGAATGAAATGTTGCACAGGGAACAGCATTCACCATTTCATAGAAAAGCATAAGGTGTAGATTCCATATTAACCTTGAATTACAGTTCTATTAGTCCACAACTCAAACACCTTTTAGGAACATGTATAAATGCAGTCATGCTCAATAGTAGTTTAATGAAATGTTTTCTGGTATTAGTACACTCAAAACTATTCCTAATATGGATTTAATATGGGACAGTTTCCCCTTTGTTGATGTATATTCTACTGCAGTCTTCAAACCATATTGCTTACTGAATCCAGTTTATTTTATGGTAATTTGAATTACATTCCATTAAAATTGGATTTCCATGATTTAGTTACCTCCATTTTCTTTTCTAGTAATTGAAAGTCATAAACCCATGACTTACCCTCAATGCTGCAGCTTAAGCCGATTGGTTCAAAGCAGATATGTAGGCAGCTTAACTAACATCTATGCTTCAGGAATTGGTGCAGCACTGAGAAACCAAAGGCCGCTTCTGAAGCTGCGGGAAATCTGTAAGAGAGGACAAATTGGTCCAAAGCTCCAGTGGAAAAGCCAATATCAGAATGGGACAGTGACTTAATTTGTGCATACTGTGCCAGCGTAAGTCCTTCCAGTGTCAAAGCTAGCAGCTCTTCCTCCACAAGGAGTTCTCTAGAGATGAGATTTCACTGCGAGATGCCCGAAGAGGCGTTCTGAGTGGCCCTTGGGTGCCAGAATTCAGGCTATCTCGAGAGAGGTGACAGATGGCACCAATTTCTGCCACCTCTCTGTAGACATCAGCACTACAGCTGGTTCTGCCAATGTGCAGCCAGAAAGAAAAACCTGGATGCCCACTAGGGCCCCGGCTGCAGTGCTGAGGTCAGGCTTAAATAAAAGCCTCCTTTTTAATTTAGTCATACCATAATAGAAAGGTAGGTAAAAAGGTAGGTAAAGACAGGCTAGGGAAAATATGAAAGGAACTATTGCTAACAGACCTACAATAGCGTGGCAGGACACTAGCATCTTGCAGCCCCTCACCCCTATTGAATTGGTGACAAACAACTTCCACTTTAAGCTACAATTATATCCAAACAATCTTCACTCACTGGGCAGTGTAGAAAAGTACCCTCTTGGCATGGTTACCCCACACTTTTTCCCTGCTGTCAGTGTCTCTTTTCACTGGGATCCTGCTAACCAGGACCTCGGGGACTGCTCTCCTGCGAGTTGTGTAAGACTTGGCACCCCCCACAGGTGGCATACTGGTGCTCCCATGCAAGTCCCTTGTAAATGGTACTTGGGTACCAAGGGCATCAGCAATTCCCCAGGAGCTGCAGTATATATTGCACCACCCATGGGAGCCAATGCAAAGTGCATCTGCAGGCCTGCTATCTGAGCCTGCTTGAGAAGGTACATACACCCTTTCACTACAGGTCAATGCACCAAGTCACTTTAAGACATCCCTATGTCAGGCCCTCCTATCCCAGAGGGCAGGGTGCAGGTACTAGTGTCTGAAGGCACCCCACCTGAGCAGAGGTGGACCATGAACACCAGTCCCATTATACTGGACTTCAAAAGTGCAGGGGAAGCCATTTTACCCTGTGTCCAGCTACATAATGCTAACTCTAAACATGGCCATTGAATGTTCCAAACATGTCAGAAACAAACCCTACTACTGTTGCCAGTATTGGCTGTATGCCATGCACTCTAGGGGCTCCTTAGAGAACACCCCCTGGCATTGCTCTAACTAGTCCTGTGGGGTATAAGACATCCCGAACTACCACCCTGCAGACTGTTTGTCCTCCTGCTGCTTGATCAGCTCAAGCAGGGTAAGGCAGAATAAAGGATTTCCTGTGGGAGAGGGAGGTAACAGCATCTCCATTGGGAAGGTGTAACATGGCTTGGTAGGGGTAGCCTCCCCAAGCTACTGGTATGCTTTGAAGGGCACATTTGATACCAACTTGCATAAACTGGTTTGCACCAATCCAGGGACCTCTAGACACTGCTCTGGCATCAAAGCAAACAATGGAAAGGGAATAACTACACCCCAGTTCATCACCACCCTGGGGGGTGGGGGTTCAGAACTCCAGTTGGCCACTGGATTCTACCACCTTGGACTCAAGGTGGTCAGAGGCCCATGGGAGAATCGGCGTGGTCAGGCAGGTACACAGAACACCCCCCCACACACACCAATATATGGTCACCCTCAAGTACCAACTGCAACGATGAGTCCTCATGGATCTTCTCTCCCCAGAGCTGCATGGATCCAGCATTGCAGGTGGTCTGGAGCAGTCCCTTTAGTCCCATCTACCAGCTGCCCAACTTGGGAGATGGCGAGCCCTTGCCTCTCCAAGCAGGACCCCCATGCACAGCAACTCTTGCAGTTACCAAGCCTGGTTTGTGCCTCCAAGGAATCTTCATGCTTTAGGTAGCCCTGGCCCCCAACACCTTTCTACAACAGTCTCCTGCCTGCTGCTACAGTGGGGTGCGACACTTCAGGGATAGTGAGTGGACCTCACTGCAACTCCTTTGCCTGCGGGGGGTACCTCTTAACTCCCAGCTGCTAAAGGTCACCCACCAGACTCCTCCTTGGGTTGAGTTTCCTGGACCTTCTTGGTACTTTCCAGCCTTGCACACCATCTCCTCCATTTGCCAAAGCTTGGTGGTTTTCCAGCTCCGGACACAACAGGACAGCATCATGAACAGGATGTTATTCCCTTCCTTTGGAGATCCTCTTGTCTGGGTCTTGCATTCCCTCTTCCAAAGTCGTCTTGTTGGGACTTAGGAACATGTACTTACCTATCCTGGTTGCTGGGGCATGCACTGGGATACTTACCTTTTGGGGTTCCTAGTTCCTCCTCCCAATTCCACATCTTTGGGTGGAGGACTTCATATTCCACTTTTCGTAGAATGGTTTGGCCCTCACCACTATTGCTTTTATCAGTGCTCACTGCTTTCCATGTTTATCCAATTACTAATGTGTACACAAGTGTCTACTTACCTCCAGTTAAGGGGGGGGGGGGGGGGGGTGCCTATTAGTATTCTAATATTTGTTTTACCATAATGAAGTATTTATTTTTGTAACACTGTTTATGTGTCCAAGTGGTGTGTGACGAGTGGTATTGCATAAGCTTTGCACATCTCCCAGGTAAGTCTTGGCTGCTCAGACAAATTACCTCCAGAGAGCCCTGGCATCCTAGATAGTGCCTACACCTCAATAACAGGGGATACCTGCTATAAGGTGATAACACGATAGGTGCTCACCACACACCAGCTTCCTACACAGTCAACACACGCTATCCCCTACAATATACTTTTCAGTAAATATTTGGGTAAAGGTTCGTCATGTATGGACAAGTGCCTGTTGGATTGCACCGGGAATTTTTACATACAGGTGATCACGCAGGCTTCCTTTGTTTTGAGTCTTCAAAAATGTTGGTAAGTTTACCAAACACTTTGCCACCCAGCTCCACCTACCAATCAGCATTCTTCTCGCTTCCCACTGCCCCTTAAGTCCCTTTCATGCACCCTGCCCTTGTAAAATGTGTTTTAACCTTTGTTGGAAAATCTGAAGCTGCCCCCTCTCCTCCTGACCAAGATACGCCCCAGAAAATGTATGGATTAGAACCTATCCACTGTGTTCCTGTCTACAATCCTTGTCTTCATAAGGATTCCTTTTATAGTTAATTTCAAACATTACAGAATTAGTTCTGGAAATTGATCAGCGGGAATCAGATTCTGTGCTGTTTCTGGGATAAGCCACAGGGACCTATCCTTTGCAGTATGCAAGTGGTACCTTTGCCCTGGTTAAGTCCGCTTCAGTCAGTTATGGCATTCAGAACCTGCACCTAATAGCAAGATCAAAAGTACAGCAAAAAGGTATTGGCTGATTCCCACGACCTTCAGGACCCTCAACAGCACTAGAGCAAGTTAGAAGTTGTAACACTGCAAACAGAATTGATGAATATAGGGTGCCACCAAGGGAAAAAAATATAACTCCTTACCACTAGGTTTATACAATTTAGCTTCAGATCCAAGTGAAGGCCTCCTGGTGGCAAGTAGATGCAAAGTTCTGGTGTAAGGTCTGACTACAGAGACCACACAACTAGTAAATGACTACATTGGTAGTCAATTTCATTTAGTTTGTTATTTACAGGCCAGGGTATTAGTTATTAAAACAGGCAGTATCCTCAGGAAGAGAACTTTACGTCTGAGCTGGAAGGAGGGTACTCACCAATTCAAAACGGCCACTCCACTATCCTAAAACGTGAGCCAAAAAGGCCACTTGGGAGATTTGTTATAATCATTTTACCCACAAACCATTTAACAGATAAATCCGAGCCATGCAGGATGTTGCAAGTCGTGAAAATATGTCCCTCCAGACTAGACAGATATTTAACTGAAGAGAAACAAGTAGGCAAGTTCATTCTTCAGCCAGGGAGAAATGAGTTGACACTCCCCAGATCTGTTCATTGAAGGGTGATTGTTGCCCTCAGAAACATGGGTCTGAGAGTCATTCTTTGCCTACACAGATCTGTAGTTCGTCGAAGACAGTTTTATGATGGCAGGGTAAGATTTGTCTCTCAAACACCTTTGAAGCTGTAACTTCAAAGATGGCTTTGTTCATCGAACGAGGGCACTCACTTTACCCAATCACACTGATGACGTACATTAGTCACAAGGCAGAGTTTCTGCAGTTAATATTTTTCTCTCCAGTTTTCAGGGCTCATTGTGTTCCTGTGTACACCGTTACGATAATAGACTATTGTTGCATGTGTCCTCCCTAACCGCGTGTATGGAGCCTGACTACAAGCAAATGCATCACCAGTTGCTGATCAGAGGTCACTGAATTAATGTCTGCAAGCAAGACCCACTCGAGGACCTATCTAAAGACCGGCAGCCAGAGAAATGGGGTCTGAACTGCGAGTACAAACTATACCACGGTGTACTAGCTCGCGGTACTGAACCTATGAAGTGAAAACAACCATTCGTAGGAAACTACTCAATTTGGGAGGGGTCGGTGGAGGGCGGAAGCAAATCAAAAAGGGAATCAGTTCAGTACATCCCCCCCTCTCTTGCCAAGGTCAACTGTGCTCTGATGAGACGTTATAGGAGACAACCAGCAAGTCTGCAAAAAATGGATGTTGCAATGCACTCCACCCGCAAAAGAACAAGGAATGTAAATACAGCGGCCCCGAGACCACCGTCTCATACGGGATAAAGGTACCCCTACACGGTACAGAGCCTCGTAATGGTCCGAAGACGGGAGAGAACTCTGCAACGGGAAAGATATTTCTTACTAACAGATCCCAAACACAGCTAAGGAATCACAGTACCCCGAGAGTGACGACCAGCACCGCCTCCCACAGCCAAAAGAAGCCTTCCTCACCCTTGAGGTGCTTCCCCCACTTCTCCAACTCCAGACCCAGTGCTCCAAGCAGTCCGGAGCCTTTGAGAAGCGCCCTTGCACACCTCAGAGCTGCATCTTAACATGGTACTTTACCTTCGAGCCAGAGACACGGGCTGCAGGAATCACCTGGGTGGGTGGGGAAAATCCCTCCCCACAGTTTTGCCGAACAATATCGTAACAAAACGAACTTCAATTTCAACGGCCCGCACAAAATTCCCCCCAAACACAAGTCATAGAAGATTGTGCCCTCTTCCACCTACAACACGAGCTCCAACATGCACCGCTCTCAAAGAAAGCGAACTGTCAGTGTCCGTCCTCTGCAGTTCGTGTTACACCGCGGTTCACTCTTGCGAGACCGGACACAGCTGCACCGTACCTGCAAGTGAGTGTAATTAAACCTGCTAGCATACTTACTTGCTATAGCGTTTAGAGAACCCTAGTGTCCCCCAGACCAGCGATTCCCTTCCAGAACGCATTTTGTTTTCATGGGCGTTATTCCAATTTTACACTGAACTACAAGTCCCAGAACACAATAGTGTATTACTAAAGAAAAATACCGTTAACAAGTCATTTAACCATAAATGCTCTGAAAGGAAGACCAGCGTTTTAATAAGGAAACGGAAATAAAAGCACTTGGCAATGGCGAAAACATTTCATAGTAAACACTACAACAGAAACACTCAAAATTATCAAAGTGCAACCGGCCAGAGCTGAAATACATAAACACTAAACAGTTAAAACGTTTTGTTCAGAAGTTTACCTTTAATTGGAAAGTTAACAGCCAGACCAAGACAAAAATAAAACAGTAATCAATTGTAGAAGTTTAAAGGGAGCCACGACAGCTCCGCAGAGGGAACAACACCTGGGATAACGCAGCTTCGAGGCGGATTACGGAAAAAAGAATAGCGAACTGCAAAACAAACAAAGATTTACAAGTTATTTAAAATAAAGATCCCACCACCTCTCGCTCACCCACCTCCATCTTGAGCCGCCATCCCACCTTTTCTTCCAGGAAAGAGAAGCATCAAGGTCCTAAAACACAAAACAAGTCAATTACAAAACACAACCACCTGAGAACGCTCGGTGAGCGATACAACTCAGAACTATTGCTAGTAACAAACTACGCACATAGATGTGGGCGAGAGAACTTCCAAAGACAACATGAACAACACAAACCAACTCAGTGGCAACTCTGACCCTTTTTAAATCCACAGTCTGGCGCGCCAGTAGGTCACGTGGCCACCTTCGGACAAATCAGCGGCTCTCCGATGATTACCGGCCACGCCTATTTCGGTCATGTGACAACCTCCTGGCCAATCCAAGGCGTCCGTGATATCTTGGCGGCAGAGAGGTGAAACAGGTGATAGCGATATCTGCGGCCGTCAGGTGAACAGTCCGGTTATCATTGATTGGCTCCCGAGGAAGAGCGGGGTTGTGATTGGATGGGCTGTTTTCAGCCGCGCGCACCAGCTGGGTGTGTCTGTCTCGCGGAGGCTTCTGGTACCTGTAGTGGGCAGGTGACAGCCCCGTGGGTGGGACGCTCCTGGTCTGAGCAGGCTGGAGTCAGCACTGGGGGCCTGTAACTCCCCGGGTCAAGGGGGCCTTTCTCGTGCACACATTTATACCCTGAAGCTGTAGGGGAAGTGGCTCCGGTGTGGGGTGAGACGGGCTAGGAATGTCACCCGCTTCTGTTTCATCAGCCCCTGCATTCTCATCGGAGACTTTTCTTCTCAGTCTAACACATTCAGTGAGTCATATATAGTTGGGTCACTGGAATTGTGCGATTGTGCGGCCACAGCAATGTTTTGCATAATTATAAATTTGCCACATAGTCCATTATTTCCCTAATATTTTGCAGATTTTAAAGTAAAAAAGCTTCTGGCTCAAACAGTTAAAAGGGTACTAAAAATGCAGCTACCTGTGTTTCCGTGTAGTGAGAGGCCGTTTGCAAACCTGGACCGATCACTTTTTTGTTGCTTATTGCGATATTTGGATATTAAAATTGTGCTAATGACGTGGGACCAATGCACAGACAGTGTTACTGAGTTTAAATATAACAAAATAAAGAAGTAATACTATTACAAAATGTGCTCCATATTTTGTCTTTTCTTGCCGCATAGTTTACTAAACCCCACCGTGTAATGTGGTCCTCTCTTGCCACATAACTATAGTGGTCCTGGTTTTAGTCTTGGTTCATCTGCATTGCACAGAACTGAACATTTTGGGTTAACCACCTTTGTAAAGGAAAGCCCAGGCGTGCATTAATGGGGGTTCGACACTACGGAGAGGTCTGATTTCAAATATATGTTACTGGATCGGGTTGTCCTTTGTAACGGGTGCTCCAGTTCCCAGGCAGATGTGTTCACTTCACAAAACACGTATCTCATGGAGCTGAGCAGCACTTTTATTTTGCCTAGGTCACTGGTTCCCAACCTGTGGTCCGGGGACCCCTGGGGTCCGCAAAGCCTCCTCAGGGGGTCCACGACTGCTTAGAAAAGTAAATAATATTAACAGATTAGGCCCCCAGCTTTAAGTAATGACTCAGTGGGGGGTCCCCGGATTCCAATAAAGATTCAGTTGGGGGTCCCTGGGCTCCAGTAATGATAAAGTGGGGTGCCACAGAAGTCAAAAGGTTGGGAACCACTGGCCTAGGTCATGTCCTAGACAGCGCTTTAAATGGTTACGTACTGAGTACCTGCACATAATTAATTTAAAATGGTGTGTACCGCACTGGTGCATTGCCCTCAGCTGCTCCACTACTGAAACCAGCCAACTGGATGCTGCCGACCCCCACCAATGCACTGTAGTACTGACCATCGGTAACTGGTACTATTCTGCAATTGGTACCATTAACACAGACACCCATATAGTGGAGACCATCAAATACCATAAACGCATGCCTGAAAAAACAGAAACTAACCCCGCCACCACCCAAAAAAATGTAACTCAATACAACACTTTATTTTCTTGAAATACGTAGTGCTAAGAATCACTGATGGATTCATCCCTCTGCTGGCTCCAAGGCTTGGTGCATCCCAGGTGGGCTCAGTATGTGACAGTGGACCCAAGATTTGTTTTATGATGCAAAATGAACATTTTTGACATTTGACATTGAATTTCCCTTAACCATCCCACTCATTCCTTCAAACAATTCCTTAAACCACAGTTCTTTGGTAGGTTCTGTCCTTGTGCCTTTTGGTGTAGGACCACTCCTTCAAATATAACTCGCCAGATGATAGGGGACAGTTTTTTCACCACATTGGAAATGGCTTTTTGTTCTTTCTGGTGTAGTCTTCCTCTTCGTGTGTATGTCCCTCTCATAAAGCATGGGTGCATTACTTATATCCTTCTACTGCTCATTTTTTCAGCCTCTACTTTTTTCTGTGTGTTTCAATCAATCAATCAGGGATTTGTAAAGCGCACTACTCACCCATGAGGGTCTGAAGACGCTGAGGAGGGGAGGGGTGAGAAAGTGGGGGGGAGGTGCTGCTACTGCTCAAACAGCCAGGTCTTGAGAAGTTTCCTGAAGGTAAGGGGGTCTTTGGTCTGGCGCAGATAGGTGGGAAGAGTGTTCCAAGTTTTGGCAGCGAGGTGCAAGAATGATCTACCGCTGGTTGTAGTTCTGCAAACGCGTGGGACGGTTGCAATGGCAAGGTCGGCGGAGCGGAGATGCCGGGTCGGGGTGTAGAAGGAAAGTCGTCTGTTGAGGTATTCTGGTCCGGTGTTGTGCAGTGCTTTGTGAGTGTGGGTGAGGAGTTTGAAGGTGATTCTCTTGTTGATTGGGAGCCAGCGCAGGTTTTTCAGGTGGTCTGTGATGTGGCAGTGGCGGAGGATGTCCAGGATGAGGCAGGCGGAGGCGTTCTGGATGCGTTGCAGCCTCTTCTGGAGTTTGGCCGTGGTTCCTGCATAGAGGGCATTGTCGTAGTCCAGTTTGCTGCTTATGAGGGCTTGGGTGACTGTTCTTCTGGTTTCGGTGGGTATCCATTTGTAGATCTTTCGGAGCATGCAGAGGGTGTTGAGGCAGGAAGAGGAGATGGCTTTGACTTGCTGGGTCATGGATAGTGAGGGGCCCAAGATGAATCCTAGGTTGCATGCGTGGTCGGTGGGAGTCAGAGCGGTTCCGAGAGTGGCAGGCCACCAGAATTCATCCCATGCGGAGAGGGTGGAGCCGAAGATGAGGATTTCCATCTTGTCGGAATTGAGTTTGAGGCAGCTGCTCTTTATCCATTGAGCAATGGTCTTCATTCCTTTGTGGAATCAGGTCTTGGCGGAGTCCTTGGTGAGGGAGAGGATCAGCTGGGTGTCGTCGGCATATGAGATGATGTTGCAGTTGTGGGATCGGGCCATGTAGATGTTGAAGAGGGTCAGGCTGAGGTACAAACCCTGGGGTACGCCGCAGATGATTTCGGTGGCCTCCGGGCACTCTAGAGTGTGTCTTTTTCAGCAGTCTCTCTTTGTGTACTTCTACCTCCTCTGTCTTCCTCAGACCCACAGACCCAATGCTGTCATACTGTCCCACCCGTCTGTCCCTCCCCCCAACCTTATATTGTTCCTGTGGTCCCTCCTGCCATTGATCGTGTTGTCACCTCCCTCACACTTGGCTTCCCCCTTCTGCCGTTGTCCTTGTTCCCAGCGCTGGCTTTGTAATACCCCTTTTTTTGTCAAAGCATACCAGACAGAAGAGCAGGTCCTTTTCACACACCTCTCCCTGTATTTTTCAATGAGTGTTCCTTTTCTGTAATCAGGGCTGTAAATCTTGTTATTATATTGCCAAATTTGCTGCGCATTCAGAGACATACGTCAAATGTCAGGCTGTCTTCTGAGGGATTTATTAGACATTCTTGCTGGATACAGGGGTGGGCAGGGGTAGGAAAGAGTTTTTGTCTAGAACACAACAACATTTAAATGAACTGTGCAAGTATTTCAGAATATATCAGAATTGGCAAAGCACAAATGAAGCACAATTTTATGAATTCAGAAGTGTGTTGGAAATAGATAATTTAATATGATCAAAACAAATCAATACAATAGGTGATACAATTTCCACCCATTATGATTTGTGTGCTGTATAGTTTCATTATATGCTTAATTATTGTATGCCTGTGCAAATGTAATGGTAATTTCAAATGAAAATGCGTTGTATGTAATGGCATAATGCTACCACACCATGCATAATACTCTACGCCTCTTCACTCTACTTTACACCACTCCACTTTAAACCATACTATTGCACTGTACTCTGCACCAGTCCACTTCACTCTGTGCCATTCTACTCTACACCCTCTGCCAATGTACTCTACACCACTGCACTCTTTGTCAATGCACTCTACATCATTCCAGTTTGGGCTACTCCACTATTCTCCTCACAACTCCACTCTATGCCAGTCTGGCCTACTCCACTATACTCTGCACAACTCCACACTACGCCACTCCAATCTAAGCCACTCTGCAACACCGCACTCTACGCCACTTCACTCTAGTCTGTACCATTCCACTCTACACCACTGCACTCTATGGCACTCCACTCTGCAGCACTGCACTCTCCTATGCACCACTCTAATTTATACTCACTGCATTCTATGATACTGCACTGTATGCCACTATAGTCTGCCACACCCTACACCAGTCCCAGATCCACTGGAACAAGGATGCTCGCCTTTAAAGTTTTGGTGGAAATGGATCAGGCAGATAGGGGAAGGACTGAGGCTCTTAGAGGAGCTCTTACCAGAGAAAACTTGAAGTCACCATTTTGGGTTGTCTCCAAATGCTGTATAGGAGGATTGGACAGAGGTGGAGGAATGATGTAGCATCATAGTGTTGGCCAAGAGTATATGACCTCTAAAACTGAGAGCTAAACTAAATTGTTCAGCGATAGCACTCGAACACCAAGCATGAAGGTGAAGACAGGGAATGCTCAGGAGCAGATCCCTTCCCTTAAGGAGGGGCAGCCTGATTGGAGAACAAGTGCGTAAATCCAGTTGCTCCACTACCATATTCTGGTGCCCAGCCCAGAAATACTAGGTCCACTTGTGCCCTGTCCTCTAGATCCCGCTATTCTTGAGAACTCTGGTCAGGAATGGTATCGGTTCTAGGGCTCACAGGAGTCCAAAGGCCCACTCGAGGCAGAAGGCACAGCGGAGCAAGTGCTGACATTGCATGTTTTAGACTGTTACAAATATATGGAGCCTATGCTCTCCCCATTTGCAGAAGAGACCTTGCACCACCTCCTGGTGTAATTACCATTTGTGATCCACTAGGCTTCAAAGGCTGAGCTCATCTAGTCTGGCATTCAAGAATCCTGGAAGGTGGTTCACCTCTAGGGAAATCCCTTGTTGGTTCAGTCATTTGCAGAGGCTCAAGGCTTCCTGGCACAGTGTCCATGACCCAAACCTATTTCTTGCAGTACCAAATGGCAATGGTGTTGTCTGTGAGCATCTGTACCAGCTGAGGTGTAGCCGGGACCCCACTGGAGAATAGAGGCCTCTGATCTTCACCTCTCCTAGAAGGATGCCTCAATGACTGTCAGCTCTGGGAAAGGGGCAAGAGGGGTGTGCCACTGACCCAGTCACAGTCCAGAAACCACCACTGCAGATCTCTTCCAAAATCTGAACGTGATCAGAGAGTTCCTCTAGATGTCAGGCTCACTGGGACTTCAAACCCCAATGCAGAGCACACATATGCCTCCTCACGCGCTCGACCAGCACAGTAAAGGGGGCCATCAGTCCCAGCAGCCACAGAATTGACTGCACTGAAATCCAGGACCGAGACTAACATATGGAATCATAACCTGAGTGTCCTGGACTATTTCCTAGGCGAAATACATGTTGACAGTGAACCCCAAAGATGACAGGTGATTTGCAGCTATCTGGAGGTGGTTCAGTGGCGGCCCGTCCTTTAGGGCGGAGGGGCCATGCCTCCCCCACCCCATGAAAAGTATCTGTCAGGCTAAACAAAGGTCAGCCTGACAGACACTCTTCATGTTCAGGTCAGCCAGCCAGGAGCAGACATGCGTGATTTGCGCAGACACCTGGCTGCCTGAGCTGAACTTTGCTGGGCTGAGAAGATCACAGCTCCTATGGGCGTGACCTCCTCAGTCCAGCAAAGGTGCCTCAAGGCCCTCCCCTGGGTGACGAGGAAAGCGTCACCAATTGACACTCTCCCTGGGCGCTTCAGTTTAAGCCCTGAAGCGCCCAGGGCGAGTGTCAATCAGTGACACTTCGTCACAGAGTGGGGTGGGGTCAGCAGTCTCACTGACCCCATCCCACTCTGTGACGAGGCTGGGACTGCTGCCTTCCCTCATTGGCTGACCTCAGGTCAGCCAATGAGGGAAGGCAGCAGTCCCAACCCTCCTGGGACCTGGAGGCTAAAGGTAAGTGTGTGTGTGTGTATGTATGTGTGTTATGTTTTACATTGAATGTTTGGTGCTTGTTGAGTGTTGTTAATGGATGTGCGTGCGTGTGTGTGTGAAAGAATGAATGTGTTTGATCTTGTAAATGTTTGGTGTGTGCGTGCATGTTTGAATGGAATGAGTGTTGTTAATGGATGTGCATGCCTGCGTGTGTGTGTGAAAGAATGAATGTGTGTGATTTTGTAAAATGAATGTTTGGTGCGTGCGTGCATGTTTGAATGGAATGAGTGTTGTTAATGGATGTGCGTGCGTGTGTGAAAGAATGAATGTGTGTGATCTTGTAAAATGAATGTTTGGTGCGTGCGTGCATGTTTGAATGGAATGAGTGTTGTTAATGGATGAGCGTGCGTGCATGCATGTCTGTGTGTGAAAGAATGAGTCTGTGTGTGTGTGTGTTTGTGTGTGTGTGTGCCCCGCCCGCCCTCCTACCAAAGCTGCCGGCCGCCACTGAGGTGGTTGACAAATGCCTGGGGCAAACCTTTCTTCAAAAACCTATTATCGATGTAGGGGAAGACTGGCACTCCAGACCTCCAATGAGGAGCTGCAACCACTGCACCACCACTTTCATGAGCACCCAATAGACTCTGAAGACCAAAGGGAAGCACAGTGAACTAGAAATGCTGCTGTCCTACCACGAATTGCAGACAGCACTGACAAGCCTGCACTAAAGTAATATAAAAATAGGCAGCCCTCAGGTCCAACACTACATGAGCATTCGGAACTTGTCCTTCTGGAGGAAGGTGTTGAGAGGGAGCAAATCTAAAATAAAACTGAGCCCTTCACCCTTCTTTTGGGGCCAGAAAGTAGCAGAAGAACAAGTTACTTACCTTCGGTAACGCATTATCTGGTACAGACTCAATCTGGCTGCAGACTCCTTACCTTTGAATTTCCCAGGCATCAGACTGGATTCAGAAGATTTTTGCGTGACCAGTACCCCTAGGCACCGTCGGGTGGCTCTTTTTGGGTTGTAGGAAAGGACCCTTGTTTTGGCATGGTTACCCCACTTTTTGCCTGCTGTCAGTAGGCTTTGACGGTTTTCACTGGATTCTGCTAACCACACTTTAACTTTGGTTGCCTAGGAATTTACACACCCCACCATTGGCATACTGGTGCCCCCATCTAAGTCCCTAGTGTAAGGAAATGCTTCCTTGGCATGGTTACCCCCTGAGTTTTTGCCTTTTGCTGATGCCAAGTTATGATTGAAAGTGTGATGGGACCCTGCTAACCAGGCCCCAGGACCAGTGTTCTTTCCCTAAACTGTACCTTTGCTTCCACAATTGGCACAGCCCTGGCACTCAGATACGTCCCTTGTAAATGGTACCCTGGGAACCAAGGGGCCTAATGCCAGGGAAGGTCTCTAAGGGCTGCAGCATGTCTTGTGCCATCCTGGGGACCCCTCACTCAGCACATGCACACTGCCACACAGCTTGTGTGTGCTGATGGGGAGAAAATGACTAAGTTGACATGGCACTCCCCTCAGAGTGCCATGCCCTTAACCCACTGCCTGTGGCATAGGTAAGTCACCCCTCTAGAAGACCTTACAGCCCTAAGGCAAGGTGCACTATGCCTCAGGTGAGGGCATATGTGCATGAGCACTATGCCCCTAGAGTGTCTAAGCAAAACCTTAGACATTGTAAGTGCAGGGTAGCCATAAGAGTATATCGTCTGGGAGTTTTTCAAACACAAACTCCACAGTTCCATACTGGCTACACTGAAATCTGGGAAGTTTGGTATCAAACTTCTCAGCACAATAAATGCACACTGATGCCAGTGTGGAATTTATTGTAAAATGCACCCAGAGGGCTTCTTAGAGATGCCCCCTGAATACTAATCTGACTTCTAGTGTTGGGCTGACCAGTTTCTGTCAGCCTGCCGCAACCAGAGGAGTTGCTAGCCACATAGGGAGAGTGCCTTCGTCACTCTGTGGCCAGGAACAAAGCCTGTACTGGGTGGAGCAGGAACTGTAACACCTGGCGGTGAGCCTCAAAGGCTCACCCCCTTTGTTACAGTGCCACAGGGCATAACAGCTAGTGGAGATTCCCCCCCCCCCCGGTCAATGCCCCCACTTTTGGCGGCAAGGCTGGAGGAGATAATTAGGAAAACAAGGAGGAGTCCCCCACCAGTCAGGACAGCCCCTAAGGTGCCCTGAGCTGAGGTGACCCCTGCCTTTAGAAATTCTCCATCTTAGTTTTGGAGGATTCCCCCAATAGGATTAGGGATATGCCCCCCTCCCCTCAGGGAGGAGGCACAAAGAGGGTGTAGCCACCCTCCAGGACAGTAGCCATTGGCTACTGCCTTCCCAGACCTAAACACACCCCTACATTTAGTATTTAGAGGCACTCAAGAACCCAGGAAATCAGATTCCTGCAACCTGAACTAAGAAGAAGGACTGCTGACCTGCAAGCCCTGCAGATACGACGGAAGACGACAACTGCTTTGGCCCCAGCCCTACCGGCCTGTCTCCTGACTCAAAAACTGCAACAGCGACGCATCCAACAGGGACCAGCGACCTCTGAAGCCTCAGAGGACTTCCCTAAACCTAAGGTCCAAGAAACTTCTGTGAGCAGCGGCTCTGCTCAAGAAACAGCAACAATATTGCAACTTTTCTGCAACTTTCAAAGACCACACTCTTCCCGCCGGAAGCGTGAGTCTTCACCCTCTGCACTCGACACCCCCAGCTCGAGATCCAGAGAACCAACAGCACAGGGAGGACTCCCAGGTGACTGCGACCCCGTGAGTAGCCTGAGACAACCCCCCTGGACCCTCACAGCGACGCATGCAGAGAGAATCCAGAGGCTCCCCCTGACCATGACTGCCTGTACCACGGGACCCGACGCCTGGACCAAGCACTGAAGGAACCGAACCTTAGTGCAGGAGTGACCCCCAGACGGCCCTCTGCCTAGCCCAGGTGGTGGCTGGCCTGAGAAGCCCCCCTGTGCCCTGCCTGCGCCCCTAGAGCGACCCCCAGGTCCCTCCATTGAACCCAATACAAAACCCGATAACTGCTTTGCCTACTGCACCCGGCCGCCCCTGTGCCGCTGAGGGTGTGTTTTGTGTGCCTACTTGTGTCCCCCCCCCCAGTGCTCTACAAAACCACCCTGGTTTGCCCCCCGAGGACACGGGTACTTACCTGCTGGCAGACTGGAACCGGAGCACCCCTGTTCTTCATACGTGCCTATGTGTTTTGGGCACCTGTTTGACCTCTCCACCTGACCGGCCCTGAGCTGCTGGTGTGGTAACTTTGCCCAGGAACTGAGACTTGTAAGTGTCTTACTTACTTCACAATCTAACCAATACTTACCTCCCCCAGGAACTGTTGATTTTTGCACTGTGTCTACTTTTAAAATAGATTATTGCCATTTTAACAAAAACTGTAAATGTTATTGCTCTAATTCAAAGTTCCTAACTTACCTGCGTGGAGTACCTTGCATTTTATGTATTTACTTCAAATCTTGAACTCGTGGTTCGTAAAATAAACTACGAAAATATATTTTTTCTATATAAAAACCTATTGCCCTGGAGTAAGTCTTTGAGTGTGTGTTCCTCATTTATTGCCTGTGGGTGTACAACAAATGCTTAACACTGCCCTCTGATAAGCCTACTGCTCGACCACACTACAACAAAATAGAGCATTAGAATGATCTAATTTTGCCACTATCTTACCTCTAAGGGGAACCCTTGGACTCTGTGCACACTATCTCTTACTTTGAGATAGTATATACAGAGCCAACTTCCTACACCTAGTATATGGTACTTCGGTACCCAGGGCATTAGGGTGCCAGGGGCTCCCCCATGGGATGCAGCATGTATAGTGACACCCATGGGAGCCCATGCAAAATGCGTCTGAAGGCCTGCCTTTGCAGCCTGCGTGAAAAGGTGCATGCACCCTTTCACCACAGGTCACTGTACTAGGTCATCCCTATCGTAGGGCTACCTAGCCAGAGGGCAGGGTGCAGTTCCCTGTGTGTGAGGGTACCCCTGATAGACCAGAGGTGGCCCTACGAACTCCAGCTCCATTACACTAGACTTCGTAAGTGCGGGGAAGCCATTTTACCTTTGTACTGGACACAGTGATATCAAACAGGTTGGAATCATACCCCAATACCTCTACCAGTAGTGGTTTTATGACTCCATGCACTCTGGGGGGTCCTTAGAGGACCCCCAGTACTGATTCCACCAGTCTTCTGGGTTTTGTCTGGCCGTTCCACACTGCTGCTAACCCACAGACAGGGTTCTGCCCTCCTGCTGCTTGAACAGCTCAAGCAGGGGAAGACAGAACACCCGCTCTCCTTGGAAATTGGGGTAATATGGCTTGGGAGGGGTCACCTCCCCAAGCCACCGGTTTGCTTTGAGGGGCACATTTGGCTCCCTCCTTGCATAAACCGGTTTGCATCAGTCTAGGGACCCCCAGTCTCTGCTCTGGTACAAAACTGGACAAAGGAAAGGAGAGTGACCACTCCATTGTCCATCACTTCTCTGGGGGTGGTGCCCAGAGCTCCTCCAGGTGGCCATTTGATTCTGCTATCTTGAATCCAAGGTGGGCACAGGCCCCTGGGAGCATCTGAGTAGCAGGTGACCAAATCCCTTTTTAGGGCTATTTAGGGTCTCCCCCTTGGGTCGGACCTCAGATTTGACGTGCATGATTCCAGTAGGACTCCTATGAGCTCCTTTAGGTGGCCACTTGCTTCTGCTGCCTTGAATCCAAGGTGGGCAGAGGCCCCTGGAAACATCTGAGTGGCCAGTTGACGTTACAGTCCCCTCCTAATAGGTGGTCACCTTGCAGGTAACCAAATCCTCTTTTAGGGCTATTTAGGGTCTCCCTCTTAGGTCAGTCCTCAGATTCGATGTGCATGATTTAAGCACAACTCCTATACATTGTTTACTTCATCTTCTGGCCACTGGAACCACAACTGGACTCTTCAGGAACCAACAATCTGCAACTTCAGTGACAACTATGCTTTGCAACATTGTTCCTCCGCCTCCTTCCAGCAACAGCAACATTTCCCCGGCTGTGCATCCTCTGAGTTCGACGAGCCTCCAGCCTCCAGCCTGCACCAAAAAGTAAGAAGGAATCTCCCTTGAAATGAAGGAGCCAATCCCCTGCATCTGCAGGCACCAACTGCTACGACGATCGGCGGCGTAGATCTGCTCTCCTCCAAAACAGCGTGGATCCTGCATCAAAGTTGGTGTTCTGGAGTGGTCCTCTTGGTCCTCTCTGCCAGCTGTCCAACTTGGGAGATGGTAAGCTCTTGCCTCTCTATTGCAGGACAGTATCCCTGTGCAACACCACTCTTGCAGCTGCCAAGGCTTATTTGTTCTTCCTCCAAGGACTCTTGAGGCTGCATGTAGCCCTAGTCCCCAGCACTTCTTCATGCCAAGCACAGCCTCCTCTCTTCTGCTCCAGCAAAGTGGGACTCCTCTTCAGGTGTGCTGAGTGGACCTCACTGCGACTTGATGTGCCTGTTGCCCGTGGGGGCTTCCTCCTTTTCTGCTGACTTTTCCAACTGCTGATGGTCACCCCGAGCGCGTCTCCTAGAGTCGAGTCTCCTAGGCCTTGCTGGTCCTCTTTAGCCTTGCAAAACCTCTTTCTCTGACTCTTGCATTTGCAAAGGTTTGTTGGTGGTTTTCTAGCACCACTGACTGACTACATCATGACCGCTGACGTGGGAGATAACATGCATCACTTCAGGAACTCCTCTTCAGTTCCTGAGCTGCACATCTGGTATTCTTCAAACTCCCCTCCTCCCCCCCAATTGACTTGGTCATGCATCCACAGAAGGGTGGGTAGTGGCTCCTGCCACAAATGGACACACCATCATGAACTGGACTTGGTTCCCTTCCTTTGCAGGTCCTCTTCTGCCAGAATCCACCTTTGGGTTCTTCCAGCCCTGTCTGGGTCTTGCACAATCCTTTTCCTAGGTCCTCCTGCTGGGTTTGGGAAAACCAGATATTTACCTCTGCTCTCCTGGTCGCTGGGTTCACTCTGGAACTCACCTTTTGGGGTTCTTAGTTTCTCCGGCTCCCGTTTAACGATTCCACATCCTTGGGTGGGGGACTGTATCTCGCATTCCACTTATGTAGTATATGAATTGGCCCTCCCCTAGGGCCCTAACTATTTTCTATTTGTTTTGCCAACGCTTATTGCTTTTTATGCCCTTTCCTGATTGCTACTGTGTATATAAGAGTGTGTGTACTTACCTCCAGTTGAGGGGACTGCCTATTGGTATTCTAATATTTGTGTTACCCTAATGAAGTGCATTTATTTTTGTAACACTGTGTGGTTCTTTCATGTGTGTAAGTGCAGTGTAAATATAGTGGCATTGCATAAGCTTTGCATGTCTCCTAGATAAGTCCTGGCTGCTCATCCACAGCTACCTCTAGAGAGCCCTGGCTTCGTAGACACTGTCTATAACTCACTAATAGGGGACACCTGGACCTGGTATAAGGTGATAACACCATAGGTGCTCACCACACACCAGGTCAGCTTCCTACAGATACTTTGTGAGGTGCATTCAGCCATATTCTGCTAAAGCCAAGCACACATTATGAGCAAATTTTATGTGCAGAAAAGAAAACTGCATTGGCTAACTGAGGACACTTACCATTAGAGGATAGATCTAAAGCTGATACAGGTCATCCATTAACACCTTTAACAATCCTTGCTGTGGGGATATTTAAGCTTGTTTGGAAGTGGCAGACTGTACTTAAAACTGTGTTCTTGGTCTCTTCTGACTCCGGTCGCAGACCACTGATTTAGAGATGGGACTGCTGGTTTTTCGACTATTCACAGCATCTGAAAGAAAGAAAATAGTGGAGAAACATCAAGTGCAAGCCAGACAGAAAGTCATGATGTAATTTTCATCCAAACTCTTTGCAGGAGTAATGGAAAAAAATGAAAATAGTTGTTCATTTCACTTATTAGTCTGATTTTAGCAGACAGGAATTAAGTTTACTGCAGCACAAAATCAATCAAATTTGATTCACAAAGAGGAAATTGAGCACGATCGGTAAAGGAAAAGATTGTTGGTATGAAATGTTGTACAATATTTATAGCATGTTATGCGATCCTGTAATTTGTGTAAATACTGAAGGCACATTTATGGATTTGTACAAGAATGAACTATCGGCATTCAAAAAAGTGATTTACACTGTGACTTATATTGATAAATGGACTTAAGAAACTGTAAGAAAATTGAATAAAAGGCCTGCAAAAGATTAAGGATGGATTTATATGCATAAACAATTGGTGTGAATAGCTTACTGTATATTGTAATGGTCTGGTTAGAAAACATGAATCACTATATTTTTACTTGAAATGTCTGAAACAAGCTATCAAAATATACACTTTCTAAAAAATGTGGAGCATTGAATCTAGTTCATAACCTTAAATCCTTTAGTATTTGTTAATCGTTGCAAATATTTGTAGAGCTTTTTTTAAGAAAGGATTTCAATTTTTTTTAAGAGCAAAATAAACCACGCTTTGCTGATCTGTCATGTAGGGCATTTTTCAGCCCCCCCCCCCCAACACAAAAGGGGCAATCATTACTCTAAAAAGCATAATAGTAAACTGATAATGCCCATTCCTGATTGCCCATCTGGGCTGGAGAATGCTGATTTTTTTTCTTGCCTCCAGGGGTCAGTCCTATTTGCCAGTATCCTGATGTAGGATCAGTAGTACTGAGCTATTTGGCTGTCCTCAACCTGCCAATTATTTCTTGAGCCCTGGGTGTGATGTTTGGGGACTATGACAACTGGGCTGGCTCACGGGCTCTCAGAGTGTTGATTGACTCTCAGTTCCAGCATCTTGCTTACTTTAGATTTGATGCTCTCTTTGACATGATCAGAATACTTGTAGATTTTATTTTTTGACAGGTAGGCAGTCCCCAGTGTCCATGTCTTGTGTACACCAGTTGGTCAGACCAGGGGTCAAAGAGGAGATCTCAGCATACGGATACAGGACTTGGGCTGTCCCAGGCCCATGTGCAGTGTGACAAGCCAGTTATCAGATGCAGATTTCCTCCCATTGCTTTCCTCTCTCAGGAACTGTTTCCATCATTGTTGATTGCCCTTTTGTGCCGTGAGGCATTTGGTTGCTATACAGCATGGCTAAAAGTCAGTGGCATAGTTGAGAGTGGCACGGAGTATTGTAGAGTGGAATGGTGAAGAGTGGAATGGCACAGAGTGTTGTGTACTGGAGTGGTATAGAGTGGAGTTGCGTAGAGTGGTGTACGGTGGAGTGGCGTAGTGAGGACTGGTGTATAGTGTGGCAGAACATTGTGGCATACAGTGCAGTGTCGGTTATATGTCGGAACCACGGGTGCTTCAAGCATGCTAACAACGACCTCATTTTAACCACTAATGCCTTTACCACAAATGCGTTTACAACTATTTGACCGTTGTAAACGCATTCCTTGTAAAGGCATTAGCAATCAGCATGCACGGTTCCAGCATGCTTCCTACCCAAACCCCCACCCCCAAAATTACCAGGACCCTAACCCCGTCCCCTAAAACCTAAACCACCCCAAGCCCCAATCCACCCCTTAAACCTAAACCCTGACCTCCCCTCACCCCCTAAACCCTAATCACCCCCAGCCCCCACCCCAAAAACTAAAAATACCCGAGTCCCAACCCCACCCGTAAAACCTAAACACCCCAACCCCCCAAACCACTCCTTAAACCTAAACCCTGACCCCCCCAAACCCTTATCACCCCCAGCCCCACCCCAAAAACTAAAAATGCCCCGAGTCCCCACCCCTAAAACTTAAACACCCCAACCCCCCCTTAAACCGAAACCCTGACCCCCCCAAACCCTAATCACCCCAAGCCCTCCCCCCCAAAAAAACAGCCCCAGTCCCAGCCCAACTTACCTCCTCCTTCACTGCGTCAACACCGACTCCCTTCTTCTGCACCTTAACCACGCATGTACATGGTTCAGACATGCGTGGTTAAGGTACCAAAACCAGGAAGCCGTGGAAAACAAAAGTACTGTTACCATTTCGTTTTTCACAAACTTTGTGGTTTCGGAGTCGTTGTTCCGGGTGTTTCCCAGCAGTGTCATAGAGGCAGTGGCATAGATTAGAGAGGTGCATAGTAGAGTGCAGTGCTGCAGAGTGGAGTGGCATAAAGTGCAGTGGTGTAGAGTGGCATAGAGTGTAGTGGCGAAGAGTGGTGCAGAGTAGAGTATTGTGGTGTAGAGTGCAGTGACGTAGAGGGGAGAGGCACGGAGTATTGGAGAGTGGAGTAGAGTGTTGTGGAGTGTCATAGTATTATATACTGGAGTGGTATAGAGTGTAGTTGCATAGAGTGGTGTACAGAGGACTGGTGTAGAGTGTGGCAAAGTATAGTGGCATACAGTGCAGCGTCATAGAATGTAGTTGTGCATAGTAGAGGGCAGTGGCGTAGAATGGAGTGCTGCAGAGTACAGTTCCACATAGTGGTATAAAGTTCAGGGGAAGAGAGTTCAGTTTAGTGTCATAGATTGCAGTGGTGTATAGTGGTGTAGACTACAGTGGTGCAGAGTAGAGTGCATTGGAGTAGAGTTCAACGACAGAGAGCAGTGGTTTTGAGTAGAGTGGCATAGAATGCAGTAGCATAGACTGGAGTGGTGCAGAGTAGAGTGGTGTAGAACAGTGGCATAAAGTGGTGTACAGCACAGTGGCATAGAGTGCAGTGGTACAGAGTAGATTAGAGTGGTACACCGTGGATTGGTATAGAGTGCAGAGGCATAGAGTGGAATGGTACAGATTAAAGTGCAGTGGTGTAGAGTGTGGTGTTGCAGAGTGGCTTAGATTGAAGTGGCATAGAGTGGAGTTGTGCAGCGCATAGTGGAGTAGGCCAGACTGGAATGATGTAGAGTGCATTGGCAAAGAGTGCAGTGGTGTAGAGTGCATTAGCACAGGGTAGAGAGGTGCAGAGTAGAGTAGAGAGGCCTACAGTGAAGTGGACTGGTGCACAGTAGAGTGCAGTAGTGCACAGTGCACTGTTATGGTGTAAATAGGAGTGGGGTAAAGTAGAGTGGAGTGGTATTGAGTATATTATGCATGGTGTGGTAGCACAATGCCATTACATACAACGCATTTTCTTTTGAAATTACTATTACATTTGCACAGACATACAATAATGAAACATAATGAAACTATACTGCACACAAATCAAAATGAGTGGAAATTACATCACTTAGTGCATTGATTTGTTTTGATCAGATTAAAGTACTTATTTCCACACACTTCTGAATTAATAAAAGTGTGCTTCATTTGTGGTTTTCTAAATCTGATATATTCTGAAATACTGGCACAGTTTATTTAAATGCTGTGTTCTAGACAAAAACTCTTTCCTACCCCGACACACCCCTGTATCCAGCAAGATTGTCAAATAAATCCTCTCAATTTGAATCCCAGAAAGAAAAGTAAACACCAAGCTCCCTTGAAAGACAGCCTGACATTTGACCTCTACCTTTGAATGTGCAGCAAACGTGGCAAGATAAGAACAAGATTTACAGCCCTGATTACAGAAAAGGAGCACATGTCAAAAAATACAAGGAGAGGTAATGTGAAAAGGATGCTTAGGAGGGGCAAACTGAACCTGGACAGCCTACAACAAATAAAGTCAGCTAACAGAAAGCCAGAAAATGTGAGTTACAAACAAAATGCCAATAGTAAGCAACCAGTGGAATGCATTCCCAGGGAAGCTCTCTGAATGTCCTGTGGGTTTTATCAAACCAGACAGCTGTGCTGTCTGGAAAGCTTCAACCTAAAAAGGGGTATTATGAAGCTAGCTCTGGGAACAAGGACAACTGCAGGAGGGGAAAGAGAAGGGTGTGAGGGAATTGACAACATGATCAATAGCAGGAGGGGCCACAGGAACAATGAACGGTTGGGGAGGTGCGGATGAGCGGGACAGTATGACAGCGAAGGGTCTGTGGGACCACAGAGGAGGTAGAAGTACATGAGAGAGGCTGTTGAAAAAGACACATTTTAGTAGAGTGGTTAAACGCACAGAACAAAAGTAGAGCCTGAAAAAATGAGCAGTAGAAGATCATAAGTAAATCACTCATGCGTCAGGGGAGGGACATACACACGAAGAAGAAAGACTACACCAGAAAGAACAAAAAGCCAATGTGGTGAAAGAACTGCCCTCCATCATCTGGTGAGTCATATGTAAAAGGGCACGTGGTCCTGCACTAGAGGGCACAGGGGCAGATCCAACAAAGAACTCTGGTTTAAGGAATTGTTTGTAGGAATGAATGGTATGGCTAAGTGAAAATCACTGTCAATTCTCACAAAAGCTCATTTTGCATTATAAAACAAATCTTGGGTCCACGGTTACATACTGAGCCCACCTTGGATGCGCCAAGACTTGGAGCCAGCAGAGGGATGAATCCTTTAGGGATTCTTAGCAGTGCATATTTCAAGAAAACTAAGGGCCTCATTATGACCCTGGCGGTAGAGAACCGCCAGGGCCAACGGGGGCGGGAGCACCGCCGACAGGCCGGCGGTGCTCCCTTGGGCATTCTGACCGCGGCGCTTTGGCCGCGGTCAGAAAGGGAAAACCGGCGGTCTCCCAACGGTTTTCCACTGCCCCTAAGAATCCTCCAAGGCGGCGCAGCTCGCTGCGCCGCCGAGGGGATTCTGACAATCCTTACCGCCATCCTGTTCCTGGCGGCTCGCCCGCCAGGAACAGGATGGCGGTAAGGATTGTCGTGGGGCCCCTGGGGGCCCCTGCAGTGCCCATGCCAATGGCATGGGCACTGCAGGGGCCCCAGTAAGAGGGCCCCGCTAGTATTTCACTGTCTGCATAGCAGACAGTGAAATACGCGACGGGTGCAGTAGCACCCGTCGCACCTTCCCACTCCGCCGGCTCGATTACGAGCCGGCATCCTCGTGGGAAGGGAGTTTTTCCCTGGGCTGGCGGGCGGTCTTTTGGAGACCGCCCGCCAGCCCAGGGAAAAACTCATAATACCCTCCGCGGTCTTCTGACCGCGGAGCGGTATTATGGAGGGCGGCATCCTGGCGGGCGGCCTCCGCCGCCCGCCAGGGTCGTAATGAGGCCCAAAGTGTTGTATTCAGTTAATTTTGTTTTGGTGGTGGTGGTGTTAGTTTTCTGTTTTGCTTTTTCAGGCATGCGTTTATGGTAGTTGATGTCCTCCAGTGTATGGATCTTTGTGTTAATAGTGCCAACTGCAGAACAGTACCAGGTACTGCAGGTCAGTACTGCATTGCATTGGTGGGGGTCTGCAGCATCCAGTTGACTGGTATAAACACTGAAGAATCTTAGGGTATTGCACCAGTGCTGGTATGTGCCATTTCGCATTAATCACGTGCAGGTACTCTGTACTGACCCATTTAAAGCGCTGTCTAGGACAATGCTAGTCACAGTAAAAGTGCTGCTCCACACCATGGGAATGCAGGTGAACCAAGACTTTAACCGGGACAACTGAATTATGTGGCAGGAGAGGGCCAAATTACACTGAAGGATTTAGTAAATTATGCGACAAGAAGAACTAAATTATGCAGCACATTTTGAAATAGTATTGCTTCATTATTTCGTAATTATTAAACTCAGTAACACTATCTGGGAATTGGTCCCGAGTAATTAGTACCACTTTAATATCCAAGATAGCAATAAACAATAAAAAGATGACCACTGCACGGAAACACGGGTCGCTGCATTTTTAGTAAATTTTGAACTGTCTTGTGCTAGAAGTTTTTTTTCTCTAAAATCTGCATACTATGAGAGAACTGATGGATTATGGGCAAATCTGTCTCTATGCAAAACATTGCTGTTTGCCGCACAATTCCAAAGACCCAACTATGACTCACTGAATGTGTTAGACCTGAGGTCTTCAAACTGGGCGGCCTCAGGTGATCCCAGGGGGGGCGACAAACTGGCCAAAATAAATATTATACAGAGAACATGCCTTTGTTTTAAGCAGAAGCATGTTATTGCAGTTTTAAAAAGGTAACAGTACTTAACTGCAATGTTTAAATAGGTTTAGACCTATTTAAACATTGCCATCTTTCTAAAATATTTGTGAAAAATTCTGAGGGGGGGCCCAATGATTTTTATTTTTCAACTGGGGGGGCGCGCGGCATTAAAAAGTTTGAAGACCACTGTTTTAGACTGTGAAAGGAAAGTCCCCGACGAGAATGCAGGGGCTGATGAAACAGAAGAGGGTGACATCCCTAGCCCGTCTCACCCCACACCAGAGCCACTTCCCCTACAGCGCCAGTGTATAAACTGTGCACGAGAAAGGCCCCTTTTCACATAACGACCCGGGGAGTTAAAGGCCCCCAGTGATAAGGCCAGTCTGCTAAGACTAGAGAAAGTCCCAACCAAGTGGCTGTCACCTGCCCACTACAAGTACCAGAAGCCTCCGAGACAGGCCCCTCCAGCTGGTGCGCGCGGCCGAACACCACCCATCCAATCACAGAACCCGCTTAAACTCAGCAGCCAATCAATCAAACGCGGATTGTTCGGTGGGCCGTATCCTTTCACCACCTGTCCAATCACAACACCGCTCTTCCACAGGAGCCAATCAATGATACCCGTACTGTTCACCTGACGGCCGCCCATATCGCTTCCACCTGTTTCACCTCGCCGCCGCCAAGATATCATGGAAGCCTTGGATTGGCCAGGAGGTTGTCACATGACCGAAATAGGCGTGGCCGCTAATCATCTTAGAGCCTCTGATTTGTCCGAAGGTGGGCACGTCACCCACTCTCACTCCTACTGCGAATTCAAAAGGTAGTTGGCTTGTAACGGATGTCGTCTGTGGTGTTAATTTTTATTTTAAATAGTTGTGCCTCTCTCGTATAAGTTATTATCTGTGTTTAGTTTACGTTTCTAGCAATAGTTTTGGGTTTTTTCGCTCACCGAGCGCCCCGGGTGGTGGCGTTTGTGTTATTTTCTCGTTTTGTACTTCAGAGCTTTGATGCTCCTCTTTCCCCGAAGAAGAGGTCGGCCGGAGGCTGAAGATGGAGGCGGGCGGACGAGTGGGCTTGGGTTTTTATTTTCAATAACTTGTAAATCTTCGTTTGTTTTGCAGGTCGCTATTCTTTTGTCCATAATCCGCCTCGAAGCTGCGTTATCCCAGGTGATGTTCCCTCTGCGGAGCTGTCGTGGCTCCTTTTAAACGTCTACAATTGACTACTGTTTTTATTGTACTCTATCTTGGTTTAATATTCTAATTAAACGTTAACCTTTTCTGGACGAAACTTTGAAACCACTATTTAGTTCTTATTCGTTTCAGCCCTGGCTGCTTTCAGTAACGGATGTTTCTGTATTGTTGACATTACCGTGAAATGTCTCTTCTCCATTGCCAAGTGCTCCATGACCCCCCCCTTTCCCCAACGAGTTATTTAATAAAAAAAATGTTATTTTTATCTATATGGTTGTGGCTAAATTACTTCTTAACGGTGTTCTTTAGCAATACACGGTTGCATTCTGGGAGTTGTAGTTTCATGTAAATCTGGAATATTCTACATGGAAAGAAGGTAACTGGAAGGGAAACGCTGGTTTTACAGAAACTGGTGTTGTCTAAACGCTATAGCAAGTAAGTATGCTAGCAGGTTTAATTACTCTCACTTGCAGGTACGGTGCAGCTGTGTCCGGTCTCGCAAGAGTGAACCGCGGTGTAACACGAACTGCAGAGGACGGACACTGACAGTTCGCTTTCTTTGAGAGCGGTGCATGTTGGAGCTCGTGTTGTAGGTGGAAGAGGGCACAATCTTCTATGACTTGTGTTTGGGGGGAATTTTGTGCGGGCCGTTGAAACTGGAGTTAATTTTATTACTATATTGTATTTACCACTGTTGAGAGGTTTTTTTTTCTCATCCACCCACCAAGGTGATTCCTGCAGCCCGTGTCTCTGGCTCCACGGTAAGGTACCCATGTTAAGATGCCGCTCTAATGAAGTGTCTTCTGCAAGGACGTTTATCAAAGGGTCCGGATTGCTCAGACCGCTGGATCTTGAGTTGGAGAGTGTGGAGAGGCACCTCAAGGATGATGCTAGATTATGAATGTGGGGATGTGGTGCACCACAAACCTGCTTTACTGCAGCTGTTGAGAAAGTGGTCTTGGTGCCGCTGTGTTGAGATTCTATGGTTTTCTTTTACAGGTGGCATGCTTTGCAATATATGTTCTATTTCATGCAGAATTGCTGGTTGTCTTATGTAACTTCTCATCATATCTGTGAGTAATCTTGACCTCAGCAAAAGGTGGGGATGTACTGAAGTGACGTTTCTATTTTGATTTGCTTGCTTGATTTACCTCTCCCAGATTGAGTAGGTTCTTACCAATGGTTGCTGTTTCGGCTTGTATTATTATTATTATTATTATTTTTATTTATTATTTTTTCCTTTTCACGTTGTAGCATAGGTGCAGTGCAACAAGCTGGGGCACCGTGGTATAGTTCGCTTTAGCAGTTCCAAACCTTTCAATTTCTCTTGCTGCCGGTCTTTAATTATGTCCTGGAATACTTGGTTCTCGAGTGGGTCTTGCCTGCAGACATTAATCCACTAGTGACCTCTGCTCAGCAACTGCTGGTGAATAGGCTTGTAACCAGGCTCCATAAACGTGGGTAGGGAAGACACATGTAGCAATCTATTACTGTAACAATGTACACACGGACACAAGGAGCCCTCAAAACTGGAAAAAATATTAACTGCAGAAACTCTGCCTTGTCTGCAATCCACGTCATAAGTGTGATTGGGTAAAGCTGTAACTTTGCAGAAAATGCGTTTGTTTGTATCCTCTGTCCATGAGTACCCTCCTTCGATGAACCACGCTGTCTCTGAACTTAGTGCTTTAAGGGTGTTTTAAGAGCCCAGTCTTACCCTGACGACATAAAACTGCCTCCCACAAACTACAAATCTGTTCAGGCAAAAAAAAGTCCACTTTCAGATCTACATTTCTGGAGGTTATAAAATGAATGTTGAATGAACATATCTCCATACTGTGAACTCCAATGGTGTTATCACCTTATACCTTAAAGGGGGCAAACCATAAACTAAAAAAAGTGGAATGTGAATTCACCCACCCAAGGATGTGGAATGGGACGAGGGAGCTGGAGGAACTAGTAACCCCAGAAGGTAAGTACCCGGGTGTGTCCCCCAGCAATTTAGGTAGGTAAGGACATGGTTTTTCTCTGAACCCAACAGGAGGACTTTAGAAGAAGACTGCAAGATCCAGACAAGAATGGAAGAACCTAAATGTGGGCTTTGATAGAGGATTTGCAAAGGAAGGGGACCAAGTTCAGTTCATAATGTCCAATTGTGGTAGGTGCTGGAAAACCACCAACTACCCTTGGCAAATGGAAAAGGAGAGGGTTTGCAAGGCTGAAGACCAGCAAGGTCCAGGGAACTCAACCCAAAGAGGTGAGTCTGGAGGTGACCAGCAGTTATTGGAGTCGCAAGAAGAGGTAGCCCCCACAGGCAGCAGGCAAAGTAGTCGCAGTGAGGTCCAATCAACACATCTGGAGTGTCCCACCCTGCTGGAGCAGCCGGCAGGAAACTGGTAAAGGAAGAAGTGCTGGGAGCCAGGGCTATACAAAGCCTGAAGATCCCTTGGAGGATCAAACTAGGCTTGGTAGCTACAAGAGTTGTGGTGCATATGGGTCCTGCTAGGAGAGGGAAGGGCTTACCATCTCCCAAGTTGGACAGCTGGTAAGAGGGATCAAGGGAACCACTCCAGACCACCTGTGATGCAGGATCCATGCAGCTCTGGGGAGAGAAGCGGAGGGGGTTGGGGGGGGTTGTTGCTTTGAAATCACCTGCTTGACCAGGGGCATAGGCCCACCTTGGATCCAAGATGGCAGAATCAAGTGACCATATGGAGGAGTTCTGGGCACTGCCCCTGTGATGAACAGGGGAGTGGTTACTCCCCTTTTTAATTGTTCCATTTGATACCAGAGGTCTCTGGACTGGTGTAAACCAGTTTATGCAGAGGGCATCAAATGTGCCCTTCAAAGCATACCAGTGGCTTGGGGGGCTACCTCTACTGAGCCATGTAACACTTTACCAATGGAGATGGTGTTAACACCCTCTCCCACAGGAAATCACTTGTACACTGCCTTTCTCCTGCTTCAGCAGGAATACAGAACCTGTCTGTAGTGTACTTGTGCGGGCTGCCTGGAAAACCCCACTGGACTAGTAGCAATGCTGGGGGCCCTCTATGGAGACCCCCCCCCCCGAGTGCATGTGTAGGAAATTGGCTCTGTATATACTATCTCAAAGTGAGTGTGCACAGCCTAAGGGTTCCTCTTAGAGGTCGATAGTGGCAAAATTAGATACTAATGCTCTATTTTGTGGTAGTGTGGTCGAGCAGTAGGCTTATCAGAGGGTAGTGTTAAGTATTTGTTGTACACACAGGCAATAAATGAGGAACACGCTCAAAGACTTAACTCCAGGCCAATAGTTTTTTATATAGAAAAAAAATATATTTTATTTTGGAATCACAAGATTAAAATTTGAGGCAAGTACATCAAATGCAAGGTACTTCGCACAGGTAAGTATAAAACTTTGATTTAAACCAGTACTATATACGTTTGGTTCATATGGTATTAAGTTATTTTGAAAGTAGACACTGCAAAAATCAACAGTTCTTGGGGGAGGTAATTATTTTTTATTTTTTGTTTTTTCAGGTAAGTAAAGCATTTAGTCTCCTGGACATAGGCAGGCCACCGTTGGGTGTTCAAGGCAACCCCAAAGGAGGGCTCTAAACACAGGCGCCTATGATGAACAGGGGTGCTCCGGTTCTAGTCTAACAGGTAAGTACCTGTGTCTTTGGAGAGCAGACGGGGGGGGGGGGGTGGGGGGGGTTTGTAGAGCCCTCTGGATTATTTTTTTTTTAAATCTGTTTATTAAACACAATCTTCACACAACAATACAATAGCTGTTCATAATTTTGCAGTCTGTTTACACACTTGTATAAATTTACACAGCATTGCTACACCATAAGGTGTCAAAAAAAAGAAGGGAAGGGGGGAGAGAGGAGAACGAGGATAACCGGAGGAGAGAGCAATTATAAACAATCATAAGAATTCGAAGTAACTAAGGGCAAGGTAAAAGGAAGGTGCAGCAGCATTTAGCTTTCAAGCTATTGTGGGAGCTGATTGCAGCTTAAGGGTCCGGCCAATCATTATCCGTATCAGTACTAATTTAAGTGATCCCCTGCGGTGCGTGGGGGGGATGGGGGAGGAGGGAAGAGTAGAAACACGGCTAATGAATGTAACTAAGGTGTAGATCACCTCAAGGATATAAAGCACCTCCAGCCAGTGCAAGCTTTGTTCCTGGCCACAGAGTGACATAGGCACTCGCCCCATGTGGCCAGAAACTCGTCTGGTTGTGGCAGGAATTAGTCAGCCTAGCACTGAGTTGGACTGGCATGCAGGGGGCATCTCTAAGATGCCCTCTGCATTTTTCAATAAACTGGCATCAGTGTGCATTTATTGTGCTGAGAAATTTGATACTAAACTTCCCAAATTTCAGTGTAGTCAGTATGGAACTGTGGAGTTCGTAATTGACAGACTCCCAGACCATATATTCTTTTTGGCTATCCTGCACTTACAATGTCTGAGGTATTGCTTAGGCACTGTAGGGGCATAGTGCTCATGCAACTATGCCCTCGCTTGATGTATAGTGCAGCCTGCCTTAGGGCTGTAATGCCAGCTAGAGGGGTGACTTACCTTTGCCACAGGCAGTGGGTTGAGGGCATGGCACCCTGAGGGGAGTGCTTAGTAGACTGTCTTTTTCTCCCCACCAGTGCACACACCAGCTGTGAGGCAGTGTTCCTGTGCTTAGTGAGGGATCCACGGGGTGACATAATGCATGCGCAGCCCTTGGAGACCTTATATGGCCACAGGGCCCTTGGTACCACATACAAGGGACTTATCTGTGTGCCAGGCCTGTGCCAAATATAGAAACAGGTATAGTTTAGGGAAAGAACACTGGTGCTGGGGCCTGGTTAGGAGCGTCCTAGCACACTTTCATTCATAACTGGCATCAACAAAAGGCAAAGTTAGGGGGTAACCATGTCAAGGAAGGCAATTTCTTACATCATGGAATCCTACAGCCAGTATTGGCAACAGTATTGGGGTTTGTTTCTGACATGTTTGCTATCAAACATGCCCATGTTGGGAGTTAACATTATGTAGCTGGACACAGATCGTGACCTATGGGCAGTAGATGGGTAAAATGGCATCCCTGCATCTAAGTCCAGGAAAAGGGAGCTGGGGTTAATGGGAACACCTCTGCTTGTGCAGGGGTGCCATCACACAGATACCTGCACCCTGCCCTTTGGTGTAGTGACCTGTAGTGAAAGGGTGCATGCACCTTCACAAGCAGGCTGCACTGGCAGGCCTGCAGACACATTTTGCATTGGCTCTCATTGGTGGCACAATACATGCTGCAGCCCATGGGGAACCTCTGGTGCCCCAATGCCCTGGGTACCTAAGTACCATATACTAGGGACCTAGATGGGACCACCAGAATGCCAATTGTGGGGTGTGTAAATTCATAGGCACCTCTTTTAGATGGCAAGAGCAGTTACTGGGGTCCTGGTTATAGCAGGATCCAAGTGAAAAGTCAAACCCACTGACGGGCAAAAAGTGGCAACCATGCCAAGAGTAGTTTACTAAACTGCCTAGTGAGTGCAGATTGTTGGATTTAAATGTAGTTTAGGTGGAAGTTGTTCTAGTGATCAGTCAATTCAATAGGGGTGTGAGGGGTTGCTAGCAATAGTTCCTTTCATATTTTCCCTACCCTGTCTCTACTTTTTTCTTTTTCTACCTTTTTTTTCTTTTACCTTTTTTCTACTTTTTTTTTTTTTTTCCTTCTACTTTTATGGTCTGACTAAATTAAAAAAAAAAAAAAAGGCTTTTATTTAAGCCTGACCTCAGCACTGCAGCCGGGCCCCGGTGGGCATCCGGGTTTTTCTTTTCTGGGTGCACATCGGCGGTACCGGCTGTAGTGCTGACGTCAACAGAGAGGTGGCAGAAATTGGCGCCATCTGTTACCTCTCTCGAGATAGCCTGAATTCTGGCACCCAAGGGCCGCTCAGAACGCCTCTATTCGGGCATCTCGCAGTGAAATCTCATCTCTAGAGGAGAACTCCTTGTGGAAGAAGAGCTGCTAGCTTTGTCACTGGAAGGACTTATTGCTGGCACAGTATGCACAAATGATTGCCACTGTCCCAGCTGAAGATAATGGTTTTTCCACTGGAGCTTTGTACCAATTTGTCCTTTCTATTACAGATTTCCCACAACTTCAGAAGCAGCCTTTGGCGTCTCAGTGCTGCACTAATATAAGCTGCCTACATATCTGCTTTGAACCGATCAACTTAAGCTGCAGCATTAAGGGTAAGTCGTGGGTTTATGATTGGCAATTGTTGGAAATGAAAATGGAGGTAACTAAATCATGGAAATCCAATTTTAAGGGAATGTAATTCAAATTATCAAAAAAATAAACTGGATTCAGTAAGCAATATGGTTTGAAGACTGCATTATTTCTGCAGTAGAATATATGTTAACAAAGGGGAAAGTGTCTCATATTAATGAATAGTTTTGAATGTATGATTACCAGAAAATATTTCATTAAACTCTACTATAGAGCTTGACTGCATTTATACGCATTCCTAAAAAGGGTTTTTGAATTATAGACCATTAGAACATTGAGGATTAAAATTGAACCTACACCTTATGCTTGTCTATGGAATGGTGAATGCCCTTCACCCTGCAACATTGGGGGAGGGGGAAATGGCTGTCGCTACTTGTGTCAACTGAGGTAGAAGAGATTGGTTTTTATCTCGCGCCGCTCTTCATGGCATCCAAGAATTGCCCTTGGAGTGAAGCAGGAGCCTTCATGACTGGTGTCTTAGGGCCTTGCTGTTGGTACGTTATTTTGATAAATCAGTCACCCCTCTTGACTTGGTGTATACGCTGCCCAAGTTTTGTACTAATTATTGCAAAATGAATAATGTGCATGGTGGTTTCAGTTTCTAAATGTTTTCTGGTTTTCTGCAGCTGACCTGGTGTTGCTCATTTGTCCACGTTTCTGTGTCAAGCCTGTCTGCATCTGGTACTGCCTGTCTGCATCTGGTACTGCCTGTCTGCATCTGGTACTGCCTGTCTGCATCTGGTACTGCCTGCACTACGAACAGTAAGTTATGGGTTCATAAATTGTGTAGGTTACATGTTTTTAGCAAAGTATGCTACACATGTGATTGTAGGTTATAGTAGCTTGGATCAGTTATTTCGGTGGGGGTGGTATGGCATGTGTAAGGTTAGATTGCTATGAGAACTGGAGGGGATTTGGGAGAATAGAACGTGTATCAAGAGGAGCCTACTGTGCCACAAGAATAACAGATGTGCTGCGCCAGGGCTGTGACTAGCAGATCCTACTGTCATGCAATATTTTGTTGTTTGGAAGGTAAATCCAGAATAGTTTAATGATCCAGACCATAAAGCTCACCTGACTGAGAAGGCTTACATTATGAAAAATTGGGTGCTTGGGAAGGCATTCTCTCCACTGTAGGCTGAGGGGAGGAGAATGTGTGCTGCTGGGTTCACAGCAGACTGTGAAGGAAACCTGTAAAGAGTCTGTTTAGACTTTGATCATTTTGGATGCTTCAACATTTCAGGTGGCTGTAGCTACCCTCACTCAATTCATCTTGTTTTGTTGTAGGTGACTCTCGTCCCACAGGAAGTCTCTTGGAGGAAATCTTTGGTGACCAGGCCTTGTCTCGCTTCACATTATTAAGAAATAAACTATTGAACTGAACTTTTGTGTCAGTGCTATTTTTGAGAGAATGGCAAAGAGTGATCAAGGTTTCCTCGGAGGGGTGCTCCTGTGAGGTGATAGTTTGCAAATAGCATTCTGGTCCATCTTTAGAAAATGGTATATAGCCCTTTATGTGCTGGGTAGTGACCTACTTTTACAAAATTGTTTCTCCCTTGCGTGCAGGCCGATTATTATTAGAATGGTGTGATGGAACTGAGGGATTTGTTAAAATTATATATAATCTGGATGTTTACTAATGTCTTCAGTGCCATGGTGTTTCTCTCTGAATTGTTCTTTGTTTACTATCCTCAGCTTAACTTTATTCAGTTTTCTTAACAAAATTATACAGGTTTACTGGGTAAAACATTTCTTTGTAGATATCTATTCAGTAAGCAAAAGACCAAGGAACAGTACATTATACCTATACACAGAAAAATAGAAGTAACTTTTTTTGATTAAGACAGTTCCCCTTGCATATAACCTGTATATACGTAACAGTATAGGAAAGTGGTGGGTTAACCCTTAGAACCGTAATGTTGATAGTGGCATTGTATAATAGATGCATGTTACTAACAGGCTAAAATCCAAGGCACATATAAACAAGGTGCTAAAAACTTACAATGTAAAGGCAGAACTACCCTAGGTAATGACAGGGGCCCTAATCATTTTGCTTAATGGAAATCATTGAAACTGGGCTACATAAAAACAATGTACATGGTTTCCATAGTTGAAACCTCATCACATATACCAGTAGGTAAATCAGTCGGTTCAAACCAAGCACTTTTTGCAAACTTAACTGAATATTCCCCTTCTACAGTACCTCAGACAATGATGAGTAGACATCTGTAACAAGAGGGTTCTGTGGCAGGAACTGATAAGGTATAGTACTGTCATCAACCTCTTAGCTGAAGACCTCCATCTCAGCTGTTGGTAAATTATTCTGGCTTTCCAAGAGCTTTAAAATGTGACTTCATGTACTATAGGCAGGATAGCTCAGTGCCTTGGCTCAAGCAAGCCCATATAATCTATTCAGGTTTAGCTCCTCAACCCAGATTGAACTACACGAGGGTGAGTGTGGATCACATTCTCAAAATAACCTGTATCCAATTCCTCATGGATTATCTGATGGGGTACCTTGTCCCACAAGAGTCCCCTTAAACTTGTGTTCCCCTACCTGTATTCTCTTTAATCCGGGGCTGGACACTCCATCCTGATTAAATTATTCTTAAATGAGTAATCTTGTCACCTGTGATTAGTGCCTGCCGTTGCACTAAATGCTAGACGTTTTGTTCTTCTTTGGGCCCTCCATCATACCATAGGTTTATGTCACCAGTTTCAGACGTCCCTTAAATAGGATAAAAAGCTCTCAGACGGCTTCTGGTTGTATGTGCAATTTGGGCTGTATCATCTGCGTAAAAAGCAGGCATCGTACATTGCTCTGCTTTCAGTATGTCAAGATTATGTTCAATAATATTAACTCAAATGATAGACCTAATAAACAGGAAGATTGCCAAAATGGAGTCCTGACGAGCTGCAAGATTAAAATGTGCAGTGCATTCACCATTGCTCCTGAATCTAACCAAGAATGTCAGACCATGATGGAGATATTTTGAGAACGCTGCATGAGCAGGCTTAATTCACACAGACCCTACCTCTACCCAGTGTATCTCTATTAATCTTAAAGGCACGGCCAAAGTCCATGAAAGCCAGATGTACCCAAACCCCAGCCCTAACACTTTTTGTCAGCAGTTATAAATTGAGGTTCTGCTCGACAGTGCCTCTGTTGTGTCTAAACCACTAGTAGATGTTAGACAAAATTAGCCAGGCACTGATTTCTTACCTCCACTATTAACTCCAGCTAGGAATTCTCACTTAGCGTCCACCCCGTAATGATCACATCTGTTGACAATTACCAGAATGACTGATGTGAATGAATAGAGCATGCAAAACTAACCCCAATAACTAGTTGACTGAACTATAATTTTGTTCCCGGGTATTGTGCTACTCGCTGTAAAACGCTTCACCTGTTGGTGGTACTAAGTGCTATATAAATACAGTTTGAAGGGGTATACCCTCTGTCAAAGTAGGGACCGCAATCCTAGTTGGGACAAGTCAGATGCGCAAGAGAAGTCAATCTAGGCTCGCTCTGTGGTAGATTGGCACAGAACAGCCAGGCTTATCTTCAAAGGCAATGTCTAAAGTATTTGTGCAACACTTAATTACAGTGCGCCACTACAAAAAGACTCCATACCAGTTTAGAAAAATAGATAATACAAATAAAACAAGACCAAAACGTCTGAGTAACCTATCAAGTTAGGGGTTTGAGAATAAATTCGATCCACAAGGTGCCACACATTTATTGCATTTGGTGAAACTCACTCCCATTGGGGACATTGTGATGAGGAAACATTTGTTTTACCTGTTTGAGTTGCAAGCCTGTTAGAACTCATGCTCTTTGGGGAACAGCGCTCTAGTTTAGAGCGGCAAATTCTTGGTGGCCATTTTGGGTGAGCTACATGGAGACATGGGTGCGGATCCTCCATGTGCCCAATCCACTTTAAAAACAGGGCTGATGCGTAGCCAGGCAGTTGACTCGACGTTGGCGTGCAGAAGGCATGCTTAAAGCAAGCCTATCTGTGCCATCCACACCTGGATGGCACCAGGCCCCCTGTTTGGAGTCTACCCCTATGTGATATACTACTAGGGTGTTACTGAGATTGGGCCTAACTACACACAATGAAAGTCAGCACTCATTGGATCTAACCAAAGTGAACCTCCTTTGCAGAAGTGCGGATTTGCACCCCATCCTTCGCAGGTAAACAATGCTGATTTAAGTCAGGGTCTGGTTTTATTCTTTTAACTCATTTATTAGTCAGGCACAAACTAAAAATATTTGACTTCATGACTATTTGCCTGAAGTTAAATTTGCAGATAGCAAGGCAGCGTTCATCTCTCTTACCTTATGTAGTCTTTTCAGTTTACCTGGGTTTTTGAACTAACGCCCTACGGCCCAGCCTATAATTTAAAAACTTCTCTAGCAGACACATTGTAACATTTGAATAACATAGAACAAAAGGTGGCAGTTATGGGAGATCTTAATCTGCATTTTGACTGTGCTGCATGTTTGAGTGCAGGCGTGTTGGCTTCATACAGGCATGCCCTTCATTTAGTTAATGCTCTTACGCACAAGTTCAGACGTACGCTGAACCCCTTTTTTTCCTAATGTTACGAGTTTAGTAGTGGATTCCCATTTCTTTGCTACACCTTTCCAAATCCCTAGGACGACATCTGCAGCTATACTCACCTTTTGGTCAGCCGGTTAGGACATGAATATGGGCCAAAAGTGACTTCTGTTGTTCTTACCCAAGCCGTGGTTACGAATCATCCCATTCTAAATTTGTGTAGATTCAGCACATTTTCAAGGAGAGGGATGGATCCTGGGTGTGCTTGATCAAATCACTGTTCTGACTGTCCATGTTAATAAAAGAACCAACCCTCGGAGGAGTGGTTTAATGATGAGTTGTTGTATTTCAAAGAACTCCGAAACCAGGTACAACTTGAGAGTTTATTGGCAACAGGTCAACACGTCTACTTCTTAAGATCAACCGTACACTGAGCCCCCACGCTCCCACATTCCATAGATCTCTCCGGATTTCCACATTCCACCGCATACGACATTCCTTAAAGAAATCCCCCCCAATAACCTTAACAGAATATAACACATTTCCCCCCTTAATAAAAGAAATAAAAACAAAATATAACAATATTAAGTAAATGTAGGGGTATATTTATTTTCCCCTTTTACACGAACTCAGCCAATCGTGAAGATCTTTGCCTAGTACGGGCTTCAAATTTCACTCTTGTGGCTTTGGAACCCTCTCGCACGGCTATGGAATCCTCTCGCACACCAATGGGAACATTCCTTAATTTTTGTACCATCGGTCTAGCATTCTCTTTCAGTCTAATCTTATGGCTGTCATTTTTTAACTTACCCAAGGTTTCAGAAAAAACGTGGGAATTTGGAAGAAATCCAATCTGTCTCATCACCATCCCCCACCAACATCACAGGTTCAGCAGCTCTAGTATTCAAAATTATCCCCAATTCTGCTTGGTCTCTCCACCCCAAAACATTGACCCCTTTTTCAGCTACATACATTTTGATTTCAGCAATACGTTCTTTAAAACTCACAGTAGTTTTCATGTACCCCACAACATTGATCGCTGTACCATCAAATCCCTCTGCCATAATATCTGATGGAGCCAAATCTGATACACTCCAAATAAATTTACATTTCTCAACAAAATAATCACGTGTGATGATTGTTCAAGGGGAACCAGAATCAGCCATGAGTTCTAATTCCTGACCTTCAATAAGTACAGTACACTTGGGCTGTTTCAGCTCCCTCCCAGCTTTGTCAATAAAATCATTCTTGAGAGACAAGACAATCCCTTTTTTTCCCCTCTCTTCCTGCACACATGAGATTTTCTTTTTCACTCCACCCTCGCCCCTTTTGGTCTCCCTACATACTCTCGCAAAGTGCCCTAGCTTCCCACATTTGTTGCATTCTTTCCCAATAGCAAATTTCTCATGTTGTCCTTCTATGTGATTTAAACTTCCACATCTGTAACAAGACACTCAATCAATTTTATTATTCTTTTCATCTTTCTTAATTCCTGTAGTGCTCCGCGATGTGACTCTATATGAGACACTATTGTTCCCAACAGCTCCGACCACATCCCAGTCCGTTATTTTACTTTTTTCCGTGTCCTGTACCGTCTTCATCCACTTTTCTGATAGTTCCAATGCTTTTGCCGTATTGATTATGTCCTGTAATTTTGGATCACCCATAACTGCTCCTGAATTCTTCTGCTTCTCACATGCACGATCTGATCCCTGATCATCTCGTCAGTAATGGACCCAAAATTACAGTGCACAGATAGACTGCGCAGTCCTGTCAAAAATTCATCAAATGTTTCACCATCTTGTTGAGTTCTAGTATAAAATTTAAATCTATTCAACGCTATACTTGTGGTTGGTTTAAATCTATTCTCCAGCTTGCATAAGGCATCTTTGAAAACATCAATCTCTTCATCTTGAATGCTCATTGTGGTAATGTCCTGAAAATAAGTTGCCCTTCTGAGCCTAAACAATGTAACAAAATGTTCTTCTTTCTTTCGACATACCATCTTCGTCAATAGCTTTTAGATACGTTAAAAACTCCTCCTTCAACCTAGACCACGGTATAGGTGGGTCCCCTTTTAGTTGTAAAAATTTTGCAGGAGGATCGAATTGCATATTTATTTATGAAAGTGCAAAAAAAAAAATATATATAACTCAAAGTAGCAGGTTTACAAGATTCAAAACTTAGTCTTTGGAGCTTAACCAGAGTTCAAGGGTACATTGATGTGAACATACAGCAAATGGTAAGCGTTAATGTCGTATTTTACCATTCACTGAAGTAATTTTCAATACATCAAGCATTTCAAAATATTCCGGCAGTGAGCGTCCAACACAATGCGCTCACACCGAGAAATAAATTATTCCTTTGCTAAGCAACGCTCAAGAGGCCTCCAAACAGGAAGAAGACCGAACGAAGCGTGTGCGTCTTACGAAGCGAGCATGCGCTTCCTTGGGGCTGAGCGTTTACCAAAGAGCTCACGTTCTTTCGGGGTTGTTGTTGCTAAGCAACTGCAACCGCTCCTTGTAAAATACGCAGTGGTTGGAAAAAAAAAAAAAAAACAGGATTTAACTGGGCATACCCAATGTACTTGCCCAGTACACAGTCGGTTCTTTGCCGCGTCTACCAGCGTGTATCACCGACCGGCAGTCCAGCGTCCGGAAAGAGCGTCCTTCCGATAAATAGACAGGAAACCAGGAACACGAAAACAGCATCCAGCAAGAACACCGTACACAGAAAGGGCCTCTCCGTGCTCGTCGCCAAATGTTGTATTTCATAGAACTCGGGAACCAGGTACAACTTGAGAGTTTATTGGCAACAGGTAAACACGTCTACTTCTTCATAAGATCAACCATACACTGAGCCCCCGCGCTCCCACATTCCATAGATCTCCCCGGGCTTCCACATTCCACCGCATACTACATTCCTTAAAGCAATCGCCCCCCCCACCCCCAAAAATAACCTTAACAGAATATAACATGAGCTACTTACTTTGGGAAAGAAACAGTTGAAACATATATTGCGTAGGAATTTAAACCCTACTGGCAAAGCCAATTATTGAGTGCCTTTAAAGGATTATCCTAGACAGATCAAGCTACCTGTCAAACTTTCTATGCCAGGATAATTGAGATGGGCCAGAATTTTCGCAAACTTTCTCCCAATTGTAAAGTCATTATCATCTCTAGAGCGCATTGCACGCACCACCCCCTTGTCTGAGGAACAATGCAATGATATTGCTCAGTTTTGTTTTTCTTCCAGGGTAGCCTGCATCTATCCCTCCTTTCCAGAGAAAGTTAGAGTTGTCCCTTGCCTGCTGGTTTGAATCTTCTGCTGACAACTTGAGACTCTCCACTTTTTACCCTGTTACGATCAAGGAACTGCTTTCTGTAGTTCCAGCTAAATCAGGTGCCCTGGTCGACCCGGTTTCTCCTGCGGTTATGGATGTTGAAGATGCTTAGGGATGCTGTGTAACCAACAGTCGCCTTCCTGGCTCAAGCAATCCCATATAATCTATTCAGGATTAGCTCCTCAACCCAGACTGAACTACACGAGGGTGAGTGTGGATCACATTCTCAAAATAACCTGTATCCAATTCCTCATGGATGATCTGATGGGGTACCTTGTCCCACAAGAGGCCCCTTAAACTTGTGTTCCCCTACCTGTATTCTCTTTAATCCGGGGCTGGACACTCAATCCTGATTAAATAATACTTAAATGGGTAATATTGTCACCTGTGATTAGCGCCTGCCCTTGCACTTAAAGCTAGATGTTTTGTTCTTCTTTGGACCCGCCATCATACCATAGGTTTATGTCACCTGGTGAGGTGTTCTGGCAACAGGTGTCGACGTCCCTCGGGGACAGCAGAAGTTCAGTTGCCTGAAACAATTTCAGCAGTTTCCTTCTGGTGATAACTCTACTTTTGGGTGACCGAGCTGCTGCATGACGCCTCACATGAGTCCAGCAGACTTGGTTGCAACTTTTGAGCCTTGGGTCCTGGTCTTTTGGGTTGCACGGTGGCAGGGGATTTCAGTCTGTTGATGTTGGCTACCAACTCATTCCAGCTGGCTTCTCTAGCTTTTGAGGCCTTGTGCTATGGACAGGAAGCCAGCCAACTGACTCGTGGAGTCTCTGCTTTTGAATGGGCTCAGAAGACAACTTCTCCACAGGCAGGATACAGCATACAGAGTTCTTGCATTCAGTAGCTCAAGGAGGAGGAGGAGGAGGAGGTGCAGACCAACTTCTGTGCAGCATGTTTTCTTCCAATTCCGGGGTCAGCAGGGCAGTCCTCTTAACCCTCTTCTGGACGTTCTGCTAGTTGAGTCTAATTCTTTAGAAAAAAATGTCACTGGGTATATAAACATTGACAATAAATTCAAGGTTTCTTTTCATGACCTTAGAAATAACTCATCTACCATTCTGATTATGTATGATAACACAGTAAGACCAGATCTTTAAAATGAATAATAACACTATTTTGTTCAGTGCAGGAGAAATACCAGCATCCTCAATCCACAAATAATAAAATAAAGAATCATGTATAGTATTCAAGTGTGTTTCGCGTAATATAACGTCACATTTCAATTTATTACAATAATCCACAATCTTGGCAGTCTTAACAGAGTAGTTGAGACCTTTGGTATGCAGAGTATGATGACATTGCTTTAAACTCCTTCATAAGCCAATAATAATAAAAAATACTCTAAGCAGCAGCAAAACTAATAGAGGAACTATCCATAGAACAAGTAAAGCTCAAATCTCAGCTATTTTATGATAAACACAAGGATCAGGGCACTAGCTCAGAGCGGAAGGTGGAGACCAGAATAGTCTGTAGAGCAGCTGGTTCCGTAAACAAAAAAATATCCTCCCCTTTGACGGTGAATCGAAATCTGGTTGGGCCAACAAGACTAGAATGGAATGGTCTCTGTTTTTGACGCACTGCGAGAAATCCCTTGCTGATGGATACAATTTGTATAGAATAGCCTTGGGTTATACTGATCTTGGAGCCATTCCACTGAACACCTTGTATTTTCCTCATATTTGCTAGTATTATTTTGGTGTGTTTATATCGTAGCGGTCTAAAGAGCATAGTTTGTGGATTACAATTCACAGAAGCCGCTTGAAGTCCATCTACTAATGGGTACTCTGATTCCTTTCTATTTCAAAGTCTCAATCAAAATAAATGCCTATGGTGTGAGGTATCCAGGTTTCAAGAAACTCATTGCAAGAGTTCACCTCACTTTGCGTTTTCCGGTAGACCAAAGGTGTGCAAATTTCCTCTACTGTTGCGATCTTCATGTTCAGATAAATCTCTAGATAACGTTTTGACTCTACAGTTAGTAGCATCACTTCTTTTTCAAGAAAGAAGAGTCCTCTAGTAGGCCAATCCTAGATTCTACATCAGTAAGCCTACTTGCAAGGGTTCTAAAATCAGATTGGAATTTTTGTGTGTGCTGATGCATAGCATCAGTGTTTGTTTTTTTATTATTGAGCTACGTTGTGAAGGGCATCGAGGTGTTGTAGGATAATTTCAAGATCAGTGCTCTGATCTGTTGTTGGCTTAACTGGAGAATTGGGGCGAGGTGGTTCCGCTTCTGGGCGTTTAAGATTTTCTTTGGGGTCTTTGTCATTCATATCTTTTAGCTCTCTTTCATTTTGTAGTCTGCAATATCTATTAATCAATAGTACCAAAAGTGTAACTAAATCCTAGTTAAAACATCATATTACTCTTCACTAGTAAGAGGCAAATGGGTATGCAGTAGGTATGTAAAAATGTGAGACATCAGAAGATTAATCTACTGTAATACGATCAAACTCAAATTTTATGCACATAAAACTTCAGTTAGCCTGTATATTATTGTATAGATTCATATAGTTGGTGGGTTCATTTAGAGAAGAGTACTCTTATTCCACACAGCAGCAATAAGTGGAAGGGTATGGGAGATGTCCTAACATATGAATATATCTGCGTATCTTGCAAAAAGCAAAATAAAGTATAATGCAGCTGAAAGGGTGAAGGACCAGCACTTGTGATTGCCTCTAGGAGATAAAAGACCAAGGATAAAACAGTAACTCCACTTTGTTGTAGTGATGTGAGCACAAACATCTTATCGGTGTGTTTCAGAACATATGCATAAGCCCTAAAATTGCAGGGATCATCGTGAGAAGATCTCTGCCCGATTTAAATGGAGCGGAAGAGCTGCAAGTACTGTAAAGCAGAGGTTCACTTATCCGTATTTGCAGCGGTGCGTATCAAACGAGAAGATAGAGCTTGCAAATATCTCAATAAGTGGCAGAGAGCTGATAAAAATAATGCAGTTCTCTGATAGAACGCATAGGCAGAAAAACAATTGCCCTACTGTTGAGCCAAAGTTTCTCAGAGGTGCAGACTGGTGGAAATCTGCTCACCTCCATCGTACCACAACCCTCATTAATCCCCCTGAATGTTGTGTTCAGCTAAGACCATTGTCCCACAACTTGTGACTTTCAGTAGTGCAAACGGTGCCTGGTGAGTCCATCAAGCCAGGGTCGGTGAGAAGCTGCCATCTCAGGCAGCCATTCTGCTTAGGCTCAAGCAACGCCTTTGACTCCTGATTTTTATTTAGTCCCCGTTTACCATGCTTTCAGTTTGTTCTGATGCTCATGCATTTTGAGTCTGTTAAGAATTTTGATCCCACTATCTTCTTTGTATTTCAGACTCTGATTCCAGTTGGGGGAATTGTCATTAATTTTTCACCTTGAAAGGTGCTGATAATCTAGTTATATTTCTCTTTATTTCCCAAATGCTTTTAAATAAGTCTCTGATGGGTGCATTTTCTTCACCGTATGAATGTTGCTTTCAGGCTTAAAATGTATCCAAAAACGTTTCTGCAGCAATCTCCCTCCAGGGACCAATCTTTCCTCACCCAATGCCCCATCACTGAGAGTTTGGTTGTTTAAGTCTCTTCCTCCCTGTGCGTTTCCTACCCGGATATGGGAATCGAGTAGGCTGGATAGTATGGGAAAGATGTTTTCTTCCACCAGCCTTGCATTGCAGCTGGTGAACACAACATGCGTGTCGGGCTGCTAGCCACACACACTGTGGGGACACAGTTGCAGACTCGCCGGGCAAACGATTTGGTCAACGATGGCACTTCAACATCACACCTGGCTGAGAACATCTGTTTTCTGGGGATGGCAAGGCTAACTTCATGAAAATGTCCTTCGATGGCACCCATCTCTCTGGAGAGGAGGTAGCCTCGGTGCTTGAGAGCTTTAAAGAATTGTGGGTTACAGCTAAGCCCTTGAGCCTCTCAGTTGTCCCATATCCCGTCTTTTGCGGATACAGAAGGGATGTTCCACTATACCAGCCCTTTGCCAGCCACCATCGTGCTCAGACTCCCTGGTGCGTATCTGCCCTGTGGGTCTGGTAGCCGGGTGTCTGCTACAACCACCAGCCCCTGGCAGCTGCAGCCTTCAGGCCCTCCTAATCTTGCCCTACAAGATCATGGTAGTCCAGTTGGTGGCGGTATCGTCCATCATTTACACCTCAGGCAGTTCATAACATGAGACAGGTGGGTTTTACAGATCATTTGGAGGGGCTATTGCCTCCGCTTTGAATCCTCCCCTCCCCAATACCTCTAACACACAATCTGGTGATAGGAGAAGATCTCGCCTTGCTCCACGAGGTGGTCACAACTCTCTTGGCCAAGAGAGACATAGAAAGGGTTCTGGTATTAGAAGTAGACGTTGGTTGCTATTCCCGATACTTTCTGATACCCAAAAAGAAGAAATTGAAACCCTCAATTTCTTCCTCAAAGAGGAGAAAGGATGCTGACATTGGCTCAGGTCTTTTCTGCCCTAGACCCAGGAGACTAGATGGTAGCGTTGAACTTGCAGTACACGTATTTCTATATTCCCATCCTTCCTGCTCACAGACATTACCTGCGGTTTACACTAGGCCATGAGCACTTAGAGGTCAGTGTGCTCCCCTTTGGCCTTACCAGCATCCCTCGGGTATTCACCAAGGTGATGGTGGTCGCAGCGTATCTACGGAGATTAAGGATGTCAGTCTTCCCCTATCTCGACGACTGGCTGTTGAAGGCTGGCTCACCCAGGTTGTTGTCTTCCACCTCAAGACTATGGAAGACCTCCTGCATTTGTTGGGGTTCACCATAAACATGCTTAAGTTGCACCTGAATCACTCTTAGACGCTCCCTTTCATCGGAGTCGTTCTGGACACAGTGCAGTTTTGGGCTTATCCTTCTGAGCAGCCAGTACAGGATATTCAGGCTATGATACCAATGTTTCAGCCTCAATCCTAGGTTTCTGTGAGAATTACTCGCTGCTGGGCCTCATGGCCTTCTGCGTCCTGCTTGTGACATATGCCAGATGGCATATGCAGGCTGTGCAGTGGGACCTAAAGTTCCAGTGGGCGCAGCATCAAGGGAATCTCAGACGTGGTCCAGATCGCAGAGGGAACTACAAAGGATCTGCAGTGGTTGATAACAAACCACAAATGGGTTAGAGGCAGACTCCACTCCCTTTCTCCAACCAGATCTCACAGTGGTGACAGATGCATCACACCCCGGATGGGGGCGGCCATTTGGGAAGGGTGGAGATCAGAGGACTCTGCAAGCACCCCCCAACATCAGCGTAATATATTGAGGATGAGAATAGAAGTATAAATCGAATGATTGGACAAGCAGTATGTTTTTGAGTTTTCTTTTGAATGTTGTGTAAAGTACCCTCTTTTCGGCACGGTTACTCCCACGTTTTGCCTGCTGTCAGTGTTTTTTTTTTTACTGTGTTCACTGGGATCCTGCTCTCCCATAACTTTGGTTGCTCCTGACTTGGAACACCCCACAATTGGCATACTGGTGCCCCCATGTAAGTCCCCAGTATAAGGTATAAAGGTACCCAGGGCTTTGGGGGTTCACCATGGGCTGCAACATGTATTACGCCACCCATAGGAGCCCGCGTAAAATGTGTCTGCAGGCCTGCCATTGCAGCCTGTGTGAAAAGGTGCACGCACCCTTTCACTGTAAGTAACCCCTGTGGCAGTGCTTCCTACCCCAGAGAGCAGGGTGCCAAGTACCCATGTGTGAGGGCACCCCTACATGAGCAGATGTTCCCCTATGAACTCCAGCTCTATTTTTGTGGACTTTGTAAATGCAGGGAAGCCATTTTACCCATGTACTGGACATAGGTAGTGACCTATGTTCAGATACATAATGGTAACTCCGAACTGGGGCATGTTTGGTATCAAGCATGTCGGAATCATACCCCAATACTGTTGCCAGTATTGGTTGTATGATTCCATGGACTCTGGGGGCTCCTTAGAGGACCCCCAGCTTTTTTCCTACAAGTTTGCAGGGCTTTCCCAGGCAGCCCGTGCTGCTGCCATCCTACAGACAGGTTTCTGCTCTCTAGCTGCTTGACAGCTCAAGTACAGCAAGGCAGAGCAAAGGATTTCCTTTGGGAGAGGGAGGCAATACCCTCTCCTTTTGGAAATAGGTGTTAAACGGCTTAGGAAGGTTAGCTTTGAAGGGCACATTTGGTGCCCTCCTTGCATAAACTGGTTTGCACCAGAGCAGGGACCCGGTCCCTGCTCTGGTGCGAAACTGGACAATGGAAAGGGAAGTAACCCAAGGGGTGGTGCCCAGAGTTCCTCCGGGTAGCCACTTGAGTCTGCCATCCTGATTGTAAGATGGGCATAACCTCTGGGAGCATCTGAGTGGCCAGGAAAGGCAGTTGACATCACAGCCGCCTCCTGATAGGCAGTCAACCTGCTAGGTGACCAATCCCCCTTTCTGGGCTATTTAGGGTTTCCCTTTTGGGAGGATTTGACGTGCAAGATTCCAGCAGGATACCTATGCAACATTTACTTCACCTTTTGGCCACTGGAACTGCAACTGGGCACTCCAGGAACCAACAGTCTGCATCTACAATATTGTTTTTCGTCTCCTTCCAGCAACAGCAACATTTCCCCGGCTCTGCATCCTCTGAGGGCGACAAGTCTTCAGCCTGCACAAAAAGCAAGAAGGAATTTCCCTTGGAGTGAAGGAGTCACTCCCCTACATTTTCAAACACCTACTGCAAAGATAACCGGCTGCGTGGATCTCCTCTCATCCAGAGCTGCATGGATCCTGAATCACTGGTGGTGGTCTGGAGTAGTCCCCCCGCCACCCCCCCCCCACCGGTCCTCTCTACCAGCTATCCAACTTGGGAGTCGGTAAGCCCTCATCTCCCCACGCAGGACAGTAACCTCTTGCAGCTACCAAGGCTTAATGGCATCTCCTCCAAAGGATCTTCAGCCTCCGTGTAGCCCCAGCACCCTTCCCTGAGACGCACAGATCTTTGCGTGCTTCTCCAGTGACGTGGGGCTTCTTTCAAGGTGTGCTATGTGGGCCTCGCTGTGACTCCACTGCTTGCTGCTTATGGTGGCTGCCTCCTTTTCCTGCAACTTTCCTCACTGCTGAGTCTCCCGGGACTCCCCTCTGTGGATTGAGCCCTCCTGGACTTTGATGGTCACCAGCAGCTTTGCATTTCTTCTCCAACAACATTTGCCAACACTTGGTGGTTTTTCCATACCACTGGCCGAATGCATTCCTTCTTCAGGTGAGGGATATCGACCATCACTTCAGGAACTCTTCAGCTGCACTGCTGACTGTCTTCCATCACCTTCGACCTGGCCTTGCATCCACAGACTGGTGGATAGTGTCTCCTGCAACGACTGGACACTCCATCACAAACTGGACTTGGTCCCCGTCCTTTGCAGGTCCTCTTCTGCCAGAATCCTCCTTTGGGTTCTTCCATTCTGGTCTGGATTCTGCACAGTCACTTTTCCAAGTCCTCCTGTTGGGTTTGGGGAAACCCATGTACTTACCTCTGGTAACTGGGGTTCACTCTGGTATGCACTGCTTGGGTTTTCTAGGTTCTCCAGCTCCCTTCTAACAATTCCACATCCTTGGGTGGGGGGGCGGTAGTGCCCATTCCACTTATTTAGTGTACGGGTTGACCCTCCCCTAGATCCTTCACTATTTTCTATTACTTTTCTTTTTATGCTCTTTACTGATTGCTAAAGGGTATGTAAGATTGTTTTTACTTATCTCCAGTCGAGGGGACTGCCTGATGGTATTCTAATATTTATGATCCCCCAATAAATGACCTTTATTTTTGTAATACTGTGGTTCTTTCATGTGTGTAAGTGTTGTGTGACTACAGTGGTATTGCATAAGCTTTGCATTTCTCCTTGGCTGCTCCTCCACAGCTCTCTTCAGAGAACCCTGGCTTCCAAGACACTGTCTACACTTCACTAAAAGGGGGATACCTGGACCAGGTAAAAGGTGATAACACCATCGGTGCTCACCAGGCCAGCTTCCTCATTTGTGGTGCAGCAGTGGGATAAGACACTTGCAAATGCTTTACCACTTTGTCACAAGTCTCTTTCCATATGAAAGATCATTACTAGTTGTTAGGTACACACTGCATCTAGTGATTAGGATTCCTAGCTTCCTAATTTGGGTAAGTTAGGGGGTCTAGCAAAGCCCTTTCTCCACATGTTTCTAGGTAGCCTAGTTATTAGACAGGTGCACCCATATCATAGTAGCAAGATGTCTTCAGTGGATCACACAGGTCAGCTCTCAGACTCTCACAATGAAAGCTGTACTTTGCAAGAGTTGAGGGAGATATGTGCTTCAAGGAAGTTGAAGATAAGGAGAATCCCGACAAGTCTACTTCTGGGGTTACACTCCAGGCTGACCAAAAAAACTCAGGTAGCCAGGGGGAGGGGGCGGAGGAAGTAGAGACAGAATCTCCAGCCCTAGTTATTTTAGTAGGCCCACTTTTACTCCTAGAGGGGTCAGAACCCTTGTCTCCTCAGTATCTGAAGGGACCCACTGCTCCAACTCAGAGGAAGGGAAGATTCCTTAGAGAACCTAGGAAACTGAGATTGGAGGAGGCCAAGCTGAGGCTGCAACAGCAGCAGTTAGCCCTAGATAGGGAGGCTAGACGCCAGACTATGCGATCCACTGTGTTTATGGATTGCTTCTCTTTAGGAGACTGCTGCTTCTCACAGTTGCGTTTATTCTCGGCCACCAGTGCAGCTAATAATTCTCCAAGAATTACCAATTTCAAAGCATTCCCGAACTACGCCATAGAGGTCTCTCCTGTGTTGTTCATTTGGAGGTAAGACATGATTGTATTGCGGTTAGAGGTGACCATTTTAAGGTAACAGAGCAGGAACTCCTGCTACCGCTGTTGGAGCCAGTAGGCCAAGGTGAGGGTAGGTGCGGCGTAAGAACATGATCAGAGAGGGAGCGTAGGGCAATGGATGTGTTGAATATAAATGCTAGTATAGAACGTGGGGAAAAGAAATAGTCAATACCTGCATACGTTTTATAGGCAGCAGAGTAGTCCCTAAAAGTTGGTGGGGGAGGGAGGTGTCACCAAACATCTTGTAGGCCGCATTCTGTGAGCCATTATATGCCTTTGTCCGCGAAGGACCCCCATTTGGTCTTAGAGATGTCTAGATCGGTCTGAGTTCATAACCAGGTTCATGTCCCCCATGCGAACCACCCCAAAACCAGAATGGATGCATACGGAGTCTGAAGCAATGGCACCAGTGAGTTCAAGATAAAGGACTCCTTGTGTGTTTTGGCGGCCTAGTTGTTCAATAGTGCTAAGCGGAAGGAGCCCATCATAAATCTCAGCGACAAGGGACGCCCCTTTACGTCCGCTTCTGTGGGGAGGATATCCACTTTGACACCCTGGGGAAAAAAGAAAGGCACCTCCACCCTTTTTTGATAGAGCCAGAGGATCAGAACTGATGTGGGACCAGCAGGAGTGCATCCTATGGACATCTTTAGAGAGTAAAAGGGTCTTATGTAGGAGGCCGACATGACATCCTAATTGATCGAGGAGGTCCAGGACAGCCAGCCTCTTATTGGGGTTACTGAGGCCCCAAACATTAAGACTATGGATTTTGAGTTCTATAACAACTAATCGGTGTAAGCAATCGCCTAGGGAGAGCACCCCTACAAAACTGTCGGCAACCAATACCATGCATTCCAGTGTAAGGCAGGTGGGTTAAGAAAAGACGGTCAGCTTAAGGGACCAGAAGAAGTGGGAATTCGCCTTGGGACCTGTTGTTATCCACGAAACAAGGCATTCAGTATAGAAATACATGTTTTATTGTTTGGGGATGATAAAATAATAAATTTCAATACTTTGTTGCTAAATGTTTTCTTTCCACTTTTGTTCTTTTCTGTTGTTTCTCTTAAGATCATGGACTGTTTTCACCCTTTATTCCTTCTTTTTTTTCTCATTCTCCTCTCCTTCATTCGTAGACTGCAGTTTTCTTTTTCATTTCCCTCCTTTCTTTTAATGTTTTAATTCTTCTGTCCTTCACCTCACATTTTCATGTTTCTATATACTTTATCTCTTTTCTTCCTCTCACCTCGTTGTCAGTTATTCCTTATGTGCATTCTTACTTTTTAGTGTTTTTTTGTTTACTTATTTCCTTCTTCACATTCTTTCATTGTCTTTCTCCTTCAACCCGTTCTTCTTTTCATCAAGCTTTACAATCTTTTTATATATATTCACTATTATTGCCCTATTTTTCCTCTTCCTTTGCTTATTTACTTTCTTCTAATCATTACTTTATCGCTTCCTATTCCCCATTTATTTTACTTTCCTTTCCTTCAACATTTGTTCATCCCTTTTGGTTCTCTTACTTTTTATATATATATATATATATATATATATATATATATATATATATATATATATATATATAGCAGAAACAAAGTTGTCCTCATGTGAAAGCGCACTCCCAACAGGTTATATAAACGGGAAGAAAAAGCAAAGCCAGCAACTCACAGTGAATTCTTTAAGCAGTTTCATTATTCCAGGCCTTAAGTTATAAAATCATCTCTGGACACGTGTTTCAAGGTCAATCCTTTCTTCAGCAGAGAAAAATATAAAAGTGTTTCACCCTTGTAGGTGCAGCCAGTGCTGGAGGTGTTCCAGGCATCTCTTTCTTAATGCAAAGACCGGCATGGCTTCAGCTTGTCTAATTACAGGCCTCTCAAGTGAGCAGTGCATGCTGGTTGTGGTGGTCCTGCAATTTTTTCATTTAGCCCCAAGTGGGTTGCTGGAGCCAAACGAAATAATGAACCAAAGTGCAAAACCTTTGTAGGCGAATCCAAAGTAAAATTGTCAGATTTGCTGTGAATAACCCAACCTGATTGCTCTTATGTGACAATCCATTTTTAGTCACACAGACCTGCTACGATGTGCAGTGGTGCTGCTTTCCCGACTGGACAGGCCGGTTAAAGAATTCACTGTGAGTTGCTGGCTTTGCTTTTTCTTCCCGTTTATATTAACCTGTTGGGAGTGCGCTGTCACATGAGGACAACTTCGTTTTTGATATATATATATATATATTTAATTTAATCTTATTTTTCTTTTCCTCCTCCATTTATATTTATATATTTTCGCGTCTGACATTCAAACCTCGATCATTGTCTTATCGCTCCTGTTACTCACTTGAAAATTTTCATGGCTGGCCTCATTTGCTTTTCACTATTTCTACTGTTTAGTTTTCTTGATGATTGCTTCATTTCTGTTTTGTTTTCTTCCTACACTCCCTCCCTCATTTTTTGGATTGGAGCTTTTTCTCCAATCTCTTTTCCAGTACTTGTCTCTGCTTTACTCTTCACTCTTTTCTAGTAATTTCTTTCTGTATTCTTTCCCACAGTTTCTTCTTTTCACTAGTTGCCCACTCAAATGGGGAAAAAAACACTGGCAAGAAAAGAAAGACCTACAAAATAAAACCACACCTTCAGTTCTTGAAGACATTAGCTTGTAGAAAGTGTCATTTTGTTTCTTAGTTCCCAGTGACACACACACGTTTCCGTAACAAAAATGTTCTCAGATTTTTGTTGTCAGGTTTTTTCCTGTTTTGCTGTCAAAGGAGGTGGCATGCAGGGAGAACGAGAGGGAGGCAGAAGGGGGAGGAGAGCGCAGTAGACAAAGCAGCTACAAGTCTTTTTTTTTTTTTTTTTTTTAAGCAGACTGGTGGATGGTTAAAGTAGAAGCAGGGCTGGAGGAAAAATAATCAGAAAAAGATGAGGCACTCCCCCACCGCCCTTGTTGGGGCATCATCGAACTTTAAGTCTTTACAGTGGCTGAAGACAGGCCGATGTGCGGTGCAGGGGTAGTTCAGGGTGTAAGGGCATGACAGCTCCTTGATCACTCGCTTAACCTTATGGTAAACTTCTTCAAAGCGGTCTCCTTCAACGACCGCTGTAAAAGTAAGAGAAGTTAAAACAAGAGACTGATAGATGATCAAACTTCCTGAATTTGAATAAACAACTTCCCAAAGTTGCTAATCTTTCACTCTAACAAGTTTGATGTAATGAACTGTTCAGATCAGAAATTTAATATTTTGTTCGGCAAAACATTTGTTCTGCAACTAACATTTTCACAATGCAAGGGATCTAAATTCATTTTGTAGATGTTACGCAATTGCAGAAAAGTGTAAGTGGTATTATTAAGATATACCCTAGTCCTGCATTGTAAAAATAAACTATTTCTTATACTGCGACACCATATGTATCTACTTGTTTTGTTACGTTGTAGTTTAATTTAGTGGTGTAGTATGCAAGAGTAGTGGATTCTTTTTAGCCTTGCACAAGTGAGTCTAGGGTAGGCCTGCTGCCCACTAAGATTTTGCTAGTATCCCGCCAGTCTAGAGAATGCTGGGCGTTTGTTGTTAGGATCCTCCCAAAGTCATCCTGTAAAGGGTGCACATATAGTCTGGTGTACAGTACAATTATTGCTGTGCAGGAAGCAGTCGTGGCCATCAGTTACATTACAGTTCTTACAGTCATAGGACGTGGTGTCTTAAAAAGAGGCAGCAGTTGCTGGAACGTCATCACCTCTATGGATTTGGGTGTGCCATCCCTGTAGTGCATTTAGTATGGACCCCAAAAAGGGTTGAATGAGTTGGAGATGTGCTAAACACCCTTTGGGGGGGGGGGGGGGGGGGGTGGAATTGGAATTGGTCATGTTTTTCTGCTTACCATAAAACAAAAGGTAACAGTGGACTTCCGGACGCACTGTTGTGTTGAAATAAGTGTCCTTTCGGTCTAATGGCGCCGTGAAAATGTCCTTGTGTAGTAATGGGATATCGTCTTCTACGGTACCCATACGAAAATGTGATGATTGAATGGACTTCACAAAGACTGCGGAGCGATGATGGTCTTTAAGGTGCCGTCCTTCTAGGGAATGAGGAATTAGAGGGAGGCCACCCCTTGCTGGTGCGGTGGCACTGGTTTTAGAGCACCCTTTGACTGAAGCACTTTTACCTCTTTTTCTAGGAGTCGTAGGTGATCTGAACTCGGTATGTAATGATGAGGTCTGATTTTGGGAGGGCATTTGTGGAATTTGAGGCAGTGTCCTTCCAAACAACATATAGGACCTTCTGGTGTAATATAGAATGGTACCATTGTGACAGGAAGCTGGCAATTCCTCCCCCTACAGACGTAGGGTGAGCCAGAGGAAGAGAAATTGAGTCACTTTTTTTCACGGCACCCAGCTTCTGTTGTGTAATGAAACTGATGCCAGTGCACTGGTGTGTCGCTTATGTACGACGACATATCTGGCGACCACGACGGACGTGGAGTTGACTGAAGCCATCCATCAGCGTGCAGGGGCACAATTACATGAAAAATGTCTCGATCCAGACTGATGCCTGGGCAAATTCAAAGGTAAGGAATTTGAAACTAGAATGTCTGTACCAGAGAGAACGTTACTATGACGTTGCTGGGGATTCCCTCCCCTCCCCTCCCCAACATGACCTTCCACTGTGCTCCTCTGGGAGATCCCTGAGAAGCTTCTCTATAACCTCCCAGTGACATCTTATATCTTGATAGGCCACCAGATTTGACCTTGTGCCAATAAGTAGCAGTTCAGAAAGCCACCCCTTTCCCAGCTGTGTCTAGTTTTTCACATTCTTTACCTAAAGGAGGTGCATCGCCTGTAGTTAGAGGTGAAGGGCTCTTACATGGTGCATGTACTACAAGTGAGCAAGGTACGAGGCTTCTTTGATGTAGGGTGGATCAGGAGTGGCTGGTTTATACATCTTTTCTATGCAGGTTGTGACAACGTGTTCCTACTATAGTTTTTAATCATACACTTGAGCATAGGGAGATGAGTGAAGGACCTATCTGTATTTGAGATGGTTTCTAGACATGAATCTTTGTCATCCTCAACAGTTTGCATCTTTATTTGATGATGTGAGGCTACATGACAGCATGCATTTTATCATCTGACTGGAATGCTTTCCCAAGTTATGGCACAGTGCTCTGTCAACACTATACATTTGACCCACAGGATGACCAAAGATCTTCCACCAACCCACACTGCACAGAGTAAATGGATCTTCCCCTGGTTCCTCCAGATAAAGAGTGATTCCCTTGGTTTGAGTCACTGTAATGAGTATCTGACAGGGGCGGAGGAGTGCTCGGAAATGGTGGAAAACAAGACAGACTTGTGGTATGTGTGTACCCTCTTGGGAAAGGGTGATGGTAGGTGCAAAGGTGAATAGGGCTATTCTTCAGTTGCCGGAGGCCTGGAGCTGGAAACCTGGAAACAACCCTTCCAGTGCACAGATGAATAAGAAAACCTCCTTTGCCTTTCATTGAGTACATCTACAGCTGTTTTGTGCATTGACCGCTGGGTTTTATGGTGAGGCAGGAGCCATGAAGAAGGATGGTGCCCTTCACTGTTTTCAATGCTGAACCTGGAGGAGCATGCCTCAACGATGTTCGCTTTTTGCTCTGAGCTTTGTGGCAGACTACAATGATCTGCCTCAATTTTGGGGGGTGGATGAGACAGACATGGGTGCCACCGAGGTGCAGCTCTGGTCTTCATGTTTAGTCCTTAACTTCGTGGATTGCCACAACAATATGTCTATAATGTCATTTCTTCTTTTGTCTCTCTTCATCTTATGGAAAATATTCTGTACTTGGTGGGTTATGCTGTTTTGTACTGTAGATACGGCCTGGTCTTTTTCTGCACTTGTCATAATTATAGCTTGTATTTTTAGAATGTTTTACACTGATACTATGTATTTTGAGTTTATTCATTGCCATGGACATAGAAATGTTACAAAAGATTATAATGTATGTTTACAGCTGCCAAAGGTTTTTGGAATTCCTGTACCACACTAGGGCTACGTCAAGTTGCAGTCCAGTATGTATAGAGACGGTAAATGGTATTTGGTCTTGACTGTTAATAAAGGCGTGGATCTCTATTGTGACACGATGAATGTAATGCATGTTCCTTCTCTTTTTTTGGGTGGTGTGTCTCATAAACCAAGGCAGTTGTCGAGGTTATTTGCCATTTGCTCATTATTTTGTCTTTTAAAGGGCATGAGAGAACTCTTTTTGGGTGTGGTATCTTTTGTATTGTGATTGATGAAATATGTGGATGGAAGGTTCTTAGCCATATAAATGTGGGTGCTCAGACTTTCTACAAGGCTTTATATAGTTAACTGATGAAGGCGGAGTATGTGGATCCCGTTTGTACAATGGTAAAGTACACAGTGAAAATCATAGGTGTGCTACTGCTGTCTGGTGTAAGTTCATAGATGCACTTATGGTACTTCCTATCTTTTAATCTTTATTGCTGTAGACACGAGATGCATCATGAAGATGCAAAAAAAAAAAAAAGAAATGGTGCTCGGTCAGGGTATCTTAACGTATAAATGTATGGCTGTCCACTAAATGGAGCCTGTTCTTCTTTCATTATCTAAAACATTGGCACTTTTAGGCTCTGGTTCATACCTAATGTTTTACTTGAGAACATGAGCTGTCGACGCTGAGATTTTGCCAAGCGAATACTGTTGTCTACTATCAGGTACGAATGAGCAGTCCTGGTTTGGGTATTGAAACACGTTTGAGCTTAGTCAGTCTTTTGATGTTTGAACTGGGAGTTTATGTGGGAATGTGTTGTAATTACTGAGTTTACATAGTGATAGACTTTGGATTTTGTCTGTTCATATTTATGACGGCAGACTTGGCTGAGGTTTACTCATTTGGGTGGTTTGCTCTTTTGATTTTGCTCACTTTGCAGCTGTTTCATTAGACATATGGTGATACCTTAAATAGCTGAGTAGAGAATATTATGGGGTTGGCTTGTGACATAATGCTGTAATAGCTTTGACTGCACAAATCTAATTGTGTGACTTTCTCACATTTGTAGAGTCCTATGTGTGGTTTGGCATGTTTAGAAGATTATGATTGCCAGATTTCTGGATACCATAGGGGTGTGGAGATTCCCTGGGCGATTAGTGTATGAAGGCTTGATCTGTGGAAGTTGTCATACAAGTTGTGGTTGTAGGAAGTTATGGCTGTATTATGCTTCTTTTCTAATGTTCCATATTGACAAATGTAGCTCATTAGTGCCCCTGGTATGTTACTATTTGGGTGTAATCAGGAGAGGGTGACATTTCTTATGTTGTGAAGAGCTCTAATTGTGTTCAAATGTAAAGGTTTCATTTTTGTTCAGTGCAAGTCTCTATACATTTTCATAAGTAACTGGTACTGTATTCTGTTATCCATGTTTCTGGTATAGATGTGTGTGTTATCTTACTTGGCACACTCTGTTTTCAGTTATTTCATGGATGTTTATTGCACTTGTCAAATGGTCCTTTTTTTGGCTATACTTATGCCTTTGTCCTTCATTTTACATGTCTCTTATTGTTTGTTTTGTCACAATTTAGGTTTCTTATTGCAATGTGTATTTTATTCAAAATATGTACAATTGTGTTAATTAGAATTCTGATTGTCAATTCTTTCACCATCTTTTAGCCATGAAGAAGCAGCAATTTCCCAAAACTCATGTTAGCGACTTCCTTGATAGGATTGCAACGCAATATCATGTTATTGGAACTTTCTTTACAGAGCATTCTACTTAACAATTTTTTTTTTGAGAATCGAAAAAATACACAACAGAAACATTTTATGCAGATACTTCACTTTTATTTATTTTTTTTAAAAAGATGTGGCAATAATGGGAATTTCTTTTGAATTCTTTCTTTATAAAGAATTTTACTTAACAAAATTTTTTCTTTTTTAGAAGGAAAAATATTCAAATAATATTTTATTCCATTAAAGAAACTTATTTGAACTTTCTTTAAAAAAGCAATCCACTTAACTTTTTTTTTTTTTTTGCAGAAAATCAGTTTCCAAAAAATGTAATTTATATTTCTTTAGATACGCAGATCATTTACGAAAACTTCCTTTACAAAGATTTCTACTTAACAATTTTTTTTTTTTTTCCTCCCAAAAAAAATGCCTTCAATAATCTTTTGGAAAACTTTGTCTGTAACTTACAGCTCGATCACTTCTGCTGTTAATTATATGGGGAGAAATAGAAAGGAGGGTCGTGAAGAGATAGAAGGAAGGCGGGGAGAGGGGGGAGAAGAGAGATTAGGAAGGAGGGGAAAGGGTGAGGAAAGGAGAGGGGGAGAAGAGAGAAGGAAGGAGGGAAAAGGGGTGACAAATAGAAAGGAGAGGGGGAGAAGAGAGATAAGGAGGGTAGGAATAAGGGGAGGGGAAAAAGGTGCGAAATAGAAAGAAGGGTCGTGAAGAGATGAGAGGGGGAGAAGAGAGATAAGGAAGGAGGGAAAAGGGGTGAGAAATAGAAAGGAGAGGGAGAAGAGAGAGAAGGAAGGAGGGGAGAAGAGAGAGAAGGAAGGAGGGAAAAGGGGTGAGAAATAGAAAGGAGAAGAGAGAGAGGGAGGGAAAAGGGTGAGGAAAGGAGAGGAGGAGAAGAGAGAAGGAAGGAGGGAAAGGGGTGAGAAAGAAGGAAGGAGGGGAAAGGGGGTGAGAAATAGAAAGGAGAAGAGAGAGAAGGAAGGAAGATAAAGGGGTGAGAAATAGAAAGGAGAAAGGAGGGAAAGGGGTGAGGAAAGGAGAGGGGGAGAAGAGAGAAGGAAGAAGGGAAAAGGGGTGAGAAATAGAAAGGAGAGGTGGAGAAGAGAAAGAGAAGGATGGGGAAAGGGGTGAGAAATAGAAAGGAGAAGAAGAGAAGAGAGATAAGGAGGCGAAAAGGGGTGAGAAATAGAAAGGAGAAGAGAGAGAAGGAAGGAGGGGAAAGGGGTGAGAAATAGAAAGGAGAGGGGAAGAAGAGAGAGAAGGATGGGAAAAGGGGTGAGAAATAGAAAGGAGAGGGGGAGAAGAGAGAGAAGGGAAAAGGGGTGAGAAATGAGAAGGAAGGAGGGGAAAAGGGGTGAGAAATAGAAAGGAGAGGGGAAGAAGAGAGAGAAGGAAGGATGGGAAAAGGGGTGAGAAATAGAAAGGAGAGGGGAAGAAGAGAGAGAAGGAAGGAGAGGAAAGGGGTGAGAAATAGAAAGTAGAGGGGAAGGAGAGGAAAGGGGTGAGAAATAGAAAGGAGAGGGGGAGAAGAGAGAGAAGGAAATATGGGAAAAGGGGTGAGAAATAGGAGGGAAGAGGGGGAGAAAGATAAGGAGGGAAAAGGGGTGAGAAATAGAAAGGAGAGGGGAAGAAGAGAGAGAAGGAAGGAGGGAAAAGGGGTGAGAAATAGAAAGGAGAGGGGAAGAAGAGAGAGAAGGAAGGAGGGGAGAGGGGGAGAAAGATAAGGAGGGAAAAGGGGTGAGAAATAGAAAGGAGAGGGGAAGAAGAGAGAGAAGGAAGGAGGGGAGAGGGGAAGAAGAGAGAGAAGGATGGGAAAAGGGGTGAGAAATAGAAAGGAGAGGGGAAGAAGAGAGAGAAGGAAAGATGGGAAAAGGGGTGAGAAATAGGAGGGAAGAGGGGGAGAAAGATAAGGAGGGAAAAGGGGTGAGAAATAGAAAGGAGAGGGGAAGAAGAGAGAGAAGGAAGGAGGGAAGAGGGGGAGAAAGATAAGGAGGGAAAAGGGGTGAGAAATAGGAAGGAGGGGAGAGGGGGAGAAATAGAAAGGAGAGGGGAAGAAGAGAGAGAAGGAAGGAGGGGAGAGGGGAAGAAGAGAGAGAAGGATGGGAAAAGGGGTGAGAAATAGAAAGGAGAGGGGGAGAAGAGAGAGAAGGAAGGAGGGGAAAAGGGGTGAGAAATGGAGAAGAGAGAGAAGGGAAAAGGGGTGAGAAATAGAAAGGAGAGGGGAAGAAGAGAGAGAAGGAAGGAGGGGAAAAGGGGTGAGAAATGGAGAGGGGAAGAAGAGAGAAGGAAGGAGGGGAAAAGGGGTGAGAAATAGAAAGGAGAGGGGAAGAAGAGAGAAGGAAGGAGGGGGAAAGGGGTGAGAAATAGAAAGGAGAGGGGAAGAAGAGAGAGAAGGAAGGATGGGAAAAGGGGTGAGAAATAGAAAGGAGAGGGGAAGAAGAGAGAGAAGGAAGGAGAGGAAAGGGGTGAGAAATAGAAAGGAGAGGGGGAGAAGAGAGAGAAGGAAGGAGGGGAAAGGGGTGAGAAATAGAAAGGAGAGGGGAAGAAGAGAGAGAAGGAAGGAGAGGAAAGGGGTGAGAAATAGAAAGGAGAGGGGAAGAAGAGAGAGAAGGAAGGAGGGGAGAGGGGGAGAAAGATAAGGAGGGAAAAGGGGTGAGAAATAGAAAGGAGAGGGGAAGAAGAGAGAGAAGGAAGGAGGGGAGAGGGGAAGAAGAGAGAGAAGGATGGGAAAAGGGGTGAGAAATAGAAAGGAGAGGGGGAGAAGAGAGAGAAGGAAGGAGGGGAAAAGGGGTGAGAAATGGAGAAGAGAGAGAAGGGAAAAGGGGTGAGAAATAGAAAGGAGAGGGGAAGAAGAGAGAAGGAAGGAGGGGAAAAGGGGTGAGAAATAGAGAAGAGAGAGAAGGGAAAAGGGGTGAGAAATAGAAAGGAGAGGGGAAGAAGAGAGAGAAGGAAGTAGGGGAAAAGGGGTGAGAAATAGAAAGGAGAGGGGGAGAAGAGAGAGAAGGAAGGAGGGGAAAAGGGGTGAGAAATAGAAAGGAGAGGGGAAGAAGAGAGAAGGAAGGAGGGGAAAAGGGGTGAGAAATAGAAAGGAGAGGGGAAGAAGAGAGAAGGAAGGAGGGGGAAAGGGGTGAGAAATAGAAAGGAGAGGGGAAGAAGAGAGAGAAGGAAGGATGGGAAAAGGGGTGAGAAATAGAAAGGAGAGGGGAAGAAGAGAGAGAAGGAAGGAGAGGAAAGGGGTGAGAAATAGAAAGGAGAGGGGGAGAAGAGAGAGAAGGAAGGAGGGGAAAGGGGTGAGAAATAGAAAGGAGAGGGGAAGAAGAGAGAGAAGGAAGGAGGGGAGAGGGGGAGAAAGATAAGGAGGGAAAAGGGGTGAGAAATAGAAAGGAGAGGGGAAGAAGAGAGAGAAGGAAGGAGGGGAAATGGGGTGAGAAATAGAAAGAAGGGGAGAAGAGAGAAGGAAGGAGGGGAAAAGGGGTGAGAAATAGAAAGGAGAAGAGAGAGAAGGGAAAAGGGGTGAGAAATAGAAAGGAGAAGAGAGAGAAGGAAGGAGGGGAAAAGGGGTGAGAAATAGAAAGGAGAGGGGGAGAAGAGAGATAAGGAAGGAGGGAAAAGGGGTGAGAAATAGAAAGGAGGGGAAGAAGAGAGAGAAGGAAGGAGGGGAAAAGGGGTGAGAAATAGAAAGGAGAGAGAGAAGGAAGGGGGAGAAGAGAGAGAGAAGGAAGGAGGGAAAAGGGGTGAGAAATAGAAAGGAGAGGGGGAGAAGAGAGAGAAGGAAGGAGGGGAAAAGGTGTGAGAAATAGAAAGGAGAGGGGGAGAAGAGAGAGAAGGAAGGAGGGGAAAAGGGGTGAGAAATAGAAAGGAGAGGGGGAGAAGAGAGAAGGCAGGAGGGAAAAGGGGTGAGAAATAGAAAGGAGAGGGGAAGAAGAGAGAGAAGGAAGGAGGGGAAAATGGGTGAGAAATAGAAAGGAGAGAGAGAAGGAAGGGGGAGAAGAGAGAGAGAAGGAAGGAGGGAAAAGGGGTGAGAAATAGAAAGGAGAGGGGGAGAAGAGAGAGAAGGAAGGAGGGGAAAAGGGGTGAGAAATAGAAAGGAGAGGGGGAGAAGAGAGAAGGAAGGAGGGGAAAAGGGGTGAGAAATAGAAAGGAGAGGGGGAGAAGAGAGATAAGGAAGGAGGGAAAAGGGGTGAGAAATAGAAAGGAGAGGGGAAGAAGAGAGAGAAGGAAGGAGGGGAAAAGGGGTGAGAAATAGAAAGGAGAGAGAGAAGGAAGGAGAGAAAAGGGGTGAGAAATAGAAAGGAGAGGGGGAAAAGAGAGAGAAGGAAGGAGGGAAAAGGGGTGAGAAATAGAAAGAGGGAAGGAGGGAAAAGGGGTGAGAAATGGAGAGGGGGAGAAGAGAAGGAAGGAGGGGAAAAGGGGTGAGAAATAGAAAGGAGAGGGGGAGGAGAGAGATAAGGAAGGAGGGGAAAATGGGTGAGAAATAGAAAGGAGAAGAGAGATAAGGAAGGAGGGAAAAGGGGTGAGAAATAGAAAGGAGAGGGGGAGAAGAGAAAGAGAAGGATGGGGAAAGGGGTGAGAAATAGAAAGGAGAAGAAGAGAAGAGAGATAAGGAGGCGAAAAGGGGTGAGAAATAGAAAGGAGAAGAGAGAGAAGGAAGGAGGGGAAAGGGGTGAGAAATAGAAAGGAGAGGGGAAGAAGAGAGAGAAGGAAGGAGGGGAAAAGGGGTGAGAAATAGAAAGGAGAGAGAGAAGGAAGGAAGGAGGGTAAAGGGGTGAGAAAAGGAAAGTAGACGGGGAGAAGAGATATAAGGAAGGAGGGAAAGTGGTGAGAAATGGAAAGGAGAGGGGGAGAAGAGAGAAGAAAGGAGGGGAAAAGGGGTGAGAAATGGAAAGGAAGAGCGAAGGAAGGAGGGAAAAGGGGTGAGAAATAGAAAGGAGAGGGGGAGAAGAGGGATAAGGAAGGAGGGCAAGGGGTGAGAAATAGAAAGGAGAGGGGGAGAAGAAAGATAAGGAGGGAGGGAGGAAAAGGGGTGAGAAATAGGGAGGGGAGGAATAAGGGGAGGGGGAGAAGAAATAGGAGGGAGGAAAAGGGGTGCGAAATAGGGAGGGGAGAAATAAGGAACGTAAGGGGGAGGGGAGGAATAAGGAGAGGGGGAGGGGGAGAGGGAGGGAGGAAAAGGGGGGAGAAGAGAGATAAGGAGGGGAGGAATAAGGAGAGGGGGAGAAGAGATAGAAGGAGGGAGGGAGGAAAAGGGGTGAGAAATAGGTAGGGGAGGAATAAGGAGAGGGGGAGAAGAGATAGGAGGGAGCGAGGAAAAGGGGTGAGAAATAGGGAGGGGAGGAATAAGGAGAGGGGGAGAAGAGATAGAAGGAGGGAAGAAAAGGGGTGAGAAATAGGGAGGGGAGGAATAAGGAACGGAAGGGGGGAGGGGAGGAATGAGGGAGGGAGGAAAAGGGGTGAGAGATAAGGGGAGGAATAAGTAGAGGGGGGAGAAGAGATAGAAGGAGGGAGTAAAAGGGGTGAGAAATAGGGAAGGGAGGAATAAGGAACAGAACAGAAGGGGAGGGGAGGAATAAGGTGAGGGGGAGAAGAGATAGAAGGAGGGAGGAAAAGGGGTGAGAAATAGGAGGGGGGGAGAGAGAAGGAGGGAGGGAAAAGGGGTGGGAAGTGATAAGGGGAAGAGGGGAGCAATAAGGAAGGGCAAGAGATGAGATAAGGAAGGGGGGAAGAAAAGGGGAGAGAAATAGGGAGGGGAGCAATGAGGAGAAATAAGGAAGAGAAGGAGAGGACAGATAAGGGGTGGGGAGGGATAAGTGGAAGGAGGGAGGAAAAGGTGAGAGAAATAATGAGGGAGGGAAGGGGGAGATGGGGAAGATAAGGAGGGAGGAAAAAGGGGGGAGCAATGGGGAAGAGATGAGGAGTAAGGGGGGGAGACATAAGGAAGGGGAAGAGGGGAGGAGAGGTAAGAAGGGAGAGGGATATGGGGTGAAGAGAGAAGGGGGAGGGGAGCAATAATGATGGGGGAGAGATAAGTAGATGAGGGGAAGGGAGGTAAGGAGTGAAACATAAGGGGAGGGAGGGAGGGGAAGAGATGAGGGGGAGAGATAAGTGGGTGAAATGGGGGAAGAGATATAAGGAGCATGGGAAAGGGGAGAGAAGAGATCAGGGGAGAGAGATGATAAGGGGGGATGAGGGAGTGGAGTGATAATGGAAAGAGGGGGGAGGATTGAGAGAGTTGATAAGGGGAGAAAAGAGAAATGGCAAGAGAGATGAGGGATAGAGAGGTAAGCAGGGGAAGGGGAGAGATGGGGGGGAGATGAGGGTAGAAAGATGATAAAGGAGAGGGGAGCAATAATGGGGGAGAAAAGAGAAAGGGGAAGGGAGGTAAGGGAGAACGGGGGAGAAAGATAGTGGGGGAGGAGAGAGATAAGGGGAGCTATGGGGAGAGAGGAGGGGGGGAATGGGATATGGGGGGGATGATGGAAGTATGATGAGGGTGTGGGGATATGGGGGGGGGGGTCTACTCATCCTGGAAACCCTAACCACACTGAGTTCATCTTACACTCTCTAATACACGTACGCTGATGACATCCGATAAGACCTGGAAATATTAGATCTCACTATACAACCTTACATAAAACAAATTAAGTTATAACCACCTCAAACACAATTCCTCTTACCCGCCCCACCCAGTCACTCCCTGGACATCGCAGAACAGATGAAACAACCAAAAGCTCCTAACTACATACCTCACATTATCAATTCAACAAGATCTTTAGGGGTAACACTTGACAAGAACTTTAATATGCAGGAACACACTTTCACATGAATATCTTACAGAAAAATAGAACACTTCCTAACACCTGAGGACCTCCAATCCGCTGCCCATGCCATAGTGATCACTATGCTGGAGTATGGATGTCCTGCTAGTAGAAGAAAGTGTCTCTAAGAAAGAGTCTTCCTCTATAGCGTCTTCATGCTAGGGGACCGGATGATATGCCACTGCCCCAGCTGTAATTTCCTGGAATCATGTTGCATCCTCCAGTGCAAGATTATGGAGAGCCCTGTAGAATAAGAATCACCCGAATCATTAAGTGAGTGATGTGGTGAGGCAGACAAAGGTGGCTGTAGAGGACTGCAGGTAGATCAGTGGCCTTCCCGAGAGGAAGCTAGCACTTCAATGGAGTAGGCGTGGCCTCAATGTGCAATCGCTTTTACTTTGGATCAAGGCTCTCCATCATCTGAATGTCTCAGTGGACTGTACGCAGGCATGGGTACTCACTGTCCTGAAGGAAGATCTTGCATCTGCATACCAAGCTCTATTTCAAAGTCAGATTGGGAGTCCAGTATGAAAAAAAAACCTTCCTCTGCTGCAGAGGCACTGTGTGATTCTTCCTCTTGTTCAGCAGAGTGGTGACTGAAGATGTCTGTTTTCTCTCCCAGGTCCTGGCACTGCATTTCTTTCTGTCGCCCCCGCCCCACAATCCAGGTACATTTTTTTTGACAAACAAAATCGACAAGCCTCCATTTTCCTCATTGGATTCAGAAGTCGTGTGCAGGGATTTCGTGTGGCAGCTGCGACAGAATCGAAATGGAGTCCATTCACATCATTGGTCAAACCCAATGAGATAATAAAGGCCTCAAGTGGAGCACATCATGGGTGACGATTTCTTCTGTTTTCAAAGGACAAGAGTGCACTGCAAAAAAAAAAAACAACAACAGGTATAGGGGTTAACAGCGGACCAAAGGGAGCTCAGAAATTGTTCTCAAACTGCAGCACCGGAGAACACATCCACACCTGATCAAACAATGGAGTCGATGCCTATGCCCATTATAACCAAGAGAAGTGATTTTACCCCTTGACTTAAGAAAATTGTTCTAAGAAAAACAACTTGCACACATCTAGACCCAACACTTGATGGCAGGAGTATGCAGAGCATGTGTATCTACAACCACAAATGCCATCAAACTTTATTTTAATGACAATTATTGGTACAGAGTGCCTACCATTTCTTAATCTGTTTTTTTGTATTGACTTTTGTCTATCGAATACTTCTAGAAATGACATTTTACCAAATGCGTAAGGAGAAATCATCTGCTGAAATGTGAATTATGTTTGTTTTATTAATTTGTTCGTGGAGTCAAGTTATTGAAAAAAAACATCCAGTCCCACTCTGTTGGCAAATTATAAAGAAATGGGTGGAATTTGTGTACAGACAGACAAAGAGGCCTGTTTCTGAGTGGTCCATTGACAACTGCAATAGTCTGCATCCTGTTTTCCGAAGATGGGTCACACAAAATATGGCAGATTTGCATACCAGGAAAGGAAACACATTATTTGTCTTAGCCCTGGTCTCAGAGCAGGGTTCTCTGAAACCACTCAGCTCTTTGCTCAGACGTAATGTCCTTACCAACAGCCCTCAGCAGCCCCACACCAATCTGCTTTATTATAATTGTCTCCTACCAATTACAGCATTTCCCTTTCCCAGGACTGTTCATAGGAGATGGGCCTACGCCTCAGGAAGGGGGTGATAGACGCAGACCACTAACCTGAGAAACTTTTGGTGAACTCCTGTTCCAATTTGTTGGCTCTGTCGAAGCCTTTCTACGCCTGCTCTTCTGTTATTCGCTTGTTATTTCTCTGCATGGAAGAGAATAATAAAATTCAACAGGGCATGTGTATATTTAGAATGAATAAACTCTGCAAACGTCATGAACTTGGTAGTATTTTTAATTTACTATACCCGTAGTCCCATTTGTTTTTGCTTGAGCACTTCTCATCTGTGGTGTGGGTTCTGTACTTTGTCCATGAAGCTGGAAATGTAAATTCTGCCACATTGTCTGACATGGCTCAGAAGCCTTTCCACCCAATTGGCTGTGTACCATGGGAGGAGCATTTTGGTGGACAAAATCCCTGCCAGAAACTGTACGGGCACAGGAGATATATCCCCAAAGACACATTACCACCCTAAGATGCTGCACAAGGGTCCCAGCATTTTACTGACACTGTGCCTGCCTATTAGTGAAAGTCTGGCAGTCCTTCCATGGTAGCCTTTCAAAGGCTCTAACTCCACCAGACCCCTCATTCTGGAATGGGCAACTACTCAGATGCCAGTTGGTGGCACATGAGTGAACTCCTCCAGCAGGATGACCACCAACGAAGACGCACCCAGGACACCGGATGGCTGCTGTATATCAAAATGTTCAGTAATCTCTCCCTACAATTCTATAGTTTGTAATTTCTGAAAGTAGAAATAATCTTAGTGTACAAGTACCATTCCACAAGGCCAGCAAATTGTATCTGTTGCCAAATAGCACGTAAAAACAAGAAGTGTCAAAGCTAATCAGTCTTGGCTTAAAGTGCTAATGCATGCACCACATTAGACAGACACATGAAATGGAGCCAGCAGAAGTGGACAGAAAGAGTGATATTTGTAACATAATCCCTAATGCAGTTCAGTGCAAGCACTCGACTAGAGCAAGACACGCTCAAACAGCCAATCGCCTTAGCCTGAGAAATGCAAACTTCACTAGGCTGGGCCATGGCATGATTGACAAAGCCTCAGGCCAATGGCTGAAAAGGGCTGATCAAAGAAATCCAACTGCTAGAATGGGTAGGGTCTGGTTGTTGTTAACAATAGGTCGATTTGACAGATGAGCTGTCAATATCAACGTAGTAGGTTTTCAGCTGAACAGTTTTCACAAAGATAAAAGACAGGTTCCTCTTTCCCATAAAGTCACACATCATTAACTATTAGAAGAATCTCCGGTAAAAGTATAATTTGACAAATGGTATCCCAAATTTCAACAACATGAAGCTTCACAATTGTGTAACCTTTTTGTGACACAACCAGGTGGTGCTAGTCCTTATCCTGTGTGGGCAAGATTATTTTTAGCTGACATAATCTTATTGCACTTCAGTTCCATGAAGAAATTCTTCCTTTTACCTCTTGAGTCTCCAAGAGTTAGAGAGGTCAAGCAGTGAAGCCTTACTCCAGGAGGTGGAGGAGTTCAGAGGTTTAGAATACAACAGCAGACACCCACGGCCAAATTTATCAAGGTTCTGCATCGCCATCAAATCTGGAATTAGATTTGCCATGCACGGGCACCTAGCATAGCCCTAAGTGGCTTAGCAAATCTGGAGTAATGCAAGGCAGCGCAAATCGCTGACCTACGTTACTATACTCTGGGAAGTTCCTACTCATCCACCTATGGATTTTTGTGCATTCCCAGATTTACCAAGACAGGTAAACCTGAGAATGTGTCAACATGCTACACCTTCTCCTGGAGGGGCACAACAAAGAAAAAGATATATTTATCCTCATTTTTTCCTCTTTCTATGTGTGCTGTATTCGCACACCACAGCGCTATAGTGTCTGTGTTGTTGCTGGGCAACACATTGTGCACAAGGAGAAGGCAAGAATGTGCCATATAATGATAAAAATTACACATTCTAGCCCTCTCCCTTTCAGACACATTGCGATGCATGAAAGTATGAAAAATCTAGCTTTCAATGCGAAGTCGTCCCCAGGCATGACATCAGCACAGTCCATATATTTCCCTCCTATGACGCAATGACGTCAGTTTCTTTTGTGACTAGAAGCCGCAGAACAACACGCAACCACAGAGAAACTAGCAGTGAAATAGTGTATATGCAAACCAGGAAGGAAAGGGCACGTCGTGAGACATACAATAATAATAAAACAGCTAAGATCACCTCAAGCGAGACTGAGTACACAGTTCGCAAGTGGGGAGGATGGGTGGGCCAATAATAAAGCTGCAGCTGGTCTGTGGCTACCAGATAAAGCGTTACTGAAGTAAGTGCTTGTTCATCTGATAGAGACAACTAGCTGCAGATTCCTTATTTTAGAATTAGACAAGCAATCCCAATCCAGGAGGAGCAATGCAAAAGGGTCTCATCAGTCGCACAATGAACAACCTGGCAACAAAGAGGAAATAACCAGGCACGAGAAGATTACATAAATTACCAACAGGACAAAATGACCAGCATATCAATAGGGGATATGGGAAGACAGGACTGGAAAGGCAAGTCCCCACATGGCAGGGGGCACGACAAATGGGGCAGTCACAGCCACTAAAACAGTGGCACAAGAGAAAAGGATAACAATGTCTATTTGATCTCTGGAGATAGAAACTTAAAACATGTGAAAGAGAACGTGAAAAGAATAGACGGATAAGAAGTAAGAGAGACCAAAATTGGTATCAGATTGACTAGCGTAACCATGCAAGGGAGAACTATCTCACAGCAGATTTGAATAGCATCCCAGCAGAGCACACAAGCTAAGGCAGAAGGCCGTGATCTACCCGCAGAAAGAATAGAACACTCAAAAGTGTACAAGACAAGCAGTAATGGGTGCCCCAGAAGAACTAGGGAAAAAATAGCTCAAGAACCCAATGGGTTAATACAGTTGAAGGGACCAAAAAGGCTCACGCTAAAAGTGCAGCGTTTTCATACACAAGAACAACGCAGAGTGTTATAGAAGGGCTAAAGATAGAACCCTTGAAGTGGAAAAGGAACAACACAGGGTAAAAGAACCCGATGTCTCCATGTGTACACAATACAAAGAATTACCTTGAGAAAAGAAATGAACGGGAGAAGGGACCCCTGTCAATGAAAACAGCCACAAAGAGGCAACAGATGCAGCGATGGCTAGGAACTAAAGGCGGAATAATCATCTAGTCAAAAAGGGACCGACAGAACTGTGCAGCACAGAACAGACGAACAGAAGAAAGAAACAAAGCAATTTAATCCATGAGAGGAATCGGACCAGCCATGGCAACCAGAGAGAAAGACCAGGGCAGGAAAGTAACAAAGAAAATGGAGACACGTCATAGAGACAGACTCAGAATAGAGCCTTACCACTAAGAGCAAGGAAGTATGACCGTGGCCATAAGGGCACAAAAAATCCAGAGGGTAAGAACAACCGGAGGATGAGATGTTGATTGGAAGCCAAAGAAGAACCTGAGAAATATAAAAGGTGGAAAAGGAAAACACCTAGTGCATAGAATAAAGACAGTATCACCTCTGAGCCATAAGAGATGTAATGTCTGGGAAGGAACAGTAGGAAACAGTGTCCGTAAATAGGTGAAGATACAGGCAAGAGACACCCATGGATAGGAACAACCCCCAAAGGTATGCACAAAAGGGGAGCCAACCGACCTGACAACATCCACCCAACCAGTGACAATGGAAGGAATACAGACAATGTTAATAAATATGCAGCACACGTTCCAAGCAGCCACATTGAATAATGAAAGAAAGGAGGAAGTCCACTGAGGAAGCTGTAGGAAGCATGCATAACCCAAGGTTGTAACCAATACCATACCGCTCCTGCTGGAGGGAAAGGAACCGGAGAGGGAAGGCACTACAATAACAGAAAAGAACAAAGGAATCCCCTGTATAGGCAAAAAAAGAAAAGGTACAGCCTCTGGAAGAGGTAGTTCTGTAATAGAACACACAAATAATAAATAATAAAGAAACACGAGGTAAGGGGATTGACAACACCCTTCAAGACAGGGTGGAAACCTGCCAAAGGTATCAATATGGACCTACAAGCAGAAAAAGACAAAGTCTAATAGAGCACCAATAGCAGTAATCCTAAAAGAAGTTAGGAAAAAAGTGCCTCCCAGAGGAGTACAAGAACATATCCTTACTTGGTAAGAAGGAGGAAAATGTAGCAAATAACATGCACCAAAAAGCTCGAAAGAGCAAATGTCAAGCCAACAGAGATGATAGGCAATCCGCCTAGGGTCAAACTAAAGAAGAGGCAAATGTTGTCAAAAAGCACAACAAATAGATAATCACAATACGTGGTATAAAAAGACCAAGATCTGGCAGCGGTGATCCACCACTGGGAATGGTCAAATGATAACCAGGGCTCATGGCCATGCCTCAGAAATAGAGCTACTGCTCTACACGGCAATACACCGTTATGAAAGGGTAGGCTTCAAACACTTGTCAAAAGCATTTGGAGCACATGATTTTAACCACTAGTCCACCCATCCTTTAAGGGGTGGGGAGAACCATCAGTACAATGGTAAAACACTCAACATGGCGTAAAGCATCAACTAAGAACAGTAGTATGCTCTGGAGCGAACCAGAGGGCTGCAAGAAGTGCAAGAAACACAAAACAACAGAGAATGGGTATGTAACAGAACCCACACCTGGTAGGAACTTGGCAAATCAAAGAAGACTTGCAACGGAGTAGGTGGGTGGATACAGAAGAGGACAGTACATCAGTCCCCACCATGAGAATCCCGAAAACGGCGCAAGGCAGAATCTGAATGCGCCCCAAAAAGAGGCTTGCCATCAAATGGCATATCAAGAACAGCATCCCACACAGAAGCTGAAAAAATAGAAGACGAGAACCAAGCCCTGCGACTTATGGCAAAAGACGCAGCCATGAGCTGACCCACAGAATCGGTGGTATCCATGGCAGTGCAAACCATGATACGAGCAGCCTGCTTACCATCTCTGATCAAAGGCATCAGGGCAGTATGAGTATCCTCTGGGAGAGATGGCAAAAAACACTCCACGGAGTCCCACAAAGAATGTGAGAAGCAAGCCAACACACAGGAGGTGTTAGTGAAGCATAAGGCAGCACTAGAGGAAGCAAACATACCCCTGCCAGCAGCGTCCAGCTGTCAAGCCTCACAGTGCGGCAGGGCAGGAGGAATCTGCACCACGTCATGAATGCCCAAAGCAGTTTGCACCACAAAACCCCCAGCAGTAGGGTGGTGGCAAAAACATAACGATCCTCTTGTGCTGGCTGATGCCTGTGGGATGTAGAGCAATCCACAGAAGGACCGGAGACAGGGTTATTCCAGACATAGAGAAAAGAGACTTACAATAAGGCAGAAGGGCTTCAGAGGAAGACTGATCTAGATGAAAATCCAATAACAAGTCTTTAGATAGTTGCAACATTGGAAGTTGCAGTTGAAAAACAGCAGCCACCTGCCTTAACATATCTGCGAAGGCAGTACTGGCTTCTGTTGCCAATCCAGAGGAAGAGAGTAGTTTGTATGCCAGCAAGGAGTCCAGGCCACGTGCAGTGGCTAAATCAAGCATCCAGTCAGACGATAAACCCTTAAAAGGACCCTGAGAAAGTGCAGAAGGCTCAGAAGTTGGATCCAGCCCAGTAACCCCATCCAATTCGAACAACGCCACTCCCGGTTTCGGTGATGACATCGGCCAATGAGACATCGAATGGGGAAGCCTCCTTGGGAGCATCGTTGACCGACTCCAGGTAAATCAGAATATGAGTGTCGAGCAGAGTCGATTGGGCCATTGGTGCCATGAGGGGCATCGAGGCAAAAGGATCAGGTGGAGGAGACGGAGATTGCAAGAGGTCGTGCAGCGGCGCTGATCCGGCTCCAGAGTCAAGAGGCTGAACGGGCATTGAGGTTGAAACCGCCTGCTGAGACCCAGCCAGAGAACTCACCACCTCCTTAGGCCCCAAAGGCACCTCAGAGGGAGGGGAGGATCCAAAGATGGAATGCAGGGACATTCGGAGTCCCGTATTTGGGCCAGAGTCGCCCCAGCAATGAGATACGGCATAAGCAAAGGGGCCAACTCGAGCACGGACTGCACTGCAGGAGAGCACTAGGCGGTGACGCCATGCAGGAAGACTTACTTGGAGATGCCGATGGACCACCGGACATCTACGGAACTATACACAAACGGATTCTGGAACGCTCCTAGGACAGCAAAAGAAGAAGACGGACTCCGATGCAGCCGGTAAGACAACTTGTCTGCCCTCACCGCCAGGAGCTTCATACAACGCTTTCTCAAGGATTTGGGCTTCATACAATGCCAAGCATTGCAGCCTTTGGCATCGTGATGAGAACCCAAACACACCGAATTGGGGTCCGTAACCCACATTTGTTGGGTACAGGATCCACAGGGTTTAAACCTAGAAGGCACATACACTATTCAAGAAAAAACACCTGAACAAAATCAGGAGACAGGCCAAAAGGGCCCAAGGTACAACAACACTGGATCCAAAGAAAATTGACGTCAGCACATCGTCGGAGGAAATACATGGGCTTCGGTGACGTAATATCCGTAGATAGTTGCACCATTGGAAGTTGCAAAACAGCAGCCACCTGCCTTAACATATCTGCGAAGGCAGTACTGGCTTCTGTTGCCAATCCAGAGGAAGAGAGTAGTTTGTATGCCAGCAAGGAGTCCAGGCCACGTGCAGTGGCTAAATCAAGCATCCAATCAGACGATAAACCCTTAAAGGGAGCCTGAGAAAGTGCAGAAGGCTCAGAAGTTGGATCTACATCCAATTCGAACAGCGCCACTCCCGGCTTCGGAGATGATGTCGACCAATGAGACATCGAGTGGGGAAGCCTCCTTGGGAGCATCGTTGACCGACTCCAGGGAAATCAGAATAGGAGTGTCGAGCAGAGTCAATTGGGCCAATGGCGCCGTGAGGGGCATATAGGCAACAGGATGAGGTGGAGGAGACGGAGACTGCAAGAGATCATGCAGCGGCGCTGATCCGGCTCCGGAGTCAAGAGGCTGAACGGGCATTGAGGTTGAAACCGCCCACTGAGACCCCGCCAAAGAACTCACCACCTCCTTAGGGCCCAAAGGCACCTCAGAGGGAGGGTAGGATCCAGAGATGGAATGCAGGGACAAGTCGTAGTCCCGTATTTGGGCCAGAGTTGCCCCAGCACTGAGATACAGCATAAGCAAAGGGGCCGACTTAAGCGCAGACTGCACTGCAGGAGAGCGCGGGGCGGTGACGCCATCCGGGAAGACTTACTTGGAGATGCCGAGGGACCACCGGACATCTACGGAACCATACACGAATGACTCCGATGCAGCCGGTAAGACAACTTCAAACGATGCTCTCTCAAGGATTTGGGTTTCAAACAATGCCAGGCGTTGCAATTGTTGGCATCGTGATGAGAACCCAGACACCACAAACGCACCAAATGGGGGTACGGGACCCACATTTGTTGGGTACAGGATCTACAGGGTTTAAACCTATAAGGAATATACACTATTCAAGGAAAAAAAAACTGAAAAAAAATCAGGAGAAAGGGCAAAAGTGCCCAAGGTACCACAACACTGGATCCGAAGAAAATTGACTTCAACTGAATCGAACGCAATGTGAATACAGACGCCCTATGGGCAGGTGACAGGTATGGGAAAAAGAAGGGTCACCCTCCTTGATGTCAGAAGACAAAAATGCAGCTCCAGAAACTGTTTGCAGGAGAGGAATGCTATGTTCCCACTCCTCTCTGAGGCCGACCCACTCTTTTCTAGGGATGAGTGTTGGCATTAGGAAAAGTTTCCCAGAACGATGTTCACAGTAGTCGTCTTTGGACATCATCCAACACCAGAATTTTTGTTTATGACTTTATTTATTATTAGTTTTTCTTTTAAAAACAATACGTAATGCTTATTATGGTACCGAAGAGTGTTTAGAGAGAGGGAAAAGGGAGAATGATTTAGGTGCACACAGGGATAATGCAAAGACTCCGATGACATAGAAGGCAACACTAGCTCAGTGGTTCCCAACCTTTTGACTTTTCTGGACCCCCACCTTTATCATTACTGGACCCACGGACCTCCCCCCACTGAATCTTTACTGTAATCTGGAGACCCCCCACTGAGTCATTACAGAAAGCTATGGACCTAATCTGTTAATATTATTTAATTTTCTGAGTAGTTGCGGAACCCCTGAGGAGGCTGTGCGGACCCCTATGGGTCCCCAGACCACAGATTGGAAACCACTGCTCTAGCTGGTTGAACGTGGGAGGAGACAGGTGTCAAGAGGAGAATGGTGAATTGTTTCATTATCATAAGTACGGGAAAAGATTTAGGTGTTCCATAATTAGCAAAAGTTTAGATGGTCACACCACAGAAAGTAGACCTTTGAATCAGGAGACACCTGCCACCAAATCTTTGGTGTTTGACAGGCGGAGCAAAATTCTGAGCTCCAAGCAATGAATCTGATTCCACATCTGTTACCTCAAATATCTGACCCACTGGACTTGGTTTATCTCGAGTCCGATGATATTTCCAATACGAACAAAGTCAACCTAACCAAACTTCATGTTGGAGGAATTTCAAAATATATGTTCCACGAAAATAGTAGTTTTTCTAAGAAAATATTTATATAGCATAAAGAGAAAGGTAATAAGATAACGGAAGGAGGATGTAGAGGGGGGATGTAGTTAAATTATAATCAAGATAAGGGGGTAAAAACATGTGCATCAAAGTAATGTAAGGGCAGTAAATGGGGAAGAAAAGGGTCAAAGGGAACCCTCTACAAAAGAAGGATTAAAGGAGAGTTCAATATTGAATCTATAAAGGTTCAAACTGGACAAAACCATTATAAAAGATTTGCTGTAAAAAATAATTAAAACCACTTTCACTGTACAACCCAGTCCTAGGTTCAGTCCTGTAACTAACCAGTGCGACTGTCTAGTTTTTAAGATCATTGTTTGGTACTAGTTTTGAGGCCAGAGTTACCCCTCCCAGTGATACACAAGTTCTAGTCTTTCTCTACTTACCAACCACTGGAATTGACACTACCTACCCCGCAGCCAGACCAGATACTCGCTGCGGCTGGCATGACCATTTGTAAGATTGTGCAGCCGGCGAGCAGATAAAGGGGTACCCATGAGACCTTGAATCAGCAGTCCAGGACAGAACATGGTGTTCTACTCACAAGATATTTTCAGGAGATTTCGGTCAGACGAAGACAGCAATGGGGTGTAGGTGCGCAGCCTGAAGCCGTCTCACAGCGTACGCAGACACGTCCAAGATGCAGTGCTTGCCCTGGATGTGGTAAATGATGAGGTTGGGGAGTGGATGAAGAGGGAAAAATGGTGGTTAGCTGGAGTCCCAGGCAGGAAAGTAGAGCAAAGGAAGAAAGGATGGTGGTGTGGGGAGAATGCATTGAAAGGATAAAGAAAAGAATGCATCACAAATCTTTGAGGAGATCACAAAGCAGAAAACCCTCTCCTCAGGTCAGTCTTGAAATTTAAGAGATGAGGTGCTGAAACATCAACTGACAGCACAGAAAGAGTGACCAAGGAAATTGAGGGGGTACTACAAGATCCCCAAAAATGTGGCTTAATATCTCTCATCATTCCAATCGTATCTTATTCCAAGTGGGTGATGCCAGGTTCTCTGAAAAAAAACAGGCAAACTGCTGAGTTCATTCTCAGCTGGAATCACCCCTCAACCTGCATTCTTTGGACTGTGAAAAGACCCATCTGTGTACATGAGTATTTGGATAATATGGATACAAACTCATTATTATGCAGTGCAAAAAGGTCCTTGTGCTAAATCTTAAGCCCTCATGTCATGTCTTACAGTGTAGAGTATAAATGTGCCAAGGTGTAAGACTAGACCTGCAACGCGGCTGGCCAGAACCTCTTGTACGTCTTATACCACAACTCTTCAAACTGCTATCTTGACTTGCTTTTCCTTAGGACACCAACTAGTGGATCCTATCTGTGCCGGCATATTCGGCCCAGATGACCTCTAAGCACAGTCTATTCTTTCTCAACCATTTCCTAATCTCCCATCCATCTGCTCCCACGCCAGAACTTCCATATTGCTAAGTCTCTTTTCTCCAATTTGCTTGCCCACCGCCCAGGTCCTCATTTGTTTTTTGCTCATTTCTAATCCAAGGCTCCCTAGGTTTCTTTTTTTGGAGTGGATTCTTCTTTCTCTTTTGAAGGCTCTCCTGTGGCGATTTCCACTGCCAGTATGCTGCAGATTTTTTCAAGCTTGTCTACTGCAGAGTCCCCTTTCTCTTTTTTTGACTTATTAACTGTTGTTTGGCCCCAGTAGTGCTGTTTCTTGTTCCTCCAAGTCTTTTGCTTCTGACGTTCTGTCTTCTGCTCCCCAAGCTTACTTGAATTTGATTCAGTTTTCCATGTTCGGCATGACTGCTTGCTGCAATTATATAAGCTTGCGTATTGCGGATTCCCTTTCCTTGGATCGCTAATCTTTTCCGTTGTTGAGTCCCTTTCTCTAGTGCGCCACGCTGGCAGCTGATTCTCTTAACTGCTGACCTAGCTTGTCTGCTTCTATTTTCTTGTTTTCAGCAGCCTCAGTAATTCCACTTTCTCTTGCTTTTCATTCTTTGACACGTCTTGTGGCTTCTTGTTATCGCCTCGTACTGAGGTCTTGTTTAGTGTAGATTCTCATTCCGTTATCTACAAATCCATTAGGAGCTTTCACTTGTATCATACAGTGCACTCTTCTGCTGACTTCCTATCATACCCTTATGCTGTTGTCTGTGACTGTCCTCCTCACAGGGAGATGCTAGTCACCTGCCCCTTAATGTTCCTCAAAAAGTACCCTTTGCTGTTCGAGTGCCTCACCTGTTCTGCCACTTTTCGTACAGACTGTACGCTGGTCCCGTATAAGTGGCTCTTGTACTGCCTAGCCTCGATGAATTTATGGCTCTGGGTATCTTCTCCATTTCGTCCTGGGATCCAACAAAGTGATAATCTCTTCCATCTACCTCGTATTCCCATTTTGGTTTTGTGGTGCCTGCAATGCGTGTGACACAATCATCAATATCAACTATCACAAACAAATAAAAAAACAATTAAGATTTTAAGAGTATTTTATATATATCTCAAGAGATGCCTATCAATATAGTTATATGAATAATCAAAACAAAATCTATTTCGTAGTAGCCTCTCTGTTCTTGGAAAAAACTAAATATTTTCATTTTTCATTAAAACATTTTTTTTTTCATTTTTACTTCAGACATATGGTGGTTGCTCTTACCAGCACTAAGTACATCTAAAAAGACTGGAATGGATTGTTAAATCTACACAAAACCTGAACTACCAATCTCCAGAAACCCTTTACCTTATGATGAGTGAATTTCCTTTATTTCTGCAGCATCTCTGTTGTTTTCCTGTGTCATTGGTTAACAAGACATCCTCCCTCTTCCAGTTGTTAGTGTTTTTATGTTCTATACAATCTAGTGCTTTGCCTTAGACTTGACCGACAAGTTTGGAGCTGCAAATACTACCAAACACTATTTAACCCCAAGAACAGTTGAAAAAGCCATTAAAGGAGATACGTGAGGCTTCTATTCATAAGATGTTGAAGTATACAGAAAGAGTGGGCTTACAGAGTGTTTCCAACTTACATTAACCCATGGGAGGCAGAGACCCCAAGAAACAGTCAGAGGTATCATAAACTAATACTTCATCTCCGAAAAGCTACTCACTCATAATAACAGAGGGCCTGTTTATAAGTTTCATTATTGGAACACCATCTGGAAGGGTGGTGGTGAACATTACTTCTACCATCCTGATGGACTAACATCCATCAATTTTACAGATGACCACCGGCCCAACAGTCATTTCTGTAATTTGAAGGGAACTGCTATTGCGGTAGTTCTCTTCCAGATGCAAAACATTTGTTGGTTGGCCACCGTCTGTCTTGATGGTGGTCTCCAAAACTTTTAACATTTCTTTCCCTTTTTTATACCAAACCCCTAGCGATAAAAGACAGAAAACAAGCATTTACAATGCAATATGTCTTGCATTTGCTTGAGTTAGAGCTATTGGCATTAAATGCATAAGTGGACTTTTCTTGCCACATAAGTAAGTCAACCATACCGTATATTTTGGTCCTCTCTACAACATAATTCCAGTTGCCCTGCATATAAGTCATGTAACAAATGGAATTAAAGTAGATGCTAAGGCAGAAACATGGTCCTCAGATGCATAAAGGAACAGCCATCTGCTTGGTGCAACCCCCACCCTCTCTGAGCTCAGCAGTGTATCGCCCACACAGACTCACAGGAGCAGCAGCATTTGTGACCAGATAAGAACATGATTTACAGCTCTGTTTACAGAAACGGACCACCAGAAGTTGGAGCTAGTAAAGGAATAGGGACTGGGGGAATAAACACTGTGTATGCACAAGCTGAATGAGGGGAACCTTTTGCAGTTTATTTACAGCCCTAACAGAACTGAAGCAGTAGAACTTGGAGCGAGTGTAAAAAACAAGCTTGTGAAGCGGAATGTAGAGATCTATTATTTATATATATTTTTTAACTAATGAAACGCCATAATCAAGTTACAGAACAGAACAGAAATGGCATGAGTGGTGAATAATAAAATGGATCTGTGAAGGAAAATGAGCACCAGAGTTGGGGCAACTATCACCCTCCCGAGACAATCCAATACTGTTTTCACACCCTGCTTAAAACAAGGAAACAACCTTCCGAACTATAATTAGTGCCTAAAGGCCACGTTGATTTGTGTTGGTCAATACTTATTAAACCACCGAGGAGGCTTTCCTGTCTTCAGTCACTTCAGCACAATCTTGCTGTCAGCTACAGTCAAACTGTCAGCAAGCAAGCATAGCCTTCAAGAGCGAAAAGCACAATTGGAACTGCAACCATAAAAGCCATTTGTTCGTCTGGAAAAAGATGAGCACGCGCTTACATGTCCGCCGTATGGTCATTGTCAGCTCAAGTCTCACAACGTGTCACGCTGCTGGCAAAACTGAAGGGAAGTGAGGGAGAGGCAGCCAATCAAACACGAGTCAGCCATTCACGCTTCAAAACATCGCACCCATTTCCACTTCAGCGGACCCCAAATCTAGGACCAATGCCTTTTTAAGCAGGACCATGTAGCCAACAGACAAAATAATTTTAAAAGCCGCCAAATCGTATCCAAATGACAGGCAAAGTTCAAGTGTTTACTTGGCGTTGAAGCCGGGCGCTGCTGCTGACAGGCATGTGCTTTCATTCCCTTTGTCCAAATATATATATGGGGTACAGATCATGGTTATTATGTAAACATAGCCTGGCAGTGGTTTCTTTACACATGCTACAAAGAAAATACAAATGAGTCCTTTTCCACACCCATGAGCTACGAAACGAATACAATCTACGCTCTCAGTTGTTTGGAGTAGCAATCTTTGTTACATGCGGTCTTCATACAAAAGCATACCGAAAAAATATAATGCAAAAAAAAACACACAGCATTCCTTTTAAACTCAATTCTGGCGCTGACTGACATCATTCAACGGGTTTGCTAGGCACACTTTTCCATGCTGAAAAATGTTTTTCCAATAAGTAGAAAAGCAGGAGATGGAGAACAGCATAGTTTCCTTGAGTTGGGATGTTACGTCAGCAACCCTGACCGTACTGGGTTTATCTTCTGAAAGGCAGACTTCGACAGAAGAGGAATAGTTAAAAAATGAAAAATAAAACAGTTGACATAAGTGAGTCTATTCAAAATGCCGTGGCCACTATGAGTGCTAAGGGGAGACAGAAAAAGAACGAGCTGGCCTTGGAAACACCTCTCTGTTGTCGTTTTGTTTGCAGAGGGAGCTGGGGGGGGGGGGGGGGGGGGGGAGACCTGCTGGAGGAATTACCCGAGGAAGCATGACTGCTCTGAAATACACACCCACAGTGTAAGACAACCAGGCAAAAACTTTAAAAAATCCCTTACAAAATAGATAAACCTGACAAAGAGTAGTAATACAGTACTTGGTGCCTGCTCTGAAAGAGAAAAAGGAGGGACAAAGAGGCAGAACTGACCACTAGCGAGCAAGGATTTTTAAAGGACACTGCAACCAACAAATGAAATTGCTTTAAGCCCACAGTATAAGTATACTTAAGTAAACACCAGGTCGGGGGCGTGGCCACGGAGCTGAGCATGGCGCACGCTTAACCGCTCGGCTCCGGAGGGGCCGACTTCAAACGTATGCCTAGATGCGCTGGGGCGGGCAGTGTCGCGCTCAAAGTGGAGCGGAACGACTGCTGAAGACGTGGGGAGACGGTGGCGGCGCGGCTTGGCCCCCGGGGTGAGCGCCTGGGTTCCCGGGGCCGATCGGGGCTGCGGAGCGGCTGCGGCCTAGCTGACGGGCGGGGCCGCCCCGCGCTGAATTGAGGTGCCGCTGGCTCGGAGCGAAGGAGGAGGTGAGCGGCGATTGCGGGTGGGGCCACTGGCGAGGGGCCGTTGCCCCGGGGGTGGCCCCCTGCGGATTCGTGTGGCCCGGCGGGGATCGTGCCCGGGGGCCTGCTGGCGGGCTGCGGCCGCGGTCCTGGGACGTGCGGCGTGCCGCGCCGGGCGCGGAGGCTGTGCGCGGGCCCGCCCCGAGGTGTGAGGGGCAGATCGGAGTGCCGAGTGGGGACGCCGGACGGAGTGAAATTGGCCTCCCACCCGGGAGACGGGGCCTGGTGCTTCCCGGCTGCGGGGGCACGGACGGTGAGGAGACAAGGGGACAAGAGGCGCCCCGAGGAGGACTGATAGGGAGCCCGCTTCTCCTGTGCCCCCTGGGGGCCGTACGACTGCCGTTGCCCGGGTGCCCCCTGTATGGTGGCGGGGGGGCCCCCTGTGCCTAGGACGGTTCAAGTTGGACGCTGATCGCCCGTCGCGGGGTGTGGCGGCGAGGGTCCGCCCCGTGCTGATTGCTGTTATCATCCGAAATTTGAGACTGCGCACCATTGTTGCCCGGGGTTGGGGTCCCTCCTGGCTGCTGGAGACGGCGCAGCCTTGGGGGCCTGCCGCGGCTGCCCCTCCCGCGCAGGGCGGCGCGGTCTTGGGGGAGGCGCCACCCCCGACCCGATCCAAACCACCTTGTTACCGACTGCGCCGCTGGTGGGGACGCTCGGCGGAGGCGAGCTACACGGCGACATCGAGGATCCTGGGCGCACCTGCTTACTGTGGCCCAACGAGCTGGAGATGACTGGCTTGGAGGCTGAGACTCCTCCTAGAGCGACCAGAACCTGAGATCTTGACGGCAACAGATTGGGTGAACGAGCAGGCCAACAGCAGGCAGCATAATTACCTGCACAGCTCGCCGGCCTCGCTGAGACGCCCTCCTCTGCATATCCAATGCCCTCCAAGGGCAGACACAAGAACAAAGCCATGGAATCCATGACACTGATACCAATGGCGGACAACGAGCTGACCACACAGAGCCAGTCACAAACCAAGGTTCAGGACACCCTGGACAAGATACTGGGTGCCATTGAGGACACCAAATCCACTCTACAGCGTGACATTAATCAGGTGGCGATAGAGGTTGGGCTATTGAGAGCCGACCACCACAAATTGGCCGACAGAGTAAAGGAGGCAGAAGCAACACTAGAGGAAGTTGTTCCAAAACAAGCAGAAGTATCAGCGGAGGTGACCTCTCTGGCAGACAGAGTGGCGAAGCTCGAACGGCGAGCTGAGGACGCAGAGGGCAGAAACAGGAGAAACAATATTCGCGTGGTGGGTCTCCCTGAGGGGGTCGAGGGGACTAACATGGTGGAGTTTCTGGAGAAATGGCTAAGTACGGTTGTGGCACCAGGATGCCTGACCCCCTTTTATTCATTGGAACGTGCACACCGGGTGCCGGCTAGACCGCTTGCCCCTGGCAGACCGCCCCGGGCTGTAATTGCTAAACTCCTGCACTATAGTGACAGAGACATCCTCCTGCAGAAAGCCAGGGAATTGGGTCCGTTTAAAGTGGCCAATGGCGAAGCAACACTGTTCCCTGACTTCACCTTGGAGGTCCAAAACAAGCGTGCCTCCTTCCTGGCCGTTAAAAGAACTTTACGAGAAGAAGGGATACAGTACTCATTGCTCTATCCAGCAAGACTACGAGTGATTGTGGAGGGGAAAACCACTTTCCTCCAGACTCCGGAGGAGGCATGGGAGTGGCTTGAGAGCTCGGGGTCGGGCCCGGCGCGGCCTGCGCCGGGGGGCCGCGGTGGGGGGGGTCCCGGCGGGCCCTGAGAGGGAGAAGGCCAGGGGGCGGCCGACGGCTAGCACCCACGCAGGCACAAAGGGAGACTGGAAAGAGAGAAGCCCTAAAAGCGGCAGCCAAGATGGGAGTGGAATCGTCTCCGCCGGCGGTCTCTGAAGAGGAATCAGAAGACATAGTGGTGTCCTCGCCCGAGGGCTCTGGGGGATCGACTAGTGCGCCGGAGGTAACCCCACAAACGGCTGATGAACTGATCTAAACAGAACCCGCACCGGCGCTGAAAGGCGAGTCAAGATAAGAAGTACGGTGGCCCCTCCGGACCTGGCCGCCCCCCCGGACCTGTTTCTCGCCTGTCAACCCTGACCGGCGAGTATTGACTTGATGTGTTTGTGTGATCTGCAGTGTTGTAGGACTTACTGGGCAGCCTACAGTTTTGGAGGCGCCCTGGGGAAGGGGAGTTGGGTTTTTTTGTTATTAGTTATACCGGCTATATGTGCGATGTGGGCTGATCATAATGAAGGTGCAAGCTTCTGGGGGGCTTGGCCGGGGCCGGGGGCGCGTAGACTCCATGTACAACGGGTTCTAAGAATACGATGGGGGGCTACAACACTATGACCTGGAACGTTAGGGGGATGGGCACTCCGAGTAAGCGACATAGAATTCTTTCCTTTTTAAAAAGAAGAGGGGTGCATATAGCTATGCTACAGGAGACTCACCTCGCGCCCGGAGAGGGGGAGAAATTACGGAGGAGATGGAGGGGTCAGGTATTTGCCACAGAATATTCAGCTTACGCAAGAGGAACCCTAATTTGGATTAGAGCGGGAGTTCCATTTGTGCTAGATTCCTCCAACATAGACAGGGAGGGAAGATTTGTCATTCTAGAAGGGAAACTACAGGGGCTCCAGTTGACCCTGAGTTGTATATACGCCCCCAACCAGGAACAAGCATTATTCATGACGGGCCTGTCTGGGCATCTCACTCGTCAATGCACGGGGGAAGTACTAATAGGAGGAGACTTTAACGCAGTGCTTGATATCGACCTAGATAGGTCTAACCCCCCACTGCAGGGAGCAACATCAATTAAAGCAGCAAAAAAACTAGCAGAGTGGCTGGACGCCTGGGGACTGGTGGATGCTTGGCGGCTACAACACCCTGTTGCCAGGGATTATTCGTTTTACTCGGGCCTCCACCAGGTACATACTAGAATCGACAGAATAGTTTGCACAGCAGGGCTGGCCCGAAATATGACCCACGCGGAGTACCTTGCCCGCACAATATCTGATCATAATCCTCTATTGATGACATTGAATGTATCTCGGGACAGACCTCCTATACCGGCATGGAGAATGCTTCCGTCGGCCTTGGAGGACCAAGCGTACAGGGAGGGGGTACAAAGCTACTTAGAAGAACACATAGAGGATAACCGGGGATCCACTTCCTCCAGAGGCATAGAGTGGGAGACACTCAAGGTGGGGACGCGGGGTCATTGTCTGGGACAGTCAGTGGGGATAAAACGTACACTTGAGAGAGAATTAAACGCACTGGAGAAGGTCATCCACGAGGGGGAGTTGAGACAGGGCCCCACAAGACAAGCGGATGAAGAGTACGAGAGTGCGCGTAGGGAGCACTCCCGAATAGAAGAGCGTCTTAGATGCCACAGTGTGCAAAGATACTTGGTATCCATGCAATCAGAGGAGGGGAGATCCGGTAGACTTTTGGCATGGCTAGTGCGCCCGAATGGTGATAGTGGTCCTATTGCAAGTGTATTGGACAGGGGTGGGACACGCAGAATTAGTCCAGAATCCATTAACGACGCATTCAAAGATTATTATACGTACTTGTATAGGAAGCCCACAGACTTGGAGGTGGGGATCCTTGATGGTTTCCTAACTCGGATGTCTCTGCCGGCTTTGAGCCCGGAGGACGGGGCCGGCCTGGGGGGTCCAGTGACTGCAGAAGAGATAAACGAAGCAATCACGCAGCTGGCTCCTGGGAAGACCCCGGGCACAGATGGTCTTCCGATGGATTTTTATAAAAAGTATAAATCCTTATTAACTCCCAGACTGAAGGAAATGTATATGGAGGCGGTAAAGAATGGGGTGCTCCCTTCCACGCTCCGTGAAGCATTGGTTGTGCCGCTCCCAAAAACAAACATTAGTGATCCATCGGTAACAGAATTTAGACCACTATCAATGCTAAATAGCGACTTTAAGATCTTGAGTAAGATACTAGCTAATCGGTTACTGCCCCTTATGCCGACCCTGGTGCACCCTGACCAGAATGGTTTTATTCCTGGTCGCAGCACCTCCTTGAATCTTAGGCGGATTTTCTCTATAATGCATATGCCTGATGAGGCGAAGCCACCAGCCGGGACCTTGCTAGCTGTGGACTTTGAAAAGGCCTTCGACTCGATCAGATGGGATTACTTGAGGGCGACAATGTTAAAAATGGGCCTGGGTGGTGGCTGGGTTGCCTGGGTGGACCTGTTATATTCGTCCCCATTGGCAAGGGTCAAGACGGGTAGGACGGTCTCAGCTGCTTACCCAGTGCATCGGGGAACTAGACAGGGATGCCCCCTGTCCCCATTGTTGTTCGCGTTGGCGATGGAACCCTTAGCGGCGTGGGTGCGAGGTGAAGGAGCGGGCAGAGGGATTCGGTGGGGACCAGGGGATCACATTATCTCGCTATATGCAGACGACATTTTGATATACCTTAGAGACGGGGCGAGTGGACTCCCCTGGGCCCTGAACGTACTTGAGGAATTTGGTTTAGTATCAGGATTAAGACTTAACCGTAATAAAACATATGTGTTCCCCCTGACGTCTGGATATGGTCGCCCCATAGCGTGCCCGGTGGACCTGAAATGGGCTCCGCGTACATTTAGATACTTGGGGATCCAGATCTACCATGGTATGGCTGACCTAAGAGAGGGTAACCTAGGTGGAGTGCTTCGTTCGCTGAGATCATCAGTAACATTCTGGCGCTCTTTAAAATTGTCAGTGATGGCTAGAGTGGCGCTATCCAAAATGATCATGCTCCCCCGACTGCTCTATTACTTTGCCAATTTACCGCTGCTAATACCCCGGGCATGGTTCCGTGATCTGAACACATTGCTTAGAGAACTAATTTGGGATAGTGGGCGAAGACGTACCACTCTCGTGACCATCTGCAGGCCTCCCCAAGCGGGAGGCCTGGGGGCACCTGACTTTGAGGCATATTACCTTGCATCCCAATTGCAGTGGATAGCCGGGTGGCTTACGGGTCGGGGCCAATTGGATTTATATACGGCCCAGGGAGTGATTGATACGGCGTGGATTGCGGCAAACATGGCAAACAGGAAGATAACTCTCCCTGGGAACAACATAATGATAAAAGTGGCAATAGGATGTTGGAAAAGATGCACGAAAAGAGTAGGAGTTGGTCACCCGTATTCTCCAGCTCTGCCGCTGGCAGTACTTGCTATAGAACCCAGGGGGAGGGGGCCGGGAAGTATGGGACTCAGTCATTGGCTAGCAGCGGGAATAGAAGTAGTGGGAGGACTTTTCAAAGAGGGAGTCCTGAGGGGATTTGTTGACTTGATGGAAGAGGGTGTTCCCGGTGGACAGTTTCTACTGTACGGGAGACTGGTACATACCCTTAGGGCTCACTGGGACACGGCAAATGCGGAACCTGACACACACGGGGTCTTGCACTCACTGATGACATTAGGTGAGGAAACACGTCTCATCAACAAGATATATCGGTCCCAGGTTGAGGCAGCTTTAGACCCCCTACGTTCACTGAGAGGAGGCTGGGAGGGCACGGTTGGTCGAGAACTCACAGACTCAGAGTGGAAAAAGATACTGGCTTACCCCCGGATGGTGTCCCGTAATACACGCTTAAGGTACCTTCAATATAATTACCTGCATAGAACATACCTCACACCCCACAGGCTGTTCCGTATATACGGTGGATCTCCAGCGACCTGCCCGAGGTGCGGGGGGGGGTGGGGCAAATTTCGACCACATGGTTTGGACTTGCCCGGTGATCCAGACTGGCTGGAAGGAAATGTTGACTACCTTAACTGAATTGCTTGAGGTTGAGTTAAGACCCAGCCCCGAGATGTGCTTGCTGGGCCTTGGACCAACGGCACTCCGTGGAAAAGTGAAGGGGCGCTTTTTGGACCTCACCCTGGCACTATATAAGAGACTAATCTCGAGGGGCTGGAAAGCTGCGGGTTGTCCTTTACTGACTGTCTGGGAGAATGATACATTAACGTGGGCTAGAGCTGAATTACAGGTCCTAAAAGCAGAAGAAGCCAGGAGTATCCGCCGGGTTCCCATAGCTCCGGGGTGGGAGAACTTAGTGACGAATTGGGAGAGTATAACTAGGAGATTGGTGAACCCAGCAAGAGAAACCAGCGACTCCCAACCCACGCCGAGGTCGGAGCCAGGCGATTGTAGCACATAGATAGGCGCCCAGAACAAACCCGACCTCCACGTGGCTTTCATTAAGTGTAGAGGCCTGAAGACAGCTGGGCCGTGGATCCCCACCTCGCCATCGAACATGATAGGCAGTGTGCGTGCCCCTCCGCCTACACGGCGCGTCCCTGCGCCCTGGGTCGATATCACCCCCTGCTTAAAATTAAAATAAAAAGTGGATCTGACATAGCACCTTCAGTTCAACAACTATAAAAATCATTTGCACATAGCCGCATGGTTGGCCCTGTGTGGCCTGTTCTTTTTTATTCCCGCCTCTTCCTCCTTCCTCCCACACCCAATTGGGTGGCACCTAACCCTCTATATCATTATTCCAAGTTACAAGGAAGAAGGGGTTTAAACCTGTTGCTTGACTATTGCTTATGCAGAACAAAGAGCTGTAACAAAGAAAAGTGATTGAATAAGTAAAAGAGTAACTGGTTGAATAAAGAGAAATAAAACGACTGTTAATAAAGATTGAGCAATAAGCGAAAAAGTACAAAATAAGAAGCAGATATAAAAGTGCATGTGAAATGAATAAATATGTAACGTTGTAATAGCAAAATGTTAATAAAAAAAATATATTCTAAGTAAACACCAGGTCGAACACTTATGCTCAACCTAAAATGTACATTACACAGTTCAACCCAAATAGAGTGAGTGGTGTCATGCCCTTCCTCCAACAGCCCCTACTCTCTGGGTCTTAGTTGATGGAAACTTTATGGTCTGCCTATCTCTAAATGAAGAAAGGGACACAGAGTTTGGGTCACAGGGCACACTGTCTTCCAAACTCTAACTCGGATTCAAAGTCTCCTAAAAATGAATTGCGGGTGATATTTTGAAAACTTATCACTTAGTACAAAAAAAACCCTCACATGTTATTTACCCATCTTTCACACAGATTGTATTTTATCTCTAAATGAACTCACGTGACACACAGGAACCAAATTTGTCGGGGAACTCAGACAGGAGGTCGTCATTCAATCTGTCCTTTGTGGGGCCGTGAATAATTATCGGTCAAACATTATGAACTAAGGAAATACAAAGAAAAACAAAGCCATGTAAGGATGGGGAGAAGAATGAACTATGAAAATACAAAGGAGGAAAGGGATGTAAAGAGTGAGAAAACATTACCAGAGGGGAGAAAGGGAGATGGTGCTTGAAATAGGCCTAGAAAGAAAAAGAGAATCGGATGCTGATAGAGAAAGCGGGCACTGGACCAAGCAAACAGGGAAAGGAAAGACAGACACAGATGAGGTATTCAGGAGCGGAGGAAGGCTGAGGACAGATATGAGAAACGGAAGAGGAACACAAAGAAGCATAACAGGAAAAAAGTGTGCAAAGAAGGGGAGAACTAAAGAACTAAAATACATACAGAAAATGGACACAGTAAGGAAACTATAAGCCAAAGAGGGCTACTGAGAGGAAGATGAGAATACCTTCCATTTGCATCACTGTTTCATAACTTAGGACAGAGTCTTCACGGCCTGGGAAAAACAACAACAAAGGAAATTAACAAGAGGACTGTGTAGTTCAGCCCTGTTGTGATCATCTAATGTCCCATTCATTCCAACCAGAAGCAGGAGAAGCTGTAAGGTAGGGTACAGATGTATCCGGAGAGACACTTGCGCACTGAGTAACAGGGATAATAGAAGAGCTTCAGGTCGGGGAGATGGGTGCATTGAGGGAGCTGTGTGTGGTATGCTAGCCAAGCAGAGACGCACCGAGAAAAAATGGAAAATAAAAAGAACTTAAGTCATGATTAAAGTATGCTGCTAGGGATACCAGATGTGTTTCTACTGTGGTATTAAAGGGTGCTACAGGTTTTGATTGTGAAGCACTGGAATAGCGAGGGGTGCTGCACACCATGATTAGATGGTCTGGCAAAGTGGCGTGTAGTTCTGATTACTAGAAAATCACTGGGTGCTGCCTTCAGGGTTGCAGAGCATTGATCTTCTGATGTGTAGGCCCCAGTAATGGTGTAGCAGCAGGTGCTGCAGATCAGGGAGGAAGTCCGTCAAAAGACTTCATCCTAGAGGTAAGTAGCGAGCTAGGTGTAGTTTAGGATGGGGGTGCGATGGTAGAGCTGTCACTTGTTCCAAAGACAGAACAACAGCTGGTACTGCAAGCCCAAACTGAAGGGCAATGGCAAAGCTGTGTCAGGAACAGCAGTGGCGCTGCTAATCAGGGTGATGTGCATTACAACTGCTGTGAGTGAGTTGTCACTGTAGCAGATGTGAGGACTGCAGGATGAAGAGGTTTGCATCTTGTTAGCAAGGTGCTGTAGTTGGTCTTATGTGTTATGGGGAAGGGTGCTCCTTTTCAAACCCTAACAGCAGATGTAGAGAAAAGCCAGGAGGGAAAAAAGAAGCAGAGGAAGACGTACTCTGAGATCCCGTCCCGGACCCCCAGTCCTAAAGGAAAACGAAAGAGGAGAGAGATAAGGAGAAACTAGGATATACAGAGCCAAAAGCAAGTGTTGGGCATTACCCCAAACACACACACACACACCTTAGACATCTTCAAGACCTGAGAACAATTCTGATCACATTTACTTTACATGCGACACAGCAATTCCTTTTTCTCTCACTAATCCCAACTTGAAATATCTGTTTTATTGTTATATCTATTTTGGTGATCTTATAATCCATGCTCTCGCTATCTAATGGTACAGCCATCTTAAGAGAAGTCCCTTAAAATGTAAAGTTAGCTCTGTGAAAGCAGGCAAGATTATCAAATCAGTTCTCAGGACTTCACCATTCGCACAGGAGGACCATCATCTGTGTGCTGTTTGGAACACAATCAGTGCAGAATGGCATAAAACTGGCAACAACACAACATTTTATAAATGGACAGTTCTACAACGGAGGTCAGATTAAACCTATATTCCAACAGATAATATGAAGAAAACACATTAATTACATGGAATGAAGCCTTGGGCAAGGATGTAAAACAGCAAGGTCTCGGTATCGGCAATGTTGACTTTTACAGGTCTTTTTTAATAGCTGTTGTTGGTGTAAATTTTTCTCATGCTTTCTTCAGCTTTGGACTAAGCTAGCAGTCCCCAGCTTTCCCCAGCAGAGCAGACATCAATCCTCAGCAACAATTGTGCACTTACTTTTGATTTTAGCCTCAACCACTCCCTTCTTTCCACTGTGGTGCGAAATGAAAAGAGTCAAGTGTTAGACGAGAAAATGGTGGCCTACATCAGCCAAGCACTCATGGGCAGCAGGGAGTGGAAAGGAAAAATAAAGGCATATCACACAACACACTCACACATTTGACCAGAGCAAGCGTCCTTGCCTGAACTATTTAACTCTTATTTGATCTTTTCCATTGACAATGCATATCTTCTCAGCATGTAAAGGGGACATCAGCAGCTCATTGGTCTTCCTTGTCCGCGCTCACCCAGGAGACCAGAATTCCACTTGCCCCCTTTAAAACCTCACGTCCCACTCCAGGACAGTCACAACGATATGGTTTGAACAAGACCTAGTAATGGCTACAATATTTTGATGAAGAAAACATAATGCTACGGATGTGAAACTCGATAAACATCATATTATAATATTTCAGGATACTGGACAGTTGTTCATTTCTCAGAGACAACTTAAGATGGCTACACTTAATTAAAAACTGAGTCAAGATAGCAACTATCCTCTGTGCCTCACCAGTAAGTGTCTTCGGGCTCTCCTCTCATCCATTCTCAGTAACATTTAACTACAACATCTGCTTCACATCATCAGAGCCCAACCTGTCAGCCTGCATTCCCATGCTGATGAGACATAGTGACACCAATGAACGCAGGATGCCCTCCATGGTTTTGACGCGCTCAACCAGTTTGAAAGTTGGACAACAGATAATCTCAAACTGAACTCCCATTTCTCTATCCCTTTTGCAACCCTCAAACACCTTTGATACAGTTCTTAGAATATTTTACGTTTAGGCCCCCATGGCACCCACATCAAGGTCAAATCATCTTGGTATGAAGGTCGATCAGACTGCTCCCCATAATCAAAGGTGAACCCAGCCAAAAGCACCTTGTTCCAGTTTGATGGATGTTCAGTCTCAACCACACAGAATATGAAAACGTCTACATGCACATACTCTTTTCAGTTCTCCTGGAAAATAATTTCTAAACTGTAAAAGATCCAAATCACCGCAGTAAAAACTTTTATTGGCGAGAAACCAGGGCGGTCCACAAAAGGAAGGAGAAAACTATCCACATGGGCTCTCCATGAAGTAGCAATTGACTTTCAAAATTTTCACCATTCTGCACAGATTCTTCTGTGGCCAAATTCTGCTCATCAGCATGCAAGCACTTTTTAACATAAAAACTTTGGAGATAATATTTGGTACCCAAGCACCATGAAAATTGGATATTCATAGTGAAGATGTCTCTAGGCAAGAAAAATAAAATATTTGTGACATGTAGTGCTTTCGATTCACATGCTGTGTATACTTCCACCAAATAGTGTCTGCCTCTGATGATTTTTACTTGTTTTTCTTGGAAGAAAGTCTTATCAAGACACAGGATCTAGTGACTCCACCTATTATTGGTATTGCGAATGGGCATCGGATCCATTATTAGATTGGAATTAAGATCTACAACAACGTAAGGCGACCGGGGAGGAGGATATGTGCATGGGAATCTACAGCACTACATGCCACTAACAGATGCTTACAGGGTAACATTTTCTGTTCGTGTCACATGTGGCTATAGATATACATGTTGTGGATAAACCATAAAGCCGTTCTCCTTAAAGCGGTTGCTCAGCCTGAGGATGTTGTCAAGACTGGAAAAGTGTATATAGGACAGCCTGGCCAACTCTAGCTTATTGTCTGACTAGGACATCCATGCAATAGTGTTTGGTAAATGTGAGGGGTGGACCGAGAAGCTGCTTTACAAATGCCAGCTAAAGGTCTAGTACCTATGAAAGCCATAGAAGTCCCTTTCTTAGAAGTAGAATAAGGGCTGGGTTCTCTGTATACATCTGACCAACTAACGTATAACACCCACCTTGGAATCTGCACGTCCTTGTGTGGCTTGGAGTATGACATGAAAATGAGTTGTGTTTAACCAAACTATTTTGTGCTGTCAATGTAATACATTCACTCTCAACATCTAGAGTATGTAAGAACATGTTCTGCTACAGTCTCTGGGTGAGGGAAAAATGTTAAAATTCAACACTAGTGAGGGACCTTGGGTTTGTCCTGAGGACCACCCTATCGTGATGGACCTGAAAGAAAGGCTCTCTTAAAGCAATAGCGTGAATTTTGCCAACCCACTTGAGGAAAGTGAAGTTTACAGGGGAAGCCACCTTCCTGGGGAGAAATTGTAACTGGCAAGAGTGAAAGCATTCAAAAGACGGGCCCGTCAGTCTTGTAAGGGCTACGTTAAGGTTCCACACAGGAGCTGTAGGCATCCAAGGAGGGATAACCTTTTTGAGACCTTCCATAAAGGCTTTAATGACTAGTATTCTGAACATAGAAGTATGATGTGTATTCTACATTGAGGCAGCTACAGCAACTAGATGTAACCTAATGGAAGTATAGACAAGGCCCAACATCTGCAAGTGGAGTAGGCAACAGACAATGTTTTCTACCAATCTTATGAGAAGATTGATGTGTTTGGGGAGACAGTAGTGCACAAAGCATTCCCATTTTCCTGGGGGTAAGACTGCATGCTTCTGAGTATAGACATACACTCTTCCAGAATGTTAAGAAAACTAAACTCTATAAAATCAGGAGCCAGATCGCCACGTTGAGATGCTGAGGGCTAGGATGGGGGAGACTGCTGTGGTTTTGTGTGAGAAGGTCTTCTGAAGAGGTTCTCATGGGAACTAGAGAAAGTTCTAGGAACGTGGAGTACCATTGCTGGCGCACCCAGGTTACTGCCAATAGGATGAGAATGACAGAAGTCTACCTCAGCCTTCAGACTGCAAACTGTAGAAGTAAGCGGTAAAGCTTAAGTAAATATCGGTGACCAGTTCATCCATGGTGCATTGCCCACGGACTGAGTGTGGTATCCCGGTGGTGAAGTTTGGGCATTTTGCTTTTTCTGCTGTGGCAAACAGGTCTATTCGTGAGAACCCCCAACATCAGAAGTAAGGGAGTAGGACCTAGGACTGGATTTACCTTTCATGGACTTGTTGAGGCGTCCTGCTGAGCAGGTCTGCCAGATCTTTGTCAGCACCTCAGGAACATGTTGGGTGAGCAGATGTACAATGTGATGTATTGCCCATTGTCAGATGCTCTGGGTTACACTGGACAGCTGTGCTAAGTGCATATTAGAACAATCTTGTCCTGTTTAATAGAATGAAATGCCCAGAGTGTGAGATGTATAGCGAGCAGCTCCAGGTGGTTGATGTGAAGGGATTGCTGGGCAGACATCCACATTCCCTGAACCGTGAGGTAATTGAGATGCGCCACCAGTGAGTGAGGTATCTGTGGAACTGTAACTGGAAGAAGGGCCACCCCTCCAACAGGTAGTGTTCCACCAATGCAGAGAGCAGTGTGTGCAAACCCCAAACCAACACTAGATCCTCTAGACCACTGTGCCACCAAACACTCCTGCAACCGGCCTATGTGCACTCAATGGGTGAGGAACTATGGCTATGCAAGATGCCTTTAGGCCGAACAACGCATTACGGTTCTGTCACCTGACAATCTTGCTGAAAAAGAGGTAGCATGTTTTGGAAGTCTTGCACTTGTGGTGGACTGGGGAACGCCGCCCCAACAGTGCGTCTAGGATGGCCCTGGCGATGGGCTTCACTTGAAGGGGTTGGAGGTAGGATTTGGTCAGATTGATGGTGAAACCTAGTCCGTGTAAAGTCTGGATGTGTGCTAAGCATAGTTGGTACATGGCACACTTGCTCAGCCCAGTCGTTCAGGTAAAGAAAGACACAGATGCTGCTTGTCCTGAGAAGAGCCACTAAAACAGCAAGACATTTGGTAAAGAACATGGGGCTGTGGTAACCGTGAAAGGGTGCACTTTGGAATGGTCATGTCTACTCGCCACAAGCCCCAGGTACCTTTGATGCATTAAGTGAATGGGTATGTGGACATAGGTGTTCTTCGGATTAATCACATGAAGTTGCCTTGCTGGAGTAGTGGTATGACATCTTGTAGAGTCACCATGTAGAAGTGCTCCAAAAGAAGGCATTTGTTGGGGGGGGGGGTAAGATCAATTATGGGTCTGAGGGAGCAGTCCTTCTTGGGGATAAGAAAGTATAAAGAGTAGACCCCTCTTCCGCAGTTTTGAATCAGAACTGATTCTATGCCCCCATAGGTGAGTAAGGCCTATGTCTCCTCATGAAGGAGTTGCAAATTTTCTGTGGGCACTTTGTGTTGGTGGGGAGGAATGTATGGTGTTGTTTGAGTTCTAGACAGTATCCCTCTTGTACAGTGTTGAGAACCCTCTACCGATTCCACTTCTTTGGGTGGGGTCCATACTTTTGCATTCCACTTTCTTAGTATATGGTTTGGTCCCCGCTAGGCCTTCAGTATCACCTATTGCTGTTCACTGTTTTCTATTGTTTTTTTTATGCCAATGTCTGATTGCTACTGTACATACAAAAGTGTGTCTACTTACCTCCTATTGGAGTATTGCCTAAATAGTATTTTGGTATTTGTGTCACTAAATTAAAGTACCTACATTTTTGTAACACTGTATGGTTCTTTAATGTGTGTAAGTGCTGTGTGACTACAGTGGTATTGCATAAACTTTGCATGTCCCCTAGATAAGTCTTGGATGCTCATCCATAGCTACCACTAGAGAGCCTGGCTTCCTAGACACTGACTACACCTCACTAATAGGGGGAACGTGAACCAAACCTGGTAATAAGATGATAATACCATAGGTAGTCACCACACACCAGGTCGGCTTCCTACATTGGTGGTGCAGCGGTGGGATAAGCACTTGCAATTGCCTTACTACTCTGTCACTTGGTACTTTCCGTAGCAAAGACAATTTACTAACTAGTAGGTACACACAGTACTTACTGTCAGCGGTGGAGTCTCCTAAGTTTGGGCAAGCTAGTGGTCTAGCATAGCCCTTGCTTCAAACGTCTTTGGGAGCCTAGTAGGCAGAGTAGTTTGGAACACCTACACCACTCTAGCTAGACATCATGTCCTCAGTAGAGCACACCTCTCAGGCCCTGGACTCCCAATATGAGGGTATGGCTTTCCAACAGTTGAGGGAGATGTGTGCTGATAGAAAACGGAAAACAGGGAGAAATTCCAGTAAAAGTCTGCTTCTAGTCCTATTCCTCCCGGATGAATAGAATCTGACCCCCTCAGTTCTATAGACAGTAGACTTGAATACTGAGAAGGGTCAGGAGGAACCCAGGGAATATCAGAAATGACCTATAAGCACTCAAAGTGCGGTTAGGAGCACTACGTGTAGTGGAGAGAGAAAGGCAGGGTATGGGGTTAGCTCTCCATGGTGGCAGCAGTTTTAGTTTCTGGGATACTAGGGTCAGAGAGGACTCTTGATTCCGGAAATCTGAACATGGTAGCCCCCCTCCTTACAAAGTGGAAGATGACACTTACAAGTGGTTCACTGCTTTGGAGAGGGCATGTAAAGTACAGAGGGTCTGCCAAAAGCAGTGGGCAGCAATTGTGTGGCTCTCCTTCTCTTACAAGGGCAGAGGCAGACTCCTTACTGGCAGAGAAAAGGATGCAGACAACTACACAGTTCTCACAACAGCACTGAACAATACAGAATAAAGTTCAGAGAGACCAGGAAAGAGTCCTCCCAAAACTGGATAGATTTTGTGGACTGTTCTATAAAGGCTCTGGAAGGCTGGTTGCATGGAAGCAAAGTCAGTGATTATCAGGGCTTGTACAACTTAATCTTGAGAGAGCACATTCTGAATAACTGTGTGTCAGGTATGTTGCACCAGTACCTGGTGGACTCTCATCTGACCTCTCCCCAAGAATTGGGAAAGAAGGAAGACAAGTGGGTCTGCACCAGGGTGAGTCGGAAATCTCACACAGGTGTGATCACAAAAAGAAAGAATCAGGTAAGCATCAGGAAAAGGGTGGTGACAAAGAAAAATCTAGGGGGTCTTCATCAGGCCTACAACATTCCTCTGGGGGTGGGGGCAAACCCTACTTCTCCAACTTCAAAAAGCCTTGGTGCTATAACTGTAAAAATAAAGACATCTCCTGCCCTAAGACGGACACCAAGCCAATCACCACTACTAACCCCACTTCTACTCCTAGTGCCCCTAGCCATAGCAGTAGTGGTGGGACTACTAACAATAGTCAGCCCAGGCAGTTAACTGGGCTTACTTTAGGGACTGTAGTAAGGTCTGGGTTGGTTAAACAGACCATTGAGGCAGTGCTAGTCTCTGATTGGGGCATTGACCTTGCCAACCCTCCTACCTGTCCCCTTAACATGGGTAAGTATAGGCAGCATCCTCTGATAAATGGTGTTGAGGCTGAGGCCTACAGGGACACAGGCGCCAGTGTCACTATGGTGGCTGAAAAGCTTGTGTCCCCCCTGAACAACACCTACTTGGTCACACGTACACAGTGCCTGATGCTCATAGTAACACTTTGTGCCACCCCATGGCAGTTATTGATTTCAGCTGGGGTTGGAGGTTACTGGTCCTAAAAACGTTGTAGTGCCGTCAGACCTACCTGTAGAGTGTCTACTAGGGAATGACTTGGAAACGTCAGCTTGGAATGAAGTGGAGCTGTACAATCATGCAGCAATGCTGGCCATCACAGGGCATATTTATGCCCTTACCAGAGCACAGGCAAAGAAAAAGAAAGAACAAGGAACCTTGGAGCCTGTAACAATGGCCCAGGAGCTTCCTAAACCCAAGAACATGAAGAGTAAGAAAGTTCCCCCTGCTCAAACCTCCAGTGAGGATTCCTTGGAACCTTGGGTGGAACCTACACCAGAGGAGCTGCAAGCTAACACAGCTGAGCGCTAGGGTGCAGAGGGGCCGGCCAGGTAAGAGTCCAATAGGGAACAACAAACCTGTCCCACACTGGAGAACTTGAGGCAGCGAACTGGAGCACAAAAGGCAGCAGATTTCAATGGCACCCATAAGGTGTACTGGGAAGACAGTCTCCTATATTCAGTCAAGGGATCCCAAACCTGGTGCCACCACGAGGATGGTTCTCCCTTTGAAGTACAGAGAGTTTCTGCTGCCCTTAGCCCATGATATTCCTCTGGCAGGTCACTTGGGGCAAAGCAAAACTTGGGACAGGCTTGTCCCTCACTTTCACTGGCCCCACATGTCTATAGACACTAAGAAGTTTTGTCGATCATGGGTCACCTGTCAAGCCAGTGGCAAAACAGGTGGCACCCAAAAGGTCCCCCTAATTCCATCTCCCGTGGTAGGGGAACCCTTTGAGAGGGTTGGGATAGATATTGATGGCTCCCTGGACCCTTCAACAACCTCTATGAACAGGTGGTAGTGCAACATGCCAAAAGGTATCCAGAGGCCATTCCTCTTAGGACTACTACAGATCCTGCAGTGGCGAAATCCCTTCTTGGTATTTGCTCAAGAGTGGATTTTCCTAACCAGGTGGTATCAGACAGAGGTGCAAATGTCATGTCTGCTTACCTAAAAGCCATGTGGAAAGAGTGTGGTGTTACAAGTTCATCACTCCTTCCCATCCTCAAACCAATGATTTGGTAGAGAGGTCTAACAAAACTCTCAAAGGGATGATAATGGGGCTCTCTGAAACGCTCAGATGGAGATGGGATGTCCTATTAACATGCCTCCTCTTTGGCTATAGGAAGGTCCCTCAGAAAGGTGTGGGCTACAGCACATTTCAACTTCTGTTTGGGCATTCTGTTAGGGGTCCCCTTGCTCTTGTTAGAGAAGGCTGGGAGCAACCTCTCAAACCTCCTAAGCAAGACATAGTGAACTATGTACTTGGCCTCAGATCAAGGATGGCTGATTAAATGAAGTGGCCCACTAAAAACCTTCCGGCCAACCAGCAATTGCAGAAACAATGGTATGACCAGAAGGCTATGCTGACTGTATAGCAGCCAGGACAGAAAGTGTGGGTCCCGGAGCCTGTGATTCCCAGAGCACTCCAAGAAAAGCGGAGTGGTCCCCATACCATTGTTGAGAAAAAGGGCAAGGTTACCTACCTGGTAGACCTTGGCACTCACAGGAGCCCCCCCACAAGGTGCTTCATGTGAACTGCCGTAAGCCCTTATATGACGGGCTGATCTGACCCTGCTCATAGCAACTGAGGGACAGGAAGAAGAGTATGACCCTCTCCCTGACCTCTTCTCCCTCTCTGCAGTTGATGGCTCAGTTCATGGGGTGGTACTGACTGACTGCCTCTCTCAGCCCAAAGGGAGGAGTGCAGACATCTCCTGGGAGAGTTCTCAGAACTGTTTTCACTGACACCTGATCAAACAACTTGGTGTGAACACACCATTGACACAACACAAGGGACAGTTTTCTTATTAAGAGTAAAATTTACAGGCAACCTGACCATGCCAGCGACTGATTCATATCTGAAGTTCAGAAGATGCTATACCTAGGAGTCATGGAGCACTCAGAAAGCCCTTGGGCTAGCCCTGTGGTACATGTCTCAAAAACCCACTCCCAGAGTAGAAAAGGGGAGATGGGGTTTTGTGTAGACTACAGGGGTCTCAACACTATTACCAAAACAGATGCTCACCCTATCCCTAGGGCAGATGAGGTTATAGATACACTGACATCTGCCAAGTATCTAAGCACATTTGATCTGACTGCTGGATACTGGCAGATCAAGTTATCAAATGATGCTAAACCCAAAACAGCATTTTCTACCATTGGAGGGCACTATCACTTCACAGTGATGCACTTTGGACTGAAAAATGCACCTGCCACATTCCAAAGGCTGGTGAATACTGTTCCCCAAGGATTGGACGACTATAGTGCAGCTAATCTTGATGAGATAGCGGTATTAAACTCCACCTGGGAGGATCACCTGGTCCACCTGTGCCTCACAATGTGTGTGGTCTCCCTATCAAGGCCTCAAAGTGCCAGATAGGGCAGGGGAAATTGGTATATCTGGGCCACCTGGTAGGTGGAGTTCAGATTCAGCCACTACAGGGCAAGATCCAAACCATTTTAGATTGGACAGCTAGCCGCCACAAAGCTTTTGAGTATCTAAAACGGGCCATGTGCTCTGCACCTATTTTACGACCCCTATCTACTCCAAACAGCATATAGTTCAGACAGATGCTTCTGAGGTAGGGGTTGGGGCAGTCGTATCACAAATTAATGCAATGTGACCACAGCACACAGATATAAATAGTCCAGTCACGTAGCAAGGATATGTATCCCTGGTAGAGCGTTTGAGGTTGGAGAGAAATTACGTGAAGATCCCAAATTCGTTAGAGAAAGTGTCTTTAATTGTAGGCACAGTTTGCCTCAGGATTGCGCGTTCTTCAAAATACAGCCAACACGTGTTTCGTCACTCAGGTGACTTCATCAAGGCTGCAAGACAATGATAAAAGCAAACTTGTATGCAATAATACCTAGAATTTGGTAAGACATAAAATGTGTCCGATGGTAAACTAATACCAGTGCTTGCAAGAGGGAGGAAGTAGGAAATGTGCAACCCAAGTGAGTGAAGAGAGAGAGAGAGAGATGGTGGGCATGGTATCACAAATTAATACAGAGGGACAGGATCAACTTTTAGTTTTTATAAGCAGAAGGTTGAGCCCCAAGGAAAAGAGTTGGTCAGCCATAGAAAGGTAAGCCTTTGCTGTGGTTTGGGCTTTGAAAAAGCGAGACCATACTTGTTTGTCACTCACTTCCTTGTTCAAATAGACCACAAGCCCCTTCTATGGTTACAACAAATTAAAGGTAAAATCCCAAACTTTTGAGGTGGTCCATATCCCTACAGGGAATGGACTATACAGTGGAACACAGACCTGGGAGTAACCACTCCAAAGCAGATGGACTCTACAGATATTTCCACTTGGACAATGAAGATTCATCTGGACAAGGTTAGCCTTATTGTCCTTTGTTTGGATGGCATGCTTACTCTGAATTTCTGCCTGATGTCAGTATGTTTTGACTGTGTTCACTGGTATCCTGCTAACAAGGACCCCAGTGACTCTGCTCTCTCCCTCTAAATTTGGTTGCTGGGACTTCACACACCCCACATTTGGCATACTGGTGCCCCCATATAAGTCCCTAGTATATGGTACCTAGGTACTAAGGGCATTTGGGCACCATGTGTTCCCGGCCACCCAGGGGAGCCCATGTAAAATGTGTTTCCAGGCCTGCCAGTGCAGCCTGCATTAAAAGGTGCATGCACCCTTTCACCTCGGGTCACTGCACCAGGTCACTATAAGTCACCCCTATGGTAGGCCCTCCTAGCCCAGAGGGCAGGGTGCAGATACCTGTGAGCGAGGGCACCCCTACATGAGCAGAGGTGCCCCCACGAATTCCAGCTCCATTTCCTGGACTTCATGAGTGCAAGGATACCATTTTACGCATGTACTGGACATAGCTCACTACCTATGTCCAGCTACAGCATGGTAACTCCAAACCTGGGAATGTTTGGTTTCAAACGTGTCAGAATCATACCCCAGTACTGTTGCCAGTATTGGTTGTATGATTCTATGCACTCTGAGGACTCCTTAGAGGACCCCCAGCATTGCTCTTACCAGATTTCTGGGGTTATCCAGGCAGTCCATGCTGCTGCCGTCCTCAGATGGATTCCTGCCCTCCTGCTGCTTGACCACCTCAAACCCAGGAAGGCAGAAGAAAGGATTTCCTTTGGGGGAGCGGGGTAACACCCTCTTCCTTTGGAAATAGGTGTTACATGGCTTGGGAAGGGTAGCCTCCCCAAGCCACTGGTATGCTCTGAAGGGCACATTTGGTGCCTTCCTTGCATAAACAAGGCTGCACCAGTTCAGGGACCTCCAGTCCCTGCTCTAGCATGAAACTGGATAATGGAAAGGGGAGTAACCACTTCCCTGTTCATCACAACCACAAGATGGTTGCCAGAGCTCCTCCAGATGGTCTCTTTATTCTGCCATCTTGAATCCAAGGTGGGCAGAGGCCTCTGGGAACATCTGAGAGGCCAGGTCAGGCAGGTGACCGCACTGCTGCCTCCTCACAGGTGGTCACCTGGCTAGGTGACCAATCCCCTTTCCAGGGCTATTTAGGGTCCTCAGATTCGATGTGAAAGAGACTGCAACAGGACTCCTCTGCAACATTTACTTCGACTTCTGGCCACTGGAACCACAACTGGACTCCACAGGAACCTACAATCTGCAGCTACAACAGTGACCCTCCCTGCAACATTGTTTCTCCGGGTCCTTCCAGCAACTGCGCCATTTCATGCAGCCTGGTTGCCGAGTCCAGCAAATAATTGAAAAAAGGCACCACAAATGCAAATGTCTTCATGATATTGGGACACCAGATGATGTGTGTTTTTGGATTTATAAAAAAGTTATTGATAATGGTGACATTGGTTCACAAGTCCCTGACCGAAGAGTGCCTACTTTAGATATTTCTGTGCTCCATGTGAAAAGCCAAAATGCAGTCAGGCACTGAGAAGTTACCCAGTGATTGAAGTGAGGTGACTCACTGTTCCATGCTGTAAACTCTGGTGGGTGGGAAAAAATGTGATTGACACAACAGACCAATCGATGAAGAAATAAGGCTGGAAGGGCCTTTATGTATGTTACACAGACAATTTTAGGAAAATCAAAAGGTCTTGGCTAATGCCAGACCTAAAAAGACATACTAATGCCTGGTTTATGCCACAGGGCTATTTTCAGCACATGCAATTTGAAACTCCCCGTCCAAAAATACAGGCTGCAAAATAAATATTAGCTACCACCACCCAGGAGTCTAGATGTAGAACTAGGGTTTCAACCTGGTCAGTTCTTTACTGGCATAACAGTAAATATCAGAATAACACGCTTTAAATGTTAAAGGAAAAATGGGCTTGCTAAGAATTACTGCTGATGATATAATATAACTTTCTACTTAAGATTCCAGTCCCGGCCTTTGCAGAATCAGAAAACTTGAAGTAATGGCCGGTATTTGGGAAAAGTGTCACCCTATTTAGAACAGGTCGGCCAATCAGATTTTGCAGGCATTAACCTCAGTTATTTGCCAGGTGGCCACTGGATGATGGTAATCGAAGCCTCAGCAGGGATAGGTTGCTTTCATTTCCCATTCTTTTTCCCATATCTCCGTACTGTGTTGTCCACCTGTGAGCAGTTTTCTGCCATGTGTGAGGCCTTTCCTTCTCCCTTAAGTGACACAGTCTGGAGGGAGTGGTTCAAAGAGCACCAGGGAAGGGTTGAGGAGAGTTCATACTAGTGCCTGGTAGACACTGGATAACTCTGCTTGTATATGGAATGCACTATGGCTTGGAAGAGAGAGTGACACACAAAGAACTTAGGAGTGGAGGCAGTGCGAGGTGAAGCAGAGAACAGTTAAAGTGGAAGGTCAGTGAGAGATGAGCCTGGGGTGCTTCCCTGCAGCAAATATTGACTGTCAGATTGCTCATCAGAGAGTTATACACTGAATACCAATCAACAGATGTTACTGCAGTCATCTGAGAGCAATATTAAACCATACTCTTCACAGAAACCCTCCACCAGTCAGAAAAGTCAATTCCCCCTACTCAGACCACTGCAGAGAAAAATATGTACTTATAATCGAGAAAATAAAAGGCTTCACAGCTGAAAGATGCTGATCCAGTCATGACAAAAAGAGGTTTTGAAATATCTTAAAAACTGAGTCAGAAACCTAATATACCAGGGTGGCATGTCAAAAGAGAAACTAAAGTTAAATGGTACCCATGGGGTTGTTTTATTAAACTATCAGAATTATGAGCCCTCACCAATTGGCTGCTCCTAATGAGAATGTGTGTAGGTGGATGCTATACATGAAAGCATCAAGGTGCCCAGAACCATAGGAAACAACAAAATGGATGGGATTCCAGCACTTTCCAGAACCTTGGGGGGGGGGAATGGGGGCTCAAGTCATTGTCCATCTAGGTGGGTTTCCAGAAACTCTGATGACCCATGATAATTACTCCATAGGAGATGAGTTGGAGTAGATCTTTATTTGAAGACAGCAAATATTTTGACTTAATTTTTGGATTAAGAATTTTGATTCTGAGGTAGAAGGGAGCAGAACTGTAAAGTCACTTGTACATCAAAGAGCGGCACTGGAACTGAAAATAGGTATCCACTCCAGTTCAGCGCATGAGTCCTTCTTGTGACTAAGACAGGTTCAGTCACCACTATAAACACTCCCTCTGCCACATTCTGTGCACGTTTGTGGATATTGATATCCTTTTGGACACACCTAAATATAAACAGACTCATTAATCCGATGTTGACCAAAGAACCGGCCCTGTGTGCAGGCAGGAATTACGGGCATCCCTACTGACCTTTTCCACCAGACTTCCCATCAAGAGATATCTATCTAAAAGTAGACGTAGGTTCCTTCGATTGCGTGAAAGGGGAATCTCTTTGAAGAAGATTACTGACATGGTAGGTACTCAACAGCGCTGGGGCAACTGCGCCACATTCCTAGACTAATCTATATATGCCGGAGATCACGATAATAGCAAATACATCAAATGTGATGATGGTGTGTCATTGGCATAGGCTTGAGAGGCCAGACCCCACCTTTGAATAATCCACAGAGGCGCAAAGAATAACTCTGAAAAGACAAGGGGATGGAGAGTCTGTGAAACCCTACAATTTGAAGCAGGGGGTGCAGACGAACAACAAATCCATTTAAACTGTGGTGCAGACTTCTGTAGCCATTGTAAGAGCATGCTGCGGTCAATCCCTTCAACATCACCTTGGTCCAAAAATTCTGAGATTCATCCTTACAGCAAAGTGTACTTGAAACATGTGTACCTGTGCAGGTTTCATGCTAGAGAGGTGATTGGAAGCAAGAAAAAAATGCAATTTCGCAAAATACCTCATTTTGCAAAGTTAATATGCTCACAAATCTCACTAAGCACTGACAGAAGGATGATCCAAATGAAAGCTTCATTTTACTCAGTCACGCCGAGAGAAAGATTTTGTCTCAAATAATAAAAACTATAACGGTATTGGGTAGCTAACTTTACCCTAAAAGTTTTCAGAAATGCAGAGTGCGTGTGCATGTGGACAGGAAGAAAAAGGCTGAATAAACCAACGTAGAAAGCAAAAAACCTTGACATTTCAGTGACCAATCTGCAGAACATTTCACTCAAACCTCTAGTAAATTCTTATATACTTATTTAAGAAAGTGGCTCTGGTCAGTTAACATGGATGCTGAATCTCACAATTAGTTGTTAGTATTCCAGGCCAAGGGGTGTTCAGAGAGACATGATGGTTGGATGAAAATCACAAGGCGACTGACCCATGCAGAGTATAACTGGGCTGCGGACGTGCATGCCAAGACTGGAGAAACGTGTGGTAACCTCTTACCGTCGCTTGCTAGGAATGAAACTGACCTCGCTCTCTCCGTCAGGGTGCATCCATCTGGCTTGTCACCACGCTTCATCAGATGCATCGATGACATGGAGGATGTCACCAAAGAGGAAGCTCAGCGCTTGGCTCAAGAACCCGCAGTCCTTCGTCTTATCATAGTCGAAGATAGCCCTGTGGAGGAACACGATGCGGAGGTCAGTGAAAGAGCACAATCAAAGGTAGGACTGCTAGGGGCCACGAGCTGATCTGTCATGCCACCAGGGATGGACAGTGTTAATTATAGAGGCAGGACATGAAGGAAGGCGAACACTTGTGCAGACACATCAGAGATGTAAATGCATTAAGGCTTGTGACTCTGGATAGGCTGCACGTCACCACGGATGATTCATACTCCCAACCCACTGCGATGATGGATCTTGGCAACGCAACGTGACATCACAAGAGGGACACATCAGATACCCCCGCAGACTGCCTTTCCACAATGCGGCTATCTCCAGTGCCCAGCAGGTAATGCAGAGCATGGATCTCTGCCTATGGAGGGACAGAATACCAACATTTTTGGAATTTGTACAGCTCCCTGGGGCTTAGGAGGGATGTCCTAACTGCCTTGAATATTATAGAATAAGGTACGACCAACTATTCAGAAAAAAGGGTAAAAGTTATTTTGGCAGTGTGTGACTTGAGAGAAAAAGAAGCCCCAGAGGAAATGTAAAAATAATTTTTATGACGAATTTCTGTCTTTAAAACATAGGTGCTGTGAGCACTTTAGTCTGCATATTTCACTATCCAGTCACTCCATTGCAGTCTCATTCCTTATTCCTAAGTCCCCCTGCTCCCAACTCCTTCTCACATCTTCCACCTAGTCCGGAGCGGGGAAGTGAGAGACTTTCTAACAGCCTTTCAATAACAGACTGCACTGTGTGGTTGCTCGACCTATGAACTGGAAACTGCAATGCTAACAACCTCCCATGTGGCCACTATCTGCAGAAAAAAAAGGTGATGAGGCAAATACTAGATTTTTAAGAACTTCTCACTAAGCACCTGTTGGCACGTCGGTCCTTGATAAGTAAACTTACAAGGGGACGGGTATAGGTTGATGAGCCTTTTGATTGGTATAGGGTGTTCTTACCATACCTTCAACACAGAATCATTAATAAACAGAATAATCAATAACCATTAGTCAAATCAACAATCAATGGAGTCAGTAATTTTCACACACCATCTCTCTTCAGCCATGAATAACCACACCTTTAGGTATAAGTTTAGCAAGTTTATTCCCTATTCGTTAACAATACTAAGTCAGGAATCTTAATTCATCTCAACTCAAATTGGAAACAAATTTTTAATATACTCATTAATCAGCAAGTTGCAAAAGACGTGATCTAATCAAAGCTTGCATCAAAAGACATTTTAAGGCATCAACATATACCATTAGTAAAACCCAATTCAGCAAAACTATAACATCCATCAAGTTCAGCAAGATAGTCTGTCAACCATTTGTCTCTTTAATTTTGTCAGTTGTCATGAGAGTAACCTCAACTATCACAGATGAGCATCAGCATGTGGGGCTTCATGCAAAACAATTTAGAACACAAATTTGGTAAACATCTACCTAAAGGAAGAACTAAGCTTAGGTGGTACCTAGAAAGAAAAGGCATGAAAATGCTATTCAGTCATTGTCATATCTACCTATCCACAGTATGGGTCCGCAAGCAGAATCAGCCTTCGTCCTCAGGTCATCAGTCGATCAGCAAAACATGATGCTCTCAAAGAGTATGAGCCCAATGACAGAATCTCTTCTTCTGAACATTGCAGTAAGTCTGACTAAGATCTAATCTCTGAATCTGGTCTCCTCTGTCACGCTGTTATATCAAAGTTCCCCAAACCATCCCCCAATTTCCAACTGGTCAATTATTCGTACGTTATTACTCTACCTAAAAATGTCCCTTTACCAATTCTATGAATTCTAATCTTTTACAGTTCACATGTCGTTGATTGGTCTGCTTTACGATGTTCTCATCATCCGGCTCGTAGGGTATCAATTTTGTTGCATCTTCGTCTCCAGTCAGTGTCCTCATTGTTCACGTCCTGGGAAAGAACCCTTTGCTCATTTTACACACATTTAGTTACTTTACGAGAGACCTCGACTCCTGTCCGTCGGTTCCCATAGAAAGCCTCTGCTAAGCATTTTATTAAAACAATTAGCATTTCACCGTTAGTTCACTCTGTCAGCATTTTTCATTAAACGCTAAGAAATACAGCTTCTACATGAGGCCTGGCAAAACTAGGCCAAGACACTCGCTAAGTTAAGGCCTACAATTAATGAGCAATAACATACTTCATAACCCTTAATATCACATATTACTACATTAACCTAATACTTTTTCAATATTTCATATAGATTAATAATTATTTAGTACATTTCGTGAACACTGGTGGCCATTCTTCGAGGTAACATTTTCAAACGTGAACATTATTTTTCTACATAAGTCATTATTCAAAATTCATAAACATTCATTAATAATTTCTAATTAAGACATCTGCGTTAGCACCCACGCCTGCAAAGGGAATTATTCTCAGCAGCCACGCTCTCATGCAACAGGCTTTCCTTTTGTCATCATAAAAACACTCCAAGCTAGGTATGGTTGGAGCAACGTCACATTTTCAGGAAAACCCCATTACTATGTAAATTAATTCTAGTTAGCTTTATTTTCTTAAATGTATCTTTGGTATGTAACACTTACTTCTGTGTGGAATTCTTTCTCTTGGACCTACTGTATACACCGCCCTTCCTGGAGAGCGCAGAGCTACTTCAGTTGGAGAAGATTGAGCATTGGTTACTCTGGACACTGTATCCCCCACATAGACTCAACGGAGGATCTGTTTTTCAAGTTTTGCACTGATACAAAAAAAGCAAACCTACCGTGTGCCACGTTTGGCTCCTTGTGCATTAGGGAATGAAACACACAGATTTTACTTCAGCCCATATACATTAAAATGTCCCCACCTGGACACAATTGGAGAAATTCAAGACATTTGTGATCCATTAATCATCTTAGTAAAAAAAAAAAAGAGAAAAGAAATCTAAATGAGTATGGACTATTTGGATGCTTCCTTAATAAAGTTATAAGCTAATTTTGCTTAATAATTAGTCACATATTTCATCCCCAAAATGAAGAAAATGCATTTATTCTATTTTTTCCTGTGTCTCCAAGCAAAACGATTTGTGCTATTTTTTCTGTGAAAACAACATATTGAGGATTACAATCAGTTTCCTTCTCATTGCGCAAACAGCTAAAGTAGTAAAACAGTTTATTGTTGTTGTTTCTGCTGTGTCATCTTTTACGTACTAGCAACAAATGCTGCTATAGATGAGCTAGTGTATCTATAGTGTTTAAATGATTAAAGCTCAAAGATTTCCTTATAAGCTTGCTGCAGGTATAGCAGAATACAGAGGCTGCCTACTCTTGATTCCACACAATGCCGCTTTCATCCACCATTCTAAGCTTCTTTTCTCTTTATCTCACTCTTACAGATTCTTTTTCTACATTTCTTTCCTCGATCCTTTTCTGACAGTCTCTCTTTTGCTCTGAATCAGTGTCAGATGGTGAAAAAGACATTCCTGTACCCACCACATGCAAACTCCGGAGCAACTTAAGCAGTGGTTCTTGGACAGCCAGGAGCACAGAGGGAGCCCTGAGCTGTAACAGCAGGTCCCCAGGCCCAGCCCTCCACCTACCTCTGTTGACCCTCAGCCAGCTCAAGGACCTGCATTCTCCCCGCGCCTCTCTCCTCTGCTGCATTCTACTTCCTCTTCCTGCCTCTGTGCCACTCAGCCCCGCCCACCGCCTCCTAGCACTCCTCCGAGGACCTACTTAATGGTGGCCAAACAAAGGCAAGCCCATCTGCACCTGTCTGTACCTGTAACACACCCAGCACCAGGAACCCTCTCAGCTACACGTCCTACCACTCTCCACACCACCAACCCTGGATGCTGCCATAAACACAGCCACCGAACCATAACACAGTACACGGTAGGAACTTTCACCTGCACTCTCTGCCACAACACACTCCCCCGCCAATCTCAGCAACACCCAGACCACACAAGGTTCAACACTAGCTACCCGCCATCAGCTCGTTTGCACCCTCAACACTCGTTCACTCAACAAACATGCCACATAGGCTTGGGACCTCATCAATACTCTTGTACCGACAGTCTTCCTCATCAAGACCTGGCTCAATCCCATGTCTGCCTCTGACATCACCACCACCATACAAGCAGGATGCATAATCACCCATTGAACTGCATCAACAAGCCAGTAGGAGGAATCGCTGTCAGGCACAAAGACTCCATTAATTGCACCGCCCCCCACTGACAAAACCATCCAGGCAGTGGAACATCTAAACTTCACTATCCAAACGTATGAAAAATCCACCCTTAGGGGAACCCTCGAACTACCTTCTGCAACCGCATCACCAATTTCATTGCCCCCCTCACCATCGTCTCGAATGGCTGCACGTCTTGAAGACACAAGTGAGCCTAACTCCCTAAACCTCCTTGATGGCCTGAGCAACATCAGACTCAGTCAACCCATACACAACCCCACGCACATCCCAAGACACATGCTTTACTCCATATTCACCTCCAACAACCGCCTCAAATACAGCCAAACCACTGAACTCGCATGGACCAACCACTACATTGATCATGTCATCATCACAACCCCCATGCCTCTGCCCCCTCCAGCGGAACCCAACACCACATGTTGCACCTGGAACAAGGCCTCAGACCCTGAAAGGAGCAAACCTTTACCCTCAACCCGCCCAAACACCACAACAACGTGCACCAGGATGTCAGAAGCTTCAACTCGTGGATCACTGACTGTGCTGACATCATCGCCCAAGATGAAACACAGACGATCCACCAAGCAAGCCAGTTGGTACTCCTAGGACCACAGAATAGCCAAGCGTCACTGCAAGGACGCTGAAAGAAGGTGACGCACCAACAAAGACCAAACCAACAGAATCGCCTACAAATCAGCACTCAAAATATACCACCACCAACTAAGTGAATCAAAGTGAAAAACCCTGGCATCGTTCATCGAAGCTAACCCCTGTTGGGCATGGCTCTCTTTAGGGAAAATCCTGACATTTTTGCCTTTTCCTCCTAGCCTATATTGTCTCCCTGAAAGGAAGGGGTGTTGATTTAGGGAAAGACTGGCGCTCAAGGCTTAAGTGATATCTGTGGGCTATAACCTAAAGTATCACACGGTGCACTCTTAGAGGACCACACCCCTGATCCCCCACTGCATGGCTAACCAAAACAGTTAACAAATATACACAAATAAGAGGCACAAGTTGTATACACATACATATATCAGAATGTACATGAGATGTCCATTGTGGTCACTATGATTATCCTTTGAAAAATCAAAAGTACACCGAACTGTGAGTCCTTAGAGCAGTGTAAAATATGATAATAAACATATAGCGAGGCAAAGCAGTGTCCATTTAGTTCCTCCTCGGTTTAATGATAATACCCCACTCCAATTCAGTCATCAAATCAATATTGCTGACTCACAATCTTGATATCTGAGGTTATTCCATTCAAACCCTCAGCCAACACGTGTTTCGTCCATCGACTTCATCAGGGCTGAAAGTTGTACCAAAAAATCAACATCATCAAATATGGACTAATGTCAGATCCCAAAAGGGATTTCATGAGCCCGTCACCACTCCAAGACGTGGGATGGATAAAAGTAAACTTATAGGTAGAGCAAGTGCTATGAAGAAAAAAGCAATGTTGTTCTCATAGAACATTGCGTGCCCCCCTGTGACTATCATGCATTGTGGATAGTAGTTATGTAGGGTAAATTTTCTTTTTTTCTTTTTCTCTTCCTTTCCTGCACTGGGATTGCCAGATCACGTAACAGTGCCAGTATGCCCCAATGGTGGCATATTTACCTTCTTTTTGTGTTATTCATTTAATATTTTTGTTTACTATTTGTCAGCAAGCCATTTCAGTCACTTTATGGGTACAATTTATGGTTTTTCTTTCTATCTGATACACATTTTGACTTATCATAACGACCAGGCAGTGACACTACTTAACTACTATCCACAATGCATGAAAGTCACAGGGGGGCACGCAGTGTTCTATGAGAACAACATTGCTTTTTCTTCATAGCACTTCCTCTACCTATAAGTTTACTTTTATCCATCCCACGTATCGGTGTGGTGACGGGCTCATGAAATCCCTTTTGGGATCTGACTTTAGTCCCAATTTTATGTCGTCGATTTTTTTGGTACACCTTTCAGCCCTGATGAAGTTGATGGACGAAACACGTGTTGGCTGTGGGGTTTGAATGGAATAACATCAGATATCAAGATTGTGACTCAGCAATATTGATTTGAGGACTGAATTGGAATGGGATATTATCATTAAACCGAAGAGGAACTAAATGGCCACTGCTTCGCCTCGTTATATGTTTATTATAATATTTTACACTGCTCTAAGGACTCACAGTTCGGTGTACTTTTGATTTTTCCTAGGATAATCATAGTGACCACAATGGACATCTCATGTACATTCTGATATATGTATGTGTATACAACGTGTGCCTCTTATTTGTGTATATATTGTCTCCCTGTCCTGGATCTTAGGACTTTGGACACTTCACTGATGTCTGGCAGTAGGGAAGAGAGCACCCCTTCCTACCGAAGATGGGGTATGGGGTTTGGGGGAGGATGTGGCCTGGGGTGCCACCCCTCCGACTGGCCCCAGACGATAGGAGTACTAAATACCGGGAGAAGGGGGGTTGTTGCAGCCCTGGTTACCAAGGGCAAGTCTGGCAAATGTACTGCCCATTTGGCATCCTGGTGACCATGTCCGAGACCTGATTGAGTAGGCTTGCAGGGCCAGCAGACACCTGCACTCAGGATAGGGACCACATGAGGGGGACTACACCCGAGTGTGCTCTACACTGCCCCCAGAGGGCCCTAGCAGAGGGGGTTGGTGGGTGGCATGGAACCAGGAAGGCACAACCCGAATGATGTGCTCAGGTGGGGTGGGTTGTTGGGGAACCCATACCGAAAGACAGACAGCCCGATCCCAAGGTGGGGAGCTGGTTTCCTGATATGTGGCCATGGGCCACAAGCTTTGGACTCGTGTGGGCAGAGTGGAGATGCAGGCGCGAACACTCCCTGACTGATGGACCGCGCTGCCCAACATGTGTGTCCAGCCATGGTTGGACCTGGAGTGTGCCTCAGGCCTAGAGGGCTGGGTAAAGTATGGACCTGGCCGGACCATACCAGCATACCCCCATGCTGGAGACCTCCCCCATGTGGTGCACTGGCGCAGTAGCCCAGAAGGTGAATAACTGCTGCTGAGCACCATACAACTCAAAAGCCTAGGAACTCTGAGCATTTTCCCTCAGCCAGTACAGAGTGAATGTGCCCACACCATCCATATCATTTAGGTACAGGCACTGTTACCCCTGTGTGGGTTTGTATGCCCGGGCCAGGCCAAGTATGGATGGTGGATGGACTCTCCAACCCGGGTGTCCATGTCTACGACTGGATGGTGTGGTTCCTATGTGAATGGGCACATGGCCAAAGTGACCACAGCATGGGTTGTTACACACAAGTATTCATGATAGGAGCGGAGTCTGAGGGCTCATGCCAACCGAGGTGCACAAGCACTGTGGTGGTGGAGGTGGTTAAAGGGTCACCTTGCTTGGCAGGTTGGTGTGGAGCTAGGGCATAAGTGCCCAAGAACTGACAAACAGTCCTGTGTGTTCGCAATGCCCATGAGAGCTGCTCAATCTGAAGGAAGCTGGCCTGGAGTGGTGAGCACCTATGGTGTTATCACCTTATAGCAGGTTCAGGTATCCCCTATTAGTGAGGTGTAGGCAGTGTCTAGGAAGCCAGGCTCTCTAGAAGTAGCTGTGGATGAGCAGCCAAGGCTTTTTTAAGAGACATAGCAAGCTTATGCAATACCACTGTAGTCACACAGCACTTACACACATGAAACAACCACACAGTGTTACAAAAATAAAGGTGCTTTACTATGGTAACACAAAAACCAAAATACTGTATAGGCAATACTCAACTAGCCGGTGAGTAAACAAACTGTTATATACAAATTAAAAGTCAGGAATTAGCATAAAAGGCAATAGAAAACAGCGAAAGCTATACTAAGTACTGAAGACTGGTGGGGAGCGGGATTCAAACTATATACTATGAAAGTGGAATGCAACCTAACCTAAGGAAGTGCAATCGGTAGAGGGGAACTGGAGGAACTAGGAACCCCAGAACGTAAGTACCAGAGTGCCCCCAGCGACCAGGAGTAAAGAGTGAAGTACCTTTCTCCCCAAACCCACCGAAAAGACTTCAGAATAGGATTTTGCAAGACCCAGATAAGACTGTAAAAAAACAAAGATGGATCCTGTTGAAGGAAAACCTGTAAAAGAAGGGGACCAAATCCAGGTCACATTGGAGCGTCCGGATGTGATAGGAGCCACTATCTACCTAAACGAAGACAGTCAGCAATGCAGCCCTGGAGCAGCTGAAGAGTTCCTGAAGTGATGCAGTCAACGTCCTACGCCGGAAGGATGATTCTATTTGGTCACTGGTGTGGAAAAACCACCAACAAGTCATGGCAAAGGCAGATGTCATTGGAGAAGAAATGTGGAGCTGCCGGGGACCAGCAAGGTCTAGGAGGACTCAACCCACAGAGGGGAATCCTGGGTGACCCTCAGCAGTGAGGAGAGTCACAGAAAGAGGAGGCAGCATCCACAGGCAGCAAGCACAGAAGCTGCAGTGAGGCCCACACAGCACACCTAGAAAGGAGTCCTACGTCGCTGGAGGAGCACGTAGAGGGTTGTGCGTCGCAGGGATGTGTGCTGGGGGATGGGGCTACACGGAGCCTGAGGATCCCTTGGAGGAGATGCCAACAAGCCTTGGTAGCTAAAAGAAACACAGTACACGGGGGGTACTGTCCTGTGGGGAGAGACAAGGGCTTACAGTCTCCCAAGTTGGACAGCTGGTAGAGAGGACCAAGGGGACCACTCCAGACCACCACCTGTGATGCAGGATCCATGCAGCTATGGAGGAGAGGAGATCCACACAGCCGGTCGCTGTTGCAGTTGGTGCCTGCGGATGCAGGGGAGTGGCTCCTTCACTTCAAGGGAGATTCCTTCTTGTGTCTTGTGCTAGCTCCTTCACTCCAAGGGAGATTCCTTCTTGCTTCTTGTGCAGGCTGAAGACTCGTCCCCCTCACAAGATGCACAGCCGGGCAAATGTTGCAGTTGCTGGAAGGAGCCAGAGAAACAATGTTGCAGAGCAGAGTTGTTACTGTAGATGCAGATTGTCAGTTCCTGGAGGATCCAGTTGTAGTTCCAGTGGCCAGAAGGTGAAGTAACCATTGCAGAGGAATCCTGCTGGAATTTTGCACATGGAATCTGAGGACCTATCCTAGAGGGAGACCCTAAATAACCCAAAAGGGGGATTGGTTACCTAGCAGAGTGACCACCTATTACGAGGGGTCTGTAATGTCACCTGGCTGTCCTCCCACTCAGATGTTCCAGAGGCCTCTGCCCATCTCAGATTCAAGATGGCAGAATCAAGTGGCCCCTGGGGGAGCTCTGGGCACCACCCCTGAGGTGGTGATGGACAGGGGAGTGATTGCTGCCCTTTGCATTGTCCAGTTTTGCAAGAGAGCAGGGACTACAGGTCACTGGACTGGTGCAGCCCGGTTTATGTAAGAAGGGTTCCAAATGTGCCCTTCAAGGCATTCCAGTTGCTTAAGAAGGCTACCCCTCCCAATCCATGTAACACCTATTTCCAAAGGGAGAGGGTGTTGCCTCCCTCTCCGAAAAGGATATCCTTTGTTCTGCCTTCCTCAGGTTGAGCTGGTCAAGCAGCAGGAGGGCCGAAACCTGTCACAGGTAGTGTACACTGATGAAATGGCATCCTCACACTTAGAAAGTTCAGGAAAATGGAGCTGGAGTTGGTAGAGGCACCTCTGCTCATGCAGGGGTGCCCTCACACACAGGTATCTGCACACTAGCCTTTGGGCTAGGAGGGCCTACCATAGGGGGTGGCTTACGGTGACCTGGTGCAGTGACCTGAAGTGAAAGGGTGCATGCACCTCTTCACACAGGCTGCAATGGCAGGCCTGCAGACACATTTTACATGGGCTCCCCCATGGGTAGCGTAATTCATGCTGTAGCCCATCGGGAACTCCTGGAGCCCCAATGCCCTGGTGACCATATAGTAGGGTCTTATATGGGGGCACTAGTATGCCAAATGTGGGGTGTGTGAAGTCCCAAGTAATCAAATTTAGGGGAGTGAGCACAATCACCGGGGTCCTGGTTATCAGGATTCCAGTGAAAAGAGTCTAGGCACACTGATAAAAACTGCCAAAAAGTGCAACTTTCCTATTACTGCCGCTCCCTCTCAAACAAAGGACAATAAGACTAACCTAGACCAGTTGAGTCTTCATTGTCTAAGTGCAAATATCTGGAGAGTCCATCTGCATTGGAGTGGTTACTATCAGGTCTATTTTCCACTGTATAGTCCATTCCCTCTAGGGAGCTGGACCACCTCAACAATTTGGGATTTTCACTTTTCATCTTTTTAAGCCATAGGAGGGGCTTGTGGTCTGTCTGAAAATGAAAGTGAATACCAAACGGTTAGGGCCTCAGCTTCTTCAAGGCCCAGACCACAGCAAAGGCCTCCCTCTCAATGGCTGACCAAAGCTTCTCTCTGAGGGTCAACCTTCTACTTACAAAAGCAACAGGTTGATCATGGCCCTCTTAATTTAGATGTGAAAGTACTGCTCCTATTCCTACTTTCTTAGGAAGGGAGCAGAGTACATGGCCGGTTTCAGGTCATCAAATGCCTTTTGGCAGATAGCTGTCCACAAGACTTTCATTTAATGGTGCTACAATGAAACCATACCCGTTAATGAACCTCCTGTAATACACAGTCAGGCCTAAGAAGGATCTGACTTGAGTCTGAGATGTAGGAGCAACCCAATCCATTATGGTTTAGATTTTGCCCTGGAGTAGCTGAATGTGGCCCCACCTACTAGATGGCCCAAATAAACCACTTTGCCCTGCCCTATCTGGCATTTTGATGCTTTGATAGTGAGGCCTACCTTTTTCATGGCTTCAAGTACATTTCCATGGTGGACCAGGTGATTCTTTCTGGTGGAGACAGCTATATCATCTAGATATGCTGCACTAAAGCTTTCCAGGCCTTGGCAAATGTGTTTCACCAACCTTTAAAATGTTGCCGGTGCATTCTTCAAACCAGAGGGCATCACAGTAAAGTGATAATACCCACTAGGTGCTGAGAATGCAGTTTTTGGTTTGGCATCATCTGATACTTTGATCTGCCAGTATCCAGCTGCCAAATCAAATGTACTGAGATACTTTGCAGCAGCCAGAGTATCTATCAGATCATCTGCCCTAGTGATTGGATGAGCATCAGTCCTGGTGACTATATTGAGGCCTCTGTAGTGAACACAGAACCTCATCTCTCTCTTACCATTTTGAGAGTGAGTATTGTGGTACCAAGACTAAAGGACTAGCCCAAGGTTTGTCTGAAGGCGCAATGACTCCTAAGTCAAGTATCTTTTACATTTTGGCTTTGATGCATTCTCTGACATGTTCAGGCTGCCTATATATTTCGCTTTTTGCAGGCAGTCTCACCTGTGTCAATGATGTGTTTAGACCAGGAGGTTTGAACAGGGGTCAGTGAAAACAGTTTAGAGAACTGACCCTAGAGAATTTTACACTCATCTTTTCCTTCGTCAAAGAGGCAGTCAGCAAGAACTACTCCCTCTACTGAGTCATCTACTGGGTTGTGGGAGAAGAGGTCAGTTAAAGGGGCGCTCTCTTCTTCTTGACCTTCATCAGTGGCCATGAGCTAACTCATGTCAGCCCAGTCATAGCAAGCCTGTGGGGGGTTCTGAAAGTGCCTACGTCCACTAAGTAGGTGACCTCACCTTTCTTCTTCACAATAGTGTAAGTACCACTCCACTTATCTTAAAGTCCTCTGGGAGCCACAGGCTCCAGGACCCACCCTTTCTGTCCTGGCTCTTAAACAGTCAGCACAGCCTTTTGGTCATGCCACTGCTTTTGCAGTTCTTGGCTGGCCTCAAGGTTTTTAGATGCCCTATTCATGTATACAGCCATTCTGAATCGTGGGCCTAGCACATAATCTAAAATGTCCTGTTTGAGGGGTTGCTCCCAACCCTCCCTCACAAGGACAAGTGTACCTAACAGCATGTCCAAACAAAAGCTCAACGGGGCTATAGCCCACTCCCTTCTGTGGAACTTTCTTGTAGGCGAAGAGGAGGCAAGGCAATAGGACATCCCATCTCCTCCTGAGTTTTTCTGAGAGTCCCATTATCATGCCTTTCTTTTTATTTAATCTCTCAACTAACCCATTTGTTTGTGGGTGATACCACAGTCCTTACACATGGCTTTAAGGTATGCAGACATGAACTTGGCACCTCTGTCTGGCACCACCTCCTTAGGAAAACCCACCCTGGGAAAGATTCACAGGAGGGCATTTGCTACTGCAGGAGCTGTACTCATCCTAAGGGGAATTGTTTCTGGGTAATTGGTGGCATGGTCCACCACCAGTAAAAACCTGTTCCCAGCTGCAGTTGGTTGGAGGGCCCAGGGGGCCAACAATGTCCACACCTACCCTCTCAAAGGGAACCTCATCCACTCGTAGTAGAATTAGGGGAGCCTTTGTAGTGTCAACTGTCTTCCCACTGGATTGACAGGTTACACAGGAGTAACACAACTCCTTTGTATGCTCAGACATGTGTGGCCAGTGAAAGTGAGGGACAAGTTTGTCCCAAGTCTTGCTTTGCCCCAAATCTCATGCAAGGGAAATATGTGCTGAGGTCAATAAGAACTCTCTAAACTTTTGAGGAATGACCAACCTCCTGGCACCACCACGTTTGGGGTCCCTTGCCTCAGAATAAAGTAGGTTACTGTCCCAGTAGACCGTATGGGTCTCACTGAAATCTACTGCTTCCTGAGCTGCAGCTTACTGCCTCAGACTTTCTAGAGTAGGACAGGACTTCTGGTCTAGGCTAAGTTTCTTCCTGGTGGGTTCTCCTGCACTCAAGAGCTCAGCTATATCAGGTTTAAGCTCCTCTGGTGTAGGTTTCATCCAAGGAGCAGGTTTCTCTCCCTCAGGAGTGGGATTCTGAATACAAATCTGAACAGGGGAGTACCATTTTACCCTGCCTGCCTCTCTTTTTGGGAGCTTCCTGAGCCATTTTTCCAGGCTCCAGTGCTCCTCGCTCTCCCTCTTTCTAGATCTGTGCACTGGTCAAAGCAAAGATGTGCCCATGGATTCCCAACATTACTGCATGTGATTCCATGAACTCTCCAAATCATTACCTAACAGACATTCTACAGGTAGGTCAGTGGATGCCACAACTTTCATTGGACCAGTAAACACCACCCCCAAGCTAAAGTCAACAACAGCCATGGGGTGGCACAGGGTTGCTGTGAGCGTCAGTAAATTGGTAAGCGTGACCAAGTAAGTGTTGTTCAGGTGACACCAGTTTTTCAGTCACCATTGTGACTGGCATCTGTGCCCCTGTAGGCCTCAGCCTCAACACCATTGATAAGGGGATGCTGCCTGTACTTACCCATATCAAGGGCACATGGTGGCAAGGTCAATGCCACGGTCAGAGACCAAAACTGCCTCAGTGGTCTCCCTGACTAACCAGAGTCCTCTCCAGTCCCCAGGGTGAGCCCAGCCTCACTCCTACCACTACCACTACTACTACCACTGCTATTGCTACTGCTAGGGGTAGAAGTGGTAGTAGCAGGCTTGGTACTCCTTTAGGACAGGTGCTGTCACCTGCCTTGTGGCCTTTTTGTCTCCCGATGTATGTAGGAGACTGGCCTGGCTTATAGTGGGTACCTTGTGGTACTTACACCCTGTGCCAGGTTCAGTTATCCCCTATTAGTAGAATAGAGGTGTTTCTAGCAGCTTAGGCTGATAGAAGGTAGCTATGGCAAAGCAGCTCAGGCTGAACTAGGAGACATGCAAAGCTCCTACTATACCACTTATAGCATATAGCACAATATCATAAGAAAACACAATAAATACTCAGAGTTACTAAAAATAAAGGTACTTTATTTTAGTGACAATATGCCAAAAGTATCTCAGAGGATACCCTCACTTAGGAGGTAAGTAATATACACAAAGTATATGTACACAAACGCAAAATAGGTAAGTAACAGTAAGAAAAGTAGTGCAAACAATGTAGAATCACAATAGGATGCAATAGGCAAACATATGTCATGGGGTAACACAAACCATATACTCCAAAAGTGGAATGCGAATCACGAATGGACCCCAGACCTATGGGAGATTGTAGAGGGTCGCTTGGACTGTAAGAAAACAGTAAGGGTGTCCAAAATACCACACCCCAAGACCCTAGAAAGTAGGAGTAAAGTTACTCTACTACCTCAGAAAGACACAATAGTCGTGATAGGGGGATTCTGCAAGAACCACCAGCAAAATACTGAAGACGGATTCCTGGACCTGAAAAGGAAGGGGACCAAGTCCAAGAGTCGCAATAGTGCCCAGGGGGGCAGGAGCCCAGGAAACCCCGGATGAAGGTGCAAAAGGGCTGCCTCCGGGTGGAAGAAGCCGAAGATTCTGCAACAACGAAAAGGGCTAGGAACTTCTCCTTTGGATGGAAGATGTCTCACGGCGTGCTGGATGTTGCAGAAGTGTTTCCACGCAGAAATACATCAAACAAGCCTTGCTAGCTGCAAGCGTCGCGGTAGAGGTTTTTGAGTGCTGCTGGGGACCAGGAAGGACCAGTATGTCGCCCCTTGGAGGAGGAGACGGGGGGCGCTCAGCAACTCAGAGAGCCCCTGCAGAAGCAGGCAGCACCCGCAGAAGTACTGGAGCAGGCACTTGGACGTTCTGTGAACTCAGAGTCACAAAAGGAGGGTCCACCGACGTCGGAGTCCAACTCAGAGGGTTGAGCACTGCAGGACTGAGTGCTGGGGACCCAGGCTAGGCTGTGCACAAAGGAATCCTTGGAGAAGTGCACAGAAGCCGGAGCAGCTGCAAATCACGCAGTACACAGGTTTGCTGTCTGGCGTGGGGAGGCAAAGACTTACCTCCACCAAATTAGGACAGAAGGGCCACTGGACTATGGGAGACACTTGGACCCAACTCCTGTGTTCCAGGGACCACGCTCGTCAGGATGAGAGGGGACCCAGAGGACCAGTGATGCAGTCTTTTGGTGCCTGCGTTGGCAGGGGGAAGATTCCGTCGACCCACAGGAGATTTCTTCTTGGCTTCCAGTGCAGGGTGAAGGCAGACAGCCCTCAGAGCTTGCACCACCAGGAAACAGCCAAGAAAGCCGGCAGGATGAGGCGCTACAATGTTGCTGGTAGTCGTCTTGCTACTTTGTTGCGGTTTTGCAGGCATCCTGGAGCAGTCAGCGGTCGATCCTTGGCAGAAGTCAAAGGGAAGTGCAGAGGAACTCTGGTGAGCTCTTGTATTCGGTATCTGAGGAATAACCCAGAGAAGAGACCCTAAAGAGCCAGAAAAGGAGTTTTGGCTACCAAGAAAGGAGGTTTGGCTACCAAGAGAGGTAAGAACCTATCAGGAGGGGTCTCTGACGTCACCTGCTGGCACTGGCCACTCAGAGCAGTCCAGTGTTCCCCCAACACATCTGAATCCAAGATGGCAGAGGTCTGGGACACACTGGAGGAGCTCTGGGTACCTCTCCTGGAAGGTACTGGTCAGGGGAGTGGTCACTCCCCTTTCCTTTGTCCAGTTTCACGCCAGAGCAGGGCTGGGGGATCCCTGAACCGGTGTAGAATGGCTTATGCAGAGATGGGCACCATCTGTGCCCATCAAAGCATTTCCAGAGGCTGGGGGCGGCTACTCCTCCCCAGCCCTTCACACCTATTTTCAAATGTAGAGGGTGTAACACCCTCTCTGAGAGGAAATCCTTTGTTCTGCATTCCTGGGTCGGGCTGCCCAGACCCCAGAAGGGCAGAATCCTGTCTGAGGGGTTGGCCGCAGTAGCAGCTGCAGTGGAAACCCCGAAAATGCAGTTTGGCAGTACCTGGGTTCTTTGCTAGAGACCCGGGGGATCATGGAATTGTCCCCCCAATTCCAGAATGGGTTTGGGGTGACAATTCCATGATCTTAGACATGTTACATGGCCATGTTCGGCGTTACCATGGTGACGCTACACATAGGTAGTGAACTATGTAAATGCACGCGTGTAATGGTGTCCCCGCACTCAGAAAGTTCGGGGAATTTGCCCTGAACGATGTGGGGGCACCTTGGTTAGTGGCAGGGCACCCATACACTAAGTAACTTGGCACCTAACCTTCACCAAGTGAGGGTTAGACATATAGGTGACTTATAAGTTACTTATGTGCAGTGAAAAATGGCTGTGAAATAACGTGGACGTTATTTCACTCAGGCTGCAGTGGCAGTCCTGTGTAAGAATTGTTAGAGCTCCCTATGGGTGGCAAAATAAATGCTGCAGCCCATAGGGAGCTCCTGGAACCCCAATACCCATGGTACCTAAGTACCATATACAAGGGAATTATATGGGTGTACCAGTGTGCTAATGAGAATTGGTAAAATTAGGCACTAGCCTGCAGTGACAATTTTAGAAAGCAGAGAGAGCATAAACACTGAGGTTCTGGTTAGCAGAGCCTCAGTTATACAGTTAGGCACCACACAGAGAACCCATACAGGGCATACACTATGAGCACTGGGCTCCTGCCTAGCAGGATCCCAGTGACACAAGGGCAACAACAAACATACATACAGTGAAAATGGGGGTAACATGCCAGGCAAAATGGTACTTTCCTACAATGTACCACCAAGGTTTCTTGTGGGAAGAGGAAGAAGACTTAGAACCCCCCCAACCAAGAAGAGTTTTGTGTGCCTGATGAAAACTATTGCTTGTTTTATTTGTCCTCACCTTTGTCATGATTCTTGTAAGAATCCTCCTTCGTGTGGTCACCCCCTGTGAAAGTTTTCCCACTCACCCTGGTGCAAACCCATTTGTCTGCCATCTGTCCCTACTCTCGGGGAGTGGTCAGATCTGAGTCCACCAGATAGTGATGTATCTCATCAGATATACAATCGTTAAGAATGTGCTATCTCATGCCCTCTATAAAAGACTAATTACGAAGGGCTGGAAATCCTCGGCGCACCCCTCCCTGACAGAGTGGAGGGATGATGTTGCAAGATGGTCCAGAGCTGAGTTGCAGGTCCTTAAGGCAGAGGAGGCAAGGGGAGTTCGTCAGACCCCCATCGCCTTGGAGTGGGAAAACCTAGTGACAAATTGGGACGACCTAACGAAGAATCCGTTGGCGCGGGAGGGGGTGGGTTGATCCTGATGGTATGGTAAACTGATATGCTGGTGGGAATAGGTTTCCGAAGCCATGACGGATCGATCTCCGCGCACTCTTCAGGCCCGGATATGGAGTGGGGGAGTGCGGAGTAATATGCGAAGTATAGGCCACTCTTACACAACGTGGTAGCCACGACAACCCTCCCCTTTTTTTTTTTTTTTTTTTTGAAACTAGGCATCCCCACCCACACATGCCAACATGTTCATTAGTAGTTAGTAGCGGAGTTAAGTCTGTTGTTGGGACACAAATATAAAAAGTAACAAGGGGGGCTGAAGGAACTGATGCCATAACATCGGATTGATTGTGGGCTGGGCACAGCGATGTATGAATACCATAGCATTACAGTAATGAACATGTAACTGTGAAATACATTGCAAGCAAAGTAAACCGGAGGGGAGGCACAGTCAACAGAAATGTACAAAAAAGTTGAATTGTTACTGTAAACAGACGTACATATGTAAAACAGCAAACAGTTAATGTTAATAAAAAATATATTAAAAAAAAAAAAAAAAAGAATGTGCTATCTCACAAGAAAATTGTACAAGCCCTGATAATCATGCACATTGCTGCCATGCAACCATTCTTCCTGATACTTGACAGAGCTGCCCACAAAATCTGTCCCATCCTGGAAGGACTCCTCCTTAATCTCCCTGAATTTGATTATATATTCCTCTGTGGTCAACCCAAATCCATCAAGGACTGCATTCTTAAGTGCATGATAATTGTCTGCATCACCCTTACCGACAGTGAGGAGTTTGTCCCTGCCTTTGTCAGAAAAGGAAAGCCACAGAATGGCTGCCCACTGTCTTGAGCGACCCTCTGTACCTTACAGGCCTCCTCCAAGGCAGTGAACCCCAGTGTAAGGTGGGACAATTTGAATTAGGTTCCTGGAGTCATAGTGTAGGAAGCTGGCCTGGAGTGTGGTGGGTACCTAAGGTGCTAACAAGAAAAACAAAATGCAGCAAGCTCATAGACAACGCACCGATCCCTATGAATACCTAATCATTCACAAAATTGAGTATACACATACTAGTTTTCAATCTCCATAGGCGTGCCACTCCACCAAGGCTCCTGCTGCATAGAAAGCCTCAAAGGCAAGACTAACCCTACTAAAAGAAACCCAAAAAGGCGGTGCACCGCCACACGAGCACACACGTTGTATAAGGTGAAAAGAGAGTCCAGTGCTCCAATAGTGCAGATGAAAGATCCTTCTTTTTAATAATTCTTTGCAAGTCCAATACTTTGTGTTCTCGCAGTTCCCTAAATAAGGCAAAATAGTACAATGGATGGACAGCCTTGTGTTCTCACAGTTCCGTAAATAAAGCAAATGGTACAATGGATGGACAGCCAACGCATTTCGCCCACTTGAGGGACTTCTTCAGGGCTGTAATATAACATGAAACAAATGTATACAATATACACTCAGTTACAAGAACCCAATTACATAGAAACAAATAAGGTTCAAATTGAAAAAATAAATAAATAGAAGAAATACTACGTACCAACACGATATAGAGCACAGTAAAACAGGACGTAAGTGCATAAGGGTCATAAGTGCATTCTAGTGCGCACACATTGAGAGTAGTGTGATTACAAAGTGGCATATATCATGCAAAACTTAAAAGGGATGTGTAAGAAAGCACCAATGAAAAGTAAGCCAATGGAGAAATTGGACTCATCGAAAAAATGAACATGTAAGAACAGATATGTCCATACTTTAAAGGACAGAAGGATACAGGATATCACCCAGTGCCTGACCCTGTATAAGGCTGGAAGAACAAAGTCAAGAAATAATGTGTTAGATATAAAGATCAGAAGGAAAAACAAAAGTTCCTGTAGACAAAATATTACCTATGCCTTAGTGCAAGTTAATGGTAAAAAAACGTCAAGGTGAAGCGTGTAAAAGATAATGCACATAAGATTAAGCGTACCACAGTGGTATCCAGTCAGTCGCAATAATCAAAAAATAGCAGTACATACAGTACCTGATGAAAAAGAAAAGAACATGAGTCAAAAGAAATTGAAATATGGAAAGGCCAAAAATCAAGAGGGAAAGGAAGAAGTTTCTTTATCAAAAAGGAAAGCACACTTTGTTTACTCAAAGGCGGGATCCTAGGGTGCCCAATGACCAATATCAGTTATAAAGAAAAATAAAATACATATGCGAGACAAGTATTAACGATTGAAAAGAAAAACATGAGACGAGCGGCAAAAAAGCCAAAATCTCAATCTTATCATAACAAAAAATTTAATCAAGGGTAAACTGAAAAGATGCCCAATATCCAGTGTCGATTGTGTAGAAGAACTGAGTTAAAATACCAGGCATTGTGTTGATGGTAAACCATCTAAGCGTAAGCACGAGGCGGGCAAAAGTGTCCCTCATCAGTAAATCAAATAAGCATTCATAATAGACGCTCCAAAGTAAGAAGCGCTATGCCCACATAGCAAATGAAAGAAAGTCAGAAAAAGAAACTATCTTACCAGATACGCTGGTGGCCGATAACATTCACGTCAGCAGTATAGAATAACGCGGTCAGAACGACTGTTAGAGTTAATGCGAAGCCAGTGGGACTATAGTGCCGGTCCCAAACAAAAAACAAGCCAAACGGGCGCCCCCGTTCCAGGTGTCATTAATATATTGCACGGAACCCGGAAATCCGGGTGATGAAATGAAACAAAAATAGAAAACGGACTATAGCAGCGGCCATCTTGGAGCTGTTGTAAAATTCAAAAGATCAACCGATTGTTTTGCGCACAACCAGATGCTTCTACAGATGATTGACATTATTTTGTCCAGAAACTATTTTCTACACAATAATGAGTGGTTCCAACAGACACAAAGGACGGCGATGGGTTCAAAATTTGCCCCATCATATGCCTGTTTGTTCATGGGCTGGTATGAGAAAATACATGCCTGGGGCAAACATGCCTCGCCTTGGACTGATTTTATTGTTTTTTGGGGGAGATACATTTATGATATTATCATCATATGGAATGGGACTATTGATCAACTGACTATGTATCATGCATTCCTCAACAATAATCCTTACAATGTGCACTCAGCTTACACTACAGCAGAGATACTATTGACTTTTTGGACATCAGATTCTTTATAGAACAGAATAATATACAGAATGTCCTGTATAGGAAATCCACAGCATGTAATAGTCTTCTTCGTGGTACTAGTGCCCACCCTGTCTCGGTAATTCACAACATTCCATTCGGGGAAATGGTGCGTGTCAGACTTAATTGTAGCACTAATGCCAAATTTTGCACTCAGATTCAACTTACTAAACAAAGATTTATCAACAGGGGCTATAATGCCAAGATTTTGTCACAGGCAGCTCAACGTATTATGGATACTCCCAGAAAAGACACTCTGATAGTTAAATCACATGGAGACAACAAGAACCAAAAAGACTGTCATTTGTGACTCGTTACACTGTCCACAGTCAGGACATTTTCAAAATATTAAAACGCCATTGCCTCTTACTGACTGTAGTCCCGGGTCTCAAAGGATATATATCCAATAAACCCAAGATCACTTACCGCAGAGGATCAACCCTAAGGGACCATCTATGTCCTAGTTACATTTCTGCCCCCTAGTCCCACCACATGGCTTTCCACCAAACCAAGGGGATTTTACACGTCATGATTGCAACATTTGTATTTTTGGTTGTGATAAAACTAAAGATTTTTGTTACAATAACACAAAGACATTTACTATCAATCACTTCATCAATTGCAATACTAAATTTGTTGTTTATGTTCTGGGATGTGTATGTAATAAAATCTATGTGGGCAGTAAGAAACGCTCTCTGAAACTTAGGATACAGGAACACCTACGAGCAATCAAAAAACATGACTTTGACTATCCATTAACAACACACATAGCATCGGTTCATCCTAATGATTCACTGATTTGGTTTCAGGGAATTGACCACGGTCCTATTCACCCTAGAGGGGGCAACAGGGAATTGGCACTACGCCAAAGGGAGGCAGCCTGGATCTGCCGCCTGCGAGCGGTGGAATTGGGCCACAATACTGACCATGAATTTCACTATTTCCTATAGTGTAATATCTAGGTTTGCAACAGGACTATTCCAGATTAGGATTACAAATGTGTCATTAGGGCAGGCATACAGCCTGTTATTTGATTGAACTCTTACTATTTTTAACTATTTTGTTTCATGTGGTATCATGTTCTATTTACTGTGGTCTTTGGAATACTCACCTTCAGTATGTATATATTTTTCTGCTCAACCTCCGAGTAATTATGTTTTTTATTTCCATATGGTTATACTGTACAATATTAGGATCAATATTAATACTTTGATTGGCCAGTAACTTTAATGTTTACATTTTTCACTTGTTCCGTTTGCCGAATATCTTGGAATTTTTGGGCGGATTTGCTCCTCTTTTGTTCACCCTTTTACTTTCTTTCTGTAATTACTTACATCTTTTTGGCATATTCACATTTCACGGTGGTATCCAGTCAGTCCTGTTTACACTATCTTGTTTTGGATGTTTGCTTCTACCAGCATGTTTTCTCTTTGTGACATTTTCTTGCCTTATATATTTTTTCGCTGAATATATTTTTTTTGCTTAATATATTTTTTTTTGCTTTATATTTTTTTTGTTTAATATTTTTGTGCTTTTTGAACACCGTATTTGGTGTTTCTATTAACCCCGTTTGTTGATCTTTTGAATTTTACAACAGCTCCAAGATGGCCGCTGCTATAGTCCGTTTTCTATTTTTGTTTCATTTCATCACCCGGATTTCCAGGTTCCGTGCAATATATTAATGACACCTGGAACGGGGGCGCCCGTTCGGCTTGTTTGTTTTTTTTGGGACTGGCACTATACTCCTGCCGACTTCGCATTAACTCTAACGGTTGTTCTGACCGCGTTATTCTATACTCCTGACGTGAATGTTATCGGCCACCAGCGTATCTAGTAAGATAGTTTCTTTTTCTGTCTTTGTTTCATTTGCTATGCGGGCATAGCGCTTCTTACGTTGGAGCGTCTATTATGCATGTTTATTTGATTTACTGATGAGGGACACTTTTGCCCGCCTCGTGCTTACGTTTAGATGGTTTACCATCAACACAATGCCTGGTATTTTAACTCCGTTCTTCTACACAATCGACACTGAATATTGGGCATCTTTTCAGTTTACCCTTGATTACATTTTTTGTCATGATAAGATTGAGATTTTGGCTTTTTTGCCGCTCGCCTCATGTTTTTCTTTTCAATCGTTAATACTTGTCTCGCATATGTATTTTCTTTTTCTTTATATCTGATATCGGTCATTGGGCACCCTAGGAGCCCGCCTTTGAGTAAACAAAGTGTGCTTTCCTTTTCATAAGGAAACTTCTTCCTTTCCCTCTTGATTTTTGGCCTTTCCATATTTCAATTTCTTTTGACTCATGTTCTTTTCTTTTTTGTCAGGTACTATATGTACTGCTATTTTTTTATTATTGCGACTGACTGGACACCACTGTGGTACGCTTAATCTTATGTGCATTATCTTTTACATGCTTCACCTTGACGTTTTTTTACCATTAACTTGCACTAAGGTATATATATTTTTTTGTCTGCAGGAACTTTTGTTTTTCCTTCTGATCTTTATATCTAACACATTATTTCTTGACTTTGTTCTTCCAGCCCTATACAGGGTCAGGCACTGGGTGATATCCTGTATCCTTCTGTCCTTTGAAGTATGGACATATCTGTTCTTAGATGTTCATTTTTTCGATGAGTCCAATTTCTCCATTGGCTTACTTTTCACTTGGTGCTTTCTTGCACATCCCTTGTAAGTTTTGCTTGATATATGCCACTTTTTAATCACACTACTCTCAATGAGTGCGCACTAGAATGCACTTACGACCCTTATGCACTTACGTCCTGTTTTACTGTGCTCTATATCGTGTTGGTACGTAGTATTTCTTCTATTTATTTATTGTTTCAATTTGAACCTTATTTGTTTCTATGTAATTGGGTTCTTGTAACTGAGTGTATATTGTATACATTTGTTTCATGTTATATTACAGCCCTGAAGAAGCCCCTCAAGTGGGCGAAACGCGTTGGCTGTTCATCCATTGTACCATTTGCTTTATTTACGGAATTGTGAGAACACAAGGCTGTCCATCCATTGTACTATTTTACATTATTTACATAACTGTGAGAACACAAAGTATTGGACTTGCAAATAATTTTTTAAAAGAAGGATCTTTCATCTGCACTATTGGAGCACATGACTCTCTTTTCACCTTATACAACGTGTGTGCTCATGTGGCGGTGCACTGCCTTTTTGGGTTACCTAAGGTACTTAATCCTTCTACCAGGTATACTCTCTTAGAGAAGTGTAGGCAGTGTCTAGAAGCCAGGCTCTCTAGATTTTGCTGTGGATGAGAAGCCAAGGCTTTTCTAGGAGACATGCAAAGCTCATGAAATACCATGGTAGTCACACAGCACTGACACACATGAAAGAAAGCACTCAGTTGTACAAAAATAAAAGTACTTTAGTTTTGGAACAAATCACCACAAAATACTAGAAAGGTAACCCACCGTTAGGAGGTAAGTAATACACTAAATATATACACTAGTAATCAGAAACAGGTATAGAATAAGTTAGAAAACAGTGCAAATTGCATTAACCAATAGTGACCCTAGAGGGAGCAAAACCATATACTAAAACAATGTAATGCGAATAAGGTATCCCCACCTAGGTAAGTAAAATGTGTAGAGGGGAGTACTGGAAAACCACAGAGGTAACAAAGTACCCCCCCAGCGACCAGGAATGCAGGAGTAACACACTCGATTTTCCCCAAACCACTCAAGAAGACACTCAGACAAGACTGTAAGAAAACCAATGGTGGATTCCTGAAGAACGAAGACCTGTGGAGAGAGGGGACCAAGGCGAAGAGTCACAGTGGAGTCCAGGAAGAGTAGGAGCTACTGCCCACTCAGCTGTGGATGCAGGAGTGGTCGACAGTGATGAAGAACAGGTCAGCATTGCAGCCCTGGAGCCATGGAAGAGTTCCTGGTGGATGCTGATGAAGTCCCACGCTGGAAGTAAGATTGCAGATGGGTGTCAGCGCAGGAATTCCACCAACAATCCTTGGCAAAGGCAAACTTGCAGTTGGTGGAAAAGAGGTGCTATCTGAGACCAGCAGGGCCCAAGAGGACTCAACCCAGGAGGGGGAGTCACAGGGGACCCTCATCGCCACAGAGCATCCACAGGAGCAGAGGCAGCACCCACAGGACGAGGACACAGGAGTCGCAGAAGCCCACGCAGCACTACAAAAGAGGATCCCACATCACAGGAGAACCACGCAGGAAGCTGTGCTTTGGAGGATGGCGTTCTGAGAGCTGGGCCTACATGTTGCCTGAAGAACCCTTGAAGGAGATGCAAACATGCCTTGGCAGCTGCAAGAGATGCGGTGCACGGGGTACTGTCCTGTGTGGGAAGGCAAGTCGTTACTTTCACTAAAGTTGGAAAGCTGGCAGAGAGGACCAAGAGGACTACTTCGGACCACCACCCGTAATGCAGGATCCATGCAGTTCAGGATGAGAAAAGAACCTTGCAGCCGGTTATCGCTGCTGTAGGTGCCTGCGGTTGCAGGGAAGTGACTCCTTCACTCCAAGGGAGATTCCTTCTTCTTCATGTGCATGCTGAAGAGTTGCAGTCTTCAGAGGATGCACGGCCGGGGAAATGTTGCAAAGCTGGCAGAAGACATGGAAACAACGTTGCAGAAGAGTCTTCTTCGTTTTAGCAGCGTTTGTCGGTTCTTGGAGGGTCAAGTCGCGTTTCCAGTGGCCAGACTTCAAAGCAGAGGTTGCAGAGGAGTCCTGCTGGAATCTTGCAAGCCAAATCTGTGGGCCCACCCAAGACAGAGACCCTAAATAGCCCTGAAAGGGGGATTGGTCACCTAACCAGGTAAGCATCTATCAGGAGGGGGCTCTGACGTCACTTGCCTGGCCTGGCCACTCAGATGCTGCCAGAGTTCCCTGCCAAACTTGGAAACAAGATGGTAGAACCCAGGGACCCTCCGGAGGAGCTCTGAGCACCACCCCAGGGGTGGTGATGGACAGGGGAGTGGTCACTTCCATTTCCATTGTCCAGTTTCGTGCCAGAGCAGGGACTGAGGGTCCCCTAATAAGTGTGGACTTGTTTATGCACAGAGGACACCAAATGCGCCCTTCAAAGCAAACCAGTGGCTTGGGGAGGACCCCTCCCAAGCCAGTCATACCTATTTCCAAGGGCAGAGGGTGTTACTTCCCTCTCCCAAAGGAAATCCTTTGTTTTGTTTTCCTAGGCTTGATCAGATCAAGCAGCAGGAGGGCAGAATCCTGTCTGAGGGATGGCAGCAGCTGGGCTGCCTGGAAAACCCGGTAAGACTGGTGGGTAGCAGTGCTTGGGTTCCTCTAAGGAGCCCCCAGAGTGCAAGGAATCATACCTTCAATTCTTGCAACAGTATTGGGGTATGGTTTCGACATGTTTGATACCAAACGTGCCTACGTTCGGGTTTACCATTATGTAGCTGGACATAGGTCGTGACCTATGTCCAGTACACGTATAAAATGGCGTCCCCGCACTAACAAAGTCCAGGACAATGGATCTGGAGTTTGTGGGGGCACCTCTGCTAGTGCAGTGGTGCCCTCACACAAGGGTACCTGCGCCGTGCCTCTGGGCTGAGAGGGTGCATGTACCCATTTCACGCTGGCTACAATGGCAGGCCTGTAGAACCCTTTGCATCCCTATGGGTGGCAGAATGACTGCTGCAGCCCATAGGGATCCCCTAGAACCCCCAATGCCCTGGGTACCTAGGTACCATATACTAGGGACTTGCGTGGGGGGACCAGTATGCTAATTGTGGTAAGAAAAAGTTATCAGCAACCAGATTTAGAGGAGAGAACACAGTCACTGGGGTCCTGGTTAGCAGGATCCCAGTGAACACATTCAAACAGACTGACAAACAGGCCAAAAAGTGGGGGTTACCAAGCTAGAAATAGGCTTCTTTCCTACACCACCCACCCCCAAACGAAGAACAATAATGCTAACCTTGGCCAGTGTTGATAGGTGGAGAGTAGCTCTGCAGTAGATTGGTTACTCCCTTTATCATCCACTATGTGGTTCCTTCCCTGTGGGGAGGTGAACCAACCAGTTTGGTTACTTTTACCTGAAGTACATTTAAACTGTGGACCCTGTGATTCCCTATTTTTAAGATGTGGTAAAGGTTTTAGAGTGGGGCAGGATGACTGTCCCTGGGTCCCTATGTTAGGACAGGGTTGCTGTGTGAGCAGGGATAGAGCAGGACAAAAAGGTTGTCCCAAAGTCTCTAAAGGAGGACAGGGGTGTTGTCCTACTTGGGGTACAGCAGGACAGGATTGCTGACCCAAGGGCTCTACATAAGGACAGGTTGGCTGTCCTAAGGTGTTGGGGTTAGTGTAGGGATGCTGCACTAATGTTTCTCTGGAGGGCTGGAGGGTTGCTACAATTTTATAAGACAGGGCAGGTTTGCTGTTCTGTCTTAGGTTCCTCACAGAGAGGTTTTTACCCCTGGGAGCTCAACTGTGGCAGCTTTTGGCTCCTGTGGTACAGGCTCCACCCTGGGGGTGTATCCTCCCTCAGAGGAATGGGATCCTTATTGGGAAGATGTGCAAGGCATAATTTGGCATCCTGCATGCCTCTGTTTTTAGGAGTGTCCTGGGCCATTATTTCAGGTTCCAGCGCTCCTTCCCTACTTTGGTTTTTAGTCTCTTTCGAGATTAAATGGAACAATTGTTTGGGGATACCCAGCGTGGATGCATGGATAAGGAACGCTACCTCAGCCCAATATGAGGTATCTAGGTAATTTCTTAAGAGACACTCAACAAGTAAGCTAGGTGAGACTACTACCTGTTTAGGGCCAGTTACTCCACTCCAGCTAATGTGTACTACAACTAAGGGTAGGAGCTGAGTAGAGTTATTCACATCAGTGACTTGGTACTGGTGACCAAGAAGGTGTTGTGCAGGTGACACTAACTTTTCAGTAACTATGGTGCTACTGGCACCTGTGTCCCTGTAGGCCTCAGCCTCAACACTATTTACCTGAATCTGCTGCTTGTACTTATCCATATCAAGCGGACAAGCAGCTAGGGTGGCAAGGCTAGTGCCACCCTGAGAGACAGAAGCTGTCTTAGATAGATTCCACTATGGTCCCAAATGTGAACCCAACTACACTTTTGGGCTGACTACTGCCAGTAGTCCCACCACTATTACTACTACTACTAGGGGCACTAGGAGTGGAAGTGGATGTAGTAATGGTGGAAGGCTCTTTATCAGGGCAGGGGCTGTCCCCTGGCCTATGGCCTTTATTTCTGTACACATAGCACCAAGGCTTTTTAACATGTGCAGAAGAGGAAGAGGTTTTAGTCCCACCCTCAGAGGAGTTTTGTGGGCCTGATGGGGAGTCCTTACTTCTATCTTTGCCCCCATACTTGTACTGGGACTTACCTGTTTCCTTTTTCTTATCTTTGTCACCCCCAGTATCAGCGTTTCTGCTCACCCTTGTTCTGACCCATTCATCTGCCTTCTTTCTCACTTCTTGGGGAGATGTCAGATCTGAGTCTACCAAGTACTGGTGCAACAAATCAGACACACAGAATTTTTGAGAATATGTGCTCTCAGAATTAGATTATACAAGCCATCAAAGTCACTGACTCTGCTACCATGTGTTCAGCCCTCCAAAGCTTTTACAGAGCAGTCAACAAAATCAATCCAATCCTGGGAGGACTCTTTTTTTGGTCTCTCTGAACTTGATCCTATACTATTCAGTAGTGAGACCAAATCCTTCAGGCAGAGCAGATTTCAAAACTGTGTAGTTATCAGCATCCTCCTCTCTGACAGTAAGGAGTCTATCTCTCCCCTTGTTGGAGAAGGAGAACCAAAGAATAGCAGCCCACTGTCTCTGGGGGAACTTCAGAACTTTACAGGCCCTTTCCAGAGCAGCCAACCACTTCTGGATTTCATCCCCACCTTGTATGGGGGAACAACTTTGCTAAGATTTCTGGAATCAGAGTCCTCCCTGACCCTAGGTTCCCTGAAAACAAAGCTGCTGCCACCATGGGTTGCTAACCCCAATTCCTGCCTCTCCCACTCTACGCCAAGGCACACCCTATCTAGAGCTAGCTGTTGCAGCCTCAGCTTGGCCTCCTCCAAACTGTTTCCTGAGCTCCCTGGCTAGAGAATCTTCTGCTGGAGTTGAGCAGTGTGTCCCCTCAGATACTGAGATGACATGAGTGGCAGGATGAGGATCTGTCCCTAGGCGTACTAACCCTCTGAACTAGTCTCCTGGTTACAAAGGGAGGCCTACTAACATGGCCACCTTTGGCACTACCTGTGGTGCTCCCAGCTACCTAGTGGGTTTACTTGAGACCCTGTGATCCTCTGAGGGACCCTCCTCAGTGTCCGGATTCTCTCTTTCTATCACTGGTGGGGGTTAGAATCTGCATCCCCCTCTCTCTCCTCCAGGCTACCAGCTTGATCCTGGTCATCTTGGAGGAGAAGTCTTAAGAGCAGACTCTTATTAGGGTTCCTCCCAGACTTCAGTTTCCTACTCTTACACACTTCCCTCAGTTCCTGAAGGGTGAGGTCCTCATAGTGAGAACCCATGTTCTGAGATGTGCTAGGTATTGAAGACATGTTAGAGTGGTGTAGGGTGTGCCTAACCTCCCTAACTTCTAGTCTCTCTCATAGAAGTTTGGAGCAAGGGCTATACCTAGACCCCTCTCTTACCCAAACCCACCCTAGAGACTATGTCCTAAAACTAGATGTATGTGTATATCCTTAGCTAGTAAATAGTCTTTCCTGTGGAAAGTACAAAGTGACAGAGTGGCAAGGCAATTGCAAATGCTTATCCCACCAATGCCACCAATGTAGGAAGCTGGCCTAGTGAGTGGTGGATACCTAAGGTGCTTACACCTTCTACCAGGCCTAGGTATCCCCTCGTAGTGAAGTGTAGGCAGTGTCCAGACTCCAGGCTCTTTAGAGGTAGCGGTGGATGAGCAGCCAAGGCTTATCTAGGAGACATGCAATACCACTGTAGTCACACAGCACTTACACACATGAAAGAAAACACTCAGTTGTACAAAAATAATATTACTTTATTTTTTAAACAAATCACCACACAATACTAGAAAGGTAACCCACCCTTAGATGGTGATACATTAAATATATACACTAGTAATCAGAAACATGTATAGAAAAAGTTAGAAAACAGTGCAAATTGCAATAACCAATAGTGACCCTAGGGAGAGCAATAAAAATAATGGAATGCAAATAAGGTACCCTGCACCTAGGTAAGTAAAATGTGTAGTGGGGAGCTGGGAGTACTAGAAAACCATAGAGGTAAGTAACAGAGTACCCCCAGCGACATGACCATGAATGCAGGAGTAAAACACCGGATTGCCCCTAAACCACCCAACAGGAATAAAAGAAGAAAAAGAAGAGACCCAGCCAAGACTGCAAGAAAACCAGCGTTGGATTCCTGAAGAAAAAAGACCTGTGGAGAGAGGGGATCAAGTCCAGGAGTCACAGTGGAGTCCAGGAAGAGTAGGAGTTACTGCCCACTCAACTGTGGATGCAGGAGTTGGTCGACGGTGATGAAGAACAGGTCAACACTGCAGCCCTGGAGCCAGAGACGAGTTCCTGATGGATGCTGATGACGTCCCACACTGGAAGGAATATTGCACATGGTTATCGGTGCAGGGATACCACCAACAAGCCTTGGCAAATGCAAACTCGCGGTTACTGGAAAAGAGGTGCTGCCGGGGACCAGCAAGGCCCATGAGGAATCAACCCAGGAGGGGAGCCACAAGGTATCCTCATTGTTGCAGAGTCCCACAGGAGCAGAGGCAGCACCCACAGGAGTCCCACAGGACGGGGACACGGGACTCACAGAAGAAGCCCACGCAGCACTACAAAAGAGGATCCCTCACCGCAGGAGAACCACGGAGGAGGCTGTGCTTTGCAGCATGGAGTACTAGGGGCTGGATCTACACGTTGTCTGAAGATCCCTTGGAGGAGATGCAAACAAGCCTTGGCAGGTGCAAGTGACGCGGTGCACAGGGTACTGTTCTGCATGGAAAGGCAAGGACTTACCTTCACTAAAGTTGGACAGCTGGCAGAGAGGACCAAGAGGACTACTTTGGACCACCACCCTTGATGCAGGATCCACACAGCTCAGGATGAGAGGAACCTACGCATCCGGTCATCGCTTCTTGTAGGTGCCTGGGGTTGCAGGGAAGTGACTCCTTCCTTCCAAGGGAGATTCCTTTTTCTTCTTGTGCAGGCTGAGGAGTTGCAGTCTTTGGGGGATGCACAGCCGTTGCAAAGCTGGCAAGAGATGTGAAAACAAAGTTGCATAAGAGTCTTTTTCATTGTAGCAGCGTTTCTTGGTTCCTGGAGGGTCCAGTCACAGTTCCATTGGCCAGAGGTTGCAGAGGAGTCCTGCTGGAACCTTGCAAGCCAAATCTGAGGACCCACCCAAGAGAGAGACCCTAAATAGCCCTGAAAGGGGGATTTGGTCACCCAACCAGGTAAGCACCTATGAGGAAGGGGCTCTGACGTCACCTGCCTGGCCTGGCCACTCAGATGCTCCCAGAGTTCCCTACCAACCTTGGAAACAAGATGGCAGAACCCAGGGACCCTCTGAAGGAGCTCTGGGCACCACCCCTGGGGTGGTGATAGACAGGGGAGTGGTCACTTCCCTTTCCATTGTCCAGTTTCATGGCAGAGCAGGGACTGGGGGTCCCTGAACCGGTGTGGACTGTTTTATGCACGGAACGCACCAAATGTGCCCTTCAAAGCAAACCAGTGGCTTGGGGAGGCTACCGCTCCCAAGCCAGGCACACCTATTTCCAAAGGGAGAGGGTGTTATCTCCCTCTCCCAAAGGAAATACTTTGTTCTGCCTTCCTGGGCTTGATCAGAACAAGCAGCAGGAGGGCAGAAACCTGTCTGGGGGAGGCAGCAGCTGGGCTGCCCGGAAAAACCTGTAAGGCTGGTGATAGCAATGCTGGGGGTCTTCTAAGGATCCCCCAGAGTGCATGAAATCATACAATTAATACTTGCAAAGGTATTGGGGTATCAGTGCAACATGTTTGATACCAAACATGCCCAGGTTCGGAGTTACCATTATGTAGCTGGACATAGTGGCCTATGTCCAGTACACATTTAAAATGGCGTCCCTGCACTCAAAGTCCAGGAAAATGGATCTGGGGTTTGTGGGGGCATTCCTGCTAGTGCAGGGGTGCCCTCAAACACAGGTACCTGCACCCTGCCCTCGGGGATGAGAGGGCATTCCATTGGGTGACATAGTGACCTGGTGTAGTGACCAGTAATGAAAAGGGGTGCAAGCAAGAGTTTCACGCAGTCTGCAATGGCAGGCCTGCAGAACCCTTTGCATGGGCTCCCTATGGCTGGCAGAATAACTGCTGCAGCCCACAGGGATCCCCTGCAACCCAATGCCCTGGGTACCTAGGTACCATTTACTAGGGACTCACATTGGGGGGGTCAGTATTCCAAGAGCACAGTCACTGGGGTCCTGGTTAGCAGGATGCCAGTGAACACAGTCAAACAGGCAAAAAAGTTGGGGTAACCAAGCTAGAAAGAGGCTACTTTCCTACACATAGTAGTCCTCCCTGACCCTGGTGTCCCTAAAGCCGTTGCTTCCACCATGGGATGTTCGACCCAAATTCTCCTTTCTGTTTCCACTGCCAAGGCCTCCTATCTAGGGCTAACTGTTGCTGCTGCAGCCTCAGTCTGGCTTCCTCTAGCCTCAGTTTTACTGAATTCTCTATCTAGGGACTCCTCCTCTAAGCTAGAGTGTTTAGTCTCTGCAGATACTATTGAGAAATTGGCATAGGCAGATGATAAGGATCTACCCCTCCTCCTGGAGGCCCTTTGCACCATCCCCCTGGGAGTAAAAATGGACCTACTGTTGTGTCCCTTCTTTTTACTGCCATGAGGGCTCCCTACAGGACTAGTGTGTTCCCCAGTTTCTTCCTGACCCTCTCCAGTGAAATCTAGGTCTAGCCTATCTAAGACTGCAGGGCCAGTCTCTCCCTCTTGCTCTTCCTGGCATGCAGTGCTCTGGCTATCAGCTTGGAGGAGCATCTCTAGGAGAGAGTTATTTGGATTTCTCCCTGTCTACAGCTTCTTAGAAGCACACATCTCCCTCAATTCCTGAAAGGTGAGGCCCTCATACAGAGTCTGGGGCCTGAGCTATATTTTCTACTGAAGACATTTTTCCTAGAGCAGTGTGGGTGCACCTACCTACTCTAAGTAACTAGGCTTTCTAAACATTTAGAGAAAAGTTATGCCATACACCCAACCTACCTAAACTAGAAGCCTAGTGATGCTAACTACCAAGTGTAGTGTAACCTACAGACTAGTGGTAGACTTTTCTGTGGAAAGGTACCAGTGATAGAGTGGTAAGGCCTAGCCCACCGCTGCACCACCAATGTAGGACGCTGGCCTGGGGTGTGGTCAACACTTATGTTGTTTGCACCTTATACCAGGTCCATGCAACCCCTAACAGTCAATGAAACAGTGTCTAGGAAGCCAGGGCTCTCTAGTGGTAGCTGTGGTGAGCAGCAAGGCTTATCTAGGAGGAGTGTAAAGCACTTGCAATACCACAGTAGTCAGACAGTAACTTATCTCACATGAAAGGAACCACACTGTGTTGCAAAAATAAAGGAACTTTATTACAATACCACTGAACTAGATTGCTTATAGGCAGTCCCCCAACTGGACGTAAGTATACACTATATATACATGCAGTAAGTATTAGGAATCAGCATAGAAAAACAACACACATTGGCAAGAAATAGTATAAAGTAGCTAGGGCCCTATAAGGGGGCAAAACCACACTGGTGGCTGCCGCAAATCTTGAGGGGCAGGTCGGAAGTGGGGGGTGAAAATAAAAAATAAATAAAAAAACTTATCTTAATGGATGCTGTCTCCTGCCACTTCGTGCTCCTCTTCCTTCGATGTGATGTCCCAGCATTCACGGGGATACCAGCACAGGCTCCCCAGCAATCGTGGTGCTGCTTTCATGCTAAAGCTAGCATAAAAGCAGCGTCAGGATTGGTCTGAGCGGCTTGAACTGCCACTCAGACACAGCTTTGGGGCCTGTGCAGTTTCTCCAGCCTAGCTGTTAGACACAGCCTTGCTGGAGAAACCTAAGTGCCACAGGTGTGTTTGGCCGGCCAAACACATGTGCACTCAGGTGTACTCTTTCCTCCTCCCCCTCCCACCTCAAGTGGCCCAGTCCGCCCCTCCCTTCACACGCTGCTGGCAGAACCAGCAGCAGAAAAATAAAACAATAGTGAACTATTGTTTTATTTTTCTGGTGCTGGCTCAGCCAGGGGGGGTGATACTCTTTCGCCATTATAAAGGGGCCGTACCTGACAAACCATATACTAAAATAGTGGAATGCGAAGTGAGGTCCCCCATCCAAGGATATGGAGTAGGTAGGAGGGAGCTGGGAGAACTTGGGACCCCCCCGAAGGTGTGTACCTAGATGACCGCCAGGGACCAGGAGAGCAGAGGTAAGTTATCTGGTCTTTCTCAAGAGTAACACAGGGACTTGGAAAAGGAAGTTTTCAAGAAAAGGACCAGTCCAGGGGAACTCAATGGTCTATTCTGGCAGAAGAGGACCTGCAAAAGAAGAGGACAGAGTTTAGTAGACGCAGGAGTGTTCAGGTGGAGCAGGAGCCACTACCTCTTCTGTGGATGAAAATAAGGGTCGACGATGCAAGATGAAGGCCAACTGTTGAGCTCTGGAGCAGTAGAGGAGTCCATGAAGTCATGCAGAAGCTGTCCCACGCTGGTCGATGGGTCGCAGTTGAATCAGTGGTCAGGATGACCACTAACAAGCCTTGGCAAATGCAAATCCCACAGAAGACGATTTTCAGAGCTGAAGAGGACTGTCAAGTTCCAGAGGACTCGCCCCTTGGATGGGAGTCCAGGCTGACTTTCAGCTGTTAGGGGAGCCAGCAGAAGCACTTGTAACCCCATAGACAACCCACAGGCAGCAGGCACAGAAAATTGCAGCAAGGCCCAATCAGCACACCTGGAGAGGAGTCTCAAATTGCTGGAGAAGCAGACAAGAGACTTTCCTTGCAAGGATGAAGTGCTGGAAGCCAATGTTACTTGGAATCTGAAGAGCCCTTGGAGCAAGAGTCAACAAGCCTTGTTTGCTGCAAGAGGTGTGCTGTACAGTGTAGGAGGCTGGCCCTCTATATACTGTGCAAAGCTAAGCACACTGTGGGGGACCCTTAGAACATAGCAGGAGCCTCTTTGCAGGGCCCAGTGCGGCTGGGTGCAGAGTGAGTCGATGAGCCAGACGCTGTGCGCAAGGATGCCCTCAGAAGCAGGAGGTTTAGGTTGTTTCTGAAATTCCTTGACTTGGGCTTCCTCCTGGTCCTTTTACAGTCCCAGGTGGGCTGTTTTTCGAGATGTCCGAAGCTAGGTGACCAATACCCTGGGTATTGGTGCGGTTCAGCCACTGGAGAGCGCAGTGCCAACAAACTTAGCACACTGGCAGGGTTTGTCCTCACGGTCATTGGTGTGAAGTTTAGTCCGGCTACGGTGTCTGAATTCGAAGTTAGTGTCCGGTCAGTCAAGTGGACCTCACTGGCTTGTTGGTTCCTTATCAGTTTTGAGTCGTACCTCCACCCTGGAGGGAGTTCTCTGGCGATTTGAGAAGCCTGGAAGTCCTCTGGAGTTCTTTTCAGCTGTCTAGCAGCTCCTCAGCAGCAATTGTCAGGTTCTGGGTGCAGCAGGTAGGGTTTGGCGCCTTTCCTTTGTGCTACTCGTGCCTTTGGATCTTCTTGGTGCTAGTCTTCTTCTGTCTTTTGATCCTGATTTGATGGTCCAGGGACTCCCACTAAATACTGTGTTTAGTGTGTGCTTTAAGGGGAACCTTGTAGTGGCCAATGGGGGCCACCTACCTTAGGGTGGCTACATCCCCTAAGGGACCACTTTCAGTGGGCAGAGGTCACTTGCCTACACCTGATTGGCTATTTTCCTGACAGACAACGACCTGCTCATACACCTAAGATGGGTGGACAGAATTGTGGTGGGTTTTCCTGAAACAGGGTACAAATTTAAGAAAACAAATATTGCCTTTTTCAGTGTCCAGTGACGAGTTATCAGACGAAGTAAAGAGTGTGGCACCCCACTTTTATAGCAAAGTGTGCGAAACTACAACCACCAAACACCATCAAGAAACTACAATCATTTGGCTTTTTCAATTTGGGCAGAACATACATTCCATATTATGAACAACTAATTAAACCACTTTGTGACTTGATACATCCAGACTGTTCAAGTAAATATTGGACAGTTGCACATACACACATTGTCAGAGCATTGTAGCAGGGCATGCTTAAAGCAAAGCACTTACACATGTGATAAAACAAACTTGGGCATCAGATTAATTTGCTGGTGACATTGGATTCACCTAGGTAACATTCAATGAAGGCGATAACATCCCTATAGCATACAAATCACATTGGTATTCAACAGATGAACAACACTTTGCTCTCCCTGAAAACATTCTGATTGCTGTTCAGATGGCTGTCATAAAAGAGAGACCCCTAGCTCAGGGGAAACGCTGTTGGTGGCCAGGTCTATACAAACATGACAAACAGTATGTCCTTTGTTGTGACATCTGTCAACAAATAAAATAATCCATCAAACGCCCACCGCTGACACCCTTCCTAATTTCCAACAAATTATTTCAGTGTGTTTATCTGGACCATTGTGGACCGCTAACACCTGATGTTACATTTAAATTCATCTTAGTCGTTGTTCATTCTTGTTCCAGATTTCTATGGGTATGGTCACAACGATCAGCTGACGCCTTAACGGTTATTAAAGATTTGCATGTGTTCTTCTGGATATATGCAGTTGTGGCTTTCCATTCAGAGACGGTGCCTGCCTTTGCCTCCAGGGAATTCAGGGACACAAGAGGCGACAATAGGTGTCCAACTACATGTCTCATCTCTGTTTCATCCCGATGGAAACACCGTTGTGGATTGGAAGAACCGAGACTTAAAGCAATCCTTAACAGCTAGAGTATTAGGTTCAGGCCTTAGTTGGCTTAACCACCTGTATAGGGTCCAGACAGTCCCAAATAATCTGCCCAGAAGGTCTTTGGGAGGGGCCCCACCATAAGAGGTTTTGTTTGGCATGCCTGTGTATTCCCCAGATCTTGATTGCCCTGGCGCAATGGCAGTGGATACAACTTTTGATATAAATGAATGTGTCACTCTCTTACGGGAATTTACAACAGTTACGTCATAACTCATCTGCATGTGCAGCCACCTTAAGAATGAGGGCTTCACCAACATCTATCGGCTGGATTCCAAAATTTGGGGATCTGGTGCTTGGAAAGATAAGTGTAATAAATTTAATTTGGCCCTGCATATCGCACACTGGTCCCTGTACTGGGAATACACGGTACCAGAACTGTCTTCCTACCACCTCTGATTGGTTAAAAAAAAAAAAAAACGCTTTGTTTCAATTGACAATGTCTAGTTACGCCATGTGGCCAGTTCTACAGAGTAGACCACCAGGAATCCTGAGCAGACCCCAAATCCCTCTCACTGCCAGTCAGGATGTGCCTCTTCAAAATTTCACCAACAGTAATAAGACTTCTTCGTGCTTGGGGAGGGTGGAAAATTAGCTTTCATTAGTAACCTTCTGTAAGGAAATGCCTCCTTACCCCCTGACGTTTTGCCTTTGCCGATGCCAAGTTATGATTTGAAAGTGTGCTGAGGCCTGCTGACCAGGCCCCAGCACCAGTGTTCTTTCCCTAACCTGTACTTTTGTTTCCACAATTGGCACAACCTGGCATCCAGGTAAGACCCTTGTAACTGGTACCTCTGGTACCAAGGGTCCTGATGCCAGGGAAGGTCTCTAAGGGCTGCAGCATGTCTTATGCCACCCGGGGGACCCCTCACTCAGCACAGACACACTGCTTGCCAGATTGTGTGTGCTGGTGGAGATAAAATGACTAAGTCGACATGGCACTCCCCTCAGGGTGCCATGCCAACCTCACACTGCCTATAGGTATAGATAAGTCACCCCTCTAGCAGGCCTTACAGCCCTAAGGCAGGGTGCACTATACCATAGGTGAGGGCATAAGTGCATGAGCACTATGCCCCTACAGTGTCTAAGCAAAACCTTAGACATTGTAAGTGCAGGGTAGCCATAAGAGTATATGGTCTGGGAGTCTGTCATGCACGAACTCCACAGCACCATAATGGCTACACTGAAAACTGTGAAGTTTGGTATCAAACTTCTCAGCACAATAAATGCACACTGATGCCAGTGTACATTTTATTGTAAAATACACCCCAGAGGGCATCTTAGAGATGCCCCCTGAAACCTTAACCGACAACCAGTGTAGGCTGACTAGTTTTAGCAGCCTGCCACACACCAGCCATGTTGCTGGCTACATGAGGAGAGTGCCTTTGTCACTCTGTGGCTAGTAACAAAGCCTGTACTGGGTGGAGGTGCTTCTCACCTCCCCCTGCAGAAACAGTAACACCTGGCGGTGAGCCTCAAAGGCTCCCCCCCTTTGTCACAGCACCCCAGGGCACTCCAGCTAGTGGAGTTGCCCGCCCCCTCCGGCCACGGCCCCACTTTCGGCGGCAAGGCCAGAGGAGATAATGAGAAAAACAAGGAGTCACTGGCCAGTCAGGACAGCCCCTAAAGTGTCCTGAGGTGACTCAGACTTTTAGAAATCCTCCATCTTGCAGATGGAGGATTCCCCCAATAGGGATAGGGATGTGCCCCCCTCCCCTCAGGGAGGAGGCACAAAGAGGGTGTAGCCACCCTCAGGGCTAGTAGCCTTTGGCTACTAACCCCCCAGACCTAAACACACCCCTAAATCGAGTATTTAGGGGCTCCCAGAACACAGCAAGATAGATTCCTGCAACCTAAGACGAAGAAGGACTGCTGAGCTGAAAAACCTGCAGAGAAGACGGAGACACCAACTGCTTTGGCCCCAGCTCTACCGGCCTGTCTCCCCACTTCAAAAGAACTTCTCCAGCGACGCGTTCCACAGGGTCCAGCGACCTCTGAAGCCTCAGAGGACTACCCTGCATCTATAAGGACCAAGAACTCCCGAGGGCAGCGGCTCTGCTCCAAGAAAGAAGCATCTTTGCAACAAAGAAGCAACTTTGAAAGAACACAGGTTTTCCGCCGGAAGCGTGAGACTTTGCACTCTGCACCCAACACCCCCGGCTCGACTTGTGGAGAACAAACACTACAGGGAGGACTCCCCGGCGACTGTGAGCCCGTGAGTAGCCAGAATTGACGCCCCTGAGCCCCCACAGCGACGCCTGCAGAGGGAATCCAGAGGCTCCCCCTGACCGCGACTGCCTGCTTCAAAGACCCGACGCCTGGTAAGGACACTGCACTTGCAGCCCCCAGGACCTGAAGGATCCGACCTCCAGTGCAGGAGTAAACCCCAGGTGGCCCTCTCCCGTGCCCAGGTGGTGGCTACCCCGAGGAGCCCCCCCTTGCCTGCCTGCATCGCTGAAGAGACCCCTAGGTCTCCCATTGCAAACCCGACACCTATTGCACACTGCACCCGGCGGCCCCCGTGCCGCTGAGGGTGTACTTTTTGTGCTGACTTGTGTCCCCCCCGGTGCCCTACAAAACCCCTCTGGTGTGCCCTCCGAAGACGCGGGTACTTACCTGCTGGCAGACTGGAACCGGGGCACCCCCTTCTCCATTGAAGCCTATGTGTTTTGGACACCACTTTGACCTCTGCACCTGACTGGCCCTGAGCTGCTGGTGTGGTAACTTTGGGGTTGCCCTGAACCCCCAACGGTGGGCTACCTTGGACCCAACTTCAAACCCTGTAGGTGGTTTACTTACCTGCAAAACTAACAAACACTTACCTCCCCCAGGGAACTGTTGAAAATTGCACTATCTAGTTTTAAAATAGCTTATTGCCATTTGTGTGAAAACGGTATATGCTATTTTGCTAATTCAAAGTTCCTAAAGTTCCTAAGTGAAATACCTTTCATTTAAAGTATTGTTTGTAAATCTTGAACCTGTGGTTCTTAAAATAAACTAAGAAAATATATTTTTCTATATAAAAACCTATTGGCCTGGAATTGTCTTTGAGTGTGTGTTCCCCATTTATTGCCTGTGTGTGTACAACAAATGCTTAACACCACCCTCTGATAAGCCTACTGCTCGACCACACTACCACAAAATAGAGCATTAGAATTATCTCTTTTTGCCACTATCTTACCTCTAAGGGGAACCCTTGGTCTCTGTGCATGCTATTTCTCACTTTGAAATAGTACATACAGAGCCAACTTCCTACATTGGTGGATCAGCGGTGGGGTACAAGACTTTGCATTTGCTGGACTACTCAGCCAATACTTGATCACACGACTAAATTCCAAAAATTGTCATTAGAAACTGATTTTTGAAATTTGAGCTATTTTTCTAAAAGTCCTGCTAGGGCCTTGTGTTAGTCCCTGTTAGCATTTCTTTTAGAGTTGAAAAGTTTTTTAAAAGTTTGAATTAAGTTCTAGATATAGTTTTAGATTCTTAAAAAGTATTCCAACTTTTAGAAACATAATGTCTAATGCAGAAGAGATAGTGATGGAACTAAACGTCACCCCTTACCTGCATCTTAGGATGTCAGAGTTAAGGTCTCTCTGCAAAACCAAAAATATTAAAACTGGTTCAAACCCTACCAAAGTACAGCTCCAGGAGCTTTTGGCAGAGTTTGCTAAGAACAACCCCTCTGAGGATACCTTCCCAGAGGAGGAAGCTAGTGAGGTGGAGGATTTCCAACCCCCACTCCTAGTTAGGGAGAACAGGGTCCCTCAAACCCTGTCTCCACAAGTGATAGTCAGAGATGCTGCTTCTCTCACAGGAGAGTCCGGCAACTCTGGAAGCATTGAGGGCAGCCTCAATGAAGATGACCTCCGGTTAGCCAGGATGGTCAAAAGATTGGCTTTAGAGAGACAGCTCCTAGCCATGGAAAGGGAAAGACAAGTGATGGGTTTTGGTCCCATCAATGGTGGCAGCAACATAAATAGGGTCAGAGATTCTCCTGACTTGTTGAAAATCCCAAAAGGGATTGTAACTAAATATGAAGATGGTGACGACATCACCAAATGGTTCACAGCTTTTGAGAGGGCTTGTGCAACCAGAAAAGTAAACAGATCTCACTGGGGTGCTCTCCTTTGGGAAATGTTCACTGGAAAGTGTAGGGATAGACTCCTCACACTCTCTGGAAAAGATGCAGAATCCTATGATCTCATGAAGGCTACCCTGATTGAGGGCTTTGGATTCTCCACTGCGGAGTATAGAAAGAGGTTCAGGGGGGCTCAAAAATCCTCGAGCCAGACCTGGGTTGATTTTGTTGACTACTCAGTAAAAACACTGGATCGTTGGATTCAAGGCAATGGTGTAAATGATTATGATGGGCTGTACATTATGTGTAAGAACACCAGTTAAGTAATTGTTTCAGTGATAAACTGCATCAGCATCTGGTAGACCTAGGACCAATTTCTCCCCAAGAATTGGGAAGGAAGGCGGACCATTGGGTCAAGACTAGGGTGACCAAGACTTCCACAGGGGGTGACCAAAAGAAAGGGGTCACAAAGATCCCCAGAGGAAGAGTGTTGAGACATCCAAAGGAAAAAGTAAAGTGTCTTCTATAGGGCCCCAAAAACCTGCTCAGGAGGGAGGGTCCAGAGCCTCTTCACAATCCAATTTTGGGTACAAGGGTAAAAACTTTGATCCCAAAAAGGCTTGGTGTCGTAGCTGTAATCAGCCAGGACACCAAGGTTCCACTTCTAACTCTACTCCAGCTAACACTGGAATGGCCAGTCTCCAAGTGGGATCAACAGTGTGCCCAGAGCAAATCAGGGTCCACACTGAAGCTACACTAGTCTCTGAGGTTGGGGTGGATTTAGCCACACTGGCTGCCTGGCCCCCTAATATGCAAAAATACAGGCAGCAACTCTTATTTAATGGGCAAAGTGTAGAAGGCCTGAGGGATACAGGTGCAAGTGTCACCATGGTGACAGAGAAACTGGTTTCCCCTGGTCAATACCTGGCTGGACAAACTTATCCAGTCACCAACGCTGACAATCAGACTAAAGTACATCCCATGGTAACTTTAGAGTGGGGAGGGGTCAATGGCCTGTAACAGGTGGTGGTCTCCTCAAATATCCCTGTAGACTGTTTGCTTGGAAATTACCTGGAGTCCTCAGCATGGGCTGAGGTAGAACTCAAAACCCATGCAGCCATGCTGGGTATCCCTGAACTGGTGTGTGTCAAGACAAGGGCACAGTGCAAGGCTCAGGGTGAAAAAGTGGTGTTGGAGCCTGGAAAAAGGGCCCAACCCTCCAAGAGAAAAGGAAAGAAGACTGGGGAACCAGCTTCAACACAACAAGAGAAAGAGAACCTCTCTTCCCAGGAAGAAGTTCTGCCCTCTGAGGGAACTGAGCCCATGGAGTTAGAACCTTATCAGGTTGAGCTCCTAGGCCCAGGGGGATCCTCAAGGGAGCAGTTGTGTAAGGGGCAAGAAACCTGTCCCTCTCTTGAAGGCCTTAGGCAGCAAGCTGCTTTAGAGTCCAAAGGAAAAATAACAGGAACACCTAGAGTCTATTGGGAAGATGGGCTCCTTTACACTGAGGCAAGAGATCCCAAACCTGGTGCCACTAGGAGAGTGGTAGTGCCTCAGGAGTTTAGGGAGTTCATTCTGACCTTAGCTCATGATATTCCTCTTGCTGGGCATTTGGGACAGACCAAGACGTGGGAGAGATTAGTCAACCACCTCTATTGGCCCAACATGTCCCAGAAGGTCAAGGAGTTTTGTGTCTCCTGTGCCACCTGTCAAGCCAGTGGTAAGACAGGTGTACACCCAAAGGCCCCCCTCATTCCACTTCCAGTGGTGGGGGTCCCCTTTGAAAGAGTGGGTGTGGACATAGTGGGTCCACTTGAACCTCCCACAGCCTCAGGGAATCAATACATACTAGTAGTAGTGGATCATGCTACTAGATACCCTGAAGCAATTCCCCTTAGGTCGACTACTGCCCCTGCAGTAGCCAAAGCACTCATTGGTATTTTTACCAGAGTGGGATTTCCTAAGGAGGTGGTGTATGACAGAGGTACCAACTTCATGTCAGCATACCTGAAACACATGTGGAATGAGTGTGGGGTGACATAAATTCACCACACCATATCATCCACAAACCAATGGTCTTGTTGAAAGATTTAACAAGACATTGAAAGGCATGATCATGGGGCTCCCTGAAAAACTCAAAAGGAGATGGGATGTCCTCTTGCCATGTCTGCTTTTCGCCTACAGAGAGGTGCCTCAGGAGGGAGTAGGGTTTTCCCCCTTTGAACTTCTGTTTGGCCATCCTGTTAGGGGACCACTAGCTCTTGTAAAAGAAGGCTGGGAGAGACCTCTTCATGAGCCTAAACAAGATATAGTGGACTATGTACTAGGCCTACGTTCAAGGATGGCAGAGTATATGGAAAAGGCAAGTAAAAACCTTGAGGGCAGCCAACAACTCCAGAAGTTGTGGTATTACCAAAAGGCTGCTATGGTTGAGTTTCAGCCAGGGTAGAAAGTCTGGGTTCTGGAGCCTGTGGCTCCCAGGGCACTTCAGGACAGATGGAGTGGCCCTTACCCAGTGCTAGAGAGGAAGAGTCAGGTCACCTACCTGGTAGACCGAGGCACTACCAGGACCCCCAAAAGGGTGATCCATGTGAACCGCCTCAAACTCTTCCATGACAGGGCAGATGTGAATCTGTTGATGGTAACAGATGAAGACCAGGAAGCTGAGAGTGAACCTCGCCCTGATCTCCTCTCCACAGACCCAAAAGATGGCTCAGTTGATGGAGTTATCTATTCAGACACCCTCTCTGGCCAACAGCAATCTGACTGTAGGAAGGTCCCGCAACAGTTTGCTGATCTCTTTTCCCTAACCCCTGGTCAGACACACCTGTGTACCCATGATGTGGACACAGGAGACCGCATGCCTGTCAAAAACAACATTTTCAGACAGTCTGACCAAGTTAAGGAAAACATCAAGGTGGAAATCCACAAGATGCTGGAATTGGGAGTCATTGAGCACTCTGATAGCCCCTGGGCTAGCCCAGTGGTATTAGTCCCCAAACCTCACACCAAAGATGAAAAGAGAGACATGAGGATCTGTGTGGACTACAGAGGACTTAATTCTGTCACCAAGACAGATGCCCATCCCATTCCAAGGGCAGGTGAATTGATAGACAAACTAGGTGCTGCCAAATACTTAAGTACCTTTGACTTGACAGCAGGGTACTGGCAAATCAAAATGGCACCAGGAGCAAAAGAAAAGACAGCATTCTCCACACCTGATGGGCATTATCAGTTCACTGTTATGCCTTTTGGTTTAAAGAATGCCCCTACCACCTTCCAAAGGTTGATGAATCAAGTCCTTGCTGGCTTGAAGTCCTTTAGTGCAGCTTATGTTGACGATATTGCTGTCTTTAGCTCCAACTGGCAGGATCACCTGGTCCACCTGAAGAAGGTTTTGAAGGCTCTGCAAGCTGCAGGCCTCTCTATCAAGGCATCCAAATGCCAGATAGGGCAGGTAACTGTGGTTTACTTGGGACACCTTGTAGGTGGAGGCCAAGTTCAGCCACTCTAGTCTAAGATCCAGACTATTCTGGACTGGGCAGCTCCAAAAACCCAGACTCAAGTCAGGGCATTCCTTGGCTTGACTGGGTACTACAGGAGGTTTGTGAAGGGATATGGATCTATAGTAACACCCCTCACAGAACTTACCTCCAAGAAAATGCCCAAGAAGGCAAACTAGACTGTAGAATGCCAACAGGCCTTTGATACCCCGAAACAAGCAATGTGCACAGCACCAGTTCTCAAAGCTCCAGATTACTCCAAGCAGTTCATTGTGCAGACTGATGCCTCTGAACATGGGATAGGGGCAGTTTTGTCCCAAATAAATGATGATAGCCTTGACCAGCCTGTTGCTTTCATTAGCAGGAGGTTACTCCCCAGGGAGCAGCGTTGGGAGTGCCATTGAGAGGGAGGCCTTTGCTGTGGTTTGGTCCCTGAAGAAGCTGAGACCATACCTCTTTGGTACTCACTTTGTAGTTCAGACTGACCACAGACCTCTCAGATGGCTAATGCAAATTAAAGGTGAAAATCCAAAACTGTTGAGGTGGTCCATCTCCCTACAGGGATTGGACTTTATAGTGGAACACAGACCAGGGACTGCCCATGCCAATGCAGATGGCCTTTCCAGGTTCTTCCACTTAGAAAATGAAGACTCTCTTGGGAAAGGTTAGTCTCATCCTCTTTCGTTGGGGGGGGGGGGGGTTGTGTAAGGAAATGCCTCCTTGGCATGGTTATCCCCTTACTTTTTGCCTTTGCTGATGCCAAATTATGATTTGAAAGTGTGCTGAGGCCTGCTAACCAGGCCCCAGGACTAGTGTTCTTTCCCTAACCTGTACTTTTGTTTCCACAATTGGCAAACCCTGGCATCCAGGTAAGTCCCCTGTAACTGGTACCTCTGGTACCAAGGGCCCTGATGCCAGGGAAGGTCTCTAAGGGCTGCAGCATGTCTTATGCCACCCTGGGTACCCCTCACTCAGCACAGGCACACTGCTTGCCAGCTTGTGTGTGCTAGTGGGGATAAAAAGACTAAGTCGACTTGGCACTCCCCTCAGGGTGCCATGACAACCTCACACTGCCTATAGGTATAGGTCAGTCACCCCTCTAGCAGGCCTTACAGCCCTAAGGCAGGGTGCACTATACCATTGGTGAGGGCATAAGTGCATGAGCACTATGCCCCTACAGTGTCTAAGCAAAACCTTAGACATTGTAAGTGCAGGGTAGCCATAAGAGTATATGGTCTGGGAGTCTGTCATGCACGAACTCCACAGCACCAGAATGGCTACACTGAAAACTGTGAAGTTTGGTATCAAACTTCTCAGCACAATAAATGCACACTGATGCCAGTGTACATTGTATTGTAAAATACACCCTAGAGGGCATCTTAGAGATGCCCCCTGAAACCTTAACCGACAACCAGTGTAGGCTGACTAGTTTTAGCAGCCTGCCACACACCAGCCATGTTGCTGGCCACATGGGGAGAGTGCCTTTGTCACTCTGTGGCTAGTAACAAAGCCTGTACTGGGTGGAGGTGCTTCTCACCTCCCCCTGCAGGAACTTTAACACCTGGCGGTGAGCCTCAAAGGCTCACCCCCTTTGTTACAGCACCCCAGGGCACTCCAGCTAGTGGAGTTGCCCGCCCCCTCCGGCCACGGCCCCACTTTCGGCGGCAATGCCAGAGGAGATAATGAGAAAAACAAGGAGTCACTGGCAAGTCAGGACAGCCCCTAAGGTGTCCTGAGGTGACTTTGACTTTTAGAAATCCTCCATCTTGCAGATGAAGGATTCCCCCAATAGGGATAGGGATGTGCCCCCCTCCCCTCTGGGAGGAGGCACAAAGAGGGTGTAGCCACCCTCAGGGCTAGTAGCCATTGGCTACTAACCCCCCAGACCTTAACACACCCTAAATCGAGTATTTAGGGGCTCCCAGAACACAGCAAGATAGATTCCTGCAACCTAAGACAAAGGAGGACTGCTGAGCTGAAAAACCTTCAGAGAAGACGGAGACACCAACTGCTTTGGCCCCAGCTCTACCGGCCTGTCTCCCCAGTTCAAAAGAACTGCTCCAGAGACGTGTTCCACAGGGTCCAGCGACCTCGGAAGCCTCAGAGGACTACCCTGCATCTAAAAGGACCAAGAACTCCCGAGGACAGCGGCTCTGCTCCAAAAAAGATGCATCTTTGCAACAAAGAAGCAACTTTGAAAGAACACAGGTTTCCCGCCGGAAGCGTGAGACTTTGCACTCTGCACCCGACGCCCCCGGCTCGACTTGTGGAGAACAAACGCTACAGGGAGGACTCCCCGGCGACTGTGAGCCCGTGAGTAGCCAGAGTTGACCCCCCTGAGCCCCCACAGCGACGCCTGCAGAGGGAATTCAGAGGCTCCCCCTGACCGCGACTGCCTGCTTCAAAGACCCGACGTCTGGTAAGGACACTGCACCCGCAGCCCCCAGGACCTGAAGGATCCGACCTCCAGTGCAGGAGCAACCCCCAGGTGGCCCTCTCCCTTGCCCAGGTGGTGGCTACCCCGAGGAGCCCCCCCCCTTGCCTGCCTGCATCGCTGAAGAGACGCCTAGGTCTACCATTGGATTACATTGCAAACCCGACACCTGTTTGCACACTGCACCCGGCCACCCCCGTGCCGCTGAGGGTGTACTTTTTGTGCTGACTTGTGTCTCCCCCGGTGCCCTACAAAACCCCCCTGGTCTGCCCTCCGAAGCGAGGGTACTTACCTGCTGGCAGACTGGAACCGGGGCACCCCCTTCTCCATTGAAGCCTATGTGTTTTGGACAACACTCTGACCTCTGCACCTGACCGGCCCTGAGCTGCTGGTGTGGTAACTTTGGGGTTGCCCTGAACCCCCAACGGTGGGCTACCTTGGACCCAACTTCAAACCCTTTAGGTGGTTTACATACCTGCAAAACTAACAAACACTTACCTCCCCCAAGAACTGTTGAAAATTGCACTATCTAGTTTTAAAATAGCTTATTGCCATTTGTGTGAAAACTGTATATGCTATTTTGCTAATTCAAAGTTCCTAAAGTTCCTAAGCAAAATACCTTTCATTTAAAGTATTGTTTGTAAATCTTGAACCTGTGGTTCTTAAAATAAACTAAGAAAATATATTTTTCTATATAAAAACCTATTGGCCTGGAATTGTCTTTGAGTGTGTGTTCCCCATTTATTGCCTGTGTGTGTACAACAAATGCTTAACACCACCCTCTGATAAGCCTACTGCTCGACCACACTACCACGAAATAGAGCATTCGAATTATCTCTTTTTGCCACTATCTTACCTCTAAGGGGAACCCTTGGTCTCTGTGCATACTATTTCTCACTTTGAAATAGTACATACAGAGCCAACTTCCTACATTGGTGGATCAGCGGTGGGGTACAAGACTTTGCATTTGCTGGACTACTCAGCCAATACCTGATCACACGACTAAATTCCAAAAATTGTCATTAGAAACTGATTTTTGAAATTTGAGCTATTTTTCTAAAAGTCCTGCTAGGGCCTTGTGTTAGTCCCTGTTAGCATTTCTTTTAGAGTTGAAAAGTTTTTTAAAAGTTTGAATTAAGTTCTAGATATAGTTTTAGATTCTTAAAAAGTATTCCAACTTTTAGAAACATAATGTCTAATGCAGAAGAGATAGTGATGGAACTAAACGTCACCCCTTACCTGCATCTTAGGATGTCAGAGTTAAGGTCTCTCTGCAAAACCAAAAATATTAAAACTGGTTCAAACCCTACCAAAGTACAGCTCCAGGAGCTTTTGGCAGAGTTTGCTAAGAACAACCCCTCTGAGGATACCTTCCCAGAGGAGGAAGCTAGAGAGGTGGAGGATTTCCAACCCCCACTCCTAGTTAGGGAGAACAGGGTCCCTCAAACCCTGCCTCCACAAGTGATAGTCAGAGATGCTGCTTCTCTCACAGGAGAGTCCAGCAACTCTGGAAGCATTGAGGGCAGCCTCAATGAAGATGACCTCCGGTTAGCCAGGATGGTCAAAAGATTGGCTTTAGAGAGACAGCTCCTAGCCATAGAAAGGGAAAGACAAGAGATGGGTTTTGGTCCCATCAATGGTGGCAGCAACATAAATAGGGTCAGAGATTCTCCTGATGTGTTGAAAATCCCAAAAGGGATTGTAACTAAATATGAAGATGGTGACGACATCACCAAATGGTTCACAGCTTTTGAGAGGGCTTGTGCAACCAGAAAAGTAAACAGATCTCACTGGGGTGCTCTCCTTTGGGAAATGTTCACTGGAAAGTGTAGGGATAGACTCCTCACACTCTCTGGAAAAGATGCAGAATCCTACCCTGATTGAGGGCTTTGGATTCTCCACTGAGGAGTATAGAATTAGGTTCAGGGGGGCTCAAAAATCCTCGAGCCAGACCTGGGTTGATTTTGTTGACTACTCAGTAAAAACACTGGATGGTTGGATTCAAGGCAGTGGTGTAAATGATTATGATGGGCTGTACAATTTGTGTAAGAACACCAGTTAAGTAATTGTTTCAGTGATAAACTGCATCAGCATCTGGTAGACCTAGGACCAATTTCTCCCCAAGAATTGGGAAGGAAGGCGGACCATTGGGTCAAGACTAGGGTGACCAAGACTTCCACAGGGGGTGACCAAAAGAAAGGGGTCACAAAGACTCCCCAGGGGAAGAGTGTTGAGACATCCAAAGGAAAAAGTAAAGTGTCTTCTATAGGGCCCCAAAAACCTGCTCAGGAGGGAGGGTCCAGAGCCTCTTCACAATCCAATTTTGGGTACAAGGGTAAAAACTTTGATCCCAAAAAGGCCTGGTGTCGTAGCTGTAATCAGCCAGGACACCAAACTGGAGACAAGGCCTGTCCCAAGAAAGGTTCCACTTCTAACTCTACTCCAGCTAACACTGGAATGGCCAGTCTCTAAGTGGGATCAACAATGTGCCCAGAGCAAATCAGGGTCCACACTGAAGCTACACTAGTCTCTGAGGGTGGGGTGGATTTAGCCACACTGGCTGCCTGGCCCCCTAATATGCAAAAATACAGGCAGCAACTCTTAATTAATGGGCAAAGTGTAGAAGGCCTGAGGAATACAGGTGCAAGTGTCACCATGGTGACAGAGAAACTGGTTTCCCCTGGTCAATACCTGGCTGGACAAACTTATCCAGTCACCAACGCTGACAATCAGACTAAAGTACATCCCATGGCTATGGTAACTTTAGAGTGGGGAGGGGTCAATGGCCTGAAACAGGTGGTGGTCTCCTCAAATATCCCTGTAGACTGTTTGCTTAGAAAAGACCTGGAGTCCTCAGCATGGGCTGAGGTAGAACTCAAAACCCATGCAGCCATGCTGGGTATCCCTGAACTGGTGTGTATCAAGACAAGGGCACAGTGCAAGGCTCAAGGTGAAAAAGTGGTGTTGGAGCCTGGAAAAAGGGCCCAACCCTCCAAGAGAAAAGGAAAGAAGACTGGGGAAGCAGCTTCAACACAACAAGAGAAAGAGAACCTCTCTTCCCAGGAAGAAGTTCTGCCCTCTGAGGGAACTGAGCCCATGGAGTTAGAACCTTATCAGGTTGAGCTCCTAGGCCCAGGGGGATCCTCAAGGGAGCAGTTGTGTAAGGGGCAAGAAACCTGTCCCTCTCTTGAAGGCCTTAGGCAGCAAGCTGCTTTAGAGTCCAAAGGAAAAATAACAGGAACACCTAGAGTCTATTGGGAAGATGGACTCCTTTACACTGAGGCAAGAGATCCCAAACCTGGTGCCACTAGGAGAGTGGTAGTGCCTCAGGAGTTTAGGGAGTTCATTCTGACCTTAGCTCATGATATTCCTCTTGCTGGGCATTTGGGACAGACCAAGACGTGGGAGAGATTAGTCAACCACTTCTATTGGCCCAACATGTCCCAGAAGGTCAAGGAGTTTTGTGTCTCCTGTGCCACCTGTCAAGCCAGTGGTAAGACAGGTGTACACCCAAAGGCCCCCCTCATTCCACTTCCAGTGGTGGGGGTCCCCTTTGAAAGAGTGGGTGTGGACATAGTGGGTCCACTTGAACCTCCCACAGCCTCAGGGAATCAATACATACTAGTAGTAGTGGATCATGCTACTAGATACCCTGAAGCAATTCCCCTTAGGTCGACTACTGCCCCTGCAGTAGCCAAAGCACTCATTGGTATTTTTACCAGAGTGGGATTTCCTAAGGAGGTGGTGTCTGACAGAGGTACCAACTTCATGTCAGCATACCTGAAACACATGTGGAATGAGTGTGGGGTGACATAAATTCACCACACCATATCATCCACAAACCAATGGTCTTGTTGAAAGATTTAACAAGACATTGAAAGGCATGATCATGGGGCTCCCTGAAAAACTCAAAAGGAGATGGGATGTCCTCTTGCCATGTCTGCTTTTCGCCTACAGAGAGGTGCCTCAGGAGGGAGTAGGGTTTTCCCCCTTTGAACTTCTGTTTGGCCATCCTGTTAGGGGACCACTAGCTCTTGTAAAAGAAGGCTGGGAGAGACCTCTTCATGAGCCTAAACAAGATATAGTGGACTATGTACTAGGCCTACGTTCAAGGATGGCAGAGTATATGGAAAAGGCAAGTAAAAACCTTGAGGCCAGCCAACAACTCCAGAAGTTGTGGTATGACCAAAAGGCTGCTATGGTTGAGTTTCAGCCAGGGTAGGAAGTCTGGGTTCTGGAGCCTGTGGCTCCCAGGGCACTTCAGGACAGATGGAGTGGCCCTTACCCAGTGCTAGAGAGGAAGAGTCAGGTCACCTACCTGGTAGACCTAGGCACTACCAGGACCCCCAAAAGGGTGATCCATGTGAACCGCCTCAAACTCTTCCATGACAGGGCAGATGTGAATCTGTTGATGGCAACAGATGAGGACCAGGAAGCTGAGAGTGAACATCGCCCTGATCTCCTCTCCACAGACCCAAAAGATGGCTCAGTTGATGGAGTTATCTATTCAGACACCCTCTCTGGCCAACAGCAATCTGACTGTAGGAGGGTCCCGCAACAGTTTGCTGAGCTCTTTTCCCTAACCCCTGGTGAGACACACCTGTGTACCCATGATATGGACACAGGAGACAGCATGCCTGTCAAAAACAACATTTTCAGACAGTCTGACCAAGTTAAGGAAAACATCAAGGTGGAAATCCACAAGATGCTGGAATTGGGAGTCATTGAGCACTCTGATAGCCCCTGGGCTAGCCCAGTGGCATTAGTCCCCAAACCTCACACCAAAGATGAAAAGAGAGACATGAGGATCTGTGTGGACTACAGAGGACTTAATTCTGTCACCAAGACAGATGCCCATCCCATTCCAAGGGCAGGTGAATTGATAGACAAACTAGGTGCTGCCAAATACTTAAGTACCTTTGACTTGACAGCAGGGTACTGGCAAATCAAAATGGCACCAGGAGCAAAACAAAAGACAGCATTCTCCACACCTGATGGGCATTATCAGTTCACTGTTATGCCTTTTGGTTTAAAGAATGCCCCTGCCACCTTCCAAAGGTTGATGAATCAAGTCCTTGCTGGCTTGAAGTCCTTTAGTGCAGCTTATCTTGACGATATTGCTGTCTTTAGCTCCAACTGGCAGGATCACCTGGTCCACCTGAAGAAGGTTTTGAAGGCTCTGCAAGCAGCAGGCCTCTCTATCAAGGCATCCAAATGCTAGATAGGGCAGGTAACTGTGGTTTACTTGGGACACCTTGTAGGTGGAGGCCAAGTTCAGCCACTCTAGTCTAAGATCCAGACTATTCTAGACTGGGCAGCTCCAAAAACCCAGACTCAAGTCAGGGCATTCCTTGGCTTGACTGGGTACTACAGGAGGTTTGTGAAGGGATATGGATCTATAGTAACAGCCCTCACAGAACTTACCTCCAAGAAAATGCCCAAGAAGGCAAACTGGACTGTAGAATGCCAACAGGCCTTTGATACCCCGAAACAAGCAATGTGCACAGCACCAGTTCTCAAAGCTCCAGATTACTCCAAGCAGTTCATTGTGCAGACTGATGCCTCTGAACATGGGATAGGGGCAGTTTTGTCCCAAACAAATGATGATAGCCTTGACCAGCCTGTTGCTTTCATTAGCAGGAGGTTACTCCCCAGGGAGCAGCGTTGGGAGTGCCATTGAGAGGGAGGCCTTTGCCGTGGTTTGGTCCCTGAAGAAGCTGAGACCATACCTCTTTGGTACTCACTTTGTAGTTCAGACTGACCACAGACCTCTCAGATGGCTAATGCAAATTAAAGGTGAAAATCCAAAACTGTTGAGGTGGTCCATCTCCCTACAGGGAATGGACTTTATAGTGGAACACAGACCCGGGACTGCCCATGCCAATGCAGATGGCCTTTCCAGGTTCTTCCACTTAGAAAATGAAGACTCTCTTGGGAAAGGTTAGTCTCATCCTCTTTTGTTTGGGGGGGGGGGTTGTGTAAGGAAATGCCTCCTTGGCATGGTTACCCCCTTACTTTTTGCCTTTGCTGATGCCAAATTATGATTTGAAAGTGTGCTGAGGCCTGCTAACCAGGCCCCAGCACTAGTGTTCTTTCCCTAACCTGTACTTTTGTTTCCACAATTGGCAAACCCTGGCATCCAGGTAAGTCCCCTGTAACTGGTACCTCTGGTACCAAGGGCCCTGATGCCAGGGAAGGTCTCTAAGGGCTGCAGCATGTCTTATGCCACCCTAGGTACCCCTCACTCAGCACAGGCACACTGCTTGCCAGCTTGTGTGTGCTAGTGGGGATAAAAAGACTAAGTCGACTTGGCACTCCCCTCAGGGTGCCATGACAACCTCACACTGCCTATAGGTATAGGTCAGTCACCCCTCTAGCAGGCCTTACAGCCCTAAGGCAGGGTGCACCATACCATTGGTGAGGGCATAAGTGCATGAGCACTATGCCCCTACAGTGTCTAAGCAAAACCTTAGACATTGTAAGTGCAGGGTAGCCATAAGAGTATATGGTCTGGGAGTCTGTCATGCACGAACTCCACAGCACCATAATGGCTACACTGAAAACTGTGAAGTTTGGTATCAAACTTCTCAGCACAATAAATGCACACTGATGCCAGTGTACATTGTATTGTAAAATACACCCTAGAGGGCATCTTAGAGATGCCCCCTGAAACCTTAACCGACAACCAGTGTAGGCTGACTAGTTTTAGCAGCCTGCCACACACCAGCCATGTTGCTGGCCACATGGGGAGAGTGCCTTTGTCACTCTGTGGCTAGTAACAAAGCCTGTACTGGGTGGAGGTGCTTCTCACCTCCCCCTGCAGGAACTTTAACACCTGGCGGTGATCCTCAAAGGCTCACCCCCTTTGTTACAGCACCCCAGGGCACTCCAGCTAGTGGAGTTGCCCGCCCCCTCCGGCCACGGCCCCACTTTCGGCGGCAATGCCGGAGGAGATAATGAGAAAAACAAGAAGTCATTGGCCAGTCAGGACAACCCCTAAGGTGTCCTGAGGTGACTTTGACTTTTAGAAATCCTCCATCTTGCAGATGGAGGATTCCCCCAATAGGGATAGGGATAGGGATGTGCCCCCCTCCCCTCGGGGAGGAGGCACAAAGAGGGTGTAGCCACCCTCAGGGCTAGTAGCCATTGGCTATTAACCCCCCAGACTTTAACACACCCTAAATCGAGTATTTAGGGGCTCCCAGAACACAGCAAGATAGATTCCTGCAACCTAAGACGAAGGAGGACTGCTGAGCTGAAAAACCTGCAGAGAAGACGGAGACACCAACTGCTTTGTCCCCAGCTCTACCGGCCTGTCTCCCCAGTTCAAAAGAACTGCTCCAGCGACGTGTTCCACAGGGTCCAGCGACCTCGGAAGCCTCAGAGGACTACCCTGCATCTAAAAGGACCAAGAACTCCCGAGGACAGCGGCTCTGCTCCAAAAAAGACGCATCTTTGCAACAAAGAAGCAACTTTGAAAGAACACGGGTTTCCCGCCGGAAGCGTGAGGCTTTGCACTCTGCACCCGACGCCCCCGGCTCGACTTGTGGAGAACAAACGCTACAGGGAGGACTCCCCGGCGACTGTGAGCCCGTGAGTAGCCAGAGTTGACCCCCCTGAGCCCCCACAGCGACGCCTGCAGAGGGAATCCAGAGGCTCCCCCTGACCGCGACTGCCTGCTTCAAAGACCCGACGTCTGGTAAGGACACTGCACCCGCAGCCCCCAGGACCTGAAGGATCCGACCTCCAGTGCAGGAGCAACCCCCAGGTGGCCCTCTCCCTTGCCCAGGTGGTGGCTACCCCGAGGAGCCCCCCCCTTGCCTGCCTGCATCGCTGAAGAGACGCCTAGGTCTACCATTGGATTACATTGCAAACCCAACACCTGTTTGCACACTGCACCCGGCCGCCCCCGTGCCGCTGAGGGTGTACTTTTTGTGCTGACTTGTGTCTCCCCCGGTGCCCTACAAAACCCCCCTGGTCTGCCCTCCGAAGCGAGGGTACTTACCTGCTGGCAGACTGGAACCGGGGCACCCCCTTCTCCATTGAAGCCTATGTGTTTTGGACAACACTCTGACCTCTGCACCTGACCGGCCCTGAGCTGCTGGTGTGGTAACTTTGGGGTTGCCCTGAACCCCCAACGGTGGGCTACCTTGGACCCAACTTCAAACCCTGTAGGTGGTTTACTTACCTGCAAAACTAACAAACACTTACCTCCCCCAAGAACTGTTGAAAATTGCACTATCTAGTTTTAAAATAGCTTATTGCCATTTGTGTGAAAACTGTATATGCTATTTTGCTAATTCAAAGTTCCTAAGCAAAATACCTTTCATTTAAAGTATTGTTTGTAAATCTTGAACCTGTGGTTCTTAAAATAAACTAAGAAAATATATTTTTCTATATAAAAACCTATTGGCCTGGAATTGTCTTTGAGTGTGTGTTCCCCATTTATTGCCTGTGTGTGTACAACAAATGCTTAACACCACCCTCTGATAAGCCTACTGCTCGACCACACTACCACGAAATAGAGCATTCGAATTATCTCTTTTTGCCACTATCTTACCTCTAAGGGGAACCCTTGGTCTCTGTGCATACTATTTCTCACTTTGAAATAGTACATACAGAGCCAACTTCCTACATTGGTGGATCAGCGGTGGGGTACAAGACTTTGCATTTGCTGGACTACTCAGCCAATACCTGATCACACGACTAAATTCCAAAAATTGTCATTAGAAACTGATTTTTGAAATTTGAGCTATTTTTCTAAATTTTTAAAAGTCCTGCTAGAGCCTTGTGTTAGTCCCTGTTAGCATTTCCTTTAGAGTTGAAAAGTTTTGTAAAAGTTTGAATTAAGTTCTAGAGATAGTTTTAGATTCTTAAAAAGTATTCCAACTTTTAGAAACATAGGCCCTCATTCTGACCTTGGCGGGCGGTGGAGGCCGCCCGCCAAAGTCCCGCCGTCAGGTTACCGTTCCGCGGTCGAAAGACCGCGGCGGTAATTCTGACTTTCCCGCTGGGCTGGCGGGCGGTCGCCTTCAGACCGCCAGCCAGCCCAGCGGGAAAGAGGCTTCCACGATGAAGCCGGCTCGGAATCGAGCCGGCGGAGTGGAAGCTGTGCGACGGGTGCAGTTGCACCCGTCGCGTATTTCACTGTCTGCACAGCAGACAGTGAAATACATGTAGGGGCCCTCTTACGGGGGCCCCTGCAATGCCCATGCCAGTGGCATGGGCACTGCAGGGGCCCCCAGGGGCCCCGCGACCCCCGCTACCGCCATCCGGATCTCGGCGGTCCGACCGCCGGGATCTGGATGGCGGTAGGGGGGGTCGGAATCCCCGCGGCGGTGCAGCAAGCTGCGCCGTCGCGGAGGATTCAATGGGGCCGCGGTACACTGGCGGGACCCCGCCAGTGGTGCCGGTCCGACCGCGGCTTTACCGCCGCGGTCGGAATCCCCATTGGAGCACCGCCGGCCTGTCGGCGGTGCTCCCGCGGTCCTCCGCCCTGGCGGTCAAAGACCGCCAGGGTCAGAATGACCACCATAATGTCTAATGCAGAAGAGATAGTGATGGAACTCAACGTCACCCCTTACCTGCATCTTAGGATGTCAGAGTTAAGGTCTCTCTGCAAAACCAAAAAGATTAAAACTGGTTCAAACCCTACCAAAGTACAGCTCCAGGAGCTTTTGGCAGAGTTTGCTAAGAACAACCCCTCTGAGGATACCTTCCCAGAGGAGGAAGCTAGAGAGGTGGAGGATTTCCAACCCCCACTCCTAGTTAGGGAGAACAGGGTCCCTCAAACCCTGTCTCCACAAGTGATAGTCAGAGATGCTGCTTCTCTCACAGGAGAGTCCAGCAACTCTGGAAGCATTGAGGGCAGCCTCAATGAAGATGACCTCCGGTTAGCCAGGATGGTCAAAAGATTGGCTTTAGAGAGACAGCTCCTAGCCATAGAAAGGGAAAGACAAGAGATGGGTTTTGGTCCCATCAATGGTGGCAGCAACATAAATAGGGTCAGAGATTCTCCTGATGTGTTGAAAATCCCAAAAGGGATTGTAACTAAATATGAAGATGGTGACGACATCACCAAATGGTTCACAGCTTTTGAGAGGGCTTGTGCAACCAGAAAAGTAAACAGATCTCACTGGGGTGCTCTCCTTTGGGAAATGTTCACTGGAAAGTGTAGGGATAGACTCCTCACACTCTCTGGAAAAGATGCAGATTCCTACCCTGATTGAGGGCTTTGGATTCTCCACTGAGGAGTATAGAATTATGTTCAGGGGGGCTCAAAAATCCTCGAGCCAGACCTGGGTTGATTTTGTTGACTACTCAGTAAAAACACTGGATGGTTGGATTCAAGGCAGTGGTGTAAATGATTATGATGGGCTGTACAATTTGTGTAAGAACACCAGTTAAGTAATTGTTTCAGTGATAAACTGCATCAGCATCTGGTAGACCTAGGACCAATTTCTCCCCAAGAATTGGGAAGGAAGGCGGACCATTGGGTCAAGACTAGGGTGCCCAAGACTTCCACAGGGGGTGACCAAAAGAAAGGGGTCACAAAGACTCCCCAGGGGAAGAGTGTTGAGACATCCAAAGGAAAAAGTAAAGTGTCTTCTATAGGGCCCCAAAAACCTGCTCAGGAGGGAGGGTCCAGAGCCTCTTCACAATCCAGTTTTGGGTACAAGGGTAAAAACTTTGATCCCAAAAAGGCCTGGTGTCGTAGCTGTAATCAGCCAGGACACCAAACTGGAGACAAGGCCTGTCCCAAGAAAGGTTCCACTTCTAACTCTACTCCAGCTAACACTGGAATGGCCAGTCTCCAAGTGGGATCAACAATGTGCCCAGAGCAAATCAGGGTTCACACTGAAGCTACACTAGTCTCTGAGGGTGGGGTGGATTTAGCCACACTGGCTGCCTGGCCCCCTAATATGCAAAAACATAGGCAGCAACTCTTAATTAATGGGCAAAGTGTAGAAGGCCTGAGTGATACAGGTGCAAGTGTCACCATGGTGACAGAGAAACTGTTTTCCCCTGGTCAATACCTGGCTGGACAAACTTATCCAGTCACCAACGCTGACAATCAGACTAAAGTACATCCCATGGCTATGGTAACTTTAGAGTGGGGAGGGGTTAATGGCCTGAAACAGGTGGTGGTCTCCTCAAATATCCCTGTAGACTGTTTGCTTAGAAAAGACCTGGAGTCCTCAGCATGGGCTGAGGTAGAACTCAAAACCCATGCAGCCATGCTGGCTATCCCTGAACTGGTGTGTGTCAAGACAAGGGCACAGTGCAAGGCTCAGGGTGAAAAAGTGGTGTTGGAGCCTGGAAAAAGGGCCCAACCCTCCAAGAGAAAAGGAAAGAAGACTGGGGAACCAGCTTCAACACAACAAGAGAAAGAGAACCTCTCTACCCTGGAAGAAGTTCTGCCCTCTGAGGGAACTGAGCCATGGCGTTAGAACCTTATCAGGTTGAGCTCCCAGGCCCAGGGGGACCCTCCAGGGAGCAGTTGTGTTAGGGGCAAGAAACCTGTCCCTCTCTTGAAGGCCTTAGGCAGCAAGCTGCTTTAGAGTCCAAAGGAAAAATAACAGGAACACCTAGAGTCTATTGGGAAGATGGACTCCTTTACACTGAGGCAAGAGATCCCAAACCTGGTGCCACTAGGAGAGTGGTAGTGCCTCAGGAGTTTAGGGAGTTCATTCTGACCTTAGCTCATGATATTCCTCTTGCTGGGCATTTGGGACAGACCAAGACGTGGGAGAGATTAGTCAACCACTTCTATTGGCCCAACATGTCCCAGAAGGTCAAGGAGTTTTGTGTCTCCTGTGCCACCTGTCAAGCCAGTGGGGTAAGACAGGTGTACACCCAAAGGCCCCCCTCATTCCACTTCCAGTGGTGGGGGTCCCCTTTGAAAGAGTGGGTGTTGACATAGTGGGTCCACTTGAACCTCCCACAGCCTCAGGGAATCAATACATACTAGTAGTAGTGGATCATGCTACTAGATACCCTGAAGCAATTCCCCTTAGGTCGACTACTGCCCCTGCAGTAGCCAAAGCACTCATTGGTATTTTTACCAGAGTGGGATTTCCTAAGGAGGTAGTGTCTGACAGAGGTACCAACTTCATGTCAGCATACCTGAAACACATGTGGAATGAGTGTGGGGTGACATAAATTCACCACACCATATCATCCACAAACCAATGGTCTTGTTGAAAGATTTAACAAGACATTGAAAGGCATGATCATGGGGCTCCCTGAAAAACTCAAAAGGAGATGGGATGTCCTCTTGCCATGTCTGCTTTTCGCCTACAGACAGGTGCCTCAGGAGGGAGTAGGGTTTTCCCCCTTTGAACTTCTGTTTGTCCATCCTGTTAGGGGACCACTGGCTCTTGTAAAAGAAGGCTGGGAGAGACCTCTTCATGAGCCTAAACAAGATATAGTGGACTATGTACTAGGCCTACGTTCAAGGATGGCAGAGTATATGGAAAAGGCAAGTAAAAACCTTGAGGCCAGCCAACAACTCCAGAAGTTGTGGTATGACCAAAAGGCTGCTATGGTTGAGTTTCAGCCAGGGTAGGAAGTCTGGGTTCTGGAGCCTGTGGCTCCCAGGGCACTTCAGGACAGATGGAGTGGCCCATACCCAGTGCTAGAGAGGAAGAGTCAGGTCACCTACCTGGTAGACCTAGGCACTACCAGGATCCCCAAAATGGTGATCCATGTGAACCGCCTCAAACTCTTCCATGACAGGGCAGATGTGAATCTTTTGATGGCAACAGATGAGGACCAGGAAGCTGAGAGTGGACCTCGCCCTGATCTCCTCTCCGCAGACCCAAAAGATGGCTCAGTTGATGGAGTTATCTATTCAGACACCCTCTCTGGCCAACAGCAATCTGACTGTAGGAAGGTCCCACAACAGTTTGCTGATCTCTTTTCCCTAACCCCTGGTCAGACACACCTGTGTACCCATGATGTGGACACAGGAGACAGCATGCCTGTCAAAAACAACATTTTCAGACAGTCTGACCAAGTTAAGGAAAACATCAAGGTGGAAATCCACAAGATGCTGGAATTGGGAGTCATTGAGCACTCTGATAGCCCCTGGGCTATCCCAGTGGTATTAGTCCCCAAACCTCACACCAAAGATGAAAAGAGAGACATGAGGATCTGTGTGGACTACAGAGGACTTAATTCTGTCACCAAGACAGATGCCCATCCCATTCCAAGGGCGGGTGAATTGATAGACAAACTAGGTGCTGCCAAATACTTAAGTACCTTTGACTTGACAGCAGGGTACTGGCAAATCAAAATGGCACCAGGAGCAAAAGAAAATACAGCATTCTCCACACCTGATGGGCATTATCAGTTCACTGTTATGCCTTTTGGTTTAAAGAATGCCCCTACCACCTTCCAAAGGTTGATGAATCAAGTCCTTGCTGGCTTGAAGTCCTTTAGTGCAGCTTATGTTGACGATATTGCTGTCTTTAGCTCCAACTGGCAGGATCACCTGGTCCACCTGAAGAAGGTTTTGAAGGCTCTGCAAGCAGCAGGCCTCTCTATCAAGGCATCCAAATGCCAGATAGGGCAGGTAACTGTGGTTTACTTGGGACACCTTGTAGGTGGAGGCCAAGTTCAGCCGCTCTAGTCTAAGATCCAGACTATTCTGGACTGGGCAGCTCCAAAAACCCAGACTCAAGTCAGGGCATTCCTTGGCTTGACTGGGTACTACAGGAGGTTTGTGAAGGGATATGGATCTATAGTAACAGCCCTCACAGAACTTACCTCCAAGAAAATGCCCAAGAAGGCAAACTGGACTGTAGAATGCCAACAGGCCTTTGACGCCCTGAAACAAGCAATATGCACAGCACCAGTTCTCATAGCTCCAGAATACTCCAAGCAGTTCATTGTGCAGACTGATGCCTCTGAACATGGGATAGGGGCAGTTTTCTCCAAAATAAATGATGATAGCCTTGACCAGCCTGTTGCTTTCATTAGCAGGAGGTTACTCCCCAGGGAGCAGCGTTGGGAGTGCCATTGAGAGGGAGGCCTTTGCTGTGGTTTGGTCCCTGAAGAAGCTGAGACCATACCTCTTTGGTACTCACTTTGTAGTTCAGACTGACCACAGACCTCTCAGATGGCTAATGCAAATTAAAGGTGAAAATCCAAAACTGTTGAGGTGGTCCATCTCCCTACAGGGATTGGACTTTATAGTGGAACACAGACCCGGGACTGCCCATGCCAATGCAGATGGCCTTTCCAGGTTCTTCCACTTAGAAAATGAAGACTCTCTTGGGAAAGGTTAGTCTCATCCTCTTTCGTTTGGGGGGGGGGGGGGGGGGGGGGGGGTTGTGTAAGGAAATGCCTCCTTGGCATGGTTATCCCCTTACGTTTTGCCTTTGCTGATGCCAAATTATGATTTGAAAGTGTGCTGAGGCCTGCTAACCAGGCCCCAGCACTAGTGTTCTTTCCCTAACCTGTACTTTTGTTTCCACAATTGGCAAACCCTGGCATCCAGGTAAGTCCCCTGTAACTGGTACCTCTGGTACCAAGGGCCCTGATGCCAGGGAAGGTCTCTAAGGGCTGCAGCATGTCTTATGCCACCCTGGGTACCCCTCACTCAGCACAGGCACACTGCTTGCCAGCTTGTGTGTGCTAGTGGGGATAAAAAGACTAAGTCGACTTGGCACTCCCCTCAGGGTGCCATGACAACCTCACACTGCCTATAGGTATAGGTCAGTCACCCCTCTAGCAGGCCTTACAGCCCTAAGGCAGGGTGCACTATACCATTGGTGAGGGCATAAGTGCATGAGCACTATGCCCCTACAGTGTCTAAGCAAAACCTTAGACATTGTAAGTGCAGGGTAGCCATAAGAGTATATGGTCTGGGAGTCTGTCATGCACGAACTCCACAGCACCATAATGGCTACACTGAAAACTGTGAAGTTTGGTATCAAACTTCTCAGCACAATAAATGCACACTGATGCCAGTGTACATTGTATTGTAAAATACACCCTAGAGGGCATCTTAGAGATGCCCCCTGAAACCTTAACCGACAACCAGTGTAGGCTGACTAGTTTTAGCAGCCTGCCACACACCAGCCATGTTGCTGGCCACATGGGGAGAGTGCCTTTGTCACACTGTGGCTAGTAACAAAGCCTGTACTGGGTGGAGGTGCTTCTCACCGCCCCCTGCAGGAACTTTAACACCTGGCGGTGAGCCTCAAAGGCTCACCCCCTTTGTTACAGCACCCCAGGGCACTCCAGCTAGTGGAGTTGCCCGCCCCCTCCGGCCACGGCCCCACTTTTGGCGGCAATGGCGGAGGAGATAATTAGAAAAACAAGGAGTCACTGGCCAGTCAGGACAGCCCCTAAGGTGTCCTGAGGTGACTTTGACTTTTAGAAATCCTCCATCTTGCAGATGGAGGACTCCCCCAATAGGGATAGGGATAGGGATGTGCCCCCCTCCCCTCGGGGAGGAGGCACAAAGAGGGTGTAGCCACCCTCAGGGCTAGTAGCCATTGGCTACTAACCCCCGAGACCTAAACACACCCTAAATCGAGTATTTAGGGGCTCCCAGAACACAGCAAGATAGATTCCTGCAACCTTAGACGAAGAAGGACTGCTGAGCTGAAAAACCTGCAGAGAAGACGGAGACACCAACTGCTTTGGCCCCAGCTCTACCGGCCTGTCTCCCCAGTTCAAAAGAACTGCTCCAGCGATGTGTTCCACAGGGTCCAGCGACCTCTGAAGCCTCAGAGGACTACCCTGCATCTAAAAGGACCAAGAACTCCTGAGGACAGCGGCTCTGCTCCAAAAAAGAAGCATCTTTGCAACAAAGAAGCAACTTTGAAAGAACACAGGTTTCCCGCCGGAAGCGTGAGACTTTGCCCTCTGCACCCGACGCCCCCGGCTCGACTTGTGGAGAACAAACGCTACAGGGAGGACTCCCCGGCGACTGTGAGCCCGTGAGTAGCCAGAGTTGACCCCCCTGAGCCCCCACAGCGACGCCTGCAGAGGGAATCCAGAGGCTCCCCCTGACGCGACTGCCTGCTTCAAAGACCCGACGCCTGGTAAGGACACTGCACCCGCAGCCCCCAGGACCTGAAGGATCCGACCTCCAGTGCAGGAGCAACCCCCAGGAGGCCCTCTCCCTTGCCCAGGTGGTGGCTACCCCGAGGAGCCCCCCCCCTTGCCTGCCTGCATCGCTGAAGAGACCCCTAGGTCTCCCATTGGATTACATTGCAAACCCGACACCTGTTTGCACACTGCACCCGGCCGCCCCCGTGCCGCTGAGGGTGTACTTTTTGTGCTGACTTGTGTCTCCCCTGGTGCCCTACAAAACCCCCCTGGTCTGCCCTCCGAAGACGCGGGTACTTACCTGCTGGCAGACTGGAACCGGGGCACCCCCTTCTCCATTGAAGCCTATGTGTTTTGGACAACACTCTGACCTCTGCACCTGACCGGCCCTGAGCTGCTGGTGTGGTAACTTTGGGGTTGCCCTGAACCCCCAACGGTGGGCTACCTGGGATGTGGGATGTGGAATTCCTATCGCCCGAGACATCTTGTTTGGGGTCAAGGGCAACAAGTTTTTATGTTTACTTTGTCCTTGGGACAAGTAGGCCCAACCCTCTGCAAAGCCTTTGGCTGCCTGTTTACAGAGAGTGGAACTCTCTACAGTTGAGGTAATGTGTTTCCAAAAGATAATGCTGTTCGAACTTGTATTTATGGTTCATTATTTGAAAACCTTCATTATTAGGGTGAGTGCTGTAAATAAATGTTTTAAGGTCACACTTCACTACTGACGTTGGTTCCAGTACAAATAAAAAAAAAGTGTATACACATGTTTGAAAAGTTTAGGCTATGAGGCTAAGTATAATGCTCCCAGAATGCTCTCTGATTAGATGCAAATGAGGTGTCATTTAGTAAAATGTTTTGATGCATGCTAATATTTCCCAAAAATATTTCTAATGGAAAATCAGTGTAACCATTTTCAACACGATTATGGGAAGCATGAAAATAAACAAACACTGACAAAGCCAACTGATCTGACATATTTTTATAAGTCTTTTAGTTTCATCAATGCGTGTCTTGTTTTGACATGGCTTTTGTAACACTTTATTGTTGTGGGAGCTACCAGGCCCTCAACATTGTAACAAACACTGGCAAGAAAAAAAAAACGTTTTTGAACTCTAAAAGCACACGTTGCCACCAGTGGCATAACAAAGGCCCCGCAGCCGCCCTCCAGGGGGCCCCTTCAGCACAGCACCTGCCCTGAGTGAGTCTGGAGAGGGGGCTCCTCCATGTTCTTTGCAAAGGGGCACCCTCCAGTTTTGTTACGTCACTGATTGCCACTGTAGTTCCTGACACTGAACAAAACTACTTTGTGTGCCAATATGCTCCTTGTGGAAGAGAAGAATGCGATCACTCACAGTAAAGCCAGCCGAAAGAGAGAGAAATAGAAGTTTAATAAAAACAAAATGTCTTTAACACCAGACCTAATTAGGGACCAAGACCCACATGTAGGTAACTTTTTGCATGTCGCAAACAGCGACTTTCGCTGTTTGCGACGTGCAAAAAGCACATTGCGGTGCACAAACCCAGTTTTGCGACTCGAAATTAGGAAGTGGTGTTCCCTTCCTAATTGCGACTCGCAGTGCAATGTAGGATTGTTTTGCGAACGCGGGCGCAAACCAATCGCAGTTTGCACCCATTTCAAATGGGTGCTAACACTTTCACAAAAGGGAAGGGGTCCCCCTGGGACCCCTTCCCCATTGTGAATGTCACTGTAAACATTTTTTCAGAGCAGGCAGTGGTCAGCAGGACCACTGCCTGCTCTGAAAAAATTAAACGAAAACGTTTAATTTTTCGTTTTTGTAATGCATCTCGTTTTCCTTTAAGGAAAACGGGCTGCATTAAAAAAAAACAAAAAAAAACTGCTTTATTGAAAAGCAGTCACAGACATGGTGGTTTGCTGTCTCCAGCAGGCCACCATCCCTGTGAGGCCGCCATTCGCAAGGGGGTCGCAAATTGCGACCCACCTCATGATTATTCATGAGGTGTGCATTTGCGAAGCCCTTGCGAATCACGGATTGTGTCAGGGACACCATCCTACATTCGGATTTGCGACTCGCAATTTGCGGGTCGCAAATCTGAACCTACCTACATGTGGCCCCAAATTCTTAAAGAAAGTCACAAAAGTGCACCCATGGTATATGTCGTACCCCTATAAAATATTTGTGAGCTGTATTTTAGCATGGGTAAATACGCATGTGTAGATTTGCTTATGTGAAAATCTATTGAGCATTTGCAAGTTCATTTTCCCTCCAGCCACTTTCTTCCCAACCCTGGAAGAAGTTCTAATTCTGCCATTGTCGGGAGTAAATGTCCAACCTTTCTTATTATGGGAAATATTAGAGAGAAGCTGGTGAAGATCTTTAAAACATGCAGGTTAGTAGGTCTGCAGACTCAAAGGCATTCCAGCCCTGGAACTATTGCTTACTGCTTCTTCCAGCCCCAGTATGCAGATCTTCAGAAAGGTGGAAAAATAAGGAAATTGCTACAGTAGGGATTGAAACTGCAAGTATTCAAGCCCTACTATGGTAGTAGCCCTGGCATAATCAGAGAGGCTATTATCAGAGCTCTTACATAATGAGATTGCTGCCATAATTTGGCGCCACACTACATGGCACCAAAGGGACAAGTAGATCTTTTTACAGGACAAGTAGATTTGAGAAGCAACCTGTCCCGTGGACAAGTAGATATTTTAATAAATTCCACACCCCTGTGGTTTACTTACCTGCAAAACTAACAAACACTTACCTTCCCCAAGAACTGTTGAAAATTGTACTATCTAGTTTTAAAATAGCTTATTGCCATTTGTGTGAAAACTGTATATGCTATTTTGCTAATTCAAAGTTCCTAAAGTTCCTAAGTGAAATACCTTTCATTTAAAGTATTGTTTGTAAATCTTGAACCTGTGGTTCTTAAAATAAACTAAGAAAATATATTTTTCTATATAAAAACCTATTGGCCTGGAATTGTCTTTGAGTGTGTGTTCCCCATTTATTGCCTGTGTGTGTACAACAAATGCTTAACACTACCCTCTGATAAGCCTACTGCTCGACCACACTACCACAAAATAGAGCATTAGAATTATCTCTTTTTGCCACTATCTTACCTCTAAGGGGAACCCTTGGTCTCTGTGCATGCTATTTCTCACTTTGAAATAGTACATACAGAGCCAACTTCCTACATTGGTGGATCAGCGGTGGGGTACAAGACTTTGCATTTGCTGGACTACTCAGCCAATACCTGATCACACGACTAAATTCCCAAAATTGTCATTAGAAACTGATTTTTGAAATTTGAGCTATTTTTCTAAATTTTTTAAAGTCCTGCTAGGGCCTTGTGTTAGTCCCTGTCAGCATTTCCTTTAGAGTTGAAAAGTTTTGTAAAAGTTTGAATTAAGTTCTAGAGATAGTTTTAGATTCTTAAAAAGTATTCCAACTTTTAGAAACATAATGTCTAATGCAGAAGAGATAGTGATGGAACTCCACGTCACCCCTTACCTGCATTTTAGGATGTCACAGTTAAGGTCTCTCTGCAAAACCAAAAAGATTAAAACTGGTTCAAACCCTACCAAAGTACAGCTCCAGGAGCTTTTGGCAGAGTTTGCTAAGAACAACCCCTCTGAGGATACCTTCCCAGAGGAGGAAGCTAGTGAGGTGGAGGATTTCCAACCCCCACTCCTAGTTAGGGAGAACAGGGTCCCTCAAACCCTGTCTCCACAAGTGATAGTCAGAGATGCTGCTTCTCTCACAGGAGAGTCCAGCAACTCTGGAAGCATTGAGGGCAGCCTCAATGAAGATGACCTCCGGTTAGCCAGGATGGTCAAAAGATTGGCTTTAGAGAGACAGCTCCTAGCCAAAGAAAGGGAAAGACAAGAGATGGGTTTTGGTCCCATCAATGGTGACAGCAACATAAATAGGGTCAGAGATTCTCCTGATATGTTGAAAATCCCAAAAGGGATTGTAACTAAATATGAAGATGGTGACGACATCACCAAATGGTTCACAGCTTTTGAGAGGGCTTGTGCAACCAGAAAAGTAAACAGGTCTCACTGGGGTGCTCTCCTTTGGGAAATGTTCACTGGAAAGTGTAGGGATAGACTCCTCACACTCTCTGGAAAAGATGCAGAATCCTACCCTGATTGAGGGCTTTGGATTCTCCACTGAGGAGTATAGAATTAGGTTCAGGTGGGCTCAAAAATCCTTGAGCCAGACCTGGGTTGATTTTGTTGACTACTCAGTAAAAACACTGGATGGTTGGATTCAAGGCGGTGGTGTAAATGATTATGATGGGCTGTACAATTTGTGAAAGAACACCTGTTAAGTAATTGTTTCAATGATAAACTGCATCAGCATCTGGTAGACCTAGGACCAATTTCTCCCCAAGAATTTGGAAGGAAGGCGGACCATTGGGTCAAGACTAGGGTGACCAAGACTTCCACAGGGGGTGACCAAAAGAAATTGGTCACAAAGACTCCCCAGGGGAAGAGTGTTGAGACATCCAAAGGAAAAAGTAAAGTTTCTTCTATAGGGCCCCAAAAACCTGCTCAGGAGGGAGGGTCCAGAGCCTCTTCACAATCCAATTTTGGGTACAAGGGTAAAAACTTTGATCCCAAAAAGGCCTGGTGTCGTAGCTGTAATCAGCCAGGACACCAAACTGGAGACAAGGACTGTCCCAAGAAAGGTTCCACTTCTAACTCTTCTCCAGCTAACACTGGAATGGCCAGTCTCCAAGTGGGATCAACAGTGTGCCCAGAGCAAATCAGGTTCCACACTGAAGCTACACTAGTCTCTGAGGGTGGGGTGGATTTAGCCACACTGGCTGCCTGGCCCCCTAATATGCAAAAATACAGGCAGCAACTTTTAATTAATGGGAAAAGTGTAGAAGGCCTGAGGGATACAGGTGCACGTGTCACCATGGTGACAGAGAAACTGGTTTCCCCTGGTCAATACCTGGCTGGACAAACTTATCCAGTCACCAACGCTGACAATCAGACTAAAGTACATCCCATGGCTATGGTAACTTTAGAGTGGGGAGGGGGTCAATGGCCTGAAACAGGTGGTGGTCTCCTCAAATATCCCTGTAGACTGTTTGCTTAGAAAAAACCTGGAGTCCTCAGCATGGACTGAGGTAGAACTCAAAACCCATGCAGCCATGCTGGGTATCCCTGAACTGGTGTGTGTCAAGACAAGGGCACAGTGGAAGGCTCAGGGTGAAAAAGTGGTGTTGGAGCCTGGAAAAAGGGCCCAACCCTCCAAGAGAAAAGGAAAGAAGACTGGGGAACCAGCTTCAACACAACAAGAGAAAGAGAACCTCTCTACCCAGGAAGAAGTTCTGCCCTCTGAGGGAACTGAGTCCATGGAGTTAGAACCTTATCAGGTTGAGCTCCTATGCCGAGGGGGACCCTCAAGGGAGCAGTTGTGTAAGGGGCAAGAAACCTGTCCCTCTCTTGAAGGCCTTAGGCAGCAAGCTGCTTTAGAGTCCAAAGGAAAAATAACAGGAACACCTAGAGTCTATTGGGAAGATGGACTCCTTTACACTGAGGCAAGAGATCCCAAACCTGGTGCCACTAGGAGAGTGGTAGTGCCTCAGGAGTTTAGGGAGTTCATTCTGACCTTAGCTCATGATATTCCTCTTGCTGGGCATTTGGGACAGACCAAGACGTGGGAGAGATTAGTCAACCACTTCTATTGGCCCAACATGTTCCAGAAGGTCAAGGAGTTTTGTGTCTCCTGTGCCACCTGTCCAGCCAGTGGTAAGACAGGTGGACACCCAAAGGCCCCCCTCATTCCACTTCCAGTGGTGGGGGTCCCCTTTGAAAGAGTGGGTGTGGACATAGTGGGTCCACTTGAACCTCCCACAGCCTCAGGGAATCAATATATACTAGTAGTAGTGGATCATGCTACTAGATACCCTGAAGCAATTCCCCTTAGGTCGACTACTGCCCCTGCAGGAGCCAAAGCACTCATTGGTATTTTTTACCAGAGTGGGATTTCCTAAGGAGGTGGTGTCTGACAGAGGTACCTACTTCATGTCAGCATACCTGAAACACATGTGGAATGAGTGTGGGGTGACTTACAAATTCACCACACCATACCATCCACAAACCAATGGTCTTGTTGAAAGGTTTAACAAGACATTGAAAGTTATGATCATGGGGCTCCCTTAAAAACTCAAAAGGAGATGGGATGTCCTCTTGCCATGTCTGCTTTTCGTCTACAGAGAGGTGCCTCAGAAGGGAGTAGGGTTTTCCCCCTTTGAACTTCTGTTTGGCCATCCTGTAAGGGGACCACTAGCTCTTGTGAAAGAAGGCTGGGAGAGACCTCTTCATGAGCCTAAACAAGATATAGTGGACTATGTACTAGGCATACGTTCAAGGATGGCAGAGTATATGGAAAAGGCAAGTAAAAACCTTGAGGCCAGCCAACAACTCCAGAAGTTGTGGTATTACCAAAAGGCTGCTATGGTTGAGTTTCAGCCAGGGTAGAAAGTCTGGGTTCTGGAGCCTGTGGCTCCCAGGGCACTTCAGGACAGATGGAGAGGCCCTTACCCAGTGCTAGAGAGGAAGAGTCAGGTCACCTACCTGGTAGACTTAGGCACTACCAGGACCCCCAAAAGGGTGATCCATGTGAACCGCTTCAAACTCTTTCATGACAGGGCAGATGTGAATCTGTTGATGGTAACAGATGAAGACCAGGAAGCTGAGAGTGAACCTCGCCCTGATCTCCTCTCCACAGACCCAAAAGATGGCTCAGTTGATGGAGTGATCTATTCAGACACCCTCTCTGGCCAACAGCAATCTGACTGTAGGAAGGTCCCGCAACAGTTTGCTGAGCTCTTTTCCCTAACCCCTGGTCAGACACACCTGTGTACCCATGATGTGGACACAGGAGACCGCATGCCTGTCAAAAACAACATTTTCAGACAGTCTGACCAAGTTAAGGAAAGCATCAAGGTGGAAGTCCACAAGATGCTGGAATTGGGAGTCATTGAGCACTCTGATAGCCCCTGGGCTAGCCCAGTGGTCTTAGTCCCCAAACCTCACACCAAAGATGAAAAGAGAGAGATGAGGTTCTGTGTGGACTACAGAGGACTTAATTCTGTCACCAAGACAGATGCCCATCCCATTCCAAGGGCAGATGAATTGATAGACAAACTAGGTGCTGCCAAATACTTAAGTACCTTTGACTTGACAGCAGGGTACTGGCAAATCAAAATGGCACCATGAGCAAAAGAAAAGACAGCATTCTCCACACCTGATGGGCATTATCAGTTCACTGTTATGCCTGTTGGTTTAAAGAATGCCCCTGCCACCTTCCAAAGGTTGATGAATCAAGTCCTTGCTGGCTTGGAGTCCTTTAGTGCAGCTTATCTTGACGATATTGCTGTCTTTAGCGCCAACTGGCAGGATCACCTGGTCCACCTGAAGAAGGTTTTGAATGCTCTGCAAGCAGCAGGCCTCTCTATCAAGGCATCCAAATGCCATATAGGGCAGGCAACTGTGGTTGACTTGGGACACCTTGTAGGTGGAGGCCAAGTTCAGCCACTCCCGCCTAAGATCCAGACTATTCTGGACTGGGCAGCTCCAAAAACCCAGACTCAAGTCAGGGCATTCCTTGGCTTAACTGGGTACTACAGGAGGTTTGTGAAGGGATATGGATCTATAGTAACACCCCTCACAGAACTTACCTCCAAGAAAATGCCCAAGAAGGTAAACTGGACTGTAGAATGCCAGCAGGCCTTTGACGCCCTGAAACAAGCAATATGCACAGCACCAGTTCTCAAAGCTCCAGATTACTCCAAGCAGTTCATTGTGCAGACTGATGCTTCTGAACATGGGATAGGGGCAGTTTTGTCCCAAACAAATGATGATGGCCTTGACCAGCCTGTTGCTTTCATTAGCAGGAGGTTACTCCCCAGGGAGCAGCGTTGGAGTGCCATTGAGAGGGGGGCCTTTGCTGTGGTTTGGTCCCTGAAGAAGCTGAGACCATACCTCTTTGGTACTCACTTTGTAGTTCAGACTGACCACAGACCTCTCAGATGGCTAATGCAAATTAAAGGTGAAAATCCAAAACTGTTGAGGTGGTCCATCTCCCTACAGGGAATGGACTTTATAGTGGAACACAGACCTGGGACTGCCCATGCCAATGCAGATGGCCTTTCCAGGTTCTTCCACTTAGAAAATGAAGACTCTCTTGGGAAAGGTTAGTCTCATCCTCTTTCGTTTTGGGGGAGGGGGGTCGTGTAAGGAAATGCCTCCTTGGCATGGTTACCCCCTGACTTTTTGCCTTTGCTGATGCCAAGTTATGATTTGAAAGTGTGCTGAGGCCTGCTTACAAGGCCCCAGCACTAGTGTTCTTTCCCTAAGCTGAACTTTTGTTTCCACAATTGGCACACCCTGGCATCCAGGTAAGTCCCTTGTAACTGGTACCTCTGGTACCAAGGGCCCTGATGCCAGGGAAGGTCTCTAAGGGCTGCAGCATGTCTTATGCCACCCTGGGGACCCCTCACTCAGCACAGGCACACTGCTTGCCAGCTTGTGTGTGCTAGTGGGGATAAAAAGACTAAGTCGACATGGCACTCCCCTCAGGGTGCCATGACAACCTCACACTGCCTATAGGTATAGGTCAGTCACCCCTCTAGCAGGCCTTACAGCCCTAAGGCAGGGTGCACTATACCTTAGGTGAGGGCATACGTGCATCAGCACTATGCCCCTACAGTGTCTAAGCAAAACCTTAGACATTGTAAGTGCAGGGTAGCCATAAAAGTATATGGTCTGGGAGTCTGTCATGCACGAACTCCACAGCACCATAATGGCTACACTGAAAACTGTGAAGTTTGGTATCAAACTTCTCAGCACAATAAATGCACACTGATGCCAGTGTGCATTGTATTGTAAAATACACCCCAGAGGGCATCTGAGAGATGCCCCCTGAAACCTTAACCGACAAGCAGTGTTGGCTGACTAGTTTTAGCAGCCTGCCATACACCAGACATGTTGCTGGCCAGATGGGGAGAGTGTCTTTGTCACTCTGTGGCTAATAACAAAGCCTTTACTGGGTGGAGGTGCTTCTCACCTCCCCCTGCAGGAACTGTAACACCTGGCGGTGAGCCTCAAAGGCTCACCCCCTTTGTTACAGCACCCCAGGGCACTCAAGCTAGTGGAGTTGCCCGCCCCCTCCGGCCACGGCCCCACTTTTGGCGGCAAGGCCGGAGGAGATAATGAGAAAAACAAGGAGGAGTCACTGGCCAGTCAGGACAGCCCCTAAGGTGTCCTGAGCAGAGGTGACTGACTTTTAGAAATCCTCCATCTTGCAGATGGAGGATTCCCCCAATAGGGATAGGGATGTGCCCCCCTCCCCTCAGGGAGGAGGCACAAAGAGGGTGTAGCCACCCTCAGGGCTAGGAGCCATTGGCTACTAACCCCCCAGACCTAAACACCCCCCTAAATCGAGTATTTAGGGGCTCCCAGAACACAGCAAGATAGATTCCTGCAACCTAAGGCGAAGAAGGACTGCTGAGCTGAAAAACCTGCAGAGAAGACGGAGACACCAACTGCTTTGGCCCCAGCTCTACCGGCCTGTCTCCCCACTTCAAAAGAACTGCTCCAGCGACCTCTGAAGCCTCAGAGGACTACCCTGCATCTAAAAGGACCAAGAACTCCCAAGGACAGCGGCTCTGCTCCAAGAAAGAAGCATCTTTGCAACAAAGAAGCAACTTTGAAAGAACACACGTTTTCTGCCGGAAGCGTGAGACTTTGCACTCTGCACCCGATGCCCCGGCTTGACTTGTGGAGAACAAACACTACAGGGAGGACTCCCCGCGCGACTGCAAGTCCGTGAGTAGCCGGAGTTGACCCCCCTGAGCTGACTTGTGTCCCCCCCGGTGCCCTACAAAACCCCCCTGGTCTGCCCTCCGAAGACGTGGGTACTTACCTGCTGGCAGACTGGAACCGGGGCACCCCCTTCTCTATTGAAGCCTATGTGTTTTGGGCACCACTTTGACCTCTGCACCTGACCGGCCCTGAGTTGCTGGTGTGGTAACTTTGGGGTTGCCCTGAACCCCCAACGGTGGGCTACCTTGGACCCAACTTTGAACCCTGTAGGTGGTTTACTTACCTGCAAAACTACCAAACACTTACCTCCCCCAGGAACTGTTGAAAATTGCACTAAGTGTCTAGTTTTAAAATAGCTTATTGCCATTTGTGTGAACACTGTATATGCTATTTTGCTAATTCAAAGTTCCTAAGTGAAATACCTTTCATTTAAATTATTGTTTGTAAATCTTGAACCTGTGGTTCTTAAAATAAACTAAGAAAAGATATTTTTCTATATAAAAACCTATTGGCCTGGAATTGTCTGAGTGTGTGTTCCTCATTTATTGCCTGTGTGTGCATAACAAATGCTCAACACTACCCTCTGATAAGCCTACTGCTCGACCACACTACCACAAAATAGAGCATTAGAATTATCTCTTTTTGCCACTATCTTACCTCTAAGGGGAACCCTTGGACTCTGTGCATGCTATTTCTCACTTTGAAATAGTACATACAGAGCCAACTTCCTACACCTTCAACAAGAAATATCCAAAGTTCTGAGCTATATTACCCAAATTCAACACAAAGGGATGGAATCATTTACTACGAACCACCAAGGGACACATATGCCAGTTCTCCTTCTCCGACCCGGCACCGGTGTTTGCCAACATCAACAATTCCTCTTCAATGTCTTCAACAACACCTGTATCAAGAACACGTAAGCTATTCAGTTGGCTTGAAACTATCTGTTTAGTCCATGGAATCATTTATGGGTCCTGTTAGTTTTGCTTGCCTTCCTGGTCTGGATTGAGATAGATGGTCATTATGTTCCTGAACGTTCTGCTGTTGAAATGGTGGATGAGGTTTTGAAGCTTTACCTGTCCTCACATGAGGTCCGCAGAGACTTGTCCCTGGTGAACATTTCAGCTATACCGATTTCTGATGGGATTGTTGGGGATAAATATCATTTGATATATTCGGGCTGACACATGATTCAAATTCTTATGTATTGAAAGTCTCTATGATGTAATAACACCTGGGCTGGTTCCTGATGATTGGGATGTGAAAACGGCCGATTCTTTGTTTTCTGAGCTTGAAAACTATATTGTGTTTAAAACTGAAGATGTTTACCAAACAACATCAAATTATTGATAACACGTTATACATAAAGCCAGCACCCCGAGAAATGTTTACAATTACACACAATGGAAATGTCACACTCCACCAGTGGGGAGCTCTAAAACATATGTAGAAAAATTTGCATACTTTTCTGGACATGACGTCACAAATGTTGAGTGTTATTATTTCAAATTGCAGAATTTCCTGTTAAAAGATAACAAATTGATCTATTCTGATACTTCTACTTCCCAGTTGGATATTGAAGGATGTGAATACTGGTTGAAGTAGATCAACTTAAAGAGTGAGTGGGGCACCAGAAATTGGCAAATACATGGATGAGAAGCTTTGTTTAGAGAATGCCTCATTCTGCTGCAAATTATATTTTTAAATTAAACTTTTCAGCAAACAAGTTGTTTAGGCTTGGCAAAAATTAAGGAATTGAATGCACCCAGTATTTTGGCACCAGCTATATTTCACAAATGGCAAAAGATGTTAATTGTCCCTGAAGAACAACTCAACGGGTGGTTCAAAATTTGAACATTTAATTCAACACTTTCAGGTCTAAATGGGTGGCTACTGTTGACAGTGAACACAAAGGGTTGTTAATGAGCATTTTGTAAACTTCACAGGGGGTTTCAGAGCAAGCTGACCTGATCCTAGTTACATAACATTACAACACTCTGGTATCGTCACCACATATAGTGTGGCCAAACTATGACAACAATGGTTGAAATCTTCCACATTAACAGCTGTTAAAGAACACCCTAGTCTCCGGTCAGAAAACACAGACTTGCAAGATTTCTTGTTCAGTCCTAGAATACAATGCCCAAAGTGCTGCTTATATGCAGTATATAACAAAATTTGGAAACCTTTGCAGAAAGAAGCCATTGCCTGGTTGGGGCAAATAGATCAGGAAAATGTGTAGAAAGCTCTAGCGGTTATAGATAATAGAATAAACATCTTGTCCAGCCACATTTACACACTTAACAACACTTTCATCTGCAATTGACATCATTCAAAATGACATGTCATTATTACAACATGGACAGAGCCAGCTTAGATCCAATATGCAGCTAGGTTGGGTATTTTAGAAACAAGATAACAGTACATAGGCTACGGTTACAAGGCTCATTTAGAATTCAATCTCTAGTCCATGAGCAACAGTTCAAGCACCAAGGTTGGAAAGAGGCTGAATGTCAGGCCTTCTTACTACCTTACAGTATCAACTTTAGTAGTCTCAGATGTTAGCAAAGCTAACATGTCAGCTAGTAACTCTGCAATTGCCAATGGGGAAGCTTTTTCCTCAGTAAAATGAAACTTGTGTTTTTTTATTTTTAGAACATGTAGAAATACATGTTTCATTGTCTAATATACTGCACTCTGCCTTAGGGCTATGTAGGTCTGCTTTAGGGGTGACTTGCATGGATTAAGAGAGGATGATTGGGACTTGCTATTGCTTTAAATTGCAAAGTCAAGTTGGCAGTTTTACACTGCCCTCCAGCCTGCAGAGGCAGACTGGGAATCATGTTTTGCCTCTGTCACACCCAGGTGGCCAACCAATGCCAAAAACCTAAACCAGCAGCATCAGTCCTAAACGTTGGGGGTGACCATACAAAAAGAGGCATTCTCTTTCAGTGAGATTTTATAAGAAGATGAGTGCAGAGTGTTAAAAGACAGAGCTTAAGAGGAAAGAGATGAGGGTGGGATATACAGATACAAGATTTCAGAAAGAAATAGGGAGCAAAAGGACATAAGTGACTAACAGAGTGAAAGACTGTAGAGGAAAGTGGTGTGAAGGGGAGAACAAGAGTGATTGAGAATCTTTAAACATCACTTCCCCTCTCACAGATATTAGTAGTGTTTAATTTAGAGATTCTTGTTCAAAATTAAATCATTATCAATTCCAATTCTATGTCAGGACCGGAGGTGAGCATTATGAATTATTTTTTTCTTTTATTTCACTCTAGAGGCACCTTAAAGATAATTAAAAAACACATACTACATTTCCCATTAACAGTAGGGAAGAAACCCTCAATTTTAGGCAATCTTCTCTCGCCTATCCCTTCAAGAGTCCTGTGTGCATCCTGTGCCCCATCTTTCAGTGCATTACTGCTGCTGTGATCTCTAAAGTGTAATTCATATTCAATCTTCTGGTCATTTTCTAGCTAGATAAAAACTAGTGTCACAAGTCATTAAAAAAAATAAAAAAAATTGCACAAGCCATATTCAAGTTTAAGTCATATATCCTGGTGCATTGCACATGTAAAATTCGAAGGGGTATTAACTACCAAAGAACCGGGATATGAGGAGCTTCCTTATCCTGTATCCAGTTTCCATATTAGTACTCTTTGTGTAGGATGGAGAACAGAATATTCACCAGCCTCTGAAGTGGGATAATAACCGCCTCGGTGTCCTTAATAGAACTGAAATGTTCCTTCACAGTAGTTTAGAAATTTTTCATTCCATGTCAGGACCAGCTGCGAGGATTACGCAAGTCCAAAGCTGACTTGATTGTCATATCTACCACAGATTTGAAGTTTTTTTTTTAACATTTTGAAGGTACAATCAGAGGACCAAACTGCTGCACTGATAATGTCCTTTAGCCTTGCAACTAAAGAGAAGGCCTTAGATGCCATTGTGGCTCTTGCTGAATGGGATGCAAACAGGTTAACATCTGGGGCTGCCTCCTGCATGATCCAGCATACCCACCTTGCAATAGTAGGGGAAGAGGCTTTTTGTTGAGGAATTTCCTAACAGCGCATGTGTTTGCAGGCAGTCCCCCTTGTGCTTGCCCCCCTCACTCCATGTCGCTCTCTTACCTGTGTGCTTTTGTTACCGACCCCAACTTTCGCCCTTGAGCTGATGTGCTCCTTGCATCACTATCTCACCTGTGTGCTTCTAGGCCTCCCAACTCTTAAGATACTTGTTTGTCCTCTGCTCTCCTCCAAGTTGCTGTTACCCCCACACATAGGTGCATTCAGAGACCTGCTATCAGACTCATTGAAAGAATAAAGTGTGATGTCGCGGCTGCGGGCCTCTTTACTTTGTAGACTTGCATGCGAGTTTAAAGCAAGCGTGCACCTAGAAAATGACATGGCCCAGCAGCTTTGTCAATGAGTTTCATTTTTGTATTCCATTTTCTTTTTTCTGAAATTTCCATTCATGCTGTGCAGCATTGCATTCCCAAATATTTTGGAATCCCGAACCACTTTTTAGAACAACAAAGTTTCAGGACCTACCTAGCTTTAATGTACATGAGGCAGGATTTTTTTTTAATATAACTACTGCATTGTGCCGTAGCGCACCGTCATTTACAGACAGCGCGTTTCCATTGAAATGTCCACTAAATGTGCACACAATGTAGGAAATCTTCATTACTCTTATCTTAGTGCTACTCCTCTCAGTCATTACAAACCTCCCCTTCCTTCGTTCTAGGCTTTGGACTGGGCTTAGAAAATTACAGCAGGGTGCTGAACATGCCAGCCCCTTGAGGGCACCCAGCACACAGTGAGCAGGTCTTACATCTGCAACACTCTGGATGTTTCTGTCTCAGAGGCAGGATTAATCTCACAGGTAAAGACACGTAGTGCTAAGAGTAATGAAGATTACTGGTAAGTAATCAGGATAGTTACGCAGGACTCACCTCCCAGTTAACAACAAGAACAAGTAGGGTTAAGAGTAATGGAGATTACCTGTAAGTAATCAGGACAGTTGCCCACTCAAATGTCTCTGTAGAGGGTCATTTAAACACAGAAGTATGATTTTTAAAAGTTCAAAATCCATATATTATTTGTTATAATTTGAAAGAGATTGGATTATGTACATTGGGTGCTTCCCCAGATGGGTGATCAGCAGGCAGACATACTCCACCACCCGTGGGGACCTGCCCTCGCTGCAGCTTGCTGCTGTCCATCCCAGGGAGTGAACATCCACAATCAAAGGGCTACATCCAATTAGGAAATAACTGCTGTGGGGCATGTAAGAGAGCACAGACAATGAGGCCATTAATCAATGATGAGCAAGGCTAAGTATCCTCCCTGGCCAAGGTTTGTGCTTTGCATTCCATAGACTGTCAGTACACAAGGATGCCAGGCTTTTAAAGGATATTTTAAAGGGACATTTATTAAATCATCATTTGTAGGTGTTTGGGACTTTGCTCTATAAATAAAATCGGAGAAAAGTGCAGGAAAGCAATTTACCCAGGATCACACACTTTGGTGCACGTTTAAAGTCATGTTTGAAGACCAGATCCTTTATTTATGGTTTAAATCTGTTTTATTAATTTTGTAAAGGCAAGAACGATACAGTTCTCCCACCTACAACCACTGGCCGGTGGGGAGACAGATAACATGGGGGAGGGAAGAAGGGGGGAGGGGGAGGGAAGAAGGGGGGAGAGGGAGGGAGAAGGGGGGAGGGGGGGGGGCTGTACCTATAATGCAAAATTTACCCCAATCAGTATACAGACTCAAAACGTTCAATGCGGGTGGGAAAGTCCTAGAATCACGACAGTCAGCCTATTTAAAGGGAGTTCTAGGAAGAATTAGTCAGTCTAAGTATGCGCAGGTAGGAAGGACAGGTTAGTTGCCTAAATTGGTCCGACAGGTATAGTATACATGGTACCCATGTTTTATCAAAGAGTGGCAACAAGCAGGTCGCTGCGGCTGTCAGTTTTTCCATGTCCATAGCCTATGCAGCCAATCGTTGAGCGCCAAGGTAATAGCTCTACCCTTAGGTGTGCGGAGTCGATATGTTTGAGGATTGGGGAGGCCCAGCAGTACATAACTTCTGAAACGTGGTATGGCTGTGTTATTTATGTGCTCGATTGTGCTGAGGATGGATTGCCTAAAGGAGGTGATCTTTGGACAGTGCCATAATATGTGGGTGAAAGTACCTTTCTGTCCACACTGGTGCCGGCATTCGCCATCGCCGTGTGTCCTCGACTGGGCCACCCTTGCAGGTGTGTAGTACACGTAATAAGCTATTCTCAGAAACATTTCTTTGGTGTTCATGGCTTGCGCTGTGACCCGCGCTCGGTGAAGAATATCGCACCACTCCTGATCCTTAAAAGTACGCTCGCATTCCCTCTCCTATCGGCAGCTTGCTGGTATTATGGAGGTTGTAGGTGTTGTGATCAATAGAGTAAAGATGTGGGGCAAGAGCCACTTGTCTGTATCTTTGGTCAGTAACCATTGCTCAAATCTGGTAAGGGGTCACCCGGCATGTGGACGTATCATGGGCGAGGTCACCCAATGATGGAGGCCATGAATTGCCAGTAGATAGAGGTCGGGAGTCCGTACCCCGCTTGGAGGCTGTAGAAGTCCATGACGCCGTCCTAGTCAAAGAGGTCGCCTATCCTCTTGCAATTCGCTTCCTGCCAGGACAAGAAGGCAGGTTTGTCAAGTGCAGGGGGGGGGGGGGGGAGGGAATCTGGGTTGCCATTGATCGGCGTCTGTGGGGACACCGGTGTGGAGAGCCCTTTCAGAACCTGTATCCTGTCCCATGCATTCATCGTGGACCTCAGAATCAGTGAGACTTATACCCCAGGTGGTTGGTATTTCTTAGGCATCCATGTTACCTTCCAGATGTGGACCCCCGCCACCGCTTGGTCAATAAAACACCAGTATTTCTCTGTCAGGGGTCAGTTCCATTCAACCATGTAGCGCAGCTGCGCCGCATGCTAGTAACTCAATAGGTGTGGGACTCCCAACCCGCCCTCAGCCTGGGGAAGGTATGCTTGGGCTCTTGACATTCTGGCCCTCTTTCCGCCCCAGATGTATTCCCAGATGAGTGTTTGCATTTTCTCTAAAAGGTTAGGGGGTGGCTGCAGTGGAAGGGTCTGCATAAGGTCAAGTATCTTAGGTAAGAATGTCATCTTTACTGCTGCTAGGCGCCCCAGCCAAGAGAGGCCATGTGACTTCCATTTTGCTCAGTCTGAGCGTGTAGTGTTGAGTATCTGGTTGTAGTTACTGTCTATTGTGGCCGCTATTGAGGGGAGGATTCGTAGTCCCAAGTATGTGATCCCCTGTGCAGCCCACAGAAAGGGGAGGGCAGCCTCCTGGAAGGCCCTCTCCGCCTCGGGGGTGGTGAGATTCAAGATGGATGATTTAGTAAGTTTAGTTTTAAAACCTGATACTTTGCCAAAAGCCGTCAATTCCGCCATGACACTGGGGGAGAGGTCTGGGGCCGGTCAGGTAAAGGAGCATATCGTCTGCATAGAGAGCCAGTTTATGCGATCTGCTGCCCACTGGCACTCCAAAAATATCCAGCTGTTGCAGTATGTGCTCAGCAAAGGGCTCTATATATAGTGCAAACAATAGAGGCGAAAGGGGGCACCCCTGTCGAGTGCCCTGTAGTATGGGGAACCGCTGGTACAGTTCCCCATTCACAGCAACCATTGCTCTAGGCTTGTCATAATTGCATTGAATCCACTCTCAGAATCTGGGGCCAAGCCCAATTTTCCTTAAGACTGCGTGGAGATACTGCCAGTGCACTCAGTCAAATGCGTTCTCCGCGTCAATGGAGAGGAGAAGAGCTGGGATTTTAGAACGATGGACCTTAACCAGCAAGTGGCATAGTTTCTAGGTATTATCGCCACAGGACCGTTCAGGTTCAGGTATCCAGTTTGGTCCGGGTCTATCAGGTGGTTAATGTATGGGGTCAGCCTGTGAGCTAGAATACCCTTGAAGATCTTCGAGTCCACATTTAGTAGTGTGATGGGGCCGTAGGAAGAGCTGAGGATCCTTCCCTGGTTTAGTAAGGACTGTCACTATACCCAGTTGCATCATGGGCAGAAGGGGAAGTGATGAGCCCAGCGCATTGTAAAGTTTGGCCAGCACCGGGGCTGACTGTGTGCCAAAAGATGTATAAAATTCTGCTCCAAAACCATCTGCGCCCGGAGCATTCCTGCCTGCAGCCGGTGTATGGTCGCAAGGACCTCCGTGGGCGTAATATCATTCTCTAAAATGGCAATATCCACGGGTGGGAGTCGAGCCACAGGTACAGAGTCCAAATAGATCTCCACACCCTTATGGTCAATCCCCTCCATGGAATATAAGTCTGAAAGAACTGATCGAACTGTTGACAGATCAGCTCTTTCTGACAGGTCAGGGTACCATTGTACAACTTTAGTTCTGCCACCAGTCGGTCTGCGTGCGGAGTCTGTGAGCCAGAAGTCGACCCGCCCTGTTTCCCCCAGTGTAGAACTTTTGCTTGGTGCGGAGTAGGCCGTATTCTGCCTTATCCTCATCCAAGGCCCGTAGCTGCTTTCACTGAGTGGTGAGCTGTCTTCTCACGGACAGGAACCCTGTCTGTCTATGTGTCACTTCTAAAGCCCGTATGTCATCCTCTAGCTGGTGACACTTATCATGACGTATCGCGTTTTGTCTCGCTGCTATCGCTATAAACTGACCTCTAATAACTGCTTTAAGGGTTTCCCAGAGGGTCGCAATGTTGGTTGTAGGAGTATCATTCACAGTTAGAAAGTGGCTGATTGTGTCTCTAATTTCCCCCAGCGTGTCCTTGTTTGTTAAAAGCCTTGTGTTGAGTCGCCATTGTCGTCTACTTGGTTTGTAGGCAGGCAGCGTGAGGGAAAGTGTGAGTGGGGAGTGGTCTGAGATTGAGGCCACTCCAATGGCAGAGCTGGTGGACAGGGTGGTAATGCGTGGTGAGGTGAGGAAGAGGTCTATACGGGCATATGTTTGATGAGCAGCTGAGAAGAAAGAGTATGTTCTGTCTGCTGGATGATGTCAGCGCCAGATGTCCGTCAGTCCCACCCTCCCAAGCCAGTCCTGGAAGCCCTGTGAGAAAGCACCTGTCTGACCATATCTCTGGGCGGACCTGTCTAGGTGGGGGTCTGGTGCTATGTTAAAGTCTCCACCCACCATATCTTTGTCGGGTGTCACTAGGACCCTACCCAGTGCATCTTTTAGAAAGCATTCTTGGTGTTCGTTTGGCCCATACACGGTAGCGGTCGTCAGGTTATGCCCCTGCATGTCAATTTGTAGCGAAAGGAGCCTCCCAGGAATCTCAGCTGCACCCGAGTCACTTTCTGTAAGAAGTTGGCTCTGTATATACTATCTCAAAGTGAGAGATAGTGTGCACAGAGTCTAAGGGTTCCCCTTAGAGATAAGATAGTGGCAAAATTAGATAATTTTAATGCTCTATTTTGTGGTAGTGTGTGGTCGTGCAGTAGGCTTATCAGAGGGTATTGTTAAGCATTTGTTGTACACACACAGGCAATAAATGAGGAACACACACTCAAAGACTTAACTCCAGGCCAATAGTTTTTATATAGAAAAATATAGTTTCTTAATTTATTTTAGAACCACAAGATTCAAGATTTGAAGTAAATACATAAAATGCAAGGTACTCCATACAGGTAAGTAGGGAACTTTGAATTAGAGCAGTAACATGCACAGTTTTAGTTAAAATGGCAATAAGCTATTTTAAAAGTGGACACATTGCAAAAATCAACAGTTCCTGGGAGAGGTAAGTATTGGTTAGTTTTTTAGGTAAGTAAGGCACTTACAAGTTCAAGTTCCTTGGCATAGGCAGCCCACCGTTGGGGGTACAAGGCAACCCCAAAGTCACTGCACCAGCAACACAGGGCCGGTCAGGTGCAGAGGTCAAAGAAGGGCCCAAAACACATAGGCGCCTATGGAGAACAGGGGTGCTCTGGTTCCAGTCTGCCAGCAGGTAAGTACTTGCATCTTCGGAGGGCAGACCAGGGGGGGTTTGTAGAGCACTGGGGGTGGTACACAAGTAGGCACACAAAACACACCCTCAGCGGCACAGGGGCGGCCGGGTGCAATGTGCAAAGCAGGCGTCGGGTTTTGAATAGGACTCAATGGAGGGAACCGGGGGTCACTCTAGCGGTGCAGGCAGGGCACAGGGGGGCTTCTCGGGCCAGCCACCGACTGGGCTAGGCAAAGGGTTGCCTGAGGGTCACTCCTGCATTGGAGTTCGGTTCCTTCTGGTCCTGGGGGCTGTGGGTGCAGTGCTTGGTCCAGGCATCGGGTTCCTTGTTACAGGCAGTCGGGGTCACGGTGAGCCTCTGAATTCTCTCTGCATGTGTCGCTATGGGGGTCCAGGGGGGTCGACTCTGGTTACTCACAGGTGTTATGTTATGTTATGTTAATGGATTTATAGAGCGCATGGCTACCCGAAGGCATCCCAGCGCTTAAAGGAAAATTAGACTGAGGCAAGAACTATACTGTGAACAGGAATGTCTTCAGTTTCTTCCGGAATACAAGCTCTGAATTTTCCTGCCGGAGATCCAGAGTAAGCAAATTCCAAAGATGTGCAGATTTAACTAAGAAGGAACCGCCTCCCCAGGTTACCTTCTTAAAGCGAGGTATGGTCACCAAAGAGGCCGATGCCGACCTAAGCACCCTCTGAGGGACATATGGTGTGATACTATTCCTAAGAAACATGGGACCTTTATTGTGAAGGGCTTTGTGTGTCATACAAATAGCCTTGAAGTTAATCCGCTGCTTAATTGGAAACAATGAAGAGAAGCCAATACAGGTTTGGCCGACAGATGTCTAGGTGTATACATAAGCAAGCGTGAAGCAGCATTCTGCACAACTTGCAATCTCTTTATTACATACAAAGGAGAACTGAGAAAGAGGGAATTACCATAGTCTAGACGAGACAAGATTAAAGCTTGAATAATAAGTCTTCTGGCAGTAAAAGGGAGAATGTCAAGAATTTTCCTAAAAGATCTCAATACACCAAAACAGGATGCAGACACATTTTTAGATTGGCAGTCCATCCGAAGACGCAAGTCAAGCCAGAAACCCAGGCTTGTATGTTTTCCTTAGGTGCAGGAACATTTTAAAGATTCTCCAGAGCCAAAGAGGGAGATTTGAGAAGAACTGGATTTCCAACTATCATTACTTCAGATTTCTCATCGTTCAATTTTAGCTTAGAGATAGTCATCCATCTGGAGATGTCTGTAAGACATGCGGCTAGTTTGGATTGAGAGGTATTACTGATGTTGGAAAGGGATACTACCAACTGGGTATCATCTGCATATGACACCAGAGAAAGACCATAGGGTTCAACAATTTTAGCCAGAGGGAGCATATAGATATTAAAGAGATAAGGACTCAGCAAGGAACCCCGAGGGACCCCGCAAGTGAGAGGGAACATATTAGACAGATGCGTCAAGTCCAGAACTTGAAAGGTTCTATTTTCCAAAAAGGAAGTGAACCATCTTAGTGTTGTGCCCTCGATTCCTACGGAGAATAATCTTTGACGTAGTATATCATGATCCACAGTGTTGAAAGCAGCACTGAGATCAAGTAAGATAATGGCTGCAAGACCGCCTGAGTCCAATAGTCTCCGAGTATCTTCCACCACCGCTAGCAGTGCAGACTCTGTACTGTGTTGTGGTCTAAAGCCCATTTGTGAGGGATGGAGAAGCACATGCTCTTCTAGAAAGCCTGTTAATTGTTTATTCATGTGTTTTTCCATTATCTTTGATACAATGGGAAGGAGGTCAATTGGCCTATAGTTAGAAAGGAGAAAGGGGTCAAGCTTGGATTTTTTTTTAGTAGGGGTTTAACCACTGCGTATTTCAGAGGCTGTGGAACAAGACCAGAGCTAAAAATCTGGTTCAAAATGTCATTTTAAACGGGTGAGATCGTGGTAGAGGCCAAAGATAGAACATGAGCGGGGGGGGGGGCAGGATCCAAAGGGGATCAAAATTTTATGGTTTACAAATAGTTGGTAACTAAAGCTTTGGTTGTACCTTGGAAGGAGGCAAAAGTGACTGTGAGGTACAGAATTGTTATCTGGGTGATACTCTGTATTTTGCCAGTGATTGGGGGGAAATGTTAAGTAAATATCAACAATTTTCTTTTGGAAAAAGTGTGCCAAGTCGTTGCTATGGGCTATAGAGGCCTCCACTAGATTGTTTACTGAAGGGCCCTGAGTTAGTTCTTTAAAAATCCTGAAAATCTATTTGGGCGAATTAGCAGACTGCTAAATTCTAGATGTAAAAAAGACTGCCTGAGCTGATTTAATTTCCCGATGAAATGACCTGATCGCTTCCCTGTTTTGAGTTTTAGAAGTAATGTCATAGTTCTTTCTCCCATTTCTTTCAAGTTGATTACAGTTCTTTTTTTGTTGAAGCAAGTAGGGTGTAAACCAGGGTTTGATTTTATGACTGGCCTTTCTGATAACCGTCTTCATGGGTAGTACGGTATCTAAAGAGGTTGAAATCCAATTGTTAAATTCTTCAATTGTACAAGATCCAACTACATTACCAGTGGGTTGTGATATGTGTAGCGTATGTAGCCAGTCTGTGTGGTTAAGTTTGGCCCATTGACGGAGGAACGCTTTACTTGGAGTATACTGAGGGGGGGAACAGGGAGAAGAAAGCGTAAAAGATAACAAATAATGATCAGTCCAAATGAGAGGAAGAGGAACATCAAAGACTAGATTAGCAAGATTGCTAAAAACTAGATCGATAATATGTCCTTTAATGTGGGTAGGGCCTTTAACCATCTGAGTGAAATCTAATGATGCTAGTTCAGATAATAGGGACTTGGATGCAGGACAGTCCTCATCATCTGCATGAATGTTAAAATCGCCCAAAATTGTAAAGTCAGAGGTTTTACAGGACAGACCTGCTACAGCGTCAGGTAGGGCTTGTAGAAATTTCCCATGAGGACCCGGTAAATAAGTAGTCTAGATAGAGTGTCGTGTAGGCTTGCATTATTCTAATGAGACTACTGGATTTTGAGCAGCAGAATCGTCCACAGTGTGGGAGACTGAGTCAAACCTACTGCGGGTGACACTTGTCGCCCTAATCCCGGGTTTTGCTCCGGCTAACTAGCAGTGCCTCATCTCTACCAGAGGATAGTGATGATTAGGCAGCCGAGCGCATGACATACTAGGCTTCTCAAGGAAGTCGTGGTCACTCAGGTCGGATCCGGTTCTCTCATTTACAACATAGTCTCATTTATAAACGACAAACAGAGGCAATATATGTTTTAATAATGAGTTTAATAAAACAACTGCATCTTAGATAGCAAAGCGTGAGCTGCAATAACCAGGACGACACAACATGACAGTATTAAAATGGTGACGAGAAGAGTGAAGCATAAAAACAACGCTATCAGATTGTCACTATGATCGATGGACTATTTCCTATATAAGTTATAATTTGAGCACAGCATGTTAAGCTCTAATTCTGCCTTTCAGATTCCCTCGGGAAGATATCAACTCTCATACCTGAGCAAAAGCCTGTGGCCTGCGTTAGCATCTGTAGCGAAGCATTCAGCAATCAGCATACAGACGTGGTTCCCTGGCTGGAATCTCCCTTTAACGTGTAAGGGACAAGGAAGTGTTTATATAACAACACAGCTGATGTTCCGAGAAAATGTCCCTACGTAAGGATGTGTATTTTCTATGAATGTTGGAGACTAAACTTCTACCACGTTCACCAGCAATGTACCGAACTGTACCCTTGAATGAAGCACAGAGTGATCAAGAATGTCTTGTTTGGGAACAGAGTGCTGGCTAGGCAAAAACAGTTAGATAGATGAAAATAAAACAAGACCGTAAAAATGGTTATTGTAATAATAACAATGCGAAGCCGAATAAAATATATCTAGGTTAAAGTGCACACGGACTAGTGTGTCAAAGTAACGTGCATGGAGCTATAACTAAAATGGCTACACAACAAGAGTATAGGTGGCATTTAGGGCTAGAGAAAAGGACAGACATTCACAGTCAGGGATATCTAAACACTTAATTGAGTTTTTATGGATGATGGCAACCCCTCCCCCTTTAGTATGAGGCCTATCTCGTCGGTGGATAGAATAGTCTTGGGGCAATGCCATAACAAACTCTAAAAGTGTCCCTTTATTCAACCAGGTTTCCGTTAGGAATAAAGGTCGCAGTCGCCTAGGAGTCCTCCCTGTAGTGTTGGTTCTCTGAACCTCGAACTGGGGGCGTCGGGTGCAGAGGGTGAAGTCTCACGCTTCGTCGGGAAGAGTGAAGTCTTTAAAAGTTGCAAAGTTGTTGCTGTTTTTGAACAGTGCCGCTGTTCACTGGAGTTTCTTGGTCCTTCGGGTTCAGGGCAGTCCTCTGAGGCTTCAGAGGTCGCTGGTTGCTGTGCAGGTTCTTTGAGTCTGGAGACAGGCCGGTAGGGCTGGGGCCAAATCAGTTGTCGTCTCTGTCGTCTCTGCAGGGCTTTCAGATCAGCAGTCCTCCTTCTTGTTGTAGGTTGCAGGAATCTGATTTCCTGGGTTCTGGGGTGCCCCTAAATACTAAATTTAGGGGGGTGTTTAGGTCAGGAGGGCAGTAGCCAATGGCTACTGTCCTGGAGGGTGGCTACATCCTCTTTGTGCCTCCTCCCTGAGGGGAGGGGGACACATCCCTAATCCTATTGGGGAATCCTCCAATCTCAAGATGGAGGATTTCTAAAGGCAGGGGTCACCTCAGCTCAGGACACCTTAGGTGCGGCCCTGACTGGTGGGAGACTCCTCCTTGTTTTTCTCATTATCTCCTCCAGCCTTGCCGCCAAAAGCGGGGGCAGTGGCCGGAGGAGTGGGCATCTCCACTAGCTGGGATGCCCTGGGATGCTGTAACAAAAGGCAAGAGCCTTTGAGGCTCGCCGCCAGGTGTTACAGTTCCTGCAAGGGGAGGTGAGAAGCACCTCCACCCAGTACAGGCTTTGTTCCTGGCCACAGAGTGACAAAGGCACTCTCCCCATGTGGCCAGAAACTCGTCTGGTTGTGGCAGACTGGCAGAAACTGGTCAGCCTAGCACTAGGAGTCAGACTGGTATTTAGGGGGCATCTCTAGGATGCATTTTACAATAAATCCCACACTGGCATCAGTGTGCATTTATTGTGCTGAGAAGTTGTATACCAAACTTCCCAGATTTCAGTGTAGCCATTATGGAACTGTGGAGTTCGTTTTGACAAACTCCCAGACCATATACTCTTTATGGCTACTCTGCACTTACAATGTCTAAGGTTTTGCTTATACACTGTAGGGGCATAGTGCTCATGCACATATGGCCTCACCTGTGGTATAGTGCCCCCTGCCTTAGGGATGTGAGGCCTGCTAGAAGGGTGACTTACCTATGCCACAGGCAGTGTGAGGTGGGCATGGCACTCTGAGGGGAGTGTCATGTCGACTTAGTCATTTTCTCCCCACCAGCACACACAAGCTGTGAGGCAGTGTGCATGTGCTGAGTGAGGGGTCCCCAGGGTGGCATAATACATGCTGCAGCCCTTAGAGACCTACCCTGGCATCAGGGCCCTTGGTACCAGGGGTACCATTTACAAGGGACTTAACTGGATGCCTGGGCTGTGCCAATTGTGGTAACAAAGGTACAGTTTAGGGAACGAACACTGGTGTTGGGGGGCCTGGTTAGCAGGGTCCCAGCACACTTTCAATTATAACTGGCATCAGCAAAAGACAAAAAGTCAGGGGGTAACCATGCCAAGGAGGCATTTCCTTACACTGTCTCTGGGAAGTTTATGGCCAGCAAGATTGCCACCCCCGCCCGCCATCCAGGACCCGATGAATGAAACCGACGCTCAAACCAGCGTGTCCTCGTCTTTTTCCAGTCCTGGTGGAGTAAGTGTGTCTCCTGTAGCAGACATATGTCGCATTTCAGGTCTCTAAGCTGTAGCAAGAGAACTTGCCGCTTCACCGGAGCGTTGAGGCCTCTCACATTAAGACTAAGTATGGTTATCATTGGGGTGGCGCTATGCTGTACGTCGTCTTAGCGGGTGCTGCGTGTGGGTAGTAATAGGGTAAGAGGTTACCGCCCCCTCTGGGATAGTGTAGGGAGTTAGGGTGAAGTGAACATTTAACTTGGGGTAAACTATTAACGTTCCCTGCCTGGGAACAGTCACCAGCATGCCTGGGGTCAGTCCCTGTACATCATTCCGTTGAGAGTTCAACCACTGCTCGGATAATGTGGAGCTCCGCCAACCAGATATCCCAGCCTGTTATGTCTATGTCTGTATCATCGCACGGACACCCGCTGAGGCCATCCAGGGGGCATCAACTTAGGAGGCCGTGGGAGATTTCACATGACGGCTTAGTTCAGTTCAATGGTCTGAGTCCACCTCTGATATACTACTCTGGCTGCGCAGACTTCTGAGCAACGCCGCCCTTTCCTTTTGGCTCTCGCCCGGTGAGGGTTTGTGGGTTTTATGACGTTGGTTGTTTGTTTTCGGGCGTCCCTTGTCTGTGCCCGGCTGTTGCGCTTGTGCTGTTACTTTCTGGGCCCGATCTTCAAGGTTCAGCGGCATCCCGTCCAGTCTCTGTGCTTCATCCAAAGTGCGAATGCTACAGAGTTCATTTTGCCATGTGAAGAGTAACCTGAAGGGGTGTTCCCACTTGTATCTGATACCTTCCTCCCTGAGGAGGTCAGTCACTGGCCAAAGCAGTCTACGTCGCTGCAATGTTATCATTGAAAGATACTGATACATGCCGACCTGGTGGCCCTCAAACTTAATATATGTTGTGTCATGGACCGCTGCCATTATGACCTCCCTCTGTTTTTAGTGATGTAAACAGGTTAGTATGTCTTGAGCCTGGCCCGGCGCGCTAGCAGTCCTGCCAGCCCAGTGTGTTCTATCAAGCACAATCTTCTGCTCTTTCAAGGCCGGTGCCACGAGGCGAAACAGATGCACCAGAAAGTCCTCCAGGGACCCCGTCACTGCCTGTGCAAGTACCCTGTTTATTCAAATGTTAGAGCAGTGTGATCTGTTCTGTAGATCCTCTATTTAGAATTGCAAGTCTTGGTTCTTGTCTTGGAAGGTGATGAGTTCTCTCCTGTGACAGTCCATTTCTTCCTCTCGTGCGTTGTGTCTCTTTTCTATCGTGTCCATGCGTTGTCCCAGGTTAATCACCTCGCTTTTAAGGTATTTAATGTCAGCCGCTATTTCCTGCTTCGGTGTTGCGAAGTCTTCCCATAAGGACCTGAAGAGTTGTTCCATAAATGCTCTCGTCAGGGGTGCTCCATCACTCTCCGACAGCCCCGGCCCAGCCGCGTCTCCGCTCTCCCCCTCTGGTGCTCCTGGCTGTGACTTTTTTTTGGCTGGGGTTTTAGTGAAGAGGTCTTTGAAGGAGCCCTCCTTCTTGCTGTGCTTCTGAGACGCCATTCCCGGTTGCCCATATCCGTCTGAGGATGCTAACGCCGTCTTTCTATTGTTGTCGTGACTGGTACACCTGCGCCAGGGGCCCAGCTGGGCCGGGAGCCGAGCGAGAGCTACCCTCTCTCTGGCGTGTGGCCTAGCGCAGCAGAGCGTTCCCAGTGTAACAAGGACCTTAACAGCTGGCTCTCAGTCAGGCCTACCTGGGGCCCGTCTTCTGGGGGTCCTCATCTTCCTGTGGGGGATTGGGCCCATAGCCCTTGTCAGTGGGCCCGAGCAGCTCCCTTCTGCTCAACTGCGGTAACTGGCCACTTGCCCCGTTTCTGCCCAGACCCCAGCCAGGGCTCTTTACCTGGTCTAGTCTGCTCCACTTTACTCTCGCTCCTGCGGCGAGCCATAGTCTTCAGGGCCCCTAATCTGTGGGGGTCTGTCCTCCTCTGGCCGCGGACAGCCCAGGCCTATAGCGCAGTGGGGCCCATCTGGTGCGCCAGGCCGTCAAGTGCCTCACTCATATGCCCACCGCGGGCCTCTTCCTGAGCGTGTCCATGCTGGTCGGCTCCATCAAGGCCTAGTCCCCGCACGCCGCACTAGGGGCCGGCAGTCGAGCCCCCTCCTCGCACCGCCTCGTCAGCGAGCAGGGGACATCTGGGTTCGCCGCAGTGATCTTTTAATAGTGCGGTGGCAGGGGTCTGCACTCCAAAGTGCCTTATCTGGCACCTCCACACAGCAAACATGCTGCGATCACGGCGCGGCTGCCATTGTCTGGCCGCCGCCCCCGGCGGCCTGCACCTCCGGGCTCCGTGCGGCCCAACGTTGTGCCTGCTGCCCCCAGCCGGACTCATGAGCCCCCAAGGGACATGGGCAGCTCTGCTACACCCTCCAGTGGCGTGTTTGGGCGCACGGTTCGGTTTGTTAATTGGACCAGCGGCAGAGCTCCAGCGAGACGATCATACTTGGCGCCTATCTTGACCACGCCCCAAGATCCTTTATTTAGAACATGCTGGTAAACACAGTAGTAATGTCTTCATTATTCTGTTCTGTTCATTGGGTAATTTGTAAGTGCATGGCTACCCAGAAGGGCTTCCCAGCGCTATGAAAATCCAATAATGAAACCAATAAGCTCATAGGTTATGTAAGGAAATGCCTCCTTGGCATGGTTACCCCCTGACTTGGCTTTTGTTGATTCCAGTCATGATTGAAAGTGTGCTGGGACCCTGCTAACGAGGCCCCAGCACCAGTGTTCTCTTCCTAGACTGTACCTTTGTTCCCACAATTGGCACAGCCCTGGCACACAGATAAGTCCCTTGTAAATGGAACCCCTGGTAACAAAGGGCCCTGATGCCAGGGAAGGTCTCTAAGGGCTGCAGCATATCTTATGCCACCCTGGGGACCCCTCATTCAGCATATGCACACTGCCTCACAGCTTGTGTGTGTGGTGGGGAGAAAATGACTACGTCGACATAGCACTCCCCTCAGAGTGCCATGCCCACCTCACACTGCCTGTGGCATAGGTAATCCACCCCTCTAGCAGGCCTTACAGCCGTAAGGCAGGGTGCCTTATACCACAGGTGAGGGCATATGTGCATGAGCACTATGACCCTACAGTGTCTAAGCAAAACCTTAGACATTGTAAGTGCTGGGTAGCCATAAAGAGTATATGGTCTGAGAGTTTGTCAATTACGAACTCCACAGTTCCATAATGGCTACACTAAAATCTGGGAAGCTTGGTATCAAACTTCTCAGCACATGCCAGTGTGGAATTTATTGTGAAATGCACCCAGGGGGCCATACACAATACCTTAAAATGTATCCTTTTGGGTACTGGTAGCCAGGGAAGGTTTATCAAGGATGTGGTGGCGGGAAGATGCTTGGGCATTCTCAGGAGGATGCATTCTGCTGCATTTTAAATGGCTTGAAGTCTTTTTTTAAAGGACTTTGGACTGCCCAAGTACAGTGAGTTTCTGTAATCAAGACTGGAGACAATTAAGCCCTGTATTACTATTCCGCGTGATGGCTATGGCTTATCTACCCTTAACCCTACTCATCCTTATCCCAGACATTATTTCATGAGGTGAACCCCACCGCCAGAGACAGGAAACTCCAGGAAAGATGCTATCACAAGTACTGCCCACCCTCAACTGGGCGCCAGAAGATGCTTTGCATTCCTAGCATCGGCCTATCACTACAAAGGATTTGTTTAAGGCAGAGTTAGGGGGGCATAATGACTGGCGATGTAGATAAGTAAGACAAAGGATATTAAACATTACTGGAAAATGTAGGAATGTGCCATTGTTGGCATGGTCACCCTCCCCACTTTTTGCCTGATACTGATGCCAACTTTGTTCTTTCCCAAAATCTGTACCTTAGTTTCAACAATTGGCACACCGATGGCACAGTTAAGTCCCTTGTAAAAGGTACCCATGGTACCAAAGGCCCTGTGCCAGGGGAAGTCCCCAAAGGCTGCATCATGTATGCCACCCTGGGGGCCCCCTCACCTGGCACATGCACACTGCCTTTGCAGCTTGTGTGTCCTGGGGGGGAGAAAAAGGCAAAGTCGACGTGGCACCCCTCTCAGGGTGCCATGCCGACAAACCACTGCCTATGGCATAGGGGAGTCACCCCTCTAGCAGGCCTTACTGCCCTAAGGCAGGGTGCACTATACGAAAGGTGAGGGCACAGCTGCATGAGCAGTATGCCCCTACAGTGTCCAAGTCCATTTTTAGACATTGTAAGTGCAGTATAGCCATGGTGAGTATATGGTCTGGGAGTTTGTCATTGTGAACTACACAGCACCATAATGGCTTCACTGAATACTGGGAAGTTTGGTATCAAACTTCTAAGCATACTAAACCCACACTGATGCCAGTGTGGGATTTATTGAAAATTGCACCCAGAGGGCATCTTAGAAATGCTCCCTGTATTTTCGGAAAACTGCTAGTGCCAGCCTGCCAGTTTCAGACAAGCTAGTGGAGTTGCCCCTCTCCAGTCAAAGCCCCACTTTTGGCAGCAAGTCCGGCAGGAAAATTATGGAAAACGAGGAGTGACCACCCCAGCTGGGATCACCCCGAAGGTGTTCAGAGCTGAGGTGATCCCCTCCCTGTAGAATCCTCCATCTTGGTTTGGAGGACCGGATCAATAGGGAGTGGACACAAGAATGGTGTAGCCACCCTCAGGGACAGTAGCCATTGGTTACTGCCCTCTGACCCCTGTAACACCCCTAAATCCAGGATTCAAGGGTTCCCCTGAACCAAGATTGTCAGACTCCTGGCGACCTCAAATGAAAAATGGACTGCTAAGCTGATCCCCCAGGAAAGAAGGAAGACACAAGCTGACTTGTCCCCAGCCCTACCGGTCTGTCTGCTGCTTCAGAGAACCTGCAACAAGAAAGCGACGCATCCTGCTGGGCCAGCAACCACTGCCAAGCTCCAGAGGACTGCCCTGCACCATAAAGGACCATGAAATCCTGTAGACAGTGGCCCTGTCCAAGAAGAAACTACAACTAAGGACCCCAGAGCCTCCCCGGATCTATGAGTACTGACTACTCTGCCCCCGATATGGGTCCAGGTGGCCCAACCAGCTAGAGTTGATCCACAGGCGATTCCGACCAAGTGCCCACCCTGGGTTGACTTCTCCTGCCCCTCATGATGACACCTGCAGTGTGAATCCAGAGGACCCCCAACTGCTACAGCTCCGTACAAAGATATCCGACGCCAAAATGTACACTGCACCCACAGCCCCCAGGCCTTGGAGAACCCGACCACTGGTGCTGCGACGTTCAGCAGGTGACCCTCCTCCCTGTCCAGCCTGTGTTTTTTTGCAAACAGACTCTCTGGACTCAGACTGCAACATCTAAGGGACCCCCCGGGGTTCCCTCATAGGAAAGCATTGGCAGCCTGATGCTCTGTGTGCACCCTGCACCCAACCACTCCTGTGGCGCTGAGGGTGTGTGTTTGATGCCTGCTTGTGGCCTCCCGGTGCTCCACTAAACTCCCCAGGTCTGCCCTCCCAAGACACGGGTACTTACCTGCCAGCAGATCTGAAACAGAGTGCCCCCAGTTTCCATAGGAGCTCATGTTAAATTTCCCTAAACTTTGACCTCTGCGCCCAGCCAGCCCCGTGTTGCTGGTGGTGAGTGTTTGGGGTTAACTTGAACCCCAACCTGTGGACTTGAACTGTAAGTCATGCACTTACCTGTAAATCGTACTAACTTTTCTTCCCCCCCGGAACGGTGTCTGAAAATTGCACTACGTGTCAACTTTTACAACAGATTATAGCCATTTATTATTAAACTGTGAAATACATATTTATTAATGTACTTACCTGCAACTTGAATCTTGGGGTTCTAGAAATAAATTAAGAAGATATTTTTTGCTATATAAAAACCATTGGTCTGGAGTTAAGTGATTGAGTGTGTGCTTCTTGTGTTTCTTATGTGTGTACAACAAATGCTTTGCACTACCGTCTGATGAGCCTAACTGCTTGACCACACTACCACAAAAGAGATCATTAGTATTATCTACTTTAGCCTCTGTTAAGCATCTGGGGAACCCCTGGACTCTGTGCACACTATATCTCATTTTGATATAATAAATACAGAGCCAGCTTTCTCCAGTAAAAAATTGAGATCTTACCTCAACATCTCACATTCAAGTCCCAGCTATTACATCATGTGGTAAGCCAAAGCTTAGTGGCCTATAACAAATAATGGTGAAAAGGCCAAGATCTACCAGGGCCAGGTTCAGGGCTTTGAGACCAGAGCAGCCGCACTGGTTGGTGACCTAGAAGGGTGACACTGACCTCCGGGTGGAGAGGGGGCGGTGTTTAACAATAGATTACAATTTATAATCACCTGCTGCAGAGATTCTAGTGCTTCCAGCTTTCAGGCATCCATAAAAATGTCAAGATAACTATTGTGATTGATGTTCCTGCTAGAGAGACAGAGATGAGCTTAGTCTCTTCCAGCTTATTCTGAACAAAGGAGTTGGTTTTCCCAGCCCACTAAAAATATGTATGCGAATCAGCAGCAGACAGTATCTCCTGCCATCTCTAGTTTTGCACCAGTGTTCACTGTGTGTGCAGAGCTGACATTAGAGCTAAATTAGTACTGTGATAAGTAAAGTTCCCTTACACAGTACACCCATCAAAAATAATAAGCCGCACCTGTTCTACAGAGGTCCCATTCTCCAATTATGGGCTCAAGTTACAGCGTTAATGGGACAAAGCTACAGAGAGCCACCCCCTGCCCAGGCCCTACTTTTATCAGTTGGTGGAAACAAAGAACGGACGCTCTTTTTTAAGATCGAGCCTGCGTTGCATGCGCTCGCTCGCGCGTGCGTATCGCAGCGAGACGCTTTTGTATTTAGAAAAGGGCTCGGAGCCCTGTCAACTTCACGTCAGTGTTTTTCATTGCTTCTTGGGCTTGCCTAATAAAATCTGCTTGCTTTCATTAGTCGAAGGCACGTATAGGTCATGCCTTTTTCGGTGGCTAGCCCTCCTCGAGCGCTTAGACCAAGTACAGAAAACATGTGAGGCTCGCTGTTTTCTATCAGGCTCGTGGACTTCTTTTTCTCTCATTTACGAGCGCGATCTCGCTTGGCAGAAGTCGAGCGCTTTACTTAGTTAATTTCACTTTTTCGGGTTGTATACATAAATGCACTTTTGCCCGATAGGTGAAAAGTCGGATTAGGAGTTTACAATGCGATCAGCTCTAACATGAGCAAACGCGAGACCCGTTGCATTGTAAATGCTTGTTAGGTATTGCCTAGGCAGTGCATGTGCTGTCTCACTCGAGACATGAAGTATCTACTCTGTGGGTTTTCACCACGGCCCTTGTTTTTCATTTGTGTTTGTGCATCTTTTAAACTGTGCGGCTTCTGGGTGGCGAAACCGCCCCAATTGTCCCACCTTTGTTGTTTTCATTCCCACCCAAGGCTGGCCCTTTCACTGCTTCTTTCTCCTGTGTGGATTTATGTTTTTTCGCCAACACTTTTTTTTATTTGTTTGGCTTGCCAAGAGTGTTCTGTGGAAGTCAGGGTACTGTTCGGGTGGCTCAGGACCGCCCTCCTTAATCATGGGGTGCCTTCCTCTGTCGATGTTTGCAGGGGTCCGGCAGAGATACAGCTCACACGAACTTGGCAGCTGATCTGTGACACCTACTCCTGAAGCCCCAGGCACACCTGTGGAGGTCTGTCAGAGCAGTTGATGTCTTCCAGAGCCTCGTTCAGTAGGGTCACCCTGTGTACTGCATGTCCTGCTCTTACACATTACAGGACTGTATCAATCACTTGAGATGGGATCATGACCTCCATTGCGCCCTTCCAGTACTGTCACCCTTTGTACGTACTCCAGTCCTCACATACACTACAGAAACATGCCTGACATTCAGGGACACGGCACAGCCATGTGGTATTGTTTGCATTGTACATTCGTTTTTTTTAACCCCCACCGTGCAGCCCACGTGACGTGAGGCTTCTTCCCTGTCGCTACAGCCACACTGCTGCTTTGAGGATATCACATACAGTGCATCTGAAAGCTGCTTTATTTGTACATGTATTTCAGGATGTGTATCTGATCAGTGTTCGAGTGCTTGCTGCTTATGTGCAGCGCTGCAGATTCAGACCCTCCGTTAGGGCGTTAAGCATGCCAGAGACCACAGATGGTCATCTAAGTGTTTGCGGCACAAGAAATGTATTCTCCCTTTCAGTGCAGGGTTTGTTTACATAATTAGGAGCGCCTCAAGTGATAGTGCATAAACATGAATTTTTGTTCTAAATAATATATTTCTTTATATGCACTTCAAAGTGGAAAATTAGAATTTTCAATAAGGTATAGTCTTTTGCCACATCTAGGTCACACGGAGTACAAGAGGGACAGACAAGTCCAGATGTAAGCAAAGTTTTCTTTTTTTTTTTATTGTAATACTTAGTGCAATAGCCCACCAGCTTCTTACTGGACTTAGGGTGACCATCCGTCTGTAAATTTCACAGACCATCTGTTATTTGAGTGTCAAATTCATTGTCCGTCACAATTCTTTTTAAGGACAGCTTTTGTCCATAATTCTGGGAGTTTCAGCAATCTGTGCTGCCCCCCTTCGAGAAGCCTAATGAGTTTTAGAGCGTTCACATTAAGGGCCACCACGCACTTCTTTGAATGAGGTGTCTGCAACCCCTCCCCGACCTTACAAAGACTGTCAACTGGCCTATTTTAGTTCTGATCTCACCTACAGAATGACATTGTGTCATGCCACAGTTACAGTAAGAGGTGCACCAGCTCCTGTGTCACCCTAGAGCATGCATTCTGCTTTGTCAAGGGGCAGTGCCAGTAAAACAGGAGCCATGCTTGGGAGGCCCTGGGGGAGCTATGTTTTGAAACTTATGACAGGGCTAAAGGTAAAGACCTAAAAATGTCAATCTAAAACTGGTGCTATATATATATATATATATATATATATATATACATACATATATATATATTCACTGAAAAAAACAAAGCTTACAGGGGCATTATAGTTAGGTTTTGAATTTACTGATACAAAACCATACAAATTCAGCAGTCAAGTAACTATAACTCACACCCTAAGCTAACTATAACTTGTGCGCTTGCCATGCACCGCTTTCTGATAAATGTTATTGCAAATGTTGAAGTGATAATATCGAAGATGCCATACAAAATCTCATCAATGACATAATAGGAAGAGTAAGTAGCTGTGTATGGTAAAGGCACAAGTTATATTTACCTTAGGGTGCAAGTTATAGTTACTTGAAAGAACTTCAACTAAAACTGCTGAATTTGTATGATTATGTATGTATGTAGATTCGAAACCTAACTATAACGTCCCTATAACCTTTTTTTTTTTTTTTCAGTGAATTTCAATGTGTTTAATGTAAAGTAATTTTAATTACTATACGTTATTCCAAACCCCACCCAGGCAAGCCCTTAAAACCACCCATCCCCACCCCATGTATGGCCTTTGGCCAAGCGCTGCACAGATTCGCCAGAGGGCCGGTCAGTGGATGCGAGTGGGTGGTTGAGTGTCTGAGAGGATCAGAAAGTAGGCGCGAGTCTACGAGTGGGTGCATGAAGAAGTTACGAGGAGAAATAAAGATAGTTCTCCTTGTTACACTAGGATCAGATAGGCACACCATTTTGGCGTAAACCCATCTGTACAAGTCTTTGTAAATATAGGTTTACATTAAAATCAATGGGTGGAACACCCATGAATTACCTACCTCAAGAAGGTAATGCAGGGTAGAGCTATGCCACTCGTGTAGTGAAGTAGCATTTCAGTCACTTGCTGGGAAGGGAGTAAAGGTATACCTGGAAACTATGTAGAGACTTTGTAAACTGTGTCAGCATGGATTTTGTGGATATGCAAGTGACCAGGACATTCTGTGATCTGCAACGTGCACAGGAACTTCAGGGACAGAACACAAAGGAGGATCCACTCTTTATGCGGCATCGTGAAATGCTAGCAAGTGCATCAAGGGTGTTCTGACAGCTGCAGATTGCTCTAAGCACTATACCCCAGACCAACAAGCTTTGCTGAGTCCATGTCCTGAATTTGTAATGGCCAACAAGAGTCGCCTTTCAGACTCTCTGATGTTTACTTAAGGTATCTCAAAATGCCCCGATGCAGGATTTGTTTATGCGGAAGTCGCACCTGATAAAGGCCTGGCTGATGTTTGCACTTTGGTTATCTATTGATAGGTTGGTCTGTGTCACATAGAACTTTCAGAATTGTGGATACTCCCTGTCCTTGCTGTGCTCAAGGTGACCTGATGGCACAGTCCATTTATATTTGCCTTCACGAAAATATTTCTGTAGTCACTTGGAAGCAAAGCCTTTCTTTCCTTTTGTGCCTGTGTTGTTCTCTAGTTACTGCGTAGTAAGCATGATGGCTTTTGGTTTAGGATTTGCAGTCATCCTGTTTGACTTTTAGCAATGTTCTTACTATTGAGTGCCTATCGCTTGTCTCAGCTGGTCTGCTTCCTAGGTCAACTTGAAGAGCAGCATGCATTAAACACAGTCCCTAAATATTGTAATGGTATCTTACATATAGGCTACTGGTGCCAAGGGCGGCCTTGAAGTGAAAACTTTTCACTGTGGGGGCATCTGCCATCAAGCATGGATCTGCAAGGTAGTCACACTCCATCAAGGGAACGCATCAGTCTCAACCCACAAGTTGTCTGTAGGTAGTCAACAGTCATGCTTTTATTTGCCCAGTTGTTACCCTTGTACATTTTAGCTTCAGCTGCCTTGTTTCAAGGTTATTGTTACGTGCCAGCCATGATACCCTTGCGGGTGATACTTCACTTTACAAATACAAAATAATCTTGCCGCAAACACTCTGAGCTCTATTTTCTCTTTTAGTCTGGAGTTGTGCAACTCAGAAAGATTAATTCCAGCACTCCAGGGACCTCCATTCATGGCATGTGGTTTTATTAGTTACTTTCCAACTGGTGTCACCACCTGGTGAGCCATTTTCCCAAGTGGCGTTAAAGGCAGGGCTCACAAGAATAACCAGCGACAGGCACAGTTCACCACTCCGGTGCTTCAACATCTTGCTATAGAAGCAACACCATGTTACCCAAGGGTTTCAGTATGGGCCCATCCTGCGTCTGTCACCTGCTCTCACCTTCTTTCTCACCCAATCTTTCTGGAGTGGATTCTCCACTTCATGCATAAGCTACATATCACCCTGTCTTATCTATTACGTGCAGCTCTCACCCCTAGCTATCCACCATGCCACATAATTCCACTCCAAGCCAATACAGGGGTAAGACATTGTCAGTTACAACACCAATAGCTCTAAATCTATCAAGTGTGAGACCTATGGGCATTACCAATGCTTCTTGTACGTCACCTTTAGCATAGACACTAGTCAGCCCCAAGGGCAGGGTATTCAAAAAGTTGGATATGGACTTTAAATTTAACAAATCCAGATACTGAAGAACTCTTAAATTCATTCTTCACTATTGCAAAGACAATCTCTCCAATAAAACAGCACTAGAATTGCCTTAAAAGATGTCTGAAGTGTAATTTCAGTTGGGAAGAGAACCACGTGGAATTAGGTGTTTCGACTTATGGAGAAGTAAGATTTTAAATTGTTAAGTCTGAAAATGCCACTTTTATGAGGTCGGCATTTTCTTACCTTAAACCAGTGTTTCCCAACCTGTGGTCCCCGGACCCCCAGGGGTCCGTGATACATTCCCAGGGGGGTCCGCAGGCCTGGACTGCCATGAAGGCACTTCTCCAGCTGGGCCCGCTACAGAAATGAGCATGCTTTTTTAGCTGTTTATTCATTTGTGTGGCAGCGTTAAATGCACTGCAAAGTTCAGTGTAAGCTTTCGGTCAAAAATAAAAGTGTCAAGATAACTCTGGTGATTAATGTACCTGCTGGAGACATGAGAGTTTGTCTAGTAGTGGCAGTTTTGACTCATTGGAGGTAGTGCAGATGGTTAATATGCCAGATGCAAAGAACGTGTATCATGCAAAGAGAACCACCTTTTATGTGCATAGCACAGTGGGTTACTGCTTTTGTCAGATTCTTTTGTTATTGTGCAGTTCATAAGTCACAATCATAATCTAGCACAGTGAGTTGTGAGCTGCCAACAAAGAACTACATGGAACAAATTAGAAAATTATATTTTTTTCCAATTCTTTCATTACTGAAAGAAAAAAAAAAAAAAAAAAGAAAATGTTTGATTGCATAGGAGTATGCTATTATTAAAGTCAAGGCTAGCCACTGTGTTATGTTCTGAATCCTGAGTTTGTGTTTTTCTAGACCAAGCACTCTTAGAAAATGCCTAACAGTATGGATGAGGTGAATCCTACAACTTGTAGTCCCATGTAAAGTGTTTTGTAATCCGCCACTGGTATGAGAGGTGCTATAAATCCAATTAAATACATGTGACATAGAGGCTATGGAGAGATGAGAGGTATTTATGGTTTTACTTCCTTTGCCTACCACATATTAAATTGAAAAGTTTGTGTCTGACTTGAGGATTCAGCTTTCCTAAATAAAACCAAACATTGAAAAGTTAGTCGCTGAGATGCAGCACCAACCTTCCCATTAAAGTTTACCAATTTTTGCTATTTTTTCCAATATAAAATAATTATATCTTTACTAATTTGAGTGTTTGGCGTGTACTTTGTGTATTTTTTGCGAATTACTGTTTTAATGTCTGAAATGTAAATCGTACAAATTTCGTGGGGGTCCCCGGCTTCCAGTAGTGATTCAGTGGGGGTCCTTGGGAGTGAAAAGGTTGGGAAACACTGCCTTAAACCATTCTGTGCCTTATCCATCTGGGTTGGGCGACAGCTAGCTACTCTGAATTTCCTTAAGAGAGAAACAGGACTCAGCTGCAACTACATACTGATAGGTTATCCTGGGCAGAGGGAGGGTAGGGCTCAAAACTTACACTTCAGTAAGTGGTGTCCGGTCGCCACACAAAAGATTGATCACCCCCTACAAACAGGATGCCAGACAGGGCTGGGATATAAGGGGCCTTTTGCACTACAGACAACCGCACTGAAGCCTCCCCCATATGAAAGTTTTTTTGGGTATAAGTACTGGACCCCCAAACACCTGAAAATCAGAAATCTACTGCAACAAGAACACTGTCAGGAGCAACTACTGTGCTGCCAGGAGAGACTTCGACTCTGCACTGCCTTGCAGTGTTGGCCTGCTGTGAACTGAAACCTTGCTGTTGCTTTGGCCTGCTGCATCGATCCTGCAGAAGAAAGACTCAACTCTTTCTGTCCCTGCCCCCAAAAGCTCTCAAGGCTTGTGCCCATTGAGGTATCTAGTAGATCAAAGACAGCATCTGCTCATTGATCTTGCTCAGTACACCTTCCACTACCAGAGCGCCTCTCCCTTTAGAGGATTCAGTGCAAGTGAACTTGGGGAGTAAACTGCGTTCAACTTTTCCCAGGGCCACTGGACCAGGCCGATCTAAATTGTGCTGCAGCCAGCCTACACCAGAGAATGCAGGTGCTGTGTGCAAGGCTGCTGTGGCCACAACTGGCCAGTTTGGCGCCCCCACCTAGCCAAGACTGTTCCAGAGCATCCTTTTCACTGCCATTGACAGGCACCAGACGCGAGGTCCACTGGCATCAGAGTAGGAAAGCACCAATAGTCTTGCACCTACAAAGATCAGACACCACATCCTAATTGTCCACAGCCAAAGGAGTGTCAGTCTGACTGCATCAGATACACCAGTCTCCTGAATTCTCGGACCAGAGGTGGCTGCTGCAGGAGTTGCACTTTAATCTTGCTGAAAGAGGGACCCAAAGTTCTCTCAACTCAGCATCATCAATTAGGACTGGATTAGTGAACCCTTCAGATTCTCCAGACCACCTGGGAAGCTAACTTCATTACTTAAGGACCCAAGCTGTCCAACCGTTTACCCTAAGTCCCTCGCCACACTCCCTTCTAATTATCTTAATGTAACTTATTTTTCTGTTTATAGCTATATTGTAGTGTTCCTTCGTCTTTTGCTTACTGACTAGATATGAAGCCATTTTTAACTAGTATACTTCTATGATTTTACTAAAACAAAATTGAATAAGGTTATGATGATAGTGAACAAGTGAGAAACACCATGGCACTGTAGACTTAATTGTAAACACCCAGAGCTCAAGAACAACTCCCTCATACACACCTCACTAAAACACCATCCTTATAGTCAGCTTGCATTGGAAGAAACTTAAGGGAGAAGCAATTTTGTAAAATGAGGTCCCTACCCACCACAAAAAAAGAGCTATATACTATATTGTAAAGCTTGACCTGAATGCTATTTTTAAACTATCACCTCACAAGATACCCCTCTGAGGAAACCTTGATCACTCTTTGCCATTCTCTCAAAATAAGCACAGACACAAAAGTTAAGATCAATACTTTATTTTATAATAATGTGAAGCTGTGAAATGAGAAGGCCGTGCCACCAAAGATTTCCTCCAAGAGGCTTCCTGTGGGAGGAGAGTCACCTACAAGACAACAAGAAGAAAGTGAGCGAGGGTAGCTACGGCCACCTTTAATGTTGAAGCATCCAAAATGATCAAGTAAGGCTAACAGATCCTTACAGGTTTCCTCCACAGTCTGCTGTAAACCAAGCAGCAGACATCTCCACCCCCACCCTCCCCCAACCTACAGTGAGAAGGCCCTCCCAAGCATGCCAGTATATTAAAGGCATGTATAAAAATAGAGTATGAACAGGTCATTGCCTTGTGATCTGGCTTTAAATAGATGTTTCAAGTGGACACGTATACATAAACCCCTTTGGTTATCTTCACACCTTTAAGCTACAGTTGCTGTGCCACCCTTGGCAAGCAGAGATTACAGCATCATCATTCTTATAAAAGACAACCTTAAATGCATGCAGTACGTCTGCACGTAAGGTTTTAGACTTCACAACAACGTGCAGATTACAGCATGTGGGAGTTAGAAAGGGTGGCCCAACAACTCAGGTTTCAAGGAGTGAAGATCGAAGGGAGTCGCCTGCTTTGGAACACATCTCTTGGCTTGAGTCAAGAACTTCACGGTTGACTTGCTGCACTTTCCAAATCATGTATTATATCAAAACAAACAGTTAAATAACCGTTTCTCATAATGTGAGCCTTCATTCTTTGGAACTTTATGGCGTGGACCATTAAACCCTTCTAGATTTAAGTCCAAAACCACAAACTATTGCAAATCAGTAGGATCTGCTGGTCACAGCCCTGGTGCAGCCCATCTGTTAGCTCTCAGATGTATTCTCATGGCACAGTAGGCTCCTCTTAGTGCACATTATATTTGTCCACATCTCCTCCACCTCCAGTCCTCAGAAATCTTGCTTTACTCGTGCCATTCCTCCACTACCTTAAATATCTGATCAAAGCTACTGTAACATGCAATCACATGTGCAACATACTTTTAGCGCATGTAACATACAATTTATGAACCCATAACTTACCTTTCAGAGTGCAGGCAGTGTTGGATGCAAAAACAGGTTTCACACACGTAAGTGGACACTAGATCAGCTGCAGAAAACCACAAAAAAAAAACATTAGAATCTAAAACCACTACGCACAGTTAATTTAGCAAAGATAAGTACTACAAAACTTTGGCAGCAAATAAACCAAGTCAAAAGTGATTGATTTATCAAAGTGTACAAACAGCAAGACCCAAAGACTATAGCTTTTGCATCACACCAAGAGTGCCACTTCTGCTAGTAGGGAGAGAATGTGACTGTGCAGTCTTTCAAGAAGGGCACTCTGGGCTTCTCTTGGGTACTTTAACTTGAGATGAGAGATTAGACCAATCTCTTCTACTTCTCAGTGGGCAGAAGTACCTACAGCCAGGTCACCCCTTGGGAAATACCAAGGAAAACAGGTAGCCATGTGGCACAACAGGCGGCCACGTGGGGCCCCAGCTATGGTGCCAGAGTCAGGCTAGAATAATGAGTTTTACGTTTTGACATTTATATTTTAATGACGGTAGGAAAGTAGAATCTAATATAAAGTGGAATACATGACAGACGACAAGAGGCAAGACAAAGGCTTGTCAGTTACTATGTAACTAAATCACAATTTAAATATTTTGGAGGGTGCACCCAAAGAGGTTTGTATCCTAAGCCTCAGCAGCTATCCCTCATGCACCCTGCCCCTATGTAGTGTTTAACCTTCTGTCCGCTTGATCGTTTGGTAATTTTGCGCTCCACCCACTGAAGTGTGGATTAGATCTTCTCCACTGTGCTAAATTGAAACATTTTGCCATTTGTTTTAGAAATTGAGTAACGAAAATAAAGTCGGCATTCCTGGGAGAGGCCACAAGGAACGGTCCTGTACAGTATGCAATTTGTACCTTTCCCCTGGTTAGAAGGTAATTGTAAAATGGTTATTGAGTTGAGAGTTTGCACTTAAGCGCAAGGGCAGAGATACAGTAACAAGAAGTTAATGGCTGAAACTTCAGGGCCTTTAACAGAACTAGTGCACGTTGATAGGACTTAAAACTGTTTAACTGGATAAAAAAAAAAAAAAACAAGTGGGCAAGTTGTGAGTTTACATTACCAGGTATTTTCATTTAAGAATAGTTTTCTAGCCTCCAAAAAAGTAGGTGTAAGAGACTGGCATCTACAGAAATTGAAAGGCTTGGAACTGCCAGTGCACCTCTGATACCTCTTTCAGATTCTATCTGAAAGAAAGATAATGTAGGCCAAAGCAGCAGCCCTTCGGAGCAGACCACTCAGTTTGGGGAGGAAGTGAACAAGCAAATCAAAACAGGAATTCCACTTCAGTACATCCCCACCTCTTTCAAAGAGGAACTGCACTCACTGATATGATGACAAACTCTGAAAATAAGTTACACGAGACAAAGAAACAACTACAAATCTGCGTGAAATGATTGACAGATTTCAATGCCCTCCACCCGTAAAAGAAAAACAAGGAATCTCAACACAGCGGCCCCGAGACAACCGTCTCGAAGACAAACGTGCACCCCACACAAACATAAGCTACCAACTGTAGTATCTTACAATGGTCCAAAGCTGGAAGAGAACCCTGCAAGAAGTATTATTTTTATCAACTCAGAACAGGACTTAGGAAACTCTACCCTGGAGAAGTGAACACCAATAGCTGTAAAAAAAAAAATAAAAAAAAAGCGTATTTAGAGCACCACCTCCCCAGATTCATAATAAGCGCTCCTCCCCCACGTGCTACCTCAGGCCCCAGGGCTCTAGGCACTCCGGATCCTTTGGTAAATGTCTTTGCAGAAGACTCCTCATTTGAGCAGCTTCTTAATTAACATTGGTACCTTACCTTGGAGCAAGGGACACGGGCTTATCACCTGGAGAGCGAAAAACCCAACTGTATTAATGTACAACAATCAAAAAATTGGATTTAGTTTTAACAGTCAATCGTCCGCACAAGCTCCCTCCACCCGCAAGTCCCATGTTCTATAAAAACGCTCCCTCTTACAACGAGGACTCCGGTTCCAAAAACAAGCATCACAAATTCAAAGAAAGCGAACTTTGTGTCCGTCCTCTGCAGTTCGTGTTACACCGCAGTTCACTCTTCTTGCAAGACCAGACACAGCTGCACCGTATCTGCAAGTGAGTAAGTTACCCCCCAAGCATACTTACTTGCTATAGAGTTTAGAGAACTCCCATTTTCCGCGAGACCAACGCTTCCCTTCCAGGTCCCACCCCACCCCAATGGAAGTGTTTCCAGTTTCTTACACTGAACTACAAGTCCCACAATGCAAAGTTGTATTAATTACTAAAATAAGGTACCGTTAACAAATAATCTAGCCACAGCTAAACGGGAAAAGATATTTAGGTTTTATTGAGAAAATAAAGTTAAGCAGTTGGCAATGGATAAAACACATTTTTCTTAGTAAACCCCACATTACGAACACGTAAAGTAAATCAAACCCGAAAACGGCCATAACTGAAATGCATAAAAGCCGAAAATTTTGTTTAAACGTTTTGTTCAGAACAAGTTATCGTTTACTATAAATATTACCAAACGAAGAGCGAGACAAAAATAAAAACACAGAGTAATCAATTTGAGAAGTGGAGCTCTAACAGCTTCACGGAAACAAACATCACCTGGGATAAAGCAAGCTCAACAGGGATTATGGAAAGAAAAAAAACAAAGAGCTGCCAAATAAACGAAAAATTACAAGGTATTTAAAATAACCCCCCCTCCCCCTCCTCCTCCTCCTCCTCCTCCTCTCGTCCGCCCACCCCCAATCTAAGCCTCCCTCCGAACTCTTCCTCGAGGAAACAGGAGCATCTAAATCCTAAACTACCAAACAAGTGAATTACAGGCACCACAACCACGTGGGGCGCCCGGTGAACGATAAAACTAAGCATTATCGCTAGAATTTAAACTTTACACAGACATAAAAACTTACACGCGAGAACCACAACTTCGAAAACCCACAGAAGCACTAAGTACCAATATACATTTAAAGCCATCATTGATTGGCTCTCAAGGACAACCGGGGTTGTGATTGGACAGGTGGCGATAACATGCGGCCAGGCGAACAATCCGCGTTTGGTTGATTGGGTTCTGTAATTGGATGGGTGGTGTTCGGCCGCGCGCACCAGCTGGGTGTGTCTGTCTCCAGGAGGCTTCTGGTACCTGTAGTGGGCAGGTGACAGCCACTTGGGCGAGACTTATCACTGGGAGGCCTTTAACTCCTCTGCCGTTCATGTGACAAGGGTCCTTTCTCGTGCACAGTTTATACCCTGGCGCTGTAGGGGAAGTGGCTCTGGTGTGGGGTGAGGCGCGCTAGGCATGTCACCTGCTTCTGTTTCGTCAGCCCCTGCATTCTCGTCGGGGACTTTTCTTTCACATAACACTGATTATCAATTGAAAAAAGTTATTCTGTTAGGTGTTGATGGCGTATTAGACAATTATGCAACCCAAATTGTTTATACGTTCAAGACCATCTGACTCAAGACCTTATGATTTAGCAGATGTCTATCTAACCTTAACATCTAGAAATGAAGACTGAAAATAATCTGAACTAGTTTCTAACCATTTTCACAATCTACATTCGCACTTTAATTTTTCGAGTCCCAACGTTCATCCCATGGTGGAAGAAGCAGTACGAAGAGTGTGCTATATCTGCAGTTTGGATCCCAGGCACCAGCCTGCTGCATCACCATCTTGAAGTGGTATGAGGTTCAAGAACAGGTTGTCCACAGATCTTGACCCACATTTTTTTTTATAAATAGTTTAAGTGAAATAATAATTTAGACTCTGTAATCAATTCCAAATACACCTTTTTTTTTTTTTAAATCAAACATGTACATTTATTTTTTGTTTGCTTACAAAGGCACATGGTCTTGCCTTTAAAATCCCACTTTCCCCAATTCCAAACAGCCCTCCCTAACCCATTTTCAATCACTCCAAACAAGAAGTCATGGCAGCTTGACCCAATAAAGTGAAAAATTAGGCACTGCCTAGCCCAAGCACACACTTTGCAGCCAATCCTCAGAATGCATCTGCACAGTACAATCAAGGTTAAATACAATACAAGAATGTAACAAGCAAGTTCCCAAGCCCTCCCCTTACCCTACCCCAAAAAAGAAGTACCAGTTGAACATGTTTTGCTATCAAGTGATCAAAAGTAATACACATTAGCGACCTGTGATATCCCCTACCCGAAACCCCATACACATTGTTTCCACATTTTTTCACACATTTTGAAGATATTTTCAAAACATTTAAAAATATTTTTGCACCATCTAAAGCATCTTATTGTTTGTACATTTAAGGCATCCGAATAAAAAAAAACAAGTATACATTTCCATTCACAAACCTTTTTTTGTCTTTCACAAAATGTACACGACAGTCCTTCTCAGATGCATCTGTCCTAAACGTGTCCACCTTTTTTTAGGCGCACGGAGTCTGCCATCGTTACTGAAAGAAGCTGGAGCTCCTCAGGGAGTAGCTTCCAGCCACAAAACTGAGTTCCGTACAGAGTTTTTATTTCCGTTTGATAAGTAGTCTATACATTTTTCCAGATCCCCCTTCCTCTGGATTGCTTGGAGTTCAGTCCCCTCCCAGGTGTTATTAAAAGAAAAAGTCCTGACACTACACAGAAAAATATATTTTTGTAAGGAAGCAAGGAAACCATCTCACTCTGTGCCTGAGACCATTGACGAAGAAGACCTTGTTGAAGAGGACGCATATGAAATTTGGCAAGTGGTACGATGGCAATACAAAATGCCATCATCCCTATCAAATTCATAACAGTTCCTACTGTGAATGCTTGATTCTCTGTTAATATAGCAATCATTGTTTGAAAAGCCAGAACTCGGGCTGCGCTGGGAAACTCTGGTCCTAATGGTGTGTTGAGGATAGCTCTTAGATAGGGCTGTGTCTGGAGAGGGTGCACATGAGATTTGAGGTTATTTATGGTGAACCCGAGAGTGTGTGGGAGACAAATTGTGAGTTGAGTGTGGCTTTGAAACTGTGTGAATGAATCCACTTTGATGAGCTAATCATCCAAATAAAGGAACAAATGATTTTATTTTTTTCCAAGACGTGCTGCGACTTCCGCTAGGCATTTTGAGAATACTCTGGGAGCGGTTGTGACTCTTAATGGTAATACCTTTCCCTGGAACTATGAATCCTAGGTATTTGAGGTGTGCTGGATAGTTGGTAATGTGAATGTAAACATCCTTTAGGTCTAATGGTGTAATGAAGTTGCCTTATTGTAGAAGGGGAATAACATCCTGAAGAGTGACCATATGGAAGTGATCTGATAGGATGATGAGTCTGAGAGACCAGTCTTTATAGGAGATTAGGAAATAATACAGGGAGTAGACTCCTGTTCCCTGGTATTGTAATGGTACTGGTTCTATAGCCCTTTGAGAAGAAGAGAATGTTCTTACTCTTTGAGAAGAGTGAGATGATCTTGTGAGTCTGAGGGGGTATATTTGGTGTAGTGGAAGTGAGCTCCAGACAGAAACCATTTTGTGTAATTTGAAGTACCCATTGATCTGTAGTAGTTTGAGACCACACGGGTAAGAATGTTGTAATCTTCCCTCTAAAGGAGAGTGCGAGCTGGTAGGATTTGGTGGACGTCTGTGCTTATTGTTGGATGAGGAGACTCTGGTTGTAGATGGCTTTCCTCTTCCCTTGTTACTGTTGCCTCTATAGGAACCTCTAAAATAACCTCTGCTGTATTGAGAGGTAGCTTTGTTTGAGTGGCAGACTGTTCCTGAAATAATGACCGAAAGCCCCTTGGCAATTCTGTGTGACAAAAATTACCTGTGTGTGCTGGCATAGAATGCTCCCATAGCTTTGGCAGTTTGATTGTCGTTATTTCGTTTTTCAAGTGTAGTATTCATCTGTGACCCAAATAAATGCTCTTTATCAAATGGCATGTTCCAAACTGCCCATTTTACTTCTGATATAAAGCCTGGGCATCTGAGCCAGGCATGACGCTGGTGTTAGCACTGCGTGCTGTTGTATCAGCAGCATCAAGTGCACATCTAATGGAATTGTTTGAAATTGTTTATCCCTAAGTTACAATTTCTACCCCCTTTTACAATGTCCCCTCCGAGAGGGATTGTAAAAGCTCCTCCATGGCATCCCAGTGAGCTCTAACATACCGGGACAATAACACCTGTGCATTAACAGTCTGCCAGTGATTGGCTGCTTGAAATACCATTCTTTTGCCTGCTGCATCTAATTTTTTGCTTTATCAGGAGGAGGTGTGTCTCCTGTTGATTGGCTATTAGCTTTTTTGCGAGCAGTGGAGGCAACAATAGAGTCTGGAAGGATTTGTGCTTTTATAAATAAAGGGTCACTGGGTGCAGCCTTGTATTTTTTATCCACCCTGGGAGCGATAACCCTTGGTCTAACAGGCTCTTTAAATATTTAGTCTGCTTGCCTTAGCGGGCCTGGAAGCATTGGGAGGAATTGACTCTCCTTCTGTGTTCCGCTAAAGGTGTCAAATAAAAAAGAATCTCTTCTATTGGATCTGTGTACATTGTGCTATGCTGCTGCCCTAGCTATAACCTGTTGATATGATGCGAAGGTCTAGCTGGGTAGAGATCGGGATCATTAGTTGTAGTAGGATCGGTATCACATGCATCCCATTGGTCTTGATCATGAATGTATCCCGTAAATCATGAGCCCCACCAGGTGGTGTGAACCCCAAAGGAGGGGGGGGGTAGTAGGTGGAGAAGGTTCAGTAAGAAAAGGAGTCTTCTCTTTTGTTGTGTTTTTTTTGGAGGCGGAGAGGAATCAAGAGCCTCTTGGAAAGTCAGTTTCCTATTTAAAGGGAGAGGAGGTGATGTTATAGTCTGCCTGTTCCCCCTTGAATTTGAAGTCGGTGCTGACGAGTGTCCATAACTTCCAAAATTGGTTACACATGTGAAGGGGTGGTCGTTAGAGACTGTCCAGGCTTGCTGAAAGTCTTCAAGATTTTCCGCTCTGAAGTCTTTTGTGCCTGGGATATTTTCAGTGCCGATACTGTGGCTGGACATTTTTTCTTTTTTGGTGCCGACTAGTTTGGCACCGAAGCACCAAGTATCTTCGGTCACTTCGGGGGCCGGATATAGAGATGCTGAATATTGCTCTTTGCCTTCTTTTCAGTGGCGAGCGGGAAGGCGGGGCATCCAAATGAGTTTATCAGCTCCGACCATGGCTGTAAGGCAGTGGCAGACAGATTACCTCTTTTGATGTTGATTTGGTTGATGGTGAATGGGTCTTTTTACTCACGGTTGACTCTCGATGTCCGATTCGACATCAGAGTCAGATTCTTGAATGGAGAAGGCTCCTCTTGCTCCAACTCTTCTTGTGCATGCTTGTCAACAAAGAGGTCTGGTATGTCATCTGGAGTTTGAGACGCCATTTCCATCCGGCGATCTCTTTGATCTCCAAGTGTCTTTTTTGATCAAAAAGAACAGCACACTTCGCAGGTCTGCTAGTTGTAGTTAGGAGAAATACACAAATTACACACCTGGTGGTGGTCGGTGTGTTTTGAGTGGCATCAAGGGTGAAACCAAAATGGAGTCCGTTCCATTATGGCTACATGTGGAAAATGTAGGACAGAGGGCTACGTCTGCCCCTAAGGGATGAAATTCAATTCCAGGTGTTAAATGGAACCAAAAGATAAAGTATGGAAGAATATGCGATTGAAACAATGACAACGATAAAGATGGAAAAAAATACTGTTTTGGACTGTATCGAGCCAAGACCTTTGAGCAAAAGGAACCCACGTCGCAACCAGACAGCGGAGAGAAACAATCAAACAAAGCACTCGATGCCCATGCATAGTATTACCTAGAGGAGTCACTCGATCCTATGGCTCTAAAAGCTTCTTAGAAGAATAAGTTGTACTACTCCAAACCAAACACTAGATGGCAAGCTTACTCAGTGCATGTGTATCTACAGCTACACATGCCATCAAACATTTTATTTCCAACTTTCAGAGCTTTTTACTTATTTGGAGACCTATTTTAAAGATATTATGTGCTGTTAAATCCTTTTTGTATGTGTCTTGGATGCAAGTCTCTGTCCCTTACAATGTGGGATTCTGTGATACTTTTGTGATATATAGGGGGTCATTCTGACCCTGGCGGTCATTGACCGCCAGGGTCAACGACCGCGAGAGCACTGCCAACAGGCTGGCGGTGCTCTCAAGGGCATTCTGTCCGCGGCGGTTTGTCCGCGGTCAGAAAGGGAAAACCGGCGGTCTCCCGCCGGTTTTCCACTGCCCTTAGGAATCCTCCATGGCGGCGCAGCTTGCTGCGCCGCCATGGGGATTCCGACACCCCATACCGCCATCCTGTTCCTGGCGGTTCGGCCGCCAGGAACAGGATGGCGGTATGGGGTGTCGTGGCGCCCCTGGGGGCCGCTGCAGTGCCCATGCCAACGGCATGGGCACTGCAGGGGCCCCCGTAAGAGGGCCCCACAAAGAATTTCAGTGTCTGCTTAGCAGACACTGAAATTCGCGACGGGTGCAACTGCACCCGTCGCACCCTTCCCACTCCGCCGGCTCCATTCGGAGCCAGCTTCCTCGTGGGAAGGGGTTTCCCGCTGGGCTGGCGGGCGGCCTTCTGGCGGTCGCCCGCCAGCCCAGCGGGAAACACAGAATCACCGCGGCGGTCTTCGGACCGCGGAACGGTGTTCTGGAGGGGGAACTCTGGCGGGCGGCCTCCGCCGCCCGCCAGAGTTAGAATGACCCCCATAGTCTCCAGAATACAGGTCTTCTCTGGGCAATGGGCTTACTTGTCTTCAAAAGACTGGCACATAACAACAACATTTAAGTCCATCTTGTTTTTTGGTCCTCAGAGTCAAGTCCTTCTTCTAGGCGCACAGTATTTAAGTTGATCACTTATTTATATTAAAACTAAACTCTGATCAAAAGGGTAGAAAACAGTAATCTAAGGTGGAATCTGTCATTCACTGCACACCTAAAACAAAAAACTAAATGGTTTCTTACCTGGACAAGTAGTTTTGCCGCTTGAAGAGTTTTCTGGAATCACATGCTGTGCATTATTTTTTTTTGGGGGGGGGGGGGGTCATCATTGACCACCATTTAATCCTTAGTCTTTCCTTTGTGTGTCGTCAGACGACACACTGGAAGTTCCTGTACGTGGCTTCCATCATCAGATTATTTTTTCTTCTTTTTCCTGTTTCCTTTTATTTCCTTCTTTTTTTTCTTCCTTTTCCCACCTGTTTGCTTCTTATCCAATTTCTTGGGGAGGTGGGAGGGTCACATGTGAATCCAGAAAAACTCTTCACGCTGCAAAACTACTTCTACAGTGTAGTAAAGTGCCCTCCTTCTTGGCATGTTACCCCCATTTTCTGCTTGTTGTCAGTGTGTTTGACTGTGTTCACTGTGATCCTGCTAACCAGGACCCCAGTGATTATGATCTCTCCTCTAAATTTGGTTGCTACTAACCTTTTCTCCCACTATTGGCATACTGGTGCTCCAAGTCCCTAGTATAAGGTATCTAGGTACCCAGGGCACTAAGATTCCAGGGGAACCCTATGGGCTACAGCAATTATTCTGCCACCCATAGGGAGCCCCTGAAAAGGGTTCTGAAGGCCTGCCATTGCAGTCTGGTGAACCGGGTGCATGCATCCGGTTTCACTACAGGTCGCTTCACCAGGTCACTGTAAGTCACCCCTATGGTAGGCGCTCTCAGCCCAGAGGGCAGGGTACAAGTACCTGTGTGTGAGGGCACCCCTGCACTAGCAGATGTGCCCCCACGAACTCCAGCCCCAATTTACTGGACTTCATGAGTGCAGGGACGCCATTTTAAATGTGTGCTGGACATAGGTCACCGCCTATGTCCAGCTACATAATGGTAACTCCGAACATGTTTGGTAACAAACAAGTCAGCCATACACCACTACTGTTGCAACTATTGGAAGTATGATTACACACAATCTGGGGGCTCCTTAGAGGAACCCCAGCATTGCTACCACCAGTCTCACTCGGGTTTCCAGGCAGCCCATCTTCTGCCAGCCCCCAGGCAGGTCTTTGCCCTCCTGCTGCTTGATCTTATCAAGCTCAGGAAGGCAGATGAAAGGATTTCCTTTCGGAACCCCCAGCACTCCCTCCTGCAACTCCTGGGCCTCTGCGTAGTCTGACATGGACGTGGGAGCAACGTCTGTGGTGCTGCATGGGCTGCTTCAGTGACTTCTGTGTCCCTCTCCTGTGGTCTCTGCTCCTGTGGGCATTCTGCGACACAGAAGGTTCCCTGTGACTCCCCATCCTGGGTAGAGTCCTACTGGACCTTGCTGGTCCCCAGCAGCACCTCTTTTCCTCCAACCGCATGTTTGCCTTTGTTGAGGCTTCTTGGTGGTAATCATTCACCGATGCCCATCTGCAGTCCAGCTTCCAGCATGGGACACCTTTTGCACACATCAGGAACTCTTCTCCAGCTTCTCTGCTGCAGTGCTGACCTGTCTTCCTTCTTCGTCAACCAACTCCAAAAGGTACCTCTAGGTAAGTAGTATCTCGTACTCCCCCCTAGACTGGACTTCACAGACACTTCTGGCCTTGGTCCCCTCTCTCCACAGGTCTGAATCTTCAATATTCCACTGCTGGTTTCTTGCAGGCTGCTCTGGGTGTCTTCATTTTCTTCTTTTCATCCTTTGAGGTGGTTTTGGGGAAACCCAGTGTTTTACGCCCTGCCATCCTAGTCACTGGTGGGGGTACTCCATTACTTACCTGTGTGGTATCCTAGTACTCCTAACTCCCCTCTACATGATTTTCTTACCTAGGTGTGGGTCCTGTGTTCACATTCCACTTTCTTAGTATATGGTTAGCGCTCCCCCTAGGGCTACTATTGCATATTGCTATGAGAGAGAGATTTACTTCCCTCCAATTGGAGGGTTGCCTCTAGTATTGTCTGATACTGTGTTCCAAAAATAAAGTACCTTTATTTTTGTACAACCAAGTGCTTTCTTTCTTGTGTGGTAAGTACTGTGTGACTGTAGTGGTATTGCATGAGCTTTGCATGTCTCCTACATAACCCTTGGCTGCTCATCCACAACTACCTCAAGAGAGTCTGGCTTCTAGACACTGCCTACACTTCTCTGAGAGAGGATACCGGGGCCTGGTGTATGTACCTTAGGTACCCACCACACACCAGGCCAGCTTCCTAAAAACAAGTAAGAAACAATTGTGTTTTGCAGCGTGAATCAGTTTGTGGATTCACATGTTGTGCATTAGATTATAAGCGGTATCCCTTCCTTTTGGCTGGCTGTGGTGTAATGTGGATGAGTTAGCAAATAGGAGACGTAGTACCTTCTGCCTTAATTGTGCTTCTTCATTCATCTGGATTTCCACACAGTAGTTTTGGTGGTGTATAGGGTTGCCCAGGTCTCTCCGGCGCAGGTCTCCTCAATTGCTAAGTTTGCCAGTTAGGCCAGCGAGGTTCCTTTCTTTCTGGTTGAATGCGCTCTGGGCTTGATTGCTAGCTGCTTCCCTGCTTTTTTGTAGCAGATTTGGATGGGGTTCACAATTCATCTGGCCATAGTGGCTTTGATTTCTGACAAGCCCTTGTTTGCTTTGGCAAATGACGCGAAAAGCTTGTGTCTCCTATAAGTAGTATATTAGGGACTATCGGATGTCAAGAGTGTGGAGAGCGCTTTCTGCTTGTGTCTTTAGTTCCTGGAAAAAGGCCAGCAGTAGTATGTTTTGATTAACATGGAACTGCGTTACTACCTTTGGTAAAAACTGAGGGTTAGTTCTGATAACCACCTTGCCCATTTCTAATTACGGTTCCGCACTGTTAGAGCTTGTAGTTCGCTGACTTCGAAGTGATGTAATTGTTATTAGGAAGGCTGTTTTTAGAGAGATTGACTTTACATCTGATTTGTGCATGGGTTCAAATTGCTCTGTCAACATGTGCGTTAACACTGTGTTTAGGTTCCATAAAGTAGTTGGGGCTGATCTTGGTGGTGCTACTCTTTGATCATTCTAGAAATCTCTTTATTCTCCAGTATTGGGGTATCTTTCATAGATTCACATGCTTGAATCATTCCCCGTCGTCGAAGTGGGAGTCCCACGGTACATAGAAAGCATTAATTAGAGATTTTTTTTTTTTTTTTTTTTAATATATTGAAGTCAATAGGAGAAACACCTTCAATTGTAGAACTATTAGCCTCTTTAGAAAGAGCCCAAATTTCAGCCAATCAGGCGTGACCACCTGTAGGAAGTTGGCTCTGTATGTGCTATTTCAAAGTAAGGAATAGCATGCACAGAGTCCAAGGGTTCCCCTTAGAGGTAAAATAGTGGTAAAAATAGATAATACTAATGCTCTATTTTGTGGTAGTGTGGTCGAGCAGTAGGCTTATCCAAGGAGTAGTGTTAAGCATTTGTTGTACATACACATAGACAATAAATGAGGTACACACACTCAGAGACAAATCCAGCCAATAGGTTTTGTATAGAAAAATATCTTTTCTTAGTTTATTTTAAGAACCACAGTTTCAAATTTAACATGTAATATCTTGTTTGAAAGGTATTGCAGGTAAGTACATTAGGAACTTTGAATCATTTCAATTGCATGTATACTTTTCAAGTTATTCACAAATAGCTACTTTAAAAGTGGACACTTAGTGCAATTTTCACAGTTCCTGGGGGAGGTAAGTTTTTGTTAGTTTTACCAGGTAAGTAAGACACTTACAGGGTTCAGTTCTTGGTCCAAGGTAGCCCACCGTTGGGGGTTCAGAGCAACCCCAAAGTTACCACACCAGCAGCTCAGGGCCGGTCAGGTGCAGAGTTCAAAGTGGTGCCCAAAACGCATAGGCTATAATGGAGAGAAGGGGGTGCCCCGGTTCCGGTCTGCTTGCAGGTAAGTACCCGCGTCTTCGGAGGGCAGACCAGGGGGGTTTTGTAGGGCACCGGGGGGGACACAAGCCCACACAGAAATTTCACCCTCAGCAGCGCGGGGGCGGCCGGGTGCAGTGTAGAAACAAGCGTCGGGTTTTCAATGTTAGTCTATGAGAGATCAAGGGATCTCTTTAGCGCTGCAGGCAGGCAAGGGAGGGCTTCCTCGGGGAAACCTCCACTTGGACAAGGGAGAGGGACTCCTGGGGGTCACTTCTGCAGTGAAAGTCCGGTCCTTCAGGTCCTGGGGGCTGCGGGTGCAGGGTCTTTTCCAGGCGTCGGGACTTAGGTTTCAGAGAGTCGCGGTCAGGGGAAGCCTCGGGATTCCCTCTGCAGGCGGCGCTGTGGGGGCTCAGGGGGGACAGGTTTTGGTACTCACAGTCGTAGAGTAGTCCGGGGGTCCTCCCTGAGGTGTTGGTTCTCCACCAGCCGAGTCGGGGTCGCCGGGTGCAGTGTTGCAAGTCTCACGCTTCTTGCGGGGAGTTGCAGGGTTCTTTAAAGCTGCTTCTTGAAACAAAGTTGCAGTCTTTTTGGAGCAGGTCCGCTGTCCTCGGGAGTTTCTTGTCGTCGTCGAAGCAGGGCAGTCCTCAGAGGATTCAGAGGTCGCTGGTCCCTTTGGAAGGCGTCGCTGGAGCAGAGTTCTTTGGAAGGCAGGAGACAGGCCGGTGAGTTTCTGGAGCCAAGGCAGTTGTTGTCTTCTGGTTTTCCTCTGCAGGGGTTTTCAGCTGGGCAGTCCTTCTTCTTGTTGTTGCAGGAATCTAATTTTCTAGGGTTCAGGGTAGCCCTTAAATACTAAATTTAAGGGCGTGTTTAGGTCTGGGGGGTTAGTAGCCAATGGCTACTAGCCCTGAGGGTGGATACACCCTCTTTGTGCCTCCTCCCAAGGGGAGGGGGTCACATTCCTATCCCTTTTGGGGGAATCCTCCTTCTACAAGATGGAGGATTTCTAAAAGTCAGAGTCACCTCAGCTCAGGATACCTTAGGGGCTGTCCTGACTGGCCAGTGACTCCTCCTTGTTTTTCTCATTATCTCTCCTGGACTTGCCGCCAAAAGTGGGGGCTGGGTCCAGGGGGCGGGCATCTCCACTAGCTGGAGTGCCCTGGGGCATTGTAACACGAAGCTTGAGCCTTTGAAGCTCACTGCTAGGTGTTACAGTTCCTGCAGGGGGGAGGTGTGAAGCACCTCCACCCAGAGCAGCCTTTGTTTCTGTCCTCAGAGAGCACAAAGGCTCTCACCGCATGAGGTCAGACACTCGTCTCTCAGCAGCAGGCTGGCACAGACCAGTCAGTCCTGCACTGAACAATTGGGTAAAATACAGGGGGTATCTCTAAGATGCCATCTGTGTGCATTTTTTAATAAATCCAACACTGGCATCAGTGTGGGTTTATTATTCTGAGAAGTTTGATACTAAACTTCCCAGTATTCAGTGTAGCCATTATGGAGCTGTGGAGTTCGTTTTTGACAGACTCCCAGCCCATATACTCTTATGGCTACCCTGCACTTACAATGTCTAAGGTTTTGCTTAGACACTGTAGGGGCATAGTGCTCATGCACATATGCCTTCACCTGTGGTATAGTGCACCCTGCCTTAGGGCTGTACGGCCTACTAGAGGGGTGACTTACCTATGCCACAGGCAGTGGGAGGTTGGCATGGCACCCTGAGGGGAGTGCCATGTTGACTTAGTCATTTTCTCCCCATCAGCACACACAAGCTGGCAAGCAGTGTGTCTGTGCTGAGTGAGGGGTCCCTAGGGTGGCATAAGACATGCTGCAGCCCTTAGAGACCTTCCCTGGCATCAGGGCCCTTGGTACCAGGGGTACCAGTTACAAGGGACTTACCTAGGTGCCAGGGTTGTGCCAATTGTGGAAACAATGGTACATTTTAAGTGAAAGAACACTGGTGCTGGGGCCTGGTTAGCAGGGTCTCAGCACACTTCTCAGTCAAGTCAGCATCAGTATCAGGCAAAAAGTGGGGGGTAACTGCAACAGGGAGCCATTTCTTTACACAAGCCCCCCCCAGCCCACAGGCCAGGAGACTCAGCCAAAGCTGGGAGAGTCTTCCTAGTCTGTCAGGCGAGGAAGAGTAGAGGAAATAGGCTGGTTTGTTGCAGGGCCTACTCTGCCTTACATCCTCCTGTTCAGGTCATTCCCTCTGGGGAACTGACCCACTTCCACAGTGATAGGACCTAGTCTGAACTGCCTCTTGTCTGTGCTTTTTATGTCTTCACCCATTCTCTCTATTTTGGGTTTAGAGGTATCCACCTCTGCTAATCTTATCTTAGCCAGGGTCACCCCTAGCTTACCCAAAGAGGTTACCCAGAGCTGGAGTAACCCCACCATGACCAACAGGGTCAGGGGGCCTAACTTGTTATTTGGCATGGGGTCAGACCACCATGCCAAGGATAGTGCAGCCATAAAGGCTAACACCCAGCAGAGGCCACTGACAGCTGTCAGTGCCCATAACCACACCTTTAGCTCTTCACCTACAAGGGAAGGGGCTAAGTTACAGGCTTCTTTGGGTTCAGGGTGCCTGTCTGCTGTATTAGAGTGGGGGGTTACCACATCTTGTAGTAAACACCCTTCTTCCACTCTTTCTTCTGTTAGCTGAGGAGCCACCCACTCAGGCTTAACAGTTGCCTGACTAGTCAGGCCTTCTTGTGGTTCAGGTTGGACTTTATCAGAGCCACTTTTGGAGTTCTCCCCTACTGGAGCAGAATCTCCTTGGCTTGCTGGAACCTTGGCTAAAGGTTGTCCACCTTTCCTACTCTGTTTCCTTTTCTTTTTCTTCTGGGGCCTACTTGCATTTACTGCAGAGGTAGGCACTCCAGAATCCTTGGGAGAGGACTGGCCCTGGACCAGTTCTTCTCTTAGGTTCTGACTAACCTCTGGGTAGTCATTTCCAAGGAGACAATCAAGGGGGAGGTCTGTACTGACTACCACCCTTCTCCAGCTAAAAGTTCCACCCACTTCTATGGGCACAAAAGCCACAGGCCTATTAGTGACCCTGTCTGGGCTAACTCTTACTCTGGCCATCTCACCTGGGATGTACTGGTTGGAGAACACCAGCCTGTCATGCACAATAGTGTGACTGGCACAAGTGTCTCTCAGGGCAGTGGCTGGGATTCCATTCACCTGTAGGTGGTGGAAGTGTCTACTTCCCTCTGGAATCTCCAACTCACCTGTTGGGCCCTTTTTCCAGTTGAAGGCTATGAAGACCTCCTCATCTGAGGAGTCATCCCCAATGGCTACACTGGTCACCCCTTGAATTTTGCTAGGGGGTTTGTTTTTGGGACAAGAAGTATCCTTGGTGTGGTGCCCTGTCTGTTTACAGGTATGGCACCATGCCTTAGTGGCATCCCAGCTCTTACCCTGGTACCCACCTTTGTTTTGGGTTGTGTCTCTGGGCCCACCCACCTGGTCTGGTTTTTGGGGGCCTACAGGGGACTCTTTTTCTTTGTTTCTAGTGTCACCTACTTTCTCCTGGGGAGGCTTTGTAACCCCTTTCTTTTGGTCACCCCCAGTGGAAGTTTTGGTTACCCTAGTCTTGACCCAGTGGTCTGCCTTCTTTCCCAATTCTTGGGGAGAAATTGGACCTAGGTCTACCAGATACTGATGCAACTTTTCATTGAAGCAGTTACTTAAAATGTGTTCTTTCATTAACAAATTGTTCGATGGCATATGTTGCTGCAGATACACATGTTTGGCACAGTCCGCTGCCTGGTGTTGGGCTCGGAGTATTACAAGTTGTTTTTCTTCGAAGAAGTCTTTTTTGGTCACGGGACCGAAGGACTCCTCCCTCTTCGGCTCCATTGCGCATGGGCGTCGACTCCATCTTAGATTGTTTTTTTCCGCTGTCGGGTTCGGACGTATTCCTTTTCGCTCCGTGTTTCGGTTCGGAAAGTTAGTCAGAATCTCGGAAGAAAGCGTCGGTATTGTTCCGTTCGGTATCGGGATAGTTAGGTACATCGACACCGATCATCGGAAGACTTTGGGGTAGCTTCGATCCCCCCATCGGGGCCTGGTCGGCCCGACCGCGTGCGACATCGAAGCCGATGGAACGGACCCCGTTCCGTTTCTGCCCAAAATGTCACAGTAAGTATCCTTATACAGATCAGCACTTGGTCTGTAACTTGTGCTTGTCCCCCGAGCACAAGGAGGATACCTGTGAGGCCTGTCGAGCCTTCCGGTCCAGAAAAACACTCCGGGACCGAAGAGCCAGGCGTCAACAAATGGCGTCCACGCCGACAAAACAACGTTTCGACGACGAAGAGGAAACATTCTCGGTTCCGGAATCAGAATCCGGAGACTCCGACGTCGAACAACAGCAACAAACTGTGAGTAAGACGTCGAAAAGTAAATCCATCGACAAACCGAAAGCCCAGGGGACGCCACTGCCAACAGGCCATGGCTCGACCCATAAAACAGGCGACCCGTCGAAGGCGCCGAAAAAGGGCACGCCCATAGCGAAGACACCCGACTCCGGTCGAGGGACCGCCATGGAGCAACCTCGGAGCCGAGAAAGCGGCTCCGAGAGACAAAAACAAGATACCGGCACCGAAAAACATCGGCACCGAGAATCCATGCCGAAAGGAACAAAAATTCTGTCGGTGCCGAAACCGAAAAAAGATTCTCTCTCGGCGCCGAAAAATACCACACCTTCATCCTACTCAGAGGAACAAGGAATAAGTGGCCAAATGCACAGATTTGGACAAGAGCTCCAAAGTGTAGAATCAGACTACACACAAAAGAGACTGTACATCCAGCAAGACACAGGGAAGATATCAACCCTTCCCCCAATAATAAGGAAAAGAAGGATGAGTCTCCTCAAGGATGACGCACAACCACAAGCCAAAGTGGTTAAAAAAGTCACGCCTCCGCCCTCTCCACTACAACAGGCATCGCCGGCACAAACACCGCCACAAATGCACTCACCAGCGCAAACTACCATAAGTCAAGATAATCAGGATCAAGACGCTTGGGACCTATACGACACCCCAGTGCCGGACAATGATCCAGATTCATACCCCACAAAGCCGTCACCGCCAGAGGACAGTACCTCATACTCACAACTGGTGGCTAGGGCTTCAGAATTCCACAATGTCCAACTGCATTCAGATCCTATAGAGGATGATTTTTTATTTAACACCCTCTCGGCTACACATAGCCAATATCAATGTCTCCCAATGCTACCGGGGATGTTACGGCACGCAAAACAAATTTTTGAAGAGCCCGTAAAATCAAGAGCCATCACCCCAAGGGTGGATAAGAAATATAAACCACCACCCACAGATCCAGTGTTTATTACTTCGCAGTTACCACCTGACTCCGTAGTAGTAGGGGCAGCTCGCAAAAGAGCAAATTCCCATACATCTGGCGACGCCCCACCTCCGGACAAAGAAAGCAGAAAATTTGATGCGGCAGGAAAAAGAGTAGCATCACAGGCAGCCAACCAGTGGCGCATCGCAAATTCTCAAGCGCTGCTGGCCAGATATGACCGCGCTCACTGGGATGAGATGCAACTTCTCGTAGACCATCTTCCCCAAGAATACCAAAAAAGGGCGCAGCAAATAGTTGAAGAGGGACAAACAATCTCAAACAATCAAATCCGCTCTTCACTGGACGCAGCCGATACTGCAGCGAGAACAGTCAACACTGCTGTCACCATAAGGAGACACGCTTGGCTCCGCACTTCAGGCTTCAAACCTGAAATCCAGCAGGCTGTCCTTAATATGCCCTTCAACGAAAAACAACTTTTTGGCCCTGAAGTGGACACAGCCATTGAAAAACTTAAAAAGGACACAGACACGGCCAAGGCCATGGGCGCACTCTACTCCCCGCAGAGCAGAGGCTCTTTTAGAAAAACTCCATTTAGAGGGGGGTTTCGTGGCCAACCCACAGACACCACCAGCCAACAAACAAGAACCACACCATATCAGGGTTCCTTCCAAAGGGGAGGTTTCAGGGGATATAGGGGGGGTCAATTCCCAAGGAGTAGGGGAAGATTCCAGACTCCAAAAACACCTCCACCTAAACAGTGACTTTCAAGTCACGCAACCCCTTCACTCAACACCAGTGGGGGGAAGACTAAGCCAATTCTACCAATCTTGGCAACAGATTACAACAGACAATTGGGTATTAGCAATAATCCAACATGGCTATTGCATAGAATTCCACAAATTCCCACCAAACATCCCTCCCAAAACACGCAAAATGTCACCACAACATTTAGAACTTTTAGGACTAGAAGTTCAAGCACTACTGCAAAAGGATGCAATAGAGTTAGTACCAGTACAACAAAAAAACACAGGAGTTTACTCCCTGTACTTTCTAATTCCAAAAAAAGACAAAACATTAAGACCAATATTAGATCTCAGGACACTAAATACCTACATCATATCGGACCATTTTCACATGGTCACACTACAAGACATCATTCCACTGCTCAAACAGCAAGATTACATGACCACATTAGACCTAAAGGATGCGTACTTTCATATACCAATACACCCTTCTCACAGAAAGTACCTACGGTTCGTATTCAAAGGAATACATTACCAATTCAAAGTGTTGCCATTCGGAATAACAACTGCACCAAGAGTGTTCACAAAATGTCTAGCAGTAGTAGCAGCACACATCAGGAGACAACAAATACATGTGTTCCCTTACCTAGACGATTGGCTAATCAAGACCAACACAGTAAAGAAATGCGCAAACGACACCACATGTGTCATACAAACCCTTCACAAACTGGGGTTTTCCATCAACTATACAAAATCACACCTAGAACCGTGTCAGACACAACAATATCTAGGAGCAACCATCAACACATCAAAAGGAATTGCCACTCCAAGCCCACAAAGAGTGCAGGCATTCCACAAGGTAATAAGTGCTATGTTTCCAAACCAAAAGATACAAGCAAAATTTGTGCTAAAACTTCTAGGCATGATGTCATCATGCATAGCCATTGTCCCAAACGCAAGACTACACATGCGACCCTTACAACAGTGTCTAGCATCACAATGGTCACAGGCACAGGGTCAACTTCAAGATCTGGTGTTGGTAGACCGCCAAACATACCTCTCGCTTCTATGGTGGAACAGCAAAAATTTAAACAAAGGGCGGACATTTCAGGACCCAGTGCCTCAATACGTTATAACAACAGATGCTTCCATGACAGGGTGGGGAGCACACCTCAATCACCACAGCATTCAAGGACAATGGGACATACACCAAACAAAATTTCATATCAATTACCTAGAACTGTTAGCAGTATTTCTAGCGTTGAAAGCCTTCCAACCCATAATAACACACAAATACATTCTTGTCAAAACAGACAACATGACAACAATGTATTATTTAAACAAACAAGGAGGAACACACTCAACACAATTGTGCCTCCTAACACAAAAAATTTGGCAGTGGGCGATTCACAACAACATTCGCCTAATAGCACAATTTATTCCAGGAATACAAAACCAGCTAGCAGACAACCTTTCGCGAGACCACCAACAAGTCCACGAATGGGAAATTCACCCCCAAGTTCTGAACAAGTACTTTCAAATTTGGGGAACACCCCAGATAGATTTGTTCGCAACAAAAGAAAACTCAAAATGCCAAAACTTCGCATCCAGGTACCCACACCGCGAATCACAAGGCAATGCTCTATGGATGAGTTGGTCAGGGATATTTGCATACGCTTTTCCCCCTCTCCCTCTCCTTCCCTATCTAGTAAACAAGTTGAGTCAAAACCAACTCAAACTCATACTGATAGCACCCACATGGGCAAGACAACCTTGGTATACAACTCTACTAGACCTTTCACTAGTACCGCATGTCAAACTACCCAACAGACCAGATCTGTTAACACAACACAAACAACAGATCAGGCATCCAAACCCAGCATCATTGAATCTGGCAATTTGGCTCCTGAAATCCTAGAATTCGGACACTTAGACCTCACACAAGAATGCATGGAGGTCATAAAACAAGCTAGAAAACCTTCCACTAGACACTGCTATGCATCTAAGTGGAAAAGATTTGTTTACTACTGCCATGCCAATCAAATACAACCATTATATGCCTCTACTAAAGACATAGTAGGATACTTACTACATTTGCAAAAAGCAAATCTTGCTTTTTCATCTATAAAAATACACCTCGCAGCAATATCTGCTTACCTACAAACTACTCATTCATCGTCTCTATTTAGAATACCAGTTATTAAAGCATTCATGGAAGGGCTAAAAAGAATTATACCACCAAGAACACCACCAGTTCCTTCATGGAATCTTAACATCGTCTTAACAAGACTCATGGGTCCACCTTTCGAACCCATGCATTCCTGTGAACTGCAATATCTAACCTGGAAAGTCGCATTTCTCATTGCAATCACATCCCTCAGAAGAGTAAGTGAAATACAGGCATTTACCATACAAGAACCATTTATTCAAATACACAACAATAAAATAGTTCTAAGAACAAATCCAAAATTTCTACCAAAAGTAATATCACCATTCCATTTAAATCAAACAGTAGAATTGCCAGTGTTCTTCCCACAACCAAATTCCGTGGCTGAAAGGGCACTACATACATTAGACATCAAAAGAGCACTAATGTACTACATTGACAGAACAAAGCTAATCAGGAAAACAAAACAACTGTTCATAGCTTTTCAAAAACCACACATAGGAAATCCAATCTCTAAACAAGGCATTGCTAGATGGATAGTCAGATGTATTCAAACATGCTATCTTAAAGCCAAAAGAGAATTGCCTATTACACCAAAAGCACACTCAACCAGAAAGAAAGGTGCTACAATGGCCTTTCTAGGAAACATTCCTATGAGCGAAATATGTAAGGCTGCAACCTGGTCTACGCCTCATACGTTTACTAAACACTACTGTGTAGACGTACTAAATGCACAACAAGCTACAGTGGGCCAAGCTGTACTAAGAACATTATTCCAAACTACTTCAACTCCTACAGGCTAAACCACCGCTTTTAGGGGAGGTAACTGCTTTATAGTCTATGCCAAACATGTGTATCTGCAGCAACATATGCCATCGAACTGAAAATGTCACTTACCCAGTGTACATCTGTTCGTGGCATTAGTCGCTGCAGATTCACATGTACCCTCCCACCTCCCCAGGAAGCCTGTAGCCGTTTAGAAGTAGATCATAAATCTTAACTGTACATTTGTAAATAATTATTATAAACTCTTAACGTACATACATATTCACTCCATTGCATGGGCACTATTTATAGCAAACAACTCCATCCTCACCCTCTGCGGGGAAAACAATCTAAGATGGAGTCGACGCCCATGCGCAATGGAGCCGAAGAGGGAGGAGTCCTTCGGTCCCGTGACCAAAAAAGACTTCTTCGAAGAAAAACAACTTGTAATACTCCGAGCCCAACACCAGGCAGCGGACTGTGCCAAACATGTGAATCTGCAGCGACTAATGCCACGAACAGATGTACACTGGGTAAGTGACATTTTCAATAAAGCCCAACATAGTCATACACTTCATTTCCAGTTACCCAACCATCCAGTGTTTTCACTGAGTAGTCAACATAATCAACCCAGGTCTGGCTCGAGGATTTTTGAGCCCCCCTGAATCTAATTCTATACTCCTCAGTGGAGAATCCAAAGCCCTCAATCAGGGTACCCTTCATGAGGTCATAAGATTCTGCATCTTTTCCAGAGAGTGTGAGGAATCTATCCCTACACTTTCCTGTGAACATTTCCCAAAGGAGAGCACCCCAGTGAGATTTGTTCACTTTTCTGGTTACTCAAGCCCTCTCAAAAGCTGTGAACCATTTGGTGATGTCATCACCATCTTCATATTTTGTTACAATCCCTTTGGGGATTTTCAACATGTCAGGAGAATCTCTGACCCTATTTATGTTGCTGCCACCATTGATGGGTCCTAGGCCCATCTCTTGTCTTTCCCTTTCTATGGCTAGGATCTGTTTTTCCAAAGCCAATCTTTTGGCCATCCTGGCTAACTGGATGTCCTCTTCACTGGAGTTATCTTCAGTGATTTCAGAGAGGCTGGACCCTCCTGTGAGGGAGCCAGCATTTCTGACTACTATTTTTGGAGTCAGGGTTTGAGAGACCCTGTTCTCCCTAAATAGGACTGGTAGGGGGGAATTTTCCTCCAAGTCACTATCTTCATCCTCTGTGTTGCCATCCTCAGAGGGGTTGGCCTTTGCAAACTCTGCCAACAGCTCCTGGAGCTGTAGTTTGGAAGGTCTGGGGCCCATTGTTATTTTCTTTATTTTACAGAGTGACCTTAGCTCCCTCATCTTAAGATGGAGGTAAGGTGTGGTGTCGAGTTCCACCACAGTCACATCTGTGCTAGACATTTTGCTTCTAAAAGTTGGAATACTTTTTAAGAATCTAAAACTGGTTCTAGAATCTAATTCAAACTTTTACCAAACTTTTAAACTCTAAAAGAAATGCTAAACAGGATCTAACACAAGGCCCTAGCAGGTCTTTTAAGAATTTAGAAAACTTTTCAAATTGCAAAAATCAATTTCTAATGACAATTTTGGAATTTGTCATGTGATCAGGTATTGGCTGAGTAGTCCAGCAAATGCAAAGTCTTGTACCCCACCGCTGATCCACCAATGTAGGAAGTTGGCTCTGTATGTGCTATTTCAAAGTAAGGAATAGCATGCACAGAGTCCAAGGGTTCCCCTTAGAGGTAAAATAGTGGTAAAAATAGATAATACTAATGCTCTATTTTGTGGTAGTGTGGTCGAGCAGTAGGCTTATCCAAGGAGTAGTGTTAAGCATTTGTTGTACATACACATAGACAATAAATGAGGTACACACACTCAGAGACAAATCCAGCCAATAGGTTTTGTATAGAAAAATATCTTTTCTTAGTTTATTTTAAGAACCACAGGTTCAAATTTAACATGTAATATCTTGTTTGAAAGGTATTGCAGGTAAGTACATTAGGAACTTTGAATCATTTCAATTGCATGTATACTTTTCAAGTTATTCACAAATAGCTACTTTAAAAGTGGACACAGTGCAATTTTCACAGTTCCTGGGGGAGGTAAGTTTTTGTTAGTTTTACCAGGTAAGTAAGACACTTACAGGGTTCAGTTCTTGGTCCAAGGTAGCCCACCATTGGGGGTTCAGAGCAACCCCAAAGTTACCACACCAGTAGCTCAGGGGCGGTCAGGTGCAGAGTTCAAAGTGGTGCCCAAAACGCATAGGCTATAATGGAGAGAAGGGGGTGCCCCGGTTCCGGTCTCCTTGCAGGTAAGTACCCGCGTCTTCGGAGGGCAGACCAGGGGGGTTTTGTAGGGCACCGGGGGGGACACAAGCCCACACAGAAATTTCACCCTCAGCAGCGCGGGGGCGGCCGGGTGCAGTGTAGAAACAAGCGTCGGGTTTTCAATGTTAGTCTATGAGAGATCAAGGGATCTCTTTAGCGCTGCAGGCAGGCAAGGGGGGGCTTCCTCGGGGAAACCTCCACTTGGACAAGGGAGAGGGACTCCTGGGGGTCACTTCTGCAGTGAAAGTCCGGTCCTTCAGGTCCTGGGGGCTGCGGGTGCAGGGTCTTTTCCAGGCGTCGGGACTTAGGTTTCAGAGAGTCGCGGTCAGGGGAAGCCTCGGGATTCCCTCTGCAGGCGGCGCTGTGGGGGCTCAGGGGGGACAGGTTTTGGTACTCACAGTCGTAGAGTAGTCCGGGGGTCCTCCCTGAGGTGTTGGTTCTCCACCAGCCGAGTCGGGGTCGCCGGGTGCAGTGTTGCAAGTCTCACGCTTCTTGCGGGGAGTTGCAGGGTTCTTTAAAGCTGCTTCTTGAAACAAAGTTGCAGTCTTTTTGGAGCAGGTCCGCTGTCCTCGGGAGTTTCTTGTCGTCGTCGAAGCAGGGCAGTCCTCAGAGGATTCAGAGGTCGCTGGTCCCTTTGGAAGGCGTCGCTGGAGCAGAGTTCTTTGGAAGGCAGGAGACAGGCCGGTGAGTTTCTGGAGCCAAGGCAGTTGTTGTCTTCTGGTTTTCCTCTGCAGGGGTTTTCAGCTGGGCAGTCCTTCTTCTTGTTGTTGCAGGAATCTAATTTTCTAGGGTTCAGGGTAGCCCTTAAATACTAAATTTAAGGGCGTGTTTAGGTCTGGGGGGTTAGTAGCCAATGGTGGATACACCCTCTTTGTGCCTCCTCCCAAGGGGAGGGGGTCACATTCCTATCCCTATTGGGGGAATCCTCCTTCTACAAGATGGAGGATTTCTAAAAGTCAGAGTCACCTCAGCTCAGGACACCTTAGGGGCTGTCCTGACTGGCCAGTGACTCCTCCTTGTTTTTCTCATTATCTCTCCTGGACTTGCCGCCAAAAGTGGGGGCTGGGCCCAGGGGGCGGGCATCTCCACTAGCTGGAGTGCCCTGGGGCATTGTAACACGAAGCTTGAGCCTTTGAAGCTCACTGCTAGGTGTTACAGTTCCTGCAGGGGGGAGGTGTGAAGCACCTCCACCCAGAGCAGGCTTTGTTTCTGTCCTCAGAGAGCACAAAGGCTCTCACCGCATGAGGTCAGACACTCGTCTCTCAGCAGCAGGCTGGCACAGACCAGTCAGTCCTGCACTGAACAATTGGGTAAAATACAGGGGGTATCTCTAAGATGCCCTCTGTGTGCATTTTTTAATAAATCCAACACTGGCATCAGTGTGGGTTTATTATTCTGAGAAGTTTGATACTAAACTTCCCAGTATTCAGTGTAGCCATTATGGAGCTGTGGAGTTCGTTTTTGACAGACTCCCAGCCCATTTACTCTTATGGCTACCCTGCACTTACAATGTCTAAGGTTTTGCTTAGACACTGTAGGGGCATAGTGCTCATGCACATATGCCCTCACCTGTGGTATAGTGCACCCTGCCTTAGGGCTGTACGGCCTACTAGAGGGGTGACTTACCTATGCCACAGGCAGTGGGAGGTTGGCATGGCACCCTGAGGGGAGTGCCATGTTGACTTAGTCATTTTCTCCCCATCAGCACACACAAGCTGGCAAGCAGTGTGTCTGTGCTGAGTGAGGGGTCCCTAGGGTGGCATAAGACATGCTGCAGCCCTTAGAGACCTTCCCTGGCATCAGGGCCCTTGGTACCAGGGGTACCAGTTACAAGGGACTTACCTAGGTGCCAGGGTTGTGCCAATTGTGGAAACAATGGTACATTTTAGGTGAAAGAACACTGGTGCTGGGGCCTGGTTAGCAGGGTCCCAGCACACTTCTCAGTCAAGTCAGCATCAGTATCAGGCAAAAAGTGGGGGGTAACTGCAACAGGGAGCCATTTCTTTACACCACCCCTTTAGAATCCTCAGCACAGAGGCTCAGTCTCTCAGATTTTCTACCGCACGTCGTGTGTAAGGGAGTCTCCCTGAGCTCTGCTCAGTTTTCTATTTCTTCAAGAGAAATTCTTAGAAACTTTCACTTTGCTCTTACTGCAGAATTTTTCCATCATGTCTACAGTAAGAAAAGGTCTGTTTAGGCCTTGTGGGACCTGTGGAAAATTGAGACTTCACTGTGAGGACCCTCACAAGGAATGTATCGACTGCCTACATCCAGAGCATAAGGTCAAGGACTGTAAGATCTGCAGGACCTTTCCCAACAAGACTCTGAGGGACAGAGAAGCCAGGCTCCTACTTTGGCTCCAGAAAAGAAAGGCCAGGGAAGCTCTTTCTGAGGAGGAGGAGAGTGACACTTCAGTGACCTCAAAGAAAAGGAAGAGGTCTGTGGAGAGCCTATCCCCCAAAAGCAGTAAGTCAGCTAAGAAGCTGCATGCATTTAAGGACAAGCCGGAGGAACTACCTTCAACATCCAAGGTAGCATGTGGCAAGGTTCACTCAGAGCCATCCACACCTGCTTCTTCATCAAAGAAGCTCAAAAGGCCTTCAAGTTCACTGCCACCGTCGGCATCCAGAAAATCTACACCGTCGACGACACCGTTGATGAGCGCTCCGTCGACGACAGGCCTTCCTTCGTCGACTACAGCGACGGCCACGTTTACGGCTACTCCATCACCGATGATAGTAACTTCGTCTCCGCTGTCATCTACGACGATAACGTCGGTGAGTTTGAAGTATGGTCCATCGTTGTCTCACACCCTGAATATCACAAAGAGGCCGTCGACGGGTAAGAAGCTGAAATCTTTACCGTCGACGCATTCATCGATGAGTAAATTCAGAAAATCTCCGTCGATTTCACCGACGAAAGTACCGACGACGCACCTGTCGACGACAACCCCGTTGACAGAAGGCGTGGCAATATTGACATTGTCGACGGCAAATTCGTCTACGCTGGCGGCACCAATAGCGACTCGGACGACAGCTCTGTCGACGCCTACACCGTCGACGAGAACACCATCAACGAGTGCTCCGTCGACGGCGGCTCCGTCGACGACTCATTATCCTCATTTTGGAACTTCTCCTTACCTGCCGCAGAGAATTTTACCTATAAAGAGCAAGTCTTCTTTATTGCTTCCATCACATACATCGCCCAGTAAGGTCGCACCAATTCCTCCGCAGCATATATTTGCTGACGAAGATGATGACGATGATGTTTATTCTGATGATGGCTTTTTTCTGGTGGCATGGAGTCCATCTGAACTACGCATTAAGTGCCAAGAGGAGGATGAAGAGGAGGATCTCCAGCCTTATTCGGACCACCAGGATCAAAGTCATCTACAACTTCAAGGACAACAAGAACAGACAGTTCAGATGCCGTTCTCGTTGATAAACAACCTTCAACAGATGATGCAGGATTATTATTCGAGATTTCCTCCACCTGGTTCTTCTACCCCGGTACAACCTCCACAGACACCAGTGTCCACTCCGGCTAGACCTTCAGAATTTCCGGACCCTACCACAGCACCTTCATCTGCTCAGGGTATTGCTTCACCTTCATCCGAGGACGAGCAAGAAGAAGGTGAGATACAGGACTCGGACTCTCTCATTCCTGAATGGGATGAGTATCAGATCCAAACTCCATCTCCTTCTACACCACCACCAGTGGATTCTCCACCGCAGGACATTGGTGGCTTCCATAGTGTCATGGAAAGAGCTGCGAAAAGATTCCAGCTGCCAATTACTTCGAAGCAGTCAGACTGCTTTCTTTATGACTTCAAAGAAGATACTAGGAAGTCTGTAAGGGCCATACCCATTGTTGATTTCATTTAGGAGGAAGGCCTAAAGGTCATGCAGACTCCATCCTCCATTCCCGCAGTCTTGCCGAGACTTGAGAAGAAATTTAAGGCGCCAGACAATTCCCCAGCATGTTTGATTAGCCATCCTAAACCGGATTCGGTCATTTCGCAGGCAGCTCAGAGGAGGTCCAGGAATCCATCGGCATCTCTGACTGCCCCCCCCCAGACAAGGAAGGACGTCGTTTGGACTCCATAGGGAAAAAGTTTTCAACTATGGCGGCCACCACTGTTAGAGCAGCAAACTCTCTAGCAATCCTGGGGAAATACGATCGCCAGATGTGGTCTGACATGTCACAATTCATAGACATGTTACCTGAGGACAGTAGAGTAGAAGCACGTAAGATTCTACAAGAAGGTGAAAAGATTTCGGCTGAAATCATAGACTCTGCCATTGATGTTTCCTCTAGAGGTTTTCGCCAGTTGGCCGGGGCGGCCGTACTCAGGCGCCAGGGGTGGCTCAAGGCTACTTCTTTTAGGCCTGAAGTGCAATTAAAGATTCTGGACATGCCGTATGATGGCGAGCTTTTGTTTGGCAAGCATGTCGATGATGCGTTGCAGTCTATTAAAGCAGACACTGAGACAGCCAGATCTCTGGCAACGCTTCAATACAAAAGACAGCCCTTTCGGGGAGCGAGAGGGAGAGGAACCTTTTCATATAGAGGAGGCTCTCAACAATATCGTCATTACTCCTCTTACCCAGGTCAATTTCGATCAACCTTCGGCCAGCAACAACCGCATTCCTTTCGTCAACAGTCGTCCGCTCACTTCAGGCAACAAACGAGAGGAAAGTCGGCTTTCAAGGCCAAGGAGACGGCAAGGAAGCACTGACCCTCATCAAGTGTCTGCACCCAGCCCCTATATCAACACTCTTATAGGGGGCAGAATTTCCAAATTTCTACACCAGTGGTCCAGAATAACTTCAGACAAATGGGTACTGGATATTATCAACTGGGGACATACACTAGAATTCAACCAACCTCCCCTTCATGTACCACCAAGAGGTCCCCCGCCAGCCCATCTCAACGAGCTTATGGATCAGATTGCTATTTTAATGAAGAAGGGAGCAATAGAAGTCGCACCAAGGAGCCAGAGGGGAACAGGTTTTTACTCCCGCTTTTTCCTTATCCGGAAGAAGACAGGGGACTGGAGGCCTATTTTAGATCTTTGTTCGCTCAACAAATATCTCAAGAAACAATCTTTTCGCATGATCTCCCTTCAAGACGTCCTGCGCCTGCTCAACCGAGGGGACTTTATGACATCGTTAGATCTTCAGGACGCATATTTCCACATTCCCATTCACCCCAATCATCGGAAATTCTTGCGATTCAAGGTTGCAGGCATTCATTACCAGTTCAGAGTGTTGCCTTTTGGCCTCAGGTCGGCCCCAAGAGTATTCACCAAGGTTTTGGCACCGGTGGCAGCCCACCTCAGACAATTAGGGGTACAGGTGTTCCCGTATTTAGACGACTGGCTAATAAAGGCACGAACAACGTCGAAGGCTGCCAGAGACATGGAGACATGTCTATCCCTTTTCGGAGCTTTGGGCTTGACAGTCAATTACCCCAAGTCTCACCTAGATCCTACCAAGAACATCACGTTTCTAGGAGCCATCTTGGACACTGTTCACGCGAAAGCCACTGCTTCACAGGACAGGCGAAAGAAACTTCGAGACTTAGCAGCACGTCTCAGCAAAAGAAAGTCTGCTTCAGTGCGGACTTAAAAGTCTTTTCTGGGGATGCTATCGTCTTGCATTCCATTGATAAAGAACTGTTGTCTGCACATGAGGACACTTCAACAGCAATTAGACAATCAATGGAAACAAATAGAAGGCTCTTTCGATGATGTAATCCGAATAACCCCATCAGCAAAGCAGGCTTTCAAGTGGTGGAAGGATACTCCCCTCGTCTCAGACGGTCAGTCATTTCTGAAGGACAGGACCATGCACATAATAACAACAGATGCATCCCTAGAGGGAGGGGGTGCTCATTTGCAGGATCTTTCAGTGAGGGGGAAATGGTTCACTCAAGAATCGACTCTCCACATAAATGTATTGGAGTTAAGAGCGGTTGCCTTGGCACTCAAATCCTTCCTCACGAACATCAGGAATTCTTCAGTCTTGATAAGAACAGACAATACCACAGTCATGCATTACATCAACAAACAAGGAGGCACAAAATCTCGAGCATTATCTCTAGAGGCGCAAAAGCTGTGGCATTGGGTAATTCAACATCGAATCTCCATCAGAGCAGAACATCTCCCAGGGATCACCAACACCTGGGCAGATGCCCTAAGCAGGACTCAAACCAGCTGCCACGAGTGGGAACTCAATCAGTCAGTTCTCGAGCGTCTCTTTCGTCGTTGGGGCAAACCCAGTCTAGATCTGTTCGCGACCAGAGACAACAAGAAATGCCAACACTTCGCAAGCTGGCGACCGCAGAAGGGATCAAAGGGGAATGCGTTTTTGATCAGATGGTCAGGGATTTATGCATACGCTTTTCCCCCACTTCCACTCATCCCGAGACTTCTGCAAAAGATGAAGAGGGAACAATGCAGGGTTATATTAATCGCTCCCAGATGGCCACGCCAGTTCTGGTTCACAGAACTTCTATTACTTTCGGAACAACCTCACATTCGACTAAAGACAATACCGGATTGTTAACAATGAACCAGGGTCAGGTTTGTCATCCCAACCCGACATCTCTTTGTTTATCAGCCTGGCTCCTGAATTCTATGAATTCGATGGACTAGATATCCCTCCAGATTGCAGGGAGGTGCTTGCCTGTGCCAGGGCTGAGTCTACAAACCGAACATACAAGTTCAAGTGGAAGAGGTTTTGCTTATGGTGCTCAACTTCCAACGTTCATCCTCTAAGGTCCTCTCCTGAACAGATTTTGCCATATTTATTGCATTTGGCTAAATCTGGCCTTTCACATTCATCTATCAGAGTGCACCTGGCTGCCATATCCCGTTTCCGACAGACGTCTCAGTCACCTTCTCTATGGTCGTCCAGAATAATAAAACAATTTCTCAAGGGTTTATTTAGGATGTTTCCACCAATTCATCGTCCTGCGCCACAGTGGCATTTGAACATTGTGCTCTCCCAATTAATGAAAAATCCGTTTGAACCCATTCATAGGGTGGATCTCAAATTCATTTCTTTTAAAACAGCCCTCCTTCTAGCCTTGACGTCAGCGAAGAGGGTCAGCGATATCCAAGCCTTCACAATTTCTCCACCTTTCCTCCAATTCAAGCCAGAGGTGGTCATTTTGAGAACTAATCCAAAGTTTATACCTAAGGTTCCATCATCTTTTCACCTAAATGAACCGGTGGTTCTCAGAACATTTTTTCCAAATCCACAAACTGCAGCGGAACGAGCTCTACACTCTCTAGACATTAAACGCTGTTTAAAATTTTATATACAAAGGACAAGCGACTTCCGTAAATCTGAACAACTATTTATCAGTTATGGAAAGATCAATAAGGGTAAAGCCTTTACTAAGCAGACCATAGCGCGCTGGATCTCTTCCGCCATACAGTTGTGCCACCAGTTGGCAGGGAAGCCATTATCATCCAGTGTCAGAGCGCACTCCACTAGAGCGGTATCCACTTCAGCAGCTCTGTTTGCTGGAGTCCCTCTGAACCAGATCTGCAGGGCGGCAACATGGACACGTGCTCACACTTTCACCCAGCACTACTGCCTAGAGGTTACGGACAGAGCGGATGCTGCGGTAGGACAAGCGGTATTACGTAATTTATTTGCATAAGGTAAGCCAATAACCTCTTACCCTCCGTCCTCTATGTACTGTTTGAAGGATAATTTTATGTATATAGATCTATGTGTATAGGTATATATGGAAAATGTCACTTACCCAGTGTACATCTGTTCGTGGCATGAGTCGCTGCAGATTCACATGCTGTGCACAGTCCGCCGTCTGGTGTTGGGCTCGGAGTGTTACAAGTTGTTTTTCTTCGAAGAAGTCTTTTCGAGTCACGAGACCGAGGGACTCCTCCCCTTTCGGTTCCATTGCGCATGGGCGTCGACTCCATCTTAGATTGTTTTCCCCGCAGAGGGTGAGGTAGGAGTTGTGTATGTTAGTCATAGTGCCCATGCAATGGAATGAATACGTATGTACATAATAAAGGTTAAAGTAATATATTTACAAATGTACAATTGTTTAAGATTTACTTCTAAACGGCTACAGGCTCCCGGGGAGGCGGGTGGGCGCATGTGAATCTGCAGCGACTCATGCCACGAACAGATGTTCACTGGGTAAGTGACATTTTCCGTTCGATGGCATGTGTAGCTGCAGATACACATGCTGTGCATAGACTAGTAAGCAGTTATCTCCCCAAAAGCGGTGGTTCAGCCTGTAGGAGTTGAAGTAGTTTGAAATAATGTTCTTAGTACAGCCTGACCTACTGTGGCTTGTTGTGCAGTTAACACATCTACACAGTAGTGCTTGGTAAATGTATGAGGCGTAGACCATGTTGCTGCCTTACATATTTCGTTCATTGGAATATTTCCTAGAAAGGCCATGGTAGCCCCTTTCTTTCTGGTTGAGTGTGCCTTTGGTGTAATAGGCAGCTCTCTGATTGCTTTAAGATAGCAGGCTTGAATACACTTAACTATCCACCTGGCAATGCCTTGTTTTGAAATTGGATTTCCTGTATGAGGTTTTTGAAAGGCAATAAATAGTTGTTTTGTCTTCCTGATTTGTTTTGTTCGGTCAATGTAGTACATTAGTGCTTTCTTGATGTCTAATGTATGTAGTGCTCTTTCAGCTACCGAATCTGGCTGTGGGAAGAACACTGGTAATTCTACTGTTTGATTTAAGTGGAACGGTGAGATAACCTTTGGTAAGAATTTTGGATTTGTTCTTAGAACTACCTTATTCTTGTGTATTTGAATAAATGGTTCTTGTATGGTAAATGCCTGAATCTCACTCACTCTTCTTAGAGATGTGATGGCAATGAGAAATGCAACTTTCCACGTTAAGTATTGCATTTCACAAGAATGCATGGGTTCGAAAGGTGGACCCATGAGCCTTGTTAAGACAATGTTGAGGTTCCATGAAGGAACAGGTGGTGTCCTTGGTGGTATAATTCTCTTTAGGCCTTCCATAAACGCTTTAATGACAGGTATTCTAAATAGGGAAGTTGAATGAGTAATCTGCAGATAAGCAGGTATTGCGGTGAGATGTATCTTTATGGAAGAGAAAGCTAGATTTGATTTTTGCAAATGTAGTAAATATCCTACTACATCTTTTGGAGATGCGTGCAATGGTTGAATTTGATTATTATGGCAGTAACAAACAAATCTTTTCCACTTATTTGCATAGCAGTGTCTAGTGGAAGGTTTTCTAGCTTGTTTTATTACCTCCATACACTCTTGTGTGAGGTCTAAGTGTCCAAATTCTAGGATTTCAGGAGCCAAATTGCTAGATTCAGCGATGCTGGGTTTGGATGCCTGATCTGTTGTTTGTGTTGTGTTAACAGATCTGGTCTGTTGGGTAGCTTGACATGAGGTACTACTGACAGGTCTAGTAGTGTTGTATACCAAGGTTGTCTTGCCCATGTTGGTGCTATTAGTATGAGTTTGAGTTTGTTTTGACTCAATCTGTTTACTAGATATGGAAGGAGAGGGAGAGGGGGAAAAGCGTACGCAAATATCCCTGACCAATTCATCCATAGAGCATTGCCTTGGGATTGATGGTGTGGGAACCTGGATGCGAAGTTTTGGCATTTTGCGTTGTCTTTTGTTGCAAATAGATCTATTTGAGGTGTTCCCCAAATTTGAAAGTAAGTGTTCAGTATTTGGGGGTGAATTTCCCATTCGTGGACTTGTTGGTGATCCCGAGAGAGATTGTCTGCTAGCTGGTCCTGGATCCCTGGAATAAATTGTGCTATTAGGCGAATGTGGTTGTGAATTGCCCAATGCCATATTTTTTGTGTTAGGAGACACAACTGTGTCGAGTGTGTCCCCCCCCCCCCCCTTTGTTTAAATAATACATTGTTGTCATGTTGTCTGTTTTGACAAGAATGTATTTGTGGGTTATCATGGGTTGAAATGCTTTCAACGCTAGAAATACTACTAACAGTTCGAAGTGATTTATGTGAAACGTCCTTTGATGTATGTCCCATTGTCCTTGGATGCTGTGTTGATTGAGGTGTGCTCCCCACCCTGTCATGGAAGCATCCGTTATTATGACGTATTGTGGCACTGGGTCTTGGAAAGGCCGCCCTTTGTTTAAATTTGTACTGTTCCACCATAGAAGCGAGATGTATGTTTGGCGGTCTATCAACACCAGATCTAGAAGTTGACCCTGTGCATGTGACCATTGTGATGCTAGGCACTGTTGTAAGGGCCGCATGTGCAATCTTGCGTTTGGGACAATGGCTATGCATGAAGACATCATGCCTAGGAGTTTTAATACAATTTTTGCTTGTATCTTTTGTGTTGGATACATGGCCTGTATCACCTTGTGAAATGTTTGAACCCTTTGTGGACTTGGAGTGGCTATCCCTTCTGTTGTGTTGATTGTCGCTCCTAAGTATTGCTGTGTTTGACACGGCAAAAGGTGTGACTTTGCATAGTTGATGGAGAAACCCAGCTTGTGAAGGGTCTGTATGACATACTTTGTGTGACGTGAACACCTTGTTAGCGTGTTGGTCTTGATTAACCAGTCGTCTAAGTAAGGGAACACGTGTATCTGCTGCCTTCTGATATGTGCAGCTACTACTGCCAGGCATTTTGTAAAGACTCTTGGCGCAGTTGTTATTCCGAATGGCAACACTTTGAATTGGTAATGTATTCCTTTGAATACGAACCTTAGGTATTTCCTGTGGGAAGGATGTATCGGTATGTGGAAATACGCATCCTTTAGGTCTAATGTTGTCATGTAGTCTTGCTGTTTGAGCAGTGGGATTACGTCTTGTAATGTGACCATGTGAAAGTGGTCTGATTTGATGTAGGTATTTAGTGTTCTGAGATCTAGTATTGGTCTCAGAGTTTTGTCCTTCTTTGGTATTAGAAAATACAGTGAGTAAACTCCTGTGTTTTTCTGTAGGCTTGGTACTAATTCTATTGCGTCCTTTTGTAGTAATGCTTTAACTTCTAGTCCTAGAAGATCTATATGCTGTTTTGACATATTGTGTGTTTTCGGTGGGACGTTTGGAGGGAATTTGTGAAATTCTATGCAATAGCCATGTTGGATAATTGCTAAGACCCAAGTGTCTGTTGTTATTTCTTCCCAAGATTCGTAGAATTGGCTTAGTCTTCCCCCCACTAGTGTTGTGTGATGGGGTTGTGCGACTTGTGAGTCACTGTTTATTTTGAGGGGTTTTGGGACCTTGAAATTTTCCCCGACTTCTTGGGAATTGGCCTCCTCTATATTGTCCCCGAAATCCTCCCCTTTGATATTGACCCTGGTAGGTAGGTGGTCTTGTCTGTGAAGTGTTGGTTTCTGTGGGTTGACCCCGAAACCCTCCCCTAAAATGTGTCTTCCGAAATGTGCCTCTGCCCTGCGGGGAGTAGAGTGCGCCCATGGCTTTGGCTGTATCAGTGTCCTTTTTTAGTTTTTCAATGGCAGTGTCTACCTCCGGCCCAAACAATTGCTGTTCATTAAACGGCATATTGAGCACAGCCTGTTGGATTTCGGGTTTGAACCCAGAAGTGCGCAGCCAAGCGTGCCTCCGTATTGTGACTGCAGTGTTTATTGTCCTTGCAGCTGTATCGGCTGCATCCATGGAAGACCGTATCTGATTGTTTGAGATACTTTGTCCCTCTTCCACCACTTGTTGCGCTCTTTTTTGGAACTCTTTGGGAAGGTGTTCGATGAGATGTTGCATTTCATCCCAATGAGCCCTGTCGTATCTTGCCAAGAGTGCTTGCGAGTTGGCGATACGCCACTGATTTGCTGCTTGTGCTGCAACTCTTTTTCCCGCTGCATCAAATTTGCGGCTCTCCTTGTCTGGAGGTGGTGCGTCGCCTGATGTATGAGAGTTGGCTCTTTTACGAGCTGCCCCCACAACTACTGAGTCCGGTGTTAGTTGTGTTGTAATAAATATTGGGTCTGTGGGAGGTGCCTTATATTTTTTCTCCACCCTTGGAGTTATGGCTCTGCCTTTAACTGGCTCCTGAAATATTTGTTTTGAGTGCCTTAGCATTCCTGGGAGCATGGGAAGGCTTTGATACTGGCTATGGGTGGAGGACAGGGTGTTAAAGAGAAAGTCATCCTCAATAGGTTCCGAATGTAGTGAGACATTGTGGAATTCGGCTGCCCTTGCGACCACCTGTGCATATGATGTACTGTCCTCAGGTGGTGACGGTTTAGTTGGATATGAGTCTGGACTATTGTCAGACACTGGGGCGTCGTAGAGGTCCCATGCATCGGGATCATCCTGGCTCATTGTGGTATGAGCTGGTGAGTGCGTTAGTGGTGGAGTTTGCGCCGGTGATGCATGTGTTGATTGTGGTGGAGAAGGTGGTGGTGTTACTTTCTTTACCACCTTTGCTTGTGGTTGCTTGTCCCCTTGTTGGAAAACAAGTTTCCTTTTCATCTTGATTGGGGGAAGAGTGGTTATCTTCCCTGTGTCTTCCTGGATGTGAAGCCTCCTTTGAGTGTAGTCAGTTTCTACAGCTTTAAGCTCTTCACCAAATCTATGCAATTGGGTGTTTAGTCCTTGTTCCTCTGTATAGGAACTAATTTTCGGTTCCGAGGCTTTTTTCGGTACCGAAACCGTTTCGGTAGGCTTTTTAGGCTCCGAAGAAGATTTCTTTGATTTCGGCGTGATATCTCGGTGCCGAACATCTTCAGTGCCACTGTCTCGGCGCCGAATTGTCTCGGAGCCGGTGTCTCGGCTCCGAGGTTGCTGTGTGGCGGTATCACGACCGGAGTCAGATGACTTCGACACCAGCATGCCCTTTTTCAGTGCCTTGGCTCGGTCACCTAGTTTTTGGGTTAAGCCATGGCCTGTTGGCAGTGGCGTCCCCTGGGCTTTTGTGGACTTTTCGTGAGTCCTAATTTTCGACGTCTTACTCACGGTTGTTATGTCTTCGGCGTCGGATTCCCCCGAATCCGACTCATGGATGGAGAACGCTTCCTCTTCGTCCTCGAACCGTTGTTGTCCTGTCGGCGTGGACGCCATTTGCAATCTTCTGGCTCTTCGGTCTCTGAGCGTCTTCCTCGACCGAAACGCTCGACAGGCTTCACACGTATCCTCCTTGTGCTCCGGGGACAGGCACAAGTTACAGACCAGATGCTGGTCCGTATATGGATATTTGTGATGGCATTTAGGACAGAAGCGGAACGGGGTCCGTTCCATCAGTCTTGAAGTCGCACGCGGTCGGGCCGACCAGGCCCCGACGGGGGATCGAAATTACCCCGAAGGGCCACCGGAGCTCTTCAAAATTCGGTGTTGATTTGTTGTAACTAACCCGATACCGAACGAAACAATACCGACGATTTTTTCCGAGATTCTAACTAACTTTCCGACCCGAAACACGGAGCGAAAAGGAACACGTCCGAACCCGATGGCGGAAAAAAAACAATCTAAGATGGAGTCGACGCCCATGCGCAATGGAACCGAAAGGGGAGGAGTCCCTCGGTCTCGTGACTCGAAAAGACTTCTTCGAAGAAAAACAACTTGTAACACTCCGAGCCCAACACCAGACGGCGGACTGTGCACAGCATGTGTATCTGCAGCTACACATGCCATCGAACATTTATATATATATATATATATATATATATATATATATTTATATATATATATATATAGTTTATATAGCTAATATGGTTAACGGTTGATTTGCAAATGTTAATTACCTATATGAGTTCAGATAGCATGCGTTATACACAGGCATACTATTGGTGTTACAGAAATCAAACATTTTTTCTTACTGCTGGCTATTCTGATTCAAGCATGTGAATCTATGAAAGATACCCCAATACTGGAGAAGAAAATGAGTTACTTACCTGTAACTGTGGTTCTCTAGTATTGGTATCTTTCATAGATTCACATGCGACCCACCCTCCTCCCCAGAGGGGCTCACCTCCTTTGTTTTTTTCCGGTAATCTCTAGTGCGGAGAAATCTGAGAGACTGAGCCTCTGTGCTGAGGATTCTAAAGGGGTGGTCACGCCTGATTGGCTGAAATTTGGGCTCTTTCTAAAGAGGCTAATAGTTCTACAATTGAAGGTTTTTCTCCTATTGACTTCAATATATTTAAAAAAAAAATAATAATAATTCTCTAATTATTGCTTTCTATGTACCATGGGACTCCCACTTCGACGACAGGGAATGATTCAAGCATGTGAATCTATGAAAGATACCAATACTGGAGAACCACAGTTACAGGTAAGTAACTCATTTTCCTACTGTGGATATAAAGAGGCTGGCTCTGGATGTGCTCTACTCTAATGCCACCTTTGCTGCCAGATGCATCTTTACCGAAGCATAGGTGAGGTGGGTTTTGGTGTATTCTGGAGTCGATCTCATTGTTGGCTGCACACCAAAGAAATTATCCTTTCCATTTTAGAGTGTAGCATTTCCGTGTGCTTGGTCACCTTGCCTCCTTTAGGATTTCCATTGTCCTTGGAGGAAGTTAAAGGTGTCCCAACTCTTAAGTATTCAGGAGCCAAGCTCCTAGGTTGAGCACAGCAGGCTCTGGGTGGTAGACTTCCCTGTGTTGTATAGGCAGTAAATAATCTTTCACTGGTTTCAGTGGGATTATTTGTCTCCTGGACATCTGCAGTTGATCGGAGTACCAGGACTGTCTTTCCCATTGTGGGCCGATGAGGATGATTTTGCTCCCTGAGTCTCTGGTTTTCTCCAGCAGCCTGTGGATTAGGGGGGAGTCAATGGAAAGGCGTATGCAAATTTCCCTGACCAATTTATCGGCCAGGCATGTGGAAACCTGGAGGCTGTGTAGCATTTCGCGTTTGCTGCAGTCGGGAACAAGTCTATGCTTGGTGTTCCCCAGGTGTTGAAGATTCCTTGGATGACTTCCTGCTTTAGCTCCCACTCATGAGACTTGTTCACCTTTCTGCTTAGTCTGTCTGCCTCCCTGTTGAGTTCTCCTAGTAGGTGAATTGCTTGTAGGGATATTTGGTGCTGAATTGCCCAGTGCCAGATGGTTTGGGCTAGCTTTGACAGGGTGTAGGATTGTGTTCCTCCCCCTTTGTTTAGGTTAGGTAGTACATGGTGGTTGAATTGTCCATTTGTATCGGAACTGTTTTCCCCCTCAGGTGTGTCTGGAAAGCCTTTAAAGCTATGAAGACTGTCTTCAGTTCCAGATAGTTGATGTGTTTCACTGCATCTGATTTGTTCCAGAGGGCCTGTCAGCCCCCCATCCTTTGTGTGATGACCTTGTGGTTAAGGTCAGAGTAGGAGCTGGTGTTTTGAAGGTCCTCCCTGTGCTCATGTTTGTTGTGTTCCACCATTGTATCTCCTTCGGACCTTTGCTGTGACAACCACTAGATCCTCCCAGAGGCTTGTGACCATTTGCTGCAGATCCATTCCTGGATGGGCTGCTTGAGTAATCAACGGTATGCATGATGCCATCATGCCCAAGAGTCTCATGATAGCCCTCACTGTCAGAGACTAACCCCTCTGGCTTCTATCCTTTTCTGGGCTGGGTATGCCCTTGCCCTTCTGGAGTGCAGTGTGGCTCCTAGGAATAGTTTCACTTGCTCTGGGTGAGGTGAAGACTTAGTCGGATTTATGGTAAACCCTGGGAGTTATAATGTCCGTATAACTGTTTGTACGTCCTCCTAGCATTTTCTCATTGATTTAACATCTATTAGCCCGTCGTCCAGGTATGAGTAGGCGTTGATCACTTGCCTTAAGTGTGCTGCTACTGTAGATAGAATTTAGGTAAACACTCAGTGCAGATTTTATGCCCAAGGGTAGCACTGTGAATTGGTGGTGTTCCTTGCCTAAGATGAACTGTACGCATTTCTTGTGGCCGTTGTTCATGGGGATGGGAAGGTTGGTGTCCTTTAGGTCTATGGTTGCAATGTAATCTCCCTTCCGCAGTAGTGGGATTACCCCTTGTAAGTTTATTTTGAAGCGCTGTGATCGTATGAATTTGTTTATGAACTGGAGGTCTAGGATTGGCCTCAAGGTTAGGTCTTGTTTCGGCACAAGGAAGTAAGGTGACTGGTTCCCTGTACCCCTCTCTGTTGGTACGAGTTCTGTGGCTCTTTTTAAGAGCCGTTCTTATACAGCTGTTTTAGTTCTATTCCCTTGGTGGTCTATGATGGGGTTGTTTGTTCATTTCTATGCAGTATCCGTGGCAGATAATTTTTAGGATCCATATGTCTGTGATGATGTTCCTCCAAGCCTGGAGGAACCCTTTGATTATGCCCCCTCCAGTGGTGTTACATGTTGGGGGTCTTTGGTTTAGCTGTCACTTGCTTTAAGGGCCGCCGCCCCTGTGGGTTTGTCCCCTTCCTCTTGCCCTTCCGCCAAAAGGGCTGTCTTGCTAGATGCTGCCACTGTTAAGACTTCGATTGTGTGGCCTGAAATTAAGACCCCTGTTGCTGCCCCGTATTGAAAGGCGTTCTGCCTGTGGGTCTTGTACTGGGTGTGCCCCTGAACTGTAAGGGGCCCATAGCTCTTACAGTGTCACTGTCCTTTTTTATTTGTTGTAGGGGGTCATCGACCACTTGTCCAAATAGGATCTCCTTCTATGAAAGACATGTTTATTATGGATGCCTGTACCTCTGGCTTGTATCCTGATGTCCTGAGCCAGGCATGCCTTCTTAAGGTGGTGCTGGTGTACATCTGTCTGCTGGCCTTATCTAACGCATCCAGTGCAGACTTTAGGCATGTATTTGTGGTGCCTTGACCCTCTTTTCGTAATCCTCTGGGAGGTGCTGCAAGATATCCTCTATCTCCTGCCACTGCTAGTGCCAGAAGCAGTTCATGAGTGCGTTGGAATTGGCTATCCTCCATTACGTGTTGTCTTCCCTCTCTGTTTTTCTTCCCACTGTGCCCAGCCTCTTACTTTCTGGTGGTGGACACGTGGAGGTGGGAGCGTTGTTTTTTCTTGCATTGGTCACAATGATGGAATCTGCATGTACATTCCCCTTGATGTATCTGGGATCTTGTGTGGAGTGTTTGTATTTTTTTGCTTTATTCTAGGTGTGAGGGCCCTGGCGTTCGCTGGTTCCCTGAAAGCCTCTTTGCCCTAATCCAGGATGCTGGGCAAGTAGAGGTTTCCTCTTTGGGATGGTAGTAGTGTTTCTAGGAGCCAGCATGATCCCTCCTTCTCTTCTTCCTCTAGCTGCACCCCATAAGTATCTGCAACCCTCCTTACCAGGCTGTTGTACACGGCTAAGTTATTCGTCAGGGATGGTCTCGTTGGGTAATGGTCTGTGCTCGCCTCCGGTGAGTCCGTGTCAAGATCCTACTATGTGTCTTCGAGATGGTTGGATTTGTCGAAGATTTGAATGTACTTAATTATCGTCCCACTCGAAGAACTCTTGTTGCTCATCGTGGGTTTCTGGGGTCGCTGGTGCTTCTAGGGCCATTTCCTCCTCCTCTGCAGTCTGAATTGCAGAGGGTTTTGCCAGGATGCAGTACTTTAAGGAATTATCAAATTCCTCCTTCCTATGGATGAGGGCGGCCGTCTCTGCCTCAAGTTTTCTCTTTCTTTTCGAAGTCCTGTGCCGGTAGGTCTGCTTCATCTGACGCCAAAGCCTTCTGCTTGGGTGTTGAGGATACCAGCACCTTCAGTGCCCTTGTTTTGTCCCTTTCTCCCTTGCGCTCAGGGTCTTTTGTTTACTATTTCAACAACACCTTCTGGCCTTGGGTATCACTTGCTTGGGACCCGCTTGGCTCCTTTTGTCTTTGCTGACCTTCAGTAACCATTGATTTCGGCACCGAGGCTGCATGTGTTGTTTCAAGGGGCTTAGGGTCTGAGCCTTTCGGCCTTACTTTCTTCCTTTCGGCATCCTTCCATCCCTTCTTCTGCGGTTGGATCTTCTGAGTCTTGTGTATTTCGACGTCAGAGTCTCCCGTTCTCCTCATCGCTTGAGAGACCCAGGTGTCAGAGGGATTCCTGTTTTTGGGACATGGTGTGGTGTTCCAGTCTTGGTATGGTTTCTGTGCAGGCCTTCCAGTCTTCGTGGTCCTCAAGTAGGCAGAGGTTGCAGGCCTCCTGGGGTCCCTTTTTCCTGAACTTGTGGTGACACTTCAGGCAAAACTTAAAAGGGGTGTTTTTCTCGGCCTTCACTTGCCTGATCTGCCTTCATTCACTGAGGTTTGTGGATCCAAACCCCTCCTTTGATTGTTCTGAGTAGTTTTATGGCTTCTCTGTTGCGTCCTCCGGCAGTGAGCGGCAAGGTCTCCCCCTTCTTTTCTAGGTCTCTTTCGATGTTCCTTGTTGATGAAAAAAAAAATTAATACTTTTTAAAATTCTTCAGATCCAACAGCGTCAAAAGAATCTGAAGATGGGAGCCACACAAAGCAACTTCCAGGGTACCGTCTGACATCACAAAGGACAGACTAAGCACCAAATGGTGGGACGACGATACTCCTGAAAACTATTAAAAAAAAAAAAAATCTAGAACAGAAGGCAGCTTTCCAGACCCAGCCACTAGATGGCAGAATAATGCACAGCATATGAGTCCTGAAAATGATTCATGCTGCAAAACTAAAGAACGATGCATTGCATGAAAGAACACATCAGGTGGAACAACAACACACTCTGCAAACACCCCTATTAGAGCCGAAGCATACTTTTTTTTTTCTATTATCAAGTACCTGAAAATTAAAATATTTAAAAAGATGTATTAATTACTCTAAAATTTCCACAAACTCCACAATAATGAACAAACTCATGCTATATTAATCCTTCGTCATTACTCTCCTACAACTTGCTGCGAATAACGGAAAAAAAACTCAAAAGGAAAATGTTACTTACGCAGTAGACATCTGTTTGTGCATATAGTACTGCAGATTCACATGCTTTCCATAAGTCCGCCATCTAGTGTTGGGCTCGGAGTGTTAGAAGTTGTTTTTCTTCTAAGAAGGTTTTGGAGTCACAAGATCAAATGATGACTCCTCTCGGTGATAGTGCGCATCGGCATCAAGTCCTTTGTTTGACTGTTTTCTTGCAGGAGGGAAACGTAAAGAGTGTATAGGTTGTATATGTACATAAATAGCAAATAAATGAGATGTCCATGAAATGTATATACATATTTACAGAAAAAGTACCACAACCGCTACAGGCTTCCGGGGAGGAGGGAGGGCACATGTGAATCTGCAGCACTACATGCCACGAACAGATGTCTACTGGGTAAGTAACATTTTCTGTTTGATGGCATGTGTATCTGCAGATACACATTCTTTGCATAGACTGTAAAGCATTCCCCTCCCAAAATAAGCAGTGGCTAGCCTGTGGGAGTTGGGAGTAGTTTGAAATAGTGTTTTAAGCACCGCTTGTTCAACATTTGCTTGTTGGTGAGATAAGACATCCACACAGTAGTGTTTAGTAAATGTTTGTGGTGTGGACCATGTGACTACTTTGCATATATCTGCCATTGGTATATTTCCTAAGAATGCTATTGAAGCTCCTGTCTTTCTAGTAGAATGAGCTTTAGGAGCTACTAGTAACTGTCTTTTAGCTTTCAGATGGCAAGTTTGAATAGACTTTACTATCCATTTGGCTAATCCTTGTGAGGTTTTTGAAAAGCCACAAAGAGTTTAGACTTTCTGTTTTTTGTTTGTTTTATCTATATAATGCACAAGAGCCCTTTAAACATCAAGGGTATGAAGAGCTCTTTCAGCAACTGATATCTGGCTGTAGAAAGAAGACTATTAATTCCACTGACTGAATGATATGAAATGGTGAAACTGCTTTTGGTAGGAATTTGGGATTTGTCCTAAGGACTATTTTATTTTTGTGAATTTGAAAGAAAGGCTCTTTTAAAGGGAAAGTTTGAATTTCACTAACCATTCTTAAGGAAGTAATTGCTACTAAGAAAGCAACCTTTCATGAAAAAAACTGGAGAGTGCAAGAATGTATGGGTTTAAATGGTGGACCCATAAATCTTGTGACCACGATGTTAAGATTACAGGCAAGAGCTGGTGGAGCTCTAGGTGGAATAATTATTTTAAGGCCGTCCACAAAAGCTTTTACAACAGAAATCCTAAACAGAGAAGTATGCTGTCTGTTTTAGAGATAAGCAGCTATTGCTTTTAAATGAATTTTAATAGCGGAGTAGGCAAAATTTGCTTTTTGTAAATGAAGCAAATAGACAATATTTTGTACTGATGCTTTAAGTGGGTTAATGTTTTTGGGTTGGCAGTAATATACAAAACGCTTTCATTTAGCGTCATAACATTGTCTAGTAGGTTTGCGTGCTTCCTTTAGAATATCCATACATTCAAATGGAAGCTCTAGATAGCCAAATTCTATGACCTCAGGAGCCAAATCGCCAGGTTGAGCATACTGGGATTGGGATGCCTGATTTGACCTTTGTTCTGAGCCAATGGTCTGGTCTGTTCGGTAGTTTGTGATGTGGTACTACAGACAGATCAAACAGTGTTGTGTACCAGTGTTGACCTGCCGACGTGGGAGCTGATTATCAGTGACGGAGGTGTGACAGATCTTACTGACCAGAAATGGAAATAGTGGGAGAGGCAGAAAAGCGTAAGCAAATATCGTTGACCAGTGGACCCATAGAGCATGGCCCTTGGATTGACGGTGTGGGTACATGGATGCAAAGTTTGGGCCTTTTGCGTTTTCGCTTGTGGCGAAGGTCTATGTCTGGGGTTCCCCACATTTGGAAGTATTGTTGAATCACTTGCGGGTGAATCTCCTATTCGTGTACTTGTTGCTGCGTCCTGCTTAAGAGGTCCACTAGTTGATTGTGTATCCCTGGGGTATATTCTGCTAATTGAATAGGATTGTGAATTGCCCATTTCCAATTTGTCTGTGGTAACAGGGACAGTTGAGATGAGTGTTCCCCCGTTTTTGCAGATAATAAATACATTGTGGCCATGTTGTCTGTCCTTAATAACACTGTCTTGTGTGTGATTTTTGTTTGAAAAGCTTTGAGTGGTAGGAACATTGCTAGAAATTCCAAATGGTTTATGTGATAAGTTTGTTGAATTGAGTTCCATTCCCCTTGTATTGTGAGGTTGTTGAGATGGGCTCCCTAACATATCCTTGATGCATCAGTTGAGATTATGGTCTGTGGCACAGGGTCACTTCCGAGAGTGATAAGTCTGGCAGTCCAACACTAGATCCTGAATGTGACCTTGTGCCCAAGACCATTGTTACGAGAGACACTGCTGTAACGGTCTCATGTTTAGGTATGCATTTGATAAGCACAATGCCATCATTCCAAATAGTTTCCTGATCAACTTCACTGTTGTACTGCAGTTGAGATATGAGATTGTGAAAAGCTTGAATTCTCACTGGGTTTGGGTATGCTAATGCTGATTGAGTGTTCAGAACTGCTCCTAGATATGGTTGTATTTGTGCTGGCTGCAGGTGAGTTTTTTGATAATTGATTGTGAATCCTAGGGTAATGTGTCCACTGTATACAGCGTGTGCGGTTGACAGGTTTGAAATGTACTGGCTTTTATGAGCCAGTCGTCCAGATAAGGAAAGACATGTATGTGCGGTCTTCTGAGGAATGCTGCAACCACTGCCAGGCATTTGGTGAATACCCCTGGTGCTGCTTTTACTCCAAAGGGTAGTACTTAAAAATTGGTAGTGTTTCCCTGCTATAATAAATTTTAGAAATTTCCGATGTGCTGGATGTATGGGAATGTAAAATTAAGCATCTATTAAATCTAATGCGGTCAAGTTATCTTGTTTCTGTAGCAGGGGAATGATGTCCTGCAGAGTGACCATGTGAAAGTGTTCAGACAGAATGTAGTGATTGAGGGGTCTGAGATCTAAGATTGGTACCATCTTTCTTTGGTAAGAGGAAGTATAGTTAATACACTCCCTGCCCTTGTTGGGATATATGTCCCATATCTATGGCACCTTTGAGTATAAGTGATTGTACCTCCTGTTTTAATAAACTGAGATGTTCAAGAGTAAGTTTGTGCAAGCAAGGGGGAATATTTGGTGGAGTTGAGAAGTTCTAGGCAATAACCATGTTGGATAATTGATAAGAAAATGTGTTACTTACCTGTAACTGTAGTTCTGCAGTATTGGAATCTTTCATAGATTCACATGCTTGAATCATTCCCCGTCGTCGAGATCGGAGCCCCCGGTACAAATTACACAAGTAGTGTTGAAATATATCAACAAAAGGGCCCTATGCCTCTTCAATTTAACAGTCTATCAGAGTCATTTTTAGGAAAAGGACCAAACTTGAGCATCCACCAATCAGACAACACCACCCTCTAGAATCCTCCTAAGAGAAGCTCCAGCACCTCAGATTTTCCAAGCACAAGTGCGTTAAAGAGAGGAAAAAGAGAGAGGAAGGTGAAAGTGAGCTTCTCCGGGGAAGTGGGTGGGTTGCATGTGAATCTATGAAAGATTCCAATACTGGAGAACTACAGTTACAAGTAAGTAACTAATTTTCTTACTCCAGTATTGGAACTTTCATAGATTCACATGCTTGAATCAGAGTAGTGAGCAGTACTTATGAACATGAAAAGCCTTGAAATCTGTAGCCGAACATAAGAGACATAAACAATGTGCATACCCGATCTAGGATGGAGGGATGAAAGAGATGGTCACCTTCACGTGAAGAGGTTCCTGAGGACTGCTTGGTCCACTGCTACCTCTCCTTGAGATAGTGATTCCAAGCAGTAATGTCTTGTAAACATATGGCAGCTCTTCCATGTTGCTGCTCTGCAAATGTCTTGCAGGGAAACCCCTGCAAACGGCGCTGGCGTAGAATGAGCGCGGACTGATGAATACAGAGGTTTACCTGCTGCTTGATGGCAGAATCGAATGGCTGAGGCGATCCATCTGGATATACTCTGCTTGGAGAGTGGTTGGCCTCATCTGGGTGCACTGGGTGATGATACATATGGCCCTTAGTTCTGTCCAGGTAGAATTTAACACATCTCTTAATGCTCTTTCCGCAGGAGTAGAAGGATGTGGAAAAAAGGTTTTGAAAACTAAGGGCTCATTGATGTGGAAGTCCGAAGGGACCTTCGGGATGAAATGCAGGTTGTGCGCCGCAGTAGTCTGTCTTGTTTAATCTAGAAGAACGGGTCTTGTATGGAGAGGGCCTGTACCTCACTGACACGTCTGGCTGATGTGAGAGCCACCAGTAAAGCAACCTTCTAAGAAAGGAATTTCAGAGAGGCTAGATGAATCTGTTCAAACGGATGCTTCATCACCTGTGCTAAAACAATATTCAGGTTCCACGAGGGAGGAGGAGGTCTGAATGGAGTAAAGACCTTGAAAAGTCCTTTCAAAAACCTTTTGATTAAACAAGAGGAATACAGCGAGGGTGAAGAGTCTGAGCGCCTGTATGATGCTATTGCTGCCAGATGTACCTTTATGGAGGAATGTGTCAGGCCTGCTTGCGCTAAATGCAATAAATACCGCAATATTTGTTCCAGTGGTGAGGATTTTTGATCAATTTGCCACTGATGACACCAGAAACAAAATCGCTTCCATTTGCAAGAGTAAGCTTTATTAGTGCTATCCGCTCTAGCTCTGGACAAAATGTCCTTACATTCCTGTGGGATATTCAGATGTTTAAACTCCCTTTGCCCAGGAGCAATGCTGACAAATGGCATCGACTGAGGATCCGGGTGCGATATTTGTCCTTTGTTCATCGTTAGTAATTGTGGAGACGGTTTCAATGAAATGTGAGGCTTCATTGATAGAAGAAGCAGCTCCGCAAACCAGTGTTGGTGAGGCCAGTAAGGAGCTATCAGTATCAGGATGCACAGCTCTGCCTTCATCTTCGTGAGGACTCTTGGGATCAATGGAATTGGAGGAAAGGCGTAAGCAAAGATGCCTGACCAAACTACGGAAAACGCATTCCCCCAAGATCCCTTTTGGTGATGCCAGCTTGCGAAGTACTGGCATTTGGCGTTCCACTTGTTGTCTAACATGTCTATTATTGGCGTTCCCCACTGGGAAAAGATTTAATCCACTGTGGACTGGTCCAGCTCCCACTCGTGGCAGCTCGATCTTTGTCTGCTGAGCGAGTCCGCTATCTTGTTCTCTATCCATGGCAAATGCATAGCTGTGAGTGTGATGCCATGCTGCGAGGCCCAATTCCAAACCTTTTGGGCTTCCTTGGAAAGGGTGAGAGACTTTGTGCCTCCTTGTTTGTTGAGGTAATGCATCATAGTGGTGTTGTCTGTTATTACTATGTCTGATCCTGCTATTTTCAGGAGAAAAGTCTGCAAAGCGAGATAAGCTGCTCTGAGCTCTAGCAGATTGATGTGCATCACTCTCACCTCTAGTGGCCACTTACCTCTTACTTGAAGATCCTGCAACACGGCTCCCCAGCCCTCCAGAGATGCGTCCGTAGTGATGGTCCACGGAGCTGGACGATGTAAAAAGGAAAGGCTGACGGACAGGTGATGCTTTTGAGACCACCATGTCAGGGCTTTGGCTATTGCTGGGGTTATGTTTATTCGATTTTCGAAGCTTCCCGAAACCTGGAGCCATTGACGGTTGAGTTGCTCCTGTAGCGGTCGCATTTTTAGTCTGCAGAGAGGAACCAGAGGTATGCATGATGACATCATGCCCAACAGGGATTTGAACAGGCGAACAGAAACGCAGCTTCTTCCCTATATTGACTTTGCTAGTGTTAGTAACTTTTGTTGCCTCTCTACTGTGTACCACGCCATGGTGGATTGCGTGTCCAGGTTTGCCCCTAAAAAGGTGATACTGTGTGCTGGCAGAGGTTTGGACTTCTCCCAGTTGATGGTGAGGCCTTGTTGAGCTGCGCTCTCCTGCGTAGGTGCTTGCTTTTATCAGCCAATCGCCGAGATATGGAAATATTTGGCGTTTCCTCCTCCTGAGGAAGGCTGCGATTAGGCGCTAGACATTTGGTGAATATCCTGGGAGCTGATTTTAGGCCAAAAGGGAGGAGGCGAAATTGAAAATGGCTTCCAGCTACCATGAATCTCAGGTATTGGCTGTGGGTAGAGTGGATGGGAATGTGGAAATATGCGTCTTTTAAGTCTAGCGTAGACATAAAATCTCCCTGGTTCAGACACAGGAGGACATCCTGCAGGCTTATCATACAGAACAAATGCTTTTTAAGTAGATTTTTAGTTCCCGTAGGTCAAGGCTCGGCCTCCAATCTTCCCACTTCTTGCAAATGAGAAAGAACCTGGAATAAAACCCTCTTCCTCGCTGTGACCGAGGTACCTTCTCTATAGCTCCTTTGAGGAGCATCTTGTTGATCTCCCTCTTGAGTTGTTCTGGTACCTTGAAGGAGTCCTGCGAGGAGGACTGGAGGGAGGCAGTTGGATAAACTCCAGAGTGTGGCCCTGTTTTACTAATTGGAGGACCCACTTGTCTGATGTGATGACTTGCCATTGCTTGAGGAACAGGGATATCCTTTCGCCTAGAACTAGAGGAGAGTTGGGTATAGTTGGCGCCTCGGATGTATCAGGCTCTACGAGCAGAGTCTTTAGAAGGGCGAGTTGAGCGTCCCCTAATGCCAGATCTACCATAAGCTGCTTGCGGTGGCTGCCTTTGTGTGTAATATTGACAGAAGTGGTGAGATGAGGAAGGATAGGTTGAATATCTATACTGCTGATATCCTCCTCTATAGGAAGGTTGTCCACGTCCTCTAGCTCGAAAGGAAGTCTTTCGAAACTGGAGAGTCCCTAATGATCTTGCCATATCAGTGTCATATTTGATAAATTGTAAAGCCTCATCAATATGCTTCCCAAATAATGCCTGGCCATCGAAAGGGAAGTCTAAAATCTTATTCTGTACCTCAGGCTGGAATGATGTAGCCATTAGCCAACCTTGTCTCGTAAGTACAGCCGCACCTGCGAGCTGTCGAAATGCTGTCATGGCTATGTCCATTGCACAGTCTATGAGTTCCGCTGACGTGCGCTGACCCTCTTGCAACGTCTTCTTTGCCTCTGATCTTCCGTTCTCCGGCAACTGGTCAGTATGTGGGGCGATGTCTGCCCATAGCTGTCTGTCGAACCTGGCTAACACTGCTAGTAAGTTAGCAGCTCTTATCACTAGGCTAGCCATCGAGGAGATTCTCTTCCCAATGTTGTCTAGCCGTCTACCTTCTTTGTCTGGAGGTGCAGAAATCAGAGAAGACGGATTCTTGGACTTCCTCTGTGCCGCCTGGGCCACCACTGAGTCCAGATGAGGATGGCCAATTAGACATGCTGGGGCAACGTCTGGTGCCTTGTTTTTTTTGTCCTAACGAGGCAGCACTGCTGTGACAGTAGCAGGATTGTGCATCACTTTTAGGCCTTCTTCCCATAAGTAGCTGACTAGCGGAATAGAGCGCACAGATTTTTGAAACAGCTCTTTAAATCATAAAGAAAACAGTCTGTATGTTTTGATGGCATTGGCAAAGCGAACAGCGTAGCTGCTCCTTCCAGGAGATAATGAAATCCTCCGATGTCGTCTGGAGGGGACTCCATCTTTGATTGGGAAGGAGAAGGAGGAGCAGGAATAATGTATTCATCCTATTCGGAATGAGTGTCAAGGAGCTCCCCTTCTTCGCGATCACCTTCCGACATGTCAGTGTCCTGAGGTAAAGTCATATCCGGCGTAGCCACATTTGTTAGAGGTAAAGAAGCCGGTCTCTGACGTGGAGTGGTAACCCCGGAGATGGGCGATGGAGGAGGTTGCTCCCCTTGAGGAGGAAAACGCCTGCTGTAATCAGCCAGCATTGGTCGGAGGTCAGATATTAAAGAGGTTGGAATGTACGCCCCTTATTGATATTGTTGGTCTCCTCCATAGAATGGAGGGTCATAGGTTTAATCAAATTAGTCATCGTCTTGATATTTGACGTTTAATTGAGATAGTCTATGGGCTGTCCCAAATGGTCCCTCGTCGTCCGAGTCTTCATCTCCCTCTTACAAGTGCACTGGTATGAGAGAGGTCACCTTACTAGGTGAGGTGTGCTTTGGGGTAAGTCTTTCATGTGTTTTATGATGTTTTTCCCTTGTCGTCGAGGTCGTCGATGGCGCAGACATAGTCTTCGTCGACGGTGGAGTCGTTGATGACAAACGCATGGAGATTTTGATCGATGACAGCCTTACCTAAGAGTCTACCGTCGACGAGGCCGTCGACAATGGTAAAGCCGATACCGTCATAACCGCCGTCTACGATGATGAGGGGTAGACGTTCGTCGACGATGAGGTCGTCGATGCCGCTCTTGTTGACGGTGGGGCACTCGTCGTCGACAATGTCGTCAGAACGGTCTTCGACGGTGGAAGGGTGGAAGTCGTCATTGGCGGTGAAAAAGCACTCACCTATGGTCTTGTCATCGATGAGTACGTCATCAACTGTACCTTTTTTGTAGAAGTGGATGAAGGCCTTTTGAAAGGCACAGATGGAGGTACAAAGGATGACCTTTTATGCCTCTCAGAACTGCTGGCATGACCTCTCTCCCCTTTCCTGGAAGTTTTTTGAGGTGAAGTAGATGGGCTGCGGCCCTTGTAAGACCCTGAGGCAGTCTTTTTGTGGGCTTTTCTCGATTGTTGGGAGGGAGATCTTGTGTCTGATCTCGCCCTTTTTGATGACTTTTTATATATTGAAGAGTCATCACTATCAGAGTCCCTCTGTGTTCAAGCTAATACAAAAGGTGTGAATAAAGAGCAGAGCTCTGAGGAGACTCCCTAGCACGACGTGCAGTAGAAAATCTGAGGTGCTGGAGCTTCTCTCAGGAGGATTCTAGAGGGTGGTGTCGCCTGATTGGTGGATGCTCAAGTTTGGTCCTTTTCCTAAAAATGACTCTAATAGACTGTTAAATTGAAGAGACCTAGGGCCCTTTTGTTGATATATTTCAACACTACTTGTGTAATTTGTACCGGGGGGTCCCATCTCGACGACGGGGAATGATTCAAGCATGTGAATCTATGAAAGTTCTAATACTGGAGTAAAACGCATTGATGTTAATGAGTTTAGTAACGTTGTGCCATTGCTGGTAAAAACAAAATTCAGTCTTCCTCCCTCAGGAGATGTATGCTGTATGGGGATCTGTAAAAAAAAATTGGTTGAGGTGGAGGAACCTCTTGGAGTGTTTGATTTATCTTTCTCTTTATAATCATTTCCTCTTTAACAGCCTCTGAAGGAGCCTCTGTTGTAAAAATGTGGGCCTTGTTTCTGCTGGGATGTGGATGGTTCTGAGGTTGATGGTTTTAAACACCTCTAAACTTCAGCCTGTGAAAAATTCCCTGAGTAGGTGCAGTGTAAAGGGCACCCATAGCTTTAGCTGTATTGGAGTCTTTTTTCCAGCTTTTCTATGGTGGTGTCAACCTCTGGCCCAAATAGGTGTTGCTTATCAAAGGGCATATTCAACACTGCCTGTTGTATTTCTGGTTTAAACCCAGAAGTCCTTAACCATGCGTGCCTGTTGTGATCTGTTCTGGTGGAAGGTACTTAACAAATCTTCCATTTGGTCCCAATGAGCTCTATCATATCTTGCCAACTGTGGTTGTGAGTTTGCAATCCTCCAATGGTTAGCAGCTTGAGTTGCTACTCTCTTTCCAGCTGGGTCAAATTTAAGACTTTCCTTGCCTCGAGGAGGAGCATCCCTTGTAGATTGGCTATTCGCGGTTTTTCTTGCTGGATTGATGACGAAAGAGTCCGGTGGCAATTTAGTTCTAATAAAAACCGGATGGGAGGGTGCAGGTTTATACTTTTTATCCACCCTTGGTGTAATGATTCTAGATTTTACTGGTTCCTTCAAAATGTCCTCTGCATGTTTAAGCATGCCTGGGATCACAGGAAGACCCTTGATACTCCTTATGAATAGATGTTAGAATATCAAATAAAAAATAATCCTCAGTGGGATCTGTATGTAACGGTACCTTATGATAGGCAGCTGCCCTAGCTATAACTGCATTGTAAGCAGTGGTATCATCAGGTGGAGATGGTCTTGTGGGGTATAAATCAGGATCATTAGAAGGGATGGGATCTAAGTCCCATGGATCTATATCTTGTGTAGTGTCATATAGGTCATTCCCATGTGTTGAGATAGGAGATTATGGAGAAGATTGTGTAGGTGAAGATGGTGTAGTATCTGCTGGCGGAGAAGCAGGGAGTAAAGGGGAATGTGGTGGTGAAGGCTGTTGTGGTGCCTTTGGTTTCTTCTTCTGTTTAAATATTTTAGCAGGTGGAGGCCCAGTTTCTTAAGTCTCTTGAAAAGTCAATTTTCTTTTGATTGTTCGAGGAGAAGATATGAATCTTCCTGTGTCCTTATGCATATGGATTTTTCACTGTTTAGTGTCCATTACTTCCAATATGGGCCTTATTTCAGATGACTCCTCAGTAACTGGTGCATATTTTCCACCCACAGGTTTCAGCTCTGAAAGTTTGGAAACCGAATGCTTGAGTTGGACCAAAAATGTCAGCTCTGAAAGAGTTGTTACTTTTCTCGGCTCCGAGGTGGAAGTCTCTGATTATTAGCTAGAAACTGGTATAGGCAAGCTGTTTGGTTGGTGCAGAATGCACTTTGGTCTTGTGTTTCAGTGCCGAAACCAAAGGTTGGTCATCTGATTGTATTTTTCGGGTCCAACAATGGCTGGCAAGCAGTGGGAGACCCACGACCGGTGCTGAAGTCTTTTTGGTTGATTTTTGTTGATGGGAAGGAGTTTATGTACTCACATACTGCGCCGTGGGATGGATTGGCTCTCGCCATCGGAATCTCGATCCGACTTTGAGTCTGCGATGGAAACTGTTGTGTGATAGACAATTCTTCTTGAGAGTGTTATTCCCCGAAGAGGTCAGGCATTTGTCCCAACCACTTGGATGCCATCTCCAACCGACATGCTCTTCGATCCCTAAGAGTCTTCTTTGAATGAAATGAAGGACAAGCTTTACAGTTCTCTTTTCTGTGATCTGGATTAAGACAGATAGCACACACAGTGCTGATCGGTGTATGGGAACGTGGCATGACACAGAGGGCAAAAGCGAAAACGGAGTCCTTTCCATCAGCCTGACATTGTTCAACTACTTATGTGTCGAAGTAGGCCCAAGAAGAGCAAGATCGCCCGTAAAGGGCATTTAATCCACCCGACGATTACAATTGGATCAAATGCAAGTTTGGAAAATGCGATAGAGAACTATATTGACGTATATAGAAAAGATGAGAGCAGTCCAGATCGTACTGGAACGAGAAGAGACACATCCGAACCAGACGGCGAAAAAAAAAAAAAAAAAAGAAGAATCGAACAAAGGACTCAATACCCATGCGCACTATCACAGAGAGGAACTTGTAACGCAAGATGGCAGACTTATGCAAAGCATGTGTATCTGCAGCTACACATACCATCGAACACTGGTGACTACCTGTGGAACATTTTACAGCCATACACGAGTCCTATTAGGGATGGCATTGGTCAGTGTCACAATGAAATACCTCAAATGTCAATGCCAATCATTAGTTTTCACTTTAATTCACATCTATGAAAGGATGTCCTGCACAGCTTGGGATCTCACTACCTACCCTACCTACTCACCCCCTTACACTATTGATATGTGTCCTAAGGTTAACTGGGAGATCAGCCTTTTTGGATGAACTATACGTCCTTACCATATATTAACAGGAGAATAAACTTAAGATGACTAACTTGGGACTCTAGTAAATTCTTCAGAGTTCCACTTTTCCCAGCTAAAATTATGGTAATAAGATACCACTACCTGACCAATGTCTACTTTAAATCTCTCAAGCCTTCAGGATAGTCTGTTGAGCCTAAGAACTGGGGCAGGTAGACTTAAATAAAAAAGAATAATAGATAATAGAAGAGTCAGAAAACAAGACAGTTTTATTTTTAGCAAAAGCTTTTTTTCCTCTTTATTCATTATTAATATTTTTAATATCACACAAATTCACAAAAAAGGTAAAATCCACTGGCTCAGATTTTGTTATGTGAGGATTAGAACAGTGCAGTTAAAAAAGAAAGAATGGTGGATGGGCGGCGGGGAAGGGTTGAAGCCTGTTTATGGTTGTACTGAATAACATCAAATAAGAAAAAGCCAAAATCAAAGCAAAACAGACTAAAAAGTCTCCAGGCCAAAAATTAAAATTACCCAGAAACTTGTATTTTACCTTGATCGATCGTTCTACACGCCCAACAAAAACAGAGGTTTATTTCTTTACACATTCTCTCATTTTTTTACGTGTACAAAATAAAATTCACCCACCCCCTCATTATACAGTACAGATATCTGCCTTCCCCAGTATGAACCAGTGTGATAGGGAAAGCATCAATATAGGTGAAAAAGGTACAGGGGAGGAACTGGGGGAGGGGGGTGTACCCAAGGCTTTATTATATACATAACAGCACCATTTGAAAGAAGAAAATTTACCCATACAAATGTGTTTTTCTTGCTTTGTTAAAAGTCCACACAGTATCGCAGATTCAACAATTGTTTGATTCTAAAATAAACACTCCCTTAGAGGAAAACACAAAAAATTATTAAAAATCAGCAACCATAGAAGGGAATTTAAAATATTCATCAATAAATAGAGAGGGGGGGGGGGAACATACCAAAAAGTTGGGACCCTTTTATAAATAAAGTAATTGTACAAAACCGCAAGGAGGTAATAATGCACAGATGCCAAAGTGGGGAACAGGGTGCTACTCTGTATTTCTCCCTTCAAAAGTGAAGGTAGAAGGGGGAAATATTTGGGAATACAACAGACCTGATGTGTTTGCATTCCCTCTTTCCGCCAACTGCTCCCCCTGAGCAGAAGATGGAAGTGAGCATTTGGGTGCCAAAAAACACAGAAAAAGGTAAAAATATATATAATATATATATATATCTATCTACATATACATACATATATATCCATTCATATCCATAGATATTTATAGATATATATATTTGATATTAACAAGACAGGGAGCCACCATATGATTTAGATATAAACAGATGTATGGGGAGGGGGGTGGGGAAATTGGGGCATTTTCTTTTAATTCCAGCTAAAAAAAACCCGTATTTCTTTTGCATTCTAACATTTTTTTTTTCAATAAAAAACTGAAAGCAAACAATTAATGCTGAACTTGTCCCACCTTCAATTCACCCCATATAGTCATATATTTAATTCTGATCATATTAACTTTTAGACTTGTCTCTAGGCTGATATAGTATTGTGCGGTCAACGGACATGAGTAATGCAATCACATTTAGTCATCCCCTTTTATCCCTCTACACATACATTTTCCATTCCCATTGAACACAAACTCACATTGGAAAATTATGATGTTAAGTTACAGTGTGGAATAAATATTCACAGAGAGGCCCCCAGTTTATTGGCCACCTGCCCCAGTGACAGGAAGCACAGTAAGACAGCGTTTCATTTGCCACCCATTGACACAATAGCAAGTTGTTGCACGCCGCCGAATGTCTGCAGCGTCCGTGCGCACCATGATTTGCCAATAACTTGTGTGGGGGTGGCGATGGCAATGAATTAGGGCTCCATGACAGGGGTTGTGTAAACAAAGTCTATGATACGCTGACCATTTCCAGGGTCTCTCCTGGTTGCTCAGAGAATTGAGGTGCAGAGCACACAGTTTGCCAGTCAGGATCCACATGTAGATGGTTCCAGCTGATGACCACCAATTTGAATCCCGACTCAGAGGAAAAGTGGCTGGGGCTGAACCCACCACATCCTCATTTTCAGCACCTCTGATTCTGAAGAAGAAAAACAAGAGACTGCTTGACTGGCTATGGCTTTAGGAATCACCAAGAACTTGTGGATCCAGCCTGAAGAAAAATAAAGAGCATAAGTTAGTGATTAAATTGCAGTAACTTGTTTTTATACAGTGTCTTATGCAGGAAAGTACCCACTTTTTGTCTGAGGTCAGTATGTTTTTACTGTTTACTGGGATCCTGCTAACCAGGACCCCAGTAACTGTGCTCTCTCCCTTTGAATTTGGTTGTCCCTATCTTTTTACACCCCACAATTGGCACACTAGTGCCCCCCATATAAGTCCCTAGTATATGGTACCTAGGGCACTGGGACACCAGGGGCTGCAGCATCTATTATGCCACCCATGGGAGCCCATGCACAGTGTCTCTGCAGGCCTGCCATGGCAGCCTGCGTGAAAAGGTGCATGAACCCTTTCACTCCAGATCATTGCACCACTGAAAGTCACCTCCCCCATCCCCCCCCCCCCCTATGGTAGGCCTTCCTAGCCGGGAGGGCAGGGTGCAAGTACCTGTGTGTGAGGGCACCCCTGCATGATCAGAGGTGCCCCCACAATCTCAAACTTCATTTTGCTGCACTTCTTGAGTGCGGGAAGCTATTTTAGCTGTGTTCCGGACGTAGGTCACTACCTATGTCCAGCTACATAATGGGAACTCCAAACTTAGGCATGATTGGTATCTAACATGTTGGAATCATACCCCAATACTGTTGCCAGTATTGGTTGGAAAATGTCACTTACCCAGTGTACATCTGTTCGTGGCATTAGTCGCTGCAGATTCACATGCTGTGCATAGTCCGCCGTCTGGTGTTGGGTCGGAGTGTTACAAGTTGTTTTTCTTCGAAGAAGTCTTTTCGAGTCACGAGACCGAGGGACTCCTCCTACTTTGGTTCCATTGCGCATGGGCGTCGACTCCATGTTAGATTGTTTTCCCCGCAGAGGGTGAGGTAGGAGTTGTGTATGTTAGTAATAGTGCCCATGCAATGGAATGACTAAGTATGTACAAAATGAAGGTTAAAGTAATATATTTACAAATGTACAAATGTTGAAGATTACTTCCAAACGGCTACAGGCTCCCGGGGAGGCGGGTGGGCGCATGTGAATCTGCAGCGTCTCATGCCACGAACAGATGTACACTGGGTAAGTGACATTTTCCGTTCGATGGCATGTGTAGCTGCAGATACACATGCTGTGCATACACTAGTAAGCAGTTATCTCCCTGAAGCGGTGGTTCAGCCTGTAGGAGTTGAAGTAGTTTGAAATAATGTTCTTAGTACAGCCTGACCTACTGTTGCTTGTTGTGCAGTTAGCACATCTACACAGTAGTGCTTGGTAAATGTATGAGGCGTAGACCATGTTGCTGCCTTACATATTTCATTCATTGGAATATTTCCTAGAAAGGCCATGGTAGCACCTTTCTTCCTGGTTGAGTGTGCCTTTGGTGTAATAGGCAGCTGTCTCTTTGCTTTAAGATAGCAGGTTTGGATGCACCTAACTATCCATCTAGCTATACCTTGTTTTGATATTGGATTTCCTGTATGAGGTTTTTGAAATGCAATAAATAGTTGTTTTGTTTTCCTAATTAGTTTTGTTCTGTCAATGTAGTACATTAGTGCTCTTTTGATGTCTAATGTATGTAGTGCTCTTTCAGCTATTGAGTCTGGCTGTGGAAAGAACACTGGCAATTCTACTGTTTGATTTAAGTGGAACGGTGAGATGACCTTTGGTAAGAATTTTGGGTTGGTTCTTAGAACTACCTTATTTTTGTGTATTTGAATAAATGGTTCTTGTATAGTAAATGCCTGAATTTCACTTACTCTTCTTAGAGATGTAATGGCAATGAGAAATGCAACTTTCCACGTTAAGTATTGCATTTCACAAGAATGCATGGGTTCGAAAGGTGGACCCATGAGCCTTGTCAAGACAATGTTAAGGTTCCATGAAGGAACAGGTGGTGTCCTTGGTGGTATTATTCTTTTTAGGCCCTCCATAAACGCTTTAATGACCGGTATTCTAAATAGGGAAGTTGAATGAGTAATCTGCAGGTAAGCAGATATTGCTGCGAGATGTATTTTTATGGAATTGAAAGCTAGATTTGATTTTTGTAGATGTAGTAAATATCCTACTACATCTTTTGGAGATGCATGCAATGGTTGGACTTGATTATTATGGCAGTAACAAACAAATCTTCTCCATTTACTTGCATAGCAGTGTCTAGTGGATGGCCTTCTAGCTTGTTTTATGACCTCCATACATTCTTGTGTGAGGTTCAAGTGTCCAAATTCTAGGATTTCAGGAGCCAAATTGCTAGATTCAGCGATGCTGGGTTTGGATGCCTGATCTGTTGTTTGTGTTGTGTTAACAGATCTGGCCTGTTGGGTAGTTTGACATGGGGTACTACTGACAGGTCTAGTAGTGTGGTATACCAAGGTTGTCTTGCCCATGTTGGTGCTATTAGTATGAGTTTGAGTTTGTTTTGACTCAATCTGTTTACTAGATATGGAAGGAGAGGGAGAGGGGGAAAAGCGTACGCAAATATCCCTGACCAATTCATCCATAGAGCATTGCCTTGAGATTGCCGGTGTGGGTACCTGGATGCGAAGTTTTGGCATTTTGCGTTTTCTTTTGTTGCAAATAGATCTATTTGAGGTGTTCCCCAAATTTGGAAGTAAGTGTTCAGGATTTGGGGGTGAATTTCCCATTCGTGGACCTGTTGGTGATCCCGAGAGAGATTGTCTGCTAGCTGGTTCTGGATCCCTGGAATAAACTGTGCTATTAGGCGAATGTGGTTGTGAATTGCCCAATGCCATATTTTTTGTGTGAGGAGACACAACTGTGTCGAGTGTGTTCCCCCCTGTTTGTTTAAATAATACATTGTCGTCATGTTGTCTGTTTTGACAAGAATGTATTTGTGGGTTATCATTGGTTGGAATGCTTTCAACGCTAGAAATACTGCTAACAATTCTAGGTGATTTATATGAAACTTTCTTTGAGGTACGTCCCATTGGCCTTGGATGCTGTGTTGATTGAGGTGTGCTCCCCACCCTGTCATGGAAGCATCTGTTGTTATCACGTATTGTGGCATTGGGTCTTGGAAAGGCCGCCCTTTGTTTAAATTTGTACTGTTCCACCATAGAAGCGAGATGTATGTTTGGCGGTCTATCAACACCAGATCTAGAAGGTGACCCTGTGCATGTGACCATTGTGATGCTAGGCACTGTTGTAAGGGCCGCATGTGCAATCTTGCGTTTGGGACAATGGCTATGCATGAGGACATCATGCCTAGGAGTTTTAAGACCATCTTTGCGTGTATCTTTTGTGTTGGATACATCGCTTGTATCACCTTGTGAACATTTTGAACCCTTTGTGGACTTGGAGTGGCTATCCCTTTTGTTGTGTTGATTGTCGCTCCTAAGTATTGCTGTGTTTGACACGGCAAAAGGTGTGACTTTGCATAGTTGATGGAGAAACCCAGTTTGAAAAGGGTTTGTATAACATAATCTGTGTGGTGTAAACACTTTCTTAGCGAGTTGGTTTTGATTAACCAATCGTCTAGGTAAGGGAACACGTGTATTTGCTGCCTCCTGATATGTGCAGCTACTACTGCTAGACATTTTGTAAAGACTCTTGGTGCTGTTGTTATTCCGAACGGCAACACTTTGAATTGGTAATGTATTCCTTCGAATACGAACCTTAGGTATTTCCTGTGCGAGGGATGTATCGGTATATGGAAATACGCGTCTTTTAGATCTAACGTTGTCATGTAGTCTTGCTGTTTCAGTAGTGGTATTACGTCTTGTAACGTGACCATGCGAAAGTGGTCTGATTTGATGTAGGTGTTTAGTGTTCTGAGATCCAATATTGGTCTCAGACTTTTGTCCTTTTTCGGTATTAGAAAGTACAGTGAGTAAACTCCTGTGTTCTTTTGTGTTTTTGGTAATAATTCTATTGCGTCTTTTTGCAGTAATGCTTGAACTTCTAGTCCTAGAAGGTCTAAATCCTGTTTGGACATTTTGTGTTTTTTCGGTGGGACGTTTGGAGGGAGTTGGAGAAATTCTATGCAATAACCATGTTGGATAATTGCTAAGACCCAAGTGTCTGTTGTTATCTCCTCCCAAGATTTGTAGAACTGGCTTAGTCTTCCCCCCACTGGTGTTGTGTGAAGGGGTTGAGTGACTTGTGAGTCACTGCTTGTTTTGAGGGGTTTTGGGCCCTTGAAATTTTCCTGGGTTTCTTGGGAATTGGCCCCCTCTGTATTGGCCCCGAAAGCCTCCCCTTTGATACTGTCCCTGGTAGGTAGACGTGTTGTTTGTGAGGTGCTGGCTTGTGTGGCTTGACCTCGAAACCCTCCTCTGAAAGTAGTTTTGCGAAATGTGCCAAATGTGCCTCTGCCCTGCGGGGAATAGAGTGCGCCCATGGCTTTAGCTGTGTCAGTGTCTTTCTTTAATTTTTCAATTGCAGTGTCCACTTCAGGTCCAAACAATTGTTGTTCATTGAACAGCATATTGAGCACTGCCTGTTGTATCTCAGGTTTGAAGCCGGATGTGCGCAGCCATGCGTGCCTCCTTATCGTTACAGCAGCATTTATAGTTCCTGCAGCTGTATCTGCTGCATCCATAGAAGAACGGATTTGGTTGTTGGATATGTTTTGTCCCTCTTCAACCACTTGTTTTGCCCGTTTTTGGAATTCTTTGGGGAGGTGCTCTATGAGATGCTGCATCTCGTCCCAATGGGCTCTGTCATATCGCGCTAGGAGTGCCTGCGAGTTGGCGATGCGCCACTGATTTGCAGCTTGTACTGCAACCCTTTTTCCGGCTGCATCAAACTTTCGGCTCTCCTTGTCTGGAGGTGGTGCGTCGCCTGATGTGTGCGAGTTGGCTCTTTTACGAGCTGCTCCTACGACAACTGAATCTGGTGTCAGTTGTGATGTAATAAAAGCAGGGTCTGTGGGTGGTGCCTTGTATTTCTTCTCCACCCTTGGGGTTATTGCTCTGCTTTTAACTGGCTCCTTAAAGATTTGTTTAGCGTGCCTTAGCATTCCAGGGAGCATAGGAAGGCTTTGATAATTGCTATGGGTGGAGGACAGGGTGTTAAAAAGGAAGTCATCCTCGATAGGCTCTGAATGTAGCGATACGTTATGAAACTCTGCTGCCCTAGCTACCACCTGAGCATAGGCGGTACTGTCCTCAGGTGGTGAGGGCTTAGTGGGGTACGACTCAGGGCTATTGTCCGATACTGGGGCGTCATAGAGATCCCATGCGTCCTGGTCATCTTGGCTCATGGTGGTATGAGCTGGTGATTGTGACGGAGTCTGTGCCGGTGATATAGGAGTTACCGGTGGTGGAGAGGGTGGTGGAGTTACCTTCTTCACCACTTTTGCTTGTGGTGTTTTTTCTTGTTGTTGGAAATCTAGTTTCCTTTTTCTTCTGATTGGGGGAAGGGTGCTGATCTTCCCTGTACCACTTTGTATAAAGATCCGCTTTTGCGTGTGATCTACAGCTGTTGTTTGTAATTCCTCCTCAAACCTGTGTTTTTGAAGTTGGGAGGACAGTGATTGTTCCTCTGAGTAGGAACTGGCTTTCGGTTCGGTTGCTGGGCGTTTTGGCACCGAAACCGTGTCTTTTGTTGTTTTCGGCTCCGAAGAGATTTTCCTCTTTTTCGGTGTCGTACCTTCTTGGCGTCGACCATCTTCGGTGCCGCTATCCCTGTGCCGAGCAACTTCGGTGCCGCTGTCTCGGTGTCGACCCTTTTCTGCGGCAGTATCTCGGTCCCGAGATTGCTGCATGCCTGTGTCTCGACCTGAGTCGGACGATCTCGGCACCAGCTCGCCCTTTTTCGGTGCCGATGGGCGGTCACCTACTTTATGGGTTGAGCCATGGCCTGTCGGCAGTGGCGTCCCCTGGGCTTTGTCTGTTTTTCTGTGTGATGCTTGTTTCGACGTCTTACTCACAGTTTCTTCGACGTCGAATTCTTTGGAATCGGATTCGTGGATGGAGAATGTTTCTTCTTCGAACCGTTGTTGTCCTGTCGGCGTGGACGCCATCTGCAACCTTCTGGCTCTTCGGTCTCGGAGCGTTTTTCTCGACCGAAACGCTCAACAGGCCTCACACGTTTCTTCTTTGTGCTCGGGTGACAGGCACAAGTTACAGACCAAATGTTGGTCTGTATAGGGATATTTACTGTGGCATTTAGGACAGAATCAGAACGGGGTCCGTTCCATCAGTCTCGATGTTGCACACGGTCGGGCCGACCAGGCCCCTACGGGGGATTGAAATTACCCCGAAGGGCTACCAGAGCTCTTCAAGATTCGGTGTCGATTCCAATCTAACCCGATACCAAACGAAACAATACCGACGAATTTTCCGTTGATTCTGACTAACTTTCCGACCCGAAACACAGAGCGAAAAGGAACACGTCCGAACCCGATGGCGGAAAAAAAACAATCTAACATGGAGTCGACGCCCATGCGCAATGGAACCAAAGTAGGAGGAGTCCCTCGGTCTTGTGACTCGAAAAGACTTCTTCGAAGAAAAACAACTTGTAACACTCCGACCCAACACCAGACGGCGGACTATGCACAGCATGTGTATCTGCAGCTACACATGCCACCGAACGTATGATTTCATGCACTCTAGGAGCTCCTTAAAGGACCCCTAGGTTTGCATGAAGGGTTTTCCCGGGCAGCCCGCCCTGCTGCCATCCTGCAGACTTAATTCTGCCATCCTGCTGCTTGAACAGCTCAAGCCCAAAAAGGCAGAAAAAAGGACTTTCTTTGGGAGAGGGAGGCAACACCCTCTCACTTTTGAAATAGGAGTTACATGGCTTGAGAGGGGCAGCACATTTGGTGGCCTCCTTGCGTAAACCAGTCTGCACCGGTTCAGGGACCTCCAGTCCCTGCTCTGGCACGAAACTTGACAATGGAAAGGGGAGTTATCATACCCTGTCCATCACCACCCCAGTGGTGATGCCCAGAGATCCTCTAGGTGGCTGCTTGATACTGCCATTTTGAAACCAAGCTGGGCATAGGCCTCAGGGAGCATCTGAGTGGGCAGATCAGGCAGGTGACGTCACAGCCCCCTCCTGATAGGTCACCTTGCAAGATGACCAATCCGCCTTCCAGGGCTATTTAGGGTCTCCCTCATGGGTGGATCCTCAGATTCGATGGGCAAGCTTCCAGGACGACGACTAACATTTACGTCGACTTCTGGCCACTGGAACCAGAACTGAACTTCACAGTAACCTACAATCTGCAGCTCCAGCAACAATTTCGCTCTGCAACATTGTTTCTTCAGCCCCGGCTGTGCATCCTGTGAGGGCGGCAAGTCTTCAGTCTGCACCAAGAAGCAAGAAGGAATCTCCCTTGGAGTGAAGGAGTTACTCCCCTGCATCTGAGGCACCAACTGCAACAACCGGCTGCGCGAGTCCTCTCTTCTGCAACTCTGCATAGATCTTGCAAGACAGGTGGTGGTCTTGAGTGATCCCTGCTACCAGTTGTCAACTTTGGAGGTGGTGAGCCTTTGCCTTCCCTTGCATGACAGTACATCTGTGCACCGCGACTCTTGCAGCTATCAAGGCTTGTTGGCTCTTCTTCCAAGGGATCTTTAAGCTCCGTGTGGCCCTGGCGGCCAGCACTCTTCCCTGCAACGCGTGGTCTCCTGTCTGCTGCTCCAGCGATGTGGGATTCATTTCCAGGTGTGCTGAGGGGGGGACTCACTTCAACTCCTGTGCCTGATGCCTGTGAGTTGCCTATGGAGATTGCATCCACAATTTCTTGCTCTCCTGACTGTTGGGGGTCGCCTGGGGCTCCTCTCTGTGGGTTGAATCCACTCAGACTTTCCTGGTCCCCAGCAGCTCTGCAACTTCTCTTCTGCGACTCTTGCCTTTGCCAAGGCTTGTTGTTGGTTTCTTCATACCACTGAGGAACTGCAACTCTTCTTCCAACGTGGGACATCGACTGCATCACTTATGGAACTCTTCCTATCCTCCTGTGCTGCAAAGCTGACTTCTGGTCTTCACCCTCGACCTCGTCCTACATCTCCAGAAGGGTGGGTAGTAGTTTCTGCCCCAACCGGACACTCAAACCGGATGTGGACTTAGTGCACTTCATTTGCAGGTCCTCTTCTGTCTGGATCCATCTTCTCTTTATTTCAGACTTGGTTGGGTCTTGCACTGTCCTCTTACAAAGTTTCTCTGTGGGTGTGGGGAAAAAACAGGTACTTCCCTCTTCTCTCCTGGTCATTGGGGGACACTCTGGTACTCACCTTTTGGTGTTCCTAGATCCTCCAGCTCCCCTCTACAGGTTCATCTTACCTGGGTGGTGGTCCCTCATTCGCATTTTATTTCTTTAGTTTATGGTTTGGCCTTCCCCTAGGGTCACCGTTGTCTATTGTTATTGCTCTGTTTTCTATTATTTTCTATGCTCATTCCTGATATCGAGGGTGTATATAATAGTGTGTTTACTCACCTGCTAGTCAAATTTTGCCTATATAGTATTTGTGTCACTAAAATGAAAGTACTTTTATTTTTTAACACTGTGGTTTTTTCATGTGTGTAAGTGCTGTGTGACTGTAAGGGGTATTGCTTGAGCTATGCATGTCTTCTAGGTAAGCCTTGGCTGCTCATCCACAGTTGCCTCTAGAGAGCCTGGCTTCCTAAACACATACTACTCCTCACTAATGGGGGATACAGATACCTGAGCCTGTTATAGAGTAATAACATCAAAGGTGCTCACCACACTCCGGTCAGCTTCCAACACCTTATTACTGGTGTGTGGCGGGTACCTAAGGTACGTACACCTTATACCAAGTCCAGGTATCCCTTCTTAGTGAAGTGTATGCAGTGTCTAGAAGCTAGGCTCTCTAGAGGTAGCTGTACATGAGCAGCCAAGGCTTATATAGGAGACTTGAAAAGCTCATGCAATACCACTGTAGTCACACTGCACTTACACACATGATAGAAAATACTCAGTTGTACAAAAACAAAAAGGTACTATTTTTGGAACACAAGACCACAAATTACTAGAAGGGCAGCCCTCCAATAGGAGGTAATACACTAAATATTTACACTAGTAATCAGAAATAGGCTTAGAAAAGGTAAGCAAACAGTGCAAAGAGCAATAACAAATAGTGACCCTAGGGGAAGCATAATCCACATACCAAAATAATGGAATACGAACACAGGAGCCCCCACCTGAGTAAGTGGAATGTGTAGAGGGGTGCTGGGAGTACTACAAAACCACAGAGGTAAGTAACACAGTACCCCTCCCCTAGCAACCAGGAAAGCAGGAATATATCACAGGATTTTCCCCAAACCACTCAAAAGGAGGAAAAGAAGAAAAAAAGACACCCAGAGGAGACTGCAAGCGTCGCAGCGAGTCCACAGGAGCAGAGGCAGCACCCACAGGAGTTGCACTAGTTGCAGAAGAGGCCCACGCAGCACCACAAAAGAGGATCCCACGCCACTGGAGATCCAAACATGAGGCTGTGCTTTGCGTGAAGGACTACTGGGGGCTGGAGCTACACTTCACCTGAAGATCTCTTGGAGGAAATGCAAACAAGCTTTGGCAGCTGCAAGCGATGCGGTGCCCAGAGGTACTGTCCTGCATGGAGAGACAAAGGCTTACTACCACTAAAGTTAGACAGCTGGCAAAGAGGACCAAGAGGACTACTCAAGACCACCACCCGTGATGCAGGATCCACACAGCTGAGGAGAGAGGTTGTCGCTTGTTGTAGGCACCTGCGGTTGCAGGGGAGTGACCCCTTCACTCCGAGGGGGATTCCTCCTTCTTCTTGTGCAGGCTGAAGAGTTGCTGTCTTCTGAGGATGCACGGCCGGGGAATGTATCAAAACTGGCAGGAGACGTGGAAACAAAGTTGCATAAGAGTCTTCTTCGTTGTTTGCAGTGTTGTCGGTTCCTGGAGGGTCCAGTCGCCGTTCCGTGGCTAGAAGTCGAAATGGAGGTTGCAGAGGAATCCTGCTAGAGTCTTGCAAGCCGAATCAGAGGACCCACCCAAGAGAGAGACCCTAAATAGCTCTGAAAGAGAGATTGTTCGCCTAACCAGGTAAGCACCTATCAGGAGGGGGCTCTGACGTCACCTGGCCTGGCCACTCAGATGGTCCCAGAGTTCCCTGCTAAACTTGGAAACAAGATGGCAGAACCCAGGGACCCTCTGGAGGAGCTCTGGGCACCACCCCTGGGGTGGTGGACAGGGGGTCACTCACCTTTCCATTGTCCAGTTTCGCGCCGTAGCAGGGACTGGCGGTCCCGGAACCGGGGTGGACTGGTTTATGCACGGAGGGCATCAAATGTGCCCTTCAAAGCAAACCAGTGGTTTGGGGAGGCTACACCTCCCAAGCCAGTCACACTTATTTCCAAAGGGAGAGGGTGTTCTCTTCCAGGGGATCCTCATAAAGTCATAAACATTGAATATTCCCGCCCTCGTGCGGGGACCCCAGAGCATACATAAAATACACACGAAAAAAATATAGCATTTTTTGTAGACAATTTTCATACCAAACTCATGTATACATGTGTACAACAGCAATGCAGACTATATTGATAAACAGGCTAAAATGCTTTATTTCTATGGAGCTTTTTTATTTTTAAAAACACTCCCTTTCAAAATTACAGGAAAAAAAACTTTCCGAAGCCCCATAGCAGGGCCCAGGGAAAGAAGCAGTAGCAACACACAAGTGAAAAAAAAGAGAAAAAACTACTTTGAAAACAATGGAGCATTATTAGCCAATAGGCTGCATGCAGGTTAACACAGCAGAACCACAAAATTTGGCACTGTGCCTTTAAGACCCTGAGCACCTCCAGTATCCCACCATGCCTCAGGGGTGAAGGAGAGGTGACAGTTGGTTCACAGTTAGGTCAGTTCTTTTTTTCGGCTTCTTCTGAGAGGATCCTGGAGCATTGAGCTCTCAATTTTTCTGAGTTTTTCCACAGAAAAATATTTAAAAACAGCATTTTTTCTACCTTCACTCGACGTTTTTCACCTTTGTCTGAGTGAGGGGATTTTACCTGACTGGAAAATGCCTTCTCTTTTTGTGAAGTGCCCTTCCTGTGGGAAGAAGAAGGCATTGTGTGTTTGCCTCAGAGCCACTGCCCTGACACATGCAGGCACTGTAAAAACATGTCCAAAAGGACTCTGAAGGATAGGGAAAATGTCACTTACCCAGTGTACATCTGTTTGTGGCTGGGTAAGTGACATTTTCCGTTCGATGGCATGTGTAGCTGCAGATACACATGCTGTGCATAGACTAGTAAGCAGTTATCTCCCTGAAGCGGTGGTTCAGCCTGTAGGAGTTGAAGTAGTTTGAAATAATGTTCTTAGTACAGCCTGACCTACTGTGGCTTGTTGTGCAGTTAACACATCTACACAGTAGTGCTTGGTAAATGTATGAGGCGTAGACCATGTTGCTGCCTTACATATTTCGTTCATTGGAATATTTCCTAGAAAGGCCATGGTAGCCCCTTTCTTTCTGGTTGAGTGTGCCTTTGGTGTAATAGGCAGCTCTCTGTTTGATTTAAGATAGCAGGCTTGAATACACTTAACTATCCACCTGGCAATGCCTTGTTTTGAAATTGGATTTCCTGTATGAGGTTTTTGAAAGGCAATAAATAGTTGTTTTGTCTTCCTAATTTGTTTTGTTCTGTCAATGTAGTACATTAGTGCTCTCTTGATGTCTAATGTATGTAGTGCTCTTTCAGCTACCGAATCTGGCTGTGGGAAGAACACTGGCAATTCTACTGTTTGATTTAAGTGGAACGGTGAGATAACCTTTGGTAAGAATTTTGGATTTGTTCTTAGAACTACCTTATTCTTGTGTATTTGAATAAATGGTTCTTGTATGGTAAATGCCTGAATCTCACTCACTCTTCTTAGAGATGTGATGGCAATGAGAAATGCAACTTTCCACGTTAAGTATTGCATTTCACAAGAATGCATGGGTTCGAAAGGTGGACCCATGAGCCGTGTTAAGACAATGTTGAGGTTCCATGAAGGAACAGGTGGTGTCCTTGGTGGTATAATTCTCTTTAGGCCTTCCATAAACGCTTTAATGACAGGTATTCTAAATAGGGAAGTTGAATGAGTAATCTGCAGGTAAGCAGATATTGCGGTGAGATGTATCTTTATGGAAGAGAAAGCTAGATTTGATTTTTGCAAATGTAGTAAATATCCTACTACATCTTTTGGAGATGCGTGCAATGGTTGAATTTGATTATTATGGCAGTAACAAACAAATCTTTTCCATTTATTTGCATAGCAGTGTCTAGTGGAAGGTTTTCTAGCTTGTTTTATGACCTCCATACACTCTTGTGTGAGGTCTAAGTGTCCAAATTCTAGGATTTCAGGAGCCAAATTGCTAGATTCAGCGATGCTGGGTTTGGATGCCTGATTTGTTGTTTGTGTTGTGTTAACAGATCTGGTCTGTTGGGTAGCTTGACATGAGGTACTACTGACAGGTCTAGTAGTGTTGTATACCAAGGTTGTTGGTGCTATTAGTATGAGTTTGAGTTTGTTTTGACTCAATCTGTTTACTAGATATGGAAGGAGAGGGAGAGGGGGAAAAGCGTACGCAAATATCCCTGACCAATTCATCCATAGAGCATTGCCTTGGGATTGATGGTGTGGGAACCTGGATGCGAAGTTTTGGCATTTTGCGTTTTCTTTTGTTGCAAATAGATCTATTTGAGGTGTTCCCCAAATTTGAAAGTAAGTGTTCAGTATTTGGGGGTGAATTTCCCATTCGTGGACTTGTTGGTGATCCCGAGAGAGATTGTCTGCTAGCTGGTCCTGGATCCCTGGAATAAATTGTGCTATTAGGCGAATGTGGTTGTGAATTGCCCAATGCCATATTTTTTGTTAGGAGACACAACTGTGTCGAGTGTGTCCCCCCCCTGTTTGTTTAAATAATACATTGTTGTCATGTTGTCTGTTTTGACAAGAATTTATTTGTGGGTTATCATGGGTTGAAATGCTTTCAACGCTAGAAATACTGCTAACAGTTCTTAGTGATTTATGTGAAACTTCCTTTGATGTATGTCCCATTGTCCTTGGATGCTGTGTTGATTGAGGTGTGCTCCCCACCCTGTCATGGAAGCATCCGTTGTTATGACGTATTGTGGCACTGGGTCTTGGAAAGGCCGCCCTTTGTTTAAATTTGTACTGTTCCACCATAGAAGCAAGATGTATGTTTGGCGGTCTATCAACACCAGATCTAGAAGTTGACCCTGTGCATGTGACCATTGTGATGATAGGCACTGTTGTAAGGGCCGCATGTGCAATCTTGCGTTTGGGACAATGGCTATGCATGAAGACATCATGCCTAGGAGTTTTAATACAATTTTTGCTTGTATCTTTTGTGTTGGATACATGGCCTGTATCACCTTGTGAAATGTTTGAACCCTTTGTGGACTTGAAGTGGCTATCCTTCTGTTGTGTTGATTGTCGCTCCTAAGTTTTGCTGTGTTTGACACGGCAAAAGGTGTGACTTTGCATAGTTGATGGAGAAACCCAGCTTGTGAAGGGTCTGTATGACATACTTTGTGTGACGTGAACACCTTGTTAGCGTGTTGGTCTTGATTAACCAGTCGTCTAAGTAAGGGAACACGTGTATCTGCTGCCTTCTGATATGTGCAGCTACTACTGCCAGGCATTTTGTAAAGACTCTTGGCGCAGTTGTTATTCCGAATGGCAACACTTTGAATTGGTAATGTATTCCTTTGAATACGAACCTTAGGTATTTCCTGTGGGAAGGATGTATCGCTATGTGGAAATACGCTTCCTTTAGGTGTAATGTTGTCATGTAGTCTTGCTGTTTGAGCAGTGGGATTACGTCTTGTAATGTGACCATGTGAAAGTGGTCTGATTTGATGTAGGTATTTAGTGTTTTGAGATCTAGTATTGGTCTCAGAGTTTTGTCCTTCTTTGGTATTAGAAAATACAGTGAGTAAACTCCTGTGTTTTTCTGTAGGCTTGGTACTAATTCTATTGCGTCCTTTTGTAGTAATGCTTGAACTTCTAGTCCTAGAAGATCTATATGCTGTTTTGACATTGTGTGTTTTCGGTGGGACGTTTGGAGGGAATTTGTGAAATTCTATGCAATAGCCATGTTGGATAATTGCTAAGACCCAAGTCTCTGTTGTTATTTCTTCCCAAGATTCGTAGAATTGGCTTAGTCTTCCCCCCACTGGTGTTGTGTGGTGGGGTTGTGTGACTTGTGAGTCACTGTTTATTTTGAGGGGTTTTGGGACCCTGAAATTTTCCCCGACTTCTTGGGAATTGGCCTCCTCTATATTGTCCCCGAAAACCTCCCCTTTGATATTGACCCTGGTAGGTAGGTGGTCTTGTCTGTGAAGTGTTGGTTTCTGTGGGTTGACCCTGAAACCCTCCCCTAAAAGGTGTCTTCCGAAATGTGCCTCTGCTCTGCGGGGAGTAGAGTGCGCCCATGGCTTTGGCTGTATCGGTGTCCTTTTTTAGTTTTTCAATGGCAGTGTCTACCTCCGGCCCAAACAATTGCTGTTCATTAAACGGCATATTGAGCACAGCCTGTTGGATTTCGGGTTTGAACCCAGAAGTGCGCAGCCAAGCGTGCCTCCGTATTGTGACTGCAGTGTTTATTGTCCTTGCAGCTGTATCGGCTGCATCCATGGAAGACCGTTTCTGATTGTTAGAGATAGTTTGTCCTTCTTCCACCACTTGTTGCGCTCTTTTTTGGAACTCCTTGGGAAGGTGTTCGATGAGATGTTGCATTTCATCCCAATGAGCCCTGTCGTATCTTGCCAAGATTGCTTGCGAGTTGGCGATACGCCACTGATTTGCTGCTTGTGCTGCAACTCTTTTTCCCGCTGCATCAAATTTGCGGCTCTCCTTGTCTGGAGATGGTGCGTCGCCTGATGTCTGCGAGTTGGGTCTTTTACGAGCTGCCCCCACAACTACTGAGTCCGGTGTTAGTTGTGTTGTAATAAACATTGGGTCTGTGGGAGGTGCCTTATATTTTTTCTCCACCCTTGGAGTTATGGCTCTGCCTTCAACTGGCTCCTGAAATATTTGTTTTGAGTGCCTTAGCATTCCTGGGAGCATGGGAAGGCTTTGATACTGGCTATGGGTGGAGGACAGGGTGTTAAAGAGAAAGTCATCCTCAATAGGTTCCGAATGTAGTGAGACATTGTGGAATTCGGCTGCCCTTGCGACCACCTGTGCATATGATGTACTGTCCTCAGGTGGTGACGGTTTAGTTGGATATGAGTCTGGACTATTGTCAGACACTGGGGCGTCGTAGAGGTCCCATGCATCGGGATCATACTGGCTCATTGTGGTATGACCTGGTGAGTGCGTTAGTGGTGGAGTTTGCGCCGGTGATGCATGTGTGGATTGTGGTGGAGAAGGTGGTGGTGTTACTTTCTTTACCACCTTTGCTTGTGGTTGCTTGTCCCCTTGTTGGAAAACAAGTTTCCTTTTCATCCTGATTGGGGGAAGAGTGGTTATCTTCCCTGTGTCTTCCTGGATGTGAAGCCTCCTTTGAGTGTAGTCAGTTTCTACAGTTTGAAGCTCTTCACCAAATCTATGCAATTGGGTGTTTAGTCCTTGTTCCTCTGTATAGGAACTAATTTTCGGTTCCGAGGCTTTTTTCGGTACCGAAACCTTTTCGGTAGGCTTTTTAGGCTCCGAAGAACATTTATTTGATTTCGGCGTGGTATTTCGGTGCCGAACATCTTCGGTGCCGCTGTCTCTGCGCCGAATTGTCTCGGAGCCGGTGTCTCGGCTCCGAGGTTGCTGTGTGGCGGTATCACGACCGGAGTCGGATGACTTCGACACCAGCATGCCCTTTTTCGGTGCCTTGGCTCGGTCACCTAGTTTTTGGGTTACGCCATGGCCTGTTGGCAGTGGCATCCCCTGGGCTTTTGTGGACTTTTCGTGAGTCCTAATTTTCGACGTCTTACTTACTCCCCCGAATCCGACTCTTGGATGGAGAACGCTTCCTCTTCGTCCTCGAACCGATGTTGTCCTGTCGGCGTGGACACCATTTGCAATCTTCTGGCTCTTCGGTCTCGGAGCGTCTTCCTCGACCGAAACGCTTGACAGGCTTCACACGTATCCTCCTTGTGCTCCGGGGACAGGCACAGGTTACAGACCAGATGCTGGTCCGTATACGGATATTTGTGATGGCATTTAGGACAGAAGCGGAACGGGGTCTGTTCCATCAGTCTTGAAGTTGCACGCGGTCGGGCCGACCAGGCCCCGACGGGGTATCGAAATTACCCTGAAGGGCCACCGGAGCTCTTTAAGATTCGGTGTCGATTTGTTCTAACTAACCCGATACCGAACGAAACAATACCGACGATTTTTTCCGAGATTCTAACTAACTTTCCGACCCGAAACACGGAGCGAAAAGGAACACGTCCGAACCCGATGGCGGAAAAAAAAACAATCTAAGATGGAGTCGACGCCCATGCGCAATGGAACCGAAAGGGGAGAAGTCCCTCGGTCTCGTGACTCGAAAAGACTTCTTCGAAGAAAAACAACTTGTAACACTCCGAGCCCAACACCATACGGCGGACTGTGCACAGCATGTGTATCTGCAGCTACACATGCCATCGAACAGAGAAAATCACGCTTCATGGTCTTCATGAGAGGCAGAAAACATCGTCCGCTTCACTTCCCAGGCAGTCAACAAGCCATTCTCAGGAGAGACAGGCTAGATCGACGTCAGCTGGTAAGAAGGTGTCTGACCATTCCCCGTCACCGCTGCCACTGTCGCATCGTCACAGATCGCCGTCAACGACGACCCGACTGACGTCGATGGATACGACGTCGAATGTACATAGCCATCATAAGGGCAGATCTCCGTCGACAGCAACCCACCGATCGACGTCGAGCCAGCACCGCCGTGCTCATACGCCGTCGAAGGCCTCACATCCCTCGACGGCACGGAAGACGACGTCGAGATCGCCTCAACGGCGAGAGCAGAGACTTCAGTCGTCAGCGGCCCATCACTCGACGGCGAAGCACACGACATCGAGCAGATCGCATTCAAGGGACCACCGGTCACTGTCGAAGCGCTCGACGTTGAGACCTGAGCAGTCCGTGGTACTCCCTTCGACGTCGGTGCATCTTTCGACGTCGACATAGGTGCTGCCTATCTCGCAAGGAGAAGAGCGTCAGCTACCACCGGCTGAAAAGAACATCACTCCAACAAGTCCAGTGGTCTCCATAAGGAGTGGATCGTCTAGGCGGTCAGAGCCACATCATCCGGGCACATCTCGCCCATAAACCTATCGCCAATGTGGTTGGAGAGTCTTGACAAAACGGCTGCTTCTCCAGACTCTCAATACTCGCGAATGTACACATCATCGGCTTCTCTCCCGAGGACACCATCGCCAGCAGCGCGTACAAAACGGGCTCGTTCTGCGTCTCGCCAGTCTGCCACTAGGCCTTGGCGCACTTCAACAAGATCTATGAGCAGGTCACGCTCCCAGAGAAGATAGAGATTGCGCAGTTACAGAAGGTCTCCTTCTTGGTCCACATCGTCTGGGTCTTCAGTAAGAGGGTACTCCCCAACTCTAACGGATTCTCCACCAGCTAGAGTTTCCCCGGTGGACGACATCACAACTTTCAATGAGGTGCTTCTCAGGGGAGCACAGAAGCTGAATATTGAGGTCCCGGAACCTTCAACCTCCTCGTCGGTAATCTTTGAAACCCTGCAACACAGGGCGGTTTCAAAGAAATTGTTACCGCTTGTGCCTGGTCTTCTCCAACCAACCATGGAGCCTTTTTTTTTTTTTTTTTTTTGTTTTTTAAACACCAGCAAACCTCCATTCAGCTCCCGCTAGGATCTTAAATTAATACAAGGCCCCTGATCAAGATCCTTTGTTTCTCAGGGCTGATTCACCACCAGACTCAGTCATATTGGCCGCAGCCCGTAAGACGCATTCAGTGGCGTCATCCTCTACGGTTCCACCGGACAAGGAGAGTAGACACCTGGACTCTCTGGGGAGGAAGATGTGTGGCACGGCGGCGATGATGAAGGTCTCCAGCGCCTCCGCACTCCTAGGCAGATGTGATCGGTCACTCTGGGACTCACTGAGCAGGTTTGCAGAAAAGCTGCCTAGAGAGGACACACAGGATTTTCAGGAGATCCTTCAGGAGGAAAGTCTGGTGTCCAATCAGATCATCAGTGCGGCAGCAGATGGTGCAGACTTGGCAGCACATGGTTACGTGCATGGGGTTTGTGCGAGAAGATCTTCCTGGCTAAGACTCACAGGATTAAAGCAGGAAGCGCAGCAGTGTATCCTGAATCTTCTCGTTAACGGAAACTTGCTATTTGGAACCCACACAGATGAGGAGATGGCGCGTATGAAGGCGGAGGTTGACACCATGAGGGCAGTGGGCTTTGAGAGGAGGAAAGACCTCAGGCGAAGGTATAGGCCTTACGACAGGCACCCGTTCCAACAGAGGGTACAAACCCCTCATTGGTCCCAGAGACCACAACAGAATCAAGAGCGTCCCCTCTTCCAGTCTCGTAAAGCTACAAGAGACCAAGGGTCAAGCAGACCTCAGAAGTCTACCCCAAAACCCCCCACATAACAATGAGGATTCGCTTCCCTTAATACCGTACACCCCTCTGGTTGGGGGAAGTATCACAGCGTTCATTCACGAGTGGCATGGCATTACAAAAGACAAATGGGTGCTGAACATTGTAGAGAGTGGATACTCTCTTCTTTTCCGGCAACCTCTTCCTCACTTGCCACCAACCAAATCCAGACCTGCTCACATGAGCTTATTACGCTAAGAGGTTCATGCTCTGTTACAGAAAAAAGCAATAGAAAAGGTTCCAGTCGCACAAAGAGGAAAGGGGGTGTACACCCGTTATTTTCTAGTAGCAAAGAAGGGTCGGGAAAGAGTTTTCAGACCGATTCTAGACTTGAGGCTACTGAACAAGTACATAAAGAAGCAAAAGTTCAGGATGCTGGCTCTCCACCAGATTTTCCCTCAACTGCATCGAGGAGACTGGATGTGCTCCATAGATCTGCAAGATGCGTATTTTCATATCCCGATCATTCCCAAACATCGGAAATTCCTACGATTTGTGATAGCCTCCCAACACTATCAGTTGAAGGTGCTCCCGTTCGGACTAAAATCTGCCCCTCGCGCATTCTCCAAATGTGTAGCAACGGTAGCGGCGCATTTAAGGAAGCAGAAAATCTTCATTTATCCCTACCTAGATGACTGGCTACTGAAAGCCTCCACTCCGGAGCAGGCGAAAAAACATCTGGACATTGTTCTCTGTGTTTTCCGATCTCTAGGTCTACAAGTCAACTTCCAAAAGTCCACCCTCATCCCAACACAAACCCTCCACTACCTGGGAGCAATACTGAATACAGAGCTCGAAAGAGTGTATCCTTCGGAGGAATGACTTATCAATAAGGAGGAAGTGTCAAGACCTTCGGGGTTCCCCCGCGCCTACGGCCCATCAGGTGGCATCTCTGTTGGGCTCCATTGCCTCTTGCATTTTCATTGTCCCGAACACCAGATTGCATATGAGGCCTCTTCAAGAGGCTCTGGAGAAAAACTGGAATCAACACACAGGCCACTGGTAGGACAGAATGCTTCTTCCGGTAGGAACGCAACAATCATTACGATGATGGATGCACAGACATCACCTGTCAGTAGGAGTTCCTTTTCATCAGCCAATCCCGTCCGACACTCTGGTAACGGATGCGTCGCTTCAGGGCTGGGGAGCTCATCTGGGTTCCCTTCAAGCTCAGGGCTTCTGGTCCAACAAAGTGAGGGCGTACCATATCAACCTGCTGGAGCTCAGAGCGGTTCATCTGGCTCTCAAGTCATTTGCTCCATCGATTCAGGGAAAATCTTTCCTGGTACAAACGGACAATACGACGACAATGTATTATCTGAACAAGCAAGGAGGGACGAGATCCCGGCCCCTGTCTCGGGAATCTCAGGCCATTTGGCATTGGCTCATAGTGAGGGGAAGGTCTCTTACAGCAATTCACGTCCCAGGGCAACAAAATGTGGAGGCGGACTTCCTAAGCAGAACCCTCAAGGACGCCTACGATTGGGTTCTTCACGACATTCGTTCAATGGGGTCAGCCTCAGTTAGATCTCTTCACAGACGAGGTAAACAAGAAATGCCCAGATTTCGCGTCCAGGTGGGGTCTCGAGGGAATGCCCTGTTGATTGACTGGTCAAAGATATTTCTCTACGCCTTTCCACTGATTCCCCTCATACTAGCTGTGATGAACAAACTCTACAGATCCAGCACCAGAATGATTCTCATAGCCCCGCAATGGCCTTGTCAGTTCTTGTCTCCTCAACCTATCAGAACAACCGCACAAGAGGCTGCTGTGCAGACCGGATCTCCTTTGCAGGCTGGGAGGCAGGATACTTCACCCCAACCTTTCCTCTCCGAGCTTGACGGCATGGCTCCTGAATTCCTGCAGTATGGGCATCTAGGGCTCTCGCAGGAATGCATGAACATCTTAAAGGAGTCCAGATGGCCTTCCACCCGGCGCTCTTACGCGTTCAAGTGGAAGAGATTCTACATATGGTGTCGTCAGCAGGGTCAGAATCCTATTCTGGCTCAGGAGGAGGTCATATTGCCTTACCTGCTCCATCTGCCGAAATCAGGTCTGCAAGTGTCATCTATTAAGGTACATTTATCTGCCATTACAGCCTATCGTAAGTCACCTTCTCAGGAATCCTTTTTCACAAGGACAGTAGTCGAGGATTTCTTAGAAGGTTTGAATTAGGTTTTTCCACCCATTCAAAAACCCTCGCCTCTATGGGAACTGAACATAGTATTATCTAGACTCATGGGCCCTCCTTTCGAGCCTATCCACAAAGCTTCTTTACAACACCTTACGTGGAAGACAGCTTTTCTCCTAGCCATTACTTCGGTGAGGAGGGTCAGTGAATTTCAGGCTTTGTCCTCCAAGGAACCGTACACGGTTTTCCATGAAAATAGAGTTGTTCTAAGAACTCATCCATCATTCTTACCGAAGGTGGTGTTGAATTTTCACATTAATCAGACTATTTCACTACCAACTTTTTCCCCAATCCGGATACTCCGGCAGAGAAAGCTTCGCACTCTCTGGATTTGAAAAGAGTGCTAAAATTTTCCTTGGATCAGACCAAATTGATTAGACGATCTCACCACCTATTTGTAAATTACTGTCATATGAGAACAGGCGATGCAGCCTCAAAACGAAGCATATCTAGATGGGTAATGTCATGTATTGTTACTGCATATCAATTGGCTAACAAACAGTTACTGGCTAGGCCTAAGGCTCATTCGACAAGAGGAAAAGCAGCTACTGCTGCCCTCCTTAATAATGTTCCGATCTCTGAAATCCGTAAGGCTGCTACATGGGAGTCTGTACATACATTTACTAGGCATTACTGTTTGGACTCAGATGCCAGAGCAGACGCTCAAGTTGGGCAAGCGTGTCTGAGAAATTTGTTTGCATAGTGTATATCTTTTCCTGCACTTCTATTAGACAGTCCGCAGAGATAAGGGATGGGCTTGCTAATCTATTCAATGTTTATGACTATTGATGAGGATCCCATGGAAGAGAAGGATAAATTACTTACCTGTAAATCCTAGTTCTCTTCCAGGGGTATCCTCATCAAAGTCATAAACAACCCACCCTCCTCCCCAGACGCAAGTCTCCTAGAAGTGCAGGACAGAACATCTCTCTAACCTGTTGGATACGTTGTCACCGTAAAAAAAGTACTGACCTAACTGTGAACCAACTGTCACCTCTCCTTCACCCCTGAGGCATGGTGGGATACTGGAGGTGCTCAGGGTCTTAAAGGCACGGTGCCAAATTTTGTGGTTCTGCTGTGTTAACCTGCATGCAGCCTATTGGCTAATAATGCTCCATTGTTTTCAATGTCGTTTTTTCTCTTTTTTTTCACTTGTGTTGCTAGTGCTTCTTTCCCTGGGCCCAGCTATGGGACTTTGGAAAGTTTTTTCTTCTTGTAATTTTGCAAGGGAAAGTTTAAAAAAAAAAAAAAAAAAAAAGAAAAACAAAACTCCATAGAAATAAAGCATTTTAGCCTGTTTATCAATATAGTCTGCATTGCTGCTGTACACATGTATACATGACTTTGGTATAAAAATTGTCTACAAAAAATGCTATATATTTTTCGTGTATATTTCATACTTATACATGTGTGTTTATTTTATGTATGCTCCGGGGTCCTCGCTCGAGGGCGGGAATATTCAATGTTAATGACTTTGATGAGGATACCCCTGGAAGAGAACTATGTTTTACAGGTAAGTAACTTATCCTTATCTCCCTCTCCCAAAGGAAATCCTTTGTTCTGCCTTCCTGGGCTTGATCACATCAAGCAGCAGGAGGGCAGAAACCTGTCTGAGGGGTGGCAGCAGCTGGGCTGCTCGGAAAACCCTATAAGATTGCTGGTAGCAATGCAGGGGGGTCCTCTAAGGAGCCCCCAGAGTGCATGGAATCATACTTCCAATACTTGCAACAGTATTGGGGTATGATTCCAACATGTTTGATACTTAACATACCCAGGTTCGGAGTTACCATTATGTAGCTGGACATAGGTAGTGACCTATGTCCAGTACACACGTAAAATAGCGTCCCTGCACTCACTAAGTCCAAGAAAATGGATCTGGAGTTTGTGGGGGCACCTCTGCTAGTGCAGGGAGACCCTCACACACAGGTACTTGCACCCTGCCCTGTGAGCTGAGAGGGCCTACCATAGGGGTGACTTAATGACCTGGTGCAGGGACCTGTAGTGAAAAGAGCACCGGGGGACCACAGGTCAGCACCAAACACCCTAAGTGGCGCAGGGGCGGCCGAGTGCAGGGTGAAACTAAGTGTTGGGCTCCCAATGCTTTCCAATAGGGGGACACACAAAGGTGCTGCAGGCTAGGTCCAGGGGGGTCAGTTCTGGAAAAAAGCACAGGCTGGACAAGGAGGAAAGCTGCCTGCTGGACTGGTGGTCGGATTTTCTAAGGCCACGGGTGCTGCGGGTGCAGGGGTACCTTTAGGCACTAGGTCGGATTCTCTCTCCGGTCGAGGGGGGGGGGCTTCCTCTGGATTTAGGCTGCAGGCGTCGTGTTGGACATGAGGGGTCAACCCAGGGTGGACTGTAGGGCTGGTACCCAGGCGATTCGGAACTAAATGTTTGGCCCACGGGTCGTGGGCGTCGGGTGCTGAGTGGGAAGTACTCGTGGATCTGGGCAGTTCTGGAGTCTTTTGTTGGATTTCTTTCTGGAAAGAGCCACTGTCCACGGGAGAGCTTGTTTCTCTGGGGTGCAGGCAGTCCTCTTGAGGCTTTTAAGAGGACACTGATCCTATAGGATGCATCGCCTTTTTGTAGCAGGGCTTCAGAAGCTGGACACAGGCCTGTAGGGCTGGGGCCAAGTCAGTTGGTGTCTTCAGTCGTCTCTGCTAGGGGTCAGCTTAGCAGTACTTCTTTCTTCTTGAGGTCACCAGGAATCTGACAAGCTAGGTTCAGAGGAGCCCTTAAATCCTGGATTTAGGGGAGTTACAGGTGTCAGTACAGTAGCCAATGGCTACTGTCCCTGAGGGTGACTATACCCTTTCTGGTGTCCACTTCCTTTGGGGAGGGGGCCACAGACCGATCCCTATTGGTCCCTGTCCTCCAAATCAAGATGGAGAATTCTGCAAGGAGGAGGGTAACTTTAGCTCTAGACACCTTAAGGGTGGTCCTAGCTGAAGTGGTCACTCCTCGTTTTTCCTAAGCTTCCCGCAGGACTTGCCGCCAACAGTGGGGCTTTGTCCAGGGGGAAGGCATCACCACTAGCTGGAGTGAAGTGGGGCACTGTAACAAGAGGCTTCAGCCTTTGAGGCTCACCGCCAGGTGTTAGTTTCTGCAGGGAGGAGGTGTGAAGCACCCCGGTGCAGGCTCTGTTTTTCGATACAGAGAGTACAAAGGCTCTCACCCCATGTGATCAGAAACGTGTATGGAAGTGGTGGCACACACTGGTCAGTCCTGCACTAGAAGTTTGGCTAAAATACAGGGGGCATCTCTAAGATGCTCTCTGGGTGAATATTTCAATAAATCCAACACTGGAATAAGTGTGGGTGTATTGAGCGGAGAAGCTTCATACCAAACTTCCTAGACTTCAGTGAAGCTGTTATGGAGCTCGTAATGACAAACTCCCAAGCCCATATACTCTGTATGGCCACACTGCACTTACAATGTCTAAGAATGGACTTAGATACTGTAGGGCAGAGGTCTTCAAACTGGGGGGCGGGCCCCTCTTGGGGGGCCTCAAGTGATCACGGGGGGGGAAGGGGGCACCAAACTCTGGCCAAAAGAAATATACAGATAACATGCCTTTGTTTTAAGCAAAAGCATGTTATTGCAGTTTTAAAAAGGTAACACTACTTAACTGTAATGTTTAAATAGGCTTACACCTATTTAAACATTGCCATATTTCTAAAATAATTGTGAAAAATTCTGAGGGGGGGCCCAATGATTTTTATTTTTCAATTGGGGGGGGGCAGCATTAAAACATTTGAAGACCACTGCTGTAGGGGCATATTGTTCCTGCAGCTATGCTTTCACCTGTGGTATAGTGCACCCTGCCTTAGGGCTGCAAGGCTGCTCGAGGGGTGACTTACCTATGCCACAGGCAGCGGGTAGTGGGCATGGCACCCTGAGTGGGGTGCCATGCCAATTTTGTCTTTTTCTCCCCACCAGCACACACAAGCTTCAATGGCAGTGTGCATGGGCTTGGTTTGGGGTACCCCAGGGTGGCATAATACACGCTGCAGCTCTTGGGGACCTTCCCTGGCCACAGGGCCTTTGGTACTATGTGTACCTTTTACAAGGGATTTAACGGTGTGCCAGTTGTGGGAGCAACGGTACATATTTAGGGAAAGAACACTGGTGGTGGGGCCTGGTTAGCAGGATCCCAGCACGGTGTAACCATGCCTAAAAGGGCACTTTCCTACAGTGCTGTTCTATTGGTCAACCTTGAAATGCAGCACAACCTCTTATGGAGAACACCTGAGCCCAACTAATCTGTCACCACACCTCACTGATCAGAAGTGTGATATCACATTATTGAGCATCTCAAGCGTATCATGTCATCGGAATTAAATGCATGTGCAGACGTGTTTATTGTTACTAGTCCTTTAGATAGCATCCAATATGCCACTGTTAATAGTTTCCCTTGAAAAATGTACTGCCTTGCATGTCTCTGGTGGCTGAGTTACCCAGCCAGGGTCGGCTTTAGTGCTGGTGGCGCCCAGTGCAACAATAAATTGCACCCCTTCCAGTCCCTTCCTCTCTCCCCCCCCCCCCCCCCCCCCCCCCAACCAAATAACCACACCCTCGGAATCAATGGGGCAAAAGTGCCCTTGATCTCTCCGTAGCCCCTCTCTCACATACATCTCATTTGTTTTAAAGTGCTGGTAAAGGCTGTCTTTCTCATTAGTAAAGTATATCTACCCAAATGAACCCTTCATGGCAACAATGGGAATGGATAATAAAAGACTGGGATAAAAACATAACGTCCTAACCTATGTTTTGCAGTCTGCATGCAGCTCTGTGTGACAGTTTGTAACAGACATTGTTCTATATTCGGGTTGTCTCTTATGAACTGTGGTACCAAAATGATTCCTGTGACACAAGCAATCATTCACTCAGATATACACATAAAATAAGGATCTGTGATCTGCACAGTATGCATTCTTTGCAGAGGCATATTAACCCTCTGTGTTACTTTATGGTGAATCAAAACTGCCACTAGACAAAACTCCATCTCACTCTCTATCAGGAACATTAACCACCAGAATTATCTTGACATTTTTATTGCTGTCTGAAAGCTTGACACAAAAGGAACTCTGCTGCACTTGTGCTTAAATCGTAAGTAATTGCTAGACACAGGGCCCCCTCCCCAGGTCAGGCCAAGTGCGGCCGCACCAGTTGCTCTGCCCTGTACCCATCATTAATGTAAGTCTTCGCTGCAAATATCACCTACCAATCTCCCCAACCCTCCAAACTTGACACTTTTGGCACAGACTAAAAAGTCCAGGGCTTTTTTAGGTGACTGTCTACTTCCCTTTACAGTAGCATGTAGGCACACATCCACTTAGAGGGTCTTACCAAGCTGAAGGTGTCATAGCTCTGCATTAGCTCCTCCATTTTGTACTGTTCTAGCACCACGACGTTGTGAAGGCTGGAGCTGCGGGCACGGGCACAGGCCTCACAGTGCACTAAATAGGAGTTCTTGTTCCCGTTCTCACTTGTCACGAAGAGGATGTTGAAAACCTCCAGCTGGGGTGGAGACGTGAAGCATAATATGGGCACAAGGACGAAGAAAAAGTGTGGATGAAAAAGAGATATTGAAGAGAAAAAAAAACGTTACTAACAGCCCTGTGGTCCCCATTCCAACTGCTCTTCACACTTCCATTTCCCAAGATTCTTTCGTCATACTGAAGGGCTGAGTCACAGATATAGAGAGTGTGAGTGTGAGTGTGTGTGTGTAGCCACGTTGTCCCTAGTTCTTTCACTCAAAGGAAGCTTGCTATTTAAAGTGGGAAATGAGAACCAAGTTCGGTGGAAGTGTTTATGAGGACAGGTCCTGAGGAAGGCTTCTAAAAAGGAATTAAGTAAAGGGGGAAAATACATTCTGTAGATAAGATGCCTGCAATAATGTTTTGCAGCATGAGACTCTTCTGAATTTACACGCTATGTCCTATTCTGTCATCCAGCTGTTTGAAACTATGTAATCAGCCATTAACTATAAACTTGTTAAGCTATCGACCATAAGCCAATAATGCCACAAAAGTGCCCTCTATTTCAGATTTGTTGTTCCTCCTGTCCCCCCTTCCTTCACTGATAGTATGAAAGGGTGGCATGTTAATCTAATGGAGCCTCAAGCTGCGAAACCTTTCAAACAGTTGTCATTTGCCCCATGGATCCTCTTCTAGTCACATAATAGGCACCGATTGCGCAGTGGTTTTAGTCCCTGCGGAGGTGGGTTTGAAGGAAGATCATTACTAAACAAATATTTTAAAATAGTTTGACCTACGAATGCCTCTTTTTGTGTTTCGTTATCAATACAATAATGTTTTGTGAATGTACGCACTGATGACCATACTGCAGCAGTACATATGCCATTTAAATAGACAGACTTACTCCCAGGACTGATTAACCCATATTTTATGCTAAACCAATGTTTCATTAACTATCCATATTAAGTAAAGGCCAAATCTATGGCAAGGAGTACTCACGTCACATTCATTACAATAATAGGCAGGTTCGTCCTTCACACGGCTTTGGTAGACAAGCTTCTTCCCGGAGTTGAGGAGGTTGTCCCGCTGCACCTGGCAATGCTTGATGGACTGCATAAGAGTGTACCTGTAAGATTAGGGGGCAAACAATAAACACCTAAGAATGAGCCATGACACTGCAGAGGTCACCCAAACCAAACTTCAGACGCTGTGGTAGAGCCACCCCCAAAGCCTATCACTGAAAAAGACAGTTGAGTGCACCAACGTGCCTCACATAGTGACCTAACAGATCTTTGCTTACAATAAATGCAAAGGATTACATTCTCTGGGGAGCATGTACACTACATATGCAGTGGAAAACTTTGGTGCAGGTTCGTCAACCGATTCTCCTTGGATTCCCTTGTGTGAGGGTAGCACAGATACACACCCCAGTGGTAATAATTCTTAAGATTATCAGTGTAAGTCTTGATTTCACCGTTGTTCTAGTTGTGCACTGTTGACAGGAGCTAGAGCTTTCACCCACCCCCAGGGTATTGATGCCTCAGCCACTGCCTTGGACGGAAAATGTTACATACCTTTAACAAAGTGTTTGAGGCTTACAGTATTATAGATTCACATGCTGGGAATACTAGGTGGAAGGACCTTGGCTAAGGTATGCATTTATTGTTACTTAGTGCCTCCCTCCTACCCCGCTCATTAAAATAAACAAATAGAACACCAGAGCAGGTCTTTCCCACACTGCCCTCCCTTGCAGGCATCCTACGCAGAAACTCACTTTATCATCTTGTACAGATCCGGTTCAGTGATTTTCACAGTGCGAGCGACATTCCACGAGACGTGGATCATGGGCACAATGGACTTAACTTTCTTCACCTCATTCCACTCATAGCGCTCCAGGGCCAATTGATATTGATAGGCTGCAGTGAAAAGAAAAGCACCATCATTCAAAAATAGTCTATTTCATTTAGAAACTTCAAGACAGTCAAACACTGCAAAGACGTCCCTTCGGCCCGCAAATTCAAAATACCAGTTAACATCAAGTGGAGGTGGCTTTGTAGGAAAAGTAGCTGAGAACAAATGTTTTTACTCCGCCTGGCGGCATTTTGCTTCCCCTTTTGCCTGAACGTCAATAAACCAATGATCAGTAAATATGTCTTGAGGAACCACGTCTTAGCAAAACAAATATTTGCAATGTAAACACTACCCTTAAAGGCTATTGTTGATCACTTTTCCCATTTGCAGTACATTGTGTTCTTGGTTTTTACTTCTCATAAAGTCCTTCTTTATCAACTTGAGATTTATGTGGGTCCACATAATTGTTCCTCAGCCACGGAATATTTATTTATTTATATTTTGGTGGGACGCATGATTACATAAAGGAGAAGGGGTAATAAGGTGAGAAAAAAATAGAAAATAAGAGTCAAACAGGAGTAAGGACACAATAGTGTACCACTCATGCCCCAATACGGTTCCCCCAGTGGCAACATTATCTGTTGCCCCAGTATTCAATTACCCGGTGCCTGCACAATGTCTGACGAGAGCTGGACTTAAAGCGCCTTTAGACCACTACACTTCCATAAAGTATCAAGTTCAGAATCATATGCACACCCTCACCAAAAATGCAATGGCTAAGGAGTTTCGGGATGTAAGCAAAACAACGGACTAGAACACAATGACTAGATGCAGCGTGCCCCAGTACTTTTCGATGTCTGTGCCTATGAAAGTGTTTTTTTCTGTTGAAGAGCCCTCCTAGTGTTAATCCTTTTATTCTTCTATGCATAGCCTGTTGTTCATCATCATGGGGAGCAGTACTATTTGCTTTCCTGCCTGTTACGGAAGCAATGATGCATGTCTTTACACCACTCTCTACATCACTATTCTCTTAATGCTTCTTTATTTAGAAATACTTCTAGCATGACCAATAGTAGTTGACCAAAAGGCAGTGGGGCTTGCAGCCAAATCCACCTCTGGGTAACCTCTGAAATATTCTTGGTGCTGCAAGGATAGTCTACATTTCTCTGTATGTCAGTGCCACCAGTTTCACCTTCCTTGATGGCAGGAAAATAGTGCTTACCAGTTTATACATCAGTAAATGGCTAGTCTATAACCTATTTGAAAAAGATAGTCTTTCTACCAGGAGTTTCACCATAGATACTGTCTAAATTCTAGGAGTGGCCGTCTGTTAAGCCAGTTAATCTAGAATGTTGTTCTAGATTCTCTTCTGAAGGAGGATTCCTGAAAACAGCCAATCCGTCATAGGGTGATCTACAAAAGATTGAGTTGGCATCATGTGATGTTCTAGAACCTCTTAAAGTTATTTTGATCATCAAAACATCCTTGATCTCCGAGGCTGGGGTGGAGGACAAAATCTTCCACATTTCATGTTAATGGTTCTTTCAACAATATGACCTATGGAGTACAGCGGTCTTTTTTCAGTAGCTCACAACTCCATCGAGCAAACATAAACTCAAACATTCAGACTTTGTTGAGGGCAGATGGTGACATACCTTGCTGTCTGATTTTTGCATTGAAATGCTTCACACTGCTACTACGACTACTCTGCTTTGCACCCCCCCCCCCAAATAGAAGACACGTGTTAGTACTTTTGGTATGGCTCAGCAAAAAACCCCAGAGGCTCTTCACATCTCCTTAATAGTAGGGCATAGAGTCAACTATTTTACAGGTTGTGGTATTTTACCATTACAAAATGCCCTGACTGGAAAAACAAATGTAGCTAGATAGATGGGTATAAATATATCCACTGTTTTGATGCAGGACGGCAAACACATTTTTTTTTTTCAATTGCAATTTCAACCTCCTAGTTGAGTGCCAGGCTACACAAATAGTAACGGACTGTTGGCAGTTTCATACTACCTGAGGCACGGCATTTCGAGGATGTTTACATTATGCCACTCAAAACATGTTGCAGGTGTAGTAGCTACAGTCACTTTTAGTTTTACAATTTCAAACTCATAAAAAAATAATGGTGTTACCCTGTGTCTACAGGTATATTACAGGCAAACCAAATGTGTGGCTTTTGCCAATCCTTATTTTAGTTTAGTTCCAAGTCAACACACAGATTCTGAGGCCTAAAAGATTCCTAGAGTGACCACACTGGTCGAAATAAATGTTGGTGAATGTAGACCTATACCATAAACCTAGTAATATCAAAATGGTGCACAATACAGATTACTGGGAAGTAAAACGAAGTAGATTTAGCAACCCAAATAAAGTATGATTAAAATATATTCTATCCAAGGGCCAGCCCAAAGCAACCTCTAGGGTATAACTGGTCTTCCAGTGAACTACGACTAGAAATAGCTATTTCTAATGTATGAAATTCTCTAGAGTTTCATTTGCAATTCCTAGTGTGTCGCAAATAGACCTATCTCATGAATATTGATAGGGAGGTCACAATTTGTGACCCATTTGGAATCTCAGCTATCAAATGGATGGTGGTCTGCTGGGGTCGGCAGAACACCATGTCTGTGATTGCTTTTAAAATAAAACGTAAAAAAAAAAAAAAAGACCACAAAAAACAGCCTATTTTCCTTAAGGCAAATGTTTTTTTTGTTTTTTTTTCAACAACAAAAATGAAACTTTTAAGTTTCACTTTTTAAGAGTAGGCAGTGGTTAGAGGGATGCCTGCTCTTGAAAAATATTTTTTAAACTATTCACAAAGAGGAATGGGTCACTTGGGGACCACCCTCGCTCCTGCGTATGAGTTACCCTAAGTTGGTAGTAAAGTTTAAATATTCTGCGACAACATTTTTATCCCAAAACATTCATACATACCATTCGGTATTAGGAAGGGATGCCCTCAACATACCTCCTCCAAATACCGATTAGCAAAACCCAAATTATGATTTGGTAACAAGTTACCAAATTGCAATTTGGGCTTCATACATAGCAAAAAGCATCTTTCTGGTCGCAAATGGCCTGATTCTGCAAATCGGGCCATTTGTGACCAGAAAAATGCTTGGTACTTCCAGCCCTATATTCTTAAAATTGTTACTGAGTTGCCCATCCAATAACTTAAAGGTACTTACATGTGAGGGGACCCACATTCCAGGCAATGTTATTGCACCAGCCAGTTGCCTGGACCCAATGAACTGTGCCAGCATTGATCCACACCAAATCGCCCGGCCGCTGCATGAATCTGTATACTGGGATGTTCTCCTTGTAGAGGTCTTCAAGGATAGGCCACCAGGACCCAGTTAGGTAGTCCACATTGTGCCTATTAAATAAAAAATAAGAAAAAAATTTTAGAATCGTTCTAACACAAGCCCCCATCGTAGTCTGCAATACTCCCCACTAACAGTTATTCCCTCTCCTGCCAGCCGTCTACCACCCATCTGATTAGGTCTTCCCTTCAAACTTCCCATTCCCAATGCAACATATCCCATACGGCTCTCACTTCTCACAGAAGGCGCTGATGGTCTCCCAGTAATGTTCGTGAACTGCAAACCATTCGCAATCCCCAGGCCCAATGTTAATGTTGACTGAACAGAAGTTATTGTTTTCTTGGTGTCCTGCAAAAGCCAAAAAAGAAAGAAGGTAATCAGTCAAAGGGATTAGTCTGAAATTCTTCTAGATAGCATTTGTCTCAAAAGTTGGTCATACTCATAAGGGATAACCTAACTGGTTCTTCAGCATGGGATTCTTCACTGTATGCAGTGCTTGAAATTGAAAAATATAAGTGCAGGTACTCTGTACAAGAGTACTAGCTTGTTTATGAGAAGTGCTGGTTCTCTACAATTCAAAGTATTACGTTTTCCCTGAGAAGTGCAGGTACTCGCCCTCTCAAAATAAAAAAGTACTCAGTACCGGCCCATTTAAAGCACTGACTGTACGTAGTCCCACCCACATACAGGATGCCCGAGCTCACTTATACATGTTTGGGTGGTTTTATTGCACAAAATGGAGTAGCATAAAAACCTTATTTCACAGGGACCTCTTCAATATGAAAAATAGTTCAAGGTCCTTATCAAATATTGAAACATTTTTACAGGTTCCTAGGAAATATGGGTTTCTAGGCATAATGATAGTCCCAACCACTCAGTAGTTATACCATTGTTCACTGTTTAATCCATAATGTATTTTAGAAAGATAAACAGAATCTGAACTTTCTAATTCGAGTCAATGCCCGTTATTTGCACCTTGCAGAGAACAGTTTCAACAAAGCCTCCCCTATAAGAGTGCGTGTTTCTAATAAATCTGCCAGCTGTTGTTACTCCACGACCACCAGCCAAAAACGAATTCTAAATTACATATTTATTTTTTACTCAAGACAACCATCTACTGTGGTCCAGCAACAATTATATTATGCAGTGTTACAGGAGAGGTACAAACAAGCTGGAAAAGGTAAACCACTGAATAAGAAGCAAGCACATGACAGTGACCATAAAACCAACAATGGTAAGCAATGTCCAGGTTTTAAACCAGCTGTGAGTTCCTGGTAACCACACAATAGACCCTTTTCACCCAGACAGCAGTTTTGTCTGCTTGGCTCAACATATAAATACATATTGGCTAACTGCGTAATATAGTCCCATCCTTTACTTTGGGGAGTTTGGTGACATCTACAAGCCACTCAGTCTTTGGCTTCATTGCATATTACAGTTACCACTTATTTAACACCTACTACACCTTCTCACTCTTGCAACACACTACTAGTCACCAAAAACCTGTCAGAATGGCCAGCCAATAAATTCATAATATACTTTCAGGGGATAAAAGACAGAGGCTGGTGTATTTAATTTATTTTAAAAAGTACAACCCTTCTTCCCGACTTATTTCAACCAGGCCTATGTCCTTGGTCATGGCAACATGCTGGGCTGGAAGACCAGGACCAATGGACACAAAAAAGGTTTGAAAAAAATATATGAGTTTCAGTATACTTAAATATATGCGCTTCCTAGTATACTTATCCAAGTATACTAGGAAGCGCATGCTCGAACACTTAGGTCTGCAGTGGAAAGGTCACATGGCACGAGAAGCATTGTTGATAGTCTTACCAAATGCTTGACTATTTAACAATAGTCAGGAGACCTACTCAGTGGGATATCATCTCCAGTGTATGGATTTAATCCTTTGTATCCTGGTTCTGTTTAAAATAATTTCTCACAACTACACGTGAGAAAACAGCAGGACACAGATCATATTAGCATGTCCGAACTGAGTAATGCTGTTGAGGGAGGCTGGAGTGTCATGATCCATTTGAGCGTTAGCCATTGCATCACGGCCATTCCACTCACAGTAAAATGGTGATAAATAGCATGAGACGTGTACATATGTGTTAGCATTGTTAGATATGGCAAGGGGGCAGGATTCTCAGGGGTCGTGCCCCTCCCATCATTTGTAATAAATAAAACACTACAGTTTGTTCTCCTCCATATGTGGTTTATGCCAAATGTTTGTGTTAAAAGATAATTAACCAAAACATGTTGCAAGGAGTTAAATTTGCAGAGTATGCTAAATCATTCTGAAGACGGCTTGTGGCCATTAGGCCATTTATATCCATTTGTAACGTTACTGGAATATGCAATAATATGCAATGTGTGAAGTATTGTTATCCACTCATAGGCCATCTGTGTGTTGCTTATTCCTTATGATGGTCTACACTTGTAGGATAATGTCGTAAAGGTCTGTGGATTCTCTACATACTTAGGTGAATCTCTTTCTACAGCTCCTTCGGCTGAAAGGGTCCCTAATATTAATATGTGCAAGGGTTTCTTAGCTGCAGTATTAGCTGGGCTCATCCCTTAAGCTTTCTGTAGTAATTAGGTTTCTGGCGTCTAACAATTATTTCATGGAAGGTTGCCTTTTTAGCTGTGATTACTTCAGCTAGGAGGGTTAGAGAATTGCATGCTTTTAAAGTGCTTCTTCACCCTTTACACTTTTCAGAGTTGAGCAGTTTAAACCTCAATTTTTTTTTTCTAACCTAGGGCGGTGGATATTTCTTTGCCGTCCTTGTTTTTGTCTCCTGTTCTTTGGAACGAACTAGAGCTCAACTCAACTCAACTCTAAAAGGGTTCAGCGTTTTTGTAGTAGGAATTTCACTCTTTTCTGAAAGCATGGCAATCTCTTTCTTTCCAATAGGTTGGGATCTGCACTTTGGAAGCAGACAATCTCTCACTGGATTTCGCTGGTGATGTAGTTACTCTATGAAGTAGCTGGGAACCTCCACGTAAGTTATTTCGGAAGGGGAGTGGTTATTAATTTAGCTATGCTGGGGAGTGCTCCAGTGCAGACTATGTGTAACGCTGCTACTTGCTCTTCACTTGAATAAAAACCCTCTTGGCTTGCGAAAGCAAACAGACCTCATTTACGTTTTTGGAAGGCAGTCTTACAGTTATGTTTGCTCAAGTCTTGTCCACGTTCTTATCTTCTTGCTCTGGGTAGCAGCCTTGGAAGTGTTCCAAGTCCGCGAAACGGTTGTGGGGGCGGGAGGGGAGTGTGTGTGAGTTAAATGTCAATTAGCACAGCTTTTCAGTGGAGGTGCAAGATGTGCCAAATCCAGGCATGCCAGTGATAGTAAGTGATCTGAAGAATATTTTGAAGATTCCACTGCGTCAAAAGGAAGTAATCTGCATGAGTATTAGTTAGAAGAAAAATGTTATTTTGTAACCATATGTTCTTCTTAGTGTGTGGTGATGTAGATTGACTTGCTCTGCATATTAGTATTATGTCAGGGCGTTTATAGCTTGTTTTTCTTTAACAAACTTTAAAAAAACCAAACCTGCTCTAAGTCGTCTCTTGGTCCAGAATGCATCAGCACATAGGATTCATCTCAGATTGTTTTCTGCTCAGCAGTCAAGCAGTTTAAGTGCAGTGTAGGGCCCAAGACAGAATGTGCTTTACTTAATAAAGTGAGAAAACTAAAAGGCAGAAAATGTGTAACCATTGTTAGCCTCAGGGACGAGACGGGTGCATGTGAATCTACAGTAACATACATGCCATGTAACCATCTGTTTGTAGTGTAACATTTTCTGTTCATAGCATGTGTGGCGTAGATAAACAGTCTGCAAATACTAGGAAGAAGCCCCAGATCTTTGGAGATGAGATGGCAGGAAAGCTTTGACAGCTAGATGCACTTCTTTCAGTTCTAACAGGCGTATGTGTTCAGATCTTTCCTTTTATGACTGTGAGCCAAATCCTGAGACGGAGGTGTGTAGGACAATAGTTGTGATGGAGGTTCCTTGAAAAAAGGAACACCCAAAGCGGATTCTGAGGTTTGGACCACCAAGCCAGAGACTGCCTCACATTGTGAAATATATGTGATCTTCCCAGTTTCCTGTTTTTTGTGAGCATTGGTTTTCTACACTGTATTGAAGAGGTCTCATTAAGAGTCTTGCATTTGTATTATGAATATGCATTAGCTCCTCTATCTCATCCCACTGTTGGTGCGCATATCTGTATTAGCAGGGCATTTGAGTAGGCTATCCGCCAATGCGTTGCTGCTGACCTTTCCATCTTCCTCACCACCATGTCCACTCTCTAGGTTTCTTTATCAGGATGTGGTCCTGTAGATGTGGGAGTGTTAGCTCTTTTCTATGCTGTTGCCACAATAAGGGAGACTGCTGGCACGTCCCCCCTTGTGTAAGGAGAGTCCTTTCATGAGAAGCAATACTACTTCCCTACCTTTGGGGTTCATTGTCTTTGCCGCAGCTGGATCCTTAAATGCTTCCCAGCCTTGATCCAGCATGCTTGGAAGCATTGGGGGAAATTGGTTTCCCTTTTGTTCAGGTAGTCTCCAGGACAAAACATGGCTTTGATTGTTCTTCCTCCGGTTGACCTACTCAAGTGCTTGCAGCTCTCTTTACTACTGTACTATATAAAGTGATGTCATCTGGTGGTGATGGCTCCAATGGGTAAGATGCCACCCCTTCTTATAGTGACTCTTCCTAAATGTCTTGCCAGTCATCTGTTGTTTCCCCAATGCGTGAGAGTCTTTTTATTGTTCTACCCCCAGGTCAAAAAAATTCCTGTAGTGCTGGGGGGGGGGGGGGGGGGGGGGGAGATGTACTTATATTCTTGGGGGGGGGGGGGGGGGGGGGGGGGGGGGGGGGGGGGGGGGGGGGGGGGGGGGGGGGGGGGGGGGGGGGGGGGGGGGGGAGATGTACTTATATTCTTGCAATTCATTCCCTCCCATAGACTTCCAGACCCAATGGCAGAAAAAAAAAATCTAGATATGGTAATTGCATCAAGGGATTTCCAGAGCATACGTCTGGCATTGCACATGGTGGGTTTAAATGTAAATGGTCAACAATGTCCTTAAAAGGGGGAGGAGGTGGGGGCTTCAAGGCAACTTTCTGGACCCAACCACAAATGGCATAATAATGCACTGCATATAAAGCCAGAAAAGATTCACAATTAAAAAAAACACATTTCTCCCATTGTCCATAGTGAACTTACACTTCCTGTAGCCACTCACCTGGGGTTCGGCTTCCAGGCACCTTCATGTACAGCTGAACAGTGTTCATGCCCAGGATGCTATGCCCAACATGGCTGAGCATGTTTCCATTTGAGGAAACCCTCATGAAGGCTGGCAGCTTCAGCAGCTCCTGCAGCTGCGGCTTCCAACTAAGGATGTAAAATCAAAAATAATTAGGTCCTTACAGGGCAGCTCCGAATGAATTTAAACAAAACCCGAGTGTCATCTTATGATTAGCTTCCCTAAAAGTGTGGGAGTCACTAATAAATCACACTTGCCTTCTCTGTACAGAATAACCACCACCCAACAGTATCTTAACATTTGAGATCCACCTTTTGCATGGCCTATTTGTGTGACCTCACCTTACAGTATGCTCTTCTTTCCCCTACCTCCCATCATGCATTGCATTTGTCTATAACTGTTTAAAACATTGTCCTCCAGGTGACTTTCAATATGCCCTCCGCTTCTACAGTCAGACAACCACACCTTAGTTATCGCCACCCACTATCAAGAACTATTCCTCAGTGCTTCAGAAGTGTTGTCTTCCACTGTTTAAATAACTCAATTTTGTTATTAAATTAATGCCATACGTCTTGATCTCACAATCGGCACCCTCATATCTGAAATATTCGGTTCCTTCTTTTCGTTTAGGAGAAGCAGGGGGGTAGGGTCTCACCTCCCAACCCACTTGAAATGTTAAAGTTGATGGCAAATTATTGACTTACCATTTGGGATCTGAGAGATCGATGTTGGTTCCAAACTTGATGATATGTGGGTTCTTGACATCCACAGTAATGCTAAAGGAGGAATGGGAAGGGGATTAGACTAAATGAAGCCAGACACACCTTAAATAGTTATTTCCAAACTACAATAAATGATCCTCTGCCCTGACAAAAATGACAATCTGTCAAATTCCTACGTGGCCAGTCCACCCTAGACAAAGTGAATGTTTTCCAGCCAGACACAACTGTTTGCGATTAGATCAGAGAAGGATACACAGGGGTCACTGAAAGGATACTCCAAGTTAGACCTGGTGCAAGGAAACTGGTTCCTTTGCCTGCTATTGGGGTTGTACAATACAGCAATTATTAGGGTTCACTACACCATTGTTAGCTACGTTTCCTGGCCAATCGTGGCACTGACCCCTCAAAAAAAAAAAAAAAAAAAAAACTGCATGGCATAGATTTTCACTGCTCCAGCACATTCAGGCTGAAAAACATCAAAGCCATACCTCATCTTACACAGATTATACATGCTCAGCAATCTGACAACAGATATGCCTCAAATTACACACATATTACAGACTAAGACTTCAGAACAAATCATTTGGGATCTGACCTCAAACAGCAAAGCAAGACGCAAATGTATTAACATTGTATCACTGCTTTCAAGCTCCCTTAAAGGTTGCTAATGTAGTGAGTGAAGTGCTCAAGTTACTAGAGTTGTATCCAGCCGGTGACAAGGTATACACAAGGCACTATTTCCAAGTACAAGTCTGGAGTCACCCTATCAGAAGTGGAAGTATTACTCAAAAGATCTTCTGTTCATAATGCCGGTTATTTGCTAAACAAAGACGGGTTTTACCTTGGATTAGAGGCCGATTTTCTGTCGGGCTTAGTGAGCTCTTCATCTTCATCTTCGCTTTCCTTTTCATCCTGTAAAAATGGAGGTGAAACATATTTTTATCAACTGCGATAGACCATCCAATGGTGTATTTCAAGAAAACAAAACTACTGAAAACTAAATGCACGCAAGCCCACCGAATTAGTGGCAGTAGTTGGCATATATGACCCATACATCACCGAGGAAGATGCACAAGCTTCTCTTAAAAACAAGAGCTACATCACTGGAAGCAAACTGACAGATTCCTTGACACACATATTTAACACCTGTTATCAGTATCTTGAGATAAATGGTAGACTGCACTACACTTCGTAAATGTAGTGATGGTTATTATCATACTAGGTAGTGCACAGGTAGCAGAAGTGAATTCTCTATCTCACACCTACTCATACCACTGTTTTATCATTAAGATTCTCTCACACTTGGCTCCTCACCCTGGCATTTACCTGCAAGAATTCCTGAAAGGATGAAGCTTGGTATTGAGCATACTTGGCAATGGTGGTATGAGAGCGGCTGCTTTCGCATGGCCACACCTGCTTGCTGCCCGCAGGATCCCAATTCTGGTCTGAAGGCTGCTGCACCTGTGTCCGAACCTCCACAGAGTGCTCAGAATTTGCCTCCACCAATGTCTTGGTAGAGAAGAGGCCGAGGTCTGTGAGGGGGATAAAAGGGTTAGACAAATAAAGAATGCAAGAGTAAAAAAACAGGGAGCCTGTTTTACATAGGATAGTTATAAAGCATATGAAGTCCATGGGTTCCTCTCTTTTGGGAGAATGCGGGACACATGCACATCTCAGCAGTCTCCTAGTGTGCACACATGGCTGCCCTTTGACACACTGAGTTCTCAAGTACATTAAAAACTGTTACAATAATCCTTTTAAGGATATGAGCATAGAAAGGACCCAGAATCAGTAACCTATTAAGACAGTCCAAAGAAAGAAGGAAGAAATGAAGTGGGGACCAGGAGAAAAGGAGCAGTGCACTTGTATAGGCGGTAGCCCTAGAGAGGCAAGACTACTGGAAGTGAGGAATCTAGGGCAATAAAATAAGGCCCAAAACAGAGACTATGAAAAATGTCATCTCCCTGCCAAGGATGTCAGGGAAGTAGAAGTGGTCATCACAAATGCATGGTATTTATGCCATCACTTACTGAGTCGCAGTGAACCAGCCAGGCCTCTAATCACAGTGATGGGGTTCTTGGAGTCTGTGCAGAACTGCAGTAGCACCGGAGAGAAGGCATCTCGCTTGCTCTCCAACTGCGGGCAGAAGAGGCATGTTCGGTGTTAAAAACATTTAGAGTTATCTCCTGCAATCACAAATGCTAAAATAGCAAAACTTTCTTCTTTAGCATGGACCCTCTAGCCCACCTTTGTATTTCTGACACAGAAATATCATGGATTGTATATGCTATCCTCATTAGTGCCTAGCAGAAAGGTCACACAGCACGAGCTTACACATTATATACACCTTTGAGAAGGAAAAGTCAGATGCCTGAAACAGTTTTGAAGCATGATACTATTCTACATTAGATGTTGCGAACAAAGTCTATACATCTAGAGAAAGGTTACAAATAAATGTTTTAAGGGCGTCAAAAATACATGTTAATCTGTATGTCACATGGCAATAGCCATGCAATAGCCAACCAGCTATGCCTCACTGCATGCTTGCCCCCTTTAAATTCTATTTTCATTGACAGTCATACGTGAGGACAAGATATTTTAATATAGTTAGGTACTGAATAGTATGCACAACTCCTCTTTTCAAAGAGGTGAGAAGGGAGGAGCCTATGATAATCTAGAATCATCTCAAACTGCAGAACTGTTGTTACAAGTTTTTTATTTTTGCTGCATGTCTCTATTCTGAATCCACATGCCGTGCATCGAATATATAGCAATACTTAATTAAGCATGAAGTGCTGATAGTGCGTCTTGTTTTGCCTGCACATCCGCATTAATGTTTCTCATTTCATCCATTAGCAATCGTACTTGCAAAAGGAAAAGATCTTGAACTTCTCCCCAGTCAATCCTACCAAGACTCTAGGTCATGTTTAATTTGTAAGTACCCAAAATCTCCTGCGGTTGGCAAACTTCAACTCGTGCTGTAGATCCGGAAAAGTCTTAACGACCGTAATTACCATCGTACTGCTCAGTTATTTAGAGGAAGGCCGCACACCATCTCCTCTTCATTGGAATCCATTCCTGTCCTAGGGTCTCTATCATTACTGAAAATTCCCACTACAATTTTGTCCCTTCAGGAAGATCAGGTCATTATGGAGGCTACACTAATGCCTCCTTTTCCTGTTGTCATGTCAGTCAAAGCACACACTTTGGTCAACTGTGGTGTGGCTGCCGCTCTAACTGAGCAGTCTTTCTCAGCCACTGTGCTTAGAAGCGAGCCTACACACCATTTCACAAGCCTGTGCCCTATGACACCCTCCAGAATGCACCTAATTAAGTCTGGTACCCACCAGATTTTAGAGACGGCTAGATATAAATTTAGTCTCTTACCCTCAAAGAGGTGCTGCTTGTCCCTAGGGGGCACTTACTCCAACACGTAACACAGAATTGGGTATGATTCGGTTTCCAACTACATGCCTTAGAATTGAATGAGGAGGACGGTTTTAAGACAGTAAAGCTCTTGCTACCTCTGGACACCAAGTCTCGATTATTAGTGGACCTCCAATAAATAGTTCAATGGTCTGGACACATCCCAAAGTGGTTGAATTTCCAACTCTGGAGGAAATACCCTCTGACCAAGTTTGGTTCTCAACAGGTATAAAAAAAAAACAAAAAACCTGCTGTGTACATCACCAATGTACGTTCCTGAGTTAAAGACCTGTAGCTCTTCACACAGAGATTTTATCATAGAAACATGACGAAGGCATCTTATCTGTTAATAAGGCTCTGATCAATCTGGTATCACAGACCGGGGGACAAGAGGCAGTCCAAGCCAGTGGTTTTGGAGGATGCTACTTGGAAATCCAGATTGGCAGCCTAAAAAAAATACCTTGGTCGTCTTCCTGGAGAGCTTGGCTGTGCAGGAGTGGTCTCACAAGTAAACATGACACCACCCCCTTGCTAGTTTCAGACAAAGCATATGGACCAGTTGGGCAAAAAAATGTTCACATGTGGTAGCCATGAACATGGCCTGGCTCGTTGCATATTAGTCTCACTTTTTATTGGGGAAAAAAAAAGTGTCAGTCTGACTGTGACCAGTTTGCCTGAACAAATAGGCAAGTATTTTTCACATCCGTGCAACAGATGTAAGGATAGTGCCAAATATTGAAGATGAGGGCAGGACATTGCAGACTTGTTTAGGTGCATCCTCCCACCATAACAAGCGCACTGTGTTTTGCTTTGCGAGCCCTGTAGTGGTCCTACATAAACAGCTGTGGATGCGGGTAAGTGCCATTTCATTGGATGGCAAAGCTCAGCCCCTCGATGGTCAGTCAGCACGTTTTCTGCAACAAAGCTAAAGCAACACCTCTCCTGACTGGCGAAACACGTTTACAAAAGCAATACCGCCAAAGCTCGCAGCTATCCCATCGGTTTGGGTGCCAACAGATGCAGGCTACCTGGGAAAAACCAAAGCAACAGTACATTAACATTCTTTCAAAGGCAGAGGTCAAAAACGTCCTCCACTTATTCTCCAAGTATGATCCTAATATTCAGGCATCTTGGTCCTGTGTGACATAGCACCAGTAAGGAACAGTGGTTTTCTTCCTTAATAGCAAGCTTTGTACCAGTGGATGCACAAGTTGGTAGCTTGAGCTGTTCTCTTACCCTCTCCTCACACAGAAACAGCTTGAGGACAGATCAGCTGTCACCGATGACTAAATCATCAAAAATAAGCTTAATGCAGTAAAAAAAGAAAACAATTCAAGCTGATTTCCGTCTCCATAGCATTTGAGAAATAAACAAAATGAGTGTGATGATTAAGTGTACTTCTGAGATGTAAAAATAGTGCCTTGCACATTGCAATGCAAGAATTGCATAGGCGGCGAAATGATGCAGTAAACAGCAAAGAGCAGGAGGCGAGAGATTAATATACCTTTGGGGTAAAATCATCTGTGTGTATATTGTGAAGAACTGGAAACACGACAATTGCCCCTAGGAAACAAACAGCTGCATTTTCCTCAGAGACAACTAAAAAGGAGGTAATGGTGGCAGGACATACATAAATACTAGGAGTGGGTGGGTTGAGTTTTTCCCTGGGAAGGTTCTTCTCAGATCCCATCTGCGGCTTTACAGAATAAGACGGCAGCACGTAAGACTCCTTAAACTTGTCCTTTTGCTTCACATTCCTGTAACAGAAAGAACATAGTGTTAGATAAGGAGATGCCCAGATCATGAAACAAAAGTTAGTAAGTGAGGGCAAAATTGTGCCATTAACAAGGAACTATTGAGGATTTGGTACAGATTGTGAGGTGGGAGTTCTTGGCTGATAATGGGGCAAGATGTCCCAGTGAGATTTTATAACTATCAGAGAATTGGGGACTACTGTAAGTCCTGCTGGAGACTTACATTACTTGAAGCAGTTCCTGATCTTCTGGAATGGAATAGAAATTCCTGCAGAATGCCGAATGTGAACTCTCAAAAAAAAGATAAAAAGTTATGTTTGGAGTGGAACGAAGGGTGGGGATAAAATGGAAGGGAAGGGAAGGCAATGCCGGAGTAGCAGTGCATCACCAGGGCTCGAAAAATCTATTCCAACACTCGCTATGGCAAGTTTTATTGTATGCTAGCGAGGGGACAAAGAACGGGTGTTTGGTTCAGTCAGAAACTGAATTGGCAATTAGGATGCCTTTAAATCTTATTCTTGTCACATCTGCTCTGTGTTCAGAGACAGAGTCAAAAATTAGTTTGTCTTCTTGCAATGCAATATTTTTCCTTCTAACTGCAGAGTTTCGGGATTTTCTAAGGTGATCTGTCTAGCCTACGTGAAAAGAAAGCCTTTTGGTATCAGGTCAACTTAAACATTTAAAAATATATTTCAGGAGCTGCTGTGAAAGACCATTTTTTGTACTTCTGTGTGATGACAAAAAATATTTTAATAGGATAAAAAAAAGTAAGAACACTTGACTTGGTGATGTGTATTTGGTAAATGTTTTCTGAAACCCAATTTTCAGAGACTGTTAATACATTATATCGTTTTATCAGTAAAGCTGCAAGTTAGAGGGAAGGTTTTTGGACATTTCTTGGAAATTTACTGTCAGTAAATGACAGTGCACTACCACATCATGCTTTAGTAATATATTTATGAAAAATGAGTGTTTAAACAAACTGAGAAACACACCTGTCCTGATGGCAAAGCTTTTAGTAAACTAAGAGTCAAGTCATGCATGGATCATGTGTACCCTATACGTGGGCTAGATTTACTATACATCGAGCAAACGTTTAGTGTATTTAATCAAACAAAAGAGGATTTGTTATTTACAGCAGAAATGCTGAACTCCCATATTTGAAGGTGCACTCATTTGTGAGCATGACGAAAAATGCAACTGTAAAATACAATATTTGCCTAGGGTCACACAATTTGAGACCCATTTCCAGGTCAAGTACATTACAGTTAAGTGAAGTAGATTATTCAAGCTACTCAACCTGCAGGTCTAGTAGCATTTTTATGATTTTTCAAGGCCTGATCAGTATTTGACGGAGCTTTGTTTACCTAAGTCACTTGAAACAGATGGAAAACAAATATTCCTAAAACCCTGGCAGTGACTGGAACTGAAAACTTCATGAACTCTTGCGAAGGGCCTGTTTACCTTTAGTTCTTAGGTTTAACAATGGTCATGGTAATATAGGATTTGTTCTAAGTCCATGTGAAGGAGCATCACATAGCTGAATACAGTGTTGACCATAAACGGTTCATCAGCAAAACTGCAAAAAGTCTCACTTCTATACTGGTATTTAGCAATTTCATTAGGGATGCTGGTGCTATAGGACAGAAAACCGGCAAAAACCATTATAAAGAATCTAGAGGCGCAAACAATTTGGTGGCCACAGAGTTACATTTCCTCAATGGGAGGAAGGCAAAGTTTTAGCCTTAGAGAAACTAGTGTCTCAATTTGTCTCCATATCACTGGGGCATCCAATTTTCAGTCTCTGTCTTTAATTTTACAAAAAATTGTTCCTTCTACTTGCAGTTCAATTATGCACATCATAGTGCTGGTGAATCATTTTCAGAAGGCATTACCTGAAAAGAAAAGTAGGAAATAAACCCCATTCTGTACTCATGTGCATGTGTGATGAGGGGTAAGGTTTATCCGGAAAAAATAATACGCAATGTAAATGGACTCAGCAAAACCACAAAAAATGAACATTCTAGCTGTAGGGTGAGATGGGGTAAAAGCAAACTTATAAACAGATGATTTGAAATCCAAAGCAGACAGATCAATCACTTGGTGTGGGTTGTACACAATGGTCAAACTCAGCCTAACTAGGATTTCTTCTCTGGCAATGCCCAGCCCATATACCAGGTTAACTATTCTACTGTGTGTGTAGCCACACCTTCCTCAAAGCGAGAGACTAACTGTACTGGCCAATTACAGATTATCAATTGATATTCCCGTTTAGTAAACCTCAAAAAGGAACCAAGCCGTTCAGTTACCAGGTATGCCTTCATAGTAGTAGCGCTTAAATAGGAACATCATGGCATTAGCCCCAAGTGAAATGTAACAAGATGAAAGATAGATATCTACATTCTAAAGCAACAAGGACTCATGAAGGGAAGCTGTTGGAGCTAAAATATCAGGACTTCATGACAACAGTTTGCCAATTACTTCATACAGAATACGCCAAATCAACTCAGAGTCCAAGAACATTGCTTCAGCATTTTACACTCTCTCAGTCAGAGGACATTTAGAAAAAAAGTCACCTAGTGGTACAGAGACACAGTTAGAACTATGTCATACACAATCTGTAAGGAAATGCCTCCTTGGCATGGTTGCCCCCTGACTTTTTGCCTTTGCTGATGCTATGTTTACAATTGAAAGTGTGCTGAGGCCTGCTAACCAGGCCCCAGCACCAGTGTTCTTTCCCTAACCTGTACTTTTGTATCCACAATTGGCAGACCCTGGCATCCAGATAAGTCCCTTGTAACTGGTACTTCTAGTACCAAGGGCCCTGATGCCAAGGAAGGTCTCTAAGGGCTGCAGCATGTCTTATGCCACCCTGGAGACCTCTCACTCAGCACAGACACTGCTTGCCAGCTTGTGTGTGCTAGTGAGGACAAAACGAGTAAGTCGACATGGCACTCCCCTCAGGGTGCCATGCCAGCCTCTCACTGCCTATGCAGTATAGGTAAGACACCCCTCTAGCAGGCCTTACAGCCCTAAGGCAGGGTGCACTATACCATAGGTGAGGGTACCAGTGCATGAGCACTGTACCCGTACAGTGTCTAAGCAAAACCTTAGACATTGTAAGTGCAGGGTAGCCATAAGAGTATATGGTCTGGGAGTCTGTTTTACACGAACTCCACAGCACCAGAATGGCTACACTGAAAACTGGGAAGTTTGGTATCAAACTTCTCAGCACAATAAATGCACACTGATGCCAGTGTACATTTTATTGCAAAGTACACCCCAGAGGGCACCTTAGAGGTGCCCCCTGAAACTTAACCGACTATCTGTGTAGGCTGACTAGTTCCAGCAGCCTGCCACACTAGAGACATGTTGCTGGCCCCATGGGGAGAGTGCCTTTGTCACTCTGAGGCCAGTAACAAAGCCTGCACTGGGTGGAGATGCTAACACCTCCCCCAGGCAGGAGCTGTAACACCTGGCGGTGAGCCTCAAAGGCTCACCCCTTTGTCACAGCACCGCAGGACACTCCAGCTAGTGGAGTTGCCCGCCCCCTCCGGCCCCGGCCCCCACTTTTGGCGGCAAGGCCGGAGAAAGTAATGAGAATAACAAGGAGGAGTCACTGGCCAGTCAGGACAGCCCCTAAGGTGTCCTGAGCTGAGGTGACTAACTTTTAGAAATCCTCCATCTTGCAGATGGAGGATTCCCCCAATAGGGTTAGGATTGTGACCCCCTCCCCTTGGGAGGAGGCACAAAGAGGGTGTACCCACCCTCAGGGCTAGTAGCCATTGGCTACTAACCCCCCAGACCTAAACACGCCCTTAAATTTAGTATTTAAGGGCTACCCTGAACCCTAGAAAATTAGATTCCTGCAACAACAAGAACAAGGACTGCCCAGCTGAAAACCCCTGCAGAGGAAGACCAGAAGACAACAACTGCCTTGGCTCCAGAAACTCAACGGCCTGTCTCCTGCCTTCCAAAGAACTCTGCTCCAGCGACGCCTTCCAAAGGGACCAGCGACCTCTGAATCCTCCGAGGACTGCCCTGCTTCGACGACGACAAGAAACTCCCGAGGACAGCGGACCTGCTCCAAAAAGACTGCAACTTTGTTTCAAGAAGCAGCTTTAAAGAACCCTGCAACTCCCCGCAAGAAGCGTGAGACTTGCAACACTGCACCCGGCGACCCCGACTCGGCTGGTGGAGAACCAACACCTCAGGGAGGACCCCCGGACTACGCTACGACTGTGAGTACCAAAACCTGTCCCCCCTGAGCCCCCACAGCGCCGCCTGCAGAGGGAATCCCGAGGCTTCCCCTGACCACGACTCTCTGAAACCTAAGTTCCGACGCCTGGAAAAGACCCTGCACCCGCAGCCCCCAGGACCTGAAGGACCGGACTTTCACTGCAGAAGTGACCCCCAGGAGTCCCTCTCCCTTGCCCAAGTGGAGGGTTCCCCGAGGAAGCCCCCCCTTGCCTGCCTGCAGCGCTGAAGAGATCCCTTGATCTCTCATTGACTTACATTGCGAACCCGACGCTTGTTCTAACACTGCACCCGGCCGCCCCCGCGCCGCTGAGGGTGAAATTTCTGTGTGGGCTTGTGTCCCCCCGGTGCCCCTACAAAACCCCCCTGGTCTGCCCTCCGAAGACGCGGGTACTTACCTGCAAGCCGACCGGAACCGGGGCACCCCCTTCTCTCCATTGAAGCCTATGCGTTTTGGGCACCACTTTGAACTCTGCACCTGACCGGCCCTGAGCTGCTGGTGTGGTAACTTTGGGGTTGCTCTGAACCCCCAACGGTGGGCTACCTTGGACCAAGAACTGAACCCTGTAAGTGTCTTACTTACCTGGTAAAACTAACAAAAACTTACCTCCCCCAGGAACTGTGAAAATTGCACTAAGTGTCCACTTTTAAAGTAGCTATTTGTGAATAACTTGAAAAGTATACATGCAATTGAAATGATTCAAAGTTCCTAATGTACTTACCTGCAATACCTTTCAAACAAGATATTACATGTTAAATTTGAACCTGTGGTTCTTAAAATAAACTAAGAAAATATATTTTTCTATAACAAAACCTATTGGCTGGATTTGTCTCCGAGTGTGTGTACCTCATTTATTGTCTATGTGTATGTACAACAAATGCTTAACACTACTCCTTGGATAAGCCTACTGCTCGACCACACTACCACAAAATAGAGCATTAGTATTATCTCTTTTTACCACTATTTTACCTCTAAGGGGAACCCTTGGACTCTGTGCATGCTATTCCTTACTTTGAAATAGCACATACAGAGCCAAGTTCCTACACAATCTCATGCAGTAAAAAAATATTCTGATGGCTTGGCCACACAAAGGGGAGTTCAATAGTCTGCTCCAGTGGAATCTGGTTTCACCAGACACACCCAACACCAAGAGGAGAGAAGAAAAAAAAAAAAGTTAAAACAAGTAGGACTTTCCGGCTCAAACTACTAGATAGTGAAATAGGCACAGCATGTACATCTAGAAGAGATTCATGCTACAAAAGCTTATTGTGGATATTTTCAGTAACTGTGTACCCTATCAAGAGAGACAAACAAAACAATGTATTTAACTGTGATAAACTACCATACGGCACCTTAGTTCACATCATAACTGTACTCCACACCATAGAAAAAGACCCCGTATAAATGGGTATCTTGATTTTAGGAGTGAGAATGGCCATACTAGTGGGAAATCAAAGGCATCTTAATACACAGATTTTTTTGTGTAAAATCTGTAGACATGCAACAGACAAACCCGATGCAGCAGCATGTTCAGCATCTGATACAAAGCCAATGATTTGTGGGTGCACAGACAGACCAAATATGAACGCAGTATTTGTTATGGATTAAAAAAAAAAAAAAAAAAAAATAAGAAAAGAAAACAGGTGGTGGACTGGGGTTGTGAGGACCTACTCAGCTGCATATTATGTTATGCTATCAGCATTTATTTAACTTTACTCTCACATTTATGGGTTTCAGAAAACAGTAAAAGACAGATTTAGGAACGATTAGCTTGTGTTACACAAGGCCTGGTCCAAAGAGACATCACTTGACTGAACAGAATGAAATAGTAGGTTTTGGGTGCGTAGAGAAACGTCTTCAGTTATCAAATAGGCAACCATTTCACCACACTTTTAAAAGAAGTCTAAAAGAAGTGTGGGAATTGTAGTTGTACATATGTTATATATGGAAAATGTTACTTACCCAGTAGACATCTTTTGGTGGCATGTAGTGCTGAAGATTCATATGCTTTGCATAACTCCGCCATCTAGCGTTGGGTCCGGAATGTTACAAGGTGTTTTTGTTTGAAAAATCTTTTAAATTCACGAGTTCGAGTGATTCCTCCTCTCGATGATACTGCGCATGGGCATTGAGTCCTTAGTTAGATTTTTTTTCCCCCGCAGGCGGGTGAGGTATAGAGTGTATAGAGAGTAAAGAGAAAGATGTCCATGTAGTGTATTTACATATATACAATATTTACATGAGACTACAACTGCAATGACCACAGGCATCTGGGGAGGGGGGCGGGCGCATGTGACTCTACAGCACTACATGCCACGAGCAGAATTCTACTGGGTAAGTAACAGTTTCTGTTCGATGGCATGTGTGGCGGAGATACACATGCTTTGTATAGACTGTAAAGCAGTCCCTCCAAGTAAGCTGTAGCTAGCCTGTAGGAGTTGGAGTTACTTGAAAAAGTGTTCTGAGTACTGCTTGTCAAACACTGGCTTGTAGTTGTGCTACAACATCTACACTAGTGTTTAGTAAATGTATGTGTTGTAGACCCTTTAGCAGCTTTACATATGTCTGCTATTGGAATGTTACCTAAAAAAATACACACCGAAGCACCTTTCTTTCTGGTGGAATTTACTCTAGGGGCAATAGGTAATGAAAATGTCACTTACCCAGTGTACATCTGTTCGTGGCATCAGTCGCAGTAGATTCGCATGTTCTGCAATAGCTCGCCATCTGGTGTTGGGCCGGAGTGTTACAAGTTGTTTTTCTTCGAAGAAGTCTTTCGAGTCACGGGACCGAGTGACTCCTCCTTTTGTCTCCATTGCGCATGGGCGTCGACTCCATCTTCGATTGTTTTTCCCCCGCAGAGGGTGAGGTAGGAGTTGAATTGTAGTAATAGTGCCCATGCAATGGAGTGACTAAGTATGCACCTATTTAAGGTTGAGATGATACATATATAAATAATTGAAGGTAACTTCCAAACTGCTACAGGCTCCCGGGGAGGCGGGTGGGCACATGCGAATCTACTGCGACTGATGCCACGAACAGATGTACACTGGGTAAGTGACATTTTCAGTTCGATGGCATCTGTCGCTGTAGATACGCATGTTCTGCATAGACTAGTAAGCAGTTATCTCCCCAAAAGCGGTGGATCAGCCTGTAGGAGTGGAAGTAGTTTGAAATAATGTTCTTAATACGGCTTGACCTACTGTGGCTTGTTGTGCGGATAACACGTCTACACAGTAGTGCTTGGTGAATGTGTGAGGCGTAGACCATGTGGCTGCCTTACATATTTCTTGCATTGGGATGTTTCCTAGAAAGGCCATGGTAGCACCTTTCTTTCTGGTTGAGTGTGCCCTTGGTGTAATGGGCAGCTGTCGTTTAGCTTTAAGGTAGCAGATTTGGATGCATTTAACTATCCATCTGGCTATACCTTGTTTTGATATTGGGTTTCCTGCATGAGGTTTTTGAAATGCAATAAATAGTTGTTTAGTCTTTCTGATGTTTTTTGTTCTGTCAATGTAATACATCAATGCTCTTTTGACATCTAATGTATGTAGTGCCCTTTCAGCTACGGTATCTGGCTGTGGAAAGAACACTGGAAGTTCCACTGTTTGATTTAGATGGAACGGTGAAATAACCTTTGGCAAAAATTTAGGATTGGTCCTTAGGACGACCTTATTCTTGTGTAGTTGTATAAAAGGTTCCTGTATTGTAAACGCCTGAATCTCGCTTACTCTTCTTAGGGAAGTAATGGCGATGAGAAATGCCACCTTCCAGGTTAGGAACTGTATGTCGCAGGAGTGCATGGGTTCAAAAGGTGGACCCATAAGTCTAGTTAGGACAACATTTAGGTTCCATGAAGGAACAGGTGGTGTTCTTGGTGGTATAATTCTCCTAAGGCCCTCCATGAATGCTTTAATGACTGGTATCTTATATAGGGAAGTTGAATAGGTAGTCTGCAGGTATGCAGATATTGCTGCAAGGTGTATTTTAATGGAAGAGAAAGCCAGGTTAGATTTTTGTAAGTGAAGCAAGTAACCCACTACATGTTCTGGAGTTGTGTGTAATGGTTGTATTTGATTAATATGGCAGTAGCAAACAAACCTCTTCCATTTACTTGCATAGAAGTGCCTGGTGGATGGCCTTCTGGCTTGTTTTATGACTTCCATACATTCTTGGGTAAGTTGTAAGTGCCCGAATTCTAGGATTTCAGGAGCCAGATTGCTAGATTCAGCGATGCTGGATCTGGGTGTCTGATCTTTTGGTTGTGCTGTGTCAACAGATCTGGCCTGTTGGGCAATTTGATGCAGGGTACTACTGATAGGTCTAGTAGCGTTGTGTACCAGGGTTGCCTTGCCCAAGTTGGTGCTATCAATATGAGTTTGAGTTTGCTTTGACTGAGTTTGTTTACCAGGTAAGGAAGGAGAGGGAGAGGAGGAAAAGCGTAAGCAAATATCCCTGACCAGTTCATCCATAGGGCATTGCCTTGGGATTGTTCGTGTGGGTATCTGGATGCGAAGTTTTGGCATTTTGCGTTCTCCCTTGTCGCAAACAAGTCTATCTGAGGTGTTCCCCAGAGTTTGAAATAAGTGTTTAGAATTTGGGGGTGAATTTCCCATTCGTGGACCTGTTGGTGATCTCGAGAGAGATTGTCTGCGAGTTGATTTTGGATCCCTGGTATAAATTGTGCTATTAGGCGAATTTGGTTGTGAATTGCCCAACGCCAAATCTTTTGTGCTAGCAGGCTTAACTGCGTGGAGTGCGTCCCCCCCTGCTTGTTTAGATAATACATTGTTGTCATGTTGTCTGTTTTGACGAGAATGTATTTGTGAACTATTATTGGTTGGAAAGCTTTTAGTGCTTGAAAAACTGCTAGAAGTTCTAGGTGATTTATATGCAGTTTTGTTTGATGTACGTTCCATTGTCCTTGTATGCTGTGTTGATCGAGGTGTGCTCCCCACCCTGTCATGGAAGCATCTGTTGTTATTACGTATTGTGGCACTGGGTCTTGGAAAGGCCGCCCTTTGTTTAAATTTATGTTGTTCCACCATAGAAGCGAGAGGTAAGTTTGGCGGTCTATTAACACCAGATCTAGAAGGTGACCCTGTGCTTGTGACCATTGTGATGCTAGGCACTGTTGTAAGGGCCTCATGTGCAGTCTTGCGTTTGGGACAATGGCTATGCATGAAGACATCATGCCTAGGAGTTGTAGTACCATCTTTGCGTGTATCCTTTGTGTTGGATACATGCGTTGTATGATGGTGTTGAAAGTTCGAATTCTTTGTGGACTTGGAGTGGCTACTCCTTTTGATGTGTCTATTATGGCTCCCAGGTATTATTGTACCTTGCGTGGCAGAATTTTGGATTTTGTGAAATTGACGGTGAACCCTAGTTTGAAGAGGGTTTGTATGATATGGTTTGTGTGATTTGAGCACTGTATTAACGAATGGGCCTTGATTAGCCAGTCGTCTAGATATGGGAACACATGTATTTGCTGCCTTCTTATGTGTGCAGCGACTACCGCTAGGCATTTGGTAAAGACTCTCGGTGCGGTTGTTAATCCGAAAGGCAGTACCTTGAATTGGTAATGTATTCCTTTGAATACAAACCTTAGGTATTTCCTGTGCGATGGGTGTATTGGTATATGGAAATAAGCATCCTTGAGGTCTAAAGTTGCCATGTAGTCGTGTAGTTTTAGCAATGGCAATACTTCTTGTAGTGTGACCATGTGAAAGTGGTCTGATTTGATGAAAGTGTTCACTACTCTGAGGTCTAGGATTGGTCTCAGCGTTTTGTCCTTCTTTGGTATCAGAAAGTACAGTGAGTAAACTCCTGTGTTTATTTGTGTGTTTGGCACTAATTCGATTGCATTCTTTTGCAATAGTGCCTGCACTTCTATCTCCAGGAGATTGGAATGGTGTGTTGTCAAATTTTGTGCTTTTGGTGGTATGTTTGGAGGGAATTGTAGAAATTCTATGCAATAACCATGTTGGATAATTGCTAGAACCCAAGTGTCTGTAGTGATTTCCTCCCATGCTTTGTAATAATGACTTATTCTTCCCCCCACTGGTGTTGTGTGGAGGGGGTGAGTGACATGTGAGTCACTGTTTAGTAGTAGGGGTTTTGGGGCTCTGAAATCTTCCTCTATTTCTAGGGAATTGCCCTCCTCTATATTGTCCCCGAAAACCTCCTCTATACTGTCCCTGGTAACTGGACGGTGTTGCTTGTGAGGTGCTGGCTTGTGTGCTTTGACCCCGAAACCCCCCTCGAAAGGGCGTTTTACGGAATGTGCTGTAATTCCCTCTGCTCTGCGGGGAGTAGAGTGCGCCCATGGCTTTGGCAGTGTCCGTATCTTTTTTGAGTTTCTCAATCGCTGTGTCCACTTCTGGACCGAACAGTTCTTTTTCATTAAAAGGCATATTGAGAACTGCTTGTTGAATCTCTGGTTTAAATCCAGACGTTCGGAGCCATGCATGCCTTCTGATAGTTACAGATGTATTAATTGTCCGTGCAGCTCTATCTGCAGCGTCCATGGAGGAGCGGATCTGGTTGTTGGAAATGGTCTGTCCCTCCTCAACCACTTGTTTTGCCCTATTTTGTAAGTCCTTGGGCAGATGTTCAATGAGATGTTGCATCTCATCCCAGTGGGCTCTGTCATAGCGCGCAAGTAGTGCCTGGGAGTTCGCGATGCGCCACTGGTTTGCAGCTTGTGCTGCGACTCTTACCAGCTGCATCGAACTTGCGGCTTTCTTTATCTGGGGGTGGTGCATCTCCAGATGTGTGGGAATTGGCCCTTTTCCTAGCTGCTCCTACAACGACAGAGTCTGGTGGCAGCTGTGTAGTGATGAAAACCGGGTCTGTAGGAGGCGCCTTATACTTTTTTTCCACCCTTGGTGTGATTGCCCTACTTTTGACCGGCTCCTTAAAGATTTCTTTCGCGTGCCGGAGCATACCAGGGAGCATAGTTCTGAGTGGAGGCTTACGTTGTGAAATTGTGCTGCTCTAGCCACCACTTGAGAATACGCGGTGCTGTCTTCTGGTGGAGATGGCTTCGTAGGGTATGCCTCCGGACTGTTATCTGACACTGGGGCATCGTATAGGTCCCATGCGTCTTGATCTTGGTCACCCTGGCTCATGGTGGTGTGAGCTGGGGAATGTGAAGGAGTTTGTGCTGGTGAGACGTTAATCACAGGTGGAGGAGAGGGTGGTGGGGTAACTCTTTTCACCACTTTTGGTTGTGGTGTCTGTTCAGTCTGGAACTCCAACCTTCTCTTTCTCCTAATGGGGGGAAGGGTGCTTATTTTTCCTGTCCCCTGCTGTATGAAGATACGCTTTTGCGTATGGTCCACATCAGTTGTTTGTAGCTCTTCCTCAAACCTATGCTTTTGCATCTGGGAGGTTAGCGAGTGCTCTTCTGTATAAGAGCCTGAAGCTGGGTCGCTTGCAGTTTGTTTCGGCATCGAAACCCTGTCTGCGTGTTTTTTCGGCTCCGAGGTGACTTTTTTCTTTTTCGGGGCCGAAACCTCTCGGCGTCTATCTTCTTCGGTGCCGCTGTCTCGGCGTCGAGCCGTGTCCACACCGGTATCTCTGTGTCGAGGCTTGTCTCCAGCACTTTCTCGGTCCCGAGAAGGCTGCGTGCCGGTGTCTCGACCGGAGTCGGACGACCTCGGCGCTGTTTGGGCCTTTTTCGGTGCCGACGGTCGGTCACCGAATTTATGGGTGGAGCCATGGCCGGATGGCAGTGGCGTCCCCTGGGCCTTGTAAATGTTTTTCTGTGTGGTTTTCGACGTCTTACTCACGGTTTGTGTATCGTCGAATCCTTCGGAGTCCGATTCTTGGATCGAGAAGGTACCTTCCTCTTCCTGCTCCTCGAACTCTCGGTGGGCTGTCGGCGCGGACGCCATCTGAAGTCTTCTGGCTCGACGGTCTCGCAGTGTCTTTCGGGACCGGAACGCACGACAGGCCTCACAGGTGTCTTCACTGTGCTCAGGTGACAGGCACAGGTTACAGACCAAGTGTTGGTCTGTATAGGGGTATTTATTGTGGCATTTGGGGCAGAAACGGAACGGGGTCCGTTCCATCGGCGTTCTTCAGCACGCGGTCGGGCCGACCAGGCCCCGACGGGGGATCGAAAAAACTACCCCGAAGGGCACCGGAGCTCTTCGATCTTCGATGCGGTGTGGAATCTAAGTACGCCGATCCCGAACGCAACAATACCGACGAAAATCTTCCGAAATTAGCTAATTTTCCGTTCCGAAACTCGGAGCGACAGGAACACGTCCGAACCCGATGGCGGAAAAAAAACAATCGAAGATGGAGTCGACGCCCATGCGCAATGGAGACAAAAGGAGGAGTCACTCGGTCCCGTGACTCGAAAGACTTCTTCGAAGAAAAACAACTTGTAACACTCCGGCCCAACACCAGATGGCGAGCTATTGCAGAACATGCGTATCTACAGCGACAGATGCCATCGAACCTGCCGTTTCGTTTTCGGTTAGCAAGTTTGAATGCATTTAACTATCCACCTGGCTATATCTTTATGAGGCTGTGAAAATGCTACAAAAAGTTGTTTAGATTTCCTAAATTGCTTGGTCCTGACAATATAATAACAGCCCTTTTTACATCTAGTGTGTGAAAAGAGCTCTCTCTGCAATCGAGTCTAGGTGTGGGAAAAAGACTGTTGATTCAATTGACTGATATGAAATTGTTAAAATTGTTAAATTACTTTTGGAAGTATATTGTCTGTTTTGGAGGTAAGCAGCTATAAACACTAAATGAAGACAAATAGATGTGTATGCTAAATTCGCCTTTTGCAAATGCAGCAAACAAACAATGTCTTGGGAAAAGTGTAATAAAATATCCATGACCAATTCATCCATACAGCATTGCCCTTTGACTGAGGGGTGAGGATATCTGGAGGCGAAGTATTGCCATTTCGTATTTTCTTCAGTGGCGAACAGATCTATTTGAGGTGTTTCCCATTTTTTTAAAGTACTGGTGAAGTACTTGTGGGTGGAGTTCTTATACGTGGACTTGTTCTTGCATCCTGCTGAGTAGGTCTGCAAACTGGTTGGTTGTCTATGCCTGTGAGATACTCTGCCACTAAATGAATGCGGTGGTGATTTGCCCACTTACATATTGTTTGAGCAAGATGGGACCACTGTAAAGAGGGTGTCCCCACCCCTGTTTTTTCAGATAATACATGGCTGCTATGTTGTCTGTGCAGACTAGAACTACTTTTGGGAGAGTTGTGGCAGAAAGGCATTCACTGCATAAAAACAGAAAAAAAAACCACAACAACAACAAAAAAACCTGCCTGCAACTACAAGTAATTGATGTGGGAGGCTTGTTGAATGGGATCCCATATTCCTTGTAAGGCGATGTTGTTGAGGTGAGCTCCCCTACCTGTCTGATGCATCTGCAGTTAAGAGTAATTTGAGGCACAGGGTCCTGAAAGGGCACCCCCTTGGAAAGGTTGGTGGAACACTAGATCTTGGAGATAACCCTGTGACTGAGACCACTGATGAAACAGACACTGCTGTAAGGGACGCATGTGTGGTTTGGCATAGGGATCAATGGCAATACAAGATGCCATCTTCCCTAGTAGCTGCATCATTGTCCTGAATTTTTAAGTTTGATTTTCCTGTAGCTGAGAAATGAAAGTGGAAAATATATACCAACCCTATCTGAGCATTGAGAATTTCTCCTATATAAGGCTGTATCTACTAATGTTGGAGATGGGATTTGTTGAAGCTGATTGTGAATTCCAGAGTGCGTAGGAGGTCTCTGTGACCGGAGTGTGATGCGGTCAGTGCTGGATGGTACTGGCTTTGATGAGCCAATCGTTCAAGTAGGAGAAGACATGGATGTGTTAACATCTGAGGTATGCTGTAACTACTGCTGGTCATTATGTGAAGACCCTGGGGCGGTAGTTACCCAGAATGGTAAAACTTTGAACTGATAATGTTTTCCTTCTGAGGTACGTTTGGTGTGCTGGATGAATGGGAATATGAAAATATGCGTCCTTTAGATCTAGAGTTTTCATGAAGTTGCCCTGCTGTAAGAATGGAATGATAGCCTGGAGAGTGACCATATGAAAACGCATCGAGAGAATTTAGAGGTTAGTGGTCTGAGATCCAGAATAGGCCTGAGTGACCAGTTCTTGTTTGGTATGATGGAGTATACTCCTAAGCCTTGCTACGAGGGAGGAACTTTTTCTATAACCCCTTTGAGAAGAAGGCATTGCACATCTTCTAAGAGAAGGGTAAGATCTTCTTGTGAGAGTTTGTGAATCCAAGGGAGAATGTTCGTCGGAGTGGAAGTAAGCATTAGACAGTAACCATGTTGGATAACTGAGAGAACCCATTGGTCAGTGGTGATATTGTACAATTAAAGGAAGGAATATTTGTCTTGTCCTACTGAAGAGGAGTTGGCCGGTGGAAGGCGTATAAAAAAAAGTCACTGGCATGCAGTGGAACGGGATGCTCTGGAGCTGGTTGTCTTTCCTCTGCCTCCGTTGTTTGCACCTCTGTTGTTTGCACCTCTGTAGGAGCCTCTATTATAGAAATGGATGCCTTGCTTACTTTGCAAGGAGGAAGGCTGAGTACAAGCTTGCTTGAAGCCTCCCCTGAATTGTGGGTGACAAAAATTACCCCATTGTGGTATGTTGGTAATGCCCCCATAGTCTTTGCTGTTGGCTAGTCTTTCTTGGGCTTCTCTATGGTGTTGTCAACTTCTTGACCAAACAAATGTTTCCTATCAAAAGGCATGTTGAGAACTGCCTGCTTAATTTCTGGCTTGAACCCTGAACATCTTAGCCAAGCGTGTCTTCTGATGATACTAGTATTAATACCACGTGCTGAGGCATCAGTTGCACACCTGATGAAATTATTTGAGAAGGTTTGACCCTCAGGAACTCTCTCTTGTGCCCTTTTTCGGTGTTCCTTGGGGAGGTACTGGAGAAGATCCTCCATTTCGTTCCAGCGGGCCCTGGCATAACGTGCAAAAAGTGTCTGCGAACTGGTGATACACCAATGATTTGCAGCTTGTGCACCCACTCTTTTCCCTGCTGAATCTAGTTTTTTGGTCTCAGGAGGAGGTGCATCTCCTATGGATTGTCTGTTAGCACATTTCATGCTGTGCTGACTACTACCGAGTCAGGAGGGATATGTACAAGTATAAATATAGGGTCTGTAGGCGCAGCTTTGTATTTTTTTTTTTTTTTATCTACCCTTGTGGTGATAACGCTAGACCTAACAGATTCATTAAAAATATAATTGGCATGTCTAAGCATGCCAAGTAACATAGGTAAAACTGACTTTCCTTAGGTGTGGTAGTTAATGTGTCAGAGGAAATATTCTTCGATAGGGTCAGTGTGCATGTGGATGTTGTGGTATGCAACTGCCCTGCTGATATGAACTTGATTCTTCGGGAGGTGATGGGTGTGCTGGATATAGATCAGGGACATTTGGTAAAATGGGATCTAGATCGTATGAATCCTATGGGTCAATGTCCCCTAAATCATTTCCCGGAGGTAGTGATGAACCCTGTAGAGAAAACTGTGGTTCAGTAATAAGGAGAATAGGGAGGTGGTGGAGGGGTAGAACAAAGCACAGGACATTGTGGTGGAGAAGGCTGAGGTCAAACTTTTTAGGTGGCAGAATAGTGTCTAAGGCCTCCTGAAATGTAAGCTTCCTCTTGATAGAAACAAGGGGAGAAGCAATTATTCTCCCTGTTCCTTTTTGAATATGGAGCTGGCACTCATCATGTCTAAGATGGGTCCACTGGTGCGGCTACTTTCGAGGAGTGACTGGAGTCTCTGGAAGGCACAGTCTTAAGAGCCGCATACATCTTGGTCTTGGCTATTTTCGGTGCAGAGCCAGAAGGCGGGCGTCCAAATATATTTTTTGGATCTGACCATGACCCCAAGGCAGTCGCGGTACAGAACCCTGCTTTTGGGGATTTTTAAAAGGCTTTGTAGGGAGAAGGGGGTGTTGTGCTCATGAATTGCACGGAGGTAACAGGCTGACTTTTAATGTCAGATTGGATGCCCGACTCCAAGTCTTTTATGGAGAAGGGCTTCTCCTGTTGCAGCCCTCCTGCACGTGCTCTTCTCCGATGATATCCAGAGTGTTGTCTAGTGTTTTCGACACCTTCTCCAATGACATGCTCTTTGGTCCTTGAGTGTCTTCTTTGATCAAAAGTAACAACAATCATTACAGCTTTGTCCATTGTGGTCCAGGGAAAGACAAGCTACACACCAAGTGTTGGTAGGTGTGGGAATTTCAAATGGCATCAAGGGCAAATTCGAAATCAAGTCTGTTCCATTAGCCCTGCATATCCCAACATCATGTGGACGAGTATGCCCAAGGCGGGCACTCCAATGGGCTTTGAACCTAATCCGGATGCAGAAATCTGAACTGACTATAAGCTATCGAGAACAGACAACCAAAATTACAATACTGTCGCAGACAGAACGACAGAACAACAGAAGAGAACAGTTCGGAAAAGACCGAGCTGAGGAATACCAGAGCAGGATGAACATGTGTCTGAACCCGATGGCAGAGAGAAAACAAACAAAGGAGTTGATGCCCATGAAAAGTATCACTGAGAGGAGGAGTCACTTGATCTCATGATTCTAAGAGACTCTTCGAACAAAAACAACTTGTAACACTCAGGACCAAACACTAGATAGCAGACATATGCAAAGCATGTGTATCTATAGCCACACATGCCAAACATATATGCATGCATGCACACACACACACACACACACACAATACATACACAAGGATGTTGGTGTTAATCATGCAAGAATGAGCTTGACATTGCCTCATCAGATGACTACGCTCAGCCTACTTAAGGTGTTACTCAAAAAAGGTGCTTTGGAGGTGATATATACTAGCTACCATCTTGTCCCCTGTGCCTGTCCCGTTTTCTTACTTGCTGGCCCGCACTATCTCTGCTGCAGAGTTCTTGATTGTCAAGTCAGCCAGAGCAATCCTTTTCTCTTCCACCTCAGAGGCAATGAAGGTCTCACGGTTGCCACTTTCTACTTTGATGAGCCTGATTTTCAGCTCCTTGGGGGGTCCTCCCATGAACGACCTCATTTTCAACAAGTCAGCGCTTGCTGTGGTGGTTGGGGTTGTGGTGGAGTTGCTAATCTCTTTAGGCAGAGAAGATGGTGACTCCTCTTTCTTCACTAGTTCAGTTTTCCGACGCTCTGACGTAGAGGCAGGTTTGACCGATTTAGCACCACTTTCAGCCTTTGTGTTTTCCCGGGACTGGATTTCCTTGCTCTGCAGATCCAAATTGCCCAGAATCTTCCGGTTCTTTTCCTTTCGTGACTTGTTCCCTTTGTGCCGCCGGCTGCTGTCTTTGCTGGACTTCTTGTGTTTGCGGCGTTCTTTGCCCCGATCTCGTCCTTTGCTTTCCTCTTTTGAAAAATGCAACTGAAGTGAGGGCATTGGAGAAGAAGGGAGCTGTGTGGTCAATGATGGAACCTGTGCACGTGGGGATGGCACCAGTTCTGCAGGTGGTGAGGGTGGCAGCTGCACCGGTGGTGATGGCGGCCGCTGCAGCAATGGTGATGGCGGCAGCTGCAGCGATGGTGATGGCGGCAGCTGCTGAGCCGGTGGCGTTGGCGGCAGCTGCACCGGTGGTGATGGCGGCAGCTGCACCGGTGGTGATGGCAATGACTGCACTGTTTCAAGTGGCAACTGCTGCACAGTTAGTTGCACCTCTGCAGGTGGCGATGGTGGAAACTGTGTGGATGGTGATGCTGGCAATGACTGTATGGGTGGTGTAGGTGGTTCATGTAGAAGCAGCTGCATCTCAGGTAGTTTCATTTCGTGTGTTTTTTTCAGAATAATCTTGTCCAAACACTTGTCATCACGACTGTTGGCGCCATCCACTACATCCTGCTTTCTTTCCTCTGCCAATGTCTCACAAGCCCTGCTAATCTCTTCTAAGATGTCTGTGTCGGACTTTCCACTCCACTTCTTTTCTAGATGCTCTTTGATCTCGGACTCCCTGCTGCTGGGGGAAGGGGACAGCCCTACATTTGGTCTGTGATCGTCGCGCCAGACTGGCTCAGGGCTGCTTGCATTCTTGCCTGCATTCAGTGCCTCTGGCTCATCCCTCAACGCTTTAGTCCATGCAGTGACTGAGGTAGACATCTGAGAGGGTATCTGTTGAGTGGCACAAACTGGATTCTTTTTAACAAAATTAGCACCAGAAAAATACTGGGATGCATTAGCTGCCGGTTTCGAGTTTGGGCTGCCTCTGTATGAATATTTTTGCCCTTCTAGCACACTTGCCAATGACTTGAGAATACTACCACTGTTGTGCTGTGCATATTTAGCAACTGGAGGCTCCTTGTGATTGGTGCTGGGAGGTCCCCCACTTTTTCCATCAGTTCCTGTGGGGAAGCAGTCTGGTTGCTTTTCTACTGACTCTCTAGAAATGTTTTTCTGCTGGCCAAAAAACTGGTACAGCTTGGTGGGGGTGGGCCGTTTGACAGCTGTTGGGACCTCCTGTTTGCTGTCAAGGCTAGCTTGTGAGCTGGACAACTGCTGCTTTTTGAGGCTTGACTCATCGTGGCCAGTTTTTGAGTACCCATTCTCTCTGAAGAGCCCCGGGCTGAAAATTGCTTCTGGTTGGATAGTAGAGAGATCAGTTGTATGAAGCAGGCTGACACTATCTCCATTTCTCAGAGGAGATGTCGACAGTACCTTGGGCCTCTCACTGGGATCTGATAAACTGGCATTCTCCTGCTTACCAGACCGCACTGAGGTCGGTAAGACACTTGGAGGAGGAGGGGGAAGCCCAGAGAAATTCGATGCCTTTTGAGACAGCTCATCTTCTTGCTGTATAGACTCATCCAACATTTTCATGATATTAGCCAGACCGTCTGGCAAAATCTTGGGAAATTCAGATGGTTCTTCAAATTGGTCTTCCAGTTGTCCACCTTGGAAGTCAAACAGTTTCTTTGAAGCTGGCTGAACTAAGGGAAGAGACTCCTGAGTCTTACTGGTCTCATTTACAAAGGGTGGATTCTGTTCACTGACAAAACCAGCGACTTCCAGAGGCACATGGCTGCCAATTTCCAGCTGCAATGTCTTTGGGTGAGGGGTACTTTGCTGGGCATTGGGAGGCCCTTCCAAGTGCCTGTAGCTTCCTGAGGTATTTTCTTGAGGAGTAGGAGACAGCAAGGGGGAGGCTCTTATCACACTTAAAGATTCTCTCTCTTTCCTTTCCTGCTCAACAAAGCCCACGGGGCTACCTATGGCAGACTGATCAGGGGCTTTGGAGACCCTGGTCTCCTGCGCTGGACACTGCTTTGATGCTTCTTCAGGAAATGGGCAACCTTTCATCCAGTACCCTGCTTCAGTTTTAACACTTCCAGTGTAATTACAGCGTAAACCAGAAGGAGTTATCTCGCTTACGCTTGGACTCTTCTCCTCCTCCAGGTTTGTATCAGACTGGAGGACAGAAGCACCAGTCTCCATCTCCTGCGATTTCTTGGCATCCAGTGATGGGCAAGAGATATATGCTTTTGGTCTCTTGTCCTCTAGTTCATCTAGGTTTCGGATAACTTGTTCGATACTATGGAAAGCCTCTGACCCTAGTGACTGTTTTCTACTGATACTTTTCGAGTCTTGAGAACATGGGTCGTACCCACTTTTTCCCAAAACTGTGCGGCTGGTACGGGCAGTTACTGCTGTATCACAGTGGTTGTAAAACGCTTCCTGCTTGACTGGGGGTCCATCTTCTCCAAAGAGAATTTCATCCAACGGGTCCTTTGATTTGCCTTCCGATCTCTCACTGTTGGTGCTCCGAGGCAAAGATGAGCTACTTGCAGAAGGCAACCAGTTAGGGCAAGAGGAGCTGAGGCCGTTGAGGGTGCTTGATGGTGCTGTTGTGGTTAAGTGTGGTGAGCAGGCTAAACTGGATCCATTGAGTGCAGGTGTAGAGGAGGCTTCTGGTAGACGTGATCCCTGGTGAATGACTGGATTCCGGCTCAGGAGTGGCTCACTTTTGACCTGATTAGCAGCTTCTCGGCCTGCACTTTGGTAGCGGTCAGGGACCTGTGGAGGCAAAAACAAATAAGAGTTACTGAACAAGGGTGTAAGATCACGAGTGCAGCATGTCAGAAAAAAGTAATTATTATTTAGGTACAAATCTTGTAGTTCATTTGCCTCAGGTAGTACTACTGGCAAATCAAGTGCAGTAAACCTAGGCTATGTCCTACACTTTAACACTAATAAGAAACCTCACTCTTTTACAAATATCTTAACTAGTCATCAATTCAAAAATGCATTAAATCATGGACGTCACAGCCAATAGGATGCTACACATCTTTTATCAGATCATTTTTATGGGTTGTGTATATCGTTGCCACTGGGAAAAGTATAGTTCTTCACATGTGTATGGCATGATATGATGTTTTGCAGCCAGTTTTCAAACAAGTGCAGTTATTAAATATTTAACATCGATAGCATGGATTGTATAGTGACCCTACATGCAGGAAGTATCATAACCTGAACAACAAAGCTGAGAATGGAGAACTAGCTAGTCATCTGAAAGGAGCGGGAGGAACATCTGTAACATGCCCCTGGACATTGTCAAAATCAGATGTATGGTTATGTCAGATATTGCAAAGCGACATCACAGTGCACAAAGGGGGCAGGGGGTTACAGTAGCCATTTCAAAAGAAAGAACAGTGATACAACAAAGTGAGGTGGGGATTGAGTGAACAGTTCAAAACAAGAAAAGAGCATCGATGCAGCTTTAAGTATAGGGTTTACAGAAGGGACGGTAAGCTTAAGAGCCAACTAAATTGAGATTTTAAACGGATATACATTTTAGAGTGACTGATCTAGTCCTATCGTCATCGCTGAAATCTACAGAATGTCTTGGAGAAAAGCAGAAGCTCATTTCTCTGGGCGACTCACAATCCAGTTAAGCTGTAGGTGTCCAGAATGGATTTTTTCTATATACTGGAAGCTTTGACTGGCTCAGCACTAACTTTGGTAAATTCAATTTCCAACTTCTGAGACTTTTCCCCGGATCCCGCCACCAGGACCCTGTGACATACATTAGCAACTTTATAGATACGTAAACTGTAATTTAGTAATGAAAAAAATAATAGTTTTGCAGCACTGTAGCTGCTATTCGTTTTGCTACAGTTACACACTGCTCCCAAGTTAAACCTGTCTGCTCGGTACTATATCTACGGGGAAGGAGGCGGGGGGCGGAACTAAGGTTTAATTAGTTACTTTAATGGGTCACCTTGACAATGACTGCGATTATTACTTGAGGTGGGCACTTACCGCCTTCAACTAATACTGCAATTTCTCACAGTTGTGCTATGGGTGTAGGATGGCAGCATGGAGTATACTGTTTTGGGTGGTGGTGATGGGACGGAGGGGGCATTGCTGCCTGGGTGAGTGAGAGGGGATCGGGGCACGGCCCCAAATCGTTTTGGGTGATGATGTATTGGATGTCCTTGGGTGGGGGAGTGATGACTGGGGCTTGTTAGGGCCCCAACTTAATTTTAGAAGGTGGTTGTGGTGTGGAAAGGGCGCTAGTGCCTTGGGTGAGGTGATCGTGGGACGGAGTATTTTGTAACATGTATTCTAGCTTATTTTCCCAACCCCTACATTTTTATTTATCCATGCATTTTCTAATATCCTTCAAAAACTGATTCTTTAAAAGCATTATTAATAATATCTGGAAATCTCGTTCAATTGTTGCTGCTCCGTGTCTTCCTTGTTTATCAGTGTGACTGCCCACAGACATTTTGCTCACTGCCCATTTCAAACATCAAAATAACAGAACAAAATTTTACTAAATGTATTGCCAGTTCCTGCTGCTTTTATGCTATTTTGCGGATTGCTATTGTGCATAAATATCTAGTGTGTGCTTGTGTCCAATTGGGGGGAATTGCCTATAGGTATTCTAGTGTTGTGTTACTATAATAAAGTACCTTTATTTTTGTAACACTGTGCTTCTTTCATGTGTGATAAGTTGTTGTAGTGGTATTGTATAAGCGTTGCATGTCTCCTACACAAGTCTTGGCTGCTCATCCACAGGTACCTCTACAGAGCCCTGGTTTCATAGACACTGTCTACTCTTCACTAATAGGGGATTCCTGGACCTGGTATAAGGTGATAACACCATAGGTGCTCACAAACACCCAAGGCCAGCTTCCTACAACAATCTCAGACATTCTGAGGAAAGACAAAAAAAAGGGCAATGGAGACACAAAAAAGACAAAGAACCCCAAGCACGCAGCAAGTGAGAATCACAAAACAAAACCCAATTAGAAAGCAGACAGAGCAGCGCTATTCCAATTTGAAATCAACTTTTAACTACATTATGAACATTTCTGAAATCCAGTGATGTACTGTTCATAACTTGTGAGGCAATCCAGTAAATTATTACTCAAATAAAATTTTCTATGGCAATCTAAAGAAAGCCTGCGAGACATTTTTAATCAAGATGGTTGAAATTGCTTAATTTCCGGATTTCGTGTTATGCAATGTTTCATAATTTTTGTATGTCAGAGACTCATCCATGCAGAAACTATTTTGTCAAGAGACCTTTTAAAAAAAAAAAAAAATCTTGTCAGGAGAGCATAGTCACTATGAAAAAAAGCAATGAGAGATACTACAAAAATTTCACAACAATTACCAGGAAAACTATCTAGGCACAAAATATAGAAGCCCGATTAAACAGGAGTACTGTTTTAAAAATGAGGAATTTAAAAAGCCAGTCCGGAATAGTTTTTACATTTATCCATGCTTGGACTGGTGTAAATAGGACTCAGCATTCCCAGAAGTAATACTCACCAGGGTGGCGTGGCCGGGGCTTTGCTCCCTTCTCACAAACTTGCCGACTGTGGACATGCCGTGGGGTGGGCCTTCAGGAGGCCGCGAATTAGAAGGCACGCGCGCAGGATTTGCTGGTGAAACATCCGACTCCATCTGTGCTCTGTGCACCCTGCTATCTCTAAGGTCACTTCCTGTGCGAGACAATAAGCTGCTGTGGCTATCTCCCGCTGCGGGCAAGTGCTGCGACTGGTGATGCTGGGGGGGCGGTGGACGGCCCTGAGGGGCTGGAGGTGGTGGTGCAGTGCTTAAGTGGTGGACAGGGCGGTTCGAATTGTAGGATGAAGGCAGAGATGGAGTGCTGGAATACGAGTAGAGACTGGGAACTGAAGCTCTCTGCTCCTGTGTATATAAAGGAAATCTGAATAAATAAAGATTTAAAAAAGCACACAGAAAACATTTGGCAGTGTGAAAACATTTTCACTGCTGGTTCACGAACAAGAAAGCGCACAAGTAAAAAAACATCTCTTCTAAACTTAGGCAGGTAACCTGAAACAACCATTAAGCAGAGTACAACCCACCAACAGAAGCTCAACTCAAACCTGTCCTCCAGGTAGTAGCAGTTGTCAAAACCTCTTTGTACATTCTGGGAAATCACAAAAGACTTAAGGGGAAAGGGGGGGTGAGGGGGGGAGGTGGTAATGGATGATGCAGGAGTTTCTCAAACATTTAAAAGCAAATGTCACATGTTTTCTGCTGGCTGGACTATAACTTGTGCATCACCTGCGTGGAATATAAATGAAGTAGAATGCAGCTGCAAAGAACTACTGGATGTAGATTGTAGAAAAAATACTAAATCAATGCATTTTCCCTCAACAGCAAATTAACTTGGCAAAGTTGACAAATTGGACAAGTAGAACATTTTTCCAAGGGAAACCTAGGTAAGTGTCAATGCATTTGGTTACAAGTACTTGGGGCAACCAACTCCGGCAGGGAGCTTGTCAGGGGGACTAGCAAGTTTTTCAACAGTTACCTTCACAGAAGAAGCAGTCCTTCAGCGGTTCCAGGTATTTTATCCACGTTGCAATCGATTCTTAAGGAGTGGTCCTGATGCAAGGGATGGAGGATACTCTAGGATGCTGTGGATGTGACGCCCTCAACGGGGGTCTTCCTGCAGGGATTCCTCAGACCACGAGGATAGTGACAGGCTCCTGGTTGCAGGGTCTCCATCCCACAAAGTCGTCTCCGGTCTGACCCAAGTCCAGTCGCCACTGGACTACCGGTCGTCAATGTCACAGGTCAATTCCTCCTGGGTCGATAATTCACCTTCTAAGGGTCGCACAGACTCTTCAACAGCACGCGTGTGCTCAGCAAGCTGAGGTGCAACTCTGTGCTTTGGGTTTTGGTCCTCAGTGTGGCATGACTACCATGGTAGCGGATTGAAGACTTTGCGCTACCAACTTGCCCCAGCAGTCTTATTCAGCTTGTGTCCTTGTGCTGCGAATAGGAGGCTGTCAGCTGGCCTTTGGAGTTCTCCTGGCTAGCCTGGTCTCTGGAGAAAGCTTTTCCTTGAGCAGGACATGACAGGCACAGTTTTCTTCCTCACTAGCCACTAGGTGCCGTCCTAGTAAGAGCAGCCTCTCTTTGCCGGTCCCCTTTTCCAGGAGGGCAATCCTAAAATCTTTCTTCTAAGTCGGTCGAGATCTGAGGTCTGAGTGCCAGAGAGGTCTTCTTCATCCTTGGGAAGTGCCCTCAGAGCAGGATGCGGTTGGCAGCCAATGGCCTACCACGTTTCCGCCCACCTGATGATCACTTCCTGTGGAGTGTGGCATCCTGCTATTCCAGGATGCACCATTCTGCCCACTCCTAAGTTGGCAAGACCTCTCTCTCTCAGGGTGCAGGACTCCGTAGCCCAACCCTGGGGTGTGGCTACCTCAGGGTTACACACTCCTAAAGAAACTGTTCGGCAACTGGTTTCCCCTTTCTGCTTCCCGTGTGTAAGGAAATGCTTCCTTGGCATGGTTACCCCCTAACTTTTTGCCTTTGCTGATGCTAAGTTATGATTTAAAAGTGTGCTGGGACCCTGCTAACCAGGCCCCAGCACCACTGTTCTTTCCCTAAACTGTACCTTTGTCTCCACAATTGGCACAACCCTGGCACTCAGGTAAGTCCCTTGTAACTGGTACCCCTGGTACCAAGGGCCCTGATGCCAGGGAAGGTCTCTAAGGGCTGCAGCATGTCTTATGCCTCACTAGGGACCCCTCACTCAGCACATGCACACTGCTTCACAGCTTGTTTGTGCTGGTGGGGAGGAAATGACTAAGTCGACATGGCACTCCCCTCAGGGTGCCATGCCAACCTCACACTGCCTGTGGCATAGGTAAGTCACCCCTATAGCAGGCCTTACAGCCCTAAGGCAGGGTGCACTATACCACAGGAGAGGGCATATGTGCATGAGCACTATGCCCCTACAGTGTCTAAGCCAACCCTTAGACATTGTAAGTGCAGGGTAGCCATAAGAGTATATGGTCTGGGAGTTTGTCAAACACAAACTCCACAGTTCTATAATGGCTACACTGAAAACTGTGAAGTTTGGTATCAAACTTCTCAGCACAATAAATGCACACTGATGCCAGTGTACAATGTATTATAAAAATACACCCAGAGGGCATCTTAGAGATGTCCCCTGAATACCAACCCGACTTCTTGTGTAGGCTGACCAGTTTCTGCAAGCCTGCCACACACCAGACATGTTGCTGGTCACATGGGGAGACTGCCTTTGTCACTCTGTGGCCAGGAACAAAGCCTGTACTGAGTGGAGGTGCTTCTCACCTCCCCCTGCAGGAACTGTAACATGTGGCAGTGAGCCTCAAAGGCTCACCCCTTTTGTTACAGGGCCCCAGGGCATCCCAGCTAATGGAGATGCCCGCCCCTCCGGCCACTTCCCCCACTTTTGGCGGCAAGGCTGGAGGAGATAATGAGAAAAACAAGGAGGAGTCACCCACCAGTCAGGGCAGCCCCTAAGGTGTCCTGAGCTGAGGTGACCCCTGCCTTTAGAAATCTTCCATCTTGAGTTTGGAGGAGGCACAAAGAGGGTATAGCCACCCTCAAGGACAGTAGCCATTGGCTACTGCCCTCCCAGACCTAAACACACCCCTAAATTCAGTATTTAGGGGCTCCCCAGATCCCAGGAAATCAGGTCCTGCAACATGACGAAAGAAGGACTGCTGACCTTCAAGCCTGCAGAGGAGGAGGAAGACGACAACTGATTTGGCCCCAGCCCTACCGGCCTGTCTCCAACTTCAAAAATCTGCTCCAGCGACGCATCCGACAGGGACCAGCGACCTTTGAAGCCTAGGACTGCCATGGACTACAGGACTAAGAAACTCCTGTAAACAGCAGCCCTGTTCAAAACCAGCTACTTATTTGCAACAAAGAAGCAACTTCCAAGGACTTCACGTTTCCCGGCGGAAGCGTGAAACTTCACACTCTGCACCCGATGCCCCCGGCTCGACCTGCAGACAAACCAACACCTCAGGGAGGACTCCCCGGCAACTGCGAGCCAGTGAGAAACCAGAGACGACCCCCCTGAGCCCTCACAGCGACGCCTGCAGAGAGAATCCAGAGGCTCCCCCTGACCACGACTGCCTGTAACAAAGGACCCGACGCCAGGGAACCAACACTGCACCCGCAGCCCCCAGGACCTAAAGGAACCGAACTTCAACGCAGGAGTGACCCCCAGACGACCCTCTGCCTAGCCCAGGTGGTGGCTGTCCCGAGAAGCCCCCCCTTGTGCCTGCCTGCACCGTAGAGTGACTCCCGGGTCCCTCCATTGTTTCCTACCTGAAACCCAACGCCTGCTTTGCACACTGCACCAGGCTGCCCCGTGCCACTGAGGGTGTGTTTTGTGTGCCTACTTGTGTCCCCCCAGTGCTCTACAAAACCCCCCTGGTCTGCCCCCCCCCCCCTCTCCCCCCGAGGACGCAGGTACTTTACATGCTGGCAGACTGGAACCGGAGCACCCCTGTTCTCCATAGGCGCATGTGTTTTGGGCACCTCTTTGAACTCTGCACCTGAACGGCCCTGAGCTGCTAGTGTGTTAACTTTGGGGTTGCCTTGAACCCCCAACGGTGGGCTGCCTATGCCCCAGAACTGAGACTTGTAAGTATTTTACCTACCTCCTAATCTAACCTTTACTTACCTCCCCCAGGAACTGTTGATTTTTGCAGTGTCCACTTTGTAAAAATGGCAATAAGCTATTTTCAAAGACTGTACATGATATTGTTTTCATTCAAAATTCCTAAAGCATCTAAGTGAAGTACCTTACGTTTAAAGTATTAACTGTAAATCTTGAACCTGTGGTTCTTTAAATAACTAAGAAAAAATATGTTCGATGGCATATGTTGCTGCAGATACACATGTTTAGCACAGTCCGCTGCCTGGTGTTGGGCTCGGAGTATTACAAGTTGTTTTTCTTCAAAGAAGTCTTTTTTGGTCACGGGACCGAAGGACTCCTCCTTCTTCGGCTCCATTGCGCATGGGCGTCGACTCCATCTTAGATTGTTTTTTTCCGCTGTCGGGTTCGGACGTATTCCTTTTCGCTCCGTGTTTCGGTTCGGAAAGTTAGTCAGAATCTCGGAAGAAAGCGTCGGTATTATTCCGTTCGGTATCGGGATAGTTAGGTACATCGACACCGATCATCGGAAGACTTTGGGGTAGTTTCGATCCCCCATCGGGGCCTGGTCGGCCCGACCGCGTGCGACATCGAAGCCGATGGAACGGACCCCGTTTCGTTTCTGCCCAAAATGTCACAGTAAGTATCCTTATACAGATCAGCACTTGGTCTGTAACTTGTGCTTGTCCCCCGAGCACAAGGAGGATACCTGTGAAGCCTGTCGAGCCTTCCGGTCCAGAAAAACACTCCGGGACCGAAGAGCCAGGCGTCAACAAATGGCGTCCACGCCGACAAAACAACGTTTCGACGAGGAAGAGGAAACATTCTCGGTTCCGGAATCAGAATCCGGAGACTCCGACGTCGAACAACAGCAACAAACTGTGAGTAAGACGTCGAAAAGTAAATCCATCGACAAACCGAAAGCCCAGGGGACGCCACTGCCAACAGGCCATGGCTCGACCCATAAAACAGGCGACCCGTCAAAGGCGCCGAAAAAGGGCACGCCCATAGCGAAGACACCCGACTCCGGTCGAGGGACCGCCATGGAGCAACCTCGGAGCCGAGAAAGCGGCTCCGAGAGACAAAAACAAGATACCGGCACCGAAAAACATCGGCACCGAGAATCCGTGCCGAAAGGAACAAAAATTCTGTCGGTGCCGAAACCGAAAAAAGATTCTCTCTCGGCGCCGAAAAATACCACACCTTCATCCTACTCAGAGGAACAAGGAATAAGTGGCCAAATGCACAGATTTGGACAAGAGCTCCAAAGTGTAGAATCGGACTACACACAAAAGAGACTGTACATCCAGCAAGACACAGGGAAGATATCAACCCTTCCCCCAATAACGAGGAAAAGAAGGATCGGACTTCCAAAGGATGACGCACAACCACAAGCCAAAGTGGTTAAAAAAGTCACGCCTCCGCCCTCTCCACCACAGGCATCGCCGGCACAAACACCGCCACAAATGCACTCACCAGCGCAAACTACCATAAGTCATGACGATCAGGATCAAGACGCTTGGGACCTGTATGACACCCCAGTGCCGGACAATGATCCCGAGTCATACCCCACAAAGCCGTCACCGCCAGAGGACAGTACCTCATACTCGCAACTGGTGGCTAGGGCAGCAGAATTCCACAATGTCCAACTGCATTCCGATCCTATAGAGGATGATTTTTTATTTAACACCCTCTCGGCTACACACAGCCAATATCAATGTCTCCCAATGCTACCAGGGATGTTACGGCACGCAAAACAAATTTTTGAAGAGCCCGTAAAATCAAGAGCCATCACCCCAAGGGTGGATAAGAAATACAAACCACCACCCACAGACCCAGTGTTTATTACTTCGCAGTTACCACCTGACTCCGTGGTAGTAGGGGCAGCTCGCAAGAGAGCAAATTCACATACATCTGGCGACGCACCACCTCCGGACAAAGAAAGCCGAAAATTTGATGCGGCGGGAAAAAAAGAGTAGCATCACAGGCAGCCAACCAGTGGCGCATCGCAAATTCACAAGCGCTGCTGGCCAGATATGACCGCGCACACTGGGACGAGATGCAACTTCTCGTAGACCATCTTCCCCAGGAATACCAAAAAAGGGCGCAGCAAATAGTTGAAGAGGGACAAACGATCTCAAACAATCAAATCCGCTCTTCACTAGACGCAGCCGATACTGCAGCAAGAACAGTCAACACTGCTGTCACCATAAGGAGACACGCTTGGCTACGCACTTCAGGCTTCAAACCTGAAATCCAGCAGGCTGTCCTTAATATGCCCTTCAACGAGAATCAACTTTTTGGCTCTGAAGTGGACACAGCCATTGAAAAACTTAAAAAGGACACAGACACGGCCAAAGCCATGGGCGCACTCTACTCCCCGCAGAGCAGAGGCTCTTTTAGAAAAACACCATTTAGAGGGGGGTTTCGTGGCCAACCCACAGACACCACCAGCCAACAAACAAGAACCACACCATATCAGGGTTCATTCCAAAGGGGAGGTTTCAGGGGATATAGAGGGGGTCAATTCCCAAGGAGTAGGGGAAGATTCCAAACTCCAAAAACACCTCCACCTAAACAGTGACTTTCAAGTCACACAACCCCTTCACTCAACACCAGTGGGGGGAAGACTAAGCCAATTCTACCAATCTTGGCAACAGATTACAACAGACAATTGGGTATTAGCAATAATCCAACATGGATATTGCATAGAATTCCACACATTCCCACCAAACATCCCTCCAAAAACACGCAAAATGTCACCACAACATTTAGAACTTTTAGGACTAGAAGTTCAAGCACTACTGCAAAAGGATGCAATAGAGCTAGTACCAGTACAACAGAAAAACACAGGAGTTTACTCCCTGTACTTTCTAATTCCAAAAAAAGACAAAACATTACGACCAATATTAGATCTCAGGACACTAAATACCTACATCATATCAGACCACTTCCACATGGTCACACTACAAGACATCATTCCACTGCTCAAACAGCAGGATTACATGACCACATTAGACCTAAAAGATGCGTACTTTCATATACCGATACACCCTTCTCACAGAAAGTACCTAAGGTTCGTATTCAAAGGAATACATTACCAATTCAAAGTCTTACCATTCGGAATAACAACTGCACCAAGAGTGTTCACAAAATGTCTAGCAGTAGTAGCAGCACATATCAGAAGACAACAGATACACGTGTTTCCCTACCTGGACGATTGGCTAATCAAGACCAATACAGTAAAGAAGTGCACAAACGACACCACATATGTCATACAAACCCTTCACAAACTGGGTTTCTCCATCAACTATACAAAATCACACCTCGAACCGTGTCAGACACAACAATATCTAGGAGCAACCATCAACACATCAAAAGGAATTGCCACTCCAAGCCCACAAAGAGTGCAAGCATTCCACAAAGTAATAAGTGCTATGTTTCCAAACCAAAAAATACAAGCAAAATTGGTGCTAAAACTCCTAGGCATGATGTCATCATGCATAGCCATTGTCCCAAACGCAAGACTACACATGCGCCCCTTACAACAGTGCCTAGCATCACAATGGTCACAGGCACAGGGTCAACTTCAAGATCTGGTGTTGGTAGACCGCCAAACATACCTCTCGCTTCTATGGTGGAACAGCAACAATTTAAACAAAGGGCGGACATTTCAGGACCCAGTGCCTCAATACGTTATAACAACAGATGCTTCAATGACAGGGTGGGGAGCACACCTCAATCACCACAGCATTCAAGGACAATGGGATGTACACCAAACAAAATTTCATATCAATTACCTAGAACTGTTAGCAGTATTTCTAGCGTTAAAAGCCTTTCAACCCATAATAACACACAAATACATTCTTGTCAAAACAGACAACATGACAACAATGTATTATTTAAACAAACAAGGAGGAACACACTCAACACAATTGTGCCTCCTAACACAAAAAATATGGCAGTGGGCGATTCACAACAACATTCGCCTAATAGCACAATTTATTCCAGGGATCCAAAACCAACTAGCAGACAACCTTTCGCGAGACCACCAACAAGTCCACGAATGGGAAATTCACCCCCAAATTCTGAACAAATACTTTCAAATTTGGGGAACACCCCAGATAGATTTGTTCGCAACAAAAGAAAACGCAAAATGCCAAAACTTCGCATCCAGGTACCCACACCGCGAATCACAAGGCAATGCTCTATGGATGAGTTGGTCAGGGATATTTGCATACGCTTTTCCCCCTCTCCCTCTTCTTCCATATCTAGTAAACAAGTTGAGTCAAAACCAACTCAAACTCATACTAATAGCACCCACATGGGCAAGACAACCTTGGTACACAACTCTACTAGACTTTTCACTAGTACCGCATGTCAAACTACCCAACAGACCAGATCTGTTAACACAACACAAACAACAGATCAGGCATCCAAACCCAGCATCATTGAATCTAGCAATTTGGCTCCTGAAATCCTAGAATTCGGACACTTAGACCTCACACAAGAATGTATGGAGGTCATAAAACGAGCTAGAAAAGCTTCCACTAGACACTGCTATGCATCTAAGTGGAAAAGATTTGTTTGCTACTGCCATACCAATCAAATCCAACCATTGCATGCCTCTACAAAGGACATAGTGGGATACTTACTACATTTGCAAAAAGCAAACCTCGCTTTTTCATCTATAAAAATACACCTCGCAGCAATATCTGCTTACCTACAAACTACTCATTCATCGTCTCTATTTAGAATACCAGTTATTAAAGCATTCATGGAAGGACTAAAAAGAATTATACCACCAAGAACACCACCAGTTCCTTCATGGAACCTTAACATCGTCTTAACAAGACTCATGGGTCCACCTTTCGAACCCATGCATTCCTGTGAAATGCAATATCTAACGTGGAAAGTCGCATTTCTCATTGCAATCACATCCCTCAGAAGGGTAAGTGAAATACAGGCATTTACCATACAAGAACCATTTATTCAAATACACAAAAATAAAATAGTTCTAAGAACAAATCCAAAATTTCGACCAAAAGTCATCTCACCATTCCATTTAAATCAAACAGTCGAATTACCAGTGTTCTTCCCACAGCCAGATTCCGTGGCTGAAAGGGCACTACATACATTAGACATCAAAAGAGCAATAATGTACTACATTGACAGAACAAAGCTAATCAGGAAAACAAAACAACTGTTCATAGCTTTTCAAAAACCACACATAGGAAATCCAATCTCTAAACAAGGCATTGCTAGATGGATAGTCAGATGTATTCAAACATGCTATCTTAAAGCCAAGAGAGAATTGCCTATTACACCAAAGGCACACTCAACCAGAAAGAAAGGTGCTACAATGGCCTTTCTAGGAAACATTCCTATGAGCGAAATATGTAAGGCTGCAACCTGGTCTACGCCTCATACATTTACTAAACACTACTGTGTAGACGTACTAAATGCACAACAAGCTACAGTGGGCCAAGCTGTACTAAGAACATTATTCCAAACTACTTCAACTCCTACAGGCTAAACCACCGCTTTTAGGGGAGGTAACTGCTTTATAATCTATGCTAAACATGTGTATCTGCAGCAACATATGCCATCGAACTGAAAATGTCACTTACCCAGTGTACATCTGTTCGTGGCATTAGTCGCTGCAGATTCACATGTGCCCTCCCGCCTCCCCGGGAAGCCTGTAGCCGTTTAGAAGTAAATCTTAAATCTTAAACATTTGTACATTTGTAAATAATTATTATAAACCTTTTATGTACATACGTATTCACTCCATTGCATGGGCACTATTTATAGCAAACAACTCCATCCTCACCCTCTGCGGGGAAAACAATCTAAGATGGAGTCGACGCCCATGCGCAATGGAGCCGAAGAAGGAGGAGTCCTTCGGTCCCGTGACCAAAAAAGACTTCTTCGAAGAAAAACAACTTGTAATACTCCGAGCCCAACACCAGGCAGCGGACTGTGCTAAACATGTGAATCTGCAGCGACTAATGCCACGAACAGATGTACACTGGGTAAGTGACATTTTCATTTTCAATATAAAAACCTATTGGCCTGGAATTGTCTGAGTGTGTGTTCCTCATTTATTGCCTGTGTGTACAACAAATGCTTAACACTACCCTCTGAAAAGCCTACTGCTCGACCATACTACCACAAAATAGAGCAATAGAATTATTTACTTTTGCCACTATCTTACCTCTAAGGGGAACCCTTGGACTCTGTGCACACTATTTCTTACTTTGAAATAGTATATACAGAGCCAACTTCCTACACCGTGCTAGCCTGGGTACCTTAACAATGGAGCAGCCTCTTCCCTGGTGTTATACATCTGCCCTTCAAAGGTAGCTTCTTCCCATAAGGCCATAGTATATGTGCCATAGTGTATGATGCAGTAATACACCTACAGCATGGAAAGTTAAATGTCATTTGTGGACTGCAGCACCTATTGTGCCATCCACTACAGTGTAACTGATAACTTAAGCTCTAGGCCTACCCTTCATATCCTCACTGCTGCAGTGTAAAACTTTCAGTGCGATCTCAAAACAAACATTTTGACAGGAAAATACATGTATTAAGCTTGGTATTGGTTGTAGTATCCCTCCACTTTTTTCCATGGTGTTAATATGTTTTGGACTGTATTCACTGGGATCCCGCAAAACAAAACAAAGGACAGGAGAGTGACCATCCCCCTATCCAGCACCTCCCCTAGGGAGGTGCCCAGAGATCTGCCAGGTGGCCACTTCATTCTGCCATCTTGATAATAACATGTGCAGAGGCCCCTGAGAGCATCTGGTTAGTTAGGCCAGGCAGGTGAAGCCCTTGATCCCCTCCAATAGGTAGGTCACTGCAGAGAGTGGTCAACCCCCTTTTAGAGTTATTTAAGGGATCCCTCATAGGTGGGTCCTCAGAGTTGTCAAGAAAGACTCTACAAGAAACTGTCTGCTGAAAAAGTCCAGTTGCAGAGTTCAGAAGTCGATGAAGATCCCAGGAGTCACCTACAAGCTGTCCCTTGATGGTTGCCAGATTGCAGGAGGGTCAGTGCAATTACGAGGAGGCCACAATAAAAAATAAACAAAAAAATAGATTGCTTTCTATACTCATCCTCAAATAAGTAACACTCATCCGACTTAACACCAGGCTCTTCAGGTCAATCCCTTTGCAGTCCGTGTTAGATGGTGCAGTCAGTGCGAAGTCGGAAATAACCAGTTACCCAGCCCTCAGGTGTTAAATTGCTTGACTTACTTCGAAATCCAATAGATGGGAAGCAACAATTGAAGATGGAATCTTTGCCCTGGTGCATTGTGGGCTTCACGGGAGTAATCACAAATTCATTTTGAGCCGAAAGCACATCTTTATAGAATCACAACTTGTAATAAACTGAAAGCAAAATTAGATGGCAGGGGTATGCACAGCATATGAATTACAACGCCAAATGCTAACATTTGAGTAAACATTCTGACCCCTCTCACTTGTTCTAGACACAAGACTGCTTATATGTGATACTAAGTATATGATTCTGATCATTCCTCAAGTACAGCATCCACCACTTTCCACCTACATTATCCTACAGGATAACTACATCAGCATGGTCTGGCCTGCAATTCTTCAGGCGCAGGAGAGGGCTGTCAGATTAAATTACTTCTAGAAGGACACCATAACAAACACTAATAACATATAATGAACTACTGAGAACTTATTTAAACATGTCAAAGTGGACTATGATTTCAGTTACATATTGATTTAGTTTCAGTATCTGAACTCGGGTGCCTGCCTTTCTCTTGACTGTTATTTGAACAGAAACCCATAAACTAGACTTCCAACAAGAATCAAGATGCACATGGCTCTATAGGTAGATTTAAAACGCTCTAAAGTTCTCCTATGCTTTTTCTTTAGCAAGTCCAATTCTGTTTTGGGGCACTGAATCAGGGCAGATGAAAGTGTATGATTGTACGGTGGTGGCATTTTTATTTTGCGTGATGAAATGAGTTACTTCCTAAACTTCACCTGCCACATAATCCTACATCCGATACATATTCTGCAGATCAAAAAAAAAAAAAAAAAGTTTTCAGTTTAAAAGGTGTCAAAACGTAATAAAGCACCTCTTGTTGTGCCAAAAGAGTTCATCTTTTGAGTTGCTAATTGTTGTGCTCAGGAGCAGAAATGAGGTGAAAACCTTGCACGTGCAGCCTTCATGTGTTAAACAGTGTTCTCAACTGAAATCTGCCTTTTCTGGGCACTACTTTAGTCAACAATATACCATAATTCGGTCTTACCCATAATTCAAGGGGTATTGTATATGTCTCACCTACAAGATAAACTGAGTTATACAGTGAAAACTGAAAGGCTTTCTGTAAACTAGAACATGAAGTATAAAGAGTAAGAGTAAACCGCAGTGTACAAGAAAGTAGAATCTGCATTACCCAAATACATGTTCTTCTGACAGAAAGTGCAGCTTTTCACCTTTAGCCCACAGAGGCTGTGCCAACAATCTTCCCAAACCAGTATTACCCAAATCCTCCTTGAACCCCCTCAGTTCTCTACCCTCATAAGTACCTGCCGTTCTAGCGCTGCACTCTTCCTTTCATGACTCCACGAGTCTCCATGTATGGGGTTCCACAGGCCAGGCCTGGGTAGAGGGTGGTAAGTTGATGCACTCTGGCCACTTTGCAGGGACGCGGAATTTCCCCTTTGCTAGCGAAAGGAGAAGGGAGTTAATATACAATGGGAAAGGAAAAATACACCACCCTGCAACAAAGTATCCAGTGGCTCACAATCCTTTTGAAGGCAAGTGAAAGACATTGGTCAAGGAGTACAAGAACTAAAACATCTTTAGGCAATGTATTACACTTCTGACAGATACTTCTAACCACAGATTACTCGCATTTAGAATATTCCCGAGGCGCAAGACTATCTGGAAGCTTTTCAAAGCAACGCTCCTGCATGTCTCTAGGCGGCAGCATGCAGATCCACATAGCCTTTGTTCCACCGCAGAAGTGGAGAAGCATAAAAGGGCCAAAACTACATGCAGACATCTGTTTCTTTCTTTCTGATCTTTTTCAATGTTGAGCCTGAACTCTGCTCCCACTTTCAGTATTCTGACGACTCTCACACCAAAACCTAGTGTTTAAGGAAACCATGTCCCCTGTTAGAATTACTGGCTTCAAACATGCCACTACTGCACAAAAAAAGATAGCGGTCACAGACCCGCATGAGGCGAGTCTTTGGTGGTTGGCCTCAGAGCATGACTCCAATTTGTTCAATGAGTGCACCCTCACACACCTGAAGGAACCAGTGACCGCAAAGCTGTATGTCACCTAACACAGGACTAAGTTTCTGGCCTCATTAGTCCTGCTCCATGATAAGGGTGCAGATACGCTCCCGCAAGTAATCGTCTTCGTTGTTGAAGTCCACCAAACACAGAAGAAAGAGAACTGGGGCTGGACGCCATTGTGTCGCTCCGTCAAAAGAGAAGTTGCAAGGTCCTTAAGGTGATCTCGCTCTGGTCTCTGATTGAGGAGCTGATCCTACAAATGATCACAATGCACCTAGAGTTCCCTGGGCCATTGGTGACACCACAAGACCATTCTGCATATCTTGGGCACTCTAACCGCACATTCTACTGCACCTTCAGGGCCAAAGGAACTGCAGGGACCCTCAGTCTTTCAGCCAGCAGATCCATCCTCAGTGCCACCTGAACCCCACCTGTTCAGCACTGAAATGACTCTGGTGCAGACTTTCACTCAGACTTTCTTGGTCTCTCCATCATCAAAGGCAGATGAGAATCTAATGTCCAGCCCTGTCCGAGGTCGAGCTTCCAATCCGCTATAGTGCACGACGTCCCCATACAACCTGAGCCTGATTCTATGCTTTTACTACCACAGAGGCACCCACAAAGGCTCAATTACCTTTTGGTACTGACTTTGACCAGAGCTTGCCACCACCCATAGATAAGGAGAGGGACAATTTACGCCTCTGACTTATTATGAGGATGAGGACAGACTTTACATGTAATTACATGAAGCCAACAAGCTTGATACTTCTCCTTAATACAGGGTTTGTTTTGCCTCCTGGGCACTCAATGGAAAATAATTCTTCCTTTAATGTTGTAATTGGTTGAGAGGCTAAGATCCTGGACCTACAATTACTTTCAGCTGAAGTCACGACTATTGTCCTTACAGATATTTTGCAAGCTGGACCAGTCTCAGAGCTCTTGCTTCATTTAATGAAGCACTTGCTGATATTTTGATGGACACTGCAAGCTCTGTTCATACCCACTGATAAGGAGACCGGTTGGTTGGTGCCATACACCACCTCCTAATGACCAAGATTTCCTTACACTGCACCCCACTCCAGATGCTGGTGGTGTTGCCTGTGGTGCTCCTTGGCTCAGACTATTCACGATTGTCAAGATGCAGCCAAATATGTGATTTGTGTTGGACATGATATCACTGTTTGTCTGAGGTGGGCAGTTGACACCAGGGTGGTGCTTTATCACCATGCATCTATGCGATCCATATGATTCATAGGAAATATACAGAGCTCGCTTACGGCCACGGCACACTCGCTGGGTCTCCTTTGAATGCCTTCCTACAGAAGGACAAATGCAAATTAGCTCAGGTTCTGCCTGCCGTGGATCTGTGTGACTAGATGGCAGCCATGGGTCTGCAGGATGGGAATTTTCATATACCACCAGCTCCCCTCAAGTGTTCACTAAAGTGATAGCAGTTTCCTCATCTTTGGCATCTGGCTGTTAAGGGCGGACTCTCCACAGTCAGTCAGGGACCACCTCCAGACAACTGCAAACCTCCCAACATCACTGGGACTCTTGATTTGAGGCAAACTCACACCCGATTCCATCACAATGAGTTCTTTCTGTAGCACTGTATTGGACTTGGTGTACTTCAGGGCTTTACCTCCATTGCAACATGTCCTTGACATTCAGGCTAAGATTCTGATGTTTCAATCAAGCCCATATCCATGAGAGGGCAGCTCTGTGGTTTCTTGGCCTGTTATCCTCCTGCATCCTGCTTGTAGGCTATTCCAGGTGGCACATGTCTGCTCTGCAGCACAATCTGAAATTCCCAGTGGGTCCAGCACCAAGTCAATCTGACAGATGTCATCCAGGTTTCAAAGGAGACTGCACACGATCTGAAGCGTTAGCTCCCTTCTCCGCCTGGAGCACCTCTGGAGTTAGCTGTAGTGTCATAGTGTCAGGGCATACACCTGATCGTGAACCTCCTGGTGAGATCCATGAAAGCTAGGCGAACAAGCTCAGCTGGCAGATCACGGGAGGCATCTACATCCTGAGGTGCAGCAGGGCATCTTATGACAAAAGAGTCAAGCAAGAAACTGACGATGTGTAGGAGTGGATCTTATATGCAGCTCTGATCAGTCAGTTCCAGGGCAGAACAAAGCCTATGCAGGGCCACACATCGCCACCTAGTGGCTAACAGAATGCATTGCTATGAAAAGTATCTGGATACAAGGGAATATTTTAAAGGCATTGAATCTGCAGTTACATTGTCCACCAGAAAGATCATTATTGAAGATAAGTAACTCTCTCCTCTGATGCCACTTGTTACTTACACAAACATGCTTGTAGTATACTGATATTTATATAGTGCTTACTAACCACCCAATGTGTGCTGCCTGCAGGCTCGACCTAAAAAACAAATATATTTAGTAAAATCAATCTATTTCCCCTTGGACTGTTTTTGTTAGACTGACGAACTATAAAATGATCGTTTATAAAAGAGATAGCTGCAAGACAAATGGGGTTGGCTAGGTGTTAGAAATGCGAGGCAGTAGCAAATCTAAACGTTTTATAAGACATGCCTCGTAACTGATATCACAGAACAAATGTGACACTGCTCTTAGTCCAAGGTACATTTTCAGAGCACCTATGGAAAGGAAAAGCTTATAGCAACCATTTGGTATTAATTTAACCTCAAGACAGTAATGTGGAAAAAGAACTGTAACCCCTGAAGCAAGGAACTGTTAGCCAAATCAAGACACATCGCCTCAAGATTCGTTGAACCCGGTATTATTTTAAAAGTCTTACCCCAATGAATTCCTTCATTTATCATAGAAATCGACCCTAGCTACTGCTTCTCCATGCCCGTAAAACAACGAAGCACCACATATCTTCGCTAAGCAGGGCATAGTTAAAGCTGTCCTCACGGTGAACACCAAGAATTTTCATTTAAACCCCAGTGATGTACAGAGACCCTCCTTCTCCAATATAGAGACCATGCCACACACTACTCAAAAAAATAAGTTGGTTGTGTAGGAGAATGATGCATCTCACCTGTTCCGGACTAGTGCCCCTCCTGCGTTTGGCGCTGTTGGGAAAGTCCTCACTGTGAGGTGGGTGGGCCACATGCTGGACCGAAGGAACAGGTTGGATTACTGAGGTCTCCATGGAAGCCCCTGGTCGTTTCATCTGAGAACCTCGCTTGCTGGAAAAGTTTCTCTTCTGCTGGAGTAGGGACAATTAAACCAGTATCAAAAGTGTGCAACACATAATATGGTGTCTTTCATGTACAAATTGTTGCAGCTTCACAATTGTGCACCTCTGAAAAACACCCTGGGAATCTTGGTTTGAATATGGTGACACCCTTCACTGAGTATCATTCGGAAGTCTGCAGAAAATTTCAACCACAAATATCGCCCCTCCTACAGTGGTAGCTCTTTCTCTTACTCATTACTTCCAATGCTCACATCTGATCTGATTTCATTCTAAAGAGTTTCCTTTTTAAAGGCAATAAAAATATTCTGGTCTCCAATATTGCTTAGTAGAAGGTGTCTCTCCAGGTCTGCAAATGATTCACTCTTTCTACTTAGTATCTTTATGCACACGAAGCACATGTGGTATTAAGCACCAGAGCTGCATGAGGATAAGAGTGGGATCTATGCAAAGGCTCACTATTAGAGCTTGTGTTTTAAATCTTGCTAAGTCATGGGAGTTTATACATTTCTAGAGCACTGAGGTAGTCATGGTATTTCTTCCTATCACTCTTCAGATTGCAAACCGAGGATCGCAAGTGAGTAAGAGTGAGGTGATAATGAAATCTGTTCGAAAATGAGTTTTATTGTGGAGAGATATTTTGGCCCACTAACAAAATCTAAAATTGGCATCTCTCCTGACCACGAGCCAATGCATGCGGAGGCAATGTCAAGGGGTTAGGGGTCTCACAGGAGAGACATTCTTGAGGAGGGCACACTGTATGTTTCTGGGAAGGGATCAATTAAAAGAAAGCCATTAGACTATAATGATTCCTGGAAGGAGGAGGAATTGTGTGTTCCCAATGCATATCAGACTAAAGCAGTCAGAGGAATCTAAGTACATTTTGGCTTCAAACAAAAGTGGTCAAGGGGAGGAATTTCAAAGGCTTTTACTTTTTCTTTTATTTAAAAAACAGTTGTGGTTGAGATTTTGAGAACTGAGCAGGTAAATAAAAAATGGATTAGGGCTTTGGAGGAACAATATTGAGACGTTCATGCTCAGAAAAGTTACAGATTTCATGTTGTTGTTTACACAGGACTATGTGTTGTCCAGTGATATTGATATTTGTTGAACTGATAGCAACTTTACTAGAAAGGCCTACGTAGCGATGGGGGGGGGGGGGGGGCGGAGGGTGGTCATATAGAATATATAAGGAATAGTACAATGTGTGAAGTGGAGCCTTGAGGAACTCTGTAGATCTAGCACGGTTTAAGACAGGGTTAAAACATTGCGGGTATTAGTAAAAATGAGGTTCTAGTTATTAAGTGGAGTCTGTAAAGGAAGACAGCTTAGTAGGTTCCCATATTACCAAGCATTGACAAAGCCAAGAGGTCTTGCCTTTGGAACCCACTGCCTTTGCCAATGCATTTTGGTGATGCTGCTGCAAGCTTTAAAAAAATATATAAATAAAAATCCGCAATGACGCAGTTGACCATGTCATGTTGTAGAAGCACACGTGTCACTACATCTTCGAAGTGAGAGACACCATTTATTTTTGCAATTACTGAAGCAAGGAAGAGGGAATGAGCGCAACCTGCTGCCTGGATCTAACAAAATTATTAAATAAAAAAAAGACCGTGGGAAGATAAGTTGGGGGTGGGAAGCAGTGTGGACTAGTTGGGGAGGGAGAAACAGCACACGAGGGAGAAACACCACAGTACGAGGGAAAAGCACAAGAAGAAAGCAATGCAAAACACAGGGGAGTTTTTGGCGAGGACAGACAGCACATGAAGGGGAGGATGTAGGGGGGCGCAGAAGCACGAGAGCTGGAAAACGTATGCACTCTACTACGGTGCTTTAAAGAAAAAACGGAAAATGTTACTGACCCTGTAGGCATCTATTCTTGGAATGTGGTGCTATAGATTCACGTGTGCTGCATACTCCTGCTATCTGGTGTGGGGCTCTGACACGTGCAACTTTTTTTTTTTTTTTTCCAAGGTAGTCTTTCGAGTCAGAAGGTATAGCGACTCTTCCATTACTGGTAATGCAAATGGGCATCTGCTCAATTCTAAGATTGCCCGTATGGCAGGTGAGGATGAAATGAAGCATAAAGTAACAGAAGACGAGGACCATATAAAGAGTTAGAAGATCTGCAACGGCTATAGGTTTCCAGGGAGGCATGATGGACGCATGTAAATCTATAGCACAAAAAACCCTGTAAGCATCTGTTCATGGTAACATTTTCTGCAACTGTAAATACACATGGTCTGCATAAACTGTGAACAGTTCTCCCCTGAGCAATGGCTAGCCAGAGGATGTTGCAAAGGCCTGAAAAAAATGTGCGTAGAACAGCCTTACTAACAATCCGAGTCATCACATCCACATAGTAGTGCTTGGTGAAAGTGGGTGGGTTGACCAGGTAGCTGCTTTACATGTCAGCTGCTAGCAGGTTACCAAGGAGAGCAATGGCTTCCCCCCACCCACCTGCCCCCATTTTTTGTGAGCAGTTTGGTCTGGGTGGGGCGGACAATTATCTATTGGCTTAGCGTTATAGGTTTGAATGCATTTGTCCAAACACCAGGGCTATGTCCGCTTTGAAGAAAGCATGGCTCTTGCATGGTTTTGTGAATGAGACAAACTGCTGTTGGGTTTTGTCTTGTCAATGTAATACATGGGAGCCCAATTGACATCTAGTGTGTGTGAAGAGTCAATTCTGCCACATAATACTGGTGTGGGAAGAACACTGGGACTTCAATGGTGTGGTTCAGATAGAAAGATACCACCTTAGGCAGAATTTTTTGATTTGCCCTGAGGACGACCCTATTGTGCACCTGAAAGAAAGGTTTCTGGAGGGTAAGAGCTCGAAGCTTACTTACACGCTGGATAGAGGTTATGTCCTCTAGGAAAGCCACCTCCCAGGAGAGAAACTGTAGAAAGCACAAATGGAGTGTTTCAAAGGAAGGGTCCATGAGTCATGTGACAACAATGTTGAGGTTCAAGTCAGGAGCTGTGAGTGCCCAGGGTGGGATGACACTTTCAAGTCCTTCCATAAAGGCCTTAACAACAGGGACCCTTAAATCACATAGCATGTAGGCAAGCCATGACATTTGTAAGTGAAGCAGGAAGCAGACTAATTTACTGTAGGCCTGAGCAGCTCTTCTATGTGTTTGGAGAGACTGTAATAGACTTATCTTTTCCACCTGCCTGCATATTAGACGTGTGTTATGTCTGGGGCAACCTTGAGGGTGGTCACACTCTCAGGGACATTGAAGTAGCCGAATTCTAGGACTTCAGGTGTCAAATCCAAAGATTGAGCTGTCTGTGGTTTGGATGCCTGACATGTGCTCTGTTCTAAGTAAGAAGGTCTAGCCGGTTGGGCAGCTTCCAGAGGGCCCAACCGATCGGTCAAGCTGCCCAACCTGGGTTGTCTAGGCAATGTGGGAGCCACCAGTATGAGGGTAGGGGATGTTTGCAGAAACCTCCAAACCATGAATAGAAGGAATGGGAGAGGTGGAAAAGCGTAGGCAAACATTCATGAACAGGTCATCCGAAGTGCACTGCGAATACACTGTGAATGTGGGAACCCGGAGGTGAATCTTGGGCCTTTTTGGCAGTGGCAAAGAGGCCTACATTGAGAAACTCCCACTGATGAAAGTACTGAAGCAGGACTTGCATGTAGAGTTCCAACTAATGGACAGGTCTGCAAAACTGCCCCTGCCGGCATGTACCCCGCCAGTAGATGGACTCTGTGGTGAAGTGCTCAGCGCTAAATGCTCTGAGCTAACACTGAAGTGTGGTGAAGGTGTGCCAACCTATTTCAGGAGCTAGTACATGAAGGTCATGTTGTCTGTGCGGATGAGTACCACTTTGTGTTGAATGCGCACCATGTGAAGGAAGCATCCGTTATGATGGTCACTTGGGGTACTGGGCAAGAAAGGGCTTGCACTGCAACAGGTTGTTGTTCCACCACTGCAGAAAGCAATGGGTGTTGGTCCAAGTCAACACTAGATCTCCCAATGACCATCTGCTTGTGACCACTGTGATGGTAAGCACGTCTGCAACAGGAGCATGTGTAATGTGTTGTGGTTAATTATGGCAGTACATAAGGGCATCAAGCCAAAGAGGTTCACAACTGTCCTTACTTGTATCTGGGCATATGACTGAAAACGGGGCAGTAATGACTGGAAAGCTTGGACTTTTGTTTGGCCGGGAGATAAGCCTTTCTGGTGACTGAGTTGAAGACTGCCCTGAAGAAGGGCTGACCCTTAACAAGCTGAAGGTGGAACTTTACCATGTTTGCATTGAACCTCAGATTGTACAGCAGGCCTTTTGTGGTCTGCATACGAGCAAAGCACTGTTGTTGGCTTGCACTCCGGACAAGCGAGTCATCCAAGAAAAAGAACCACGCGAACACCAGCCCTCCTGAGATGGGCAGCTCTCAGGCAAAGACATTTTGTGATTACCCGGAGGGCTGTGGATACCGTCAAGGGCAGCACTTTGAACTGAAAACGCTGGCTCCTTATCACAAACCTGAGGTATCAGTGATGTGCAGGTCGGACCAGGATGTGAAAGTAGATGCCTGCCATGAAGCCACCTTGCTGCAGTAGTGCGATGACATCCTGGAGCATGATCATATGGAAGCGTCCTGAAAGAATGTACGCATTGAGGGGACGGAGACAGAGTAGGGGCCATATTGAACCATCCTTCTTTTGGATAAGGAAGTAGAAGGATGCACCACTTTGTCTCGATGTGGCAACACGGGTAGCATGGCCCCCTTGGTAATTAGGGCCTCTACTTCCTCTTGAAGGGGGTGCTGATGTTCTGGGGAAAGAATACTGCATGGAGGGATTTTTTTGGGGGGAAGGAAGGGGGGGGAGGGAATAGAGGAATGCCCTTTCTCGGGTAGGAGTCAACTCCACAGCATGTTTTCAGTGCACACCATGGCCTTTACGCCGTGACTGACCAGAAGCCTGATGCTGGGCTAGAGGAAGGTGCTCAGTCTTGGTTCAATGATGGGAAGGTGGTGGAAGGAGGATGTTGTCTTCTGTGGCTGGACCTGGAGAGCTTGGAATTCTTCGTTCTCAGACTCTAAATGAGAGCTCTATCTGGGCAGAACTAAAGGGGCTGTTGGCTTGAGGGTCCTGGTCCTGTGTCCTCCTTGATCTATGATCAATGTCGTCTCCCTGCCACTGCCACTGCCCAATAGGTTGTCTAACAAGGTATCGATCGCACTGGTACTGCAATGTCTTCTTACTGCGGAAGCCCAGGCAGGAGGAGGAGTCGTCCTGTAGTACACCATGGGCAGACAGGTTGCAAACCTGGTGGAGGTCTGTCCAGGGATACTCTGCGCGGCACTGTGGATTGTTTTGTAAAGGAGTCGTTTCCATCACACAGTCACAGTTTTCAAGCAGGCAATGACGGGATTAGGCCCGACAGGGACAAGGGCCCTGAAAATCACATTGAGTAGAGCCCAGTTAGAGTCCTAGGAAGGTTGCGCGACACCAAAAGGTCCTGCAAGCAGTGATTGTTGTCACCAACTGGAATGGAGAAAACCTAAAGTGCTCAAAGGCGATCACCGCAAGTCATTAACTCGGAGCTTGGTAGATACACGTCTGAAACAGACGGCAGAGAAAACAATCTAACAATAGAGCCCGTGTCTATGCACATTACCAGAAACAGGAGTGTGTATACTTTGTTACTGAAAAGTTTTTTTTTTTAATTTTGTTAGGAAAAAGAAGTTGCACACGTCGAAGCCCAACACTAGACGGCACGAGTATGCAGAGCGTGTTTATCCACAGCTACACATGCCGCAAGCAAGTAGTTCCCTAAAAGTGAGAAGCCCATCTATACATTTGTGCACATCAGCTTCAGATCTACAGGTTAGCATTTTGTCACATATATTCTGGATACTAAGGCCCATATTTATACTTTTTTAGTGCCGCATTTGCGCCACTTTTTGACGCAAAAGCGGCGCAAACTTACAAAATACAATTGTATTTTGTAAGTTTGTGCCATTTTTGCGTCAAAAAACGGCACAAAAACGGCGCTAAAAAGGTATAAATATGGGCCTAAGGATTTTATTCCAGTTTTTTCTTCTGTGCCCCTTCCTATTGATAGGACTCTCTATAGATCTTTCATTCTGTTGCTCACGGGTCATTTCTACCATTAACAGGAGATATATGCTGGCAGTCTCTTGGCCCTTTTTATTTGTTCTTTTATGGTTGCAAGTAAGGGAAGTAAATGGTGAATGCGTTGGTTGTCATATAATGATATACTTGTAAACAAACTGTTTAGTGCTTTCCTTTACACATACATTTATTAATCTATGATGTATACTTAGTGCCTAATTTATCTGAAAATTCAACAGAAAGATTTAAAACCTAAAAGTAAGCAGCAGAAGGATCGAAGCCAGCCTGTTAGAAAGATGGTAACAAAGCTTTGCTCTAGGAACAAACTCAAGATGGACAAGCTGGGACAAGGAAAGCCACAAAAAGCAATCAAGACTGACAGAGCCAACCAATGGTAAGCAATGGGCGGGCTATAGTCCCCTGAAAGCTCTTGCTCAGCCCACAAAACATCTTTTGCAAGCAGTCAGCAGCGGGGTCTGGTGGGCTTGACCTAAAAATACTTATCTCATCTTCAAAGGAGGGAGGAGGCACCCTAGTAGAATTGAGACATAGTATAAAATGAAGATGCCCATGTCTAGATCAGCCCTCTATCCTAACATAAAACACTGAAGCTGCTGATGAATTCTTAAAATTCTGCTATAGCATTTAAAAGGTATTCTGATCTGAACTGGCACACCTGAAGTGGACTAAAACCTCAAGTACATGTTTAAATCATCACATCTTCCCAAGGTGTGACAACCAGTTTAAAGACTGGTCAAGCATGTGCTCCCACCTATTTTAAGTCGCATGCTTGTTCATCCTAAGTATGGCAAGCACTGACGTTTGCACCCACCCAGTCTTTCAAGCCACCCTCACCTCCAGCTGCATCAGCGACCAGACTTGCTGCAAAGGAGGGAGCGCCTTGATCCTGTGGTGTGATGGGCCTGAGTGCATGCTCCAGATGGGAACCTGAAGAGAAAAAGCATTAGATAAGAGGTGAAACATCTGATTAGCAGAAATGTGTTTAGAACGCACTAGATAGGTGAACACGTTGGAAGGGCTACAGAAAGAAGGATACACAATATCAGTCGACACGTGGAGAAAGTACTCCCACTTCAAAACCTGTTCTGGAGCTGGTCTGTACTGCTTATACCTTAAATGTGGTTATTGTCCCTTGCACTTTTCTAGCCTGCCTTTCAACCTCGAAAGTGAGGGACCTATAGGCAAAACCAATGTTAAGATATAATGTTGCTAGTGTATTTTAGAAAATGTTTACCACTGCCTGTAGGAAGTTGGCTCTGTATGTGCTTTTTCAAAGTAAGGAATAGCATGCACAGAGTCCAAGGGTTCCCCTTAGAGGTAAAATAGTGGTAAAAAGAGATAATACTAATGCTCTATTTTGTGGTAGTGTGGTCGAGCAGTAGGCTTATCCAAGGAGTAGTGTTAAGCATTTGTTGTACATACACATAGACAATAAATGAGGTACACACACTCAGAGACAAATCCAGCCAATAGGTTTTGTTATAGAAAAATATATTTTCTTAGTTTATTTTAAGAACCACAGGTTCAAATTTAACATGTAATATCTTGTTTGAAAGGTATTGCAGGTAAGTACATTAGGAACTTTGAATCATTTCAATTGCATGTATACTTTTCAAGTTATTCACAAATAGCTATTTTAAAAGTGGACACTTAGTGCAATTTTCACAGTTCCTGGGGGAGGTAAGTTTTTGTTAGTTTTACCAGGTAAGTAAGACACTTACAGGGTTCAGTTCTTGGTCCAAGGTAGCCCACCGTTGGGGGTTCAGAGCAACCCCAAAGTTACCACACCAGCAGCTCAGGGCCGGTCAGGTGCAGAGTTCAAAGTGGTGTCCAAAACGCATAGGCTTCAATGGAGAGAAGGGGGTGCCCCGGTTCCAGTCTGCCAGCAGGTAAGTACCCGCGTCTTCGGAGGGCAGACCAGGGGGGTTTTGTAGGGCACCGGGGGGGACACAAGCCCACACAGAAATGTCACCCTCAGCGGCACGGGGGCGGCCGGGTGCAGTGTTAGAACAAGCGTCGGGTTCGCAATGGAAGTCAATGAGAGATCAAGGGATCTCTTCAGCGCTGCAGGCAGGCAAGGGGGGGCTTCCTCGGGGAAACCTCCACTTGGGCAAGGGAGAGGGACTCCTGGGGGTCACTTCTGCAGTGAAAGTCCGGTCCTGGGGGCTGCGGGTGCAGGGTCTTTTCCAGGCGTCGGGACTTAGGTTTCAAAGAGTCGCGGTCAGGGGAAGCCTCGGGATTCCCTCTGCAGGCGGCGCTGTGGGGGCTCAGGGGGGACAGGTTTTGGTACTCACAGTCGTAGAGTAGTCCGGGGGTCCTCCCTGAGGTGTTGGTTCTCCACCAGCCGAGTCGGGGTCGCCGGGTGCAGTGTTGCAAGTCTCACGCTTCTTGCGGGGAGTTGCAGGGTTCTTTAAAGCTGCTTCTTGAAACAAAGTTGCAGTCTTTTTGGAGCAGGTCCGCTGTCCTCGGGAGTTTCTTGTCGTCGTCGAAGCAGGGCAGTCCTCAGAGGATTCAGAGGTCGCTTTGGAAGGCGTCGCTGGAGCAGAGTTCTTTGGAAGGCAGGAGACAGGCCGGTGAGTTTCTGGAGCCAAGGCAGTTGTTGTCTTCTGGTCTTCCTCTGCAGGGGTTTTCAGCTAGGCAGTCCTTCTTCTTGTTGTTGCAGGAATCTAATTTTCTAGGGTTCAGGGTAGCCCTTAAAACTAAATTTAAGGGCGTGTTTAGGTCTGGGGGGTTAGTAGCCAATGGCTACTAGCCCTGAGGGTGGGTACACCCTCTTTGTGCCTCCTCCCAAGGGGAGGGGGTCACAATCCTAACCCTATTGGGGGAATCCTCCATCTGCAAGGGCTGTCCTGACTGGCCAGTGACTCCTCCTTGTTGCTTTCTTTGTTCCCTCCAGCCTTGCCGCCAAAAGTGGGGGCCGTGGCCGGAGGGGGCGGGCAACTCCACTAAGCTGGAGTGCCCTGCTGGGCTGTGACAAAGGGGTGAGCCTTTGAGGCTCACCGCCAGGTGTCACAGCTCCTGCCTGGGGGAGGTGTTAGCATCTCCACCCAGTGCAGGCTTTGTTACTAGCCACAGAGTGACAAAGGCACTCTCCCCATGGGGCCAGCAACATGTCTCTAGTGTGGCAGGCTGCTGGAACTAGTCAGCCTACACAGACAGTCGGTTAAGTTTCAGGGGGCACCTCTAAGGTGCCCTCTGGGGTGTATTTTGCAATAAAATGTACACTGGCATCAGTGTGCATTTATTGTGCTGAGAAGTTTGATACCAAACTTCCCAGTTTTCAGTGTAGCCATTATGGTGCTGTGGAGTTCGTGTTTGACAGACTCCCAGACCATATACTCTTATGGCTACCCTGCACTTACAATGTCTACGGTTTTGTTTAGACACTGTAGGGGTACCATGCTCATGCACTGGTACCCTCACCTATGGTATAGTGCACCCTGCCTTAGGGCTGTAAGGCCTGCTAGAGGGGTGTCTTACCTATACTGCATAGGCAGTGAGAGGCTGGCATGGCACCCTGAGGGGAGTGCCATGTCGACTTACTCGTTTTGTCCTCACTAGCACACACAAGCTGGCAAGCAGTGGGTCTGTGCTGAGTGAGAGGTCTCCAGGGTGGCATAAGACATGCTGTAGCCCTTAGAGACCTTCAGGGCCCTTGGTACTAGAAGTACCAGTTACAAGGGACTTATCTGGATGCCAGGGTCTGCCAATTGTGGATACAAAAGTACAGGTTAGGGAAAGAACACTGGTGCTGGGGCCTGGTTAGCAGGCCTCAGCACACTTTCAATTGTAAACATAGCATCAGCAAAGGCAAAAAGTCAGGGGGCAACCATGCCAAGGAGGCATTTCCTTACACTGCCTACCTACCATGTTAAACAACTTGTCACCAGGAAACTTGCACTTGCATATTAGTCTAAGGGAGCTATGCAACATCTGGTGAAACGGAGAGGACAAGAGACACAAGGGAGTACCGTTCTTTGGATACATTAAATCCAAAGAATGGACACAACCAAGTAAGGAGGTCAGAAGGCGGCAAAGGCTGGGACACCCTCTTTTTCAGGATTGCTTTCATCTCTTTAAATACCAAACACGGAGATGCATACCAAAAACTGCTTCTTTTCAGGCTCTACCCCGTATAAAAAACGGCACCCATCATTCGCTAAATGGACAACTTTCCTTTGCCGTTTACCGTGATTTTGCCCCAGCCTACAGCCCATGAAGCACTACAGATTAGGAAATACGACCAATCATCATGACTAACCAACCAGGATACTTCAGCACCCGTGGCTAAAAGAGCCAAAGGCATCAAAAGGAATGAGAAGGAAGACCGCAGCAAGAGCTGATGGACTAGGGTGTAAGGCCGTATGAAAGGATGAGAAGGGACCAGCGATGTTACCTGCTGCAGCAGCCTGCTGATGCGGGCATTGAGGTCGCCATAGCTGCTGTACTCGCGCTGGTGGCGAGCAGCATTTTGGTAGCAATGGATTGCCTCCTCCAACTCATGCTCTGACTCGTAGATCTGACCCATTTGCTCCCAGAGCTGCGGCTGCTGCTGGTCCCGCAGCAGAGCCTGCACACAGGTATGGATGGTGTCGAGTTTTCCATGCAAAGGCCGGGGATTCGAGTTCCTGTAGCGGCCAAAAAAACAAAGTTAGCAAGACATACCTAACAGAGCAAAAAGATTGGACAGGTAAGAGCCCTGTGGAAACAAAGGACAGATTATTCCATTAAAATTATGACTGCCACCGCTGCTTACATTGATGTTCTTTAGCAAAACTGGCCTAGTGGAGTTACTGTAGTATCCCTATAGATAGGGACCACTGAAAGGATAAGTTACTTACCTGTAAATCCTAGTTCTCTTCCAGGGGTATCCTCATCAAAGTCATAAACATTGAATATTCCCGCCCTTGTGCGGGGACCCCGGAGCATATATAAAATATATACACATTATACATGTGTAACAAACAGTCATGCAGGCTATCATGTTAAAAACAGGCTAAAATGCTTTATTTCCATGAAGTTTTTTTTTTTTTTTTTTTTATTAAATACTACAATAGAGCCTAAATAAGTACCCAAGCTCCTAAAACTAGGCTTGGGGAAGTAAGCAATAGCAAACTCTAGTGAAAAAATAGAGAAAACTGCATTGAAAAACAATGAAGCATTCTTAGCCAATAGGCTGCATGTAGGTTAACACAGGAGAACCATAAAAACTTTGGCACTGTGCCTTTAAGACCCTGAGCACCTCCAGTGTCCCACCATGCCTCAGGGGTGAAGGAAAGGTGACAGTTGGTTCACAGTTAGGTCAGTTCTTTTTACAGTGACAATTTGTATAATTGAATCAAAATACTGTCTGTCCTGCACTTCCAGTAGACGTGCGTCCGGGAAGGAGGGTGGGTTGTTTATGACTTTGATGAGGATACCCCTGGAAGAGAACTAGGATTTACAGGTAAGTAACTTATCCTTCTCTTCCAGGGGATCCTCATCAATAGTCATAAACATTGAATAGATTAGCAAGCCCATCCCTAAACCCAGCGGACTGTTCGATAGAAGTGCAGGAATAGACATGTCTTACGCAAATAAATTCCTTAGAGAGGCCTGCCCCAGTTGGGCATCCGCTCTTGCATCTGAGTCTAAACAATAATGTCTTGTAAAAGTATGGACAGACTTCCATGTAGCAGCCTTACAAATCTCAGATATAGGAACATTGTTAAGGAGAGCAGCAGTAGCCGCTTTTCCCCTTGTGGAATGCGCTCTAGGCCGCGCTAGCAATTGTCTATTAGCTAGCTGGTAAGTATTAACAATACAAGAAACTATCCATCTTGATATTGTTCGCTTAGATGCTGCTTCTCCTGTCCTTAAATGACCATAGTTCACAAACAAGCGGTTAGAGTGTCTAATCGATTTTGTCTTGTCCCGATAAAATTTCAGCACTCTTTTCAAGTCTAATGAGTGCAATGCTTTCTCAGCCGGAGTTTCCGGATTGGGAAAGAACGTCGGTAAAGTTATGGTCTGATTAATATGGAATTCTGACACCACCTTCGGAAGGAAAGATGGGTGAGTTCGTAGAACTACTCTATTGTCATGAAAAACCGTGTACGGTTCTTTTGCAGACAAGGCCTGGATCTCACTGACCCTCCTCGCTGAAGTAATGGCCACCAGAAAAGCCGTTTTCCACGTAAGGTGTTGTAAGGAGGCCTTATGGATAGGCTCGAAAGGAGGGCCCATAAGTTTTGCTAGGACTATGTTCAGTTCCCACGGAGGAGAAGGCCTCCGAATTGGCGGAAAAACTTTCTTCAAACCTTCTAAGAAATCCTTGACTACAGGTTTCGTAAAGAAGGATTCCTGAGAAGGTGACTTGCGATAGGCAGTAATAGCAGACAAATGTACCTTAATAGATGATACCTGCAGACCGGATTTCGCTAGGTGAAGCAAATAGGACAGTATGACGTCCTCCTGCGCCCGTATGGGATTATGGCCTTGCTGACAGCACCATATGTAGAATCTCTTCCACTTCAAAGCGTAGGAACGCCGCGTGGAAGGCCGTTTGGACTCTTTCAAGATGTTCATGCACTCCTGCGAGAGTCCTAGGTGCCCATACTGCAGGAATTCAGGAGCCATGCTGTTAAGCTCAGAGAGGGTAGGTTGGGATGCAGAATCCTGCCCTCCATTCTGCTCAGAAGATCCGGTCTGCACGGCAGCCTCCTGTGAGGTTTTTCCGACAGGTTGAGGAGATCCGTGTACCAGAATTGTCGAGGCCATTGTGGCGCTATAAGAATCATTCTGGTCCTGGATCCGTAAAGTTTGCTGATCACTGCCGGAATGAGGGGAATCGGCGGAAAAGCGTAAAGAAATGTCCCTGACCAGTCGATCAACAGGGCATTCCCTCGAGATCCCGGACGGTAGAACCTGGATGCGAAGTCTGGGCATTTCCTGTTTACATCGTCTGCGAAGAGGTCCAGTTGAGGCCGACCCCATTGCGCGAAGATGTATTCTGCGACTTCCTCGTGCAGGACCCAATCGTGAACGTCCTCCAGGTGTCTGCTTAGAAAGTCTGCTTCTACGTTCTGCTGACCTGGCAGTTGAACTGCTGTGATTGACATTCCTCTGGCCAGGAGCCAATGCCATATCGCTTGGGACTCTCGTGAAAGGGGTAGGGATCTCGTTCCCCCTCGTTTGTTCAAGTAATACATCATGGTTGTATTGTCCGTCTGTATCAATAGAGTTTTCCCCTGAATTAGCGGTGTGAAAGACTTGAGAGCCAGATGGACCGCTCTGAGTTCCAGCAGATTGATGTGGTACTGCTTCTCCTTGTCTGACCACAGACCCTGCGCTTGAAAAGGACCCAGATGAGCCCCCCATCCCTGAAGAGACGCATCCGTTACCAGAGTGTCGGATGGAAGTACCTGGTGAAACGGAGCGCCCACTGACAGGTGAGGTCTGTGCATCCACCATCTCAATGACTGAAGTGCTACCTCCGGTAGCCGCATTGTGTCCTCCCAGCGACCTGTTCTTTGGCTCCAATTGGCCTCCAATGCCTCTTGGAGGGGTCTCATGTGGAGTCTGGCATTTGGGACAATAAAGATGCACGATGCCATGGAGCCCAGTAGTGATGTCACCTGACGTGCCGTAGGTGCGCTGGCTCTCAACAGGTCCTGGCACTTCTTGTTTATTGAGGACAGTCGTTCCTCCGAAGGATACACTTTTTGTAGTTCTGTGTTTATGATAGCTCCTAGGTAGTGAAGTCTCTGTGTTGGAGTCAAGGTTGACTTCTGGTAATTGACCTGAAGACCTAGAGCTTCGCAAACTCCTAGTACAATGTCCCGATGGCTTCTCGCCTGCTCCGGAGAAGAAGCCTTTAGTAGCCAGTCGTCTAGGTATGGATATATGTATATCCTTTGTCTTCGTAGATGTGCCACCACCACTGCCATACATTTCGAGAAAACTCTTGGAGCAGATTTCAGGCCAAAGGGTAGAACCCTGAACTGGTAATGCTGTAACGCTACTCGAAAGCGCAGGAATTTTCGATGCTTTGGAGCTATTGGGATGTGGAAATACGCATCCTGCAGGTCGATGGAACACATCCAGTCTCCCTGATGCAGTTGAGGGAAAATTTGGTAAAGCGCTAGCATTCTGAACTTCTGCTTTCTTATGTATTTGTTCAGCAGTCTTAGATCCAGGATTGGCCTGAAAACGCCCTCTTGACCCTTCTTTGCTACTAGAAAGTAACAGGAGTAGACCCCCTTTCCTCTGTGGGCAGGTGGAACCCTTTCTATGGCATTCTTTCTTAGGAGGGCGAGAGCCTCCTTGCGTAGCAAGGTGAGATGAGACAGATTGTGTTTGGTTGGTGGCAAGTGTGGTGGAGGCTGTTTGAAAAGAAGAGAATAGCCATGTTCGACAATATTGAGCACCCATTTGTCTCTTGTGATAGAGTGCCACTCGTGAAGATGAGCAATAATACTTCCCCCCCCCCACCAGAGTGGTGTACAGTGTCGAGGGAAGCGAGACTTCATTGCTTAGTGGGTGCTTTTGGAGTGGACTGTTGAGGTCTGCTTGACCCTCGCTCCCTTGTGTTTCTTCGCTGAAACAGAGGGCGTCCCTGTCGTTGCTGAGACCTTTGCGACCAATGAGGGGTTTGAACCCTCTGTTGGAAAGGGCGTCTATCGTACGGTCTGTACCTCCGCCTGAAATCTTTCCTTCTTTCGAGGCCTACCGCCTTCATGGTATCCACCTCGGTCTTCATGCGGGCCATCTCTTCGTCTGCATGGGCACCGAATAGAGAATTCCCGGCAAATGGGAGATTCAGGATACGTTGTTGTGCCTCCTGTTTCAAGCCAGTGAGCCTCAGCCAGGAAGATCTCCTCGCACAGATACCATGTGCGTACCCATGAGCCGCCAAATCCGCCCCATCCGCTGCCGCGCTGATAACTTGGTTAGATACCAGGCATCCTTCCTGTAGAATCTCTTGGAAATCTTGCCTGTCTTCTCTGGGCAGTTTTTCTGTAAATCTACTGAGGGAATCCCACAGAGAACGATCGTACCTGCCCAGGAGCGCAGACGCACTAGAGACCTTCATTGCTGAAGCCGCTGTCCCGCACATCTTTCTTCCCAGAGAGTCTAAATGCCTTCTCTCTTTATCCGGGGGTACCGTGGATGAAGATGCCACCGAGTGGGTCTTTCGGGCGGCAGCTATGATCACTGAGTCTGGTGGCGGATCCTTCCTAAGGAATAAAGGGTCTTGCTCTGGAGCCTTGTACTTTTTAAGAATCCGAGCCGGGGCAGACTTAAGCGAGGCTGGGGCCAGAAAAGTGTCCATGGTTGGCTGCAACAAACCAGGCACTAGAGGCAGCAACTTTTTCGACGCTGATCTCTGTTGTAGCGTCTCAAAGATGATTGATGAAGAGGTAGACGGTTCTGGAACCTCTATATTGAGTTTCTGCGCTCCTCTTAGCAACACCTCGTTGAATGTGGTTATGTCATCCACTGGTGAGACTCTAGCAGGTGGTGAATCTGTAAGAGTAGGTGAGTAACGCCCGACAGAAGAACCTGATGAAGACCAAGAGGGTGATCTTCTTGAGCGCGACCTGGATCTCCGTTGAGAGCGAGATCTGCTGCGGGACGCTGTAGCCGAGCGCCTAGGCCTCGCGGTCGGCTGTCGAGGAGCTGAACGAGCCCGTTCTGCCCCGGCTGTCGGCGATGGCGTTCTTGGCGGGGAGGCAGTGGGTGAATACATTCGCGAATATTGCGAATCTGGGGAGGCCGCTGGTCTGTTGAGGCTCTCCAGCCATCTCGGAGATAGGTTGATGGGCGAGACATGCCCAGGAGATGCTCTTGACCGAGAAGAGTCGCTCGGTATGGAGACCACTGGAGACGGCGCCTTGTCTGGCGAGGGGCAATGTTCTGCTCCCTGTTGGACAGGTAAAACCTGCGTCGACGTCGATGGCTGTTTCGACGTGGAAGGACGCCCAGTCGGTTGGTCCTGCCTCGACGTTGAGTGCCTCGACGATGAGTGCCTTGACGTCGAACGGCGTTCCTTGTGCCTCGACGTGGAGCGATGGGAGGTTGACGGCGGATGTTTCTCGTGCCGTCGTGGAGATCTCGATGCCGTGTGTCCTGACGTCGGGGGGCGCACAGCCTTTGGCGGCGACCGGGCACGCCGGCGATGGCTCGACGTCGATCGGCGGGCTGCCGTCAACGGAGACCTGCCCCTGCTCTGATGTTCCCTCGACGCCGTTCCCTTCGACGTCGGGTGTGTCGCCGTCGACGGCGATCTATGCCGGTGGGACGGTGGTAGCGACGACGTCGACGGTGAACAAACAGGTATTTTCCTACCTGTCGACGTCGACCGGGCCATTCTCTCCTGAGAATGGCCTTCTGGATGCCTGGGGAGTGAGGAGGACGATGTTCTTTTCCTCTCCTGAAGCCCATGAAGTCGGATCTTCTCTCTGTCTTTCAGAGTCCTCCTAGACATGTTCTTACAGTACTTACAAGTGTCAGGGCAGTGACTGAGGCAGGCACAGTATGCACAGAGAGTGGGGATCTGACTGGGCCTTCTTCTACCCACAAGCAGGGCATTTGACAAAAAGAGAAGGCATTTTTCTGTCAGAAAAAACCTTCCTAGCTCAGACAAAGATGTTACTTGTCGAGTGAAAAGTGAAAAAACACTTTTTTAAAGAATTTTTCTGAGGAAAACTCAGAAAAACTGAGAGCTCAATGCTCCAGGATCCTCTCAGAAGAAGCCGGAAAAAAGAACTGACCTAACTGTGAACCAACTGTCACCTTTCCTTCACCCCTGAGGCATGGTGGGATACTGGAGGTGCTCAGGGTCTTAAAGGCACAGTGCCAAAGATTTTATGGTTCTCCTGTGTTAACCTACATGCAGCCTATTGGCTAAGAATTGTTTTTCAATGCAGTTTTCTCTATTTTTTCACTAGAGTTTGCTACTGCTTACTTCCCCAAGCCTAGTTTTAGGAGCTTGGGTACTTATTTAGGCTCTATTGTAGTATTTAATAAAAAAAATTTAAAAAAATAAAAAAAACTTCATGGAAATAAAGCATTTTAGCCTGTTTTTAACATGATAGCCTGCATGACTGTTTGTTACACATGTACAATGTGTATATATTTTATATATGCTCCGGGGTCCCCGCACAAGGGCGGGAATATTCAATGTTTATGACTATTGATGAGGATCCCCTGGAAGAGAATTATGTGATTCTACAGCCGCAGATGTTTTCACGTAACTAGGGACTTCCTGCATTTACCTCACAATGCATCATCTGCAGCATAATCTGGTAATGTTAACAAAAAATGTATTTCTAGCTCAAACAGTTCAAAAGTTACTAAAAACGAGACAACGCATGCAGTGAAAGGCCCTTCGAAAGATTAACTGGTCATCTTTCAGTTGCTTATTTTTGTATTTGCTTGTTAAAAGGGTACTAACAACATGACAACATATTTGCCCACACAGTATTACCACGAGCAATAGAAAATACAAACTGATCAAATAGTACTATCAAAAAGTGCTGCATTATACCACCTAATTTGCCTTTTGTTTCTTCATGTATAATTTATTCAACTACATAATTTGGTGCTCTCCTGCCGCATAATTCCAGTGGGCCTATCTATAGTGTACCCCCAGATTATGCCATAACTCTTTGTACAGTATTCATTCTCCATTTAATAAGGCAACACAGAGCTAACGAGTTCGGACACATGTGAACCTTGCTTTTGAGGACTGCATCACAGGCCAAAGTTTGGTAACGCTTGTGATGCTGTGTTACCAGTTGTTTATGGTTCTTTTACGGTTTCATGTATGTTTGTCCTAATGACTGATAGGTCAGCGGGTTCTATTATTTGATGGCTGTGGGTGAAGTTCTTATGAGATACAGGTGGTCCTATCGGAGATATTGGGCATGTGCACTGCTCCACCCGTGATATGTGAGTGAGGTATTAGGTGCCTGGCATAAAGTTCAAGAAGATACTGTCAGCCATCTAGTAAAGGCTTCCTGTATTGCACTGCTGGTCATATACACGTCTGTACAAGCATCTCTCGCTTGGGATATTAATAGAGTGAGAACTTACCCTGCTACCCTGTCCTGCAAGAACCGCACTATTCTAGTGCTCAAAGAGCGAATGCTGGCCTCAGCACTGCCCAGGGCTAGTCATCTCAATCTTCACTTACCCAGAGGGAAAAAAGGGCTTGTTGGGGTGTCCGATATTAGCCCCATGACTAGAGGGCAGGTGGAGAGGAAGTTGTGATTGTCCGACACCGGATGAACACCTGTAGGAAGAATTACAAAAAGCGGGCTGATTAATGGGGTGAGAGAAGGAGGAAAAAGTACAGTTTGTAGTTCTTCGTTCTTTGTGTTGACTTTATAATACAGACGAGGACCCTCCTACTACTTCACCCTCTATTCCCTTTCTTGATACAGAGTCCAAAAAATCAGGAACCTGCAGCACACAGAAGAAACCCTGGTGCCATGACTGAGTCATACATGGGCAGCCCGCTTCATTAGCGCAGTGAGCTAGCAGGAGCAGAGTTCTAACTGTAATGCGTGAAAGAAAAAAAGAAAAATCACACAAAAAAAACGCAACCTCAAAGACATCATGGATATTGGGTCAACATGCCTCATGCGTGCAAAATGGAAAGTGAGTCAAGTTTAGCTACAATCCACTCCGTCCCCAATTCTAATGAGAGGAGCAATATGGACCCTCTATATCACGGCTAAAAATATGCTTACGTTTTAATCTTGCAGCAACTGAGGTACTTGTAAATGGCTATGATTACTGTTCAGCAGCAACAACTGTGGTGCCAGAGTTTGGTTCAACTTACACTTCTTTTTGATGTTACTTTTACTTTAGTGTTTACTCAAACTGTGCTGGCAGCATCAGTAACAACTTGTTAGTGCTAGCTTAAGAATATTAAGTAGGTGGCACACCACTATCCTTTCACTTTAGGAAGAAGAAATAAGAGTACATTACGGAGAGGAGTTTCCTCTTCCGTTCACGCAAACATGCACACAGGGGTCTATCGACACCAGTTGTGGTACATACTAGACCTGTTACACATATGGCTTACTTAAGTTATCTCCACGAGATAGTGTATGTGCGGCAAGTCCATGAACTTTGCTACTTTAATTAGATGAGTGATCCTGGCCTGTCTCTTTTCCTGCTGCCCACCCTATGTTTTGTTGGCCAGCTTATGAAATTCACCAGCCTTACCTAAGCTGTGAGTTTACTTGCCCCTTACATCTCCCTCTGCCAGGCATTTTTTTTTATGATTTTGTTTGTTTCACCAGCTTTGCGAATTCCAGACTCCCCCCTCAGTTGCCTTGGAAAGTCCAGTTCTAGAGAAGAAAGCCACACTGACAGAGGTAGAAATACGGTGGACACTCTGCGCCCACACGCCAAGTGGTCCAGTCCAGTATGCCCATTTAATTGTCTTCCCTAAAATACATGCAGCCCACTGGTTATGTGGGCTGGACTGAACACAGCATTATTTAGCACCGTCATGTGCCCTACCTAAATAAACCTTAGGTACCTTTTTCGCACCTTACCTGCCAGGGGGAAGCCATGGGCGTGAAGAGCTCCAAGCACCGTTGCAGCTCAGGCCACTGTGTGGAAAAGCTTCCCGTGGACACCGGCCTCCAAGTTGGTCCACCGTGCGATGCATCCAGCCTGTGGGAGAAGGGGAGAAGGAGAGCATTATGAACGCAAGTATCACTGGATTTAAGAATATTAAAAAATAGAAAAAACTAAGAGAAATGAAATAAAACTGAGGTGGGATCTGGCCTTTCTTCGCACTTGGACGGACAGCTGATTAAGATTGGTAACTTCTGCAACATCAGAGACTTTCTTTAGTGTAATGAAGATCGCATAGCCCACAGCATTTATACCCACTGTGCCTTGATGTAAACTGTAAACTGCTGGGATCTCAGGGTGCTGTGAAGGTGGATGGGAGCAGGACAATTGTCTTCCATTAAATAGAGATGAATAGCACCACTCGTGGCCTGTGCTCCGGCCCTGCATCAGATTCCCAGTCAGGACTAAGTGGTGCAGTTCCATCTTATCCCCCCCCCACACACACACACAACCGAAAAACCATAAGCTGTGGTTGAAAAAAATATATATTTTGCAGCTTCGATTGGTACATGTCAGCTTCAAGAAAAAAAACTTTTCCATTCAATACAATTAGTGGAAAACCTAGAATAAAGCTTACTTATGCTTTGTAGGATCTTCATCAAAGGTAGCATTGTTTTTCTAGTCACGTTAAGCACAGAGCTAAAATGGACAAATATGGAATCTCAACCAAGGTCACAAAAACTAATAAGGACACATTATCCTTTAAGCCTGGCTTTGCCCAAGTCACCGTACTGATCAAATGTACAGCTCCCCCATTACTCACACAGAGACCATGCTTTAGCTTCCTCAATGTGCAAGGTCAGCACCTTTGGAAAGCTCACAAGGAATTTTCATGGTATCAGTATTTTTCAGTCATGTGAAAGAAGATTTCTTTTCATTTCAGTAGGCAGTTCATGGTGCAGTTTTTAGGTAAAATGGGTAAGGCCATCACGTTCGACTAGCCGTCTCTTTGAAGCGTGCTCCTTTTCTATTTTTTTTTACTGTTTCCTCTTTACTGTCTTGGGAATTTACTGCAGCTTTAAGGGTTTGTTATTTGCTGCAATGAGGGTGTACACCAACAGCACTGGCTCTGCATCACGGACACACACACAAGTCAACTTTCCATCCTTATTTGGCGCCTCTAGATCAAACAGTATTTGAATTTTGAATCCTTGAGCACTGCATTTCGTTGTCATACTTTTAAATCTCTGATTTCCATCGGGAATTGTTCCAGTTCAAAAAACAAACTCTTGTCTTAGGTGAACACATTTTCACTTTGTAGATCCATTCCATCAAACTGTCGAGGATGCCTTAAGCATGTGTTATTTATTACCCAGAAAAAAGGATTACTTTAAGTATTTTACCTAGAGAGGAAGCGTTTTATCTACGGCAGGAATGCATACGATTTTACTAGATAACAGTTGAGAAAGAAATATCGATGTGCTGTGTTCCATTTCTTTCCTGTGACTTATAACTACAGTTGTGAAATCTGTCTTCAAATGACTGCTGGATCCATAAGTTTAAACTGCGACTGCCAATTCCTTAGTTTATTAATTAGGTAAACAAATTCTACCTAGGGGGATTGATATTACCAATTATGAGAATGGTTAGGTCTCACTTACAGACAGCCTTTAGCTGTGTTTGTGAAAAAGCTTTTGTAACCCGTGCCGAAATTGTGGTGGGTTAAGCGCATGTCCACTCCTAGCCATTGGTTGGCTTTCTTCACATATCTTACTTATTTGATGGGTTCCCTTCCTCCCAAGGAGTGACAGGCACAAGATTGCTTGACTTGTAGTCTCAGTTTCCAAAGCGTTAGCAGCGAAAGGATAGTTTTTCTTTAAACTTTCCACGAGCCTGCTTCCCAATCAAAACTTCTCCCACCTCTGTGGGTTGCTACCTACTCCATTTGCTGTCGTTCTCCTGAGCAGCTCTTGCCATTCAAAAATCCCCCACCACTACATGTTGATCCCTCCTTCCCCCGCCACATTTTCTTGTATGTTTACACCCACAATGTGTAAACTTCATCCCTTATTTTCGTTACATGCCCTCTTCAACCCACTCCTTCTCTGCTCCCCAACAGCCCATAAAAGTTCTCAATTTTATTTTTTTTAAAGTTTTTTTGAGGCCATGGCACTTCATTTGCTGCCAGAACACTTTGCCTAACTTTTGGACAAATTAAAAGTATTCTTTGTTTATTGTTCCAAGTGGCATGCACCGTCTTCGATCAGTAAATAAAAATAATAAAAAAAAACAGTTGGGTCATTCCGTTAGTGCATTTGTCACCAGGCATGCACACGCATAGTGAATGAAGCACATGCCAGTATGTACTTGCCCATGTGTGCATCACCACTTTTTTTTTTTCCTTTTTGCTAATTTTGTACAGCATCCCCAAAAAACAACGACAAAGCTAATGGGTCATAAAAATGTGCCATCTATTGGGCTTACTCAATGCCGGTTTACACCGCAATCCTTCCAGAGAGCACAGAAACCGAGGAAGCACAGCAGGGCCTGTGCACAGCAGCACAATCTACAGTACCTTTTAAAGCACAGTATTTCAAGCTTTGCAATCACTTCCAAATACCTAGTTTTACAATATATACTTGGCCCCATCCAACATTTGGACCATTTTACTTACCCAGTAACTATCTGTTTGCAGATGTTTTCAACTTTATTTTTAGATAAAGTCTTGAGTCACAAGATAAGTTGTACTGCTGCAATTGTGAGTTAAGGGGGCAGTAACAATGCCTCCACCTCCGATTGTTTTCCAGTTCAGTAACCGAGTAGTTTAAGTAATGGGACGTATGACTGGATTCTATAAGAAAGTAAGCTGACAAAGTGATCTATGATCTAAAGCGCATCCAGTCAACTTTTGACTTTGTTACTTCAAGTATCAGTTAGGTCGCTACTGTGTAGGTGGCTGACTATACATCAGGTCAGATGGGTCTACGGGAAGACATTAAAAGCCATGTAAATCTTATGGAAAACCTAAATTATTTTCTGAAGACCTGAATATAGTTGGCACAAGCCAAAGGACTGTATACACTGCAGGACTTTTTCAGCGTAGACCTTAAAAGACAGGGAGGCGAGGTTACTTTTGTGGCAGAAGAAAAAAGCCTCAGTGGATACGGCATGTGGTGAAAAAAGCCAGGAACCATCTTCACCCACCAGAAAACGAAAACACAAGGGAGATTACTCATATGAAGAGTCTTCAATAATGGATTCTATTCAAATGTCTTCCTCTTAAGTAAAAGAAAGTTGGGAAAATTAGGACAGGTTACAGATCTAAGACTTGTGAAAAAAAATCACCTGTTCAGGAAGCTTTTGCTTTAGAAGATCTTGCAACTTCTAAATTCCTGGGATTTAATGTCATCCCTAGATCCTCTGGACGCTTATTTTCACATTCCCATTCTTGTGAAACAATGAAAATATTTGAGGTTCAAGATGGCAGGGTGTGATTATCAGTCCAAAGTTACCCCTTTTAGACTTAGATCTGCTCTGTGATTTTTTCACTAAGTGTAAGGCTCCAGTAGCAGCATTCCTGAGAAGAAGCGGTCATCAGGTATTTCTATACTTAGACAACTGGCTCATCAAGGGACCATCTTTCAGATCTGCAAAAGGGTCTACGGTGGTTTGCAACCTATTCAAGAAGGGCTACGTTTTAAAAAGGAAAAGTCTTCTCTGATCCCATCGAAATGGATTATGTTCCTGTGAGTGAACCTAAATACAAAGCCATGCAAAACACGCCCCACGAAGGCAAGAATACAAAGTTTAATACATCTGGTTTTATCCCTTTCAGGTTAAAAGTTCACTTCTGTCTGGATGTTCAAGTCCATGCTGGGAATGATGTCCCTGTGTATTCCACTATCACCAAACTGTCAACTACAAAGGAGACTACTACAGGAACAACTGGATTCTCAGTCGCAAGAGTCCTTTGAAGACAGGATTCAAATTACATCATGCATGAAGATAGCAATGGCAGGGTAGAAGAGCGAAGCCAACATTTACCCGGGCCTGTCTTTCATTCACTCTTGCCCTTATTTTACAATGACAACTGATGGTTCGTTAGAACGGTGACGAGCGCATCTGAAAGATCTATAAATTCACAGCAAATGTGTTCCTCAAGAACCTCTAATGCACGCCAACCTTTTAGAGTTAAGGCAGTGTTTTTAAGACTTCAATCTTTTCTTCCTAGGATAAAGAATTCAAAAGTTGTGGTACACACCGACAATACCACCACCTTGATGGCAGATCGATGGGCAATGGGACCTTCATGCCACCTGCAGGATCTGTACAGTCGGCGAAGAACACGGTTGCTCCCCTCACCAACCACCCTAGTAGTGTATATATGGTGAAAGGCAGTGCAGCTTCTGGGCTGGGAGGAGTGACTTACTTTGGTGACACCTCTGTGGGAGTCGAAAACACTAGGTGAGCTATTAGAGATCGAGAGTCAGATGGTGGGATCTACTGGGAATTTCGGTGAGGGGGATATCTCGAGGGACGGGGGGCTGATTCCTTTCCTTGCAGGCAGAGTACGAACTGTCAGGCCGCAATGTCTCCTGTACGTGAGGATGATGCACATCACTGGAAAGCAAAAGGCTCTTTTTGTGGAGATAGCGGAGGAGGCACCCCCAGATTTCCAGGTTCTGGCTTCCCCCTCCTGCATGCACATGCTTTCTCCCTGATCTACACAACGCTACTGGCCCATAGTCTGCCCCCGCTGGATCCACTACAAGGTAGATAGGTGGAAGGGGACCTGGACAGGCTGTAGGATGATGCTTGGGGAGGTGACTGCCGCTACCCAAAGGAGGTGGCAATACGGTCCGGTTTCCACCTGCTACAGCTGAAATTGCTGCACAGAGGATATTACACAATGTAGTGTTGTACAAAAATGGGGCCTGGAGAGTCTGTCATATATTTCAGGGGTTGCAGTCTGAGGGGCATTCTGCTGCATACAATTTGGAATGCCATAAGCCAAGAATTACTTTGAGTATGCCATGACCAACGGCAAACATACACATACTCATACGTTGACCCTTTCTCTCATCCACTTATACTCACATTACACCTCACTCATACTCACTTTCACTCACTTGAGTTACACACACAAACTCATGCTCCCATATACTCACTCATGTATTGATTCTCACTCAAAACTGAAATTATTATCGAATTACCTTGGTTCATCTGCTGGTTGACTCTTCCACTGCAGCAGCAGGGCAAGAATTTGGTACTAAACATAGGAACTACCAAGGCATGATGCTCCGTGCTGAAAAGATTAGACAGGGCAGCAGACAAATGCAGAATACCTGTCGTAAGTACTATACGCCCTTCTGATAGGGCTGGAATCTCAGCCATATCAGAAGATGGGACACTACTTGGAATACAGCGCCGCCTGCTGTGTTGCTTCTTAGTGGGCACAGGGGTGCACAATTAAGAGACTAATAGTCCTGTTTTACAAGGTACACTGTATTAATTTTCCATGTGTAAGGGACATAGGTGAAGAACACCTTTACACATGTGCCATCCCAACATCCATTTGTTCAATGCTGTTGTCCTTGGCACTCTGTAGTCAGATCGTGGCCAACACCTCACCTGCCCCACGCCTGTCACCAGGTGCCTGGAGATGGCAAGAGTGCGGACCTTAGAATGGCAGAGTTTATAAAAAACAGTGTGGAGAGCAACAAGGGACACTATGTGGTGGCTCAAAGGTGGCATGGCAGAGCCGCAATGTCCAGCTGATGAGCTGCCATTGGTCCCCAGTACAATGCAATGCCAAGAGCCTGGTTGACACTTCCCTTGAGTTAATACATTACTATTAAGTTGCATGTGTTGGCTTTCATAGACTACAAGATCAATTGGATGGCTTAGGCTAAGAAGAAAGGACCTTCTGCATTTAAAGTCTTGTTCCACAAAGCTATTACAGTTTCAACCATGGAACATCTGCTGTGGCCTATAGACTGTTTTGTTTGTCTGTATCATTCTGGTGATCTAGCTTCTGGGACTGGACAATATAGCCTATATGTGACCTACACAACCCTCACACAGCACTCCAGATGTGGAATTCAGATGTGGACAAAGTACTCAAACCATGATTCCAGTCTTTCCAAAAATAAGACGCTTGGTACAGATGTTGCCAAACTGGATATAATGCCCCATAGCAGCCGGAGCATATTGCACAATACGCTAGCATTCAGAGCTGGAAACAGTACTTAAGGTGAAGTCCTCCGAGCTAGAAAATATTGTGATTACGTCCATAGGGGCCAAAGGAGCTGGGACAGACAGAGATTATGGAACAGTGATGGAGAACACAGTGGATGAAGATACAGTTTGGATACACTTGCAATGAGTGGGCAGGGACTTACCCCTCTAGCTTGAGTCACCAACTTCCAGTTCAGACCCGCTGTCCCTGCACAGTCACAGGACGTGGCACTCTGAATGCGGATCTAGCTAGCCTAGTTCGGGGAGGAGTCTTCACAGCCTCATTAAATACTGGAAAAGACGAGGAAAGGGGAAATGTTATTTCAAGAATAGAAATCTATGTTATTTTTCATGCTGCCTCAAAGAGGGTACTCTGCCCCAGGTATCTTTAACATTCGGAGGCACAGTCCAGCATGGAAACATCCAGAAAGGCCAGTCTGCTCTTTTCAATAATAATAATAATAAAAAAAAAGCTGAAATAACTCCTGACTGTTTACCTGTCATCTGGGTTCTATCACTGCTGATCCAGACGATAGCAAAAATAGTAAAAACAGAAATAAACCCATTTACCTCTGGGAAAGACATGTTATTTGCCAAAACCCTTCAACCCACCTCCCCTCTACTCCACTCCACTCATTTCCTTTTCTGGTCCTCTGAAAGACCTGTACAGGTTAGGATGTTCAGATATACTTATGCCTCTTATAGATTCAGGTGGACATTTATAGAGGGCTCCTATCTCCCTCTCTTCTGATAAGGCAGTTTCTCTGTCACCTTTTTGTTTTTTTAATTATTATTTATGAATATTAGACTGTCTTTGTACACGTGTGACCCCAGAACTCTCCCTTAACAGCGCTAAAATAAATTTGTCAAACCATTATATTCAAATTAACATATGCATAGTATTTTTACTTTTTTTTTTTTTTAAGAAAAAGAGTTGTGGTTGGATCAGTCTTTGTCAATGTTCTTCGTTTTAAGAGAAGAAAAAAGGAATGTGCTTTTACCCAACGTCATGTAAAAGAAAATTTTACAGAGAAGTTAAGACACCCGTGAAGGAGATGGTTTTACAGTTAAGTGACATTTTCATCATTAACGTATACCGTGTGCTCATATCGTTATCAGTAGCAGCTCCTAAATAAGCTTTTGAGGATTTCTATAAGGTACTCAGTTACCCCACAGCCCCTCCCCCGCCCAAATCGTCGTTAGGTTCCTTTGGCAGAATTGCACAATGCACTTAGATCTCCGTAATCCCTGAAAAAGGGTTCTCCAATTAACTCTTGATTTTATCTCTTCCTGCATCTTCCTGAGGTATCCCGGGTGTTTAGTGATGAAGTGGACCTTGGGCTACTAACAGACTAACACCTCTGGTAAAATAACCCTTCTTGCCAGCCCAGGATCTTTGAATCTTTGGACTCCCCCTTATTTGGTCGGGTATCCCCAGTTATGTTTTACCCACGAAGATTGTTCCGTAAGGCCATCCCAACTCGGGGTGTAAACATAAATGGTTTGGAAGAGGTTAAGTCAGAGGCTAAGTGCTGCCCACAAATGGCTTCTATGACCGGGTGTGCAGTCTGCTCCATCATGACTAACACAATGTTCTCTGCACATGTGACACTGAGGTGTGTGCAAGCGAGGGGCAGTGTGACATCTTTCAAGAGTCTTAAGATATCAATCTTTCTTCCTGCTGTCATGATACACTCCATCCTAGTATTTTTTTCTGTCCCACTTGTTGTCAAATAGCCTGTCAGTCATGGGCTGCGGAGACACCTTTTCTCATTTTCTCTAGAACGCAGCTGTGGTAGTGTACGGGGGGATGCAGCAGACAACCAGGCAGGGGAAATCACTTCTCATTATCAAAACAAAGCGGAAGGCATGCATACTTCCCCAATGTTAGGTATAGGGAGCCAGCCACAACATAATAGGGACTCCTAGACACAAACATTCCGAACATCAGACCTTAGTTGCAACAACAGCCTTGAAGGTTCTAAGGCAGATAAATAAAGACAGTCAACTGGAGATGGCCATTGTGAAGATCAACCATACACCATGTTACAAGGTTTCTTAACACAGCAATACAAGTAGATTAGCATTAGCTGTTTCTAAAACAGCCTTGCATCCTCAAATTGCTTGCCATCTCCAAAAGCATGAAAATTGACCAAACGTCTGAAAGTTACGTCCCTTTTTTCTTTCAAATGGCCCTCCTCTTACTTTCCATCCTCTGCCTCGTACCTCTGAGCACGACCTGCTCTTGGTCACATGCATGTTTGCCTTCATTTTTTTTCTATGATAACATATCTGAAAACTGCCCACAACTCTTATTAAAGATCGCAACCTCTCCTTTTAAGATCTTATCTTTGCAAACCTAACAATTCCTTAAGCTCTTCTACTGACTCCACCAACCATCTGCATGAACTTGCATACCGCCACACCACCAATGCACCCGCCTAACTCCTGTTAATGTAATCTACCAAAAAAAAAAAGTGTAAAACACATGAAATGGTTTACTGAGCACATTAGTCCCAATAACTAACAATAACCAGTAACACTGAATTAATCTCTAACCCTGGGTTCTGGAGCAGCGTGCTGCCCAGCGTAAAGTGTTTCAACGCTTCTCAGGGGTAGTAAATGCTATATAAATTCAATTACAAACAACTAGGTTTTCTTTTTTCATCTTGACAACGTTTATTTCAGGGCAGCTTTGCCTAAGACGTTTATTTTAGCACCAAATGTATAATTAAACAATGGTTGCTACACAGTGAAGTAAATATTCCTTTAGACCCTGTAAGTCTTAAGTGTGGATCGAGTTATTTTTTTGTCTATTAAATCGAAGATCAACAAATGAAAATATTAAAGTCATCTACAACAGAATACAAATATTGTTCTAATTCTTCTGAATAACAAGATATTGAGACAGATGTGATCAACACTTTGTTTGAATGTATCAATTTATGTTCTGTGAACCCAATTGACATTAGACAGTCACTTAACAAGGATTTGTTTGTTTCATACCAGAGGATATTTCCTCCCGAAATACCTCCTGTATGATTTTATTGGCTTCAGCGTTATAGTGATGAAACAGCAAGAATACACTTTGAAGGCTCAGGGAGAGAAAGATGAGTTTTTCACTCCTCTTGGTAAATAAAGTTGTTGAGTTAGCCACCATCACATAATCAGTTGATTTCGGGTAAGTTCCGAAATGAGACTATATATATATATATATATATATATATATATATATATATATATATATATATATATATATATTAATAATGTGTTGTCTGCCAAAGCCAGTAACATTAAGAAGCTTGTCTGGGCAGTTCCAATCCGCTAAAGAAAAAACCATCAACCTCCCCCCCACCCCCCCAGCCAGCACTTAACGCTTGGGTGGAGATGCTTCAGAGTCACCTTTCCCTCAAAACACTGTAGAGAGACTATCAAAGATCAGATCCAGCCCCCCCAGCACGGACAGGAGACTTCTTCGGAGGACCTCTTCCCTATAATTCCACTTCAGCAAACCAACCACTCTGGGATCCTGAACCGAAATTGACCCGCAGGAGTCTTAATCCTTGAGGCCACTACCCGAGGACAATATGTGTGAGATGGAACTTAATATAACAGCAAATCTTGCAGAGGAACAAGACAACCTATTTCGTGGGTAAAGCACTGCTAGGGGCGTGCCGTACCAGAAAAGCAAGTCAATGTTAGAAACAGGATAAAGACACAAGATAATGCCACAGCACCCCCTTTCTGCCAAGCCTCCACCCATACCAAGATAAACGGCACCGTGATTCCTTTCACTTCAGCACATACCCAGCTATTCAATGAGTGATGTGACGCCCTCCGACAGCCACAGCACCTACGTGTGGTCTCCTGACAGCTGCTGCCTGAAAACTCTTATGCAGGCAAGTGGTAGCTAGCACTAGCACTGCTACTGCACATGGTCTTCCAAAAAAACACAACCATGTCACATTCAGAAATATGGTGCGGAGGGTATGCTGGGCCCTCCAAGGATAGACCTTCCGGAATGCAAAAGCGGAGAGTGCCAGGGTACTTACCGAACCTGATCTGAGACTCCAAGACACGTCGGTGTGTGCAAGCGAAGAGTGACATGGGAAGAGACAGAATGGGTGGGTTTTAAAGAGTGTGATAGAGACAGGAGGGCAGGTTACAAACCGGAGTCAGAGGCAGCATGGTTGTGGGAGACACTAGCAGACAGCCAACAGAAGAAAGTATAAAGGGTATACAAAGATAAAAAATGAGAGCATGTAAAGCATACAGAAGAGACGCATGAAGGCGTGTCGGAGAAAAGACCGAGAGAGGGAGCATGGTAGGGCATACGAAATGAGGACAAGTGACGGTATCCAGGTCTGAGCTGGCCTGATGTAAAAACAAAGGCAAGAGAGAAGCCGCGTGTGTGAAGCAAAGCAGGACAATGTAGGGAATAAAAAGTGGCATAATGATGCTTACAGAATGAGCAAGAGATTGCATACAGCCGAAAGTCGTAACAATCACATGAAAGAAAAGCATTGGACAGCACGCTAGAGAGAACTAGCTTAAGAAAAAACAAGGGATGGCATAAAGGAGAGGCGGCAACGTGGTGCGCCAGTGATGAGTGCATGAGAAACAAGGTAAGGGAGGCCATGATGGCGTCTAGGGCACGTGATGAGTTACGGCACAATGATGTACACAGAGCGAGTGAGCACTTAATTGTAGTTAAGGTGAGGTCCGTTGGATTGCACATTATTCCACGAGGGTGGAAGAAATGGATATGGAGCAGAAAGAGGGGAGACATGTCCAACAAGTGAATGGTGAGCAGGTGAAGGTAGTGAGTGAAAGAAAAAGAAAAATGTAAGAAAAGGAAAGAAGAGGAAGAGCCATAAACGTACGGGGAGAAGGGAGAAAATAGGAGACCGAGGGGAAGTGAAAGATCTTCAGTTGGCATGAAGACGTAGAGAGAAAGAGAACCACACAATACTGACAGAGAAGAAAGGAGAGGGCGCACAGATGAATTAAAGAAAGAATATCGACACAAGATATCAGAAAGTGCATCAGAGAAGGCGGAGTAAGCGATGCAGAGGCCAGCCCCACTCTGAAGCACTGCCCACTCCTCACTTTAGACAGTAATGGGCGAGGCGCTTTTACTGAAGATAAAAAAAATATAAAACACAAAACAGGAGATGGGTAAGGAGAGAGAAATATTCAATCATCTCAGGACCAAAAAAACGAGGGATGGAAGAGATCGTTGGACCCTTCCTCTCCCCCACTGTAAGGCTCGTCTGGGCCCTACACCCCTCCCCCTTACAACTTCCCCGCCCTTGCTTCCCTCACAGCCTACCCCATCCAATCCACCCTCAACACCACGTTGATACTTCTTGATCCCTCCCACCTTTCTGAAATAGGCAATTTGCTCGTATAACTGGAGTCCAGATCCCAGCAATGACCCACATGAGGCGGAACTAAAACTTGTCTGTACACTCACAGGAGACCAAACAAGTGATAGCAAACAAAACCAAGTAAGCATTTGACAAGAAAGCTGCAAAACTGAATAAGTGAGCTGGTGCTCGCTGTTAGGATGATAGTGGGGAACAGCAAAGCAAGGAAGCAGCAGAAACAAAGACGTGTATATAATTAAGTGGCAAAAACAACAGGGAGCAGCAAAAGTTGATCAAGGGAGAGGGTAAAAACATGGCAGAACACACCAAGGGAGCAAAAAAGCCAATGTGAGGTAAAACCAAAGGAGAACATGCAAGCTGTGGAAATGCTATAAAGTGACTGTGGCAAAACCCCCTGAGCAAGTTGCAGGAAAGACATGAAAGCGAATAAGTAGCAAGAAAGGCTAGAGCAAAAGAGTGGTCAGGCAAGAGTATTGGTGACCAAATGGGTGATCGCTAGGAACAAAGATGCCTTTGTGCAAGTGATCTCCCCCAGGTAACAGATAGTACACTAATCTCTTTACAAGACTTCCACCCCATTCAACTAGTGCCCATGTGAATACTAATGTACTCGGGCAAAGGATTAGAAAAGTGTTTTTCTGTAAACAGAAGAATCAGGTACTATTAGTGGTACAACTGTGCAAAACATATTTACGGTTTACAACCTCAGAACTGCACGTCAGAAGTGGGGCCAAAGCAGAAATCAACAAGGAAAACAAGGTTGCTCAGGAGTGTGTCCATAGGGACCCAAGGAGACAGGATATTTGTGGGCACTGTAAAGAAAAGAAAAAAAAAAAAACAGGCCATCTACTTGCATTCCATCATGATGCAGGTAATAAGGATGGCATTCACGGGATATCCTTTCAAAGAATTAGACACAAATTATTATAAATATGAGGCAAGAAGGATCCCACGCACTGGTCTTCTTATGTGGAGAATAGACATAAGGAGCCAAGCAGGGTGAAGAAATCAGGTTTTCCAGAAAACACTAGTAGGCTCATATTGCATAACATTACCTTCTGGAGAAAGCAGATGTGTGAATTCACAGAAGCTTAGACTAGGTAAAATCATCTTCCAGAGATGGGAAGCAGGCGCCAAAAAGTCTCTGTGTGGCAGAGACAATAAGACTTGAAACCTCCAGTTAACATGACCTTGCAATGAGGTATAAAACCGATACCCAGAGTTGTGCAAATTGTCCTGAGCAAGACTGCTTCCCAGTGTTCACATCATCATGAAACTGAAGATGCTTGCACTCAAGCAGAAATGCAGCCTTGATCAACATGGCCTTTGTCATGCAAAAGGCTCAACCACCTTACATTGAAAGATTCTCAAAATACCGGAGTTGGCCAGATTTGCGACTCCGCTAGGACCCCCAAAAAGTAGCTAAAATAGACTCAAATTAACTCACATTAATTGATGCTTTCTCAGTCACTCAGAATATGAACGGTATGGGGCAGTCTTCATCGCATAAGTGCAACTAACTGTCCAATGGGTGAGATGAGAACAGATCACAATTCCTGCCTCTTTTTTCAGCCCCCCCCCCCCCCCATCCCCCCCACACACACACCAAAAGCCTTGAGGGCACAATGCTGCATGCAGGCTTTGAAGTCGAGCAGTAAAATTCATCAAACAGTTAGCGAAGCCAGCTGAGGTAATAAAGGTCAGCTGGCGAGCGAAGGCTTACCGCTATGCAGGGTCCAAAGATCACAGCAGTCACAACGCACAGCGCTGGGCAAGCAACCATCGCTCCTTTTACCGTCTTGTGAGCAGCGTGCGGAAGGACAAGAGATCCAGTTAAGTCTAAGCAGCCCTTAGGGTGAATACAGGCAACATGTAGCACTGTTACAGATAGCCGGTGCGGCACGCACGACAGCAGCGCCACAATTCTACCTCCAGTGATCTTTTGATAGAAAACATTTTACTACAGTTTAGCAACTGGCAAGAGACCACCCAATAGAGTTCTTCAGCCCTCTTGCCCAAAAATGAAAACCTAAATATCGCCAAACCAAGCTCCAACTGTTTACATTCTCTCTAATTTGCACAAACCAATTCTATACTTATCACTAAAGTTACTCTCGACTAACCTCACACAATCAGCTAAACATCAGACACAATCTGTTAATGGCAGGGGCACTGGAGTTATGGGATTGCGCGGCTGCAGCGGCTTTTTGTACACATTTCTATTTGCCGCATTTGACACATAATCCATTATCTGCTGCAGTCTGCAAATGAACAAAAAAAATTTGTTTCTAGCTCAAACGGTTAAAAATAGTGGCCTAACATTAGCCCCCAAGCTCCACGGGACCCCCACAGCGTTCACACGCTGCACGGGGATGGTATCCTCTATCACTTTGGGGGTAGGGGGGCCATCAAGTTTTTTTACGCATCTGGTTCAAAAGTTACTAAAACCGCAGCAACATAAGCTACCTTGCAGTGGAAGACTCTTTGCAAAGGTTGACTGCTCGCCTTTCCTGTTGCTTCTCGCTATATTTAGAGGTTAACCTGGTACCAATGAGGGGCAACCTAAGACCAGAGTGTTAAATATAAAAATGACAAATTAATGATGTATAACTGTCACAAACTCTGCTGCATCATGTCCCTTTTCTTGCAGCATAATTCGGCCCTCCCTGCTGCATATTACCAGGGGCCTTGAAAAGGTCCATCGAATTCCACAGCAAACAGCACCTTGCTTGAGAATGTGCTTATTTCTGATCACCGAGAATGCATACTGAAATCACTCAGGAGTCCAGGACTAAAAACGCTTTACTGTAATGACCTGGAGGGAGGTGGTCGCTCTACTGCAGTTTACACATAAACAAGTACAACAAACCCTTGAATCTCTCACCTATCCTACTCGCTTGAACCGTTTCCCCATCCCTTATTATAAGCTGAAAAAAAGGTGCACAAAAATTAACATACGAGGGGAAAAAAAACAGTGACTATAACAAACGAGGCCAGCGGTAAATATTTAAAATATAAAAAAGCATCGGTGACAATAGAACGGCAGTTTAGTAGAGACAGACTCGGTGCAAAAAACACTGGTAATTTCTGCCAATTGTTAATGTTCCTAAATTAGTCTGTAAAGTTCAGCATTTCCTAACCGCAGTAACAAAATCAGCCAGTAGATGTCACCACAGTCCCCGAAAAGAATGTGATAGCTGCACGACCAACGAGTGTACAAGCCTGGGCTGCAAGAAGCCACAGTGAATAAAATGAGAAAGCCTGGAATATTTCTATCCCGTCGCTGATGCTAAAAATAACCGCGGCCTAAAATATCTTGAAGGGACTGGTGCCACATGCACGAAGGAAACAAACATCAGCTTCGGGTGAGTGGGGCAACCAGAGAAGCAATACACATCTCTTGGTTTTTACAAAGAGCTACAGTACAAACGAGCGCACAACCCAACTCGGCGCTTGCTGGCCCTGGAGACGAGGGCCTAACACTAACCAAAAGCAATGACATTTCCGCGTAGACTGCAAGGGAAACAAGAGAGGAGGAACACAAGAGAAGGAGGACAAAGACACGACACCAGTGACCAAGCAGGAGTTAGGATGGTCTCCATCGACACTCTTCTATAGTGACAATGGGCAAACTGACAGAGGCAACAGGTCTTGCATTTGAGAACTACTGGGGTTGTCAATGTTTTAGCCATGCTGTGCAGCGTATCTCAGGGCGTGCTGCATAGCTAAATTAAAAAAAGCCTGTGTGTGACTCAGCTACTTTTAAAATGCTTTTTTTTCCCCATTTGCCGATCCGAGCTGCCGAGACAGTAACGTAGGTGAGAATCTGGTTAATTGAAGAGATGTCATTCAGATGGGAGCAGTTAGCAAGCGCCAGAAGGTTATGTTACTGTAACACTTTGAGCGCAGTTTTGTAAAATATGGAGCTACCTGGAAGGGAAAACAGATCCGTAGCCATGACGAGGCTTGCACTAGGGTCAACATTCCTAGAGGATTTGGCATCATACGTTTTCAGAAGGATAGAAGTGGGGCAACACTTTGATTAAAGAACATGAAAGCTCCCAAAAGATGAATGAACTAAGGTGTCTCAAACATCACAAATAAAACGGTTTAGGGAAGTGACTTAAACAGGATTAGCGTGACCATCCACTGTGATGAACCTTGATTTTTTTAGCACCTACAACTTTAAAGTAACGTAAAGTGATCTAGATTCGTCCTGTACACCAACAGCACAGAACACATCACAAAAAAAAACAAAAAAGATCTGATACTAATGGTCTGCTAAATAAGGTAAAATTGTCCTCCTGGAAAGTTATTTCGGAATTGCCATTAAAGTTCTTCTGCCTCAGCATCTAGGTGATGGAAACACCTTGTTACACGGCCTCCAACAAATAAGCGCCCATAAACATTGTAAATGTTGCAGTATGCCTAGACAAGAAGATCCCACCACCCCATTCTGATGGAAAACCACTGGATCTCCTTGCCGGTCTGCAGTCTTCAAAACTAGCTGCTTCTTCCCCAAACCATCACTTACATCTTTTGTCATTTATACTGTGGATGGGAGAATGTGTCAAAAGGGAAGGGACTACAGATATTCTTTTAACACCTCACCCCCATTTCTAATAATTACACTGTGGATTCTTTTAGGTGTGCCTAAAGCCTGTTTGACCAGAATAATAATAATATATCTGGCAATGTTGTATTTGACTGTAATTTTAAATAGGTAACAGTACTTAACTGCAATGTTTAAATAAGTCCAGACATTTTAACTGACAGTTTTATTAAATAAATGTAAAAAATTTGGAAGGGGGGGCGCCATTAAATAGTATGAAGACCACTGGTCTAAAATATCAAAATGTTCTAAATCCTAAGGAAGGCCAGTCGCAATTATCTTACATTTAAATCGCTGATCAAACAGACCTCAGTTCAAGAACAAACTTCACTCTCAGGAGAATGAGACCTGAAGGTGGACATAGGCAACAAGGAATGAAACTGCTGCGCAGCACTGTAATAAGGGACACCTCTGGAGACTATCAATACACACTTTGGAATATAGAACTAACATAAACATAGTGGTTGAGGCCAGTCACGGAGAAAAGTTGGTGGTTATAAAATGTAGCAGAAACGAACGAGTTACTTACCTTCGGTAACGACTTTTCTGGTGGATACATTAGCTACCTGTGGATTCCTCACCTCATGAATACTCCCATGGCGCCAGCATTCTACGGAAATCTTCTTACTAGTCTCTGCACGTCGACGAGGACGTCACTGTCTCGCACGCGACGCCGTCTGACGTCATACAGGCAATAAGAGGTCCTCGACGACGTGCGGACGTCAGTACCAATCATTTTTTACGTGCATGAGAACAACCAGGCAATGCAATGAAAGAACAAAGCAACATCCATTATATTGTAAAAATACACCACATTGTATGAATAACTGTAAATCTTTTTATGTACATATATATATATATATATATATATATATATATAAAACTCTCTCTTTTAAAATATATACACACACCAAGTATATACATAAAGATATATACACATATACCTATATATATATAAATATATTATATATATACATCTATTGCACCCTCAAAGACCAAGAGGAGCACACTCAAGGATTACTTGGCAAGACCATAAAGGCAACGGGGAGGCGGGTGGGACCGTGAGGAATCCACAGGTAGCTAATGTATCCACCAGAAAAGTCGTTACCGAAGGTAAGTAACTCGTTCTTCTGATGGATACAACTACCTGTGGATTCCTCACCTCATGAATAGAGTCCCAAAGCAGTACCACGCCCGGCGGTGGGTGCCTAAATGGTCAAACCAAGAAATCCTGCAGCACTGACCGTGCAAAATGGCCGTCCCTTCTAACCTCAGAATCTAAACAGTAATGTTTTGCAAAAGTGTGAAGGGACGACCAAGTTGCGGCCTTGCAGATGTCGACCACAGGAACACCTCTGGCTAAGGCCGAAGTGGCCGACTTAGCTCTGGTGGAATGAGCTCTAATGCCCTCAGGAGGATCCTTCTTTGCCAAAGAGTAACATATTTTAATGCAAAGAACAACCCACCTGGATAGTGTTCTCTTGTGGACTGCCTTTCCTCTCCTCTTGCCCACGTATCCAATAAACAGCTGATCCTCCAGCCTGAAATCCTTTGTTCTATCGATAAAGAAGCTCAACACTCTCTTTGGGTCCAGACGGTGCAGTCTTTCTTCCTCTTTGGAAGGATGAGGCGGAGGATAGAACGTGGACAAAGTAATTGCCTGAGCCAAATGGAAGGGTGAAACAACCTTCGGGAGGAAAGCAGCCTTGGTCCTCAACACCACCTTATCCCCATAAAAAGTTGTATAAGGGGGTTTTACTGATAAGGCCTGCAACTCACTCACTCTCCTTGCTGATGTTATAGCTATCAGGAAGACTGTTTTTAAAACCAAATACCTCAAGGGGCAAGAATGCATAGGTTCAAAAGGGGACCCCATAAGGAAAGTCAGGACTAAGGACAAATCCCATTGCGGCATAACGAATGGCTTTGGAGGATATTGATTTAGAAGACCTTTCAAGAATCTGATAACAATAGGGGATTTAAATAAAGATGGTTGGTCTGGAAGACATATGAAGGCTGACAAGGCCGATAAATAACCTTTAATGGTAGCCACTGCACAACCTTTCTGCGCCAGAGATAGAGCAAAAGACAAAACGTCCGATAGATGAGCATGTAAAGGATCAATCTGCCTCTCTCCACACCACGCAACAAATTTAGACCACCTATTAGCGTAGATAGATTTAGTGGAGTGTCGCCTGGCCGCTAATATAACATCCACTACCTCAGGCGGGAGAGAGAAGGAACTCAGGTTGCCCCGTTCAATCTCCAGGCATGTAGGTGCAGACTCTGGAGGTTGGGGTGTAGAACCTGCCCTTGCGACTGTGAGAGGAGGTCTGCCCTGAAAGGGAGACGGAGCGGCGGGCACGTTGAGAGTTGGAGAAGGTCGGAGTACCACACCCTCCTTGGCCAATCCGGAGCTATTAAGATTACTAGAGCCCGGTCTTGGCGAATCTTCCTCAATACTCGAGGAATCAAGGGTATGGGAGGAAACGCGTAAAGCAACTGGCCGCACCAGGTCATTTGAAACGCGTCCCCCAACGCTTCCTGCATCGGATACTGAAGGCTGCAGAACAACGGACAATGCGCGTTCTCCCGAGTGGCGAACAGATCTACCCGAGGAAACCCCCACTTCTGGAAGATTAAACGGACTTGATCTGGATGGAGACGCCACTCGTGGTCTGCCGAGAAGTGGCGACTGAGACTGTCCGCACGCACGTTCAAGACTCCGGCCAGATGGTTTGCTATCAAGCAAATCCGATGGTCCTTTGCCCAGGACCATAGTCGAAGAGCTTCTCTGCAGAGAAGGTACGACCCCACTCCTCACTGCTTGTTTATGTACCACATCGTGGTAGTATTGTCCGTTAGGACCTGTACCGACTGACCACGAAGGGAAGGGAGGAAGGCCTTGAGAGCCAGACGTACAGCCCGTAACTCTAACAGATTGATGTGAAAAATCTGTTCCTCTGGAGACCAAAGACCTTTGATCTCCAGATCCCCCAGATGAGCTCCCCACCCTAGAGTGGAAGCATCCGTTATGACTGTGGCCACTGGTGGCGACTGCTGGAACGGCTTTCCTTGTGAAAGATTGTTGCTTGCAATCCACCACTTCAAATCCACAGCAGCATCTCTGGAGATCTTGACAGTACCCTCTAGATCCCCTCTGTGTTGAGACCACTGCCTTCGGAGGCACCACTGAAGAGCCCTCATGTGCCAGCGAGCATGCGTGACCAACAGAATGCAGGAGGCAAAAAGACCGAGCAGACGAAGGACCTTGAGGACTGGAACTACCGCTCCATTTCGAAACATTGGAACCAAATCCTGAATATCTTGAATCCGCTGAGGCGGAGGAAAGGCCCGACCCAATGTTGTATCCAGTACTGCCCCTATGAACAGGAGGCGCTGAGAGGGCTCCAGGTGAGATTTGGGCTCGTTCACCGAAAAGCCCAGGTCGAACAACAACTGGGTTGTTGACTGCAGATGACGCAACACAAGCTCCGGGGACTTGGCTTTGATCAACCAATCGTCCAAGTAAGGGAATACTGCTATCCCCTTCCTTCTGAGCTCTGCCGCAACCACCGACATCACCTTCGTGAAGACTCGAGGTGCTGAAGTAAGACCAAACGGAAGGACCGCAAACTGGTAGTGTTGCGATCCCACCACAAACCGGAGATACTTCCTGTGTGACTGGAGTATCGGGATATGAAAGTAAGCATCCTGCAAGTCGACAGACACCATCCAGTCTTCCATGTTCAACGCCAAAAGCACCTGTGCTAGGGTCAGCATCTTGAACTTTTCCTGCTTGAGGAACCAATTCAAGATCCTCAGGTCCAGAATTGGTCTCAAACGACCATCCTTCTTGGGAATCAGGAAATACCTTGAGTAAACTCCTTGACCCCTTTCCTGCTCCGGGACCAACTCCACCGCGCCCTTTAAAAGGAGGACTTCTACCTCCTGTTCTAGCAACAGGAGGTGTTCTTGTGAACAATACGAAGGGCGGGGCGGGATGAGGGGCGGAAACTCCCGAAAGGGAAGGGTGTAGCCTTTTCCCACAACACTGAGAACCCAAGTGTCCGACGTAACAGTCTCCCATTTGGTGAGAAAATGCTGTAATCTTCCCCCTACAGGAGAGGAGTGAGTGGGAAATGGTGGAAGCCTAAGGCTGCTTCCCCTGCTGCACCCCGCCAGAGGATGAGGAAGAGGCAGAGTGCTGCTGAGAGGCTCCCCTGGTGCGGACCCTACCCCTCCCCCTAAAAGATCTATAGGGGTGGGAAGAGGCAGGTTGCTGATATCTTCCCCGAAAGGAAGAGGAGGAAGAGCCACGCCCAAATCCACGAAACCTCCTGAAGAATCTGGAAGAGGCCGTGGAAGAAGAAGCTTGGAGTCCCAACGACTTAGCCGTGGCCCTGCTCTCCTTAAAACGTTCCAAGGCCGAATCAGCCTTAGCCCCAAACAGTTTGTCCCCATCAAACGGAAGATCCAACAATGTGGACTGTACATCTGCCGAAAAGCCCGAGTTACGGAGCCAGGCCTGTCTCCTTTCCACCACAGTTGTGCCCATTGCTCTGGCTACCGAGTCGGTGGTATCCAGTCCCGTCTGGATAATTTGGGTCGCAGCAGCCTGGGCATCAGAGACAAGATCCAAAAGACCCTGGGGAAGCTCTGTAAACGAAGAGGAGATGTCATCCATCAGAGCATGAATATACCTCCCCAGGATACAGGTCGCATTAGTGGCCTTTAACGCCAGACTGCAGGACGAAAAAATCTTCTTCGACTGCGCCTCTAGCTTTTTTGAGTCTCTGTCCCCAGGCACCGTCGGGAAAGAACCAGGCGCTGACTTGGACGAACAGGAGGCCTGCACTACCAAGCTCTCCGGCGTAGGGTGCCTAGATAGGAAACCAGGATCAGTTGGAGCCGTCCGATACCTCCTGGCCACGGCTCTGTGAACTGCTGGGGAAGATGCCGGCCTCTTCCACACCTCTAAAACCGGATCCAGCAGAGCGTCATTAAAAGGTAACAGAGGCTCCGCCGCGGCTGAGGCCGGATGCAACACCTCCGTCAAAAGGTTTTGTTTTGCCTCCACCACCGGCAAAGGCAGGTCCAAAAAACTAGCTGCCTTCCGTACCACTGTATGAAAGGAAGCAGCTTCCTCAGTATATTCCCCCGGGGACGAAAGGTCCCACTCAGGGGAAGTGTCCAGCCCACTGGCCGACTCCAGTCCACGCAGCCCATCACCCGAGTCCTCTAGCTCTCCTTCCTCTAGGGCTCGTTGGTGCTCCTGCTCTTCTAGTACCCGGAGAGCACGCCTCCTTGAATGCAGTCGTTGCTCAATCCGCGGAGTCGACAATGCCTCAGTCGGAGATCGGCGCCGATCTTCCGAAGCCACCGACGCCGCATCCGGCGCCACGGGTAACTTCGGCGCCGACTGAAGAGCAGCTGAAACAGATGGACCCACCGGAGTCACAGGCCGAAATCTCGACGTCGACGGGATGGAAATCCCTGGGGCCAATCCCTCCGAAGCCACCGGAGCGGCCACCGGAGCGGCCACCGGCGCCGACACTGGCGCCGAGCCCACGTTCCCAAACGGGAGAAAGGGCATAAAGGGTGCCGGCCGAAGAGGCGCAGGATCACCCAAAGAAAAGGCCAAAGGCCCAGCCGGAGCACCCCCTGGAGCCATCTGTTGGAAGATGGCATACATCGCATTCAAGAATGCGGAACTATCGGCTCCAGGGGTGGGAAAAGCCAGGTACTGGGGTGCCTGTCTCGGAGGCGACCCCGACTCCGGCCTCGGCGTCTGCGCCGGAGAAAACACTTGAGGCTCCAATACCTCAATCACCGACGCCTGTCCAGGCGAAGTTGGTGACGTCGGAGAGGGCAACGGCGTCGAAGGATGCGGCGTCACCGTGGGGCTGACCTCCCATGTCTTTCGGCACCGATCCGGAGACCTGGAACGAGCCTCCCTTGAATGACGCCGAGATTCTCTACGGCGCCGGGAGTCTCGATGACGCCGATGTTTTGGAGAAGACTTCTTGTTATGCTTCTCCTTTGACTTGGCCATAAACAGCTTCGCCTCACGTTCTTTAAGGGCCTTCGGATTCATGTGCTGACATGAATCACAAGTCGAGACGTCGTGGTCGGAGCTCAAACACCAAAGGCAATCGGAATGAGGATCCGTCACCGACATCTTGCCTCCACACTCACGACAAGGCTTAAATCCAGACTTTCTCTGCGACATTATTTCCACAGAGAAAGAGTACGCAGCAAGATATACACTGTAACCGCAAGAGTAACAGTTGCTCCCTCGAAGATAACCGTTTCGAATGCACGGAAAAAAGGGAACTGACGTCCGCACGTCGTCGAGGACCTCTTATTGCCTGTATGACGTCAGACGGCGTCGCGTGCGAGACAGTGACGTCCTCGTCGACGTGCAGAGACTAGTAAGAAGATTTCCGTAGAATGCTGGCGCCATGGGAGTATTCATGAGGTGAGGAATCCACAGGTAGTTGTATCCATCAGAAAGAATGTTTTTACATATGTGTCAGTGGTAAAACAGGATTGGGAGTCTAGTGCGGGCCCAAAAATGGAACTTGTTCCCTGGTTTAGTAACAGAAGAACTAGAGGCCACAAAACCTACAGGGATGTATATGTATATACGGACGGGATGATTGCGGTCATGCTCATTTACTATGACGAAAGCATCAAGCTAGGAGAACGGCTTTAAAAAATAAATGTGAGTATTACAGTATCGTCCTTCTGGTGTGTTCGGCGCCTAGAAACCGTCAAACACACCTACTAATTAATGAAGTCCCAGACAAGTAGGTGGTGGGGCAAGACCCCCCTGCTTCTGAAGCCACACATTTCTAAGCGGGTCAGGCCCCTTCCAGCCCTCGCCACCCAGCACTGAACCTCGGAGGAGGAGCCCGCCAGAGACGCAGCTCGGAGACCCGCAAGTCCCCGCCCACACTTCCGCAGGCCCGAGGCGTCACTCGGCAAGGAAGGGGCTTTCTGGGGGCCGTCCCCAGTGACGCCGTCGCCGGCCTCGACGTGTTTTGGTCTGAAGCACGGATGCGACGAGAGTGAACGCTTAAAAAAAAACAAAAAAAACGGAAGGGGTCTCGCGCGCACGCTGGCACCTGCGAACTGGCAAATAGGAAACGAAATGGAAACGTTGAGTGTCGCGCGGCGTTAGGCGCCTCGTGGGTGACATCACGCTGGGCTCCCCCGACGCACGCGCCGCGTGACGTCACAGCGAGGTGGCCCGTGGCGGTCCAGCCGGTGGGGGCGGCAGGGACCAGGGCCGAAGCGGGGGCCTCGAGGCGCCAGGGTTACTCCCTCAGCAGTCAGGAGTGGCTTTTAGCTGGTTCCCATCATCGCCCAAGTTGGCCATCGGACCACTGGGAGACTGATTGGTCCACAATAAGACAACCTGAACAAATGGTTAAAGCGGAATCAAAAATGGACCGTCATCACCAACTAACCTTTATGCTGATATCGTTGAGACAACGATATGGGGTTTATCTCCTGGGCTTGGAAGGGGGGGGGGGGGGGGGGGGGTCCCGTTAGCTGGGTTGGCATCTTCAGTCAATGACTGCAGATAATAGTTTTTTTTGTTGTTTGTTTGTTTTTTTACTAAAGATAACTAATTTGTCTGCGTAGGGAGTCCTCAGAGGTCCCTCTGACATGGTGCGTGTACTTGGCCCAGTCAGACGGGCCTTTACTCGGTACACGGGGGCAGCGGTCGGGCTGTGAACGTCCTTCTCGCCACGAGAAGCCCGTATGATGTAGCAGCCTGCTGCCAGCGGGAGAGTGCTTCAAGGCATAACCGCACCTCCGAGAGAGAGTCGAGGTGGTACTCTAGGCTATAGACCCTGTCCAATTAGCTGAGACCTAACTCACAAACCACCTCCGGTGTGCCTATTCCTATGGCCCAAATCTGTCTCATCGCTGTACCTGTGCAAAGACCTTGCGGTTTTGGGGCGGGTGCAAAGCGTCCCACACACGGCTAACAGATCTCATATTTTGACGGCACACTGTTGAGGCTTCTGGGCAATTACCAGATACACACACACAGTGTACCCTGGGCACTTGAGATTTGGCCACTCATGCTGGGTTACCACTATTAAGTAGGGATTATGACTGTTGCTCGGTACTGCCATCATCTTCCTCCTCGTCCCTCTACATAACACTATTTAAGGGGAGGCCTCAGTTAAACCTCATGCCAGTTCCAAAAAGGCTGGTAGTCGTGAAGAAATAAGTTGAACACAAAAATAAATAAAATAAAGACATTACTTATGAGGACAGGCCTCTGGAGCAGATATTCACAGTAGTGCCAAAGAGTAAAATCCACCAGCACTGGCTTACCTTCAATATTCTCAAAATGCATTACACGAGGACAAACACATCTCCAACCTTTGTCAAACCACGGCCAACATGTTTATCGCAAGAGTGCCCCCAAGGTTCAACTGTGCCTGCACTATGCAAAGCATGTGGCTCTGGTAGGATGGCCAAGCTGTTCACTCCAGCCTGCTCGCTCCGAACAGGACCAAACTAGTCTCAAATCTGCTTATGCTAAAGCATTTGTTCACTGCAGGAAGGCCAACTATCGCACCTCAATTAAGGCTCAACCATAAGCCTGGCCTTTCCAAAAAACTACACACGCCCTCAGCCGATGCTCACCAACTACATAGCTATGTAGGACTGCCATTCCACTTCATTTTTGTGCTAGCCACCTGGTTACCGTAGAAGAGCTTAACCTTTCTTCTTCGGCTTATTCTCGGCCAGCCACTTCACCACCATAGAAAGGGGAAAACACTCAGCGTTGATCTAATCCACGAGCCAGCATGTCACTGTAGGATTCCACGTCATTCGCATTCAACCTTCCCTCATCAACCACCTGGTCACTGTATAAGCCCAAACCACTCCGCCACGGCCTACTCTTGCCAGCAGCCTAATCAATGCGACTTGTGAACCAATATCATGAGATATCACTGCTTCAACGGAAGGCAGAACCAGAGCCCAGTGATTGTTTATTGCAGACATCAGGCAACACAGTCCCCCGCCTCACTAACTCTGCTGCCTCCACCCAAAGCAGGAAGTCCGTCTCTGCTAGGAGTTAATGGGGTGTTTTAAGAGGTCCAGGTGGGTGGGGGTGGAAGGGCCTTGGAATCCAGCACCCTTCCCCCATTTATAATTAAAGGGTTCTGAATAAAGTTGCTCACGGAGTTTGAGACCTTAGGACAATCTAAGACAATCAGAGAGAAGCATACCCAACGACCAGGCCACAGAGCAGGTCAGCAGAACAATAACTGCCTTTTTGACATGACTGAAAGATGCAGCTTTTACGCTGCTTTTACGGGAAGACTGAACCGGAGTTGCAGCCTCTCTGCCCTTAGCAGCCAGTAATCGGGGAGTAACCTTTGACTCCGACCTGCTGTGAGAAGCTCACCTTGCTTTTGTCAAATGAAAATCGTCAGTACAACTTTAACTTCATACTCCTTAAAGTAAACCTCACCCTACTTCGAATGGAATTTTTACATGCAAAATTTAGGGTTTACCCACGAATTTCTTACAGGGACTTCAACCGATATGAATTGCTGCAGCCAAAACCATCTTGAGGTTGAGACCCAATCATATTTATTTGCATCTAGCAACGTTTAATTGCCTCACTTTTGCCGCTTTCAATGCTACGTGCCTCTGGAAAGAAGAGTCCAAGCCCAGGGTTCTCTTAGGAGATCAATGGTATCACCTGCTGCCAGTTTGTTGGCAGTGCCCGGTTTCCACGGTCTCCGATAGGGGAACACTTCTAAGAGTTGCCTGCCAGGGCATGACACCTATCCTTCATCTTATTAAATAATTATTTGTCCATCAATTTCATTTTTAGTACTTTTTACTGTTCTTCCAGTTGATGTTCACATGGGTGGGTTAACTAACCTGTGAGGTTATAACTGTCACAGCCTCAGCAGCAGGATCCCAAGTTCCTGGGACACAGAGCCTCTATAAATAACTAAACAAGCATTTGCAATGTAATGGGTCTAGCATTTACTTGAGTAGGAGCTATTGGTATTAATGCTTAACTGGACTTTTTTGCCACAATAATTGGTCAACCCTGCCGCATATTTTGGTTCTTTCTGTCACATAATCCCAGTGGCCCTGCATATATAACTAAATCGATAGCAGACCAACTGTAATATCTTCTTAAACAAGGCCCTTAAAAACACAAATTACTCCCAGATGCAAAACATATTGGCAGTTGGTACTAGTGACATTGCCCACAGGGCAATGAATTAATAATTGCACTCCAAGAATGCGTACTGGATCACTGTCCCTTTCCTGCAGTGTGGAGACTCGAACAAAATGCCTATGATTTTTCACACACTTGAGAGCCACCCCACATGATGACAATGATCCTCCATCTGTCTTGAACTGAAATATTAGCTATAAGATATTAACCATTGTACAACATAATCAACTGTAAGCTCTCTTCAAAGTTAACTTTATATATACACACACAGCTTAGGTTCCAGGCTGTGTACTTCATCAAGTCAAATTTCTGCTTTGTATTCACAGTTTGTATCACATTATAAAAATAAAACTACAAGTCCCAGAATGCAAAGCAGAAACAAACTACATGATCAAGTCACGCATCGAACTAGGGAGCTGGACAACTCTACGAATACTACTCTAAGGGCTGATTTCTAAGGGCTGATTTCTAAGGGCTGATTTCCAGCTTCTATCACCTTATAAAAATAAAACGACAAGTCCCAGAATCAACGTGTGCTGCAAAGAACATGATGTACTTTTGTCTAGTGGAAGCTTGGACTCATTATAAAGGTAGCAGAGGTTTAATGTGCCTGCTGCGAAGAACGTGTGCTTAGTTAATCACAAAGTGCATATAATTTAAAAATGCCAAAATAATGGATGATTTATGTTCTTTCTGGAAAAAGAACGTACTTTTGTCTAGTGGAAGCTTGGAGTCATCATAAGGTGGCACAGAGGGTCAATATGCATGCTGCAAGGAATGTGTAGTAATCAAATCAGAATACATAAAATGTAAAAAAACAATACAGCCAATCAAATTTGCGAGCTCAGCCCCATGGCAGCCACAGAGCGCTCACAAAAGAAACAAGCATTTACAATGCAACGGGTCTCGCGTTTGCTCATGTTAGAGCTGATCGCGTTGCCTAACCCGACTTTTCACCTATCGGGCAAAACTGCATTTATGTACATAACCCGAAAAAGTGAAATTAACTATGTAAAGCGCTCGACTTCTGCCAATCGAGATCGCGCTCGTAAATTAGAGAAAAAGAAGTCCACGAGCCCGATGAAAAACAGCGAGCCTTGCATGTTTTCTGTACTTGGTCGCTGCGCTCAAGGAGGGCTAGCCACCGGAAAAGGCATGACCTATGAGTGCCTTCGACTAATGAAAGCAAGCAGATTTTATTAGGCAAGCCCACGAACCAATAAAAAACACTGATGTGAAGTTGACAGGGCTCCGAGCCCTTTTCTAAATACTAAAGTGTCTCGCTGCGATGCGCATGCAACGCAGGCTCGACCGTAAAAAGTAGTTTGCCCACCCTGAGGTATATGGGAAATTTTCCCTGTAACAGGCTTGGTGTCCAAGGCGGTAACCAAACCACCCTAAGAAGGAGAAAACGTAAAGCATTTACCAATAACATCTAGTGATTTTTGAAAGGCAAGCCGACGAAAGGATGAAAGCAAAGGGGGTGAAATCGGCATGGTTACAAGCATGCAATACTTACAACAGGTCAACGTGCCTGCACGCACTATCTAAAAATGCACATAAGACACAAATGCAGTCAGGCTGCAGATCACACACAGCAAGCCAAGAGGTGTCAGAGGTAGACAGATATGTTTACAGACAGGGCAGAAGTCTAACACAGCAAGTCCTGGTACAGCGGGTACAATCAATTCAACCTACAGGGCCCAAAGCCTTCGGCCATGCATACTGGGAGGGGGAAGGACGGGGTCGACCCAATTCTGAGCTTCGGATCTGCACACTGTAAAGGACAACAGGAGGAAAAGTGCCCTCATCTAATCATCTTTTTGTTACATTAGGGTTTACTGACCTGCAAGTTAACAGTCCAGAGATTTCTTACTTTTTACCCCCTTCGAACCCACTCAAACATTTTGTAAACAGTAGTTTTATACATTTTGAGAAATTAACAAGTAAAAGGCACTTCCTTGAGTAAAAATCTACTTTTATGCTAAGCCTGGTGTTATTGGGTGTTGTGTTTTTCTCTCTTACAGGACAGCACATATGGGATCTATGGGAGCTAAAAGGGAAAAAGTTACCTTTTTTCACCCCACCACGCTTCCCTTGACAGAGCAGCACACAAATTACCATGCTAAACCCATGTCGGATTCACAATTTTTGCTACTTCATGCATATTTAAACTGCGCAAAAGTCATTAAGAAAACAAAAATGCCTTTTCAATTACAACTCTGATCGAACAGTAACTACAGAGTTGCTATCACAGACGCTAAAATTATATATACACACATCAACCGAGCTTTCAGACTCTCAAATAGCAAGACGCTGCAGAATCCATTAAAAAAAATTGTGTCAAATACAAAAGAAAAGCGGCTGAAAGAGCTTGGTTTGGTGGAGTGCAAGGAAAACTGTAAGAAGTTACAACCAGGTCCTCTCAGCCAATCAACGCTGGCAAAGTCTGGCCTGCACCTCCGTGGAGGCTCTACAGGACAAACAGCAGTCTGCGAGAAGCATTTCCCGTCTGCTGGCGGACCACTTCCTGTGGAACAAACAACACATGAGAAAAGAAAAAGTTTTGAGGGGGTGGAGAGTACAACTTCGTGAAGCAACAACTTTGGGGGGAAAAAAGCACGTGGCTGCATATCTGAAAATAACAAAAAATGATAAAAAGGAAGGTGCGATGTTTTGCACGGTTTAGAAGAAAGCGCCGCCCATTCTGACACACATCACGCGGCAGCGACGGGGAAAACCCGCACTCAGCTTCCTGGGGAGTCCCTGATCGGCGACCAGATTTTTATTTTATTTTTAAATAAGAAAACCACAAACAGTGGAATTAAACGTAAACTCCCCGATGCATCGTGGCACCCTATTTGTTTAACAAAGGGATTTCTCCGAGGTACCACTAGAGGTTTAAACAGTTTTTGTTTAATTTTGTGACCTTTGTTTACTTTAAAGCCTTACAAACTGGATTTTGATGTTTTTGATTCTCCATACTTAGATGACAAACAAACTTCAGTAAGAAGACAACTAAAAATCTCCCTATAAAACAAAACTCTCACTATTGAGGTGATGTGATGCAAAATGCCACAGTCTGGACAGTCTTTTAGTGGAAAAGGCCTCTTTAATAGGACAGTTATAATACAAAGACATATCCTAACATCCCACCATCCTTAAACTTCCCTAGTACCTGAACACCCCTTAACAACCAGCTTCTTAAGTCTTTAAAACAACTCCCTATCCTCGCCCAATGAATTCCTCTTTGGCTGTCTCCCTAGCTCCGATTCAGACCACCTTTCTTTCTATTTTATAAGGTGGGCAAATACCAGAATACCCTCACCCATTCGTCCAACCAAAAAGACCAAAAGTTTTGGCAGAAAAGGCCAACCAGCCTTACCCAACTTTAAGTCGCCCAATCCATCTTTTAATGGCTTGTCACTTATAGTAAGTGCCCATGTCCCAAAAACCTAGTGGAGATGGTGTACAAGTATGGATAAGAAAACAATTCACAAAAAGACTCTTAAATCTCTTTTTAATGGAAGATAATCCCAATCACTTTGGAGAAGAACCACCAAATAAATTCCAACTATTGACAATATCAACATTTACCCTCAAGCCCACTAAAATAGCTCCATCTGAGACAGTGTAAATGAGGGCTGATGGAACAACTGCATGTGCAGAAACATTGCAGAGGATAGTCTCCAGTGCAGTGGTTCCCAATCTGTGGTCTGGGGACCCCTGCAGGTCATTGAAGCCTCCTCAGAGGGAACGTAAATGCTTAGAAAAGTAAAAAATATTATTAGACCAGGTCCCAAGCTTTCAATATTTTCCAATAACGATTCAGTACTGGTCCCTGGGTTCCAGTTATGATAAAGTGGGGGTCGCCAGAAGTCAAAAGGTGGGGAACCACTGGTCCAGAGGAACTCCACAAAAAAGTTATCCATGGGAGGTTGAAAGCACCACAGGGTCTCATTTTCTAACCTGAATGAAAGCGCCATCAGACTGTGTAAAGCAGGGTCACGTATAATTGTGTATTTGGGCTGAATTCCCAAGTAGTTCAAAGAAGGTGTAACAAACAAAGCCCTAAGACAAAGCTCAACTTCCTGGACCACACTGACATCTCCATCTTCAAAAACTGAAGCAGCCTTTCGTCTAGGCTTTTATATTTCTTGCTATCCATAGGCGCTCGGCGTTTGACTAGGTATGAGGAAGAGTAGATCAGAATCGGTACATGGTCAGTGCTCAGCCTCACTGCATGGTTCTGTCTGTGATACTAATGCCTAAATTATTTACATCACTTATTGTCATGATGTGCTCAGCGTAGCCATTGTTTGCATTTCACACAAAACACTAGTCTTTACCAATAATTTAAGTTAAAGTTCACGGAGTTTGGGTCACTGTATTCTGGCCTCTGACAGGAATTTGCAGAAGGGTGTCTATGCCTCACACAAACAGCCTTTTTTGCCTCACACAAGGATGTATTTTTCTGCAGGGCCCTGTTGACCTCTAAGTCCAGGGCAAAGGTAGCCCACTAATACAAGCGTAGGGGTAGTGCCTGAGTACGTCTGAAGGAGGCAGGAAATAAGTGAAATGCGGGTCTGCTGCCCATTTAATGAAAAGTCCAGAAAGTAGAACAGTAGTAGAGCATACTACAGATACACACCGGGAATTCTAGATGGCTACTTACATTTCACCTTTATCTACTGTGTGCATCTGAAAGGCAGTGAAAAGAACACAGGTTGTGCTTTGAATCCATTTGGTGGGGTGTTGATTATGATAAGTTAATGGTGGAGTGAATGTAGAAAATGTTATATTTGCATGTTGGGGCTGACATTATATTGGGATTAACAGGACTGGAACTGTAAAATGCTAAGGGAAAACAGGATTGTGTCTGCTTCCCACAAACTTAATTTTGGTATAAAAAGTTGAGAAAGTATGCGGGGGCAGTCCATTAAGTATGGGGGGCAGTCCTTTAAGACTTTTTGCTGTTATCAGTGAGTTGTTCTTGCTTTATTATAAAACCAGTTTCAAAGAGAAAGCATACCTCTTATTTAACCTTGAATACAAAGGAGTTGCCATCCTTTAGCTCATTGTCCAAAGATTCAATTTCTCTGCCCTGAAACAAATTACTTGCCCCAGAGTCAACACTACTTTGTATCTCCATTGAATTCACTGGTGTTGTACCCCACAATAAGTACACAACACCCTTGGACACAAAGTAGAGGTCTGCTACAATAACCTATGGCAATTCTAGATAGTGTTTTGTTATTGCTTTGCAAATGATTATCAGTGAACCAGAGACAATGGTTGTAAATTATTTTTTAGTTTCACATATTTGCTTAGAATATAAATTTGATTCAGCCTATGATTGCATTATTTCAGTATTAAAAATGTGGCCTACTTTTTGGACTGGCACTGGTTCATTTGGGTTTACTTTGGGCTGGTCGTTCAACAGATTTGGGCTTTAGAAGGCTTTTAAAACATGGCAACACTGGCCCAGGCCCCAGGTACAGCGGCAACTGCACGCAGAGGTATCCGGCAGCATAAAGTGCTCAGCGAGGGCCACGAAAGGCAAGGACACCTTGGGAAAGTGTGGACCGTGAGGGCTCCTCCCCCCTCTTGCGTAGGGATGGCTCCTGTGCAGCCTAGAGAAGGTTGCAGAGTCCATGCGCACTGGAGTCGATTCACTAATGCTTCTGGTACACACAGTATTATACAGGGTGGGTATGTCGGGCACAGAAATACTGCCAGGAAAGTACGTGCTGGAGGCGGATAATAAGCGTACGGTACAGGAACACCTGCCCTGGCCAAGGGTGTTCAATCATACAGCACACACAAGTCTTTGGGCTTGTGGAATTACAGAATAACAGACATGTGAAACAGTATAGAATAATGTACAGGATTCGCACGGTGACAGCACTGGCACGTGAAGAAAAACCTGAGTCAACGGACAGTATTGGCACATAAAGTGTACAAAAAATGTACATCATGGTACTCCAGCTATATGCAGAATAACATAACGGTATGAAGTGTGGGCTGTGCACGGGTATCCTGCAACCGTCTGAAGGGTGAAAAGTGGCAGAAACTGAAAAGCGAAGGAGACAACACGGAAGCACACGCGGATACAACATACAGGGGGAGCAGGGCGAGTCTTTCTGCAGACAATAATGGATAAGCTGTGCATAGGGTGGGTCTCCTACACATGCAATATCCAGAATACAGAATAACGCACTACAGTGCCCACAGTAAGGAACGACGGACTTATCTGAGGGCCCTTCCCGACAACAAGAGGTTATTTGCAGTAAATTGGAGCCAAACTTCAACCCCCCCCCCCCTCCCCCCTCCTCCCAGAGAAAAGGGAGTCTCATGTTGGCAGCCTGAGCCCCCGCGGTATGGGCGGGAGGAAGGAATCATGTGGCATGTCTTAAAACAAGGGCCAAGAGGCACGGCTTACAACCGAGGCGCTCACAAGACACTTCCACGCTCCACGGGTCAGAGGGCACATGCTGAGACACTAGTGTCCAAAACGTATGGATGGCGTCAACGAAACACGTGCTTGCCACAAACCACAGAGGGGCAAGTGCACGCGTTTACTGTAGGCGCTACAGGGCGCGGGCTTGTGAAGTGAGCAAACCACATGTTCTTAAGAGAAGGGCCACGCAGCATCTCATTTAAACCGGTGCCACGCAAAGGTGGTCTACGGAAATTTCCTAAGGCAGGCGACACAGTGGGTCACTTGCTCGGCATGTGCGTCCCAGGGGTCAGGGCGGAGCACAGTAGCCAGTGGGACACGTGCTTAACCATACTTGCCCGGCAGCATGTGCCGAGGGTCACAAAGCTTGTGATAGTAAAGAACGTACTCATAATAGGAGGGGGCGGTGCAGACAAGCTCAGTCAACAGACGGTTCTCAGAACTTTGTGTAGTTAGGGGGTGAAAACAAAAAGAGGTGACTAATTTTGCGTAATCCCTGCGAGGAGCTGAAAGAAGTGATGAGTCGCCTGGTGACAGTCGGTGAATCAGGGCTCCGCAATACTCTACTCACGGCTGTGGTTGGGCTCACCGCTGAGACCCGTTCAGCCCGGGAAACGCAGCCTGCAGGTGCGAGGGAGCAACGTGTCCGGGCCGGAGTCGCCAAACCTACACCAGCGCCCGCGAGGGAAGAGTTTAACTCTACAACCGAGAACAAGAGAACTGGGGGTACAGGGCGGTGGCAGGCACTCGTGCAAAGAGGGGCCTTCGAGCAGCAGCTAGGGGTGGGCATGTCCTCACGGATCGGATCACACATACTACGTGCAAGGCCAGGGGGCTCCTTGTGGCAGTCTACCCTCAATATCCACATCTCACTCCTGAAGGAGCGGCCCTAAAAGGCCAGAAAAAAAAAACTCAAAGCTAGCTGCACTTGCTGCCTACACAGAAGTATTCGGGGAGTGGTCAAGCCACTGACCGGCTTGTGAAACATGGACTTTCACCCATTCGCTAGTTGTTAAAGTGCATTCTCTGTCACAGGGCCTTTATTAATATTCAAACACGTGACATTCTTCTTTTGGGGATCCTGCGTGTACATGGTGACAAGTCTTCTGTGTATGACTCCACCAAGTACAGAGTACTGTTACTAGAGGTAAGTACCTGCCTTCTCTGTACGGAGAATCTCTCAGAAAGTAAACAGTAAAATATAACCACACCTGCAGAATCTCTTAATTTTCTGTTCGCTCCTTTAATGAAGATACTCAAGACACAAAAGATCAATCAATATGTTACAGGTAACTATAGTCCCCCTTTCACAGATTCACACGTTCTGTTCCCACGGTAGACGCAATGAGCAGTGCAATGGTAAACTGTCTGGAAAGCGTTAACATGCTCACATTATTAGCCTATTTGCATCATTTCAAACAACAAAACTTCAACCAATCAGAAGCAAGCTCAGAACCAAAGATCCTCCAGAGGCCACCATGCTTCACATCTTATTGTACAAGTGTGAGAGGCGATAAAATAGGTGAGGTATGCCCATAAATGAAGCTGCGTAGAATTACAGCTATAGGCAACGTTTTCCGTATCCAGTACTGGATCATTGATAGATTCACATGCTTGATTCGGAGTAGGAAGCAATAAATACTAGTAAGCATTTCCTAGTGGACAGAGGATAAATTAAAAAAGGGCTCACCTCAGTGAAAGAACTTACAACCGCCTGTTCCACTGTAGCACCCATCTTCTGAGCCCAGGCTGTAGTGATGAGTAAACATGTGCCAATTCGTCCACTTTGCTGTCCTGATAATGTTCATAAGAGGGTTACAGGCAGTCGCGGTCAGGGGGAGCCTCTGGATTCTTTATGCAGGCGTCGATGTGGGGATCCAGGGGGGGTCGTCTCAGGCTACTCACGGGGTCGCAGTCGCCGGGGAGTGCTCCCTGTCGTGTTTGTTCTCTGGATTTCAAGCCGGGGGCGTCGGGAAGTCTCACGCTTCCGGCAGTGAACGTGAAGTCTTTAAAAGTTGTTTCTTTGTTGCAAAGAAGTGGCTGGTTTTGAGCAGAGCCGCTGCTCACAGGAGTTTCTTGGTCCTTTAGTCCAGGGCAGTCCTCTGAGGCTTCAGCAGTCACTGGTCCCAGTCGGATGCGTCGCTGATTGCAGGTTTTCGAGTCAGGAGACAGGCCGGTAGGGCTGGGGCCAAAGCAGTTGTCGTCTTCCGTCTTCTCTGCAGGCTTGTATGTCAGCAGTCCTTGTTTCTTCAGGTTGAAGGAATCTGATTTCCTGGGTTCTGGGGTGCCCCTAAATACTAGATTTAAAGGTGTGTTTAGGCCTGGACGGTGGTTACACCCTCTTTGTGCCTCCTCCCTGTGGGGAGGGGGGCACATCCCTAATCCTATTGGGGGAATCCTCCAAAACTAAGATGGAGGATTTCTAAAGGCAGGGGTCACCTCAGCGCAGGACGCCTTAGGGGCTGTCCCGACTGGTGGGTGGCTCCTCTTCGTTTTTCTCATCATCTCCTCCAGCCTTGCCGCCAAAAGCGGGGGCAGTGGCCGAAGGGGCGGGCATCTCCCCTAGCTGGGATGCCCTGGGGCACTGTAACAAAAGGGGTGATACTTTTAGGCTCACCGCCAGGTGTTACAGTTCCTGCAGGGGATGTGTGAACAGTACAGGCTTTGTTCCTGGCCAGAGTGACAAAGGCACTCTCCCCATGTGGCAAGCAACTTGTAAGTTTTGTGGCAGGCTGGCAGAAACTGGTCAGCCTACACTAGAAGTCAGATTGGTATTCAGGGTGAATCTCTAAGATGCCCTCTGGGTGCCTGTTACAATAAAGTGCACACTGGCATCAGTGTGCATTTATTGTGCTGAGGAGTTTGATACCAAACTTCCCAGATTTCAGTGTAGCCATTATGGAACTGTGGAGTTTGTGTCGGACAAACTCCCAGACAATATACTCTTATGGCTACCCTGCACTTACAATGTCTAAGGTTTTGCTTAGACACTCTGTAGGGGCATAGTGCTCATGCACATATGCTCTCACCTGTGGTATAGTGCACCCTGCCTTGGGGCTGTAAGGCCTGCTAGAGGGAGTGACTTACCTACGCCACAGGCAGTGTGGGGTTGGCATGGCACTCTGAAGGGAGTGCCATGTCGACTTAGTCATTTTCTCCCCACCAGCACACACAAGCTGTGAGGCAGTGTGCATGTGCTGAGTGAGGGGTCCACAGGGTGGCATAAGACCTACTGCAGCCCTTAGTGACCTTCCCTGGCATCAGGGCCCTTGGTACCAGTTACAAGGGACTTATCTGAGTGCCAGGGCTGTGCCAATTGTGGAAGCAAAGGTACAGTTTAAGGAAAGAACACTGGTGCTGGGGCCTGGTTAGCAGGGTCCCAGCACACTTTCAATCAAAACTTAGCATCAGCAAAGGCAAAACGTTAGGGGGTAACCATGCCAAGGAGGCATTTCCTTACAAGGCACTCCAGCTAACAGGGCAGTTGGTGAGGACAAACTTCTTGTCAAACGGGCTGGTACAATCTCATGTAATGGACAGGCAGTTTCATTATGACAATACTCTATGTCAATACAGATCGCCCTTTTTTTATAGGGCCATAAGCTACAAGAAGTGGATCTGACTTTCTAAATTGCTTTACCTTAATACAATCTTAAACATCTTCTTACATCCAGGATAACAAGTGCTCTTTCTGCTGCATCAGCTGGATTCTTGGACATTTTTTTGAGAACCTCTGGTTTATTTAGATTAAAGTCTGATGGTACGTTGGGGATAAAATGAAAATGTGTCCTATAAAATTACTTCTCTCACAATTGCAAGTATGGTTCCCTAGTTCTAAAAGCTTAAATTTCAAATCCTCTTCTTGCAGAATTTAAGGCCAAAAGTAAACCATTTAAAACAATATTGTAATTCCACTTTGTGTACTGATTGAAAAAAAATGTGTGATACGTGGACAAAAGGACTATATTGAGTTTTCATGGAGATGCCCCAATAGTGAAAAAGGCCTAAAAGTCCTTTAAGGAATTCTTTTGAGTCTTCTGGGCAAGAGATATGGCTGTTCCACTGTCCTACTGAAGTGAGACATGGCCACTAAATGGATCTTGACAGATACAGGTCCAACGATACAACATGATGTGTCTAATGAGCTGCAGAGGACTATACGTTGGCCCAAAAGGTCAACTAGGCATTGAGATGGATATGGGAAAACTATGCTGTGACATATGTTCAGGCATTAAATGTGTTGAAATGCGTTTTTTCTGAAATTAGAGTCACTTTTGGTGATTTATTAGTCTGAGTGGTATTCAAACAAGGTGTAGTTTAGGTCATCATAGATGTCAATGGCCCACTTGTCAATTGAGCCAGACTTAAAGAATTCTCTTTTGGAAAGATCTTTGCTTACAGAGTCTATGCTGTCAACAAATTCTTGGTCAAAGTTCCAGTCATGTTATCGTTGACAGGGTCATTGTCGACAATTTCGGTTTCTCTAATTCCAGGGATATACCTTTTTTCCCAGGGTGCTGGTGCCACAGAATTCTTTTTTGAGGTAAATCTGTGATTTAGTAGGACTACGTTTGGACACTGACATTTCTCTCTGGAATTCCCAATGAGCCTTTTAAGAGGTTCCTTGGACATCCAAGGGATCCCTTCAGACATGACTTATGAGATAGCATCCTTCCAGAGAATTAGCTTTTTTATGGGCTTATTATTAGTTATTATTGAAGAAACCATCACAAACCTCATCTGAAGATGGCATGACCTTGGACTTTGCTTTCTGGAGCCTTAGTCTGTGAGGGCTGTACTGTAAAAAGAAGAGACAGATCTTAAAGTCCTTAGTTTTGTGGTCAGGACAGAGGCAATAAATGCATTCCTTGTGAGGGCCTGAAAAGGTTGTATGAAGACTGAGTCAATTCCCTTTACTCATGACATGCAGTAGAAATTGGAGTTATTGGGGTCTCTGTTGGGAGCGGTGTTCTATGAGTTTGCTTATCGGTTGACGTTTGGTACTTTTGAAATTACACGAATAGGTTCAGAATGGGGCCATGTTAAAGCTTTCCAAGCTCACTATATTTACAGTCGATCCCCAGTTCAATGACTGGGATGATTTAAGCATGTGAATCTATGAAAGATCCAACACTGGGCTTATGTTGAGCCAAAGACAAGATATAGCTCCAGACACAATGCTAATCATACAACGGCCATTGAAACTTAGCACAGTAGACTCCTCAGCCCGGGTCTCATTGCAGACTCGCATCTGGAATTACCTATGCCATCCCCCATGTTCTGCTCATTGTAAGAGGGTTTCTAGGAGGTTGTAATATTGATGAGTGCAGAAGGCACTGTGAAAGGTTTGTCAAGATTACACTGAAATGAGTGTTATGGACAACCCAAACCACAGGGGGGGGAAAAAAACAGAAACTGGAAGCTTTAGTTAGGCTAAACGCGCCAGTTAATATTTAGATACAGGTTGTTCTGTCAATGCCCTTTAAAATCAACAACAGTAAACTCTCTCGTAGAGATGTTTCCCACCAACAAAACACAAGATGTAGGCAAAATCCACCTACATCTTTAGTGCCCGCATGCATCGATTAGTGAGTGTATGCCCTAACGTCTGGAGCATGAAGTTGTCCCAGCACAGCGGGGGACCAGGCTCCAAAAAACCTGCAGAGAATAACTCACAGGCGAGAGCTTGCGGTAAGAGAGAGTCCCCGTAATAAAGTGGACAGCAGTTGACAGGGGCGAGACACTCCCATCTCCTATGGCACGAGACTCCCACCAATAAATGGGAGGAGAAATACTAGTCAGTCTGGGGACCTGTGGCACTCAGGCCAGGCAGAAAGAAACCCCTCGTGCTCAGTACATCCGAGGTAAACAGAAGGCGGCGAGACGCCCCAACCAATATGGTCAACACCCCACTCATCACAGTCTCAAGAAGTGACACTGCACCCAGCGAGCCAAAGTCATTAGCCCTTTCCGGGGGGAAAGCGTAACTCCCCGTGTAGGGTTTTACGGGAATCTGTAACAGCCTCCTACGAGGGCTCACTCGAGGCCCGTCCCTAACAGAAGGATGGGATAACTCCTGGTGAGTGGACGAAGGGCCCCAAGGTACCTCAGCTGCTCCGTTCTCCATCTAACTAGAAAAACAAATAGGATTTACATGCGTGAGCCCTGCGTGCGTGTTGACAGTCGGGTCGTGCAATCAGCGATGCACAACAATGTGTGCATTTCCGCAATGTTTGTAGAACAGGGTCCGCTGTACCGCGCTCCAGACAAGGTCAGCGCCACAAAAAAAAACAAATATTCAACACCTTCGCCTCCCCCAGTGCCAACCGCAGCAATCGGGGTTCTTACCCTGCACTCCGCCGAGTACGGAAACCGAACACAAGTCTCTCTTTAGTAGGCTCGACGCGATACCCCGTTTTATTTGGAATCCTCGTTTCTCATAAAACACTGACTTTTGGTCAAAATGAACGATATGTCCCCCCCCTTTGACAAGTGAGACCCGGAGAGCTCATAATCGCACCCGATTTAAGCATCCCGCCAAGGAAAGTCCAGATCCCCTCCAATTGAGAGTGGGGCTGGGGGGTGCGTAAGGAGGGAGTGGGGGGTGAAGCCTCACCAAACAGATCAAAGGAAGCAACAGGGTAGAGTAACACTAACAGCCCCTGCCCCACGGGGCCGAGAAGGGCTGCCCTCCCCCTCAATCCAAACACACATGTCAGCACAATGTAGCGCCATCTCCAGACCCCGCCCCCAGCGAAGGGGGGAGGGCAGTACTCTCATCCTTCCTCTGCGTGAATTGAGAAAAACACTGCCCCTCCCACTCCTAAAAAGGAGAAAAGGAACTGCCATCAAACAGGCTCGTAAGTAACTTTTGCTGTCGCCGCTACTGTTAACCTAGTGCTACGAAGTGAGACACGTGCCAATGTAAACACATAGTAAGGAACGGGGCCTGGGAGACAAGGGCGTAGACACACCTCCATGCCTATATAAACACAAAGTAAGGAACAGGACAGAGGAAGCAAGGGTCTGAAGAGAGACATGGGGAAGTAAGGGGCTAAAGATGCACGGGGTAGACGGACCTCCATGAAGTAAGGGGCTGAAGATGCACGGGGGTAGACGGACCTCCATGAAGTAAGGGTCTTAAGAGAGACAGGTGGAACAAGGGGCTGAAGATGCACGGGGGTAGACTGACCTCCATGAAGTAAGGGGCTAAAGATCCACGGGAGTAGACTGACCTCCATGAAGCAGGGGGATGAAGATCCACAGGGAGTAGACTGACCTCCATGAAGCAAGGGGCTGAAGATGCACGGGGGTAGACTGACCTCCATGATGCAAGGAGTTGAAGATCCACAGGGTGTAGACTGACCTCCATGAAGCACGGGGTTGAAGATGCACGGGGGTAGACTGACCGCCAGGAAGCAAGGGGTTGAAGATGTACAGGGGGTAGACTGAGCTCCATGAAACAAGGGGTTGAAGATGCACGGGTAGACAGACCTCCATGTCCTCCCTGCCTGATATAATTGCTAGCTCGGTTTTGCAGCTCATGCTAATGCCCACATCGTTACCCACAACAAAAGCCACGTGACAGGCACATATACTGTAGCAAGAGCAGCCATAACACCTTGCCTTAACTGGCACAGTCCAGTAAAGTGTCCAATCATTACTTTAGTAAGCGTGACCTTGTACTCCATTTCCCATAGTGCACTGCGGCGGACTCACTGAAGGCTGACATGTGAGGCAGTGTGTTGCCACTCTCCTGTTTCAAAGGTCTCCAACCATGTACACTGTCATCTCTAGCAGTCTTCAATTGGCATACAAATCCTGCCCTATATAGGCGCTTCCTATGAAGGAGCCATTCAATTTAGCATGTAGCGTCTACCATGGCCCTGTACGACACTACGAAATGCACAGTCGAGCACTAAGCACCCCGTGCCCCGCAGCCTCCCCCGGACCCCACGGCACAGACCTCCAGCCGCCATACCCTCTATGTGCCACCCATAAAGGCGCACTGCATTCAGCAGCACCACGGGACATCTCATGTTATGCGCGCACTACTACAGTCTGCCCCACGTAGTAAACCCAACTCCTCCCTCCCTCAGTCGTCTTTGCACCCCGCTAGAGGACTTAATTCTCGGGAGTCCAGCCTTTTCCGGACTGCACCCCAACACCCTTTTCCTCATCCGTGCTGCCCACACCCGCTGGTCCCAGTGGCCGCACTCACTCGGTATTGACGTGGATCGGGGGACTCCTCTCTCGGCACCCTCGGCTCCCCGCTGAGCTGCGGATGCTCTGCTCCTCCCGGGGTCCAGCCGGCCGCAGGGGTCCTGGCACAGAGCGCCTCCGGCTATCCACAGACCCCGCGCCGGGGATCCCGTCTCTCCCGGGCTGGGCTCGCCTGGGTCCTGGGACTGGCTCCGGTGCCGGCTTTGTGAGGACAAAGTTCTGAGCTCAGCTTCCTCTTGTGTCTGTGTCCCTCCTCCGCCTTCCTCCCTCCCACCCCGATCCTCCCTCTCGCCGGGTTCCCACCCTGCCCAGGTCTCTTACTATGCCCGTCGTGCCGCCGTCTGTCCGCTTCGGCCTCAGCTGCTTGGGTCACCCCCCATCCCACAGCCGGCCTGTTTCCCCCCGCGGTCCTCTCTCCCAGGACCTGTGGCTCACGCCTTCTCGCTCCCTTGCTGGTTGGTTTCTGTTGCGTTAAGTTGCTCTGCTCCCTCTCCCAGCCCCGGCAGGCCCTTATCAAGTCTTCTTGTTCTCAGCACTCCTCCTCATGACTCAGCCCTTCCTCCCCCTCCCTTTCACCCCCCACACACACACACACACACACCCTCCCCGAGCGCCTCACACACACACACACACACTGCAAACATCTGAGCAGCCCTTTAAACTTCATTTAAAGAGACAGGGTGAGGTCACTGCTCGCGGTCCGCCTACCACCGGGATTCCCACTGCTTAAAGGGCCCGGGCGCCGCAATGCTGAGGCACAGCACAGCCACCAAAGGCGCCTGAAAATTAATTTATAAGGTCGCTTTTAGAGCTCTCTGTGTTGAGGAAAACTTTAACGACTACTGCCCACGACAGAACAAAATCGTAGTTCACTATATTTCGAATGAAGCATTAACTGTAAACATTATTTACTTTTGCTTTTTTATATAGCGTGAACATTATCAATACGTATTAGCATGCTTCTCAGTAAAATATAGGGTGTTGCATGATTAAACAAGCACTTGCAATGCAATGTGTCTCGTGTTTGCTCGCTATTACCGTTGTAAATTCCTAACTGGACTTTCCCTGCCACATAAACTGAAAATAATAAGTAAAACAATCGATATAAGCGAGCCGACTGAAAGCGCCACGGCCGCCATGAGCATGAGTGCAAAGGAGAGACACAAAAGGAAAAAGAAGTTTGCTCACAGTCAAACATATCAGCAAACGCGGCAATTATCCACCTAACAGGGTAGATGGCCAAGGTGGTAACAAAACTGCCCCAAGGAGGGACAAACGTAAAGCATTTACCAATGATATCAAAGGGTTTTTGAAAGGCAAACCCATGAACGAGTTAAAGTGATGGGCGTTCAGTGGGCGTGGTTAAAAGCCCACAGATAGATTACAACAGGCAAGGGGCTTGCATGCTTGACCTCAAAATATCTGAGGGTTTTTATATAGAGTGGTTACATGGGTTGGCTAACAATAAAACATAGAAAGTTAAGAAACTCTAAAATTGCATGGTATCCAAAAATTACATAAGATTGTTATATAGCGGTGGGATAGCACATTCCCACTGGAGAGGTTAGTTGAGATGTCATGGGCTACAGTATCTTTGATGGAGAAGGGATTTCAGCTTTGTTTTCAAGATCGCCTACGAGGTAGTGCTGTGTATTTTCTGATCTAAGGAGTTCCATATCGTGTCTCGTTGCCTGAAAATGATCGAGTTGTTCCCTTTGGAAAGGCTGGAGGTTCTAGAAGCAGTGTTTATGCATTTCGCAATGGTCTACTAACTCCAGATAACTTAACTTTATCCACCAGCTAGCTAGGAGTGGACATGAATAATTGCTTGTGGGTGATACAGGCCATCTAGTATATGGTCTAGACTTCAATGAGCAGCCAGGCGGGAGTGACCAGTAGAGGGGTGATGTGGTCATCATTCATTTTGGCTCCATAGACAAAACATGCAGGGGCTTGGGTAGACCAGTCAAAGACTTTAATTGGTCGATTCAGGAGAGTGTCACTGATTGAACAAGGGTTTTCAGGTCTTGTTCTGTATTGTAGCGGCAAATTCCACAGAGAAGACACTGTTGATACTGCACATTTCTTGCCATGGTGTTGTAAGTTGAGCTTTTGCCTAGGGTAAACCCTAGGGATTTGGCTTTGTCAACAATGGTGGTTTTGCTGTTAACTATGTTAATTATGTCCATCCAGGATTGTATCAGAAGTGTTAATTTTGAAGAGGAGATCAGGAGGAATTCGGTTTGGAAGGGTCCAGTTTTAAATTATGTGAAGTCATCCAGTCTTGAACAGAGTTCAGGGAGCTGGTGAGGTGCACAATGTAATTTGGAGAGTCAAACTTCAGATAAAGTTAGGTGTCATTAACATACTGATGATATAAGATCTCAGTCTTTCTTAGCGTAACTCCAAGAGGCTTGATGTACAGGTTGACTAAGAAAGTAGCAAGGATAGAACCCCGAGGGGTGCATTGATTAACAGCTATCGGTGTTGAGAAGCAATCTTCAATTTTATCTTCTGTAATGAGAAATTATTCAAACTATCTAAGGGCCACTCCATCAATGCCCATTAGATGTTTGAGTGTGTCAAGAAGAGTAAAATGGTTGACTACATCAAAGGCTGTTAATAGGTCATGCTGGATCAGGAGGCGGAGGTCGCCAACGTCTAGGACTTGAAGAGCCTCCTCTACCACCTGAAACAATTCTGTTTTGGAGCTAGAGCCCTGATTAAAACCCCATTGGTATTTGTCTAGGAGGTTGTAGTCTTGTTTGGTAAGTTGGTCCACTACACGTATTTCGATAATTTTTGCAAGGAAAGGCAAGTGGGAAATAGGACAAAAATTGTTCAGGTCATCCTTATCTGCAGATTTTTTTTTTTTTTTTTTTTTTAGGAGACTTGTCCACTCTTGAGGCAGTCAGGAAATGATCCTTGGTTTAGTGAGAGATTCACAAGTTTTGTCCAATAGGGAAGCATGTATGTGTAAAGGACTTTGGTAATGTTACCCAGGATAGCGTCCACAAAGTGGTTTGAAGGTTTGGCCTTTGAAATTATTTTACATAGGAGTCCCTCCCTAATTGGGTCAAATAGTTGCCATGAGCCTTAGATTTGCACACTATGGTGGGTGCGGTATTGTCATCTTGGCAAAGGAGCAATTTGACTTTGGAGCCAAGGAATAGTATATACTCTTCTGCTTTCATGGATGGGTTGGCACTTTTGATGGAAGTGGACATGGAGGGGCTAGTCGCAGATTTGATCAGATCAGAGTTTCTTGGCTGAGTCAAGGAGTGATCTAAAGTGATCTGAATTCTCAAAGAAGCTATGTCTTTTGTATAGTGATCTTGCATTTTGAAGACAGGCGAGGTTAGTGGTGGAGGGCAACTATATCAATATTTTCACTGGTATTCTCAGTGCCTTTCATTCCCTCATATAAGGCCTAGTTGAACCATGGGACTGTTGGTTAGTGTCTTTTCTTTTTCTGTTGTTGCAGAGCTACCACATCAAGCAGGGCTGATAGACTAGCAAAGCAGTGAGCAGTCAAGTCATTAATATCTGTAGTGGGGCTGAAGGGCGTAGTTCCTTCTGTGATGTGCTGCTCGGCAAGCTGATGTTAATATTCTCGGTGTCAGAGAACCTCGTAATCGCCCTTTTCTGTCGGCCCCTGGTCACGGAATGTGAGAATCATGAAGAGAAAGGAATGAGATAATGCTCAAGCCAGTCTACTAGTATGGTTCATCCACCAAGATCAGGTCTTCTTTGGAGACAAGTCTAGTATAGAAATTTTCAGGTGTGTTAGTTTTAGGATGTGTTGGTTCAGACGGTGTCCAGAAAGAAAGGAGGGCAACTGTCTGATCACAGAATCTTCTGTAATGCCCCAATACATTTTAAGTCTCCAAGAAAGATAATTTTGTCACCAAGTTGATCGGCCATATGTGAGATCCCTATATTCCTCAAAGAACATTGTTTTATTGCCTGGTGGAATATATATAATATTTAATCTAAAATGGTTAGGCATTGGAATATGGAAAATGAGCAGTTGGGTATATCCCTGTACTGTAGGGAGTCGCTGAAAATGGCTGTGATGCCTTCCCCAATTTTACCTACATTGTTGTTTCTGATGATGGAGTTATTAGGAGGAGGCAGTAGGTCAAATATATTGTGGGATGTGTCACTGAACCAGGTCTGTGAGGATTAGGAGAACAAGGTTGTAGTGTGCGATAATGTCTGAAATTACCTACTTGTGCATGACTTCTGATCTACAGTTATGGAGCATGCATTATAAAATCAAGGGTACTGATTTGGTGTGATAAATAGCAAAGCTTTCGGGGTAATAGCAATAATGTTTACGTAGACTAGTTCTGGTTGGTGTTTAGGTTGAGTCAATGAGATGCAGGGGGTGTATAGTGTTCATGAGAGCAGACATTCTGGAGTTAAGGTCGGATAAGGTGAGAACTGAGTTGAACAGGTCTATCTATTGTTCTGGGGCGTGCAGAGCTGTGGAGTGTGCACGTTATGGCGATCATTTAGATCTCTTATGCCTGGAGGCTGACTGTCGTAAATAGGGTTAAGAGAGTTGAGGACCGTTGTAAGAAAGCGTCGCATTGTGAGGTGCTGAACCCAGGCTTGCAGTTGGGAACTGGTATGACAAGTTGGTGTACTGGGATTGGTTCATGGTTCAGTGTCAAGGTGATACTGTGGAATTTTGGAGAGGCGTGCAGGGTGGAAGTTGGTTTTAATTGTGCGTGTACTGTCAAGGTCTGAGGGAGAGTGGAGTTCGTTGGGTGAGCATTCAGAGTGTGGAAAAGGATCTCCTTGAATGGATGATCGAGACAGAGCAGAGTGCAAGGTGGTGTGTGAGCAAGACATAATAGGGGCTAATGAGATCATTGCCACATTTGAGTGTGTCTTGTTGAATAACATGCTCCAGAAACCCCCCCCCACACAAAAAAAAAATAAACACGAAAGAGGATGTTTTTGCTTCTTTATCATCTTTTGCGAGTGGTTTTGCCCCTGGCAGTGATGGGTTACCTGTAAGCATCTGTGTGGATGATATCGAAGACTGTGCTGATTCCATTTTAACTTTATCAAACGCAATTGGGTTCCTCAATCCCGGAATCCCGGCAAGGGGCCGCGTTTACCTCACTATGTAAAAGGGGGGACATGTCTAGACCAGCTAACTGCAGGCCCATCAGCCTTATTGGTGGAATTCACAAAGTCTTCAGCCGCATGGTTCTGGCAAATATCAAGGCCTGGAGATCAGAGGACGATATCACAAGTCCCTTTCAAGCGACGTTTAGGGCCAAAAACATCAACGATATGCCAATTTTTTTCGGTTTCTTGCGTTATACTGGAAGATGGTTTTGATTAGCAAAGGCAACATTTTTGTTGCCTTTGTTGATCTAAATTCTGCTGTCAATTTAGTTCCGAGGTTGAGGATGTAGCAGGCCGTAAAGGAGATGGGTGTGCCCTACGATATTGTATCTTTATTGATCAGGCTCCATGTTAGAATTATGCCCGTGTCAGATGGGGTGCTCAGGGCCAACTAACTGAAAAGATGCCAGTGCTGAAAGATGCACGGCAAGGGTGTGTATTGCCCCCCAATCTTTTTTCCTTACATTTAAATGGCCTGGTGCACTACCTAGCTGATTGCTCTTTCGACGCTACCACTATAGCTAACTCCACAGCCCGTATATTATTATTGGCAGACGCGACTCTCTTGCTATCAAAAACCCCGAGTGGTCTGCAACACCTTTTACATAAATTTGGCGTTTTTGCCAGAACCATGGCCTGGTAATAAATACTGCCAAAATATAGTACATCGTGTTTGGTCTTCATAAAAACTCTAAGGACAGGTAGAGGTTTTTTTTTTTTTGTGAAGGGTGGGGGGCTATAGAGAGGGTGAATTTGTTCGATTACCTGGGGATTAAGCTCTCACCAAAAAAGTCATGGTGTCCTCATATTAGTTCGGCTTCTTTGAAACACAGATTGTCTGGGCTATTTTGAAAGAACACTGTGTCTCTTTTACAAAGCCAGTTACAGCAGCCTTACGAGGCAAGAGGTTTTGGAGCTGCACTATATGGCGCTGAGATGTGCGGCTTCAATGATGTTTCTGTTTTGGAGCGCTCAGAGAACAGATTCTTAAGGTTTTTAGCTTTCCTTCCTTCCAGCACCCCACTGCTTCGGTTGTTTTTTAGGGTCGAGCCTGCTTTGCATGCGTTTCGCTAAGCAAGACGCTTTAGGAATTAAAAGGGGCTCGGAGCCCTGTCCACGTCACGTCAGTGTCTTTCATTGGCTCGTGGGTTTGCCTGTTAGAATCTGCTTGATTTTATTAGTGGAAGGCACGCATACGTCATGCCTTTTCCGGTGGATAGCCCTCCTCGAGCGCATTGACCAAGTACAGAAAACATGTAAGGCTCGTTGTTTTCGGTCCGGCTCGTGGACTACTTTTTCTATATTTTCCCAGCGCAATCTCGCTTGGCAGAAGTCGAGCGCTTTACATAATATCAATCCTGTTACACAGTTAATTTCACTTTTTCCGGTTACGTACATAAGTGCACTTTTGCAGATAGGTTTAATTACGAATGAAAAGTCCGGTTAGGAGTTGTTAACGCTATCAGCTTTAACACGAGCAAACGCGAGACCCGTTGCATTGCAAATGCTTGTTTAACATAGGTGTTAAAAAGTTAGCCTTAAAGGCTCCCTTACACCCCTGACCAGAGGTGGATCATTATGTCGCTGCTTTGCAAGATATCAATGTGGACGGATTTAATAAAATCATGTGGTTGCACTCCAGGAAAAAATTGTTGACTTTTTTAGGCCTTGGTGATTGCTGGCAATAGCCCACTGTAGCCCCTATTCCTTCCAAGGATGCCCTGAGAAAACAATACTAGGCTTATCAACTAGATGGGGAGAACCAGAAAGTAGTGGGCTCTTCCTCGACAGGGAATTTTTTATGCTTTAAATCTGTACATGGCCTAGAAACATACTAGTAATCGATTGAATTCCCGTTACATAGGAAGCTTTATCATCAGTCTAGAGTAGGGACACTTCCCCTCAGGTCATTTACTGCAACCTACTTGGATCTACCGAGGCAGTATAACCCTTTTGCACATATTATCCTGTAACGGTTCCTCGTGTGCTTTTTGTGTGCCCAGCATATACCCATCTTCGTTCTGCTTAGCTGGCTCCCATTTCCAGACTTTTGGGCACAGCTAAACACCCTATAGCACTGAGGATACTGAGATCAGATTCTTGCACTTTGCTTGTGCGATAAGTCAAATTGTTGGGTTTGATGTGGGCAAGCAGAAGATCTGCAATTAATGGAGCCTGATTTAACAGTGTTTCATTGTTTGGGACAAATGAATTGTGTGTAGGGCATGTCCTTTTTAACTAGATTTTACCTTTTTTAACTATGTTTTACTGTGTTATTTATTTTTTCTTTATATGTATGCTGCTATATTTATTCTTTTCTGGAGGAACCTTTTAAGACGCCGGTTGAAATAAAGCTATTTTGAATTGAGAAACGGATAGGGGGTTGTATATTGACTGTCCCTAATAGGTTGGTGTAGGATGCTTTTCAAGGTGGCGGTTCATGAGGTGGGAGGGGTGCCAGCTGTTTGTCGAATTTGTGTGGGGAGAAGGAGTAAGTTGTAAGATATCGGAGTGATTGCAAACAAAGTAGTTATGGGGCAGGGTAAAGGGGATGTTAAGTAGGTTCTTGGTATCTTTCAGACTGGTCTTTTGGGTGCACGGACGGACTGAAGGGTAAAGAAGGCTGCCTGAGTGAGAATATGCTGTGTGTGTAGAGTTCTTGTTTAGTAGGTTGAGGAGTGGGAGGGTGGAAGGTGGTATGGCACGAAATAAGGTAGCGAGGGGGTAATTTGCTGTTTGAGCTTGGGCAGTCTTGAGTGTAGGTGTGGGGGGGGGAGAAGAGTTGTACTGGAGGGCTCCTGTTGAGAAGATAGAGTACTCCATGGTAATGAGGTCTCTCTGGGTGGGTGTAAGTAGTGAAGTGTAGTATCATTGAATGGGTTGGTCTGTGTGTAGTCTGGATGAGTGGTTTGAGCAAGATTCACCCCTAAAACGGATCAAGGTGAAAAAGGAGAATAAAACATTGATCTAAAAGTACATCGACGACCACAAATGCAAATAAAGTGCCATACCCCTTTAAATGCACCAACTTGTCAAGGGAAATCTTTAGCACAGTAAATTAACTGGCCAAACAAGACTACAAAACGCACCATGTGGAAAAAAAAAACTGCAAGGACTTAATGTAAGTCTTTGTACCCTAAAGAACCAAAGAAGGAAACACGAAGAACAACTCTTAAATATCCCCATGTCCTCCGAAAATTCCAGGGTGTCAAAAAAGAAACTGATGGATGGAATGCTTGAACTAATATCAGCACCTGGCTGCATCCCAATCCATCGTTTTTCACCCACCATGCCACCTCAGGTTGGTCACAGCCATTTGCAAATCAGCCTTAACTCTGCATCAATGGGAACACTCCAGCCCAAACTGCCAGGGCAGGTCCTCCCTGAACCAGAAAACAAGTAACAAGGACCAGTTCCACCTTTATTATAGGCTCGTCATACAAGTATATCTTGACTCAAGTGACACTGAAGTTTCTCTACCCCCAGTGAACCCTACTGGTAGTTTGTCTCAGAGTCAGTTCTTTTTTCCAGCTCATGTGAATAGGAACTTAGCACGTGAGGTTCAGAACCTCAGTCTTTTCATTAATATGAACATTTTTCATAGTTTTTAAGCTTCACTCAATGTTACATCTTTCCTGTGGAGAAACTTTAAACAATCCGAATTTATGAGTGAATTTTTTCACAAAATGCTTTCTCTTTCTGTGAAGTGCCCTTCAAGTGGCAGAAAAAAAGGTTTCAGATTGCGCAAAGTCTGCGTGGTTTGTCTGCCAAGGAATCGCATAGTAAAATATTGCGACACCTATAAAAAAAGATGTCTAAAAGCACTCTCAAAGACAGAAAAGCTATCAGGCTAAGGAGACTCAAGGAAGAAATAAGAAAAGAGGAGGAGCAGAAGAAAAAGAGAAGACATGAAAGCTCTTCCCATGTTCTCTCTGAGAAAAGGCCCATTGACTAAGACTTCCATAAAGGGATAATTAAAGAAGAATCAACATAGTGGAGACATCAACATCATTTTCTATATCACTCAGAGGAGGGCTCAAAGTCACACAAATTACATAGTGAGGCCGAAGTAAGATTGTCTTACAAAAAATGCAGTTGATAAGACCAAACATCATTTGATGTCCAGGAAGGAATCGTCAAGGCCAAGAGCACAGTCTATTTTAGTAATAACTGCATTTTTTAAAAATGAATAAATAAATAAGATGGCAATTTTTTTTTTTTTTATTGTAGAAGCAATTCTGCAATAGCTATAGAGAGAGCTTGGAAGGATGAAGGATGGTAATTGACAACGAGACAAAAACATACATTTCTTATATATACATAGTTACAGCAGAAGGCCTTATGGAGTGATATAATTAGGAAGGGGATATAATGCAGTCAAGCATTATTACTGGCTTGTCGTCAAAATTGTGTTTTGAAAGCAATTTCAAAATATAGGAAGCAAAGGGCTGAAAGTAAGTTTGTATGCAAAGGGTCCCAGTACACTGAAGGACCAGGAACTCAGTGCTGCACAGAGAGGTTTCGGTGTGATTGGAGATTCGGACTAACCAAGCATATGCTGCTAGAAGGGATGAATATCCACAGAGAGATGGCTGGAAGGCAGTCCAAGGTATGCCTTTGGAGCTAGTGGTGAAGGTAGGAAATGAGAAGTTCATCTGGTGACAAAACAAAAGAATATGAAAGAACACATGATATTACTACCGGATGCTGTGCTTCACATGGAAAGCACAGGACCCAGAAACAAAGCTCGAGCGACTCAGACAGGTGGTTATCGGTGTGGACAGCAACAATTTACATGAGCCTGAAAACGTGGAACCATCAAGAGGAGGGTAAGACAGTCAAGAGCTTCACCAGTACTGAATGCGGGGATTAGACTGGGAAACATAGTTGAGTAATCTATAGTGTCCAACACTGCAGAGGTGTCAAGATGAAACAATTCTACCCGTGCACAGTAGTTTAATAGTGGAATTAGTCCCAACACTCGCACCAGCATTGCAAGAGCAGGTAAGGCATTATTCACAAAGGGCAAAGCCTCGGCCTTTAAATCGTGCCATCATCACACCTGATGAAAGCCTAAACCGTCCCAAAGGTTCTGGCCAGTTACAAACCCTCGATGAAACCTTATGTAGCTGAGTAAGATCCTCAAAAGTGAAATGAGTCAACAGCTCTAGGAGATTTTGTCAAGTCCCAAGAACGATCTACAAGATTATTCAATTTATGGCCACGAATCCAGGAGCAGCACTATCTCCAGCTAACATACAAACCAACTAACTCTGACGCACTCACTTAATAAAGCCATATCCTTTCAGTCTACTGACTGCACATCACACAACCTATTCAGAGTCCAGCCCGCAGCCTATGACATGGTGGATTAGAAAGCATTTATCAATTTGTTGAAGAAAGTGGGGGCTGGGGGGGGTCGCTGGGAGAGGGTGGATCCAATAACCTCTTGAAGATTGCTACCAAAAAAATTACACACAAGGTAGCCAAGTCCAAAAGGCACACAGTATTATGTGGCATTACACAAACTTTCATCATCTTGTTGCTATTGCTCACAGTCTACACATGCCCATTAGCGAAGATACCATACTCACAGGACATGCTGATGAACATTTGTCTGCAGGATGTATTTAAAAGCAAGCAGGTCACCAATGAATGTCTAGATGACCTCTTTCATATACAAGAAAATGTCCTGCCCACAGAATGCCAATACAGAGACTGATTTTGTGGGTGGCACCAAGGACACTTACTGACTCAGAGGGTCTCAAACTTTGAGGACAAAAAGCCAATTATCTTGTCTTTTTTCAACTCAGACCTCCCGTTCACCCTTAAATAACCTATGTGGTCAAGGACATGAATTTTCACTGTCATTGTGGATGAAAATCTTGCATTCCTAGAAAGAAACCATGGAACAGAGCCAACAATAGAGAAGGCTCAGATGGACAACTACTTTACAGTTTTCCATCACATCATGATGTAAAAATTAATGAAATGGCATTTCTTAAGCTCAACAGCTCCTTCTTTGAGCGTTCTGGCACTGAGAAAGACTGTAGAAGATAGAAGCCAAGACCTACTGATCTGATTACAAAAACAGCCACGTTTTGATTTAATTTCTAAAAGCAGACTGATAGGAGATTATCCTAATGCCTAACAAGAGACAGTTCCAGAGTTTATCTTCTATAAACGTGATGATCTACCTCCTTTGTCTGAGAAGCGTGATTTTAGGGTCAGCTTGCAGGTACTGGGAGGAAGATATCAGTTTATTTGACTTCCGTCTTCCTTGACGTCGAGGGGTGCTAGGCCTTCGGCGGCGAATGGGCACGCCGGTGTTGGCTCGACGTCGATCGGTGGGTTGCCGTTGACGGAGATCTGCCCCTGTGGTGGCCATGTTCTTTCGGCGTCGTATCCTTTGACGTCGGCCGGGTCGCCGTCGACCTATGACGGTGAGATGGTGGCAGCGATGACGTAGACGGGGAACAAACAGGTATCTTCCTACCGGCTGACGTCGATCTAGCCTGTCTCTCCTGAGAATGGCTTGTTGGCTGCCTGGGAACCGAAGAGGACGATGTTTTCTGCCTCTCATGAAGACCATGAAGCCTGATCTTCTCCCTGTCCTTCAGAGTTCTCTTTGACATGTTCTTGCAGTGTCTGCAAGTGTCAGGGCAGTAACTCTGAGGCAAGCACACAATGCAGAGTGTGTGGATCTGACTGGGCCTTCTTCTTCCCACAGGAAGGGCATTTCACAAAAAGAGAAGGCATTTTTCAGTCAGGAAAAAACTTCTAGACTCCGACAAAGGTGTTTTATATGTCGAGTAAAAGCAGAAAAAACGCAGTTTTATAGTATTTTTCTGAGAACAACTCAGAAAAAATGAGAGCTCAATGCTCCAGGATCCTCTCAGAAGAAGCCGGAAAAAAGAACTGACCTAACTGTGAACCAACTGTCACCTCTCCTTCACCCCTGAGGCATGGTGGGGTACTGGAGGTGCTCAGGGTCTTAAAGGCACAGTGCCAGGATTTTTATGGTTCTCCTGTGTTAACCTGCATGCAGCCTATTGGCTAAGAATGCTCTATTGTTTTCAATGTAGTTTTTTCTTCTTTTTCTCTGATGTTACTACTGCTTATTTCCCTAGGCCCAGTTAGGGGGCTTGGGAACATATTTTTTCTCTTATTGTAATCTTGAAAAGGACTGTTTAAAAAAACAAAAAAAAAAATCCATAGAAATAAATCATTTTAGCCTGTTTATGTTTATAGTCTGCATTGCTGTTTTACACACGTATATATGAGTTTAGTATGAAAATTTGTCTACTACAAATGATATATATATTTTTCGTGCATATTTCATACTTTATTAATGTGTATTTTATATATGATCCGGAGTCCCCGCACGGGGGCGGGAATATTCAATGTTTATGACTATTGATGAGGATCCCCTGGAAGAGAAGAGACAGTTCCAGAGTTTATCTGCTATAAACGTGATGATCTACCTCCTTTGTCTGAGAAGTGTGATTTTAGGGTCAGCTTGCAGGTACTAGGAGGAAGATATCAATTTATGAACTGAGTAGTAGGGGATATCTCATTGGGATGTTTAGGGCAGTTTGTAGTGGAGCAGTGGTTTGTACAAGTAGGAGTCCGTTGCATGACGGGATAAGGAGTGCCAAGAAACTGAGAGTTGCCATAGTCGGTGCCTGAACTACAGTTCTTCGTTATGAAGTGGGTAAGATAGAGGAAAACCTGCGTATTTTGAGAGTGAATTTCTCTAATGATGTTGCAATGCAATAGAGAGAAAAATCTACATAAAGCTCAGTACCTCTGATCCGAGAACTTTTTGTATGCATTTTGAAGCTTCCCTTTAAAATAAAATAGAGGCAAGATTCACACAAAGTTCTTGTGAAGGGGTGATGACGTTTTTAATAACTTCAGGAGTGCTGAATTGTTTTACAGGAGAAAACAATTCACGAGTGAGTTATTTAACAGATATGAGTGATGAAGTAGGCTGGTTTAGCAGCTGTACTAAACTGCTTGCTTATAAAGAGTTATCCTAGTAACATTTTCTCCATTTTCTTTCTAATCTCTTGCATTCTTGTTTGCGAATTTTGTACTCCTCTGAATACCAAGGAGCCACAGGCTGCTTTCTGTTAGGTTTGAATTGCCCAGGATCTTGGCGTGCCAGATGCTGAATTCGCTAGCTTTGGTGTTAATGTGTGCAGAATCTACCCTCGGGGAGAAGTGTAAAACTGCTCTCAGGTTTAGTCTTATTTTATGCCTAAGGCGAGTTAAACGCTGTGGGCGACCAGAGGTTGTACCTAGCTGAGCTGGGAAGGAGACAGAAAACAGAACAACACTGTGGTCTGACCATGTTAATAGAAAAATATCTCAACATTAATCGAGTCACTGTTACTGAGTGCAGGGTCTAACGTGCCCGGCCTTGTGAGTGGGACTAGTACCAAGGGGCCTAATCTAGACAAGTAACTCGGGTCACAACCGTGACGGATATCCCCTCCGCCTAAAACTGAATTCCATTATATCCCATGAGATTTAGATTTCAGCGGAAGGGATATCCCTCACTGTTGTGAAGGAGTAACTCTTCTGCCAATATTTAAATCAGGCTCTAAGCCCAGGATCATTAAGACAGTCAAATAAGCAACCAGAAGATGCTGGAACGTAACATGCCAGCGCCAAACAAACTTCAGCAATATATTATGTATAAATCGACCAAACCTCATTCCACGAAAATATGAAAATAAATAAGGATGAATGCCACACTGCTGCATGATGTCAAAGGTAATTTAGAATGGTGTCACAAGAGAATGCCGGACGGGGAGAACTCAAGTTATGAAACAAAGAAGCAGGTCTGGTCCACTTAATCCTCTGGACTAACTTTCAGGGAAGTTTAGTACCTGGGGAGGAGCGCGTGCAGAACAGTTTGAGCATTGTGATGCGAGTTTTTGGGGAGTGCAGGAGAAGAGTGATGGTTGAAGGGCTGTGGGTCAAACCGGTGTTTGATGACCACCAGAGCTGTGGGTATTTGGGGAACAGCCCTTCTATTCTATGTATATGTATTTGTACAACAGAACGGTGTAGCAGTTTTGAAGGCAGAGAAAGTCAGAAAATAAATCAAGGGAGTGGGTGTAATAGTCTAAGAGGGAAGGTGGACTAATTAGTGTCACCAATGTAGTGTTTTATAAAGAGATGTGTCTATCGCCAGTAATTGGAAAGCAGGTATCGTGGAAACTCATTTTTGGTGGAAACAGAAAGTGTTTGGTCAAAACATAGTATACAATTGCTAAAAAATTACCAATACACTTAGGGGGTTATTCTAACTTTGGAGGAGGTGTTAATCCGTCCCAAAAGTGACGGAAAAGTGACGGATTTACCACCAGCCGTATTACGAGTCCATTATATCCTATGGAACTCGTAATACAGCTGGTGGTATATCCGTCACTTTACTGTCACTTTTGGGACGGATTAACACTCCTCCAAAGTTAGAATAACCCCCATAATCCACTTAATCAAACTACTGTTGAGAATATCACAAAGGATAAGTGTACTACTAACTTCATTGTACCCTTTAGCCCTAAAACTTAAGTTTACCTTGACTCTAATTCTAATCCAAAATCTAATCCTAAACCTTACCTAAGCCCAAACACTAACCATAAACCCAAACCTAAAATGAAGCCTACCTCTTACCTTAATCCTAACACTACCCCCTTACACACTAACCATAATGTTGAAACTAAAAATACCCCTCGATGTAACCTGTAGCTTTGTACTTACTCATTCGATTGAGTGGTGCGCTCAGTGGTGGTAGTTTCGGTGTGGTGGTGTCTGCCTATGTCGGTACATTAATGTGTTGATTCTCGCAACTGCCGGTGCACCATCCAGGGACCAACAAACTACTAGGTCTAGTTGAGGTGCAGTGCAGCTGTAGGTATTGGGGGACCCGTAGGTATATAGGGTGTTGGGTGGCGGGGTCTGAGAGGGATAAAAAGGTACCATAGTTCTTACTCATTTTAGCTACTTTTTCAAGGAACTTCTCGTCCCCCACGGCCACTTAGGCACCCCTCAGTTTAAAGCTCCACTGACGGCCAAACTCCTGACTTCACGTTCTGTCACCCCTCTTTTCTGCAGGTCTTGTTCTTACTGTTTGGGTCTCAGCGTCATTGCTTTCCAAACTTCGTTGGGGTAGGGCTTTTCGGGAGCTATTTCTACAAAATAAGCTGAGTGACTCCGTGAATAGCTAAAGGCCAGACCTGGAAGTAATGTACCCGAGAGGCTAGCAGCCATGAAAGGTGGGTGAAAGAACTGCACAGGTGTGAGCCAGACAATAGGCTGAGCACTCAGGGACTGAAAAAGAGAAGCACATTTTTATTTTATGGGAGGGGCTGGTGGGATAATCAGGAACTGTAGAGGATGGGAGAAGCGAAAGCAACAAATTGGAGGGACAGGAAAGCAGAAGAGAACCAAAACCGCATGAGCATGGGAACTACAGGAAAAATCAACCACGGCGGGGCATAGTAAGCTATAGTTAGCAAAAGCAGTTAGTGCGAAGAGGAGAAAACGAACCAGGGAACTAAGTGCAAAGGGAAGAACAGCAGCCGAAGAAGAGACCCCTCCGTAGCGCAGGGTTTGTAGACTACAAAAGGAACGAACAATCCACACAGAGCAGCAGAGGAGAAAAACAAGCAGAGCGAGCACTGAGAAACGAGAAAAGTGTCTTGACCAGAAAGAACGGTTTGAAAGAATAGTGTTCCGCTCCACTTTGGAACAGTGGACCCCAAAAAAATGTAACTGTGTGCCACTGTCAACTAAGAATCCAAGCACTAGGTACACTGTCTACTGCATATGTCTTAACTCACTCATATTATCCTGCAAAACCAGGAAAACCAATTTGTCTTTGCAAACTGGACCACGTTCAACCTTTCTAGTCTCAGCCAAAGACCCCAGCCTCGATGGCTCCAACAGCAAGGCCCAAACCAGTTTTTCACCCTGAATTTCAAAGCACTCCACTCCACTACTGGTTCACATACCTAGTGTAAGGAAGTAGCCTCTTTCTAGCTTGGTTACCCCCACTTTTTGCCTGTTTGTCAGTGTGTTTGACTGTGTTCACTTGGATCCTGCTCACCAAGACCCCAGTGATTATGCTCTCTCCTCTAAATTTGGTGGTTGGTAACTTTTTCTTCCCACAATTGGCAAACTGGTGCCCCCCCATGTAAGTCCCTAGTATATGGTACCTAGGTACCCAGGACATTGGGGTTCCAGGGATCCCTCTGGGCTGCAGCAGTGATTCTGCCATCCCATAGTGAGCCCATGCCAAGGGTTCTGCAGGCCTGCCATTGCAGCCTATGTGAAACAGGTGCATGCACCCTTTCACTACAGGTCACTAAACCAGGTCACTATAAGTCACCTCTATAGTAGGCTCTCTCAGCCAAGAGGGCAGGGTGCAGGTACCTGTGTGTGAGGGCACCCCTGCAGGAGCAGAGGTGCCCCCACAAACTCCAGATCCATTTTCCTGGACTTTGTGTAGTCCAGCTACATAACGGTAACCCCGAACCTGGGCATGTTTGGTATCAAACATGTCGGAATCATACTGTTGCAAGTATTGGAAGTATGATTCCATGCACTCTGAGAGGACCCCCAGCTTTTCTACCACCAGTCTTACAGGCTTTTCCGGGCAACCCAGCTGCTGCCTCCCCACAGACCGGTTTCGGCCCTCCAGCTGCTTGATCTGATCAAGCCCGGGAGCGCAGAACAAAGGATTTCCTTTGGGAGAGGACGGTAACACTCTCTCCCTTTGGAAATAGGTGTGACTGGCTTGGGAGGGGTAGCCTCCGCCTCCCCAAGCCACTGATTTGCTTTAAAGGACACATTTGGTGGCCTCTGTGCATAAACCAGTCCACACCGGTTCAGGGGCCCCCAAGTCCCTGCTCTGGCGCGAAACTGGACAATTGAAAGGGGAGTGACCACACCCCTGTCCATCACCACCCCAGGGGTGGTGCTCAGAGCTCCTCCAGAGGGTCTCTGGATTCTGCCATCTTGTTTCCAAGGTTGGCAGGGAACTCTGGGAGCATCTGAGTGGCCAGGCAGGTGACATCAGAGCCCCCTCTTGTTAGCTGCTTACCTGGTTAGGTGACCAATATCCCTTTCAGGGCTATTTAGGGTCTCTCTCTCTTGGGTGGGTCCTCAGATTCGGCTTACAAGAGTCCAGCAGGACTCCTCTGCAACCTCTGCTTCGACTTCTGGCCTCCGGAACTGTGACTGCAACCTCCAGGACCAGACTAGCTGCTTCCAAGAAAAAAGAAAACATCAGCAACATTGTTTCCAGTGCTCCTGCCAGCTTTGAAACAATTTCCTCGCCCTGCATCCTCAGAAGACTGCAACGCTTTGGCCTGCACAAGAAGAAGAAGGAATCTCCCTTGGAGTGAAGGAGTCCCTCCCGTGCAACCTCAGACACCTACGACAATTGACGACCGGGTGCTGGATCACTTCTCCTGCTGAGTTGCGTGGATCCTGCATCACGGGTGGTGTCCGGAGTAGTAGTCTTGGTCCTTTTTGCCAGCTGTCAAACGTTGGTGGAGGTAAGCTTTTGCCTTCCTATGCAGGACAGTACCCCTATGCACTGCGTCTCTTGCAGCTGACAAGCTTGTTTGCATCTCCTCCAAGGGCTCTTCAGTGATGTGTAGCTCCAGTCCCCAGGAGTACTTCCTCTGACGCTCAGCCCTCTGCGTGGTTCTCCTGCAGCGTGGCATCATGTTTGTAGTGCTGCATGGACTCCTTCTGCGATTCCTGTGTCCCCGTCCAGTGGAACTTCTGTGGACGCTGCCTCTGCTCCTATAGACTCTGCGACACTGAGGATCCACTTGTGGACGTTCTGTGACGCTGAGAGTTCCGTGTGATGTCCCTTCCATGGTTGAGTTCTGGGCCTTGCTGGTCCCTGGCAGCACCTCTTTTCAACTAACCGCAAATTTGCTGTTTGCCAAGGCTTGTTGGTGGAAATCATGCACTGACCCCATCTGCTATCTTCCTTCCGGCGTGGGACATCTTCTGCATCCATCAGGAACTCTTTACCGGCTACAGGGCTGCAGTGCTGACCTGTTCTTCAGTACCGTCGACCATCTCCTGCATCCACAGCTGGGTAGGTAGTACCTCCTACTCCCCCTGGATTCCACTGTGACTCTTGGACTTGGTCCCCTCTCTCCACAGATCTTCTCTCTTCAGGAACCCACCGCTGGTTTTCTTGCAGTCTTCTCTGTGTCTTCTTCTTCTCCTCCTTTTGGGTGGTTTGGGGAAAATCCAATGTTTTACTCCTGCATTCCTGGTCGCTGGGGAGTACTGTTACTTACCTTTGTGATTCTCTAATACTCCCAGCTCCCCTCAGCACATTTTACTTATACTAAATAAATGGAATGCGAACAAGGTACCCCCACCTAGATATGGTTTGTGATCACTAGTGGTTATTACAGTTTGCACTGTTTTCTAACCTTTTCTATGCCTACTTCTTCTTGATAGTGTACATATTTAGTGTATTACTTACCTTTTAACGGTGGGTCACCTGTCTAGTATTTTGCAGTGATTTGTGCCAAAAATGAAGTACCTTTATCAGAAATTCATGACTCCTTTTCACAATGAGCAATCCATCACCCTCCCAACATTCCTTGACCTGCTTTAGCCCTTGTAAGAGGAAAGGCTCCATTGGCTGGACCCAGAGGAGATTTAAGCTTTTATTTACATTGATTGCATCAAAGACCATTGGGTGGACAGTGAGCTTTTTGTGGTGTTCTCTTGGGCACAGAAAGGTAAGGCTGTACAGAAAAGGACTGGCAAAGAGATAGTCCTCTGCGTTAAGATCTGCTACACATTGTCCAAAAGGCAGTTTCTGGAAAGATTTAGGGGCCATTCCACCAGGGTTAAGGCTCCCACCACTCCATTGGCCCGCGAAGTGCCTGCCCTTGACATCTGTCGGGCCACAATGTGTGAGCATCTTTGCACATGTTCACAAAGCACTACTGCCTTGACCGTCTTGTCTGATGGTGAGGGCTGTAGATGGAATTTTCTAGAAAAGATGTGTGTGTGTTATGTTTAGTAGGATTTGCTGTAGGTTAAGTATTCTACTAAAAGCCTAAACACAGGAGTCTTGCCCTTAACAGTATTTCTTGTCCTGGAGTACCGTCTCTCTCAAACAGCATGTGAACAAAGAGCTGGCTAGTGGAAAATATGAAAGGGGAACTTAGAAGACCTTGTTGTTACTGGAAGAGGAGCTTTGCGTAATCCCAGTCCGTGATGTCAGAAGGTGGAAGTGTCTACGCTCGGCTCATCCTGCCACCCTCTTCCTCCTTAAAGAGGAACTAGTTTTAGGTCCTTGGCATAATTTCCAAAATGATGAGGGTCATTTTGCTTGGACTTTGGTGTTTGTGGTTATTGGATTCTTGAACACTGTTGTCCAAGTGCTGTAGTATTATTTATAATTGGTAGTATTTACAAAGGACAAATGTGGTAGGTGAATTGACGTACAAAGCACGAATATACCAAGAATGTTACCAAGATAAGATACTGCCTTCAGGGTTACAGATTTCAATTAACAATCCAATGAACGCTGGGATTTTTGTTTTGCTGGTTCACCTCATTTGAAGGTGGACGAGGAGTCAGATGCCCAGAGTACATGCTTGATATGCTTCTACTGGCAGGATGGCCAAGAGCTATGTTTGGCCCAGGGATGTTTTGGTGTTAGTGATATCAAAATGGGTTTGGGTCAGTCAGGGCTCTAGACGGATTTGTTATTGACTAGATGTAGGAAGTTGGCCTGGTGTGTGGTGGGTACCTATGGTACTTACACCTTATACAAGGTCCAGGTATCCCCTCTTAGTGAAGTGTAGGCAGTGTCTAGAAGCCAGGCTCTCTAGAGGTAGCTGTGGATGAGAAGCCAAGACTTATCGAGGAGACATGCAAAGCTCATGCAATAACACTATAGTCACACAGCCCTTACACACATGAAACAAAACACTCAGTTGTACAAAAATAAAGGTACATTATTTTTAGACCACAAAATCCTAGAAGGGCAACTCTACTAGAGGAGGCAAGTAATGCACTAAATATATACACTAGCAATCAGAAATAGGCATTGAAAAGGTTAGAAAACAGTGCAAATAGCAATAACCAATTGTGACCCCAGGGAAATTCCAAACCACATAAAAAAAAAAAAATGGAATGTGAACATAGGACCCCCACCTAAGTAAGTGGAATGTGTAGAGGGGAGCTGGGAGTACTAGAAAACCACAGAGTTAAGTAACACACTCCCCCGCCCCAAGCAACCCGGAAAGCAGGGGTACATCAATGAAGTTTCCCCAAACCACCCAAAAGGAGGAAAAAGAAGAAAATAAATCACCCAGACAAAACTGCAAGGAACCAGCGATGGATTTCCTGAAGAAGACAACTGGAGAGAGGGGACCAAGTCCAAAAGTCACAATGGAGTCCAGGAGGAGTTGGAGCTACTACCCACCCAGCTGTACTTGCAGGAGTTGGTCGACAGTGATGAAGATCAGGTCAGCACTGCAGCCCTGGAGCCGGAGAAGAGTTCCTGAAGGATGCAGAAGTTGCATGCTGGAGTGAAGATTGCAGACGGGTGTTGGTGCAGAAATTCCACCAACAAGCCTTAGCAAAAGCAATCTCACAGTTAGTGAAAAAGTTGTGCTGCCAGGGACCAGCAAGGGCCAAGAGGACTCAAACCAGGAGTGGAAGTCACAGGGGGACCCTCAGCGTCGCAGAGAGCCCACAGGAGCAGAGGCACCACCCACAGGAGTCTCACAGGAAGGTGACACCGAAGTTGCATAAGGAGCCCACGCAGCACTACAGAACAGGAGCTGGGGACAGGAGCTGCACGCCTCCTGAAGATCCCCTGGAGGAGATGCAAACTAACAGCTGCTGGAAAAGCAGTGCACGGGGCTACTGTCCTGCGTTGGAAGGCAAGGGCTTACCTCCACCAAAATTGGACAGCTGACAGAGAGGACCAAGAGGACTATTCCGGACCACCAACCATGATGCAGGAGAGGGACTCCTTCACTCCAAGGGAGATTCCTTCCTCTTATTGTGCAGGCTGAAGAGTTGCAGTCTTCTGAGGATGCACAGCCAGGGAAATGTTGCAAAGCTGGCAGGAGCCTTGGAAACAAAGTTGCAGGAGAGTCTTCTTCCTGCAGTGCAGCGTTGTTGGTTCCTGTAGGGTCACGTCGCAGTTCCAGTGGCTAGAAGTCGAATAAGAGGTTGCAGAGGAATCCTGCTGGAGTCTTGCAAGCTGAATCTGAGGACCCACCTAAGAGAGAGACCCTAGATAGACCTGAAAGGGGGATTGATCACCTAACCAAGAAAGCACCAATCAGGAGGGGGCTCTGACATCACCTGCCTAGACTGGCCACTTAGATGCTCCCAGAGTTCCCTGCCAACCTTGGAAACAAGATGGCAGAAGCCAGGGACCCCTTGGAGGAGCTCTGAGCACCACCCCAGGGTTGGTGATGGACAGGGGAGTGGTCACTCCCCTTTCCATTGTCCAGTTTTGAACCAGAGCAGGGACTTGGGTCCCTGAACCGGTGTGGACTGGTTTATGTACAGATGGCACCAAATGTGCCTTTCAGAGCATACCAGTGGCTTGGGGAAGTTACCCCTCCCAAGCCTCACCTACATACATTCTCTAGCTAAGGTCCAGCTAAAGTAAAAAGAAACCACCCTCCGCAAGCAAAAAAAAAAAAAAGATCCCACCACATTTACCACATGCCTCAAGAACGTGATAAGTATTTGCAAAAGCAAGCCTGTCCGTTCCATCAGAAAGAGGAAAAACAGGTGGAACAGGACCCGCTAGTCCCCGGTCTTAATGTTCTTTTCCATTCTTGGGTATCTCGGTTATCTCACATGGATATACCGGTTGGTAATAATTCAAGCTCTGGTATTACCTGGCGGAGATAACGGTAACCTTCACATAGAGGCTTTCAAGAAGAGGATACTAAAATATTCTTACTGCATCCTTTTTGGGCTAGAAAACACCACCGACTGAACTGCTAATATACCACACAAGGTCCACTTGACTCAATTTAGAACATATAATTAATTGAACTCCTGTTAACACAAACACTACCTGGGGAAATCAGTGAAAGTCCAGTCAGAGAACATTCTATACAAATCTTGAGCTCGGAAAAAAATCACTTGTTTCACAAATTTGTTTGTACTCTGTTTCATTTTTTTCTGGCTTATGCGCTGCAAGCTGCAAACATGGGATATTGGGGGACTGTAAAAACTATAGAAAAGGCTTTCATCCACTGAAACCCCCTTGCCCTCGTGCCACTGACTCACTGCTGTACTCTCCGAAAGCATGTCCTGGGACTCATTGGGGTGAGACAAAGACAAGAGGACAAGCCTCCTCACTCATCTACAACAATGGCAGTCTCTTTGGCTGGCTCTCGCTCCCACAAGTTGCCACGGCAACCTCCACTGACGTCTAGATGCCCAGGCCTTGTCGACACCTCCATGAATGTCCCGTGGTATCACCATTCTCTCCCCGCCCCACATCTGTGCTTCTGCCCCTGACCTAAATAAAAAAACCTTTAAGATTAGCTAGCTGATTAAAAAAGTGTCAGAACTGTTTTAATGTAAACCATTGACAATTAGTCTGAGCTTGTTCCATTCCATCCTTTTTAATGTAGTATTCTTTATTTGGCATAATCAGTGAGGTGCAGCCCGCACAGAACAAAAAGCTGTGCATATCCACACCATTTAAAGCAACTCACTTAGATAACATAAAAGCGAGGGAAGCAAATGGTCAAACAAGTCTGAACCAAAGCAAAGTGCTCATTACATTGGTTTTTAACTGGTCTGTGCCATTAAGGACAATAGCGCTTTGCCAATCACTCTTGTCTCCATCCCAAAAAAGAAAGTGAAGTCAAAACTGCTAGGCTGCATCCCTGCAATACAAGCAGTCACTGATGCCACTGTTCGACTACATGTAAATCTTTATTCAGTTGGTTTGTGTAGAACGTTGCAGAGAGCCGCCTCTATCTGCACCACTTTTCCTAGGACACAATTTTACAGCAATCTAGCATTCTTAGTGTTAGAAACACAGTCTTTGGTTTCAACACATCTTTAGGTGCTTGACTGTACCTTTTGGTGTCTACTGAACCAACTGTAAGATGTTCAAGGTATACACCCCATTTCGTGTACAGTGCATCTGTTGCTTTTGTCACCAGGCCTAGAGAAATCTACAGATTTTATCAGGGCGACCTATTTTAGTGTCAACCGGCCCATTCTAGCGAGCTGACAAAGAGGTGTTTTGTTCACTCAGAAAGAGATTGAGTAATGACGATGCCTTTAATTCTCGTTTTGCGCTTCAGAGACAATTTGCTGCTTATTTTTCCCTGGAGGTTGTCGTTTTCTTTACTTTCCCCGACTGCAATGTCAAAGGATATTGCAAAGTGAACTGTCTGACAATCATGCTGTACAAAAAATGTGAAATGAAAGTCTGTATGTAGAATGTTGCTTTTTAAACACAGAACATTTAAATAGATTTTAAATGAACTGTACAAACGTTTACAACTATTATTTTCAGTAACTATGAAAGTACATTTTGTGTAACTGTGATAAAAAGATTTTAACAGGATGAGAACAAATACTTAACGTAGTGATGTGCAAATGATAAATATTTCTGCTGAAACTCAATTTCCACAGATTGTCTCTACTCTAAAGAATTATCAGTAAAACTGATGTTAGTGAGAAGGTTTGTGCCCATTTCCAAAGGAAAATGTGATGTCTGTACAGCAGTAAATGTGATGTCTGTACAGCAGTGTGCTATCACATCATGCTTTACTAGTAAAATGTTACCTACCCAGTAAGCATCTGTATGTGGCATGTAGTGCTGTAGATTCACATGCGCTGCATACTTCCGTCATCTAATGTTGGGTTCTGAAGGTTGGAAGTTATTTTTTTGGAAAGTCTTTCGAGTCACAAGGTAAAGTGACTTTCTCCTCTTGCTGGCAATGAGCATGGTCCTCGACTCCATCTTCAGATTGTTTTCCCGCAGGCGGTTGTGAATAGAGTGTAGTGCAAAGATAAACAAGAGAAATGACCATGTGTGCATATGTATAATAAGAGACTGTAACTACCACAGGTGTCCGGGGAAGCGGGTGGGCACACTACATGCCACAAACAGATGCCTACTGGGTAAGTAACTTTTCCGTTTGATGGCACGTGTGGCTGTAGATACACATGCTTTGTAAATACTGTAAAGCAGTGCCTCCTGAGAAGCGGTGACTAACCTGTGAGTGTTACAGTACTTTTAAAAAGAGTATGTAGCACTGCCTGACCTACTTTGGCTTACTGGTGTGCTAAACATCCACACAATAGTGTTTAGTGAAAGTGTATGTTGACCATGTAGCTGCATTACAAATGTCAGCTATCAGTATGTTACCTAGAAATGCCATAGATGCACTTGGCTTTTGCATAACAAGTTTGGATCCATTTAACAATCCATCTTGCTATACTGGATTTAATAATAGGGTTTCCTTGATGTGGTGGAAAAAAAGCAACAAAAAGCGGCTTTGCCTTTCTAAAGGTTTTATTTCTATCAATATGGAACATAAGCACTATTTTCACGTCTAACGTGTGGAGGGCTCTTTCAGCACCTAAATCAGGTTGTGGGGAAAAAAAGACCAGGAACTCAATAGTTTGGTTGAGATTAACTTGAGATACTAAATTTGGTAGAACTTTTTGGTTGGTGGGAAGAACCACTTTATCTTTATATACCTGGAAAAGGGGCTCTTGCAAGGTTAATGCCTGGTGCTCACTTACATGTCTTAGGGAAGTGACTGCACCTAAAAAGGCCACCTTCCACAAAAGAAATTTCAAAGGACATAAATGTAGTGGTTAAAAGGTGGTTCCAAAAGTCTAGTGAGTACCACATTATGGTTCCAAGAAGGCACTGGAGGTAATCTTGGTAGTATCAAGCCCTTCTATAAAAGTCTTTATGACCAGGATCTTGTAAGAGAAGACTTTTGTCTGTTCTGAAGATAAACAGCAATGGCTGCTAAATGTAACCATATACGTCAAGTTTGCTTTTTTTAAATGGAAAGATACAAAATAATATTTTGTACTGACACTTGGAAAGGATCCCAGTTTTTGGAAATGCTATAGTGAACAAAGCGTTTCCACTTTGCTGCATAACATGCTATAGTGGTAGGTTTATGTGCGTCTTTAAGAATGTTCATAGACTTTTGAGGTTGATTAAAATACCCAAATTCCAAGACTTGAGGAGCCAAATTGCAAGATTCAGCTCCTTGGGTCCCTGATCTGACCTTGGTTCTGAGTGAGAAGGCTCGGGTTAAGGGGTAAGCTTCTCGTGTGGTACTATCCATATGTCCAGCAGGGTAGTAAACTATGGTTGTCTTACCCATGTGGGTGCCACTAGTATTAGTGCAAGAGAAGTTATCCTGAGTTTCTGAACCACATACGGAAAAAGTGCAAGAAGTGAAAAAGCGTAGGTAAATATTCCTGACCAGTTCATTAATAGGGCACTGCCATGGGACTGAGAGTGTGGGAACCTGGAGGTGAGGTTTGGGCTTTTTGTGTTTTCCTTTGTTGCAAATAGATCTATGTCTGGAACCCCCCAACTTCTGGAAATAGGGTTCGAATGACTCTGGTGTGGAGTTCCCATACGTGGACTTTTTGCCGCATCCTGCTGAGAACGTTGGCAAAATTGTTGGGTGATCCTAGGAGGTGTTCTGCTTACAGGTTCGCCCAATGCCAAATTGTCTGTACAAGGCAAGACAACTATAGTGAGTGTTACCTGCTCCCTGTTTTTACAGATATTACATGGTTGTCATGTTGTCTATGCGAAAGAGGATTACTTTGCTGACTACATACATCACACCAGAGCTTTGAGTGCTAGATGAACAGCTACCAGCTCCAGATAGTTGATGTGCAAAGGGATCCCAAAGACCATGTGTTGTGAGGTCTTGGAGATGAGCACCTCACCCTGTCTGGGAAGTGTCCGTAGTCAGAAGGACTTGCGGAACAGGGGCCAGAAATTGAGCCCTTTCAAAAGGTCGGTTTTGTTCCACCATTGCAGAGAGCAAAAAGGTGTTGTTTCCTACCAACACTAGATCCTCTAAGTGACCCCATGCCACTGATGATTGACAGTCCTGCAACTGGGTATGTGAAGACGTGAATGTGGCACTATTGCAATGTAAGAAGCCACCATTCCCAGAAATATCATGATTAATTTCACTGTGACCCGTTGATTGGGGCAGAAGTGACAAGGTTGCGCTTGAAAGTGCCTTACTCTTTGTGCATTTGGGTAAGCTATGCCTAGCTACATATTGATTATGGCCCCAACGTAAGGTTGTACCTGAAGAGGGGTAAGATTTGACTTTTGAAAATTGATTGTGAACCCCAACCAGTGAAGAAAGTCTAATGTGGTTTGAATATGGCTAAGACACTGATTGAGAAAGCTGGCTTTTAATAAGCCAGTAGTCTAGGTATGGGTACACATGAATCTTCTGTCTGCCGAGGTGAGCTGCTACCACCGCTAGACATCTGTATACACTCTTGGTGCAGTTGTGACACTGAATGGAAGCACTTTGAATTACTAGTGCTGCCCCTCCATGACAAATCTGAGATATTTGTGATGGTATTCCAATAGGAATATGGAAATAGGTTACTTTTAGATCCAGTGCCGTTAGAACGTCATCTTGTTGTAGCAAGGGTAACACATCTTGGAGTGTGACCATATGAAAATGTTCTGATATGATGTAACAGTTTAGGGGTCTGACTTCCAGAATGGGTCTTAGAGAGCCATCTTTTTGCAGATAAGAAAGTTAATGGAATACACCCCTGGTCTTTGATGTTAAATAGTAACCGTTCTGTTGCTCCCTTTGCAAGTAAACCTCATGTTTAAGGACAGTGATGTAATCCTGTGAGAGTATGTGAGTGCGAGGTGGGATATTTGAGGGGTGGAACTGCGCTGCAGCAATAACCATGTGGGATAATGTCCAACACCCATTGATCTGGTGTGATTTGTTGCCAATTTTGGATAAAGAACTGAAGGCACCCTCCTACAGTGTCTGGTATTCGGAGGGTAGCCGGAGTGAGTCACTGTTAGAGACAGTGGCAGAGGCTCAGGGGAGTTTAACCTCTACCTCTGTAATGATTTCCCCTATAGCATCTTTTGTAGAATCCCCTGTGTGAGGATGTATGTGGCTGAACCTTATTGTAGGATGAGGATATTTCAGCTGAAGGAGGTTTAGAAGCTGGGCTGTATTGTGCCCTAAGAAAAGCACAGCGAGAGCTGGGAAGCTTGAATGCTCCCATGGATTTCACAACCTTGTGGTCCTTCATCTTCTCCTAAAGCCTGGTCTATTGGTGGGCCAAAGAGAGTTCCTTATCAAATGGCACATTTAGAATCGTTTGTTTCACCTCTTGCTTTAAGCCAGACATGCGCAGCCATTCATGCCGGCATAGGAGGACACTAGTATTTATAACTGTGGCTGTAGTATCAGCTGAATCGAAGGCACAAAGTATAGAGCTATCAGAAATGAGAGATGTCATTCATTAACAATTACTGTTCCATTTCATCCCAGTGCACTCTATTGTACCTTACCAGAAGTCCCTGCCTGTTGCCACAACGGCAGTTATTTGCTGCTGGAGCAGCAACACACTTGCCTGAGGAGTCAATGAGTTTATTATACTTATCAGGAGGTGGAGCATCTTGGAAGTTAACTCTCTTCCTAGTGTTAGTCACTACTTAAGAGTCTGCTGGAATCAGATTCCAGATGTAGATGAGGTCTGAGGGGGAGGCCTTGAATTATTCTCCACTCTAGGAGTAATAACCCAACCTCTAGCCGGGTCTTAGCATATGTTTTCTGCATACCTTAATATTCCCATAAACATACTGAGATATTGAGTCATCTTGTGTGAGGCAGTTAGTGTTTCAGAGAAAACCATCCTCTATTGGATCCTTATGGAGAGGCACCTGATGGTAAAAAGTGCTGCCCTCCCCACTAGTTCTTGAAAAGAAGTAGTGTTGTCAGGTGGCGAAGGTCTAGCTGGAGAAGCTTCTATGTCTGTATCCATATAGGTATCTATATCATACCGACACCAAGGGTGTATATGCCAGCTCCTGTATCTTGTGTAGCATGGAGGGAATGAGGTGAGCCTTGTGGTGAAATGTCCAGAGGGTCACAGTGATAATGTTTCTGAGACGGAGAGTGTGCTGGTAGTGATTAGTGGAGGAGAAGAGGTGACTGAGGTTCTTCCAAGTAAGTGTCAGTTCTCATTTGACTGGAGGTGTCGGTTGTTCTAGAGCCTCCTCAAAAGTCGCCTGGAAGGGGTGTACATAACAGTCTTCACCAACACCCCTCCCTGTTTGTGGCTGGAAGTGAAGTTGTGACTAATTATTTTGGAGCGGTTGTTTCAAATTATGTAGAATTGGCTCCGGTGGGGATTTTGATTCCGAGGATGTTCTAGACTCAAGTTTCTTCGGTGCCAAAACAGGTTAACTTTTAAGTGCCAAAGTTGTTGGAGCCGAGGCAGTCAAGTCCTTTTGGTGCTGTTCTGCTGAATGGAAGGTGGAACTTTTGGCGCCGGCTCGGGTGGAAGCAGAAGCTTCAAGCTTAGGTTTCGGTGCCAGGCCCGAGGGCAGGGCACCCAAAAAGTGTATTTCGATGCCTGTCATGGCCAGAATGTAGTGGCAGCTCGATAGCCTTCGCTTCCGCTTTTGGGCAGAGGAGGGGGTGATTTACTCATGATTTGTTGACCCGGAGGGATCTCCTGCATTTTCAGTGTCACTACGGCATACGGGTGTGAGTCATGGATGAAAAATGCCTCTTCCTCGGCAGCTGAGGCCTCCTGGATCTCCTGCTCTGTGTATGACATGGTGTCCTGGATACCGAAAAAGTTAGGAATCTCCTCGAACTCCTGCCTCTGCATTTCTCATTGACGAGCTCTTATGTCATACAGAGCGTTCTTCGTCCTGAATGATTCACAATCTTCTTCCCTATGCTCCGGCAACAAGCGGAGATTACAGACCCGATGTTGGTCGGAAAGAGGGAATTTGGAATGATACGTTGGACAGAAACTAAAAGGCGTCTGTTCCGTCAGTTTTTTATTCTCCGGGGTGTAGGGTGGAGAAAATGGTAACCCAAGAGTGCAGCCCTGAGGGCCTCGATCGAAAGAGTGAGAATAGAATAAGGTTTCTCCAATCTGGGAACACAAAGGGACAAACAAAGTTAACATGATCAGAAACAATCCTGGGGGGTTTGAAGAGGGTTTCCTGAACGAAAGAGACTTATTATGGCCTGGAACAGGAACTCAGAGGAAATACGACCAGACCTGACAGTAGAAGAAAACAATCTGAAGATGGAGTTAAGTACCATGCGCATTGCAGTCAAGAGGAGGAGTCACTCTACCTCGTGACTCAAGACTTTTCAAACAAAAACTTGCAATCTTTGTGGATTTTCTCTGTGTGCCATTTTTTAAGGTGGCAAAAAGTTAAATTCTGATGGATACAACTATCTGTGGATTCCTCCCCTTATGAATTCTCCCAATGCGCCAGCATTCAACAGACATTTTCTTCCTAGCTCCCCACGTCCACGAGGACGTCACAATTGCATGGCTCCGCAAGCTACTCTGTCTGATGTCATTGTGGCAATAAGAAGTCCTCGCCGGTGTGCTGACGTCAGTTCCCTTTTTTCGTGCCTTCGATGCTAACTGTTTTTCCTACCTCTTGAACAACAGTTACTGTTTCGAGGATTTGTTGTTGTTACAATGTCACCACCGGAAAATAAAATAAGGCTTTAAGCCTTGTTATGAGTGAGGGGGGGGTCGCATGACTGTTACGGATGCTCATGAGAACTGTTTGTGGTGTCGGAGCTCGGACAACGACGTGGAGTGGTGCTTGTCCTGCCAGCTGATGAACCCAAAGGCCTTGAAGGAGAGAGAGTCTAAGCTCTTCTTGTCAAAAGCTAAGATGGAGCATAAGGGTCATCGAAGATCTAAGGCGAGGGATTCATCTTCACATAAGACCTCAAGGTTGCATAGGAAGCGGCGCCGGCACGATTCTCGATGCCGTTCTTCCAGGAATCGGCCTCGGTCCCCTCCGAGATGGCACAGTGCAGCGAGGGAGTGCACTCCCAACAGTGACTCCTCAGCCTCAGAGCCCACAGGCTTCTCCAGCGCCGACGTTGATAGAGATCTTCAAGTCCCTGGTGAGCCCTCTGCCTCACTTTTCTCCTGTGTCCACTCATGGGCAGGAGTCGGGTGTGCAAGCCTCGGATTCGGTTCAAGTGCCTCAGGAGGAGCAGAGTTTTCCTGCCTTCCCGATTCCTGAAGCGGATCCATCAGCTTTCCTCAATACTATGTTTAGCATTTTCAACAGAGCTATGGCCACTGCTGGTCCCACGGGTTCATTAGCTTTCACGCTGGGTTTTCCGGAGCCGTACAAACAGGCCCTGTTTGTACCCTTCTATCCAGGTGGAGGTGCTGGTTCGGTGCCAATGAAGTCGTCGCTCCGGATGATGTTGCCAACTGCACCGATGGAGTCGATGCCGGCGCCGGATGGATTCTGATTGGGCCGCAGTGTCTCTCCACCCTCTTCTACGCCAGTGCGTCAATCTGCTTTGAAACCGTTGACGTCGGCTAATTCTCTTTCGACGCTGCGTTTGGAGACCAGAATGAGGTTGAGAAGCAGGGCCTTGAGGCTCTTGGAGGAAGAGTAGGAATATTGGCAACAGCTGTTGGAGGAAGGGGAGTTTACTAACCCTATGGGTGAATTTCAGGGCCTGGACTCTGCAAGTGGCCTGGATACATCCCGAGTGGGATTTTTCATCCCCTAGTGAGCTCACAGCGGAGGCAGCATCTTACCACAGCGTGATAAGAATGGCTGTTGAGTTTTTGGACCTTCCTTTACCAGCATCGGAGGCGAAGATGAACATTCTGACTGAGGTGTTGCATCCTTCCACTACGTCTTCTGAGCCCCTTCTCCCTTTTAATGATGTCCTTACTGAGCCCATTCTAGACATTTGGATAAAGCCTGTCACAACAATAGCAGTTTACAGGACTGGGCTAGGAGGTACAGAGTTGCTTCAGGGGATCCGCAGATTCTGTCTCAGCACCCAACACCTGAGAGCTTGGTGGTGCAAGCCTCTTGTTCAGCCCAGTCTGCACTTGGTTTGTTCCCTGCTACTCCATCAGATAGAGAGAGTCTAAGCGAATGGAGCAAGCAGCAAAGAAGAGTTTCTCCTCATGCAGTATTGCCTTGAAGTCTGTCAATACTATTGGGTGCTGGGGATGTATTTTCATGCCCTAATGGACACTGCAAGAGCTGTTGCGCCAAGCTTGCCTCAGGATGTGCAGGGGTAGTTTGATAAACTCCTGTTGGACAGTCAAGCAGCAGCCAAGCAGGTTATTTAGCCTGGTTTGGATACTGCAGATTCAGTTGCCAGGGCAATGGGCACTTCAGTGGCGACCAGGAGGCATGCGTTGGACCTTCCTTTTGATGGCGACAAGCTGCTTGGGTCCAAAGCCTCAGCTTTAGATCATCTTTAGAGCGTTTTAAAGACAGCAGGGCTACTGCGAAGTCCTCGAGAATCCAGGCTTCAGCGTCCACACCCTTTAGATCTTTTCGGGAGTTCAGGGTTTTTGGCCGTGGGTCTTTTCGTGGGAGGCCACAGTCCAGCGTGCTGCAGCCTGCCAACCCTCTCTACAGGTCTTATAGAGGGCGGGGGAGGGTTAGAACGCGAGAAGCCACTCAGCAGCCTCCTTTTCAATCCTCTTCCTCTGAGGGAACCCACCAAGGAAAGCAACCCTAGTTTTCTCTCCATCCTGCATCATACTTCTCCAGTAGAGGGAAGGCTATTTCATTTTCTCCACTAGTGGGAGTTAATCACATTGGACTCTTGGGTGCTGAATATTGTGGGTAAAGGTTATGCCCTTCCTTTGAGAGTTCCCCCTCCAATCCCTCCCAGTCATTCGTTTTGTAGGGAAGATCAACTCCTGTTGGTTCCGGAGCAGAAGGGTCAGGGATGATATTCAAGGTATTTCCTGATTCCCAAGAAGGATGGTCGATTGATGCATTTCCTGGATATGAGGATTTTGAATTGGTTCCTCAAACAGGAGAAGTTCAAAATACGGACCCTGGCTCAGGTGCTTCTTGCGTTGAACAAGGAAGACTGGATGGTGTCTATCGACTTGCAGAATGCTTATTTTCATATCCCCATTCTGAAGTCGCACAGGAAGTATCTCCGGTTTGAGGTAGGGTCGCAACACTACCAGTTTGCGGTCCTTCCTTTTGGTCTTACTTCCGCACCTCGAGTCTTCAGAAAGGTGATGGCAATGGTTGCAGCAGACCTCAGAAGGAAGGGAGTTTCTGTATTCCCTTACCTGGATGATTGGCTGACCAAAGCCGGGTCCCCAGAGCTCGTGCTGCATCACTTGCAAGTGACAACCCAGTTGTTGTTCAACCTGGGCTTTTCAGTAAATGTGCCCAAATCTCACCTGGAGCACTCTCAGCGCCTCCTGTTCATAGGGGCATTACTGGACACAACATTGAATCGGGCCTATCCTTCTCCTCAGAGGATTCATGACATTCAGGCATTGATTCCAATGTTTCAGAACGGAGCGGCTGTTCCAGTCCTCAAGGTCCTACGTCTGCTCGCTTCCTGCATTCTGTTGGTCACTCATGCACGTTGGCAAATGAAGGCTCTCCAGTGGTGCCTCCGCAAGCAGTGGTTTCATCACAAAGGGGATCTTGAGGAATCGATATCGATCTCCAGAGCCGCTGCAGTGGATCTCAGTGGTAGGGTGTGGACGTCAACCTTTCCCAAGGAAGGCTGTTTTGTCTATCATCTCCGGTGGCCACGGCCATAACGATGCTTCCATTCTAGGGTGGAATGCTCATCTGGGGGACCTGGAGATCAAAGGTCATTGGTCTCCAGTGGAACAGATGTTTCACATGAATCTGTTAGAATTACAGGCAATATGTCTGGCTCTCAAGCCCTTCCTCCCGTCCCTTCGCGGTCAGTCAGTTCAAGTCTTGACAGACAACACTAGTGCAATGTGGTACATCAACAATCAGGGAGGAGTAGAGCCGTACCCTCTCTGCAGAGGGGCTCTGCGGCTTTGGTCCTGGGCACAGGACCATTGGATTTGCACAGTAGCAAACATTATTGCTTGAGTTCTCAACGTTCTGCAGCCTCCAGTATCTGGTGCAGGGGGTGTTGGGGAACGCGTTTCAGATGTCTTTGTGTGACCAGTTGCTTTACGCGTTTCCCCCCATACCTTTGATTCCTCGAGTTCTGAAGAAGATTCGCCAAGATCGGGCTCAAGTCATTTTAATAGCCCCAAATTGACCAAGAAGGGTGTGGTACACAGACCATCTCCAATTCTCACTGTGCCTACCGCTCCATCTCCCTTAGAGAATAGACCTCCTCTCGCAGTCACAGGGGCAGGTTCTACACCCCCACCTCCGGAACCTGCACCTACATGCCTGGAGATTAAACTGGGCTATCTGAGTTTCTTTTCTCTCCATCCAGAAGTGGTGAATGTTATCTTATCGGCCAGGCGACACTCCACCAAGAGTGTCTATTCCAACAGATGGTCAAAATTTGTTACTTGGTATGGAAAGAGGCAAATTGATCCCTTAAAGGCCCATTCGTCTGATATTTAGCTTTTTGCCCTTTCCTTGGCTCAGAAAGGTTGTGCCGTTGTGACTGTGAAGGGTTATTTGTCAGCGCTGTCTACCTTTCTTTGCCTTCCTTGTTTAAGTCCCCTATAGTTATTAGGTTCCTTAAAGGCTTGACTAACAAGTTTCCTCCCACTCCGTTTGCCATGCCTCAGTGGGATTTGAATTTGGTTCTGACTTTTTTGATGGCTTCACCGTTTGAGCCTATGCATTCTTGTCCATTGAGGCTTTTAGTTTTAAAAACACTTTTCCTAACGGCTATAACTTCAGCTAGACGTGTTAGTGAGCTTAAGGCTCTTAGTGTGAAACCTCCTTTTACAACCTTTCATGCTGATAGGGTGATGCTGAGAACCAGGGTGTCTGTCCTTCCTAAAGTGGTCACTCCCTTTCATATGGGTCAGTCTATAACACTCTCGTCCTTTTAACCTCCTCCCCATCCATCGAAGGAGGAGGAAAGACGTAATCGCTTGGATCCAATAAGGGCCCTGAGCTTCTACATTGAGAGGAGAGGACAAGAGACTTTCGAGTTGATGATCAACTCTTTGTTGGATATGCGGGCAAGATTAAGGGCAGAGCCATCCACAAAAGAACTCTTTCAAAGAGGGTCATTCATTTCATACAGATTTGCTACTCACTAGCAAAGAAGGTTCCTCCTTAAGGTATTATGGCTCATTCCACCAGGGCTAAGTTTGAAACTTCAGCCTTGGCTAGAGATGTCCCAATTGTTGAAATCTGTAAGGCTGCAACTTGGGCTTCCCCCACACTTTCGCTAAGCATTACTGCTTAGACTCAGAAGTTAGGAGGGATGGCCATTTTACACATTCTGTTTTGTAGGACTTCTTGGTTTGACCAGTCAGGCACCCACCTCCGAGTGCGGGACTGCTTTGGGATTCTATTCAAAAGGTGAGGAATCCACAGGTAGTTGTATCCATCAGAAAAACAAGTTACTTACCTTCAGTAACGCTTTTTGTGGTGGATACAGTAGCTACTTGTTGATTCCTCACAGTCCCACCCGCCTCCCCGTTGCCTGTCTGGTCATACCAAGACTTCTTTTATTATAAATGTATATATGTTTTTGGTGTTTCTATATAAACAGATATTGTGGTTTATATTTGGATTGGTATATATTGTTCTTGTGAAGTCGGTATTCATCTGTTGGCCTCGAAGGCACGTAAAAATTGGTGAAACGGACGTCAGCACGCCGTCAAGGACTTCATATTGCCACGATGACATCAGACAGAGTCGCATTTGGAGCCGTGCAATTGTGACGTCTTCGTCGACGTGGGGAGCTAGGAACAAAATTTCAGTTGAATGCTGGCACATCGGGAGAATTCATTAGGTGAGGAATCCACAGGTAGCTACTGTATCACCAGAAAAAGCATTACCGAAGATAACTTGTTCTTTACAATTACAATACGAAATCGACCAAAAACCAAGGGTTACATGCATTTTATTAAAGGATGACTCAAATAATATTTCAGAGAATCCTTGGTTCGCCAGCCAAGCCTGAGAGATGCTGGTCAGTAGGGCTCGAGATGTCCTCTGAGACCCATTTGCAAAATGTGATTGTTTTATTTATTTTTTTAAACAGCATCCAACTTAAGACTCTGGAGTTCTCTTACCTTACTGTGCATGCTTTTAAAGCTGATTCCCTGGTACTCTGAGGCTAATTGACACTTGTAAGGTTGAGCCCTAGGTGGTTCACAGGTGCACTTACTGACCTTGGATTACTCAGAGCCAGATGCCAGGCTAAGCTGCACTTCATTACTCAATGCTGCAGAAAGAGTGATGATCAACCAGTTACTATGACTGACTAGTCTTCTTGAGTGGCTGGGCACACCCGTTCCACTTAAGTATTTTGTATTGTGATTGTTGTTTCCTGAAACCTCCAAGATCTTTTGCAGGCTTAAGCTACCAAAGGGAGTAGCAAGGGTGCCTTCTATAGCATTTGAATTAAGCAGTTTATGATAGCTGCATTTGGGTGCCTTGGCTTAGGTCTGGTCAAGGACAGTATTGACTTACGGTTACTATGGGCAACTGTTTCGCAGTGCCACCACAACGGTCCACAAGAAGGAGCCAGATTTGAACAAAATGGCTTTAAAAACCGCCCTGTTCGATAAATGTAAGGCTAGCTGCAAAATGTAATTGTGCCCGGGGCTCCAAAAAAATCTTTGCTTTAGAGCTGGCTCAAAAGCTGCTCAATAAGAGAAGTCATCCTCCACTGAGACAACCAAATGAAAGCTGAGGGAGGATAGTCGAAATAGAGGGGCAGGAAATTAGGAGACAAGGTGTGGACAGACCAATATGGTGCTTAGCCAGTGAAGAGAGAAGCTGAGGCTTTAGATGAAAGAAGAGCAGGTGAAAGGGATATGTTTAGAGGACAGGCTCTTGCCCCTGAATTTGGCTAAAGAACCATGAAGTTCAGGCATATTTACAAGTGACACAAATAAAAATGTTTAACTGCTTGCCCCCAAAAAAACAAAAAACATCACGTTTTACAAGAAAAGCAATGACTTCTGTTGAATTATATATTGCTTGCAAGTTTCAACTCAAGAGGAACAGACGGTTGAACGAGTCAACAGAGCAGAGGAAAAAATGTGTTACAAATTAACTTCCCTTTTACACACTAAGTTTATTTACGCATCAAAAACAACAAATTAGACTGATCTGATCTTAAATGCAGTATTTGTATAATATGTGGAAGAACAGACATTCTGCTTCTAGCTCCCTTGGCGACATCAGCTCAATAAGAGGAATAGCAGTACTCACTTCTACATCAGAACCACCACTCTAAAATGGAACAGTGCTCACTGCAACTGTCACAAAAGAACCAATCTCACCACAATAGCAGTGAATATAACTACTCCAACATCAGACGTACCACTAACTCATAAAAATAAAAGCATTTACTCCAAATTTCTTCTGATACGTGGCTCTTACCCCCAAATGTAGCAGTGGTGACCTCAAATGAAACACAGCAGCATTGCCTCCACCTATGATTTACATGATAACAGTCCTTTAAGAATCCTAACATCCTCCACTTTCACTCCATTCTCAGAGCTCTTAAGGTTCACAGTCCAATGCATGAGGTGCACATCCAGCCAGAGGATCTGTATTCCTTTTCATCCAAGTAGAAAATCAGGGCTGAAGTCCTAGACTTCCAAAGAAAAAAATAATATGGGACTGCTTGCTCATTATGGGTCCTGGGCTGGGATCAACGTTAAAACTAGCAGCTCTAGTTGGTGGCTTATCGAACACATTAAGAAAGGGGGCTTCATCGTACTATCTGTGCGTTGTATGTCCCCAATACGGACGATCCTTTATTATTATCTTCTTGTTGTCCAAGCCGCCTCAATTGCTGGACCTAGTCTTGCTGTGCAGAGGCTTTAGTTTAACCATAGAATCTGAGCTTAATTCTAAACTGTAAAAAATGAAGGTTATTCTCACATGAAAAATCCTGAAAATCCCTGAAACTAATTATTTAAATCATACGATTTAGCTGATATTTGGCGAGTATGTCGATCACCTGAACAAGGTTATACTTTCTCCTTTACACCCTAATGAACAAGTTACTTACCTTCGGTAACGAGGTATCTGGTAGAGACTATCTAGCTGCAGATTCCTTACCTTAGAATTCCCTGGCGTCAGCTCCGAATCCGGAGTTTTTTCTGAGCAGGACCCTGCGCGCGTGCCGTCAGACGGCATCGTTCGGATCCGCATGCGTCGACCAGCTCCACGTGCGTCGTCAGCGCCGTTGGAGTCGTCTATGACGTCACGGTTGTCTATATAGACGCCGTCTCTGCGTGTACGTCAGTTCTTTTCCACAACTTCCCGCGTCAGAAGCACAGAGTCATGGAAGAACCAACCAATACACTTTTAACCTCTTTGACTGTTTGGAGAAAAACACTTTCATGCCTGTAAGAAAGGCAAAAGTTGCCAAAATGAAACATATACATATGTTCACATAGAAACATATATATATAAATATACACATATGCACATGAGAAAAAATTTCCCCAGAGCGGGGAGGCTTGGGTGGGTGTAAGGAATCTGCAGCTAGATAAAGTCTCTACCAGATACCTCGTTACCGAAGGTAAGTAACTTGTTCATCTGAGTGCAGCTTCCGTACCTTAGAATAGATACCCAAGCTATAACCCATGGTGGTGGGTCTGAAGGAGATTTTTTTTTTTTTAATATAAGGAAGTCCTGCAAGACAGAACGGGCAAAATGCCCCTCTCTTCTCATCTGGCTATCCAGGCAGTAGTGCTTCGCAAACGTGTGTAAAGAAGCCCACGTTGCGGCCTGACATATGTCCACCACCGGTACACCATGTGCTAACGCAGTGGTAGCAGCTTTCCCCCTAGTGGAATGAGCTCTCAAGCCCTCAGGAGGCTGCTTCTTTGCCAAAGCGTATCATATTTTTATACAGAGAACAACCCAGCGCGAAATGGATAGTTTCTGTACTGCCCGACCCTTCTTTGCACCAACGTACCCCACAAAGAGTTGGTCATCCACCCGGAACTCTTTAGTGCGGTCAAGTAGAACGATAACACTCTTTTTAGGTCCAGTCGATGGAGACGCTCCTCTTCCTTAGAGGGATGCGGTGGTGCAAAGAAGGTGGGCAGGGTGATATTTTGACCCAGATGGAAAGGGGTCACCACCTTGGGGAGAAAAGAGGCACGAGTTCCTAACACCACCTTGTCAGGTGGTATCATTAGATAAGGAGGTTTAGAAGATAAAGCCTGCAGCTCACTCACTCTCCTGCAGATGTAATTGCCACTAAGAAGGCTGTCTTAATAATGAGCAGCCAGAGAGGACAGTTATGCAAGGGCTCGAAAGGAGCACACATAAGGAAGGTAAGAACCAGATTAAGATCCCACTGGGGCATAACGAAAGGCACAGGCGGGAACAGATGCACAAGCCCTTTCAAAAACCTCTGTACTATAGGTGATTTAAACAGAGATGGTTGATCAGGCAACTGAAGAAGAGCCGATAAGACTGCAAGATAGCCCTTGAGAGTCCCCAAGGAGGAACCCTGCTGGGCGAGAGACAAAATAAACAAAAGGATGTTAGATAGAGAAGAAGAAAGAGGATCAATAGACCTCTCTGAACAATAAGAAACAAAATGTTTCCAACGGCAGGTGTAAATCTACTTAGTTGAGGGACGCCTGGCTGCCAGAATGACATCACAGACCTCGGGAGGGAGGTCATAAACCATCAACTGTCGCCGCTCAATCTCCACACATGAAGGCGCAGAGTTGACAGGTTCGGGTGGAGAACCTTCCCCTGCTGCTGCGACAGAAGATCCTCCCGAAGAGGCAGCCTGATTGGAGGACCGATGCTCATTTTGAGAAGCTCTGGATACCAAACTCTTCGTGCCCAATCCGGAGCCACAAGGATTACTTGGGCCCAGTCGTTCTTGATTTTCTTAAGACTCTGGGCAGAAGTGGTATAGGCGTAAAAGCGTACAGGAGGCCTGAACTCCACTCGCGACGAAAAGTGTCACCTAGCGATAGCCCCCTTGGAAACTCCAACGGCAAAACTGCTAACATTGCGCGTTCTCTGCGGAGGCGAACAGATCTAACCAAGGCTCTCCCCACTGCTGAGAGTCCTTGCGCCACATCCAGATGGAGACACCATTCGTGATCCTCAAACTCAGTGCGGATCCTTCACCGACATGGTGCGATGACACGCACCACACGGCTTGAATCCCGTCTTTCTCAAAGACATGACTCCAAACAGTCAAAAAAGCGTTGACAAACCGTCGAAGCAGGGTAGCTCTTTCCAAAACTGCGCTAAAGCGGTGCGGAAGGAAAAGAACTGACGTACGCGCGCCGAGACGACGTCTATATAGACAACCGTGACGTCATAGACGACTCAAACGACGCACGCGGATCCGAACGACGCCGTCAGACAGCGCGCGCGCAGGGTACTGCTCAGAAAAAACTCTGGATTCGAAGCTGACGCCAGGGAATTCTAAGGTAAGGAAGCTGCAGCTAGAAGTCTCTATCATATAGCTTGTTTTTCTGAATCAATATCTTTTTTGGTCAGTCGTGCAATGATTCCGCATTAATGCAGGTTATTCTCACATGAAAAATCCTGAAAAGCCCTGAAACTAATTATTTAAATCATACGATTTAGCTGATATTTGGCGAGTATGTCGATCACCTGAGCAAGGTTATACTTTCTCCTCTGCACCCTAATAGCTTGTTTTGCTGAATCAATATCTTTTTTGGTCAGTCGTGCAATGATTCCGCATTAAGGCATAAAACTACATTTTAGGATTATATTAGACCATAATGCTCTAGCCCTGTATCTTAAAGCCATCTATTTTAAAATTGCAGTCACATCTTGCCACTAGAACCTTGACCGCAAACTGCTACTGGGCGCCTCCAATATTAGCCTGAATTTCGTAAATCTGTACCAGTCATGTGCAGAAAAATATATATAGCAGTGTTTTTAAAAAACTATAAAAGATCCCTTAACTAGCGGTTCATATCGGCGATATCATTAATTCAGATTCTAAAATGTACGAGAATCGTATCTAATCACTTGTTAGCAGTTAACTAATCTGGTGGATCCCATGCAAGTTATATCTGATGCAACCTGCCATATCAACCTGGCAATAACAGCGCTGTAGTTTGCTGATTGTGTAGCTAGACCTACAGGAATGATCCTGTTAAGATGCCAAATAGGAATGTCAGGGTCGCCCAGGCGTTTATTTGGTCTGGCATAGCCCTTATGGGTTGTGGATACAATTTTTTTAAGTTGGACCAAAAACACTATACACTTCACTGTCTGCACATATTGTTTGCATGGTCGCTATATCAGATATTATCTTGATCAAGTAGGGAACAAGGCAAGGCAAACTGTTTCCGCAGCTCTCTGCCTTAAACTTCGAGTCTTAAAGCAAAGATCCAAAAATACGACCTAATGTCCCCTCTATACAGTCACATAAGGTAGAAGTTATACTGCTAGCATAATCTGATGACATTGCAATTTTATCCTAGGCTCCATCTAGGGCTTTGTAACAATTGGATAAGCGGCTATACAATTTGGACTATTGTCTATTTTTAAGTTCGATATTGGAAAAACTCTTAGTTACTAATCACCTTTTAGTTAATTCAGCTATGTATGTTGGTGTCCAAATCTTTACAATTATGGAGGACATTATGGGTCTCAATTATGATTTATTATTTGAAAAATCCCTTGAGTTTAAAAAAAAATGGGAGCGATTACTCCCAGGTCCTACTAACCAATGCAATCTTAGTAAAATGGCCATTCTTCCCTGGTATCTTTAGCCATTCAATGTTTATTCCGCTCTAACTCTTTCAATCATTCTTTAAAAAGGTTGAATCAAGCTTACATCTGTTTATCTGGCAATATAAAAACACTGGTGTCTAATTTTTTTCTACAGCTTCCTCAAAGGAACGGTGGTATGCTGCTTCCATCACTGCTTTTATTATATTTCTGCCTTTATTTTTAGAGCATGTGCTGTTATAGATCTGCAGGAATGGCCTCCTGGCGGTTTCTTTCTAGATTATCATGCCTTCAGCCATGTTGTTGTACCCATAAAATGGCTGACTGACACAACCTACTTTAAACACAAAAGCTGTAAAACTCTTGTGGTTTGTCATAAAATTTGGCAGGCTGTCAGGTTTATGTATCATAATCCAAGGATTTAAAAATAAACTTTGCTTTGGTATTATTCTAATACGCACCCTTTGTGCACGATGGCCACATAAACTGTTGGTGTAATTTGCACCTGAAAATGCTAGGGTCAACTAGCCAAGGATGGGGTCTTTTAAAGTTTGGTGAGATGAAGAAGGAATCTGCAATAGCCAAACAAGTTTTTTTTTTATTTTATTTTTTAAGCCATTTAGGAATTTATTTCAACATCTCACAGCAAACTACGCTGTAGCACATAATGCATTGTGGTAAATCTTTATGAAGGCACCCAGGTGGGGGTTTATAGGTACTTTTTTAATACATATTTAATAAATAGCAATGAACACAACTTTGACCACATACCTTGATGGACTAAGAATATGGGAATTGACATTTCAACCAGTGATATATATTTTGGCAATCAGATGGCCTTATCTATTCTTAATGTTTCTCACCTTAGAATATATAATTGTAAAGTGTTATATGATTAATATTACACACAACACAAACTGCACAAATTGAGCCTCAGAGTAACTTCCAAAGGTGTTTGCTGCCGTTCCACAGAAGCAGATAAGACCCCTATATTTGCTCCATGTCCAATTATTTTACTATACTGGGCCCAAATGCTAGTTCAACTGTGGCGCAGGAATCTCAATTATTCAATATATGACCCACAAGGGAACAAGCTTAAGAGAATCTGGGAACCTGTAACAGACTGACTAGGCATGCTTATTTCTGGTTATACGGCTGGAATAATATGCTCAATTATCATTTCTGAATGAATTTATTTTAATGATGTCTGAAATATTATTTTACAACGAGAAATCTCCTTATTATGCTTACCAGACAGCAACACTACTTTTTTCCACAAATTACCAAAGAGCATGCCTTCTTTCCCCATTGACCCTCTGTACTTGACAGTGTTTTTCCAGGATAGAATGCCTTTAATGTAACAGTGGTTACCTACAAGGCTGCCTATTGGCTCAAGTAAAATGCACTAAATACCACCAAGGGTCACACCACAATTCCATGCGGTAGTTAGACAAATATTTTGAGATACATTACCCTGGAAGGTCTCTTCTGTCACTGGATTATATCTTCTGCATCCTGTGTGCCTAATATCCACTCAGAACTTTACTTTGGAATGTGACACTGAATTCTGAGAGCAGAGGAGCAACAATGGATGTGTTCACTGCAAGTTTTCTAGCGTGTATCCTAATAGGTGGCAGGTTTTTTCTTGGTTCAGTTTAATAACAGGGAAAAACGGATCCTGGGGCATTACAACAGGGATATTGTATTGCCAACGATCACAGGCTGTTGAGCAGAGTTCAGAATTTGGGACTTGTTCCCCAAGGTCCAAAGTCAGCAGCCTTTGTCAATAGGCCACATGTACTCCACCAACAGTGGTAACAAGATCGCCCATAGGTGTTAAAGTACTCACTACAGCTTACCTAAACACTGTCATCAATTGGAGTAGTCAGTGAGTTGCGGCATGGACTTATATAAGAAAACCCTTCAACTATATGGAGACTGACGCTGCAAAATCATTTTGCCTCCACAGTTCAAGACATACTGCATCCATTACATTGTTTCAGCTACATATCACGCAGCCAGCTGGTTTCAGTCAATGAATATTATTTAGTGAACAATATTACGTATACCCTGTTAACTCACTGCATAAATGGCATCTGTCACAGGTCCTGCCCATGTTTCAAAAGTGCCTTCAAACAATCTAGCCGACTCCAGAAGAAATCACGCAAATATTTACTGTACACTCCAAGACATAGCTCGTCAAAATGATCATCCAATAAGTGTAGTATAACCTGATGTCTTAGGAAAATGGAACAGATTTGATTCGATCCTGTACTTACAAAGCACCAATAAAGGTATTAAACATGCATCGGTTGTCATAGGCGACATCCAGAGGCAAATGTGTATTTGGAAAATTACATGATAATGAAACATATGAATATGTGTAGTACTGCTGTACTGCCATTCATAATATTATTTTTTAAGTTTGAGGGGTATGTGTCTGAACAGTTTGTGTCCCCTACCTCCTACATTCACTTAACCATTTAACAGTATGGGGCGTCTCGGTGCAGGGAACACCACCAAAACAAATTTTAGATTTTTATTTGGCAGGTCTCTCCAACCAAGGACCGACCGCCCCACCCCCACCACCAAAAAATAAACAGTTTAGTCGAATTTTTGACCTGATTTGTATGCCTTCCATCCAGTGGAGATTACACCATTGAGTGCATTCTAACTGCAGTCTTGCCTCAAATTAATCACTGTGAAAACTCACATACGCAAACACTTAAACACTATCACTCATACAAACACACCGACAAGCACAGTACCGGGTATGCAGACATGCATATTAAATTGGAAGTACTCTTAACTGGAACTGTCCTTTTCAATTTGAGTTTACAGACTCTTCACGATTCTCGAATCATGTCTCTCATATCCAGAAAGCAGCACACCAAAGCCAAATCCACAAGCTACGACCCAATTAGAAGTGGGGGGAAAAATTGCAGTCACGGAGGTAGGCTTTTTTCTCTATTCCAATTTATGATCGAGCAGACTGGAGCAGTGTAGCATGTCAAATAAGTCCTGTCATCATGGTGTGATATTAGGTCTATGAGAGCCCTTCTAGCACGTGCGAAATACAGCTTGTGAAGCCCTCTTCTGGTGCCAGCATGACATTACAGCTTTTATGTGTACAGAAACGATCCATGAGGTCATTTGTTCCATGTCAAACATGTAATACTGCATGCAGTTAGTTTTAGAGCGAGAAAGAGTCCATGCCCTGAGCCCCCGTGGGGACGAGTCGCCAATGACTACCAAATAGCACAATAAAAGTGACATCTAGTAGGATGTACACTGCAGATAAAGAAAGCAGAGAGGAGAAGTAAATAGCATACATCACTGAAAAAACACCAGAAGCAAGACAATCACCAAAGGCACAGGAGGAGATACCAAACGTCGTACTCTTTCAAGAATTGTCACGACGGTGCAATCAAGAAATGCCATGAGAATGCGTGGGAACAGACCGCACACTAGAGACCAAGTTCATCAGCCATTGCGGATATATAGAAAAGTTAACTGAATCAAGATTGCCAGGCAGTGCAAAGTGATGAAGAATGTCACACACTGACAGAACACAAATCGGAACACCACAGATAACGTGGCATACAATATATAAACCCTTGAACTTTCAAAAATGAGACCCCTGAATTTCAAAGGAGAAAAACAGTAATGTTTGTGGTATTCTTAGATATGAATAACTTAAAAGTCCACAATAGGCCCAGAGTTGGGTCGGTATTTGTCATGAAAAATTGGGGACAATGGGCTAGTACGAATACTTTTGTCACGTTAGGACAACCTTACTAAAAATACGTTTTGCTACCACATTTCCTGGCAATGGGGTTATTATTCTGCTTTTACGGACAATTGGGTTGAGGAACTTTAGGACCAATGTTTTTTTAGGGAACTTAGATCATGTTAACATTTATAACAAGATTTTTTTTTTTTTTTTTTTTTTTTGAGGGGGGCGATTTAAAAGAAAAAACAAAAAAAAACACAAAAGAAATCAAGGGACTTTTATCCGATTAACTGCATCTGAGTAGATTAGGTTTTGAAGGCGTAGCTAAAACAACATTGGAGACCTTAAACGGCGTGTACTGGAGGAATTAGTACACAAATGTACTGCCTGACGGGTAATTTATAGGTCTAATGAAACCTCGAGTTAGTTCTCTCTACCAGGAAAGATATATTATCCACACATAACCGCTGTAGCACTCTTGTGCCATTCCCTCCACTATCGTTATTGTGTTTCATTTTCCACCAGCACATGAATGCCGTTGAGGTTGTCAACGGCCGCGTGACGCCACTTCCTGTGCCGGTGTCAGCTAAACTTATTCCCACTTCTCCGAATTCTGGAACTCTGCGCGCTGAGCCCCGTCGTGTCGGCGGTTCTAGGAACCAGCCGTTCCCATTCAGACACCAGTCGTCACTGGGAGCGATGGAACTGAAAGCTGAGGGGTTTTACACGGCCTGCGCCTCGTGAGCGCGGCGGCGGGGCGTGAATCATTTGTCCTCTCGGAGACGTTACTCAACGGCACATGCCGCACGCCCCCCCCACCCCCTCCGACTCGCGAGCTGTGACGGTCTCGGCCGCAACGCAGGTGCACGGAAGGCGAGGGGAGTGCGCCGCGCGTCACGACGCCGCATCGGGTGACCCGGGATGCGCGCGCATGCGCACGCAGGATCACGTTGGTGTTTGCGCAGCTCCGTCGCCGCCGAGTCGCAACGGCTGCCGCGGCTTCGCGCTGGCCGGAGGGAGGCGAGGCGCCGCGCGGAGAACCCGGCGGAAAAGTGAAATGAATACCGTACTCAGCCACGCTTTGCCCACTGTATGTTCGGTCGTGCCAGGGACACTGCGTTTATTTGGCGGGAGGGGGATAAACGGCCCGGCGAACATCCGAAACCTTTCATGACGGCCTGCCACTACAGAACCCTTTTAATACAATTTAGGTGACAAATAACTGCTCTATGACCACCCCGGCGGAAGGGCGAGGCGCCACGTAATTCCTCCAAATATCATACCCAGAGGCATCGCTGCCAGGTTCCCAGGGTTAAGTGCGTGATGTGTTGCTTCAGATGTTTCCCGTTTTAATTCTGAGATTGGTAGTCCTGCTTTATAAACAAATAAGACTAAAAGTCCTATAAGTCAATGAGAAACCTGCACTGGAGCATCGCATCACTGGGTAACTTGGCAGAGGCTGCCGACCCAGTCACCATCATCACAGAATCACTAGAACACAGCAAGGTAGCATAGCACCCCTCCAGCACATCCAGATTGCACAGCACCCTTTCAGCAGTGTAGGGTGGCCACTAATCACATCACCTGCTGGGCAGTTTCAACAATCTCATATGCTTAGGAACAGGTTAGCCAGAGACTACAACATTTAGGATAACAAGAGCATACAACAGCTCAAGCACAGGCAGCTCAATTTACTTGATGGCAGCTAGATCCCAAGGAGCTGGTGGCAGGGCAGCCAAAGCCCAGGAAGCCTTTCAGGACAGCAAGGCACCTCAGAAGCCCTTGGGATATCCATTGTCTACAGAACTACTTGGAACACCTCAGCAAGCATCAGCTCCTCAACGTCACACTGTCTGGATTCAGGTCAAACCATAGTAAAGAAACAGCACCGATTGAAGCCTCAGACAATGGCCACAAGGATCATTGACAAAGATGACAAGCTAGCCCTCATTCTCCTGGAGACCTATGCAGTATTTGTCGAGGTCTCTCACCCCATTCTCATCAAACACCTACATGAGATTGCATTCCAAGGACCCGCTGTCCGCTAGATGTGCCCCTTCTTAGCAGATAAAATACAAGCTGTCAGCCTGTCACCTTACTCCCCAAACGCCCACACACATCTGCAGAGTGCCTTAAGGTTCACTCGCTTAGCCACACTTTTTTTTATTTGTGCATAAGATTCCTCTGTCCAGTGTCATTCGTACACACATCAACATCCTCTTCTATGCAGACAACACATGACTCATACATTCTCAGACAAGACCAACCAAACAAGAAACAAGTATACCACCTGCATGACCAAATTCGGTACAGGATAAAAGCCAATTATCTCAAACTCAACATCAACTAGACGGAAGTAGTGATTTTCCACTATGGGGATCCGAATGGCACCCACACCAGGAACCTAGAAATAATAATCAACTGAAAACTGGACATGACTGCACACAAGTCAACAGCATCACTGCATCCGGCTTTCACTTCCAGAAGCTGCTAAATAAGATCTTCACATGGCTCCCAAGCAACACTAGAAAAACTGTCCCTCATGCCCTAGTCACCAGCAAGTTGGAACTATGAGAGCACCATCCATGCAGAGATTATCAATCATCTCATCGGAAGACTACAAACCATCCAGAACTCCACAGCCAGACTCATCCTTAACCTTCCACTCAGAATTCTCTTCATACCACACCTCAGGGAAACTGTCCTGGCTCCTGATACACAAACACACTAAATTCAAACTCCTCACACGTACATTCAAGGCACTATACAACTCAGACTCCACCTACCTGAACAGTTGCATCCCCTGCCACCTGACTTCTATGCTACACAGGATTAGGACTCGCTCACATGCCAAGCATACAATTAACCAAACCAGGAGGAGATGCAGTCTCTTACATGGCTCCTAAAGCAAGGTATGACCATCCACTTGACAATAGAGCCTCCTCTCTAATTGAATTCCGCAGGAAGCTGAAGATCTAGCTTTTCAATTAACCAACCTAATACGTTTAACGATTAAAGATCCAAGGGTTCATTGGTGCAGCCCAGGTTCACAGAACAAACCCACTATGACAAGTAAAAACTTCAGACCCCTGGGATAGAATTTTAGTCATGATTATGAGCCCAGTTAGACAAAGACAACATAAACCATTGGGACAGACAACACAACCTGTGGCCATTACACACAATGTATCCTCCCCTAGCACTGTGGCACTAATCATGATGTATATTCTCACCTCTGACACAGACATCGGCAACAGTTCAAGGTTGTGCAATTCACAGCTCTCCCACTGAATGTGTGGGCCAAAGGTCATTTGGTGGGTGCATTAACAAAAGAAACCACAAACATTTAGTAGTGATAAACCACACACACTTTACCTTAATTTTAATTTTTGCTCCTTTTGTACTGAAGTGAACTTTAGCACTGGCGATAAGGGCAGCAGCAGTTTAGCTCCCTGTAACACAAGAGCAGGTACAGCATGAGACAAGACCGTGCAATGGATCAACTCCCCCAACAACCACACAGACAAAGTGCGAGTAGTAATTGTAATAGATTTTCCTCAATTAGAAAATCGCTGTCTGTAACATATTTGTTTTTGTGTTGGGAAAGCTTGAGCTGCTTGCTACATGTGCTGTGCTTTTTCAAATTGAGGAAAAGTATCACAAGCTTCCCTCTCACAGAGAACAAGCACAGCATTAGAAGCAGCATTGAAAGCATCCTTTACATGCACACACACAAACTAGAAAAGCAGAACAAGCTGTAGTGGCAGCTTTCATCACAGGACAAGTATGAACATTTAGGCAGCAGGACAGCAAGTTTTCTCCATACACAGCCAGTGCTCCCATTATGTGCAACTTCAAAGGTGTAACCTTGGCAGTAGCAGAGCTAGCTGTGCTCATGCACAAACTATTCAACACAGAAAGCACAGTACAAGAGACTCGTAAAGCATGAAGTATTGGCAGCAGCAACATTAGCTTTGTATACTCAATAAAGGTAGAACAGGAACAAAAGTAGTGCACTTTTGGGAGTTCCAGGTACCACACTCTCCTGGCCCATTCCAGAGCCACCAAGATGAATTGGGCTTGGTCATCCTGTTCTTCAGAACTCATGGCAGAAAGGAAGTGACAGGAAGACATCCAGGAACCACTTGTTCCATTTCAACCAGAATATATCTCATAACAGGTCTACTTTCGGAAACCCCAGCACACTAAGCTGTTGACACTCCTGCGTTCTAAGAGACAAAAACATATAGCCTGGATTCTCTCCACAGCTGTAAGATGTCATGCACCAACTCAGGATCTAACAGCCCCTTCTGATATGCTGGACGATGTTTGCTTAGTCTAGTATTCAGGGACTCTGTCAGGTGATGGGCAACCAGGAAGCCCGCTTAACACTCCAACCATATCCAGAGATGCAAAACCTCTTGGTAGAGGACCCTCCCACGTGTCTTGATTACTGTAATGTCCTGGAGACCCTGCACCAGTCTCCCCTTGAAGGACGGCAAGAAGGTCTCAAAGCTAGACAGATGGCCTGCATCTTTAGCAGACTGATACAGTCAGTCACCTGCCTCCTAAGGGTTACCCCTTCAACCCAGCAGTGATGAATCAGTTACCACTATCAGCTCTGGGTGAGAAAGGCAGAGGGGCCTGCAGCTGAACAAACTGAGGTCGATTTGCCACCACTGCAGATGCTGAACGGTCTTCTCCAAGACACAGATGGTGTTGGAAAGGCATCTTCAATCCTTGGCCTACAGGGATTTTGTGAGGAAATTATGTGTGTATTATATTGTGTGTGCAACCTCACAGTGTAATACACTTACCAACCCCATTAGACCCTAAGGTTTCATTTGGAAAAGCTTCAGCTCAACTCTGAGTAGCTGTGGCTCTGAGCAGCAAGGCTTACACAAAGGAAAAAGTGTAAAGCATTTAAACAGCCCCGAAACAACTGAAGAAGAAACCAACAAGACACCATGGAAATCTGACATAAATTTATAAAAAAAGATTGCATTATGTATTTTTAGACACCACAACTACCACTGCCATGGCCCAGCAGTCGGAGCACAACTTTGCATTATGGTCTCTGTTGAGGCACCAGAGACATACCTGGTGGGGGTACGTCAGTGACATGGCGCGATGGCGGGCGCCACACTGCTTGAACCCAGTCTTCCTCAATTGCACAGACAGGAAAGATCTTTGACAAAACGGTAAAAAAAAGGCAGAGGGTTGATCGATCTCGGACCTGCGCTTACCCAGCACAGAAGGAAAAGAACTGACGTACACGTGTACGGGTGGGGCCTTTATAGGCGACCGTGATGTCACAGACGGCTCCAACGACGCTGACTAAGCAACACAGAGCTGAACTATGTAAGCCGATCTGAACAATGCCACCTGACTTGCTCAGCAGAGAAAGTTCAGATTCAAAACTGACGCCAGGCAATTCAAATGTAAGGAATCTGCAGCTAGATAGAGTCTCTACCCGATAATGCGTTATGAAGGTAAGTGACTTGTTTGTTCATGATCTGCAAGGGTGGGCCAATGTTTCACTGCCTTCTGGGAACCTTTAGGATGGGCTTGGGCCCACTGCATTTCCCATTTCCTCCCTATGTGACCCTGTGGCAGCCTCTGAGATGTGGCACACCTGTCCCCTCAGTCCAGATAATCATAACAATCTGTGAATTACCTGATCCTCAATCTATACTGTTCTGTTTTTGGGATGGAATTAGAATGGCCCATGAGGATATGTCCCCCACACCCATAGTTTGGAGCTTGTGATGGACTTCACAGTTTTATGGGCGACATAACTGTGGGTTAGGGTCACAGAGGCCCATATACGAATTAGGAGACTATGGGGGTCATTACGACCCTGGCGGCCGGCGGTATGTTGGCAGTAACACTGGCAACAGGCTGGCGGTGTTCTGCCAGCAATTATGACCGTGACGGAATTGCCACGGCCATACCGCCGGCCCCTCCATTTTCCCGCCAGGATTCCGCCTGCCCTGGGGATTATGAGTCCCTGACCGCCGGCCTGTCCATGGCGGTACACACCGCCATTGAAAGGCCGGCGGTAAGGGGACTTGGGCTGCCCCTGCACTTGGCATGGGCAGTGCAGGGGCCCCCAGGTATAGCCCCGTCGCGCATTTCACTGCCCGAATTTCGGCCAGTGAAATGTGCGACGGGTGCTACTGCACCCGCTGCACATCAGCATTGCCGCCGGCTCTATTACGAGCCGGCTGCAATGTTGATGTGACATTTCCGCTGGGCCAGAGGACGGTAACACTGTTACCGTCCGCTGGCCCAGCGGAAATGTCATAATAGGGAGACAGGAATACCGCCGGCAATGGCGGTATTCTGTCTCCCGCGGCCTCGGCAGTCTTTTCAAAAGACCGCCGAGGTCGTAATGACCCCCTATTTCTTAACTGGCTGGACAACGAGGGCAATCGTCACGAAAAAGTCACATGCAGTGGGTAACAATGTGTTTCGTAATGAGACTGCAAACTATTAAAGACTTCTATATGAGGTCTACTTCCAAATCGCCACTCTCAGAAGTTGGAAGATGGATCGACTCCTGTCTTATGAACTGTCAATTGCCTCACAGTCCTATATGGAGCGTAAGTTGTTAGACATTTCACTGACAAAGAAGAAGGCCATCTCTGAGGCACTAAGCACCATGTAGTCAGGCAGGTCACACAGCCCCAACAGGTTCTTTGTTGACAGGCTGCACTGTTGGTCCTGCAACTTCAGCCTTTATTTAATGAAACAACACAGACCGGTTCATTTTTTTAGGGGCTTTCGGTGGGACTTCCATTTTGGTTACATTAAAATCAGGACACCCCCAGAACCTGCTGAGCCCTCTCATCGACCCATTTCACTACATAACAGGGATCACAATTTTAGCAAAATTACTATTTAGCAAACGGATTGGCTAGAGTGGTCGCTTCAGTGATTGATATGGACCACATTGCTTCATGACCTTCATGTCTCACTTTGCATAGGCATGGTGACAGAAAACTCTAGAACCCCAATAGTTCTCTATACTGCAGAATTGCAAGTATTCTAGGTCACTTTTTATTACAAGAATATCGACTATATAAATGGTACTGCATGGGCTATAAAATGGACAGCACCATTTTTGTTACATCCCAGTATTATTGCGTTTATAACCAATTATTGAGTTTCATAGATTAATACAGTTAATTGTCTCTTCCTATAGATCCAACAGTTTTGTTTCTTTTTTAAATATACATTAAAAAAAAAAAAAAATCAAACACACAAGGGCAGCCACACCCTAAACCATTCAAATTGTGTACACACGTTATAGGCCATAAACCTTTCAGTATTGTTACATTTACTCATTCTTAAATGTAAAAACATGTTTCCAAATGCATGTGTTGTGTACTAATGAGGCTCTTTAAAAACAACCCTGGTGCAACATTTTGTTGGAAACTAGTTCTTTCCGTCCACCTTCCCCAGGACATGCAGTATTTATTAATCTTCTTGTAATGCAGCTCAGTCAGTGGATCCTCAATATTACACTGTTCTAAATTATTTTTATATATATATATATATATATATATATATATATATATAGACACTCACACATTTTTAGTTTGCCATGCTGCCGTTTTGAACAAGTATTTTAGCTTCACCGTTGGTATGGCAATCTCCCTATGGTGGGTGTACTACTTCTATTTCTCGTTCCTTTCAGGCCCATCCACTCTTGCATTTTACGGCGAAAAGACTTGTTCAGATTGGCCTGTTCTGAGCACAAAGCGTTATGAGTTTGTGCTGATGACAGATTTAAAGAGTGCCTTTGACTTGCTGAGATGGAATTTTCTCTGGCAAGTCCTACCGAAAACAACTTTGGATCCACCTTTCTGGCTCCCATCCATACATTAAATAACAGCTCTTGGGCTAGGTCGTAAACACCATCTTCTCTAACCCATTCCACACTGACAGTGGCACTAGGGAATAGTGCCAGCTCTTGCCAGTTTTCTTTGCTCTAGAAACTAAGCCATTGCCAGTCTGGATCACAAAGGAGGGCCTGGCACAAGGATTCAAATGGGTTGGGAACTTAGAAGACTTGATGTCACTGTATGCAGATGATCATTCTGCTCTTCTTCTGCCACACATGGTGAACTGGTGAAAGGCTGATGAAAATCCTCAATCTCTGTAGTGAAGCTTATGGTGTGATAGCGAACTGGGAAAAATCCAGTTGTCCCGGTGCAGAAGTGGGACTCCGCAGAGGGCTTCAGGCAGCAGCAGCAAACACTGACCCAAAGTTTCAAATACTGACAGATGCACGACCCAAAGTTTTAAGTACTGAGAGACACACGTTTCAACTGACCTGACATTTTGTGAACTAAACACACCCCTTGCTTTGGGCTGATTTGTAGAGGTTCCTTTGGGCCAGAAATCTCCTCCTCCTTACTACAGTGCATCGGGTAATGCTTTTCAAGATGGTTGCACCCTGAAAGCCCCTTTACGTTGTGCAGAACTAAACTTTTGACATTACTGCCCAGTACTTTGACAATGTATGGGCCATATGTCAAGGTTTCTAGAATCTCCTGGACAGATGTACCCATCAATGTATGACGACAGACATACAGCTGTATTACTGAACTGTGCAGCTGCTGGCCATAAACAATTCACGTTTCAGCCCTAGGAATGAACGGGACCTGCTCAAGAGGGCTACTCTGATAGGCTATCTGCTTCTAGGTCACAGACTCTCTACCCACTCCTGCCTAACTCAAGCAGAGCTGCTGACAATACGTGCCATGCTGGCCTGGCTGGCAGGGCAAGATAACACACAATACCTCTGGGAAGACTTGCTACTAGTGCAAGTGACATGAATTGTTGAGTTCCACTGGTGGGACCTAATTGGCAATTCCAGATTAAATGACGTATTGCGGAATGGTCACTTCGAAACTTTCCAAAATTGTCTAACTCTCAAGGAAAAGGGTCTTTTGAGTGTCCTGGGGGAGTGGGAGGATACACTGCATGGGCTGAGGTGATTCCTTGCTAAAAAAAGATTGCATGTTACTGGAGCTCCAGAGAGGGCCCCATCCTACGAAGAATGGCTGTGGAGGTTGGACCATACCACATAAAGGAAGAAAACTGCATACCAGGTAAGGGGAGTGTCTTACTAAACACAAAGATATGGGGCCCCTGGTGGGATTATTTTGGTCTCAATGTTCACTCACAATGATCAATGAACCCTGGCTTTGTACATTAGGACAGTGGTTCCCAACCTGTGGGCTGGGGACCCCTGGGGGTCCGCGAAGCCTCCTCAGGGGGTCCGCGGCTGCTTAAAAAAATTGATATTAGGTCCCAGCTATCAGTAATGACTCCTTGGGGGTCCCCGTGTTCCAATAATGATTCAGTGGGGGTCCCCGGGCTCCAGTATTGATAAAATGGGGGTCCACAGAAGTCAAAAGGTTGGGAACCACTGCATTAGGAGTTAACCGTTTTGTCATCACTGCATGTTGTTACCATCGTACAACACTGTCCAGGCCTGATGTGTGTACTTCCCATTATAATACATATGATTCTGCAATCCCAGCATAAAAATCCATCTGTAATTTATTTATAATCAGTGACTTGTGACACACCTTGTCACCGATTAAAATGACGTCAGAACTCAACTGTAATAACGTATTGCAGCAGTTGAGCTCTCATGCCACAATGCCTGCTGCCAGGGCCAGAAGCCGAGGGGAAAGACAGGTTGGGTCATGGAGCATATTAAACAGCTATCTGAAAAAAAACATTGTTTTTCTTTCTTCTGTTTTGTTTTTCCGGCAGTACATTTGCAAGAATAAAGGAGATATTTATGGCAACATGTTTATTTTTACCACTCCTTGGGTAATTATAGAAAAGTTAAAATCTTTCTTCATATTTCCAAGGGAGCTGTGTTTTTTTTACAGTAACCTGTTTTAAACTGCTTCTAATATCTTTTTGCAACAAATATCTAACAGTTTTTAGATGTGTTTAATTTTGCACAAGATAGAATCTATTTTTATTCTTCATGTTTGTAAACATGCTATCTTTTTCATAAGAAAGAGCTACGCCTCAAGGATTTAAGTTGTTGGTGCGGAGGCAACGCTGTGACCATGTCTTACAAGGAAAAAAGTACACCCTTAAATACATAAGGATATTGCAAGTCGCCTCGGAGTTCCATAATCATATAAAGGATCTCGGCCGTGGCCTCGTTCCTCTCTATGGTCATGGAACTTCTCGTGATGTGCAAAATCTGTATAATGTACGACAGAGGCTACTTTATCTCATATAATAAAACTAAAAACAATGTGCTCATAAAAAAATTAAAAAAAATAACATCCACAAACCGTAGCAACAGCAGAATGTCAACCAATGACGTAAATATGCTGAGCACTCTGCTCCCACAGAGGCTACTACTGTACAGATGTTATCACTGCATGTGAAGGACTCCCCAGAACTGCTCTGTTCTTTCCATTTCAAATATTCCCACAACATTTTGACTTCTCCTGATCTCCCATACCAGTGGACCAGCCCTGATTTTAGCTACATTCAAAAGTGAGTTGTTTGTTATTTTTCCTCTGGAATCAGGCCAAGAGTTGATCATGTTCTGCCACCATGACAAACTAGTATCTCCATTTAAAATATGTACCACTTATGCAGCTCAGAACCTGCAGTCTCAATTGACTAGCCCAGGCCAAAATGGATGGTCCGATTCGTATAGAAGAGGTAATCTGTTATAGCCTGACAAACTTCACAAATCCCCCGTGCCAGATGGGATTCCGGCCAAGTTGTACAAGACCTTTTGCACTGAACTGGCCCAGATATTAACTAGGCTATTTAATGCCTTTCAGGGCCCCCGCTCGGTTTTGCCAGAATTGACGGAGGCCTTGACCGCTGTCCTCCAGAAGTCTAGCGGAGCGGATCATACAGACCTATCTCCTTCGTCAATGTATATTTTAAGATCTTATCAATAGATGCCGAGAAGGAGTTTGACTGTGCTGATTGGCCCTACCTCATGTGGACTCTGGCTCACGTCGGCAAACAATTTTGCACCTGGATCCATAGATGTTACAACTGCCACAGGGCCACTGAACAAGTCAATGGCTACATATTCCCAGTCTTTCCCATTAAGCAGGGTATTAGAAAGGGATTCCCAGTCTCCCCTGCTGTTCACCTTATTTATGGAGCCGGTTGCTCAACAATACGCGACAATCCAGTTATTAACGGGGTTTGCTTCAGAGTTGACATACACACTATTAGCCTCTAGGCGGACGATGTTCTGGTGGCTCTTGATGACCCCATAGCCTCTCTGACGGCTTTCTTTTAAGAAGCAAGCAGAGTTAGGAAAGCGACCGGATTCCGCATTAATATCCACCAATTACAGGCCCTCAATCTCACTGTCCCCTGCGCTCATGAGGAACAGCTCTCCCTCTGCTTCCCGATCCAGTGGGCTGAGCGGTCAATAGCCTACCTTGGGGTCCACCTTGCAACATCAATAGCTGACACTGCATCTCTTAACTATGGGCAACTTCACCAGCAAGTGGTCAAGGACCTAGCATTATGGCGCTCATATCACCACTCCTGGCTGGCTAGGATCGCAGTCATCAAAATAATAATCTTCCCACGCATTTTTTTCTTTTCAAAATTCTTCTGGTGGCACCACCCCAGGGAACTCTTCGGTTCCTTCAGCATGTGCTCCAAAATGTTGCGTTGGCTGAATGGATAGAGACCTCAACTACTGACCACCCACGTAGGGGGTTCTGGGCATCCCCATCTTCAAATTTATTTCCAAGTGGCCCAGCTCTGCTATTTGTTGGAATGGTCCCATCCAGAATCCGGAAAGCACTGTCTGTTAGTGGAACAGGTTGTAGCAGACATGCACCTCTGGAAGGTTCTCTTCCTGAAGAAGGTTCAAAGACCCAAAAGTCTCTATGCTTCCCCAGTCACACTCTTGCGAGTATGGTATACAACAGCTGCACACAGGGGCCTCATTATTTTTCCATCACCTCTTAGTTCAGTTGTGAGAAACCCGGATTCTACTCCGAGCACCGACCAGGCCACATTTCACCTATGGGAAGAGGTGGGCTGCCGCTCGATGGGTCATTTTAGGTCAAGCCAAGGCAGTGCCATGCTCTGTCTCTGCGAAACATGCTGTGTTCAGTATAGGTGCTTTAGCCAAGCCCACTCTTGCCATTTGTTATTTGTTGTGCTTGTCGTAAATGCTTCACTTTGATTGGTGCATTGTGCTTATTGTCCGTCCTTTGCGTGCTAAGTTCCCGCCCAGGGAGCTTTCACTAAGAGAACATTTTTGTTGGCCATCGCACTACGTCACGCTTCCTCCTGTTACAGCGTGTGATGGACCCACCTCCCTCCTCCCCCTGGTTTCGGTTTTCCCTTTAATCCGAGCCATGATCCTTTCTCCTCAACGCTTGGTGCTATGCTTCAAGTTCCGAATTAAATACAGGAATGCTGACAACAAAGCCATAGACGAACACATAGGCAATATACATGTTGGGAAGCTGTTGAAACCACATGTGCACAAATATTCATCTTGTCAGCCGAGCTCCACCTTTTCTGTTCCCGGAGTTTTACTAACGAGGATCACGTTTAACAAAGATTGTTAAGGCCTTGAGGGAGCCGGCGCTGCTTATAGTTGCACAGATCCAGTGTTAGCGCATATCCTGCGCTTCTCACCCGGGCCAGTTCTGATTTTTTTTCGAATTCTGGTTCTCACTGTAGCTCAAATGCAGACCTAAGCTTGCCTTAAAGCACAGAAACACAGCAATCACTGCTTTTCTATTAGACATGGATCAGACAGCTCGAGGAGGTATTCCGATTAGATAAATCAGATAGCTCATCGGGTTGCAGTTTGGGCCTTCTTTTAAAGTGTCTCTATATCTTGCAATTCACAGGTTGAAATCCTGTATTTGACACTTCAGAGACTAAAGTAATACCATGGATTTTGGTACTAAAAACAATTATAATTTTAAATCTGTTAGTGGTGCGATTTATGTGTGCCTTTTCAGTGGAATGTGCCATAAATTCAGTACCGAATGCATATAAAAAATAATGCAAGTGCAGGAAACCAATATTTTTTTTTTAGGAACGCATCCCTGGTTCAGGGACATCTTAAGAATTTTTGGGGCTGAACCTATTTCCAGGGCCTTTGTTTGTAACAGTTTCAAATTTATGATCCAAGTTCACCTCGTCCTCTATGGCCTAGTCACTGACCGTACACAGGTGTACTCGTTCAAATTCTAAATGTATTTACATCCAATACTCGGAGATAGTCAGTTACATGTAGCTAGCAATATGGTGAGCATCGAAACGGCTACTAAAATCATCTCATACTGGTATCTCACACCTGCCCGGCTACACAAGGGCAACACTGCATGGGACCCCTCATTGTTGGCGTCACTGCGGCCAGTCAGACGTGTTGCTCCACATACTGCGTGAATGCCCCAAAATAGCCCCCTTTTGGAATGCCATCCTCAACGACACAGATGAATGCCTCAATACCACGCTATCCCACTTTCCTGCATAAACAGTCTTGGACCTACCAAACGCCCTCACGTTCCCCCTGTAAGGCAGGCAAATCAGTATAGCTCTGTTAGCAGCTCATCAGATGATCTTGGCCCAGTGGGGGACTGACAGAATTACAACACACAATGTAGCTCCAGCGCCTATGACACACCCTAGGGATAGAGAAGCTGTCATTGGTGTTAGCTTCGCAAGGTGACATTTATGGGGACCTCTGGAAACCATATATAGCGCTTTCATCAGAAGACTTTCACGGACTAACCTGCCTCAAATACCTCAAACTCATGGAGGAGTGAACTGGCTCTACATGAAAATAGTTCTATAACTGCCATCCAGCGTCACTCACCATATCCTATTATCAAGTTCATAAATAGCAGGAGTTCCCGGGGTTGGAGGGGGTGTCTTGGGATGTTCACTGTGTTTTCATGCAAGAAGCGTCCCAACAGCTGCCAATATGGCAAAACTGTTCACAGCTTCATCTTATAAACTGCCATCAATACAGTAGGACGTTTCCTTGTCTACAAATGTGGCTGCAGGTTCTGCAATTGATGACCCCACTGAAGCACAGTCTCCAGCCTCCTTGTCCATGATTTCTGTCTTGTCATCTACACTGCTGACAAGCATGATGTTGATGCTTCACTATCAAAGGAGGAGATTGTGCCGGTTTCATCTGGAAAAGTCATATCTTGATAATCCTTCGGAAGACCAGGAGAGAAAGGGAGGATCCGAGGTGTTGCTGGAGGTTGTTCTGATCCTGGCTGTGAGGTATGAGAAGGAGTGTCCTCCGTTTCTGGCCTTCTTGATGCGAGGAAGGTGTACTTTTGCCTGGGACGCAAAACAAAGGTGTCAGGTGGGTTAGTAGAAGTTAAGGCTGAGGTATGGTGGATCGGTGTTGTGGACAGGTTTGTAAACGTGGGTGAGTAGCTTGGGGTAACATCTTTCCTGGGCTGTCAGGGAGTGGAGATTGTTGCGGTGTGGAGAGATGTGGTTATTTCGCTGGATGTTCACGATGAGTCTGGTGGCAGCGTTCGGGTATTCTGGAGCTTGCACACAAGATGGGCTGGGATTCCGAAGTAGAGGGCATTTCTGTAGTCAAGTCTACTTGTGATAAGAGCCCTGGAGATGTCCCATTGATGTTGACAATCAATGGCTCTGTTCATCTGTTCCTGGCAACCTAACACCAACCTTATTCTCGTTATAAGGTCAGGAAGGCCGACAAAAAAAACAGTGACTGCACCCTTCCCCACCATGCGCCAAGACTCCTGGATCGCTCATCGTGTACAATCCCGATTAGCTACTTTCTCTTGATTGACTGGTGCCAGTAAAACCTCCTTCCATGCCACACATAAGCAGATACTTTGTAAGGTCTCTTTTTCAGTTCTCTTAATGAGCTGCCAACTGCTGAACTTATTAAGATACTTCAAAGGATCTCGGCTATCAGAAAACTTAATTGTATCCTGCTTTAATATACAGTCTTTGCCTAAGCACAAATTGGAGATGCACTTTATTTGGTCCAGGGATTTCTACATACTGTTCATAACTGAAAACTATCTCAGACACTCCTTTAACGTGCTTCACAAAGAGAGTGCCTCAGGCCCTGGATGACCAAGTCACTATCTCCACTCCTGAATCGTTCATACACATCATTATTTGTGTTAGCCTGATGAACGCAATGTGCACAACACAAGACTAGAACACCCTGAGTGAATTAGGCTATCGTACATACGTTCAGGACTAGAAACTGTGTACCTTATGGCCTGGAAGAAGGGCTGAGGCCAGGCAACAAATAATAAACAACTAATAAACATAACCCTAATCAGTCTCATTCAGTAGCTTTATGAACCGATGGCAGTCTTTCACATTAAGTGGTTTTCATTTAAAGCCTCATTACTGGTTGCTGAAAATCGGAGAAGCTTAGTAGTGAGCTATACTTGAATCATACATATTGTTTAAATGGGACAAGCTGGATCAAAAGAAAAGTGTACTTCAAGCAGCAAAAGTGTTGATTAAATTTCATATGAATGATGAGCATTTCTCCCACTGCTCTTTGTATGATCCTGCACATCCTTACTGGAGGAAGAGTTGCACAACAATGAAACCAGGCACACTAAGATATTCTGTTGAAAATGTGGCAGATTATTTTTAAATAAATATTTTGCTTACTTGTCATGCTGCCCCATTTTTTTGGTCTTGGCTTTACTTTTTCTTGCTCTGGTCTACCCATGGACTGGAAATAGGTGCGACTCAAAATAATGTTACCTCCATGGTGACCCAATGTTGTTAGTCCATGGGGGTCTTTCTTAACACAACCTGCCTACTCCTTTGATCTTTGTCATAACCTTCATGCCGATAGTCAGTATGACAAGAGGGAACAGGCAAACTTGTATACATGTATGTCAGAAAAGAGCCAAGCCAGGCATATGCATGAAGCTGCATGTGGGGGAATAACCACACAGCGCTCTTCGAGAAAGCTTTCTAGTTCTATCCCATTGTGACAGGTTATCCACAGACTAGGAGTAACTATATCGATCTTCGGATACCTTAACCCACGTAACGGTACTATGATGTTCCACACCTGTACCTTAAACTCTGTTAGTTCATAATATTGGTGTCCCAGCTTTGTAGGCCAGTCAGCTCACTCAGAAACAGGGTATTAACTATCAGTAAAATATATATGCACCAGAACTCCGAAGCATGTCGTTTAATAACACTGGCAGTTAATCAATTGATTTTATAGCCGTTTCTGCTACTGTTGAACTCGTCTTATGGTACTTCTGATGTCACCAGACATGGTCCATGGTCTAAACTCTTTTTTTTTAAAACTAAGTCTCTAAAATCTTTTCTAAATCCTTGCATCCTTGCTGCAATCCACCAACTATGTTCTTATAGCAATAATTCATGTTCTAGTAGCATTGATAAAGTTTCTAATTAAAGTTAAGATCACCGTCTATCATCTTCCTTATGCCACGTCACCTCAGGATCCACAGTTGAGTGGCCTTGGATCACCTGATAATATTGATTAGAATGTTCAATTAATTTATATGCCAATACAGCATTATCATTTCTACTTTAATCTAGTAAGAATAGACTAAAATGATGAAACAAAGTTCCTTTCACAGCAGATTCCACTTTGTGCATGTAGCGATTTTTTCGGAGTACACCATGGAAAAACTTATTGAGGTCAGGTAGGTGCTGATATAGTTTCAAGAAAAGTCAACAGTAAAAAAACAAATTAAGGGGGTCTTACCGGGCACTCATTGGCTGGCCGTGCCCTGGCCTGGTACCCTTATGAATGGGTGGTGGACAAGTGTGGCGAAGTTACGATCCGGCCATGGCGCAGACATATATCCTATGAGAGAAGAAGGTAAACAAGGTATAAATACGTCACTGAATAACAACATGTAGAAACAAACAGCAGAAATCAGCAACTGACCAATAATACCAATGAGGTCCTTGCAAAGACAAGGGAACTGAAGGTCTGAGGTGCTCACAAACAGTTCTGCCAAGACAATGCCAACATAATACATGGAGTGTTCAGTTATCAAAACAAATGAACAGCATGACAATGTTATAAGCCAATGCATTTAGGAGATGCAGTATTGGTCAAGTTGGATTACAAATACCAGAATATAATGAATTTTGAATCAGATCTAAAGGTTATTTCCAATTGTCTGAAAATCACGTTTTTAAAAAAAAAAATATGAAGAATGGCTGAATCAAGACATGTCAAATCTGACTGGTATTTTAAGCTGCAGTTTTTTCTCTCAAATTTACTAAGAAATCAATTCAAATTCAAAGAGTCAAACTCTGCGTGCCCTGGCACTGTGCAAATATTTAACAGAACAAAAGCCCGATCGCTTATACTGTATCATCCTCTTTCAACAGATGACGGGGACCTTTCTTGTACCGCCTGTCAGCTACCTGCCCACCCCAACCCATCTGGTATACTCTTCTTCAACAGTTATCATACAACCATGCCTGCAGCTATCTCTAACACGCTCACAGAACAGCAGATTCAAATAAAATCAACAGCAATACACACCACCAGTGAATGCCTCCCAGGATTCATCGCACATTGGGCTACAGATGAGGCAATGAAGCCCTGATTGCTTTACGATTACTTCATTTGTATATACAAGGAATACCGGTCTGCGTACTTCCTCCAAAGGTTAGTAAGTTTCTCGCAAAAAACACGTGTTGCTACCCCTTAACACACTGTGCAAGAAGGAATTTGTTCTCTAAAAGTAATTTATTTGTAGTAACAAATATACTGAACTGCTCTGTCGTCCTGAAAATGCATTAAGGACAGCTTTTGAACAAAATGATGACACATTTTGAAACATCTTCCATATAACAGGTCTATCCCCATGCCGTCAACTGGGCAATGTTAAAATAATCAGCTGAAGGTAGTGCATCGCCATTGTTAAATCATTAATGGGACAGGAAAAGTTTGTTACTACTCTAAACTTCCACTACCTGCAACGATGATATGCCACTAAGCATAAGTGACTTGTTAATGTGATTTCTGCATGCAGTCTGACCATCTCCCGCCCGGTCCAATCGCTTGGTGACGTTTAATGTCGTCAGTAGCATGAGATCACAGGTCACATGCGATATTACAGCACTGAATACAGACGCGTCAGGGGGGAATAAAACGTCACATGCTGGCACAGAGAGAAAAGCGGTCTTTAAATACAGGGGAAACCAGAAACGCTGACGGTGTGCTCTCTTGGGGCACTATGGCCTTAAACTCAGAAGTTAAAGCCACAAAACTCGAGGGGTGAGGGTCGAGACGAGATAAAAATAAAAAATAAAAAAACCACTCACCTTGGCGCTAAGGCACATCCAAATCTGCATGGCGGTAAAGGTGGCTGGAGTCCCGCCGGGAGCCACTTTTCCCTATGGTGCAGTCAATGCAGGGTGAGTTTCTTCAGAGACGGCGGGACGAATGAGGGCTATCTCCTATGGGACTGCCAGCATCTAAATAAGTTGGGCCAACTGTCATGACGACGGACGGGTTTTAAGTCAGAAAAACGATGGCGGGACCATTACTGCCAACACCTAAATCAGGCCCTCAGTTTTAATTAAATCACCTATACAGCATTCTGTACTGTGTTTATAATCTCCTGTTTCTGACGATCTCTCGAAAGTGCTGCGCTGCTCCACGAAGTTATACTTGCATGCTTTCAAATACCCCAAATATAAGCAAGAACTGGCAAAGCCAATAGGTCTCGCCTTTGGGACCAGGTGGTTTTAGACATGCTGTACAGCATCCCCGATTGAAAACAGTGGGTGCAACCTTGGGCCTCATCTGACGTAACTAATTGGCAGATCTATCACCCTTTCAGAAGGTCTCACCTGCCTGAACCGTCGCCTACCCTACCACTCAAGTAGGATAGTCCACATAAGCTCTCTAAGCACGGCAGAGACCACAGACCTCATGGCATTAATACCCTGATCCAAGTATAACGCTACCACACTAGGTAACCAAAAACAAAATGATTTGCTGTGCATGCTGGGTTTCCTTCCTGTGCCCTCTAAAACCTCATATCCCTTCCAACTTATCTGCCCGAGCCACAGCCTGCTCTATTTTTATGGTGAGGGGAAGCAGGGGCCCTCGAACCATCTTGACAGCCTAGCCAAAAAGGGGAGGCGTGGGTGAGGGAGGGTCACATTTCTGTTACATACCACTTCCTTGTTCCACAACATGAGACTTTTTCCACTAACGAAGAGGAAACCACAGCCTTGTCCTAAAAGGGGGGGGGGGGGGGGGGGGGTACTACAGCGGGTTGGGACATGAGGTAAGCTGTAGTTGCAGCATGCATGAATGAATGAATGAAAAGACCCAGCTCCCACTCTTTGACCTCACAGGATGTCGTGGCCCACCAGGTTACTGGAACCGGTGCATCTGGTAGGCACAATGTGGTGTTACCCTGCAGGCACCATGATATACAAAATTTGGTTGGAGTTTAGGACTAGTGAGGGGTTTTGGGATAAGTAATATTTAGAGGTGATGAGGGGAATTTAGGGGGTCAGGAATGGGTGGCGGTCTGGCAGAGAAAGGAGTTTTAGGGTTCAGACATGGGTGGAGTTTAGCGGTGGTGAGTATTTTTTAAGTATCAGGAATGGGTGCAGTTTAGGAGTGGTGGGGGTTAGGGTTCATGGACGAGTGGAGTTTAGAGGCAATGAGCTGCTTTTAGTTTTCAGTAATGGGTGGAATGTGGGAGCGTTGATGGGTTTTTAGGGCTCATGGATAGGCAAGAGTTTAGTGCTGGTGTTTGCAAGGTTCAGTGATGGGCAGACGTAAGGGGTGGTAAAGGGTTGGGCAGAGTGTAGGAGTAAAAAAGGGCTTTTAGGGTTCACGGATGGGTGTAATTTAGGGGGTCAGGAATGGGTGTACTTTTGGTGTAGTGAGGTATTTTTAGGTTTCTGTTATGTGTGGAGTTAAGGGGTAGAAAGTGCTTTTAGAGTTCAGGGATGGGTGTATTTTAGGCACAGTGAAGGGTCTTTGGGGGCAGGAATGGATTTTTGAGAGGTAATCAGGATGGATGGTGTTTGGGGGGCGTTGGAAGAGTCAGTGAATTAAAAAGCATCCGAAGCAATTGTTTGACAACGTAAAATATATAGATCTGAAATGAGGCCCCCTAATGTAAAACACTGAAATAAATGCCTCCAATAAAACTGTTTCTGAATGTAAGACGTGCAACTATTACATTTGCGCCTCAAAAAGTAAGCCTGCAAAGCCTATTTCAAACAAAAGACATTATAGTAATTGGTTTCTATGAAATGGAAAATGCTATTCATTCTGAAAGATTCCACTAAACAGTTTAGGTGAGACTGTTTCTCAGTAATGGCATTCAATGAAATTATGTTTCTATGAAATCATACACACCTGTGCCACAACACTGGTATCTGTGGACCACAGAAAAGCAACATCCCTCCAGGGGCCTCTGGTGCCAGCTGCCTGTGCGACACTGCCATGGTGGTGTAGATGCAGGAAGGTCGAGAGCGCTTTGCTTAGTGAGATGCAATCACACCTTTCACTGACTGACTAGACTGGGCGTTGTCTAGATAGCATTATACCCTTTCCACCGCCGTCGGCTCCCCGCTACTCACTTGTGAGGCTGCAATTCATTTAAGGACTCTGGCGAATCCCCTTCAAAGAATCCCGCAAAGATGCAAGGTCCAGGAAGAGGAAAAGGCAGCCGGTGAGGAACGGGTGGGGCGACTAGTAACCCGCACCGTGTGCTGGCCCTGCCCCTCCATTGAAAGTGGTAGGCCTCAGGTGGTAGGACATCTGCTTCCGCGGGGTGGGGGCCCTCTCCTGCTGGTGATGCAAGGACATGCAACGGCCCCTGATGTAACCGAGACACCTGCGCAGGTACGCGGGGCGGGGCGGTCCGGGTCTGGTTACTCTGGTGTCCTCTCTCGTGGGCCGCAAGTGTCAAAGGAGCACAAGGAATGGCATCCAGGTGACGCCGCCGGAAGTTCCGGTGCGCGGCTGGGAGGGAGGAGAGATCCAGTGTCACGTTTGTGCATGTTAATGATGGGTGTGTGATGTCCCCTGGCGGGGATGCTATCCATGGAGAATGCACAGCCCGAGCGCCTACAAGTTTATTTTGTAGAATTACTGACAGTTAATGTAGAGCAGGATACAGACCTTATTACAACACGGAATTATGCTCGTTTTACCTACCTTGGAAGGATGACACCACTTAGGTTCGAACCCCACCATCCTTCAAGCAAGAACTGTGACAAATCATAGGCCCAACTCTCTCTCACTCTCTACACTAGGCCTTTCAGTTGCCTCTTCCTTGTTTGTCTTTTTGGTTTGTTTGTTTTAGTGTGGGAAACGGTGGCGATACCCCTGAGGGTTTATGTTGGGTGTCAGGTTTTCCTGAAATTTAAAGGTACCGAATCCCCTCATGGCACTGTCCTTTCCATTAGGGGATTCAGTACCCTCCAATTTCTGGAAAACCCGACACTTAAATACCCACCACCATTTAAGGTCCGGAACCTCGGAGGCAGAGTCGAGTACTTAGTTCCCCGCGCCATTGAGTAATTCCCGTGTTCCACCATCACTTTATCTCTGCAGCAGGTGTTTATCCTACTGAGCTACCGTCATCTGCCCACCGTAAACTTTCTGTAGATTCCAGTCCGACTATGGAGCAGGGGAGCTTGGTGAAGGCCTTTATGCTCGGGTCGGGGTCAAGGGCCATAAAAAGGAGCCTCAGCTCTGCCAATTACCCCATGAAAGCACCCTACCCAACTTCTACTGCCAACTCGCCTCTACATCACCCCCCCATCAGGCCATCGCTGCACCCGGAGTACCTTGGTGCCACCACGTAAAATCACAGTAATGAAATCACTCGAGTTTACACGCCACCAAACAATGTTTGGCCATTTTCCAACTAGTTTTGCATCAGAAGCCGTTTCCTCGAGGGACAAAACCCAAAGGCATAGTCATCGTCGTGTTCCTGGGATGCCCCTCCCGCAGAGAGCATCGTGCTAAGTCTGCAGCCGCCGTGGGACGGAGAGATGCGAGACAGGGCGAAGGCGGGCAGGAGGATCCTCCCCGCAGAGACAAGTGGCCCTTGAAGAGCAGGTCCAGCACCAAGGCTGGGGCTGCACAGCGCCTAGTGCGTGCATGTCTACCGCATAGTTACTTAGGGCCTACCATGTAGGCGCTTCTTCTCAACAAGTGGGAAAAACTACGTCTCAAAGTGACCTTTGGGGTGCTGACCTGGAGTATCACCCAAGTGAGAATACTGTCATGTCTCTCGTACTCACTAACTCCATCACCTACAGATTCCCCTCTGTGATTTAAGCACCTACAAGCGTTGCTCTTGCCTTAACTGTACATGTTCTGTGAGCGCCAAAAGCTTTTGCCAGTCTGTCCTGCTGAATATGGGGTGCCGGGAATGAAAGACTGCACCTGCTGTCTTCTGTGAGAGAGGGAAGCTGGCTTTGTTACTGCCATGCAAAGCTTGCACTGCTGCTCCCCGATTTGTATCTGTCCTGTGATGCGGAAAGCTTGCACTGCCGCTCCCCGATTTGTACCTGTCCTGTGATGCGGAAAGCTTGCACTGCCGCTCCCCGATTTGTGCCCGTCCTGTGATGCGGAAAGCTTGCACTGCTGCCCCGATTTGTACCCGTCCTGTGATGCAGAAAACTTGCAATACTGCTCCCCGTGCCTGTCGGGTGATGCATAAAGCTTGCACTGCTGCTCCCTGATTTGTACCCGTCCTGTGATGCAGAAAGCTTGCACTGCTGCTCCCTGATTTGTACCAGTCCTGTGATGCAGAAACCTTGCACTGCTGCTCCCCTTACCCGTCCTGTGATGCAGAAAGCTTGCACTGGTGCTCCCCGTGCCGGTCGGGTGATGCAGAAAGCTTGCACTGCTGCTCCCTGATTTGTACCCGTCCTGTGATGCAGAAAGCTTGCACTGCTGCTCCCCGATTTGTACCCGTCCTGTGATGCAGAACCCTTGCACTGCTGCTCCCCGTACCCGTCCTGTGATGCAGAAAGCTTGCACTGCTGCTCCCCGATTTGTACCAGTCCTGTGATGCGGGAACCTTGCAATGCTGCTCCCAGATTTGTACCCATCCTGTGATGCAGAAAGCTTGCACTGCTGCTCCCCGTACCCGTCCTGTGATGCAGAAACCTGGAAATGCTGCTCCCTGATTTGTACCAGTCCTGTGATGCGGAAACCTTGCAATGCTGCTCCCTGATTTGTACCCGTCCTGTGATGCGGAAAGCTTGCACTACTCCTCCCTGATTTGCACCCGTCCTGTGCAGAAAGCTTGCACTGCTGCTCCCTGATTTGTGCCCATCCTGTGATGCAGAAAGCTTGCACTGCTGCTCCCTGATTTGTACCCGTCCTGTGATGTGGAAACCTTGCAATGCTGCTCCCTGATTTGTACCCTTCCTGTGATGCGGAAAGCTTGCACTACTCCTCCCCGATTTGCACCCGTTCTGTGCAGAAAGCTTGCACTGCTGCTCCCGGATTTGTACCCGTCCTGTGATGTGGAAACCTTGAAATGCTGCTCCCAGATTTGTACCCATCCTGTGATGCAGAAAGCTTGCACTGTTGCTCCCCGATTTGTACCGGTCCTGTGATGCTGAAAGCTTGCACTGCTGCTGCCCGATTTGTACCCGTCCTGTGATGGGGAAGGATTGGCTTGACCTATTTTATAAAGGTGGAGTGTTACCACTGCTGTTGCGCCATCATCTTATGAAACAGAGTATATACTAGTTTTACTTATATTACACGCCCTATCAGCCCGTGACTCCCTAACAAAATTTGATGAGAGACTAAGACCTATAGCCCTGAGGAAGGCACTTGACTCTAAAACAGTAAGAGGAAAGAGGAGCAGAATCCATTGCTTAAACCTCCCTTTTTACAGTCAAGCGCCTAAAGCGCTCTGTCCCTGGTGTAATCTCTCTGTGGGCTTTTAACCACGCCTATCAGTTTGGTTGGTTTGTGGGTTTGCCTTTTAAAATGTGCTTGATTTCATTACTGAAAGGCATGCACACATGCCGTTTCCGGTGTTTAGCCCTCCTCAAACACACCGGCCATCTGCTGAAAACATACGAGGCTCGATGTTTTCCATATGGTTTCTGGACTACTTTTTTTCTTTATTTTGTAGGCAACATGATCTCGCTGGGAAGTAGTCGGGCGCTTTGCATGACATTGACCCGGTTACTTGGATAACTGAACTTTTGCCAGTTAAATGGATAACTGCACTTTTGACGGTTACACAGATAATTGCACTTTTGCTATGTTTCGCCTCGAGCGAACTTCTGTTTCCTTTTATGTGTCTGCTTCGCGCTCATGGCGGCAGTCAGCTCGCTTATGTGAAACTGCACTATTATGTGAAACTTTTCAGTTTATGTGGCAAGAAAAGTCCGGTTAGGAGTTTAAAACACTAATAGGTCTAACTCAAGCAAACGCGAGCCCCATTGCATTGCACAAGCTTGTTTACATTTTGTGATTTTGAGGCGTCAGTAAAAGCTATTCTCAGCTCACCCACACAATTTAAATACAGATATGAAAGCATAGCAAAGGATAAACACATGTCAAGATAAGAGAAATAGGCTGACCCAAATTAGTGAATCCATAACTAGGAGACTGTACAACCAGTGAGCAATATTAGTGCTGGATGCTTCATAGTGCCAGGTGTGCACCCAGTGATGAAACATACCATACTAGGTAGGTCCACTCATCACCCTTTACGAGTGTTGGCATGTATGGTACGAAGGTTGTGCTAGTTCTAGTGCTGTCCATGCTGTGCCTTTGTTTTTCTGGGAAGCTCAGTATAAAACCTTCCACTACAAAAGATAAACAATTTATATTGCCAATGGTTGTATATTTTTAATGTGTATTGCGAACGAAAGAGTGAACCCTCACAAAATACGTGAGCAAATCTTAATTTTCATTTTACAAGAGTAGATTTCCCCTACCAGTAACTACGAACAGATAGAAAAGGGGTGAGTGTTGGACCGGTCTATAGGCAGGGGCCACTGGAATTATGCGATTGTGCCACTGCTGTGTTTTTTTTGCTTAATTGTAGATTTGTCATATGAACCACCATCGGCTGCATAATCTGCAGATTTTAACAAAATACTATGTTTCTAACTCAAACAGTTCAATAGTTACAAAAAATGCAGCAATGCATGTTGCAGAGCAATGGAAGACCCTTTGCAAAAGTTGACTGGTCAACTTTCTGTTGCTTATTTCTGTATTTTGGCGTTAAACTGGTAATACTGAAGTGTAACCAATGCTCAAGACAGTGATGACAACTGCACAAAAAATGACAAAATAATGAAGTAATACTATCACGAAATGTGCTCATTGTGTTGCATAATTTGCCTTCTTTTGCTGCATAATTCCCGTGCCCTGCCTATGGGGTAATCTGGCAGTACCAGATGGACTGGTCTGACAGGTTAGTGGTTGGGCCTGTTTTACGGCCTAGTGGGCTGGTTTTTAGTCATGACTTCCCCGATGTTACCACAAACATTGCCTGCAGCAAGTCCAAATGAATGCACTCTCCCATAACTTGCAAAACACACCCTCTCTTTATATATCTTTACAAGATCAAATATTGCACGATTTGCAAACGCAGGCCACTTTTCAGCTTTCTGATTCGCTATTGGGGGGCCACTTTCATTTTAGTGTGGGACCTATTTTCTGTCCTAGTCCAACCCTTAAAAGGGATTAAGCAACTATCAGTGAAAAAAACCCTCTACTAATATATATATGCATCATTTAATTAATTTTGTCTTGCCATTCAATCAGTAAGTGCCATCACAACTTCGTCATCAGTACTTATTTCATCAGTCATTAAAGGATAAAAAGGCTCAGTCAACCTGAGGGCAAGAAACAGCGCAACAAGTAATCACGAAAAAAAGGAAGCAGGTGAATAACGGGGATTAAACTAAGAAGTGAGGAAATAGGCTGGGGGAAGAAGAATACAGGGGTGAAAGTAACATGTAAGGAAGGGAAGACATTGATTATTTAGAATAAATTAAGCAAAGAAAGACCTGAGAAAATAGCTGTGGGTGAAACATGAAGGAAACGTTTAACAGAAACAGAGGGGAGTCTGAAATAAATGAGTGTGGATAGACTGAAGGGGTTTGGAAGTAAAGACGCACCAGGAGTTACACAGCAGATCAATCAGGTGACAGTCCCGCTGCTCTCAGACACTGAAGTGCCATCATCCCGGTTCATAATAATAGCTCGGGGCCCAACTGCCATTTAAAGGACCTCCACGCGCGGAGCTTTAATCATTTTTGTTGTTTTTGTTTTTTTTAGCAAGAACGACCGGAGCCTGGATGGCCGCCAAGAGGTGTAATCCAAGCTGTAGACAGCTGAAGCCACAGCCCTGCCTGGAAACCAACCATGGCGGCCGGGGCATCATGGTGCAATTTCACAAGGCAGGTGAAACCAACCGGAACCAAGAGACAGAGATTCAAGCCAGCTCCAAAATGGCAACAAGAAAAAAAGAGCACCGAGCTAGCCCCTAGCCAGGAAGGAGAGATGGTGCCAGCCAAGCAAACTATGAGCTCAGAAGCAACAGGAAACGAAAGGCAAGCCAAAGGAAGCCAGGAACAAGGACGAAGGGGTCAGGCCAAGAGGCAAGTTGGAAATAAGGGATGAAGCAAGCCACAGCAACTGCAGGAAAGTGGCAAATAACAGCTGAGTGAACAACTCAATTGATCCATACGGTCACCCGTGAAATCACTACAGGAGGCGATGAAAGCTGAGCTAACTGGCAGATGCAGGGGAAAGTAGAACTGCATGGACGTCATTTAGGGGTCACAGCTGCGACCCCTCTCTTGCCCTTTGCTACCCTGGCACTGCCTTTGCGACCCCGGCCTCAGAGGAGGCAAATTTAGTGCCAGGAACACTGTGGTAGCTCGTTCTTGTGGAAGTCAGTTAGGGCTTCACTGTGTTTTCTGTCAATTTTTATTCCACTAATAGTGAGTATTATATTATTCACTATTAGTGTAATAAAAATGGAGAATAGTGAGCTGGAATATGCCCTCCCATGGCATCCGAGGTAAGTAGATATGCTTTTAAATGCATGTGGCGTGCACGCAAGAGTACTCATGTGAGAGCGAAAGAGAGAGTATCTCAGTGTGAATTTGTGCGTATGTGTAAGTATGTGTGAGTGGCGGTCAAAGGGCGTGTTTAGTCACTTCCGCTACCCTTGGCATTCCGGTGAACTGACGTCCACGGAAGGAAGACTGGAGAAAGGCAGGTAAACTGTGGGACGAGGAACAAAAGCCAAGCGACCCATAAGTAAAAACTAATAATCTCCAGTCAGTGGAGACACTGAGAACAAGTAACAGTAAGAAAAAAAGAAAGAGCATTAATCGCAAACCACCACAAACCAATGAGAGACAAGCCAGGTTTATGGCCTCGAATAAAATGGAACGTCAAGGCCAATGGGAGACCAGATATGACGAGAACCAATCAGCAGGAAACAAGAGGCAGGGAAGGTCAGCAAGGGCCCTCAGCATTACAACCCACAGGAGTCAATAGCAAAGCCTACAAATACACCAGAGCCACTCAGACATCAGTTAGGTCACCAGTTTGAGGGGCAGCAGCCACCTAGGAACAGGCAGAGCCCACAGAAGGAGCGGCAGCGACCATGTGCGTTAAGAACCAAACCACACGAGAAGTCAGTAAGCAAGAAGCTATGCCAGACAAATTGACAACAGCAACAGCAGACTGAAATGGAGGGGAAAACAACTGAGAGACACAGAGTCAAACCGATAAGGAAAACAAGAAATGGGAAGCAAACGTCAAACCTACTACGGAATGAACATTGACAAAGCCAATAGGTTTCAAACATTAGAACTATTGGCAATGTTTTGTAGCGATGCTAATGTAGCTAAAATACATTTGCTAAAGTGCTATGACACAAGCAGGGCTAATATGCTTTTTTTTGTTTGTTTTAGAGTGCGTTAGCGCTGGATGCATCATAGTTCTTATAATATTTTTACCCGTACAGCATAGTTAGAAATCACTGCCAAAGTCTACAATGCCCATGCTTTGCAGCATGAAAAAAGGCAATACATAGCCAACAGTCCCAAAAGAGAGACCTACTGGCTTTGCCAATACTTGTTCGGTCTCGGCACACCCCTGTGATTCTGAGGAAATTCCTCAATCTCCCCAAGAGTGAGAGGGAATGTGATGAAGGATATGGTGTGTGCGTGAGGGGCGGGGGGTGTTGTTCACTCTGGCTCTCTAACAATGAATGGGTATCAAAGAACTCTAGAGAGAACTATGCGGATGGCGTCACTGTTAGAAGCAAGAGCTCCCAGAGAAGGCTGGTCAGTGTGAACAAATACAATTCCATCACGAGCTTCGAACACAAACCCTGCGTCACTTCCCTTCCAACTCCTCTGCCAACTACGAAGGAATTTCGGAAAACCGACAACTATCCTTCTGTCTACCAAAAGGACACTGCGTGCAATCAGGTTTCAGAACTCGAAAGCTTAAAAGTTTTAGCGTGTTGTAGTGTCCTGGACTGCGAAGCTACCCATCAGCATAGACTGCAGGCTGGACCCACATTTGCAAGCATCGCAGAGCTGCTCACATAAGGAGCTCACTAACGCAGGCCTCGTGAAGCACAGCTACTTCTCTTGTGAGCAGGATGTACCGAGTCAGGCTTCAGACAGGGCACAGAGTTCTCCTAGGTCGAGCCTTCTATGCTGAAGCTAGCCTTGCGTTTACCCAGACCTGACAGGCCCCGGCAGCCTGCAGGCTTGAGCCTTAAGGCACCAGGGCTGTTCTCCACTTCGCGCAGTCATGAGACCTGTCTACAGCTTCTGGTGCTGATGTTACTGGTCGAGGTCTCCGAGATCTCAAGGCCGGCTTTGCAGATCTGCATTTCATACGTATTACTCCGCATGTTACACAGACCAGTGGCGGCCGGCAGATTTAGGAGAGAGGGGGGGCGGCGGGAAGCGCACGCACGCGCATCCATTAACACTCATAACACTCAAACATGCACCAAACATTCATTTTAAAAGATCTCACACACTCATTCTTTCACACACGCACGCACGCACACCCATTAACAACACTCATAACACTCAAACATGCACGCGCGCACCAAACATTCATTTTAAAACTTCACACATATACACACACACACACACATACTTACCTTCAAGCCTCCAGGTTCCAGGAGGGTTTGGACTGCTGCCTTCCCTCACTGGCTGACCTTAGGTCCCAGCCTCATCACAGAGTGGGATGGGGTCAGTGAGACTGCTGACTCCACCCCACCTTGTGACAAAGTGTCACTGATTGACACTCGCCCTGGGGAGGGCCTCGAGGCACCTTTGCTGAGCTGAGGAGGTCACGCCCATAGGAGCTGTGACCTCCTCAGCCCAGCAAAGTTCAGCTCAGGCAGCCAGGAGTCTGCGCAAATCGCGCATGGCTCACTCCTGGCTAGCCTTTGTTCAGCAAGACTGACACTCTTCATGAGGGGCAAAAGTGGGGGGCCGTGGCCCCTTAGCCCTAAAGGACGGGCTGACACAGACCTTAAAAGCCGAGGTCTCGGACAGTAGAGCTTTAGGATCAAGCATCAAGGAGGAGAGCTACCCCGGGGATAAACAAATCCTGTTGAGTCTAGAGCCCAGGATACAAGAGTGTAGGCACAAAGGTCCATTTATCCCAGTTTTGCATGCACAGAGCTATCCCCCAGGATTGACCGATCCCACCAGCCAGGCCCTAGAGAGCATGACTAGCGCTCAGGTCACACAGGTTCTACCTAGAGCGCACTAGAGAGATGGGATTTTGCCAGAAGTGTCTTGAGAAATGGTCTCAACTCACACCATCTGGTGTGAAGAGCGTAGCCGGCGGCGCTGCCAGAAAACACTGTCCCCTCCTTGATCAAATAGAATTTGTTTAAATATTCATTTGGCCCATGGTTGTGTTCCAAATACAGGGTATGTCAAAGGTCTCTATGTCGCAGCCCTTGGGTACCCAGGGCTTTCTTTCAACATTTGCTCTTTCTGTAGCGGCGGGGGCTCGGAGGTCTTCCCAACAGCAAAGTGGGTCTCTGGTGGCGAAGTTACTGCTCAGTGCGGTCTCGAAATGACGGCGGCTTACCTGCCTGCTGCTCTGCTGTGCCTGTCCTTTGCCCTTGCAGGAAGCTTGAAGGGATCCTGCACAACTGCTTTTGCTTCACCTGCTCTCTGCACGGGGGAAGCTTGCACTGCGGAGGCACTCCCTGCACCTATTCTGTACAAGATAGAGGCTTGCACTGATGCTGCCCCGTCAGTGTGTGAATGAGACATCTGCTCTCAGCATGTCAGTAAATCTTACTTCAGGAGCCGCCATTGCTGTTCGAGTGTAGCGGGCGCCCAATGTTTGCCAGTGCTGTATCTGTTCACTCGTGCACTGCTACCGAACATGATGTACCTGTTCTTTGCATGGGGAGAGAAGTTTGTACTGGATCTGCCGGCTCCACTGGTGACAGAAGGGTTCCGCTGGCTGCCTATGTGAGAGAGGGAAGCTTGCACTATGTTATGTTTGTTATGTCATGTGGCATTCTGCAGACTGCTAATCGCCCGGGAGATCAATGCGCTTCAGCAGGAATGTTGGTGCTAGGCCCAGCAGCATTAAGTGGAAGGGACTGGTCTTCAGCTTCTTGCGGAATTCAAGCAGGGAGGCCCTGATTTCAAATGACTGTGTTTAGGGGGCCAGTGGAGCTCTCTGGGGTATGGAATACAGATGCTATGTGGGAGGTTGAGCATGAGTCTTGCTGCAGCGTTCTGGCTGGTCGGGGGTCTGTGCAGGAGCTGTTTGAAGATCCCGCCATAGAGTGTGTTGCCGTAGTCGAGTCTACTTGTGATGAGTGCTTGTGCGATGGTACATCGGTGTTCTGGGGCAGCTATTTGAAGAATCTGCCCTGTTGTATGTGATGGGCTTAGTATTCCATTCACTAGTGCTGCACCTGTTACCTATGTGAGAGAGGCTTGCCTCAGGCTGCAATGGATGTACCTCTATTTGTGAGCTAGGGATGCTTGCACTGCCCTCGATGTATCTATTCTGTGTGTTTATACAGGGCTCACACTGCTACCCAAGTTCCATATGCATTTGTAAGTGAAGTTAGCACCCATGCTGTGTGTCTGGGTGACAAAACAGCCCCTGCCAAGTTCAGGGGAGCTGGCCACCACCGGCACTGCAGAACCTGGGTAGAAACAGCCTTAAGAGTGAAACACAGTTGCTGGTGATATTTGCTCAAGTAGCTCAAGCTGCAAATTAAGTCACTTCTTGACACCTGGGTGAATTTAGCACAACTGTCAAGGTTGTAAATTACTACTGTAGATTTTATCCTTGTTTCAACTTTGTGAGCCAATCTGCTGATAATGGCCACCCCAGAATTCTTAAGTTGCTAGTTATTTCTTAGTTCACCCTCGGGTCTCCCAAAATATGACCAATAACAGATCGCTCCTAAAAGTAAAAAAAGTGCCCCAAGCTTTCCTTAAAAGAGTGCACTGGAGGGCATTTTGGCTTTGAAGAGCCAAGTATGAGTGATCCAGAGCTTTTTATTACTTTGGTTCTTCTGGTTGGGGCTCTTTGTGTTTTTTAGGGGGTGTAAGGATTCAAAATTGTATATTATATATATTTTCACTAAAAAAAGGTTAAAGTGATGTTTTAGTTAGGTGAAAATGTCTGTTTAAACGCAGTATTTAAAAAAAAACCAAAAAACTGAAATTCACCTGTTATAGTTAACTCAAGAATCTATAACTGGCATCCCTGTCATACAGTGTTACCAATTATTTACTTTCATTTATCATCAGTAGAGTTACACATGTGTCATCAGTGATGTAATACATGAGACAATTAGCAGTGAATGGCAAGGACGTGAGTTATAGTTACATTTTTACCAAAGTATAATGTCCCCTTATTCTTAATTTTTTTCCTGTTAATTTCTAAGGTTTTTTAATCACAACTATAAATGTCACTTTAACATTTAGGTTTTTTTCAGTACATTTTCAAGCAACATCATTATCAATATATGAAAGGCAGGGCTATTATTGGTTTTGTGAAGGCCTCATTGCAATGGCATTCAAACATTTAAATAAAACAATTATAGTCAAAACAAAATGAAACAATTTTTTTTTTTTTTTTTTTTTTTTTAAATTCCTCAAACCACATATTGCAGCCATAAGACCAACCACAAGAGGTCTCTGCATTTCCAAGGTAAAAAGCAAAATCGCCAGTTCTGGTAGTGTTGAAAATATCATTACATTTATTTGGGGTCATGTTCTATAGACCCCAGGAAACAAGAGTTATTTTAACAAATATTTCTGAGGCGCTGCTGTACTCCCTGCAGCTCCCCACAACATTAAAAAGCCATACTGGTGGTGGCCCAGCCAGACTGGGGCACCGCCATGCACTAAAATATATTTAAATTAGCCCACTAAAAGGGCATATGGGGCCCTCCTTCCCAGGAGCAGTTAATCATAAATGAGCTGCTTAAGTCACTCATTTATTATACTTTTCCCATTTTTTTTTATTATTATTTTTCTTTTTTGTGATTTGGGTGTTCCAGTCCTACCTGGGGCACTTACATCAGGAAAATAAGATGGGGGCTGCATGGTGCCCAAAAGCCCCTGCGGCTGCTACTGGCTCCCTAGCCAGCAAACAATATGAGTGCTAGCCAGAGCCAGCAACAACTATGCTCCTACCCTACCAGAGCAGTTCTGGTCCTACAGTGGGCGCTAACACAGAGTGTTGAGAGGGAAACAAAGAAAATGTTTGCTCCCACCAGGTGTGATAAAAACGTTGAGCCCAGCGGGATGGGTCCTTGGATCCACAGTTTATCAAATACCCAGAGGGTTATTGCTCCGCATCAGCAAATGTTGCATGCTCCTATAAAGAAATTGAGCATTGCTCCCTCAAGACTACTTCCATGAATAAATGCAACTCGACAGTCCATGCCCCACAGCTCTCCTTCAGCTCTGTCTCTCCATGGAATTTATTGATCTGCTTGTTTGGAGGCGGGGCGAGTGGGTAAATGCGAGCGGGAAGTGGCGGTACAAGAAGAAGGGGAGTAGGGAAGTGGGAGAATGCAGTCAAGCACTTTCCTGACAGACAGGTCTGCTTCTTCTCTCACTGTACTCTGTCTCAGTGTCAGATTTCTCTCATGGGACACTGCAAGTGTCTGCAAACCTTAGGCTAGGCAAGGGCAACATTTTAATTACTCCACTGTAATTATCGAAAGTACGCCATCCTGCCATGTCGCATAACTAAATATTGGGAATAAACTGTAACGCAATGGGCATCTTCCTAATGTAAGCAGAAGAACATGCTCAGTAAACAAAATACCTCAGATGAACTTTTTAGCAGAGAGGACAGTCTAGCGCAAAACTAAAAATTCTTAAACAAATGGCAGCGTTTGAACACAAGCAACTGGAAATCAACTTGAAATTACATTTTCTAGTTGATTTTTTACCAGAACAGACCGTTCAAGTAATTTTTGGAGCGCGAGATGCGCCTCCTATAATTACATATAATTCTGCTGTAATTTAGCGTAATATACCCCTACCTCAGGCCTTCGTTGAAGACCTTCAAGGTAACAAGCACTAACATATGAGCATTTTCACTCCTCCCCCTGCACTCCATTTCTCTTGATGCATACTCATCCTACTCCCACCATCCCCACTTTCCCTCTTAGGTGTGATTTGGGGAAAACTCGCCGCATAATGTTTTGCAAGCTTTCTTCTTCAAAACATTTTTGCCCCTAACTCAGCCTAGGAGAATGGGACCACCACCAAAACGTTCATCACAACACACTCTCTGTCTAGGTCATCCCTCAGTCCCCACACTAGGTTAGTGGGGACCCCAAAATCACAACCATTCCCACCATTCAGTGTCATTTTAACCTCCCTCATGGCTGGTACTTCTGAGTTACAGCCGAGAGTAGTTTGTGTTTTAAGGGCATTGTTTGTAATAGCATTGCAGTACGCCTGCTAGCCCTAAAAATGTGCAATGCACTTCGTCCTCTAGGGGCAAAATATATGGTTGTACTGCATTACTTTCTGCCATTTTGTTTTCGTATGGTTATGCCCTCTAGAGGCTAACTATATGGTTACGGGACCATGTTTGTTGGAAATGCTGTTTTATTGTGGTGTCCTCTAGGGGCTGTTCTGAGCATTACAGTCAACATAGTCATCACATAATGTTTTGTAGGGCATCCCTTTCACAAAATATTTTTGCTCAAAAGGCACCCTTTGGTGATCCTGGGTCAATAGGACCACCTTTAAAACGTTCACCAGAACGTGCTCTTTCAGTCTAAATCATCTCTGGTCGCCACACTAGGTTAGTGGGACCCAAAAATAATAACCCATCCCACCATTCAGTCTATTTTTAAGCTCTTATGGCTGCAACTTTAGTTTTGCACCTGAAGTAGTTTGTGTTTTAAGGAACAGTGGCCCAATAGGTATATGCAGGGCCACTGGAACTGTGACAAAAGGACCTAATTCTGCATCAGGGTTGACCAATTTATGTGGCAAAAAAGTCCAGTTATGCATTTACAAAGCCAAGAGCTCCAACTCAAGTAAATGCAAGACATATTGCATTGCAAATACTTATTTTATTTGGAGAGCATCCTGCAGCTCCCCTGACAGTGCTACCAGGCCGATTGCTTACTGCTTCAGCTGCCCTGCTTAGCATCCTGTGTGGCCACTACTTTTAAGCCAAGCAGCTATCCTGGAATGTATTTCCCACTGTGCACTATTGTTCTACCCTTACCAGGCAGATGCCATGTTAGGAAGCAATATCTGAGGCATTTTGGATCAGAATAACAAAGATCCACTAAGAACAAGACATCTCCAAAATGGCCACCAAGCTTGAGGATTATGGAATGGTCATCTTGGATTGGTTACAGTGCATAGTGTATCATTGTTCTGCTGCTCCAAGGTGGCATGCTTGTAATCATGGCAGCCATGTTGGGTCTTTAAACCAATAATACACTATATACAATACTGCTGCACAGTAAGGATAAGTTACTTACCTGTAAATCCTAGTTCTCTTCCAGGGGTATCCTCATCAAAGTCATAAACATTGAATATTCCCGCCCTTGTGCGAGGACCCCGGAGCATATATAAAATACACACATATTATACATGTGTAAAACAGCAATGCAGGCTATAATGTTAAAAACAGGCTAAACTGCTTTATTTCTATGAAGTTTTTTTTTTTATATATATATTATAAAATTACAATAGAGAATAAGTATCTACCCAAGCCCCCAAAACTGGGCTTAGGGAAGTAAGCAGCAGTAAACTCTAGAGAAAAAGAGAAAAAACTGCATTGAAAAACAATGGAGCATTCTTAGCCAATAGGCTGCATGCAGGTTAACACAGGAGAACCATAAAAACTTTGGCACCGTGCCTTTAAAACCCTGAGCACCTCCAGTATCCCACCATGCCTCAGGGGGGAAGGAAAGGTGACAGTTGGTTCACAGTTAGGTCAGTTCTTTTTTACGGTGACAATCTGTGTAACTGATTTAAGATAAAGTCTGTCCTGCACTTCTAGGAGACGTGCATCCGGGGAGGAGGGTGGGTTGTTTATGACTTTGATGAGGATACCCCTGGAAGAGAACTAGGATTTACAGGTAAGTAACTTATCCTTCTCTTCCAGGGGATCCTCATCAATAGTCAAACATTGAATAGATTAGCAAGCCCATCCCTAACTCTGCGGACTGTCCGATAGAAGTGCAGGAATAGATACGGATTATGGAAATACATTTCTTAGAGAGGCCTGCCCCACTTGGGCATCCGCTCTTGCATCCGAGTCTAAACAGTAATGTCTAGTAAACGTATGTACAGACTTCCATGTAGCAGCCTTACAAATCTCAGATATTGGAACATTGTTAAGGAGGGCAGCAGTAGCCGCTTTTCCCCTTGTGGAATGCGCTTTAGGTCTCGCTAGTAATTGTTTATTAGCCAGCTGGTAAGTATTAACAATACAAGAAACTATACATCTTGAAATCGTTCGTTTAGATGCTGCCTCTCCTGTCCTCAAATGACCATAATTTACGAACAAGCGGTTAGAGTGTCTAATCGATTTTGTCTTAGCCAGATAAAATTTCAGCACTCTTTTCAAGTCTAAGGAGTGCAAAGCTTTCTCTGCCGGAGTCTCCGGATTGGGAAAGAAAGTCGGTAAAGATATAGTCTGATTGATATGGAATTCTGACACCACCTTCGGAAGGAAAGATGCGTGAGTTCGCAGAACCACTCTATTGTCATGAAAAACCGTGTACGGTTCTTTAGAAGACAAAGCCTGGATTTCGCTGACCCTCCTCGCTGAAGTAATAGCCACTAAAAAAGCCGTCTTCCACGTAAGGTGTTGTAAAGAGGCCTTATGTATAGGTTCAAAAGGAGGGCCCATAAGTTTTGCCAATACTATGTTCAGTTCCCATGGTGGAAAAGGTCTCCGAATGGGCGGAAAAACTTTCTTCAAACCTTCTAAGAAATCCTTTACTACAGGTTTCGTAAAGAAGGATTCCTGAGAAGGTGACTTGCGATAGGCTGTAATAGCAGACAAATGTACCTTAATAGATGATACCTGCAGACCGGAGTTTGCCAGATGAAGCAAATAGGATAGTATGACTTCCTCCTGAGCCCGTATGGGATTCTGACCTTGTTGACAGCACCATATGTAGAATCTCTTCCACTTAAAAGCGTAAGAACGACGCGTGTAAGGCCGTTTGGACTCTTTCAAGATGTTCATCCACTCCTGCGAGAGCCCTAGGTGCCCATACTGCAGGAATTCAGGAGCCATGCTGTCAAGCTCAGAGAGGGTAGGTTGGGATGCAGAACCCTGCCCTCCATCCTGCTCAGAAGATCCGGTCTGCACGGCAGCCTCCTGTGAGGTTGTTCCGATAGGTTGAGGAGATCTGTGTACCAGAATTGATGGGGCCATTGTGGCGCTATGAGAATCATTCTGGTTCTGGATCTGTAAAGTTTGTTGATCACTGCCGGTATGAGGGGAATCGGCGGAAAAGCGTAGAGAAATATCCCTGACCAGTCGATCAACAGGGCATTCCCTCGAGATCCCAGACGGTAGAACCTGGATGCGAAGTCTGGGCATTTCTTGTTTACTTCGTCTGCGAAGAGGTCCAGTTGAGGCCGACCCCATTGAGCGAAGTTGTATTCTGCGACTTCGCCGTGTAGGACCCAATCATGAGCGTCCTCTAGGTGTCTGCTCAGAAAATCTGCTTCCACGTTTTGTTGACCTGGCAGGTGAACCGCTGTAAGTTACATTCCTCTGGCCAGGAGCCAATGCCATATCGCTTGGGACTCTCGAGATAGGGGTAGGGATCTCGTTCCCCCCTGTTTGTTCAAATAATACATCATGGTTGTATTGTCCGTTTGTATTAGGAGAGCTTTCCCCTGAATTAGTGGTATGAAAGACTTGAGAGCCAGATGGACCGCTCTGAGTTCTAGCAGATTGATGTGGTACTGCTTTTCCTTGTCTGACCACAGGCCCTGAGCTTGAAGGGGACCCAGATGAGCCCCCCATCCCTGAAGAGACGCATCCGTTACCAGAGTGTCGGATGGAACTACCTGGTGAAAAGGAGCACCCACTGACAGGTGAGGTCTGTGCATCCACCATCTCAATGACTGAAGTGCTACTGCCGGTAGTCGCACTCTGTCCTCCCAGCGACCTGTCCTTTGGCTCCAGTTGTTCTCTAATGGCTCTTGGAGGGGCCTCATGTGGAGTCTGGCATTTGGGACAATAAAAATGCATGATGCCCAGCAGCGATGTCACCTGACGTGCCGTAGGTGCGTTGGCTCTCAACAGGTCCTGACACTTCCTATCTATTGAGGATAGTCGTTCCTCCGAAGGATACACTCTTTGGAGTTCTGTGTTTATGATAGCTCCCAGGTAGTGAAGGTTCTGTGTTGGAATCAAGGTTGACTTTTGGTAATTGACCTGAAGACCTAGAGACTCGCAAACTCCGAGCACAATGTCCCGATGGCTTTTCGCCTGCTCCGGAGAAGAAGCCTTCAGTAACCAGTCGTCTAGGTATGGATATATGAATATCTTTTGTTTTCGAAGATGTGCCGCTACCACTGCCATACATTTCGAGAAGACGCGTGGGGCAGATTTCAGGCCAAATGGCAGAACTCTGAACTGGTAATGCTGTAACGCTACTTGGAAGCGCAGGAATTTTCGATGTTTTGGAGCTATTGGGATGTGAAAATATGCATCCTGCAGGTCGATGGAGCACATCCAGTCTCCCTAATGTAGCTGAGGGAAAATCTGGTGAAGCGCTAGCATCCTGAACTTCTGTTTCCTTATGTATTTGTTCAGCAGCCGTAGGTCCAGAATTGGCCTGAAAACACCCTCTCGACCCTTCTTCGCCACCAGAAAGTAACAGGAGTAAACCCCCTTTCCTCTGTGCGCAGGTGGAACCTTTTCTATGGCATTCTTTTGTAGGAGGGCGAGAGCCTCTTTGCGCAGCAGGCTGAGATGAGATTGTGGTGGACGCTGTTTGAAAAGAAGAGAGTAGCCATGTTCGACAATATTGAGCACCCATTTGTCTCTTGTGATAGAGTGCCACTCGTGAAGATAAGCTGTAATACTTCCCCCCACCGGAGTGGTGTACAGTGTCGAGGGAAGCAAGATCTCACTGTTTAGTGGGTGCTTTCGGAGTGGACTGCTGAGGTCTACTTGACCCTCGCTCCCTTGTGTTCCTTCGCTGAAAAAGAGGGCGTCCCTGTCGTTGCTGTGACCTTTGGGACCAGTGAGGGGTTTGAACCCTCTGCTGGAATGGGCGCCTGTCATAAGGCCTGTACCTCCGCCTGAAATCTTTCTTTCTTTCCAGGCCCACTGCCCTCATGGTATCCACCTCGGTCTTCATGCGGGCCATTTCCTCGTCTGCATGTGCACCAAATAGAGAGTTCCCGGCGAATGGGAGATTCAGGATGCGTTGTTGTGCTTCCTGCTTTAAGCCAGTGAGCCTCAGCCAGGAAGACCTCCTTGCACAGATTCCATGCGCGTACCCATGTGCAGCTAAATCCGCCCCATCTGCTGCCGCGCTGATAACCTGGTTGGATACCAGGCATCCTTCTTGCAGGATCTCTTGGAAATCTTGTCTGTCCTCTCTGGGCAATTTTTCTGTGAATCTACTGAGAGAGTCCCACAGAGAACGATCATACCTGCCCAGGAGTGCAGAAGCACTGGAGACTTTCATTGCCGAAGCCGCCGTCCCGCATATCTTTCTCCCCAGAGAGTCTAGATGCCTGCTCTCTTTATCCGGGGGGACCGTGGATGATGATGCCACCGAGTGGGTCTTTCGGGCTGCGGCTAATATTACCGAGTCCGGTGGCGGATCCTTCCTTAGGAACAGAGGGTCCTGTTCAGGAGCCTTGTATTTTTTGAGAATTCTAGCCGGGGCAGATTTGAGCGAGGCTGGGGCCACAAAAGTGTTCATGGTTGGCTGCAACAAACCAGGCACTAGAGGCAGCAGCTTTTTTGATGCTGATCTCTGTTGTAGAGTCTCAAAGATGACTGACGAGGAGGTAGTCTATGTTTAGTTTCTGCGCTCCTCTTAGCAGCACCTCGTTAAACGTGGTAATGTCATCCACTGGTGAGACCCTAGCAGGTGGTGAATCACACCCGACAGATGATCCGGACGACGACCAAGAGGGTGATCTTCTTCGTGAACGAGACCTGGATCGTCGTTGAGAACGAGACCTGCTGCGAGACGCTGTAGCAGAGCGCCCAGGCCTCGCGGCCAGTTGACGAGGAGCAGAACGAGCCCGTCCTGCCCTTGCTGTCGGTGATGGCGTTCTTGGCAGGGAGGCAGTAGGCGAGTACATTCGCGAATATTGTGAATCTGGGGAGGCCGCTGGTCTGTTAAGGCTCTCCAGCCATCTTGGAGATAGATTGATGGGCGAGACATGCCCAGATGATGCCACTCTTGACCGAGAAGAGTCGCTCGGTAGGGAGACCACTGGAGATGGCGCGGCCTTGTCTGGCGTGGGGCGATGTTCTACTCCCTGCGTGACAGTTAAAGCCTGGCTGTGTCGACGTCGAAGGGCGCCCCACCGGTTGCTCATGCCTCGACGTTGAGTGTCTCGACGTTGAGTGTCTCGACGTCGAACGGCGATCTTTGGACCTCGACCTGCTCGCCGTCGTGTGCCTCGACGTGGAGCGGTGGGAAACCGACGGTGGATGTCTTTCATGCCGTCGTGGCGATTTTGACCTCGTGTCTCTTGACGTCGGGGGGCGCACAGCCTTTGGCGGCGACCGGGCACGCCGGGGATGGCTCGACGTCGATCGGCGGGCTGCCGTCGGCGGAGACCTGCCCCTGCGATGGTGTTCCCTCGACGCCGTCTCCTTCGACGTCGGGTGTGTCGCCGTCGACCTATGACGGTGAGACGGTAGTAGTGACGACGTCGACGGGGAACAAACAGGAACTTTCCTACCTGCTGACGTCGACCTAGCCATTCTCTCCTGAGAATGGCCTGCTGGTTGTCTGGGAAGTGAAGAGGACGATGTTTTCTGCCTCTCCTGAAGCCCATGTAGCCTGATCTTTTCTCTGTCTTTCAGAGTCCTCTTTGACATATTCTTGCAGTGCTTAAAGTGTCAGGGCAGTGACTCTGAGGCAGGCACACTATACACAGAGTGTGTGTCTGACTGGGCCTTCTTCTTCCCACAAGCAGGGCATTTGACAAAAAGTGAAGGCATTTTTCTGTCAGGAAAAAACTGCCAAGCTCAGAAAATGATGTTATTTGTCAAATGAAAAAGGAAAAAAAGCTTTTTCAAAGGATTTTTCTGAGAAAAAACTCAGAAAAACTGAGAGCTCAATGCTCCAGGATCCTCTCAGAAGAAGCCGGAAAAAAGAGCTGACCTAACTGTGAACCAACTGTCACCTTTCCTTCACCCCTGAGGCATGGTGGGATACTGGAGGTGCTCATGGTCTTAAAGGCACGGTGCCAAAGTTTTTATGGTTCTCCGGTGTTAACCTGCATGCAGCCTATTGGCTAAGAATGCTCCATTGTTTTTCAATGCAGTTTTTTCTCTTTTTCTCTAGAGTTTCCTGCTGCTTATTTCCCCAAGCCCAGTTTTGGGGGCTTGGGTAGATATTTATTCTCTATTGTAATTTTATAATATATAAAAAAAAAATAAAAAAAATAAAAAAACTTCTTAGAAATAAAGCATTTTAGCCTGTTTTAAACATTATAGCCTGCATTGCTGTTTTACACATGTATAATATGTGTGTATTTTAAATATGCTCCGGGGTCCCTGCACAAGGGCGGGAATATTCAATGTTTATGACTAGTGATGAGGATCCCCTGGAAGAGAACCTCCCTTTGCTTTATTTATTTGTTTTCACTGCAAGTATATATGCCAGTCCTATTTAGGCAGCATATTTCCTTTTTTCTTCTATTAATTTAGTTTATACGTCATACGCTTGATGAAGTTGTGTGTGTTTTATTATGGCTGGATAAATGTGGAATGCAAAAGTGAGTCAGTGGGTTGGATGCAATGCTGGGTGAACACACGAATGATTGACAGATTGCATGTATGATTACTTGGCTAGTATCTAAAGCCATCAGTCTCTTAACAGTTATACATCAGACCAATTGTCATTGGCAGTGCTTATTCTCCCTTTTCTTTATCTCGCCAGGAACTCAATGTACTTCAAGTGGTTAAAGGCAATATTTAGCACTATAAGAGATGTAATACATCCTATAGACAAATTGATATAGCAGGCCTCGAAAAATCTACTCTACCACTCCCTGTGGCGAGTTTTATTTTATGAGGTAGATCTATTTTTTAGATTCCATGGGAGTGGACAACGAACAGGTGCTTTGTTCAGTCAGAAACTGAGTCTGCAATTAAGATGCCTTTAAATATTATTCTTGTCACATTTGCTCTGTGCTCAGAGACAGAGGTCATAAGTCAGTTTGTCTTAATGCAATGCAAATACTTTTCCTTGTGACTGCAGAGTTCCAGGATTTTGTGAAATGAAAGGCTTTTAGTATATGGTTTTTCCCTAACACACAGCATTTATATAACTAAGTCAACTTTACAAACATTTCAAAATGTATTTCATTAGCTGTGAAAGACCATTCTTCTACTTCTGTGTGATGAAAAAAATATTTTAATAGAATGAAAAAAAAAAGTCATAACACTTTACTTGGTGATGTGCAAATAATAAATGTTTTCTGAAACCCAACTGTCACTGATTATTGTTTAAACACTATATAGTTTTATCAGTAAAGCTGCAAGTCAGTGGGAAGGTTTTTGGACATTATTTGGAAATGTACTGTCTGTAAATGACAGTGCGCTACCACATCATGCTTTAGTAAATATATTTATTATATAAGTGAGTGTTTACACATAAACTGAGAAACACTCCTGCTCTGATGGCAAAGCTATTGGTAAACTAAGAGGCAAGTCATGCGTGGATCATGTGTACCCTACATCTCAACTTTTCATTGGGTACTGAGGCATGCAATCGGAGTGTACGGTTGAAAAGTTGTTGTAAAGTTTGCACGGGTCACTGCGCATGCACGCAGCTACAGAATGATGCAGGTGTCCATTTTACTGATCTAAAATGGTAGACAACTTGCAACGGTAAATAATAAAAGTACATTTTATTTGTGCATTTTATCAAGGCAGAGCGGCCCAGCAGCAAATGGCAGCCGTTGGGCCATACAAAAAAAATTAAATACATTTTTTTTTTACAGGACGAGGGGGGGGGGGGGGGGGGGGGACAATGGAGGGGAGCGTGGGTGTAAGCAACGGGAGATGGTAGAAGTCAAGGAAGCAACAAAGGTGAGAAAAAGCACGTTTTGGCCTAGCTGTTAATTCTTAACCTAGACAGTGACCCCAAGGGTGCAAAGGGCTTCAATGTGCGGCCGCTGAGAGGTGGACAGTAACCGATCTTTTTGACAAATAAGATTCTCTTGATGCGTGGGACATGACTGTCTTCTGGGATTAGGACCTAATTGCTTTATTAAAATTTGCTGATGTCTGAACAAACAGCCATGTTAAATATTTCCAACAATTAGACGACTAATTGAAACTGCACAATGCACAGTTTTTTTCTGTATTTGCAGCTGCGCCATTGCACTTGACCCCTACCAGATATACATGTAAAAAATGTTTGCGTCTGCTACCTTTTCCAGAGAAAAATGCCATCCATCTATTCACGTTAAGATTCTGCAAAGGCCCGACATGCTTCTTAAGTAGAACTTTATATGAAGTCATCTGCATTCATTTTTAATGTGGCCTTCCTATCAGGGATAATTACCGCATCTGTAGATCACATTGTAAAGTTTTTTCTTCCAAAAGTTACTATTTAAAGCATGTACCAATAGGGGGAACAAATACCAGCTTTCTTTGACTTTCCTCATTTTTAGGCTGAGCGTAAGTGTTCAACCTCGTGTATACTTTTAGTATACTTCTTATGGCTTGAAGCAATTTAATTTGTTGGTGGCAGTGTCCTTTAAAAATTCTTACATGCTAGTGGTCAGTTCGGCCTTTTTCTCCCTCCTTTGTCTGTTTCAGAGCAGTGACCAAATACTGTATTATTCCACTTTGGTTTCTATATCTGCTGCTGTGGCGGACTACTTTAGCATTTCATTGGTGCTCCCTTTTCACTGTGGGTGTTTTAGGTTGGTAGCTGCCTGCGTTTTATTGCAGCATTCAATTCCTCCCACCTCCTCCCATATCACTGACATTTGTTTTGGCTTTATTCAAGTGCTATCCTCCTTTACCGCTGGCTCCTAAAATAACGTTTTTACAAAAGAAACACCCAGTCAATTAGCTCACTGCTTACAAAAGCCACAATATGTCCCTTCTGGTATAATGTAGCTAAACCTAGAAGCAATGATGTAAAACATGCTTAGCCTTGCATGTCTCCTCCAGGGCCCCTCCCTGCCAGCGCTCAGGACATCCCACACAGGACATTGCTTATCTCCTTTATTGGGGCCATGCTCTGCTATTGTTAACTTCATTGACGCTTTGTTTGAATGCAAGGCAAGAAAGCCTTCAAGACTTCATTCTGTCAAAATAGAATTAAAATACTTTTCCAGCCTTATTTTCCATCCTCTCTCCTCAAGGGCGTGTGATTTCTGGTTCAATAGCCACCAGTGACCACCAAAACATGCCAGGAAAAGATGAAATTATGAGGCAGGGTTGACAAATGTATGTGGCAAGAAAAGTTCAGTTATGAATTTACAATGCCAATAGCTCCAACTCAAGAAAATGCTTGTTGTCCCGATTGGGCCATTAAAATATCAGTAATGTCGGTAAAAAGAACAGCCACTTGGTAACCCTACCTGTTATGTAGTGTTTTGTTGCTTTCATTATGCTGGGTGGTCGGAAGCCCCAGGCCAGCCTACTCAATTTGTTTTTTAGAAAGCACTGCTAGTCAGGTAAACAGCTATAACTAAGTGTAGTTTGAGTGAACTGTAGTAAAATTAATGTTGACGCGGTGAATGAGGACTAGTCTTTACGTGTAGCAGCGTTGGTGTCATGTGTGCATGACTGTTTCAAGAGTTCAGTTTATCATGATCTGTTTGAGAAAGGCAAATCATTTGTGACGGGAAATGTGTGACGTAGTAAGCTGTGGATGAAGATGCTAGAGACGTGTTTATGGCACATCTTAAGTGTGCTGGGTGCATGTGTTGAAGTCTGTTTGTGAGCTGAACAGATGTTTCTGGGGAGTTCTTGTTTTAGTATCAGAATATAGGGCCTACACACAGTGAGGTGATAAACAACAACTTTACTGCAAGGTACGGAGAAGCAAGGAGTACCCACAACACCATGGCAGCAAGGGAACTACCTACTTAGTTCAGACCACCGCCCCATTGATCTATAACACATATTCACACACAGGCTACCACTGCACAATCTACATCCAAGACTTAACTACCACACACAAGCTCATTTGCAATTAACAGATACAACCACAGTAAAAGCAATAGCATCGCCAAGGACACAGAATTCAAATTATACAACCCTCTTAAAGTAACTAGCCAGGAAGTCAATTGGACACATCCTTAAACTAACCAAAATCACAGTTGAACACTTAAAAAAAAAAAAAAAACACTGATTCCAGGGAAGTTATCACATAACCCAAGTTAAAAAGATCAAGCTTTCTGCGAATGCTAACTCTCTTGGCAGCATTTGACCGCGTAACAGGATGTAGGCCAAAACTGCTTCAGGGACCTCTCATCAATTCAGATACCATCCTATCTACCTATATCTTGTAAACGGCCAACATCGTAAAACTTACCATCCTCCAGTGCACACTTTTCATTACAGTTCATAATAACCACCTTTAAAAAACAAAAACACTCAGTCTAAATTCTATAGCCTACCAACTTCTACTTTAAAATGCGGTTGCTACCTTAATAGGGATCAGACCAGCTTTTCTACTATCAGTTAATTTGTTGAACGCACATATCAATCTGTAATTACTTCCGTTCCACAAGCTCTGTTCATGTGCATTCTTATTTCCTTCAGTTGAACCTTCACTCAAGTTTCCTTCTCTTTGTTTGCAAATATGAGAACGAGGTCAGTGTCTCTTACAAACACCTTGGACATAATTCATTAGTTACTACCTACCCTCCTCATAATGCAAAATAAATTTTACCTGTCAGTAGATTGGTAGCAGTGCTAATAAGCTAGAAATGTAACCTGGAGTCACACGTGCTACTAAAATTTGGATTCAACAGCAAATGTTTTGCTTCTTTAACCACTCGAGTCATTAGCTCAACAACTGCACTCTGCCTTCATACTGATAAGACACCTCCGTGGTTACAAAATCTGTAAATTGTAATTTTTAAGTTTCACAACAATGATTACACTATTTAATCGGTATCAGGTAATGGATGTCTGCATGCCCATAATGTACTAGTTAAAACTCAAATTAACACACTGCCTTGATTCAACGGAAGAGCTAAATGGAAGTTACAAAAGGGTTATCCACTCAAGATGCGATTAACTTGAAACTAACCTTCTGGTAAAGATCCTTCCATACCTGGTTTGAATTTACACATATCTTAAAGACAAACACATAACCCAGCACATGGCAGTGATAGCACTGTCTTTTACTATAACACAATGTTTGAGAAGTTCATACTTCTAATCTCATGTTTATAGGTTTGCACGTCAACACCCTCCTGGCTTTAATAACTGGCAGTATCAGTACTATCACCGACCACGCTGACTATCTAGAACAGTGGTTCCCAACCTGTGGTCCGGGGACCCCTGGGGGTCCGCAACTACTTAGAAAATTTAATAATTTTAACAGATTAGGTCCCCAGCTTTCAGTAATGACTCACTGGGGGGTCTCCGGATTCCAATAATGATTCAGTGGGGGTTCCAGTATTGATAAAGTGGGGGTCCACTGAAGCCAAAAGGTTGGGAACCACTGACCTAGAAGAATTCCTAACAGAGCCCAACTTGCTTCTGATCTCTTCCTGATGAAGCTATCCCAAATAGCTTCTTGCCTTTCAACAATTTCGACTTTCCTTCTCGTTCTTCTTCCTTGAAATGACAGGTCTGCCAATAAACTCGACTAAATCCAATATATGGCCTGTGTTACACAGGTCACCTGGAGTTTAATCTACTCGATACGGTTTTCCCTCTGACCTACATGTTCCCATTGCTTCTTGCTCAATGTCGATATACCCTCCAGCCAAACACGAAATGCCCCAGTAACACTTAGCCTCATGTTACAACGTGGTGGGGGTTTCTCAAGAGTCATTTCCACCACCCACATATAAAACCACACTGCAAGTCAAATAATCTGCTTCATCATGGTCAGGTTCACCAGAGACACAATTTATACTTGTCTGGTAGTATCTCTTATGCACACAAATTACTCGTGGCATGGTTGTACCTATAATTCAATAAATTGAACTGGCTACCTAAGCAATAACGTTTTTCTCCTATTCTTGTTTTCAAGTCTCTTTTCTTCTTGTGATACTGTTGCTAAATAATTGGTTTAGTTTTTCGTTTGAATGACACTGCCTTTATCATAAATATATCATAACTTTTCAAAAGCATTTTTTTAGCATACATCTCCAACTGCCCTTTACCTCTAGCTATATTACTAGTGGCATAAACTTTCTTATTGAGATCATTAAAATCTGGTCTCTCATTAACTGTTCTTAGGTAACATTTTACAGTCACCCTAAGAAGCCAACATTCTTTACAGTGAAACTTATGTTGTTCCCTATTTGTCATGCTTTGGTGTGTAGGCAATCACCCAGAAAACAGGGAGTATAAACAATGCAATTCTTTAAGCATTCAAAAGAGTAAAGAGCTGGACTTTGGGGGTGGGGTGGAGGGATGGCTTGTGAAGTCTTTATTTGCGGAAATGGCTGCTTCTCTCCTTAACTTCTTTGAGAAGAAGGCAATGAGATATGTTTCCCCATCATGACCTAGATGAATTAAAACGGCTCCTATAGATAGACCTAAGGCACCTGTCCCTACAACAACAATAAAGGCTTTGCAATATCAAGTTTTAGTAGGATGGAAGTTCGAAATAACAAGTCATCAAATTTTTAAAAGGCTGGGGTGCCAACATTACTCCTGTGAAATGTGTTGTTCTTTTTGTTTTTTTTTGTTTTATTAAATCTGTAAGTTAACAGGCAACCTTAGAAAACTCCTTAATGAATTTCCAGTAGTAGTTTTCTAGGCCTAGAAAGCTCTGCGTCTCAGTTGCTGAGAAAGGAAAGGGCCACTCGCACATGGCTTCAACCCTTCCAAGTATCCATGGCAGACCCTTAGAAGAAAGGACGTGACCTAAATCTGTGGAATTTGCTTCAAACTCCCATTTTTTTCATGTTGGGCAACAATTTTGTCACTTCGACATGGGATATCATCTAGGTAAACAAGCACTGGATGAAGGATCAGATCGGACAAGACAGCATTCATAGATCACTTGTAAAAAAGGCGGTGGGTTACGTAGACCAAACTGCATCACCCAATACTCAGTCTCGAAAGGTGCTTGGAAGGCTGTTTTCCATTTGTGAGCTGTTCGGATCCTGATCAGGTGATAGTCCTCCTCAAATTAGACGTAAGAGGAGCCTATCACTCCTTGAAATGCCCCCAAAATGTCTGAGAGGCAAAGGGTAACAATCTTTGATAGTCACTAGACTGAAACCCCTGTAATTTGTACACGGCCAGAGTTTAGATGTTCTCTTCCTAGTTATGAAAAACAAGGAGGTCCTTGTAGGAGACATGTACGGGCCTATCAGCCTGTACGCCAACTTAGCATCAAAGTGTTCTCGAAGGGTTTTTAGTCTGAAGGTGACATAGAAAAAATTTGCCCACAAGAAACAATTATGCCAATGGCACAGTTATAGGGTCAGTGAGGAAGTACCTCTGCGGTTGTTGGTTTCTGAAATGTATCAAGGTGATCCCCACTGGAAATCTGGGTGCAACAGGCTGGAGGTTCCCACGGAGAGGAGTGACAGTTTGGTTGCTCAGCCATGCCCGATTGGTCCCTAGGAGTCCCTGCACTTGGTGACTCAAGAGGGAGAGATGCCAACTTGCTCCCAACTGTACCGCCTAAAGACTAACCCAGTCAGAGACTGAGGGACTGTGTGCTAGTTGTGTTGTTTTCCAGTTAGAAACCAAGTTGGGGAGGGATGTAATGATGTTGTGCTAGACTAGTGGCACGGGGGAGGTGATGTGTCGACCCATATGTGGGAAGCCCTTCAGCTGGTCGTAGACAGGCAGGGTATAAATAAATGGGGGAAATGACCCATGAGGTCTTACCACACTTCCTCAATGCACAGTGTGCACGTCTTGAGTTCTTGGGTGTTCCGATTCCAATTCCTGAGCACATCCTGGATGTTGGTGAATCCTAACATAACTTATGTTGGTCCGGCTGAACATGCTGAATTGCTTCCACATGACCCAGACTAAGCAAGAGAGTTAACTAACTGGGAAATTCCAATATATCACGCCAGTAGTGCAAGCTTCTTTAACCCACAGGTGTCTTGGGTTTCAGAGGGCCAAACTTGAGAGTTTGGCCTGCAAACTGTTGCAGTGGAAGCCAGACTCCAGCTAGAAGCTGTCTGCAAGCGAGACATAACAAGCATTGGCAACGTCAACAGTTCTTTTATTTGAAATCTACTCCTTTGCCAATACCTTTTAGCCTTGCTGTACAGCTCCCCTGATGCTGTGCAGCATGGCTACATAAGGGGAAACAAGGCTACCGCATCATTATGTGGGTGCGTCTACAAAATTACGTGCCCATTTTTTTTTCTTTTTATGTGCCGAACCAACTCAAATAGGCATATAAAAACAAAAACGAATGTGTGTATTTTTTGGAAATGGGTGGGGGAGCAACCCAAGGAGAGGGGCATGAAAGCAATGCACAGCAAAGCAGGTGGGGGAGCAATAGAGGCGGTGGGGCAAAAGCAACACGGAGAGAGCCAGTGAGCATTTAAGTAACATCGGGCACTGAAGTAACTTGGGATGCTGGAAGCAACACACAGAGTTCAAGTGGGTGGGAAGCAGTACAGAAGGAACGGGGAGAGCAAATGGGTGAAAGGGAGATCAACTTGCCAGTACTGAACAACTATGCGCTGACTACGCCGGTTGTTGAGATCTGACCTATGTATATCAGGATATTAAACTAAATTGTTAGGGCTTCTAATTTGTTCCTTGAATTCACTGTAGTCACCCAAAGAAAGTACATGCAAGACGCTTCAAGTGATTCAGTAGTTTTTTTCTGACTAGTCTTGAAACTTCTGAATGGGATGACCATGGAGCCGGACACAATACATTCAGTTGCTGTCTGTGGACTGAAGAATACGTTAAAAAAATAATGTGGATGCCTCTTTCAAATCTACTGTAATATGCTTGATCTGGACTCGAGGACTGGAAGCAATCCTCCAAGGGTGTTCTCTAAAACTGGCGAACAAGCCGGACTCAGTAGCCACATACAACACCACAATTGGGCATAGATGCAGGTTTGACACCCGAAACACCCCCGCTTCTGGAATTGTAGTCAACGCACAGGACGAGACTTTCATAGCTCAACAAGACGCCCAGAGTGTTATGCCGAGCACAACACATGAAATGGATCACGTTGTTATATATACTCTGACGTCTAAACAAGCCCCAAGAAGATTTTAATACCAGGTACCCCTGCAAAGGCACAGAAATTAAGTTAACTAAAATCCGAAATGTACAGGTTCCACTGCATTAGACATTAATGTCGGTGACATCGCTTAGCCCTCGCGGCAAACGTACGGACTCAAAAATCATTAAAACAATTAATAAATATATTTTAACATTCATTATGTGTTGGCGATATTCCCATCAAAAAATATATCGTTTTGTAATCCCTTCCACGCCGCCTAGAACCGCACACTCAAAGTCCGGACGCTGGACACGTCCCCTTATGCATAGGCTCGCACTGCCTCAAAAAATCATAAAAAATAAAGGGCTTGTAACATTAGCTAAGGAGGAAAAATGTTAGCACCCAAAACTGCACTTTTGTAATCCATTTTCGGATGACAAGTAGCGCCCACACTACGAGCGCACGGCCTCTGGGCGCGTCCAATAATTACACACGGCCTGGCTGGATTTCCACCTAGTAACCGGGGTTGGCGCGTGCGCACTTGAGCCTGGGCGGGGCGGAGGCGCGCGGTCCCCACAGACACGGGGGAAGCATGAATGGGGCGGGGGGAGAGCGGGGGCGCGCACGCTGTTACGCAGCGCGTGCCCCCGGGCCTCGCAGAGCGCATGCCCAGGTGCCGCAGCGCTCCCTCCCCTCCACCTTGTCCCCGGCTGGCCTCTTGTCAGCGAGGCGCAGGAGCGGTGCCAGCCTCCCTGCGCAGGACGGAGCCCGCCGGGCCGTGAGCGGCCGAGGAGTGGGTCCCGGGACGGAGGGTGTACCCGAGAACCACCACCCTGCCCGTCTTATGCATATTCCCGCCTGTCCTCTCAAAAGCATAATTGTTGCAAAGGTGCATTTGGGGGGGGGGGGGAAGGACTACACATTTACAGAAGCCAGACGTAGCCCTCCCTCGTTTGGCAGCCCACCCACTCGCCGTATGCATGCAAAAGCCATGTAAATCATGAACCGAGGATAGGAAACATGTAAACAAGCACTGGCAAAGCCAACAGACCTGGCCTTGACGAGCGTGCTTTTTTTTTTCTTGCAAACGTGCCAGAAAAAGTACGGCTCACAAAAAAAAAAAGAAAAAGAAACCATCAAAAATAAAGTAGCTGCCCATTGGCCGACGCAAACGAATCCTGGCACTGCACTGCACTCCTTTTCAGGCGGCTGTACACATGAGATCATACAATACCGTCACTCAAGGTATACCAGCCAATGGACGAAATGGGTTGACCCTCTGTCACAGGCTGTAAATACTATGATGGGAGGAAGCAAGGGGAATGACACTTGGACAGACCAATGGATGTAGAGAAGTGATCAAACATATTTTTAATGACAATTTTTCTGTAAAGCAACTATCTGAGAAATCTTCCAGTGGCGCCGGTACGCTGTGCTGTTATGGCACCCCCATGTACTCCAACAAACCGGAAGCACATGCTATGTCAAATTGCTAAATACTGGGCCCAGGGTAAAGATGAAACCCAAGCAATCGACCTCACTCCAGCAGACCACAGGCAAAAAGAGGAAAAAAAAATAATAGAGAAAACTGTACGCAAGCAGTACCACCTGCTCCAGTAGCACATCCGAAACAAGACAGGAAAAGATTGAGCTCAGATTGCACCCTTGCCCCAGCCCCCAAAATGCCAAGGACAAACCGGGGGGGGGGGGGGGATAATTTACAGCAAGGTAACAGAATCTTTGAAAACCGGGCACGGAGAAAATAAGGGTATAGATTGATACTATCAACGAAACCCGAAGTGTGAATGTACAGGGAAATCAAGAGTTAAATGCACTTCAAAGCCTACCAATACATACAAAATAAATAATAGTGAAAACAAAGGTGAAAGACAACACACACACACACGAAACAACTTTGCAGCACTGACCACGTCAAACACAACTATAAACTGCGACTAAGACCTAAGAACATAAAAACAGCGAAATCGCCCGGCGAGATTAAATCGGACATCCAGAAGGACAAGTAGGTGAGTACACCTCACCGAATCTATACATGCAAAATAAAACACAGATCAGTGTAAAGCTGGCGACCAAGTGTACAACCCCCAACACTTGCAAAACACATACATCACAGTGTAGTTAGGGACAGCGAGCACACTTCCAACCCCTGCAAGCACAGTTGTAATATTGTGAAAACTAGGGTAAAGGTGGAGGCCGAGTGTTCAACGCCCAACCCCCTCAAAACATTTGCAATGTAACTGACAAAGCAATGGCGAGTCTGGATAATTATTGGAGTGTGGTGGTGAGGAAAGGGGATGAGGGGTTTGTCTGGCCAAGGAGTTGCGGGGGGGGGGGGGGGGGGGAGGGGGCTCTGCAACAGTGGCTGATCCTCTATGCACACAACACCCCTCCCCCCAGTCCTAAGAATAGCTCACAGACACACCCCTATATAACATTCTCCAAACTTCTAAAACCATCCAATTGGAAACCCCTTCGCAACTCCTCGGAGGCATTACTTCTAAAGGGGGGCTGGTAAAGAGGCGAGGAAGTGCAACGTCGTCTCTGGAAGGGAACTGCACTAAAATTATCCACACCCCCCCTCCCGTAGTGGAGCACAAAAGGAGTAAAATGCTCCCTGAGCCATGACCACAGCTGACCCCCTTCCCAGCCACAATACGCCATTGTTCCCCCTCATAGCCCAGCAGCCTCCAAAACTTTTTTAACAATCTCTAACACCCTCCGCCTTCCCCACCCGCTCTGTAAGCAAACCCACCCCTTCTCAACTCTTTCCACAATTACATCTCAACTACGATTTCTGTGCCCCTCCCCCAAAACAGCGAACTTCACACCGAAAAAAATACACAACTTCATTTGTGCGTACAAAAACCTGAAGTCGACTATTACTTCTAATGTGTAGAAACATATGTGCACCTCACCCCAAACACATACCACCCACTTCTGAGCTGAAAAATCTTGTTTAATGACCAAAACAAACACTCAAAAATCCGAGGATGACACCCCCACCGTGGAGCCAGCAGTGCAGAAACAGGCAACAGAAACAGAAAGCAGACATCCCAAAACCAGGCACCAAACAGTTAAAAAATGATTATTCTTCGCTGATTTTTTTCTCCAAGTTCCCCCACGGGACAGGGTCTTTAAACCCTTAAATCACAGGAAACATGGCCCGTGTTCCAGCCGAAAATCTGAGGCATGGGAGAAGAGCAAAAACAAGGCATCTTTTTTTCACCCCTTGTCTGCACACAAAGAGCTCTGGCACACACTTCTCAAGAAAGTGCCTTTTAAACGAGAGACCAGCTGACTTCTCAGTCTCCGTCGCTCTAGTCTGCACTGGACAGAAAAACACAGACCGTAACCAAGAAAATGCAAGTAAAAGAGAGCAGCTAAACATGCACAATATACAAGCAACAACACAAACAATTTAAAAAAGGAGCAGGGAGCATATACAATTATAATCGCACAACAACTTGAAAAAAAACGCCAGGCACGGACTGAGCTCTGCGGGTAGCACCACTCCAAGCTAAGAAAAACACAAACCAGGGAAGACTCTCATTAGACATTTAAAGGAACAAAAAATAACATTTTACCTGCGATGGCTGGGATTGCGTGCGCTATTTTTCCCACTGTTTTGCTTTTTTGGCTGTGTTTCAGGTTCTTTTTTTGGATGGTCTTTTTGTTTGCTGTTCCCGTTTTGTTATTTTTTTTTCTGCCTGTTTTGTGTGTGTCTTCGTTTGTTTTTTTGCCTGGTTGTGTCCTGAGCTGTTGTCCTTCTTGCACTGGAGGGGAGATAATGGCAGCTCTCACCCTTTCCTCCAAACTAGGAGGGATACAAAGAATGCACAGAAATTAAAATAAAAGGCTGCAGCAGCAGGGCTGTGTGTTAGTTATCTAATTCCAGGCACAGCAGCAGTCCCCACTCTGTCTCTCCCCGTCTCTCTCTCGCACCCTCTTTTTTCTGGATTTTTTTTTTTTTTTTTAGTCTGTAGTCAAACAAAGAAGGGAAGGTTTAGCTGCTGCCCAGCCCCCTCTTCTCCAGCTCAGAGAGACCCTCCTCCTCCGCTCCCCACCCCCCTCTCTGACCATGCCCCGTTCCTCCTCCTCCTCTCTTTTCTCTCCCTCTCCAACTCCCTCCCCCTCACACATTTTTGCACCTCCCTCTCCCCTCCCTCCATTCCCCCTCGCTCCCAGTCACACAGAATTTATCCTTGGGACTGGCAGCAGTAAAGCGCTCTCTGGGTCCTAGCGCGTTCTCTGCTTCCTCCTCCAAGATGTCGCCTTTTCCCCAGTTTCTATATTTTCTGCTTCTGTCTCGTACGCCGCTAGGTCAATTTATTAGTGCATATTGCTCTCCCGGTCTGTCTAACTCGTTTCGCTTCCCACACAAGTTGCATCGCATGTCTCTGTCTATTCGGGGTCCCTTTTGTATCTTTATTTCGTCCTCGGCTGTTTTATCTTTTTCCACACTGGTGCACCGTGTCTTTCTCTTCTCATCCTCACCCGCTAATTACTTTTTCATTTTCTTTCATTTCTCGCCCTGTCTTATGTCCTATAGACTATTTTTTCAAACTTTTTACCCCCAGGGGTATAAATTCCACATTCTCCTTGCACCTGCCTCTTGCTGTCTTGTTCCTCGCGCAACACAGGGCAATTTCCCAACCCTGGGCTGTTACACAGAACGTTCTCCCTATGTCTGCAAGTGACCAGGGGTTCTTCCGTTCTGTTCTCCCCTCTCAAACTGTTCTCTCCCCGTCTGAATGTAGCACGAGAGACTGCCAGACTCTCTGGCTGGCCTTTCTATGTATGAATGTAACACTAGAGGTTCTCCTCTCTCAGGCTGTTGCCCAGGATGGTTCTCCCTATGTATGAATGTAACACTAGAGGTGCTCCTCTCAGGCTGTTACACAGGAGGTTCTCCCTATGTATGAATGTAACACGAGAGGTTCTCTCTCAGGCTGTCACACAGGAGGTTCTCCCTATGTATGAATGTAACACAAGAGGTTCTCTCTCAGGCTGTCACACAGGAGGTTCTCCCTATGTATGAATGTAACACGAGAGGTTCTCTGCTCTCAGGCTGTTACACAGGAGGTTCTCCCTATGTATGAATGTAACACGAGAGGTTCCCTCTCAGGCTGTCACACAGGAGGTTCTCCCTATGTATGAATGTAACACGAGAGGTTCTCTGCTCTCAGGCTGTTACACAGGAGGTTCTACCTATGTATGAATGTAACACGAGAGGTTCTCCGCTCTCAGGCTGTTACATTCATACATAGGGAGAACCTCCCGTGTAACACGAGAGGTTCTCTGCTCTCAGGCTGTTACATAGTAGATTCTCCCAATGTCTAGATGTAACACAAGAGGTTCTTCCGTTCTTCTCTCAGGCTCTTCTCCTAATGTCTGAATGTAACACAAGAGGTTTTTCGCTCTCAGACTGTTACACAGGAGGTTCTCCCCATGTCTGGATGTAACACGAGAGGTTCTTCCCTCAGGCTCTTCTCCTAATATCTGAATGTAACACAAGAGGTTCTCCGATCTCAGGCTGTTACATAGTAGATTCTCCCTATGTCTGGATGTAACACGAGAGGCTCTTCCACTCTCATACTGTTACACAGGAGGTCTCCCTATGTCTGGATGTAACACGAGAGGCTCTTCGGTTCTCAGGCTGTTACATAGGAGGTTCTCCCCATATCTGGATATAAGACGAGAAGCTCTTCTGTTCTCAGGCTGTTACACCGGAGGTTCTCCCTATGTCTGGATGTAACAAGAGCCTCTTCAGAGACTTAGCTGGTGTCGCGTTGGCTCCCAGAAACAGAGGGAGGTGCGGTGTCAGACTGGGCAATGGCTCTGCAGAACCGTGCCTGGAACGCCAATGTTCCCCACTTGTCGTGTCAGCCAATGGACGAGTTGAAGTTCCCTAGGACGACTTCTTTTTGTTCTTCTTCCCAGAGTGTCCTGAGGACCTCGAGTGCCACAATGAGGACTTGGCGCTCCTGGAGCAGTCCCATGACCTCCTTCCCGACCGGGACCTAGACCAACAAGAAGTCGCGCGACCTGGTGTCATCAACTGCTGGGCCGTAAGCAGCTTTAGGGATCGCTTCTTCAAAGCTTTTGACAACATGGCCCGGCAGCCTGATGGCAACTGAGTCGTGGTTGTGGTGATGCTCAAGACACCAGGCAAGGTAAGGATCAATAACTTTCATGGCGCTGGGACAGGCGCCACACTATTCAAACCCTGCCTTCCTGGATGATTTCCTTAACTAATCCAACAAGAAAAAACTTCAACCAAACGTTGGAAAAAAGGCCTGTCAAAAGGTGACAGAGGTAGATTTCTCCGGATCTGTGCTGATGCGGCGGGAGGGGAACTGACGTCCGTGCACCTGGGTGGCACCTATATAGGTGACCGCAATGTCATGTCTGGTGCCGATGAACCCACACGAAACCGAACTGCGCCATCTGACAGCGCCCGGAGGGGTATTGCTCAAGCAAAAGTTTCCAGATCCAGTATTATGCCTGGGAAAATTCAAGGGTAAGGAATCTGCAGCTAGAAGTCTCTATCAGATAATGCGTTATCGAAGGTAAGTAACTTTTTCATTTATGCGATACAACTTTAAATCTCAATATATTATCTTTCCTTACACATATATTTCCCTTCCTATTTAATAGTCTATGTAATGCTTTAATCCTACTGTACAAGAAAAGAAAAAAAAAACGAAAGAAAAATCCCACTTCTTAATGAATTACTCTGTCTCACCCTATACCACTATCAATTTGTCCTCTGTCCCACTCATTGTCTCACCCCATACCTCATTCTACTATGAACCCCAAAATAACCCTTCCTAGACTCTTCCTCCCTCTACCCCTCCTGGCTCAGCTCAAACCTCACTTTACTATTATGATCTCTCAAACAACCCTACTAAATTGTCCCTCAGGTATCTGTCCTTTGACTCATCCAAAACCTCACTTTACTACTGTGATCTTTCTAATCTCATTCTACAGGCTCCTCTTTCCTCCATCTCTCCTTTACTCATCCCAAACCATATCTTACTACTATGATATCCCAATAAACACTTCTGGATTCTTCCCTCTTCTATCCCTCCACTATTCTATTCAATCCAACTAACAGACTCACATGTCCACCGCGCTAATTAACTCATAATTCCTTATACTAATACTATACTCATATTTCCCTATACTAATCCACCACTAATCCTTTTGGGTTCCAGAGTAGCGTGCTACTAATCGAAAAGCGCTTCAGCACCTCATTAGGGGGGAGTAAGCACTATATAAATACATTTACAAATTACATGAGGTTCTCCCCATGTCTGGGTGTGACACAAGGGGTGCTCAGGCTGTTACACAAGAGGTTCTCCCCATGTCTGGATGTAACACAAGAGGCTCTTCCACTCTCAGGCTGCTACAAAGGAGGTTCTCCCTATGCCTCCACTCTCAGGCTGTTACACAGGAGGTTCCCCTCCTTTGTGGTGCTTCACTACATCTGAATGCCCAAATTCTTTAAAAATCTCAGGTTTGGCGACTGCTTCTTCCACATGTCATTGGCTTACTTGAGGCCTTTGTGCTCTTTGGCCAAAGCCGGACATGGTGCAGGGGCAATTGTAAATATAAAGCATAGATGTGCTCGTTCTTTAGGGGGGTGATAGTGTCACAATGTGCAGCGTTTCCAGCACCTTGCCAGGACGGCATGGTAGCATCTGGTAGAATGTAGGCTTTTGAGGCTTCTATTATATCTGTCCCTGTCTGTTTTTGGCTTTTTGAGTATTCCTTCTTTAAGGCGGGAACCACAGAAAAATCGTCCACTAGCGAAGGAATGAAAATGTCACTTACCCAGTGTACATCTGTTCGTGGCATCAGTCGCTGAGATTCACATGGTATGCATGAGCTCGCCATCTGGTGTTGGGTCGGAGTGTTACAAGTTGTTTTTCTTCGAAGAAGTGTTTTCGAGTCACGGGGCCGAGTGACTCCACCTTCTGTGCTCATTGCGCATGGGCGTCGACTCCATCTTCGATTGTTTTCCCCGCAGAGGGTGAGGTAGGAGTTGTACTATAGTAATAGTGCCCGCGCAATGAAAAATGTAAGTATGTACCTATTAAAGGATTAAGTAATATATATACAAATGTACAAAATTGAAGGTAACTTCTGAACTGCTACAGGCTTCCGGGGAGGTGGGTGGGTCCATGTGAATCTCAGCGACTGATGCCACGAACAGATGTACACTGGGTAAGTGACATTTTCAGTTCGATGGCATCTGTCGCTGTAGATACACATGGTATGCATAGACTAGTAAGCAGTTAGTTCCCCATAAGCGGTGGTTTAGCCTGTAGGAGTAGAAGTTGTCTGAAATAGAGTTCTTAATACAGCTTGACCTACTGTAGCTTGTTGTGCGGATAGCACATCTATACAGTAGTGTTTGGTGAATGTGTGAGGCGTAGACCAAGTGGCTGCCTTACATATTTCTTGCATTGGGATGTTTCCTAAAAAGGCCATTGAAGCACCTTTTTTCCTTGTTGAATGTGCCCTGGGAGTAATGGGCAGTTGTCTTTTTGCTTTAAGGTAGCAGATTTGGATGCATTTAACTATCCATCTGGCTATACCTTGTTTTGATATTGGGTTACCTGCATGAGGTTTTTGGAATGCAATAAATAGCTGTTTAGTTTTTCTGATGTTCTTCGTTCTGTCAATGTAGTACATTAATGCTCTTTTGACATCTAATGTATGTAGTGCTCTTTCAGCCACAGAATCTGGCTGTGGGAAGAATACTGGTAGTTCTACCGTTTGATTTAGATGGAATGGAGAAATAACTTTTGGTAAAAATTTTGGATTAGGTCGTAGGACGACCTTATTTTTATGTATTTGTATAAAAGGCTCTTGTGTTGTGAACGCTTGAATTTCACTTACTCTTCTTAGAGATGTAATGGCGATGAGAAAGGCAACTTTCCAGGTGAGGAATTGTATTCCGCAAGAGTGCATGGGTTCGAAAGGTGGGCCCATGAGTCTTGTTAGAACCACGTTTAGGTTCCATGAAGGAACAGGTGGTGTTCTTGGTGGTATAATTCTTTTAAGCCCTTCTATGAATGCTTTGATAACTGGTATCCTATACAAGGAAGTTGAATATGTAGTTTGCAGGTATGCAGATATTGCTGCAAGATGTATTTTAATAGAAGAGAAGGCTAGCTTTGCTTTTTGTAAATGGAGCAAGTAATTTACTATATGTTTTGGAGTTGCCTCTAGTGGTTGTATCTGATTATGATGGCAGTACCAAACAAATCTTTTCCACTTACTTGCGTAGCAGTGTCTAGTGGATGGCCTTCTGGCCTGCTTTATGACTTCCATACACTCTTGGCTAAGTTGTAAGTGTCCGAATTCTAGGATTTCAGGAGCCAGATTGCTAGATTCAGCGATGCTGGGTCCGGGTGTCTGATCTGTTGGTTGTGTTGCGTTAACAGATCTGGTTTGTTGGGCAGTTTGATGTGTGGTACTACAGACAGATCTAGCAGTGTTGTGTACCAGGGTTGTCTTGCCCACGTTGGTGCTATTAAAATGAGTTTGAGTTTGTTTTGACTCAATTTGTTTACTAGGTAAGGAAGGAGAGGGAGAGGAGGAAAAGCGTAAGCAAATATTCCTGACCAGTTCATCCATAGGGCATTGCCTTGGGATTGCTTGTGTGGGTATCTGGACGCGAAGTTTTGGCATTTTGCGTTCTCTTTTGTTGCAAATAAGTCTATTTGTGGTGTTCCCCAGAGTGTGAAGTAGGTGTTCAGAATTTGTGGGTGGATTTCCCATTCGTGGACTTGCTGGTGATCTCGAGAGAGATTGTCTGCCAGCTGATTCTGGATCCCCGGAATAAACTGTGCTATTAGACCAATTTGATGGTGGATTGCCCACTTCCATATTTGTTGAGCTAACAAGCTTAACTGCGTTGAATGTGTTCCTCCTTGTTTGTTTAGATAATACATCGTTGTCATGTTGTCTGTTTTGACAAGGATGTATTTGTGGGTTATGATTGGTTGGAAAGCTTTTAGTGCTTGAAAAACTGCTAATAATTCTAGATGATTTATATGCAGTTTTGTTTGATGTATGTTCCATTGTCCTCTTATGTTGTGTTGATTGAGATGTGCTCCCCACCCTGTCATGGAAGCATCTGTTGTTATTACGTACTGTGGCACTGGGTCTTGGAAAGGCCGCCCTATGTTTAAATTTATACTGTTCCACCATAGAAGCGATAGGTAAGTTTGGCGGTCTAGCAACACCAGATCTAGAAGGTGACCCTGTGCTTGAGACCACTGTGAGGCTAGGCACTGTTGTAAGGGCCTCATGTGCAGTCTTGCGTTTGGGACAATGGCTATGCATGAGGACATCATGCCTAGGAGCTGTAGTATTGTTCTTGCTTGTATTGTTTGGTTTGGAGACATGTGTTGAATGACCCTGTTGAAATTGTGGATCCTTTGTGGAGTTGGCGTTGCTACTCCTTTTGTCGTGTCTATTATGGCTCCTAGATATTGCTGTACTTTGCTTGGCAGAATGTTTGATTTTGCAAAGTTGACGGTGAACCCTAGATTGTAGAGGGTTTGTATGACTTGATTTGTGTGGTTTGAGCATTGTGTGAGCGAACTGGTTTTGATTAGCCAGTCGTCTAGATACGGGAACACATGTATTTGCTGCCTTCTGATGTGTGCAGCGACTACTGCTAGGCATTTTGTGAATACTCTTGGAGCGGTTGTTAAACCAAAAGGCAATACTTTGAATTGGTAATGTATTCCTTTGAATACAAACCTTAGATATTTCCTGTGTGATTGATGTATTGGTATATGGAAATATGCGTCCTTGAGGTCTAGGGTTGTCATGTAGTCGTGTTTTCTGAGCAATGGTAACACTTCTTGTAGTGTGACCATGTGAAAGTGGTCTGATTTGATGAATGTGTTTACTACCCTGAGGTCTAGAATTGGTCTCAGTGTTTCGTCCTTTTTTGGTATCAAGAAGTACAGTGAATAAACTCCTGTGTTTATTTGTGTGCTTGGTACTAATTCTATTGCATTTTTTTGCAGTAGTGCTTGAACTTCTATCTCTAGAAGCTGTGAATGGTATTTTGATAAATTTTGTGATTTTGGTGGTATGTCTGGAGGGAATTGCATGAATTCTATGCAATAACCATGTTGGATAATTGCTAGGACCCATGTGTCTGTAGTTATTTTGTCCCATGCTTCGTAATATTGATGTATCCTCCCCCCCACTGGTGTTGTGTGGGAGGGGTGAGTGACGTGTGAGTCACTGCTTGTTGGTAGTGGTTTTGGGGCTTTGAAATCTTCCTCTATTCCTAGGAAATTGCCCCCCTCTATACTGGCCCCGAAAACCTCCCCTGTACTGTCCCTGGTAGGTGGGCGGTGCGGACTGTGAGGTGCTAGCTTGTGTGGCCTGACCCCGAAACCCTCCTCTAAAAGGTGTTTTGCGGAAGGTGTTATAAGATCCTCTGCTCTGCGGGGAGTAGAGTGCGCCCATGGCCTTGGCAGTGTCAGTGTCCTTCTTGAGCTTTTCTATGGCTGTGTCGACCTCCGGACCGAACAGAAGTTTCTCGTTTACTGGCATGTTAAGCACTGCCTGCTGAATTTCTGGCTTGAATCCAGACGTTCTGAGCCATGCGTGCCTACGGATGGTAACCGACGTATTAATGGTTCTTGCGGCCGTGTCTGCTGCATCCATGGAGGAGCGTATTTGATTGTTGGAAATGTTTTGACCCTCCTCAACAACCTGTTTTGCTCTTTTTTGCAGATCTTTTGGGAGATGTTCAATGAGATGCTGCATCTCATCCCAGTGGGCTCTGTCGTATCGCGCTAGCAGCGCTTGTGAATTTGCGATGCGCCACTGGTTTGCTGCTTGGACAGCAACCCTCTTCCCGGCTGCATCGAACTTCCTACTTTCTTTATCTGGGGGAGGTGCATCCCCAGAAGTGTGTGAGTTTGCCCGTTTTCTGGCAGCCCCTACCACCACAGAGTCTGGTGGCAGCTGAGAGGTGATGAATACGGGGTCCGTAGGAGGCGCCTTATACTTTTTGTCCACCCTAGGCGTCACTGCCCTACTTTTAACTGGCTCCTTGAAAATGTCCTTTGCATGGCGTAGCATGCCTGGGAGCATCGGCAGGCTTTGGTAGGAGCTGTGGGTTGAGGAGAGGGTGTTAAATAAAAAATCATCCTCTACTTGTTCCGAGTGTAGTTCCACATTATGGAATAGTGCTGCTCTAGCCACCACTTGTGAGTAGGCTGTGCTGTCTTCCGGTGGTGATGGCCTAGTTGGGTATGTGTCTGGGCTGTTATCAGACACTGGTGCGTCGTACAAGTCCCACGCATCCTGATCTTGGTCATCGTGGCTCATGGCGGTGTGAGCTGGCGAATGTGACGGGGTGTAAGTTGGCGAAGCCGGAGTTACAGGTGGAGGCGAGGGAGGAGGTGTTACCTTTTGTGCTGTTTGTTGCTGAGGAGTAAACTGAAGCGTTCTCTTTCGTTTGACAGGTGGAAGGGTACTGATCTTCCCAGTCCCCTGCTGAATAAAGATACGCTTTTGCGTGTGATCCACGTCAGTGGATTGCAGTTCTTGTTCAAATCTATGTTTCTTCATTTGAGAAGACATAGAATGCTCTTCAGTGTAGGAGCCAGAAACAGGGTCTGATGTCGCTTTTTTCGGCTCCGAAAACCCTGTCGATTGTTTTTTCGGCTCCGAGGTAACCTTCCTCTTTTTCTGTGCCGAAAATTCTGGGCCTCTATGGTCTTCGGCGCCACTGTCTCGGCGTCGATCCGTGTCGACACCGAACTCTCGGTGTCGATGCTTCTGTTTAGCACTCTCTCGGTCTCGAGGAGGCTGCGTGCCGGTGTCTCGACCGGAGTCGGACGATCTCGACACTGAATGGGCCTTTTTCGGTGCCGATTGTTGGTCACCGAGAATTTGGGTGGAGCCATGGCCGGTTGGCAGTGGCGTCCCCTGGGCCTTCTTTCCTTTTTTAAGGTTTGATCTCGACGTCTTACTCACAGTTCTTGTAGAGTGTAGCTCGTCGGAGTCTGAATCCTGGATGGAAAAGGATTCCTCCTGTTCCTCTTCTGTCTCGAACTGTCGACGCTCTTTTGGCGTGGACGCCATCTGCAATCTTCTCGCTCGACGGTCTCGCAGAGTTTTTCGGGACCGGAACGCCCGACAGGCCTCACAGGATTCTTCGCTGTGCTCGGGTGACAGGCACAGATTACAGACCGAGTGTAGGTCCGTATAAGGATATTTGTTGTGGCATTCGGGGCAGAATCGAAACGGGGTCCGTTCCATCGGCGTTGTCCTCCACGCGGTCGGGCCGACTAGGCCCCGACGGGGTGCCGAAATCTACCCCGAAGGGCACCGAAGCGCTTCGATGTTCAACGCGTCGTCGTATGTGTCTATCTCTAACCGGATCGCAACGATACCGTCGAAAATCTTCCGTCTTCAGCTATCTTTCCGTTCCGAAACTCGGAGCGACAGGAACACGTCCGAACCCGATGGCGGAAAGAAAACAATCGAAGATGGAGTCGACGCCCATGCGCAATGAGCACAGAAGGTGGAGTCACTCGGCCCCGTGACTCGAAAACACTTCTTCGAAGAAAAACAACTTGTAACACTCCGACCCAACACCAGATGGCGAGCTCATGCATACCATGTGTATCTACAGCGACAGATGCCATCGAACCAACAGTTATGATTGGAACTAAGACATAAGCCTGGATAAAAACCTGGATCGAAACAGAAGTGTCAGTTGGGGTACTCTGACTGATGCCAAAGGCTGATTTTCAGGCCCTGAAAGCTGCACTGGTGACTGCGGTTGGAGATGTCTCCTGGTGTGTTCCCATTTTTAATGCTTCCTATGTTTCAGAGCGGATTCAAACTGTTTGAGAGCAAGGATGCCCTCCTCTTGTATGTATTCCCACAGTGAAGCTCACTACTGGCTGCCTTGGTGAATGATCTCTCAACAACCACCAGTTAAGTGCAAAAGGCAGGCTCAACCAAGGAGGAGCTGGGAGATTGGGACTGTGACAGAGACCGCCTCCGGGAGGAGCAAAGTGCAAATCATAGGTGCAAATCTCAGGACTCACCGGAGCGGCAGGAAACTATGGTCATGGGCACAAGCCCATAAAGGTGGATTCAGCTTCACGTACAATGACAGACTAGTTTGATCCTCTGGTGCAAATACAGGCTTAGCCCTTCATGCCTAGATGTGGAGCTGGCCTCTCAGAAGCAAGAGGTTTAGATCTTGTGTGATCCTCTGGTCCCTGGTACTTCATGCCTTTCCCTTGGTCTGTGACAATACAGTCAGGCTGGAGCAAGTTGGCAGGTGCCCAGGGTTGATGGTCTTAGGGCTCGTATTTTCACCTTCCTCTGGGTTACTCGCACTACTGTAGTTCCACAGAGAGTGACGTATGTGTGGGAGAGTTCCTCTTGGGGCAGACATAGTAGAACCTCCCATGTAACACCCTTAAACTCGAGAAAGCCATCAGGGTGAGTTGATGTCATCTTGTCAAACAAAGATGACATCTCCACCAGACGGTGGTGCAGTACATATTTTCCCAAAGGGGCACACCTTTAGTGGACCTGTTTGCCACTCGACTGCCCATAGTTCGGTGCCCTGGAGTATCCGTTGCAGGGAGCTTTGAAAGGCACTTTTTGGTTGAAGTAACGTTCTATAACTCATTATTCTTCTCATTCCATATCCTTGATTCCTAGGTTTCTGATGAAGATTCACCAAGACCAGGCCCAAGTAATCCTTACTTCCCAGGCTGGCTGAGAGGGGTGTGGTGTGCAGACCTTCTGCACTTCTCCCTGTGTCTTCTGTCTCTCCCAGTCAAAGGGGCAAGTGCTGCAACCCAACCTACACAGCCTCTACCTACATGCCTGCAGACTGGGCAGAAGCACCTAAACATGTTTCAGAAAAGCTGGATTTTATTGCCTCCAGAAGTGGTGGATGTTATTTTATCAACTCAAAGAATATTCAGCAGAACAGTATGCTCTGGAAGGTGAAAAAGGTTTGTCACACAGTGTGCCAAGAGCAATGTGGTTCCATTAAAAGCTCACCTGTCAGACATTCTAAACTTTGCTTCATCAATGGCACGGCTGGGCGGTGGGCACTGTGAAGAATACCTGCCAGCCTTGTTGGATTTCCTCTGTACCCAAGACCACCCATCCTTATTTAAATCTCCTATTGTTATTAAGTTTTTGAAGGGACTGACCAACTTGTTTCCTCCCAGGGTGCCCCCATGGCATCCCAATCTTACTGTATTTTTGATGGGGTTCTCTTTCAAACCAATCCATATACTGGTTAAGGTTACTCACGTTTAAAATATTTTTTTCTGATTGCAATAACATTGGTGAACATTTCAAATGAGTTGCAAGCACTAATCGCCTCACTCCCAGAAGCCCCTGCCCACTTGCTTATTTCCAGACAAGATTGGTTGCTCTATGAGAGCTGCTTTCTTGCCAAGGCCTTTTCCTTTAGGTCAATCTATTAATTTACCCTTCATTGCATTCCACCAAGGAGGAAGAAAGGCTCCACAGACTAGATTCCAAAAGAACCGTCAGTTTTTATTACTGACTCAACAAAGGGCATACAAAATGATGACCAGCTCTTTATAGGGTACGTAGGCAACAGGAAGCACAAGGAGGTACAAAAGAGGACACTCTCCAGGTGGATTATCTTGTGTATCAAGATGCACTATGCACCTTCAAACAAAGAGCCTCCAGAGGGCTTCAGAGCTCAGTCCACGAGGGCAAATCCTCCTTGTATGACCAGCCTTCAAGTTCTCCGACTGAATTGGGTATTGTTGGTGAATATTTAGAATGTGAGGATGGCACAAGCACCCATCAGAAGAAAATGTTAATTACCTTTGGCAATGCTTTTTCTAGTGGATACTCTACCTGCAGATTCTTCACTGATCCCTCCCACCTTCCTATCTTCAAGGTTGGTGCAGAGTAATCTTCTGAATAAAATTGCAAGTTAATTGTTGCACTACACCTTGAAAATAATGATACGATTCCCATCCTAACTACCTCGAAAGCACAGAAAAAATTGAATGGGAAACAGACATCTGGACATTGGAACAGGCATTTTAAGGCTAAGTAACATCTATTTGGTTTTGTTCCCAGCACAGACACTAAACCTGTAGCCTCTACTGGTATGGAAGAACGTTTGAGAAAGTATCCAGAACCAGTTTGTGCCTAGGATATCCACAAGAGGATCAATCTGCAGGTAGGATGAATACCACCAGAAAGAGCGCTCCTGAAGGAAAGTAACTGTTTACGATGCACCCATCACAACACAAATGTCATGAAGCATGCATAAACATTGGCAGCCTTTGTAAGACTGTCAGCCTTGTGTTGGCATATGCCTTGACGCATGCATTCACACATGGATGGCAAAAAGCACGTAGAACTTCTAGCTTGCCATCTTCAACCATGGTGTCATCAAATGTTCACCCTCTCCTCTACTGGGAACGCCATCAACAAACAAACAAAGGGTGAAACTTTACCATCGAAATCTAAAGCGTCAGCAGTTTTTCAGATGGTAAAATAAGCACCATCATCTTCTTCAGTCTCCATTCCTCAGTATTTGCTTTCTTAAATGAAGACCCAACTGACCACAGTCGCCACTGGTACTGCTTGACAATGCTGTTGGCATCTGCTGCATTAGCGCCAACTCAGTCGACAACATTTCCATCAACATTACCCTGTCGCGCCGCGGCCGGAAACACAGGCCGGCGCGGCGCGGCACTCGGGTCAGGGGTTGCGGCACTCACCGCGCCCCCTTCCTTCGTTCGCCACTTCCAGGGCAGACGCGGCAGGGGAAGAGACTCCGAGTCGGGTCTCGAACCTGCCGCGCATAGCGCATTTAGTGCGCTTAACATTATATATATTCTAGAAACCCTCTTTTCCCTCACTTACCGGTCACACAGGCAAAAGCCGACTGCATGCACATGATTTCTTTTTATGCATGCTTTCTCCTTTCCAAACATGCTGTTCACATCCTCTCTTCCCTGCATGCATTGCTTTTCTTTTCTAGGCATATGTTCCCTATCATTAATCATGACCTTTTCCCCAATCCAAGATGGTGGTATTTCTACTTCCTGTTTTTCACTTCCTGTCTAGGGGGTATATAAGGGGAATTTAGCTTCTTTCTCATTGCGTTGCAACACTTCTGTGGTGGTAGTCACGCTCCGGCTGGTTTCCTCTTGAGAAGCCAGTTATTCTTGACCTGTCTTTCGTCTCCAGTACTCCTGAACGCCAGCATCTTCCGCCCTAACGTCCTTGTGTCCCCCTTCTGTTTCAGGGAGTTCCTGTTGGAGTTTTTTTTTTACCCTTTTGGGGTTTTTCCTCTGGGACTCCTTCTGGAGGGCACGGACTGTCGTGGCTTGCTATTGTCAAACAGCACCGTGGCTACCGGAAGGGGTCGCCCCTACCTCGGCCAAAGCAGAAGCTGCCAGAACCGGGGTCGTTCCCCACCTCTCATCAACTTCGACGGTAAGCCCAGAGTGAACCGTGACATACCCTTGTCAACACCACATTTGCAGAACTTTTCCAACTGCAGAATCTATTTAATGTCCAAGAAGGGCAGTACCAAAATCTTAATGCCAGAGCAATAACAAAGCATGCTAGCTCCTTCACCGTCAATGAAAACTTTCATTACAGAAGACGACTCGGAGGATGAGATGCCCTTTGGACTTGCATACAAGTTTAAGCCAAAGACGGACAGGTTATCAGAAAGCCCTAACCTTATAGCTCAGATTAAACAATACTGGTGTATGTTCTGCACCTCACCAAATCCAAATACAACCATCCACAAGAGCAATATGTTGGTTAGCACCAGACCTCAAGTATGGGGAATTAGATAAGAAAGAAAACTGACAATTGATTTTTCCACCCTGACTAGTCACCAGCTTCTGCTAGGTTATAGTGGATTTCTATACATAAAGTTAAGATCTTTAAAACCTTATCAATGAGTTGCAGCACCAAACACCTTCTATTACAAAGCAATACACCTTCACACCTCTTCAGTTCCAACATTCCCCAAAAATATTTAAGTAGCCAAGGTCATAAGGGTTTAAGAATATTTCACTTCTTTCACAGATAAGGAGGACTACATTCTAGTTTATCAGAACAGGCTTTCTGGCTCAAGGATATATTCCTGTTTGTTTTCCTTCACTGCAATATAAAACATTCAACAGAATTATAGTTTACATGGGTGTCAAATAATCACTTCCCTAACCTATATCACTAGCTTAATAAAATGTGTACCATGAGGTAAACATATTTAAGTCTTTCAACATGATGAGGATCCTTCTCGTTGCTCAGGTAGATAAACAAGATTTGCAAAAGTAAATACATGTTTATAATGTTATGTCAGCTATGAAATAGTACTTCAAAAGTAAAGCTTTTCTCCACAAATATGACTTGTTTCTTAAGAGTACTTCTCTATTCAGTTGTGTAAGTAAATGCATATTTTTGTATGCCCCCACCCCCAATTTTCTGGACTGATGCTGCTGATTTTGTTTTTACTTGTCCTGAGGTCTGCTAACCAGACCTCAGTGCCAGTGCCCAGATTCTAAAATGTGTATGTTGCATTGTGTCACACCCAACTGGCACTAGCTATTAGTCTCTAAAATAAGGTACCAAGGGTACACAGGGCATGTAAGTTAGGTCACCCCAGGGATTCCAGCACTGGTTGTGCCAGCCTTGGTGCGACACAGGTAAAAAGAGTCTTTCAGTTTGCAATGGCAGTCTGGAAGAGCAGTTTTAAATTGCTAGCCCGACTCTGCAATTTAAAGCAGTGGCAAAGCGAAGGCTCTCCCTGTAATATGTTTAAGTCACCTCTGTGGCAGGCCTATTGAGCCCTAAGGCCTTGTGAAGCATTTCACTAGCATAACTTGTATTTTACATGTTCTGACAGTAAAAACATGAAACTTTCATTTCCAATGTGGAAAGACTTGGTTGCCCAATTGGCAAGTACAGAATTACATGTTGACCCCTCAGCTGTGCTAACTCCGGAAAGGTGCGACCATAATGGGTACTCCAAGGAATCTCACTTTTTACCTTAAATCCGACAGGATGCTAAAGTCGAAATTAATGTAACCTGTTGCAGTGTGCAACTTTAACAAAGTTGCCACTTTGATGCCTTTATTCTAATGTGCCCTTAACAGCTGCACATGGGGATTTGTCTCCAAGTCAGATTTCTGGGAAGCCTGCACAGGAGAGAATTTTACTTTCCTCTTGCAGGAAGCCACATAGGTATTAGCTCAAAACGCAAGTTTCAAAGGAGAAGCTGCCTTTGAAGGGCAAATCAGAAACATCTGTGATAGGGACTGCTCTAATGTCCAGGTAGACAGGCTGCTACTAGGGACAGGGAAGGGGAAACTTTTTTGCCAAATTGGTTTTCCCGGGGGTGTGGAGTCCCCCTTGGAAGTGGGCAGAATGGTGCATCTTGCGATAGCTAGATGCCACGCTTTGTAAGAAGTGGTCATTAGGAGGAAGGGTACCTGTTAACCCATTGGCCATCAACTGCATCCTATCCTGCGGGAATATTCTGAGCATAAAAGGGCACCCCTGGCACCTCAAAACCTCTCCTGCAGGTATATTCTGAGCATAAAAGGGCACCCCTGGCACCTCAAAATCAAATCTTGACTGGAAGAAAGACAGAAGAAATACTGCCCTGCTTCACCAAGTTCCGAAGAGGCTGCACTGAAGCGGAACGCACCGGCTGCACCTGGTGCCTCGCAAAGGAGAAGGGACTGTGCCTGTTGTGTTCGGCTCATGGAAAAGCCATCTGTGGAGCCCAGCCAAAGCAAGAGAAGGCAAGGGACAGCTGGCTGACCACCTCTTTGGAGCACAGCGCCACCACAGCTGAAGAAGCCTGCTGGGGCGACTTGCACCCCAAATCTTTAAGCCACAGTTTTTCATCGCCATGCAGCACCAGAGATCAGGACCCGATGCTCAAAGTTGCACCGTAGTCTGCTGGATCAGGGAGAGCTCTCAGAGTGCCGATTGGTCAACCAGAAGGTAAGTGTAGGAAGTTGGCTCTGTATGCACTATTTCAAAGTAAGGAATAGTATGCACAGAGTCTAAGGGTTCCCCTTAGAGGTAAGATAGTGGCAAAAAGAGATAATTCTAATGCTCTATTTTGTGGTAGTGTGGTCGAGCAGTAGGCTTATCAAAGGAGTAGTGTTAAGCATTTGTTGTACACACACAGGCAATAAATAAGGAACACACACTCAGAGGCAATTCCAGGCCAATAGGTTTTTGTATAGAAAAATATATTTTCATATTTTATTTTAAGAACCACAGGTTCAAGATTTACATGTAATACTTCAAATGAAAGGTATTGCAGGTAGGTACTTTAGGAACTTTGAATTAGCAAAATAGCATATACAGTTTTAACATAAATCACATATAGCTATTTTAAAACTAGACAGTGCAATTTTCAACAGTTCCTGGGGGGAGTAAGAGTTTGTTAGGTTTTGCAGGTAAGTAAACCACCTACGGGGTTCACGTTTGGGTCCAAGGTAGCCCACCGTTGGGGGTTCAGAGCAACCCCAAAGTTACCACACCAGCAGCTCAGGGCCGGTCAGGTGCAGAGGTCAAAGTGGTGCCCAAAACGCATAGGCTTCAATGGAGAAGGGGGTGCCCCGGTTCCAGTCTGCCAGCAGGTAAGTACCCGCGTCTTCGGACGGCAGACCAGGGGGGTTTTGTAGGGCACCGGGGGGGGACACAAGTCCACACAGAAAGTACACCCTCAGCAGCACGGGGGCGGCCGGGTGCAGTGTGCAAACACACGTCAGGTTTTCAATAGGTTTCAATGGGAGACCAAGGGGTCTCTTCAGCGAAGCCACCTGGGGGTCGCTCCTGCACTGGAGGTCGGATCCTTTAGGCCCTGGGGGCTGCGGGTGCAGAGTCTTTACCAGGCGTTGGATCTTGGAAGCAGGCAGTCGCAGTCAGGGGGAGCCTCGGGCTTCCCTCTGCAGGCGTCGCTGTGGGGGCTCGGAGGGGGGGGCAACTCTGGCTACTCACGGTCTCGCAGTCGCCGGGGGGTCCTCCCTGAAGTGATTGTTCTCCACAAGTTGCGCCGGGGGCATCGGGTGCAGAGTGTCAAGTCTCACGCTCCCGGCGGGAAGCCCAAGTTGCTGCAAAGTTGCTTCTTTGTTTCAAAGTTGCAGTCTTTGGTGAACAGAGCCGCTGTACTCAGGAGTTCTTGGTCCTTCTAGATGCAGGACAGTCCTCTGAGGCTTCAGAGGTCGCTGGTCCCTGGGGAGAGCGTCGCTGGAGCAGTGTCTTTAGAAGTGGGGAGACAGGCGGGTAGAGCTGGGGCCAAAGCAGTTGGTGTCTCCGTCTTCTCTGCAGGGTTTTTCAGCTTAGCAGTCCTCTTCTTCTTAGGTTGCAGGAATCTGAGTTCCTAGGTTCTGGGGAGCCCCTAAATACTGAATTTAGGGGTGCGTTTAGGTCTGGGGGGTTAGTAGCCAATGGCTACTAGCCCTGAGGGTGGCTACACCCTCTTTGTGCCTCCTCCCTGAGGGGAGGGGGGCACATCCCTAATCCTATTGGGGGAATCCTCCATCTGCAAGATGGAGGATTTCTAAAAGTTAGAGTCACCTCAGCTCAGGACACCTTAGGGGCTGTCCTGACTGGCCAATGACTACTCCTTGTTTTTCTCATTATTTCCTCCGGCCTTGCCGCCAAAAGTGGGGCCGTGGCCGGAGGGGGCGGGCAACTCCACTAGCTGGAGTGCCCTGTGGTGCTGTAACAAAGGGGGTGAGCCTTTGAGGCTCACCGCCAGGTGTTACAGTTCCTGCAGGGGGAGGTGTGAAGCATCTCCACCCAGTACAGGCTTTGTTACTAGCCACAGAGTGACAAAGGCACTCTCCCCATGTGGCCAGCAACATGTCTGGTGTGTGGCAGGCAGCTAAAACTAGTCAGCCTACACGGATAGTCGGTTAAGGTTTCAGGGGGCACCTCTAAGGTGCCCTCTGGGGTGTATGTTACAATAAAATGTACACTGGCATCAGTGTGCATTTATTGTGCTGAGAAGTTTGATACCAAACTTCACAGTTTTCAGTGTAGCCATTATGGTGCTGTGGAGTTCGTGTTTGACAGACTCCCAGACCATATACTCTTATGGCTACCCTGCACTTACAATGTCTAAGGTTTTGCTTAGACACTGTAGGGGCATAGTGCTCATGCACTTGTGCCCTCACCTATGGTATAGTGCACCCTGCCTTAGGACTGTAAGGCCTGCTAGAGGGGTGACTTATCTATACTTCATAGGCAGTGTGAGGTTGGCATGGCACCCTGAGGGGAGTGCCATGTCGACTTAGTCGTTTTGTCCTCACTAGCACACACAAGCTGGCAAGCAGTGTGTCTGTGCTGAGTGAGGGGTCCCCAGGGTGGCATAAGACATGCTGCAGCCCCGAGAGACCTTCCCTGGCATCAGGGCCCTTAGTACCAGGGGTACCAGTTACAAGGGACTTAACTGGATGCCAGGGTGTGCCAATTGTGGAAACAAAAGTACAGGTTAGGGAAAGAACACTAGTGCTGGGGCCTGGTCAGCAGGCCTCAGCACACTTTCAAATCAAAACTTAGCATCAGCAAAGGCAAAAAGTCAGGGGGTAACCATGCCAAGGAGGCATTTCCTTACAGTAAGTTAGCACTGCAGATTCCTTACAGTAAGTTACCACTGCAGAATCCTGAGATTACAATACCAGGTGACTGGTAGTCCAGTTGCGACTGTTCGAGGCATGTCGATCCCATGGCCAGGACCACCTGACCACCTCATCTCTCTCCCCCGTGGACTGAGAAGTAACCACTGTAAGACTCCCATTGACCACACTGCACCCACAGCATCCTTGAGTATCTTCAGCACCCTGTGTATCCCTTCCATCAGGACCACTTCCATGGGAACCAATAGCAAAGGGATAAAGGTTCCTAGAACTTACTGACCGCTTCTTCCTTCAAGGTAGCTGTTTCTGAGGACCTTGCTGGCCCCCTGACTCACACAACAGGAGAGCAAGAGGTCTTCCCGCCGTACATCCTCCAAAATGAAAGTCAAAAACCACAAAATATGTATCAGGTTGTGTATTCCTGTACTCATTATGGAATAACGACTATATTTAAAGGAACAAAAAGCAAAAAATTATTTGGATGGAAAGGCCTCACCCACACTTAGCAGCATGCATCATCATCATCGACCAGTCCCCTTCGCCATCTTAAGATGGTGCCAACAGGATGGTCTCAACCTTCTTGAGAGGGAGATAAGAGTAAATGTTTGCTAGTCATATAAGTGGTCCAGATTTTTATGGAAAACAACCTCTGCTTAAACCCAGGGTTCACGGGGCTGGATTAAAAACAAACAGGGAAAAGTTACCGAGAGAGTGTCTCTCCAACATCCTCTCTATTTGTCAATCAACAACATGTTTGTCCTCCATAAGATCCCTCAGAAAGAGGGTCTAGGGCCTTCGTCAGGGCAGCCCAACGTATCCCTACTGTCTGTCCTTAAAACTTACTCTTAGTGCATGTACAAATTAGTATTTATATGTCCATCCTACAAATATTTACCTGTAGGAAAACAGACCAAAATTAACTTAAAAACTCTAAAGGTCTGGCCTTTTAGTCAGTAACCACCTTTTGAGTTTTAAATTCATGTTCCATGCACAAATTGTCCTGTTTCTAATGCTAGTGCACTTGTCGTGGTGCACTTGTGAAAATCACAGCACACTAGACACCCGAAAAGTACACTGGTGAGCATGCATGGCTAGTGCACATACTTAAACTAATATTGTTGGGTTATTAAACAAGCAGTCACAGCCAGGGAAGAACCACTCCTGTAGTCACACACTTGTGTGGAACAAATAAGAGGGGGTGGAATGTAAGAAATGGAAGCATAACAGCTCTCTAATTAGGACAGCCTCTATTCCCTACTTGGATGTTGTTGCGTAAAGTTAATTATGGGAGGAGACTCTTCTGATTTGCGCTGCTCACAGAATCCTACGAAAAAGCACGACTTTAAGGCATAAGTCCTAACGCTGTGGCAGTACACCTTCTCCTTAATCTAAAGGAATACTTATGTGGTGTCACAATCATAATATTGCATACTATTTTTTATGATAGTTATTGTATATTCTTTTGAGTACCGTTAGATTACCCTTATTTTGTTACACATCCATAGCTAGTGAGTGCAAATGCTGCCCCCCCCCCCGCCCCCACCCGGTCTGGATAAATATAGGAATAATTATATTTCGTAACACTAGTAAACTTGGCCATATCAATGGAAAAGTGTACTTACTTCAATATCATCTTGGTTAAAGGTCACTGCATGTTGGTTACACATGTTCCCGTTTACATACGTGCCCATTGATCCTGCATAGCATACATTCATGCTTCATGTAACAGGAGCCCCGGGCGTGGGCTCCACTACATTAGTCACACATTCAATAAAGATTGCGAGTCTTTACCATATTCCACTCCCCCCTTACTTAATCAAGGCTCAGGTTCCATTTGTTCACCTAAAGTCGCCACCATTGCACATTCTCTCCTGTTTCTGTGCCCAGCGGCTGCTGCGGATAAATCGATCAAGGCAACATGGCGTCTTGCGATATTGCGATACATCACATGTGCGTGTTTTGGGGAATTTGGGAAAGAAAAGCCCATTCAGTCGTATTCCTGGTCGCTTGCCTCGTTCGAGCCTGCCGCCGCACTACAACATCCCATCTTATGGTATTTTATTAATTGTTTATTTAATAAGTCAACTTCGAACCCTTGCAGGTCACACTGACATATGCCTATTTTATGTATGTCCTCAAGCAGCTTCAGTTATTCATCCCAAGCTTGAAATAACTTTTAGGAGTTTTTTTTTTTTTAAACTCATTACTGGTTCTTTTCTCTTGATGTGTTGTCCCATTCAACCAAGTCATATGTATGCAAAAAAACACAAACGCTTATATTCTTCCTGTTGCGCATTTGGGGTTGCAAAAAAAAGTGTATGGTGCAACATATTATTCAACACCCCATTAATTTGTATGGACAGTTCTTTCGAGTAGGACTACCAAAACTCATTGTGGAAAAGGTAGATCAAAATACAGATGGTGTCACCAGTATGGTCTAGTACACCGTTCCATATTCCATTCTATAGCTAGCTGATTTTGTTGAGCATGACTATTCAAGAAAATTATGGGGAGGGTTGTTAGTAGTTAAGGTGATGGTAATACCAGTCAATGTTCTCAAAGTCTACGCATATCACCTGTTCCCGCTGGGAGAACCGAACGCTGCCTACCCTACTTGTGACTAAGGTATTTTGTCATTCAGACATTCAGCGGTGGGCCCTGATAGGCAAACATGTGGACGGCGCTCTCCAACATACCAAAACTGACACGGGTGTTGCATTTTGCTGGGAATTCTTCAGCTACGATGCCAGAGGTAGGGGCCAGTCCTCTTATGAAGGAGGATTTCAAATATACCAATTTCAATGGAGGCATCCAAATCAACGATTTTACCACCAGAATTACTTGCAACCACAGTCCTGGGCTGCTGCCAAACCCACAGAAGACACCACAATCTTGTGGGCGGGCTGGTAATGGAGCATCTCTGCCCTTCTCCACACCATCAGATAGATGGGATTTAGACTAAGTGCAACCTGGCATCCCCTTGAGTTCAACCAGAAACCTCCCCGGGTGCCAGCATGCAAGTCGACACACCACCACTTCTAGCTACGCCAGGCTGAACCCACCCATGACAGGAAAGGGAGCCTTCAAGACAGTTCTCTTGTTCAAGTGAAACAAACAGTTCTATTTATGTGTCTTTGTCAGGAACAAATCGAGCACCTAACATCCAATTTTAGATCTGCGTTAACTAAACAAGTTAAAAAAAAAAAAAACTTTTACATTGGTATCCAGCAAGAAGTTCTTTAGTTCCTGGTGGGAGCATGGATTTGGCATCCTAGGATGCAAGCTCCCACGTGCTCATCCACCACTCTAAGCATCAAAAATACCTATGATTCAAATGGCAGAATGCTATTACTACTTCACAATGATACAATCTGGCATCAAGTCTGCCCCAAGAGGACCTTTACAAAACCTGTGTCAGCCTTCTTAAGACCACCAGGTCTACCCGACAGGGGTGTGGTAAAGGGCACATCATTACAGTATGCCACACATCCACAAGAGCATGCGTAAGACTGCTTGACAGGTTAGTTTTCTCTCTCTGAAAACACAGTAATCTTTGATCATTCTGGGAAAAAAAAACATTCAATACCGCAGAACCAGTGTGGATACCGGCAAAGTAAAGGCTTTCCATCAGATTAAGGAATTATTCTGCTTGGAAGGCTTTTCCTATCTTGGGTGGTAAACCAGGAGGCTCTGCCTAATTGCTTCACAGCAGGCCCATCCTGCATTTGGGGCTGTTACTCAGAGGTTATTTTTCTCTGTCTCAGGCAGTTACACAAAAGGTTGTTCCTGTATTAGAGGCTGTCTCACTAGAGGTTCTTTTTCTCTGTCTAAGGTAGATACATAGAAAGTTGTTCCTCTCTCAGATGGTTTGCCCTGGGTAATTTTCAATGCAGCGTTTGAGGCTTTTTCTAATAAAGGCTGTTACATAGAAAGCTCTTCATTTTATAAAGACGTCTCTTCACCTCTCAAGAGGTTCACACTCACACAGGTGGCTGTTGTTATCTCAGGTAGTTTCACAAGATGCTCTTCCACTCTTAGTTAACCAATAGGCTCACAGTCACACAGATGGCTGTTCCTATCTCGGGTGGTTTTGCAGGATGCTTTCCACATGTAGTTATCCAAGAGGTTCACAGTCACACAGATGGCTGTTCCCATCTCGGGTGGTTTTGCAGGATGCTTTCCACATGTAGTTATCCAAGAGGTTCACAGTCACACAGGTGGCTGTTCCTACCTCGGGTGGTTTTGCAGGATGCTTTGCCACACGTAGTTATCCAAGAGGTTCACAGTCACACAGATGGCGGTTACTATCTAAGGTGGTTTCGCGGGATCCTCTGCCACTCTTAGTTATCCAAGCGGTTCACAGTCACACAGATGGCTGTTACTGCTGATGCTGCTACACAGCGTGACAACAGGAGGAGAGTTGGTTACAGGTGATTATGTAAGATGCTGCCCACTTCCCATGGGGCTTACACTGTGGTGGGCAGTTGTGTGTCATCAATCTCCATTGTTTTAGAGGCCTATGAATGCTTGCACACAAGCAGTAGAATTCTTAAATCAGATCCTGATATGTAATTACCGTCCTTTCACCATTGCATTGAGGCACCTTTGAATCCTGACAAATAACAAAGGCTGAAAAGCACAAACGGATACTTTGGCCCTATTTACAACCCTGGTGGACGGCGGTATTATGGAGAAAAGTACTGACAACAGGCTGGCTGTACTTTTCCCCACAATATGACACTGGCGGTTTGGCTCAAGCCAAACCGCCAATGTACCACTCCGTCCGCTACAGCGGTAACAGCCGCCGGGCTGGAGACTTCAGTCTCCAGCCAGGCGGCCGCCAATAGCTTGCCCGCGGGATTATGACCCCGCCTACCAACATGGTTTTCGTGGCATGCTTACCGCCACGAAAACCATGGTGGTAGGCACTATCGGTGACAGGGAATTCCTTCCCTGTCACTGATAGGGGTCTTCCCCGCCCCCTTCCCCAGATTCCCTGCCACCCCTCCTCCCTCTCCAGACCCACCCCCAACATACACACACCATCACACACACTCATACCCACATGCACCCACGCATGCTTTCATCCATTCACACACACATCCAAGCACAAACGCATTCACACAATACACGCACTCACACATCCACACACATACCACACGCCACGCACACCCGCATTCACGCAGACACAAACATACACCCCCAAACACAACACCCTCCACCTCCCCCTCCTCTTTCGGAGCACCCAACGTACATGATTTCAGGGGGTCCTCCGGCAGGAGACGGGACGGGGCGCTGCTGCCAGCAGCAGCGTCCACCAGCAGAACACCGCCAGGCTGGCAGCAGCACCACATTACCATCATCCGCCGGCATGGCCACAGCCAGAATTCCGCCATCCTTCCAGCAGAATTCCGACTACGGTCATAGTGTGGCGGACGGCTGGTAGCTATGGTGACAGTCTTTTGGCGGCCATCGTCGCGGCGGGTGGTTTTTACCGCCACTGTCATAATGAGGGCCTTAATTTCTTACACTATTTACCTAGTTGCAAACTGGTCAGTGCTTTGTTCTACAACTTCAACAAGGATTTCCAGGCACCACATTAGAGCATTCTGTGACTTCTATTTTGTTTAAATAAACATTGTATTTAGAGTCTGCAAAACCTAACTTGAGGCTAAAAAGCCAGGAAAGCCTGAGGGAGTCACAAACGACATACGATTGGTGCCGTATGTTTACATTTTACAAAATGCTCCATTTCCAATTGAATTACTACTTAGTCCGCCTTTAAAACTAAAGTTAAACTCTGTCACCTGTTATATAGAAGTTCACTAATTAATTCACATAATGACTGTCATTTTGGCTTTTGAAAAATGTATATAGAAAATGTATTTACCAATCTTCAGTAGCTGACCAGAACGGTGTAGCAGTGATAGCAGCAGTGTAAAGTTATTCCAACATGACTCCAGTCGACTGGTAAAAATAGGAGTATAGTGACAGTGTGTGAGAGAAGGTGAGTGTTTTTGTGTCAGACAGTGTGACAGCACGTGAAGCGACAGTGAGCAAATCGCGCTTATATGTGATTGAGTATGGGAGAAGTTGTAAGAAAATATGTGAGAGTGTATGCAAGAGTGAGTGAGATTGCGAGTCTTTTAGGGTGTGAAGTTTTGTGTGTTACCTTTGTGAATGTGCACTACTGACATCTAGGTGGGAGGCCCGGCCACACAGAAGGGATTCTTTGCACATCAGACAAAAAGCTAGTGCTGACACCAGGTGGGTGGGGAGGGGGGGGTTATTCTTAGCTTAGAGGAGGGCCACTTTACCATTGGGAGCTCCATGGCAAAATGATTGGTCTAGCATACCAGAAGTAATTTTTACCATTCCATCAGTAATTCTTCACAATTGCTATACCAAATTGAATCATGCGACCTGGGACTCATCAATAATTTGGTGTACCTTGCTTCTATGGTGGTGTAGTCCCAGTGCTAAAAAATAGTAACTGTATGGCAGAGAATATTTTCATGAATGTACTAATTTTCACCTCAAAAATAAAATTCTACTGATCTCCTTTACATAACCTTCCTCTTTCCCACACCTTTTCAGAACAACTGGTTACCGCTCCCAAACACAACAATATTACAATTGTTTCTCAGAGCAGCAAACTGCATCCTTGTACGCCAGCAAACAACTTGCACCCATTCCTATCAAATCCTGCTCAACGTCCGTGACGCATCTGCTCCACTGGACCATTTTCACCAAATGAGGTAATCGCCTTCATCTCCACTAGTGTGCCAAAGTCACCTGTCAGGCCTCCTCACGGCCCAACATGTCTCGACGGTCCCTGCTGCTACAGGGTGGAGCAAACGTGTCCTGGGTTACCACCAACTCCAACACAAACAGGCAAGTTGCACTGTACATAACTAGGCTTCCTTCCCAAACTGCTTAACTGCCTGCAGCCATTTTGGATCCTGCCAAACCTATACCTCAGCTAAGGCATGTTATATAACTGACAACTCAGTCACACCCATTGTGGAAAAATTAAACAAGGAGTAAACCTCACTCAAGCTGGAGTTTACACTGATTTCTGTCAGGAATTGAGCTTACGATCGCATCAGTTGTGTGTCTGGTGGACTGGCAACCATCATCTTCACATACATCCGGCAAATACCAGTTGTGCCAGCATATACCACCTCCTATTCAAAGCTTCAAGAGTGCCCTTTCTCTAATCAGGCTGTATATATGTAATAAAATAATGTATTTACCATCACACCCACTGGTAAAGAGGAAATGGGTGTTGCTTTTTCGTCTGTTAACTTTGTGTTGTCTTAACTTTGTGTCATCTTTGAGAGTTTCATTCCTAAATGTTACGATGCCTTAGTGTCTAATATGTAGTGGGAAAAAACAACTATCTTTGTTGGATATTAACCCCAGTGCCACACTGCAGTGACAACCGGCCTCTCTCTGAAATATCGTCACTTCCTAAGAGGAAGAATGTTTTGCTTACTTCTCTACTAGAGGAGCTGCTATCACATGCAAGTGGCGTTGCTGCAAGCCAGATGTCTCCCCCACCTTCAAATAAACACAATGTGTCTTATGGATAAACCACGAATACCAGTTTTCCTAGAAAGATTCTCAACTCATCGTCTCTGAGTGACTGATCATTGCATTTTTCTGGAGCAGAGGTCTTACGAGAGTATCTCCCACGTTGCATGCTTTAGCAAATCCGCCTTACTGGTGTTGTGTCCAACATCTGAAATTCATGGTTTTCTTTGGATGAGTTTCTCCTGTCAAACATTACCCATAGATTATTTTGGTTTGAGCTTCAGCTCTGCAACCTTCTGGATATCAATGCCCCTTGCTTCAATGTGACTGACTCATCAAGCTCAATATTTGTGTAAAAACAAAACTTGAATATAAAACCCCTATAGGCGAGGAACTATTTGGGTCAAGTCTCACATCCACTTGATAAGCTGCATGAATTTCACACTTCTATGCCCTTTTGGGGATAGCGGTCTCTTCTGTGTCAATGTTACTTCAAGAACTATCTATGGATAGTTATATCTTCTGTGCAAGGCTAACAGGCTTGTCCTAGAGTAGAACCATGTAATTTGGGTAAGTCACTCAACATCTCCCAGAAATGGTCATTTTCTCACTCTTTTCAGTAAGTCTCCTCTTCATGTCCTCTTGAAGACCTTTCTCTCATAGTCTTTTTTGTTTGAAGTCTCCTCTCAAATTTCTGGATACTTTAGAGATCATTCAGATCATCTGGCTTTCTCACTCATCCATGCCTATCCTCCGTCTCAAATCTGCCAAATTACTGAAGTCAGTGGCCTACAAAACAAGCCCCATCTCTTTGTAAAATCATTCAGGTTGAGACAAAGGCAATTCCATAAATACCCCTTTGAGATATAAACACTAGGTTCATTCACGTACCCATTTATGTGGCAGACTCAACAGGATGTAAAAAAAAACATACTAAGTGAACCTCGATACCAGGGAGTGATTGTTGCAGATCACTCCTCGATGAACACACAACTAAAACCAATGTACGAACATAACCAGGTAGAAAGAATTCTAAACCAGAAGTAATAAATTGAATCACTCTACAAGGGTTGTTCCAAGCACATCTGTCTACACGTATGTCCTCTATAACAAAGGGTACACCCATGGTGTACAACTTATACATTTGTACTTGACTGCAGAAAATAATTATCACCTGTAGAAAAAATACTGACAGGAGTACAGACAACTATTATAAAAGAAAGACCAACAGTCACAGGAAATAAAATAATTGTTAGGTTACCAATACCCATACTGGAAGCTGCCTTTAAGGATAGCATACCCAATTCCAGATCATTGTGTGTGTGAGATGGCTGTCATTAGCCTCCACTAAATCAGCAGCAGACAAAGGTAACATACAATCCTACTGTATTGACACATTAAATCTTGCAATACCATCTGGTCATTCTGAAAACCTCCATGTATACTGGATGCCCTTACGACCCTAAAACACTGTTTTGCATACGGATAGGTTTGCTCAGACTTTATACCACTGTAGAACTGCAATAAAACCTTATTAGATTCCATGGCCTAAATTGTGGGAGGACAAGCATTACTGGCCATGCAGAATGCAGACCTAAAAGTTCCTATCCCTGTCATAGTTTAAGTTTTAGGGGTACAGGGACTTAACATCAATTTTAAACACAAAATTGTTCCAAAGACCTGAAAGAGAAGCCAATTCATGCAGAACAGCAATGATTAGAAGTGGGCACCTGATGACACATGCCCACTCACTCTGATCAATCCAAGACAGGTACATTTTAGCTGTTGTAGATTCTTGATCAAATCCTATGACTTTGGCTGCAACACAACGTAGTGTCACAAAAGATGTCTGTCTTTAGTAGTAATGGGCAGTCTGCGTCTTTCACTCAGAAGATGGTTCCTTTCACTGCAAAAGCTTTAGCCAAGTCTCTTAGCTGTGGGACTGAGATGCTCACTAACCTTTAGCCAGGAACGAACAAATTACTGGACAGTGAATAGGAGTTCAAAGATCCTGTATCTGGTAACCAAGATTACACACACTAGTAGAGCAAAAGTGAAATGTGGCCTCACCAGACTGGAAATCAGGTCCAGGTCTGCTAGACTCAATCCCTTCTCTGCTTCTGCAAGGAGCTGAGCACATCTCTTCAAGCTAAACAGCTTCACAGTATGAACACCCAGATGCCAGGCTAGAAATTTCCAAGCCTGTTCGAATCTCTCACCTGTTGCTGAGTCATTCCCCTCACTGTTTGACACTCCACTGAAGATTCACTCAAATACACTCCTCCACTACAGGATACATATCCAGCTCTGATGCGGTTTTCCCTGCTCCTTCCTTCCATCTCCTCCGTCTTCAGCACCATCCCCTGTAACACATCCGTTGTGTGGAAGAGCTTTGCATCTGTGGCTGGGTTGTACAAGTCACATTCAATCACACTTCTGTCAAACCACAGACCAGGTGGTACTCCGATGATTTCAATAAATCAGTGTGTATTATTCAAGGTCAAATAAGCAGTACTGTTCATTTTAGGTCTTGCCTGTGACAGCTAATGTGCTGCGCGTGCTCTCACTTACGAGAAAAATTGTATTCAAGAGCTTGCAGCCCGCACATCGCTTAACATTCATTGGCTTCCTTGTCACTCTTATTTGCTGCCATCTAATTGACTAGCAGGTGCAAGCTTCACTTCCTTTTTCTTATGCTGGAGCATGGACAAAGTACTGATTGCTTCAGTTTGATTGCTGTCCTTCCACTGATTGCACTGTGATTGAGGTACTACTTTTATTTATTTTTTAACCCTGTTGTCCTTGTTGAACTTCTTGCCATTTTTAACTGTGTTTCTGTGTCACATGCACCCCGAAGAAGCCCTTTTCTCCTTAAAAATGGATGTTTATTGTGACAACAGATATTTTATGCTTTTAAATATATTACATCTAAGCCATGGGTGCAGTTGCTTTTTCTTTGTGATAGGATTTTTTGCCAAAAGCCATTTTTTCCCCTTTTTCATGCAACTGATTTGCACAGAATCGTAGGGGTGTTGGCCGAGACACAAGCATTAGCAAGGCCAATAGAGATCGTTTTTGAGAATTGTGGCTCTGCCATTTCCTTTTGTTCATGCTGTACAGCATGGGCATTGCCAAGTTTCGAAATGATTTGTAGCCAATCTGTATAGCAGTGTGGCTAAAAACAATAATAATAATTAAAAAAAACAAAAACACATTGGTGGTCATTCCAACCCTGGCGGTCCATGACCGCCGGGTTGGAGTACCGCGGGAGCACCGCCGACAGGCCGGCGGTGCTCCAATGGGCATTCCGACCGCGGCGGGAAAGCCGCGGTCGGACCGGCAACACTGGCGGGCTCCCGCCAGTGTACCGCCGCCCATTGGAATCCTCCAAGGCGGCGCAGCTAGCTGCGCCGCCGAGGGGATTCCGACCCCCCCTACCGCCATCCAGGTCCCGGCGGTCCGCCCGCCGGGAACCGGATGGCGGTAGGGGGGGTCGCGGGGCCCCTGGGGGCCCCTGCAGTGCCCATGCCACTGGCATGGGCACTGCAGGGGCCCCCGTAAGAGGGCCCCTAAATGTATTTCAGTGTCTGCTGGGCAGACAGTGAAATACGCGACGGGTGCAACTGCACCCGTCGCACAGCTTCCACTCTGCCGGCTCGATTCCGAGCCGGCTTCATCATGGAAGCCTCTTTCCCGCTGGGCTGGCGGGCGGCCTGAAGGCGGCCGCCCGCCAGCCCAGCGGGAATGTCAGAATTACCGCCGCGGTCTTTCGACCGCGGAACGGTAACCTGACGGCGGGACTTTGGCGGGCGGCCTCCGCCGCCCGCCAAGGTCAGAATGAGGGCCATTATGTTTCATCCAGTGAGAATGCATTTAAAAAAGTGCAGCAAGAACAAACGGCCTCACCTGGCTATCCATGAACCACAAGGCCCAATGAACCCTCCGGAGACACAACACACAAACTTCATAGATGTCCCAGACAAGTGAACTGAAGAGAACTCATTTATTAGAATGGGACACAACCTTTACTCCAGAAAGCCAGAAGCCATCTTCAAAAGGAGGAACACTTAAATGGGCCTGAATCCATGGGCTGCAAGCATACTCATTGTGGAGCCTGTCATGAGAGCGCTGTAGCCACTCACTCAGAAAGGGGGTGTTACCCTGATATCAGAGGACTAAGACTCAAAACGTCATAGAACGCCTCCAAATGCCTTGCACTGTTGTCAAGCTCACTGGAACAAACACAAGTCTGGAAAAATGATTGGGGCGGGGAGGGGCAGGGCGTGGGGGGCCGGATAGCTATGGAAAGCCATGATCCAAAGAAAGTTCTAACCGACAATCGGGATGGACTATCAATATTTAACTCTAACATACTCCAATACACAGAAGGCAGCAGGCCAGCTTACCTGTGTCACTCATCTCGTGTTCTGCAGAAAGTGGCCTGGACTTGTGCAATGGAGCATACATGATTTACTCCCATTCTTGCTTCCCTTATTCTTCCTCATCAAGCCAAGATGCTTTAGTTCCTGTGTGTAAAACAGAATGAAACAAGGCATTAACATTTTCTACACAAGGGGCCATCTGGGTTTGTGAATGAGCGAACATGAGTAACTTGATTACATTGGTAGCGATCAACACTTCCCAACTTGTAGTAAGTTAACAGCAGCAGGGATGGATTTGGGCGCAGTGCCACAACCGCCAAATGACCTCTCTGAAACAACCCACTTCTCACTCCACATACACATGGTTTCGGGTCGTAGATCGCGATGTCAATCCTTTCCCGTTACTAAATACCTCATCCATTGAGATAACCCACACCTAACATGGTTGAGAATAGAATCCCCCTATGGAGATCCCCTAGAGGATTAATCTTAACTGCAGGTCAAAGTCTTTACAAAGCTGTAAGAGTTCAAGTAATGGCTGCTCTATACATCACATATCTGCAATGATAACTAAAAACTGGTGCTCATATGCTTGTGTCGTCTGAGCCCCTAAGTCGATGAGTAAAATCTACTCCTATAGTCCCGTACCACTTGAAGTAGTTGAAATATATAATCTTTCACACATACAGTTGGGTGTCCTCTGACCTCACCCCCAAATCACCAAGATAAATAACCTGTACTTGGGCCAGAACCCGTGTCCGCGAGATAAAAACCTGTGATCATGTTGTCCAGTGACATTTAAGTTCCAGGTGAAATTTAAACTTGTGCTTGCAGGAGCCTGCATTGCCAAACACCTAGATGCTGCAATAAGTAACCTGTGAGTGCGCAGTCCTGTTTTACCTACATTCATGGCTGGCTGCAGTACATACGTTGCGCTTACATTATCTGGGTTCCTTTGACAAATAACTTCCACAGCCCTGGATTCAATAGATTTTCCTGCTTCAGTTTTTTCCCGTTATACTGAAAAACCTCAGTAGTCAATGTTATTATAACACTGTACACACATTCTCAAACAACACTGGAAAAAGCCATGCGGTAGCTATAGCCCATCTACCTCATTTTACGACGTGCTCTCTGGCCAAAAAGTTCAAGAGGCTTAGGCCTCCAACTCCTCACAAACGTGCAATGTCAGATCTTTAACTGCATGTCAAGCTGACAACTGGTAAACCTCGATGCTCTGCTCTTTCCTGTAGAAAGCCGGTATCTTTTTCCACCCAGTCTTCTCAATTGGATCCCTCCTATCCCCAGCTGAAGGAAGAAAACAGTTGCCGCGCTTTTTGTACTTGGGTGGATGACCGACCTCCCAGACAAAGACGCTCTTCGGATCTATCGTCCCATGAGTGGTGCGGGGAAATTACACAACAAACCCCGCATAAAACTCATTTACTTCCTATGCTGTGACATGTTCCTAAGGATTGCAGTATCTGTAAGACCTTTATCACAAAAAATTTAAATGATAGATGGGGTGCAGTTTAAACGTAAGACAGATGCTTTCAATGGGTGGGGGAGACGCTAATCTACAAGATCTTTGCACATGCTGTCTGGACATCTGAGGAGAAAGGACTGCACATCAACATGCCGGAGGGCAGAGGTCTCAGACGTATTCAGAAAGTCCTTCATTCGGCTGCCTACCTCTGTAGAAGAAGCCCTACATTCTCAGGGTTTTAAACAATGCCTGATGCTTTTCAATGCTAGAACGAGGGACTTTTGAAAGTCAGATAAACTTTGTGTTTCCTGTGGTAATTCCAACAAAGGTTAGTTACCCTTTCTCAGAGAAGGACACTGCCTTCTGGATCATAGCTTGCATCTTCTGCCATGGCTTGACAGCATCTCTGTCTCAGAACAGAGGCTCCTTCCACAAGAAGCACAGCTGCATTTTTCCCCTGGAGTGCTAAAGAAGGATATTTGAAAGGCAGTAACGATAGATTCCATCACATGTTAATAGATTACTGTCAACATTCAGACTACATCCGAGATGGCAGATGCACAGGCAGTGCTGCTCAATCTCTTCCTTAATGTGACCCTAATTTCTGCCTGTTTAAGTTTATACTAACTGTGATACTGCTTTGCGAGTCATAATTGAGTTAGGTTAATTTTTTAAAGATCCAGTGTTGGACACAAACCGTTCCTTACCTGTAACTAAATTCTCCAGCACTGGTATAATTTATAGATTCACATTCAGCCCCCTCTCCCATTCCTGAGGCTGCAAATCCTTACTCTTGAGGCGCTCTGGCTATCCACCAATTGGAGCCTCTCTGGGGAGTTAGAGCAGTGAGGAAGTTAGTCATTTCCGTAGAGCAGAGTTTGGTGAGAAAATGTGGCTGAGACTACAGCTAGTCTATGGCTGTTTCTCTGCTGACTTAGTATATGTGGAAACTGCTCTGTTAAAAATTGACTACCAAGGGGTCCAACCTGAAGACTGGGAATGATTCAAACATAACTATATAAAATACCAATGATGTAGAACTGTTGTTTCAGGTAAGTAACTTCCTTGTGATTATTCAGTTTTGCATACCTTGCACTTCCTGTGTGGCGTTGTGTTTATCACACCCACATATACTTTGCTTCATTAAGTAACTTTTGCTCATGCTACGGTATATTGCTTGCTCTTCGAAAAGGTAATGCAATTTTAAACAAGCATTTGCAATGCTGAGCTGAAGCTTGCATAGTGAGCCATGGAGGTAGGAGGTCTTTCAGCTTGGCTGATGTAAGGTTCAGAAACATGCGTTACTATGTATCTCCCAAGGGTTGAAGGCTTGCTGAGACCATTGAAGCACTGCATCTGTTTGGGGGCCTGTACTACATCCTGGCATGCCAACATTATAGGAGCAAGTATTACACCTTTTGTAGTGCGAGAGGGTCAGCAGAATTATTCCTTTTCATCCCAAGTTTTCGGGTGTCCCCCATTGGTAAAGACGGGTTACCACGATTCCAGGACTATTGGAACCATCGATCCATGACCAAGGGTCTGAAGATACCGTCACTTAAGAGCAGACCCCAATCTTGAAGTAGCAATTCTTTGAGCTGCTGGTAGGCACCAGTGAGTCCAATAAATACAATATTTCTTGGATGTCCCCGTCACTGGAAAATGTTGACCATGCCCAGCTCCCTGTTAGACAAAGGCCTCCAATGTTGTGGTGCTCTAAGAAGGATACTCGTGCAGTGCTTAATACGAGCCGGTGGTTTCTGGTGCTCGGCACCTGCAATCAATTGTCAATACTGGCACTAATGACAGACTGCCACATGGAGGCACTGTTTGCCTGATTCAGAGATGAGCACAACAGCAGTTGTTTAGTAATTAAATCTACATTAAAAATTACTAATACCTGCTACCAAAGCTATTGGTATAGCTTTGGGGGCCTGGAATAGTCTGCATTGTCACACTTGTAGAAATGTGATTTATATGTGTTGGTACTGTCATTATCATGAACAGCGCTGACTGGGACAATGGGTGTTGCACGCTGCAGGGGCCCCAGGAAGAGGTCCATAGCATGCACTTTTATACAAATTAAGCACTGTACACATGGATACCACTCCATCTGCCAGCGCCAGTGATTTACATGAACTTGGGCTTAAGAGCCAGTAGGAGCTGTTACTGGACCCCATGAATTCTGCACACTTTCCCTGGGCTCAGGAACCACTGTAGCTCCATGAACTGGAGACGGGCGTGTAGATTCAAGGCCCGATCGCCATGCCAGCCTGGAACCCCCCCTTTAATAGGTGGGATACCCCATGTCACTTTGGGTGAAAGGGGGTCAAAGAATATGAGGGACACCCTTACTTGGGGAGAGAATAAAACGCTACTGAAGCACACAAGGGCAGTGATGAGACTCCATTGAGATGCATGATAAAAATGATGGGGAATGGACGAGCCACCACTGAAGGGCATGAGGACAAGAATGGGGAAGGAGTGAGACTCCACTGGAAGCGAAGGAGGCCAGTGATGGGGAGGGAGTGAGACTCCACAGTAGTGTACTAGGCCATATATGAGGGAGATGCCGCTTTGAATTGTATGCCAACAGTGAAGATTAGGAAGCCAGTGAAAAAAGCATAACTGAGTCTGCACTGAAGTGCTGGAGGCCAGTAACTGTGAATGAGTGAGTCTCCACTGAAGAGCTTGAGACCAACAAGTGCGAGTCTCCACTGAAGTGCTGAAGGCCAGTAACTGTGAATTACTGAGTCTCTACTGACGTGCTGGAGACCAGTAACTGGATTACTGAATCTCAACTGAAGTGCCGGAGACCAGTAACTGAATTACTGAGTCTCCACTGAAGAGCTGGAGACCAGTAACTGTGAGTCTCCACTGAAGTGCTGGGGCCAGTAATAGTGAATGAGCGAGTCTCCACTGAAGAGCTGGAGACCAGTAACTGTGAATGAGACAGTCTCCACTGAAGAGCTGGAGACCAGTAACTGTGAATGAGCGAGTCTCCACAGAAGTGCTGGAGACCAGTAATTGCCAGTCTCCACTGAAGTGCTGAAGGCCAGTAACTGTGAATGAATGAGTCTCCATTAAAGATGAGGCCGTGAGAGGATGTGGGTGAGACATCACTGTATGGTATAGAGAGAGCGAAAAGTATGAGGCCAGGAACAAGCATGACTGATTCTCCACTTAAGTGCTTGAGGCCTACAAGTGCTAGAAACACGAGTCTGGTGAACGTGGACGGTAAAGGGGGCAGGAGCGCGAGGCCAGTGTTTGTTCTCGTACACCAGCCATGTGTGCTTTTTTCGCCCCCACCACCCCACCCCAACACACGGTACAGCGAGCCCAGCAGGCCCCAGTGTAAATAGAATATTTATTAGCTCCCCGTGAAAGGCACACAGAGCTCTGTGGTTACCTAGCAACCACCTCCTGCACGTGCATTAAGTACCAGTGTGCAAAGTGAACCTTCACCCACCTCTTGCCACACCCCAGGGCCGGGCGAGGAGTCCCATGGAAGTTTTAGATTTTTACTTGAGTGAGTGAAACCAAGAGTCAGTCCCGGCGCGAGGGATGCTGGGATTGCGTCCGCCGATTGCCGTTAAACCGGCTTTGAGCTTTGCTGGTTCAGTGTCAGTCTAACCTCCCTCAGGTGGGAGTTTCTGCACTGCACTGTCAACATGCGCAGAAACTGTTTTGCCTTCTCCAATGGTGTACCATGTGAATTTAAAAATAAAATAAAAAAAATAACATTGGCAAAGCCAATATGTCTCGCCTATGAAAGCTACTGGCTTTGGCTAGGTGTTTTAGCTATCATGTATAGCAGTGTGGCTTCTGTTCAACATGGCTAAAAGTTAGTGGGGTAGACTGGGGCAGTGTGGAATGGGGAAGACTGGGGTAGAGTAGAATGGGGTTCATTGGCATACAGTGGATTAGGGGTACAGTGTGGTAGATTTTAGAGGGGTGGACTGGGGTATATTGGAGTGGGGTACATTAGCGAGGTAGATTGGAGTGGTGTTGATTAGAGTGGGATGGGGTAAATTGGGGTGGAGTAGACTGGGCAAGATTGGGGGAAGAGTGGGTAGGGATGGATTACAATAGGTGGAGTGGACTGCAGTAGACTGGATTGGAGACGGGTAGTTTGAAGTCCTTACCAACTCTTTGGCCAACTTAACTAAAGGAAAACTAGGTTATGAAAGCTGTTTTAAAGAGAGATCTATGCAAAGTGACAGAAAGGATTGTCAGGGTCAAACACATCTGGCTCATCTGATGAATATAGATTATAGAGGTCTCCTACACCCCTATTAACAAAAAAAAAAAAACATAAAACCTAGGAATATTAGAGGATGGATACTGAAGCTCAGATTGGGTCAAGTGCCAACTCTAAGGATAATCAAAAGGATGATGTAGCATGAACTATATCTCCTTTCTGTGCTAAGAGCTACCCGTCTTTGGTTCACCTTTTGGTTTTCTATCCCTCATTTTATGGCGAGAGAAAGAAACTGTAATTTCCAAGATTTTATGAAAACACTACCCGGCACCTAACTGATTTGGTAGTCTACGTAATGCATTGTAATGATTGCTACTTGTGCCATGCTATGGGTAGGTTCTCAGATATAATTATAATAAGTAGGTGGACTCCGTCTTACGAATTGGATATCTGTAAAAATATGTGGCTATTTACATGCACTGCACTTTTTAATATTTGGCATATAGTTCTCTATTGGAAGAGTAACATAGGTTTTAGCCGGGATTTATGAAGTTTAGTTGTGTATATGTTTTTATGGTATTTATCATATTTACATCAGCAAACCTTCTGTAATAGGCATCAATGATTTCCAGTTGATAACAAGGACTATGCCTAGTTGTTTATCTTTTGGGTATTTCCAATGATCAGTTGTAATATTTAGCAAAAATGTTTTTCTAGAACTATATTCTCATATGAAGGGAACTTTTGTCATAAAGGATATATAATTAATTATTTTGTATGGTCTTGTGAATAGTTAGACATCAAATTAAGAAGATAAGCTTGATGTGCAGAAATACGAGTTTAATGAACTGTAATGTAAAATATGCATCTTTGTGTAGCATTTTTGGCACAGTATTAAACAATTAAATACTGAAACTGAATCGGTCAGTTAGAGTTCGGGACCCTGAAGCAAACTCTACTACCGTTCCACCACTGGCAGAGACTTGGGATAACAAAGCACTTACAGCACTGGCATCCACTGTAAGAATGGTTTTGAGCCCAGTGTCAAATGGAGCCACACTTCAGCCTTACACATCTTATTCTTTATATTTTTAAATGCAAGTTGTTTATAATTTTGTCACACCCAGTTACACCTCCTTCTCAAGATTTTCCTCAAATTTGCAGTCTTACTAGCAATTTTTAAAATAAATTTAGAGAAGTACTGTAAGTGCTAGAAAAGGATCTAAGCAGATCTTTATCATGAGTAGCAGGCTTTTTCCTTACGGCCTCCAACAAATTTTGTTTTCAGTCACACACCTTATTTGGAGAAAGTGTAACCAAGATACTCCACTTCTTCCACAAGAAACTTGCATTTTTCTTTTTTAAGAGTCAAGGGAGCCTTAGCACATCAATCCAACACTCGTTTAAGAGTGATATTGTGACTCTCAATAGTTTCACCAAAGACCAGGAAGTCATCTTGAAAAAATATAACATTAGCCATACCTTTAAACACCTCTCCCATCATCCTCTGAAAAATGCTCGCAGCTAAGGATATCTTGGTTATTGGAAAATACCTTCTCTTCTTATAAATGCTTTAAGCTGCTTTGAATCTTTGCACAATTTTATGGTACACACTTTTGAGATGGAGTTTACTAAAAAAAAAAAAGACCTTTGAGCAGCAAGACTAACTCACTTATGTTTGCAAAGGACCAGTGTCAACCACAATATTTTGATTGCCACTGCAAAGATTGACTCAAAATCTCAGATTTCCATCTGATTTCTCTGAACAGGAGAAATCCAATTAGAAATCCCTATCCATTTAATAATGCGCTTGACAACCGTATCATAAAGCATCTTTTTGACCTTTCTCCTAACAACAATTTGAATCCTCCTCAATTTGTGTTGGAGATGAACAGCATCCTGTTTAACTACAATTTATATGCACATACCCCTTCAGCTCTTCCAACTTGTCAGCAAAGACTACTGTAGCACTGTAGTAAGCTGTCTCCGTATATATTATATCAAAATGAGATATAGGCCGTCCTTACAACCCTCGCGGTCGGTGTTAAAACGGCATTAATACCGTCAACAAGCCTGCGGTAAAAAAAAAAATGGGATTTTGACCCTGGCGGTAACCGCCATCAAAGACCACCACTTTAACACACCAATCGCCAGGGTAGTAACAGCCGCTGGGCTGGAGACTTTGGTCTCCAGTCCGGCGGCCATCCCATTCCCACCCTCGGGATGACGGCACGGCCTACCGCCATGCTTTTCGTATCATAGTTACCAGCACGAAAACCATGGCGGTAGGCACTAACAGTGCCAGGAAATTCCTTCCCTGGCACTGATAGGGGTCTGTCACCTCCCTCTCCCTACCCCTCCTTCCCCCTCCCTTCCCTGCCCCCCGCACATATACACACCCGCACCCATATACACACATGCACACACACATACCCACCACCGCCCACGCATGCACACATACATATTAACACACCGCAACACACACCAACATACCTTGTCTCACACACATGCATTCACAACACTCAGAATCACTCATTCATGCACGCATTCAACGCGACTCACACCCGCATGCACGCATTCCAAAACATACACACACACTCACCCCACATACACATAACACCGTATAATTGGTCATGATACGGTCGGCAGTGTTTTGCTGGCGTGGGGGTGCTACTGTCAGCAGCGCCGCCTTACCGCTGTCTGCCATGACTGTCAGTGGTGTTCCGCCAGCATTCTGGTGGTATACCGCCAGCAGTCATGATACGCGTAGACGGCTGGTAGCCACGGCGGCGGTATGTTGGTGGCCGTTGCCGTGGCTGTAGTTACCGCCATTGTTGTAATGAGGGCCATAGTGTGCACAGAATCCAGGGATTACCCAGAGGTTTGACAGAGGCTAAAATGGATAATACTAATACTCTATTTGTGGTAGTGTGGTCGAGCAGTTAGGATTATCAGAGGGTAGTGTTAAGCATTTGTTGACACACAAGCAATAAAAGAAACACACCCAATGACTTAACTCCAAACTAATAGTATTTTATATAGAAATATATGTTTTGTTAATTTATTTCTAGAACCACAGGATTCAGTTTGCAGATAAGTACATAAAATGAAAAGTACTTTGCACATATATATATATATATATATATATATATATATAAAAAAAATCAGGACTTTGAATAGAATCAACAATGTATACAGTTTTTCTTAAAATGGTAAAAAGCTATTTTAAAAGTGGACACAGTGCAATTTTCAACAGTTCCTCTGGGAAGAAAAGATAGTACAGTTTTACATGGTAAGTATTCAACGTACAGTTCTTATCTCCGGGATTTAGGTAGTTCATTGTTGGGGGTTCAAGTTAACCCCAGACACCTACCACCAACAACACGGGCCGGTCAGGTGCAGAGGTCAAAGAGGAACCAAATTAACGTGGGCTCCTATGGAGATAGGGAGTACTCAGAATCCAGGCAGCCAGCAGGTATGTACTGATGACTCGGAGGGCAGACCAGGGGGGCCCCGCCAGTGCTCTCTTGAACCCCAAGCAGGCACCAAACATGCACCCTCAGCAGCACTACAACGGTCGTGTGCAGCGCGCAAACAGGGCATCGGGTTTTCAATGCAAGTATATGAAAGGACACCGGGGGTCACTCTGAGGCTGCAGACGAGCTCCAAGGGGGCTTCTCTGGCTAACCACTGGTTGGACAGGGAGGAGGGCCGCCTGCTGGTCGATGCTGCACCGGGGGTCAGTTTTTCCAAGGCCTGGGGGCTGCGGGTGCTGTGTGTCCTTTAGGTGTCCGTAGCTCGTGGTCGGAGGGGGGGGGGCGGAGAGGGGGTCCTCAGGATTCCCTCTGCAGGTGTCATTGTGGAGTTTTGGACAGGTTCAGCCCAGGGTTGGCTCTTGCTTCCAATTGCCTGGGGACCCTTTCTGGCTGGGTGGACCACCTGGACATGGGCAGTGGGTGTCGGGGGCACAGGGGTCAGGACTCGTGCATCTGGAGTGATGTGGGAGTCCTTAGTTGTAGGTTTCTTTAGACAGAGCCGCTGTCCTCGTAAGTTTGTGGTCCTTTTGGGTGCAGGGCAGTCCTCTGGAGTTGGCAGAGGTCGCTGGGCCAGCTGGATGCATCACTGATCTTTTTGCAGGTTCTTTGAAGCAGGAGAAAGGCCGATAGGGCTGGGGCCTAAGCAGTTGTCGCCTTCCTTCTTCTCTGCTTGGGGTTTCAGCTTAGAAATCCTTCTTCTTCTTGTATGCCATCAGGAATCTGGTGAGCTAGGTTCAGGAAGCCCTTAAATACAAGATTTAGAGGCGTGTTAGGGGTCAGAGGGCAGTAGCCAATGGCCACTGTTCCTGAGGATGGCTACTCCCTCCTTGTGCCTGCTCCTTTTGGGATGGGGGCATATTCCTATCCCTTTTGGTCCCTGTCCTCCAAACCAAGATGGAGGATTCTGCAGGGAGGGGGTCACCTCTGCTCTGGACACCTTAGGGCGGTCCTGGATGGGGTGGTCACTCCTCCGTGTTTTCCCTAATTTTCTCGCCGGACTTGCCGCCAAAGTGAGGCTTCGTCGGAGGGGTGGGGGGGCAACTCCACTAGCTGGAGTGCCCTGGGGCACTGTAACCCGAGGCTTGAGCCTTTGTGGCTCACCGCCAAGTGTTACAGTTCCTGCAGGGGGGTTGTGAAGCACCTCCACCCAGAACAGGCTTTGTTTTTGACCACAGAGTGCACAGAGGCACTCACCCCATGTGGTCAGAAACTCATCTGAAAGTGTCAGGCTGGCACAGACTGGTCCCTCCTACACTAGCAGTTGGGCTAACATACAGGGGGTATCAGTAAGATGCCCTCTGTGGGCATTTTTCAATAAATCACACACTGGCATCAGTGTAGGTTTATTGAGCTGAGAAGTCTGATACCAAACTTCCCAGTATTCAGTGAAGCCATTAGGGTGCTGTGGAGTTCATAATGGCAAACTCCCAGACCATATACTCCATATGGCTACACTGCACCTACAATGAATAAGAATTGACTTCGACACTGTAGGGGCATATTGCTCATGCAGCTATGCCACCACCTGTGGTATAGTGCACCCTGCCTTAGGGCTGTAAGGCCTCCTAGAGTGGTGACTTACCTATGCCGCAGACAGTGGTTTGTGGGCATTTTACCCTGAGAGGGGTGCCATGTCGACTTTGCCTTTTTTCCCCCCACCAGCACACACAAGCTGCAAGGCAGTGTGCATGGGCTGAGTGAGGGGTCCCCAAGGGTGGCATAATACATGCTGCAGCCCTTAGAGTCCTTCCCTGGCAACAGGGCCCTTGATACCATGGGTACCTTTTACAAGGGACTTAACTGTGTGCCAGGGCTGTGCCAATTGTGGACACAAAGGTACAGTTTTAGTGAAAGAACAGTGGTGCTGGGGCGTGGATAGCAGGGTCCTTGCACACTTTCAATCAAAGTTGACATCAACACTGCCAAAAAGTAGGGAGTTAACCATGCCTATATAATCATAAAGAGGGACAGGTAGATTAATGGTCAAGTGTATGCCTCCCTAATAATAATTCAATACATAAGAGTACACCGTTCCACAGAAGATAATAAATTCCACTAGGCACTCCTATATCTAGAGGCAAATACCCTCACACATCCAATGGATGCCATGCTTCATCATAGGGATTGTTCCTCATCAGACTGGCACTGCAATGTCTGAAGGGCCTACCGCAAGGGGGAACTTTGCCGGAGACCTTTACTGAAAGTCCTTGCTGTGGTTTAAAGAATGTAGGAATGAGTTCAAACCCACATGCAAGGAAAGAGCAGGAGAGAGAAAAATTATAAAATTGACTTAAGAACCATCCAAACAACCTACAATTTATTGATCAGCGAAGGGTCAAAAATTAAAAGAATGCTAGGGAGTGAAAAAGAGATAATGCTCAGCCATTATACCAACAGAACAGAGATGGAAGAAGGAAAATATCTTCAACCATCATAACGTGTCAACATGTTTTGCAGCCAAAGAGTCCATACGGATCAAGTGGCGCTTCATCAGGACCAAACAACAAAGAAACACTTCTCCTAAACTACTTGGAAAGACCTCAGTGTGTCTGAAAATGTGTATGCAAAGAAGTGAGTCATTTATTCACAACTACTTTGTAAATGAAAAGGATGGTGTAACAGGAAGCCTGTGGAAAGAAAAGGGAACATATTCAAAATGGCAACCGAAATTCGGGATCCAAAACACTTATAGTAAAGCTTAATCTTTAAGGTGACGTGGCACTCAGTGATCAAAATGTGGCCATGCTCAGTGTGAATGGAAACAAAAAATAGCCAGAGCAGCAATGCTTACCATTCTGAGATAAGGACAAGGCTTCATGGGAACAAGCATGTCATGGGACTGGCATAGTGATAATGGTGTATAACTAGGAGTAATATATTTGTTTGATGTACTCTTCAGTGATGAGGTGACGTGCAATAGAATGCATCACTCACTATTCGCCTAAGAACATGTTTAATTGTACTCTCCAGTGCTGAGGCAACATGCAATCGAATACATCGCTCACCACTGGCCTGTATATCTGTGAAATGTCTATCAAGAGTCTTGAAAAGTAGTTGGGAGGGCGAGTGATACGTGGACTGCTAGCCAGACTCATTCATATCAAAGTAGTTATTGCCCTGCCTGTGTATTCAATCTAAAGCCAGTGCGTGTTATGTCCTGCTTGTGTATCCAAACTCAAGCATGAACGTGTTGTGTCATACACACCAATTGTTGATTCAAAAATGTTCTGAGAGCGAGTAGGCAACGAGCACTCAGAACGGGCAGTCGTCTCTACATAGTAGCCCGTCAATCCCCATAACAGGCGAACCAATGAGTGCCGGGATGGGCCCTTTAATTGAAAAACAGTCTGTGCCCTAACAGCGAACTCAGACTCTGGCCAGAGTGTAGTATGCCAAAAACTGTAAATATTATACAAGTCAAAATAAAACGCTCAGGATGAGCGGTCGTACTCACATTATCACACGTCAAGTTCAGCTCGGAGGCCTACCCAGAGGACGCGTTATCGAATAATACGAAGGGAACGCGTTTCTCGGGTCAAATAGAGCGGACTGCAACCGGTGCACCAATCAGTATCGCTGACTGATGACTGGGCAGCTGGGGAAGGGTGCGTCAGCCATCCCTAGAACTAGAAGAAGGATGAGCCTGGAAATAAAGGAAACGTGTAACAGGCAGAGTCCGAGTTTGCTGTTAGGGAACAGACTGTTTTTCAATTAAATGGCCCATCCTGGCACTAACTGATTCGCCTGTACAGGGACTGACAGGCTACTATGTATAGACGACTGCCCGTTCTGAGTGCTCGTTGCCTACTTGTTCACAGCACATTTTTGAATCGACAATTGGTGTGTATGACACTACGCATTCCTGCTTGAGTTCAGATACACAAGCAGGACATTACAAGCACTGGCATGGGAGTGCACACACAGGCAGGGCAATAACTACTTTGATATGAATGATTCTGGCTAGCATTCCACGAAGCACTCTTCCACCAACTACTTTTCAAGACTCTTGATAGACATTTCACAGATATACAGGCCAGTGGTGAGTGATGTATTTCATTGCATGTAGCCTCATCACTGAAGAGTACAATTAAACATGTACTTAGGCGAGTAGTGAGTGATGCATTCTACTACACATCTCCTCATCACTGGAGAGTACAACAAACAAATACATTACTTCTAGTTATACACCATTATTACACATCACCATTTCGATTCTTTATTCTACTCAAGGTACATTTTTTATGTAACCAGTTTTATTAATGAACAGATGTTTTTCCTGTACCTATATCGATACCACACCAGTCCCATGAGAAGCTTGTTCTCATGAAGACTTGTCCTTATCTGAGGATGGTAAGCATTGCTGCTCTGGCTATTATTTGTTTTCATTCACACGGAGCATGGCCACATTATGATCACTGAGTGCCACGTCACCTTAAAGATTAAGCTTTAGTATAAGTGTTTTGGATCCTGAACTTCGGGTGACCTTTTTTAATATGTTCCCTTTTCTTTCCACAGGCTTCCTTTTACACCATCCTTTTCATTTACAATGTAGTTGTGAGTAAGTGATTCACTTCTTTGCATACACATTTTCTGACACACTGAGGTCTTTCCGAGTAGTGTAGGAGAAGTGTTTCTTTGTTATTTCTAGAGTGGCTGAGCATTATCTCCTTTTCACTCCCTAGAATTCTTTTGACCTTGACCAAGACCCTTAGCTCCTCAATATATTTTAGGTTGCTTGGATGGTTCTTGAGCCAATTTTATCCTTTATCTCTCTCCTGCTCTTTCCCTGCATGTGGATTTGAAATCATCCCTGCATTCTTTAAACCACGGCACAGACTTTCAGTACAGATCTTCGGCAAAGTGCCCCCATGCGGCGGGCCCGTCAGACACTGCAGTGCCAGTTTGACAAGGAGCAATCCCTATGATAAAGCACGGCATCCATTGGATGTGTGAGGGTATCTGCCTCTAGATATAGGAGTGCCTAGTGGAATCTATTATCTTCTGTGGAACGGTGTACTCTTATGTATTGTATTGGGTTAACCATGCCAATAGTGGCACTTTTCTACGCAGGCACCTTCAACAATTTTGTCTCATGAAATATCTTCAAAAAGCATAACGTGGCTAGGAGCTCTTGGATTGATAGTAATGTGAAGATCATACTGATGATGCCAACCTAAAATTGGAGGATCACTCTCTGCTACAAACTTTACCCTAAATTAGGCTGTCTTGAAATTCAATTTTAGTCAATCTACACTCAATGTCACGTCTTTCCCCTTTAAATCAACCTGGATTCATATCTTTTTTTGGCAAACGGACACTTGGCCACTTCTGCATAAACCTACTTTCAGTTACTATTGTGTAAAGAGAACCTGAATCCACCATGAGCTGAACAACTTTCTCTTTGTCTATAGAATCTGCTTTCAGTCTAAGTCTGCCAACACTGTCCTTATAGTCATCAATACATAAAATGTTACCCTTCTTACACCGCACACTCAAATCCCCCTTAGAATCTTCTTGTATCACAGCAACCTTTCGTTTAGAATTATCTTTACGCATAAAATGACCTTTGCATCCGCATTTTCTACATTCTTTTCTCACAGTGAAACAAGACTTAGAATCTAAGCTGTGAAAGATACTCCTACACATAAAGCAACATCTATTAATCTGCTTGTGTGAAACTGGACTCTTGATAGGGTGGTTATAAAAGTTGGTTGCCAACAAATCTTCTGCACCATCTTTCTCTAGAAAGATAAGCTCTCCATTTCTTTGTCTCTTTTTCTGTCTTTTATGAAGTACTACAACTGTTCAACCACTTTAGCTATCTTAATGGCATCCTTTAAGGAAATAGGTTTTCCAATCCAAAGCCCTTCCTGCATTGTTTTGCTTCTACAATGCACAATTAACTGATCACTTATCCGTTCATCAGATATTGTGCCAAAATGATATTTGATAGACAATTCTCTAAGTCTGGAAACAAAGTTATCAACACATCCATCTATTTTTGTGGTTGAGTGTAAAATTCAAATCTGCTCATACCTACATTGATATGCTTGGCAAATATATTTGTATTGTTTTCTTTGCTTCCTTGTGAGTGTCAATCAATTGTTGACCATATTGATCCACAGCAATAGATAAGTACTTGACAATATGTTGTTCCTCTTTGCCAAGAGTGCTTAACTGAATGGCTTTCTTTCTGGATGGACGTAAATCTTGTCCATCAGGTGCTTCCAAATAGTTCTCAAAAATATTTATCCATTATTCCCAATCAATGGACGAGCACCCTGTTTGAGATAAAAATAATGGTGGAGATATCATTCCTGAAAAGTTTGACAACTTCACCATAATTTATGATCTCGATTCATAGTAGGAATAGTCCTTTTACTATTCTTATGGCACTAATGTCTCTAGAGACACTGTCCTTCTGCATTTAGAATTTTCACACACAGATTGCAAGAGGAAGAGCCAGAAAAGTGAGGCCACCAAGGTGAGGATGACTGCCAAGAAACCGAAGTAAGAAAATATGCAGGCACGTGAGAAAATGTTGCATATCCAGCGTATCCGGTCATTCACAATGAGCTTGCATATACAGAGCTTGCTGTCAATGTGACGTCAATTACGAAGGGCTCGCAACAAACACATGATTACTGGGCTCACGCCATGTCAAGCTCACATACAACACTTTTAAACAGATCTCCCAGACTGCACCATAGAGTATCTAAAATGAAATGGGCTCTATACAACATATTCTAAACTCACTGCTGAAGAGACCATCTTTCACAAAACTGCTGGGCATATAAAAGCAGATGTAGGAACCTGGCCTGGTGTGCGGTGGACACCTATGCTGTTTGCACCTTATACCAGGTCCAGGTAACCCCTATTAGTGAAGGAAGACAGTGTCTAGGAAGCCAGAGCTCTAGTGGTAGCTGTGGTGAGTACCCAAGACGGATCAAGGAGGAGTGTAAAGCACTTGCAATACCACAGCAGTCACACAGCAACTTATCACACCTTAAAGGAACCACACAGTGTTGAAAAAATAAAGGTACTTTACTATTGTAACAATGAACGAGATTACATATATGCAGTCCCCCAACTGGAGTTAAGTACACAATATATGTCCAAAGTAGTTATTAGAAATTAGCATACAGAAACAACAAGCATCTGCAAAAATTAGTTAGGGCCTATTGTGGCGGGTGGGGAACCATATACTAAAATGGTGGAATGCTAGGAGAAGCCCCTATCCAAGGATATGGAGTAATTAGAGGGGAGCTGAGAGAACTCAGGACTCCAAGAAGTAAGTACCTAAATGACCTGCAGCGACCAGGAGAGCAGAGGTAAGTACCTGGTCTTCCCAAAGACTAACCAGAGAACTTAAAAAGATGAAGAGTGCAAAACCAGGACCAGTCCGGTGGATCCAAACCATGGATTCTGAGAGAAGAGGACCTGGAAAAAAGGGGACAGAGTACGGTCTACTCAGGAGTGTCCAGGCAAGGCAGGAGCCACTACCCAGCCTTCTGTGGATGAAAATCCTGGTCAACGAGGGAAGACGGAGATCAGCTGTGGGGCCCAGGAGCTGCAGAAAATCCCTTGGAGTCATGCATATGATGTCCCACGTTGGTCGCAGATGGTCAGGAGGACAACCAACAAGCCTTGGCAAATGAAAGATGGAGCAAAAAGAGTGTTGCAGAGCTTAAGAGGAAGAGCAACGGCCAGGGGACTCAACCCTTGGAGGGGAGTCCGAGCTCACCCTCTGCAGTCTAGAGAGCCAGCAGAAGCAGTCACAGCCACCACAGCAGCCCACTGACGGCAGGCACAGCAAACTGCAGTGATGCCAGGTCAGCACACCTGGAGAGGATTCCCATGTCACTGGGGCTGCAGAGGAGAGACTATCCTTGCAAGGATGAAGTGCTGGAGGCCGGGCTACTTGGAGCCTGAAGATCCCATGAAGCAAGAGTCAGCAAGCCTTGGCTGATGCAGGAGTTGCAGTGCACAGGGGTACAGTCCTGAAAGAGCTCACCGTCTCCCAATTTGTACAGCAGGTGGAGAGGACCAAAAGATCCCACTCAGACCCACCACCTGTGTTGGAGATTCTTCCTGGAGTCGTATGGCAGAAGATCCCAGCAGCCAGTTGTCATTGCCTAAGGTGCCTGCGGATGCAGGGGAGCGACTCCTTCACTCCAAGGGAGATTCCTTTTTGCTTCTTGGTGCAGCTGACATCTTGCCAACCCCAGAGGATGCACAGCCAGGGAAATGTTGCAGTTGCTAGAAGGAGCTGGGGAAACAATGTTGCAAGGCGAGGTCATCTCAGGAGTTACATGCTTGTTTGCTTCCTGAAAAGTCCAGTTGCCATTACAGTGGCCAGGAGCAGAAGAGGTCGATGCAGGAGAGTCCTAGAGGAGTCTTGCACGCCGACTCGGGAGACCCACCTGCAAGGGAGTCCCTAAGTAGTCCTACCACGGGGATTGGTCACGCTGCAAAGTGACCACCTAGCAGAGGGGTTCACTGATGTCAGTCCCCTGTCCTGACCAACCAGATTTTCCCATGGACTTCTGCACATCTTATTGTCAAGATGGTAGAATCAAGTGGCCACCTGGAGGAGCTCTGGGCAGCACCCCTGGGTTGGCGATGGACAGGTGAGTGGTCACTCATTTTCCTTTGTGTACTTTTGAGCCAGAGCAGGGGCTGGAGGTCCCTGGACTGGCGTAAACAGGATTATGCAAGGAGGGCACAAATTGTGCCCTTCAAAGCAAGCCGGTGGCATGGGGAGGCTACCCCTGCCCAACCATGTAACAACTATTTCCAAGGAAGAGGGTGTTGCCTCCCTCTCCCACAGGAAATCCTTTGTTCTGCCTTCCCCTGCTTGAGCTACTGAAGCATCAGGAACGGAGAAACCTGTCTGAGGGGCTGCAGCAGCATGAGCTGCCTGAAAACCTGCAAGACTGGCAGAAGCAATGTTGGGGGGTCCTCTAAGTAGCCCCCAGAGTGCATGGAATCATGCCACCAATACTGGCATCAGTATTGGGGTATGATTCCAATATATTTGATACCAAACATGCCTAGGTTCGGAGTTACCATTATGTAGCTGGACCACGAGCGGGACCTGTGACCAGTACCCGGGTAAAATGGCTTCCTTATGACTTTGGAACTGGAGTTTGTAGTGGCATCCCTGCTCATGCAGGGGTGTCCTCACACACAGGCACCTGCACCCTACCCTCTGGGCTAGGAGGGTCTACCATAGGGGTGACTTACAGTGACCTGGTGCAGTGACCAGCAGTGAAAGGGTGCATGCACCTTTTCACGCAGGCTGCAGTGGCAGGCCTGCATACAGTTTGCTTGGGCTCCCATGAGTGGCATAATACACGCTGCAGCCCATGTGGGACCCATGGAGTACCAATGCCCGGGTTACGGAGGTACCATGTACTAGGGACTTACAGGGGTCCACCAGTATGCCAATTGTGGGGTGTAAACGGTACCAAAGCAACCACATTTGGAGTAGAGAGCGCAACCACTGGGGTCCTGGTTAGCAGGATCCCAGTGAAGACAGTCTAAACACACTGATAAACAGGCAAAAAATGGGGGTAACCATGCCAAAAAGAGTAACTTTCCTACAGCAGATACCTCTAAGATCCTCCCTAGATCCTCATAAGTCAACACTTTACTTTGCACGTGGAACATCTTGATGTGATCCCACACAATTTATAAACTGTGCTGGTCGTCAGCAATTTTGTGAAGATGGCAAAACACTTGTAGAATGAATACATATGCTTCATTGTAGAAAACTGTCATCATGGTCCTCCTTCACCGGCCAACTGACCAGTAAGGAACATTCTCACAAAGCTTTACAAACAGTATGATTTGAAAAACATTCTCAAGCTGGAGTGAACCTACTCCAGCTCAGATTAAAACAACCCTAGCTTCTTTTTGCATCATGTTCTGGTGTTCTTCAGAAGTTTTAAGGCACTGCTTATCTCTAAAATAAAATGTTAGTCACAAACACTTAACAGTTTGAAACAAACAGAACAGAGTGGCAGGTAGGGCAGTGAAATGCAATTAAGGAGCTTATTGCAAGCTGTTGCACCTGGCCTTTTTTGCAGGGTCATCCCCAGTCTTTTTGCCTCCATCGTCCTAATTCTTCGGACTCTGGGTACATTACCACTGCTAAAACAGTGCTAAAGTGCATGTGCTCTCTGTGTAAATTGTACTGTTGATTGGTTTATCCATGATTGGTATATTTGATTTACTGTTAAGTCCCTAGTAAAGTCCACTAGAGGTGCCCAGGGCCTGTAAATCAAATGCTACTAGTGGGCCTACAGCACTGGTTGTGCCACCCACATAAGTAGCCCTGTAAGCATGGCTCAGACCTGCCACTGCAGTGTTTGTGTGTGCAGTTTTAAACTGCCAATTCGACTTGGCAAGTGAACCCACTTGCCAGACCTAAACCTTCCCTTTTACTACATCAGGCACCCCTAAGGTAGGCCCTAGGTAGACCCAGGGTGCAGTGTATGTTTAAGGTAGGGCATATACTAGTGTGTTTTATATGTCCTAACAGTGAAATACTGCCAAATTCGGTTTTCACTGTGCAAGGCCTATCTCTCTCATAAGTGAACGTGGCGGCTGCCTTTAAATATCCTTAAAGCGCGAATTCCCTTTGAGAGCAGATAAAATATGGAGTTTAGGGTCTCTGAACAATTTAAAAATACATCTTTTAGTGAAGTTGGTTTTTAAATTGTCTGTTGGAAAATGCCACTTTTAGAAAGCAGGCATTTTCTTGCTTAAACCATCCTGTGACTCTGCCTGATTGTCTTTCTGGGTCAGTTTGACAGTTGGGCTGTTTTGCACCTCTCTAGACAGTGAGGCAAAAGGGGGAGAGGGTGTAGCCTGCATATCCTAATGAGCCATCTGAGCTAGAGGGGCGGGAGGAGTGGTCGTTCACACCCTGGTGTGTGTCTGGGGCCTGGCCTGGACAAGGAAGGATCTTGCAAACGCTTGAGACTTTGCTTTGAAGTTTGCTAACTTCAAAGGGAGAACAGGGTATAAGAATAAGACCCAAAACCCCAGACTTTTACAATCTTTCTTGAATCAAGAAGAACCTTTGCCAACGAGAAGAGCTGAAGAGCTGGAGGAGGAGTGCTGTCCCTTTGCTGTGTTGCTCTGCAGGATTGGCCTGCAGTTGCTGCTTCTGCCTTAAAAGAGTGCAAAGGATGAACTTTGCTATCTGTCCTGCTTGGGAAAGTTCTCCAAGGACTTGGAGTAGAGCTTGCCTCCTGTTGGAAGTCCCAGGGACACCAAAGACTTCAGTTTCCTAGACGTGCAGCACTGGGAACTCTGTGTTCTGTGCTGTACAAGAAAAAAAAACAATGTGACACCACCAACGAAGCTGCAAGCCTGCACTGTGACCTGCCGACGCCGCACGGAGTCGCATTGCCCCGCTTCGTACCACGACCCTGGTCTCACTGACATCAGATGACTTCACCGCGCTGCTGCTCGCACCTCAACCTGTGGGCCCCGTACTCCGGCATCGCCTGCTCACACCGCAGCCTGGGCATCCCCGACGCTGCCGCTCCTGCTGACACCGGCGCCACTTTCTGCACCGTGGCCTGTGGACACCACTCGTGAGGAGCACGGAGCACCATCCTTCCCGCACAGCAGCCCTGGTCCACCGACGACATGCCATCGACTCCAGTGTCGTCACCAGGCATCCCTTCCTGCACTGTGGCCTGTGGACACCGCTCGTGAGGGTCACGAAGCACTGTCCCGTCTTTACAACTGGCTCAGGCCTACCGACAACAGCACTTCCACAACGTCAACGCCTGCTCCGTGACCTGTGGACACTGCACATTGGACCGCCCCACTTCACAACACAGCCCTGGTCTCACCGATGCCGCTGGACGCTGTCACAGAGCGTCTGCCTGCACCGTGACCTGTGGCCACCTCACGTCGCATCGTCCCACTTTGCACAGCACCCCCAACGCCATAAACGCTGGTGCACCTGACTTCATCCGCCCGGAGATCGATCTGCAATGCGCGTGACTACACGGGCCCAACGAATCCTGCACCGACTCTAAATCAAATCAAATCAAATCATTAGCATTTGTAAAGCGCGCTACTCACCCGTGCGGGTCTCAAGGCGCTAGGGGGGAAAGGGGGGGTTATCGCTGCTCGAACAGCCAAGTCTTTAGGAGTCTCCGGAAAGCGGAGTGGTCCTGGGTGGTCCTGAGGCTGGTGGGGAGGGAGTTCCAGGTCTTGGCCGCCAGGAAGGAGAAAGATCTCCCACCCGCCGTGGAGCGGCGGGTGCGAGGGACGGCAGCAAGTGCGAGGCCAGCGGAGCGGAGGGGGCGGGTGGGGACGTAGAAGCTGAGGCGTCTGTTGACTCTAAAACCGACACTGCAACGCCGCTCTCCAGAGCTCACTGCAAGGATCACGACGCCCTACAAATCCAAGGTACTGTTTGCAGGTCTTCCTGACACTGTAGCTGGCCTGCGACGCTGTGGCCAGCCTGAACTCTTGGTTTGGTTGCTCACGACGTCGTGATAGCCCCAGGTGGAGCTATTGACTTCAAGAAACTGTATTTTTGAGTAAATCATGCAGCATCCCTATTTTTCTTACTGTACGTTGGAATTTTATCGTATTTGGTCTTGTTTTAAATAAATATTGGCAATTTGTCTAAAACTGGTGTGGTGTCCTTCTGTTCGGTTTTCACTGTGTTGCTGTGTGTTTTGTGCAAATGTTTTACACATTGCTCCTGAGAAAAGCCTGACTGCTCGTGCCAAATTACCATGGGGGTGATCAGGGGTTATCTGAGTGGGTATCTCCCTTATCCTGACTAGAATGAGGATCCCTACTTGGACAGGGTTCAAACCGACTGCCAACTAGAGACCCCATTTCTAAGACAAGCCCTGTGTTAAAATGGTGCAAAATACTGCACTCCGAATTCCTATGCACAGTGTTCATTAATTAGCTGAGTGAAGTTTTAACACACATTAAAAAGTTTTTCTTTTGGAATAGGGAATGCCTATGGGAATCTGTGCTCAAGCATTAATTTCAAGAGATTTTTCACTCGTTTTATCCAATTTTCTTTTAATTATTTTTATTGAGCTTAAGTGAGCAGGTACGACATTAATGTATCAAAATTACAAATCATGATTACGAAGTATTCATAAAGATCAATACAGTGCAGCACTTTGTGCTGAGTTTTGTTACGCTTCTTCTACATAGTAATAATAATCTAATATTTCGTAAAGTCATGTTAATTCATTGTACTTTGGATTCAATCTTGGATTAAGCTGAGGATAGAGAAGTCTTTTCCCATACAGAATGATACTTCCGAGTGGCCCCGAGTCATTGTGCAAACAGAAGTTCTTTAGATAGGACTGTTCTCATTTTCTTTTCCCAGAGATCATATGATGGAGGTTGGGGGGGTCTTCCATTGTTGTAAGATCGGTGATTTCGCAATCAATGTCGCAATAGGAAGTACTGCTTTGAGTGTCTGGACAGCCCAGGATGGTTAGATATGCCAAAAAGTGCCCTCATCGGTTCTGGTGTTAACAATACCTGAAGTTTTATACTGATCGATTGGAAAATTTGAACCCAAATTTTAGTGATAACAGGGCAAAGATAACATACATGAAGCTAATCCCTAATCTTACAATAGCATCGGAAGCAGTTGTTTGAAACTGAAGGAGCCATCTAATTAAGTTGCGCAGGAGTATAGTAGAGCATCCACTTTATGAAAAATGACATTCTTTTAAAATGTGCACCTCTTAAAGCTTTTAAGGAATAGTTATTATAATGTTTCCATGTCTGGGGATCAATCACACAAGCTATAACAGCTGCTATCCTGCTAAGCGCAGGAGGGAGAACTTTAGCTAACAATTCTTCTGGAAGAATACTATACCAGTTACCAACCCCTGTCTATTTCTGAATCCACATGGCTTGTGTAATTCTGAAAGATAGTGATTCGGCTGTATACTGGCCTACAGAACCCGTGACGTATCTGAAAATAAGAAAAGCTTATGTGTGCTGGAATAGCTGGATTGCTAATTTTGAGTTGCACCCATGATAGGACACTATCTCCTACTAGAAAATCCTGGAGCTTTTCCTAGCCCCAGATTTTCCCAGTTGTTCAGAACTTTGGTAGTGAGAAGAAGCCCAAATGAAACAGCTTCTCTTAAGGAGATAGTTGGATGGTAACAAGTGAAGTGATAGCTTTGTTGGAGTTCTGCACCTCTATCCTAGTTTGGGATCTTATATTTAGTACATTTCGGGAGCCATGGTATTTTAAGAAAATGAGATAGATTAATGTTATTTTCGAGAAGCATCGGTTTCAAATAAAACTTTGAATCAATATGGTATGTAGAAGCGGCTCTTAAGAGTCCAATCTATGTAGGTTGCCTGATTATATTTTTTGAAATGGGGTAGTGCTAGGCCTCCGTCCTCTATAGTCAGCTGGAATGTCTAAAGCTGAGTGCAAGGTTTTTTATTTGACCAAATAAATTCATGTAGCTTTACATTAAGATCCTTGAAAAACTTTGGGGAGCCTTGATCATAACGTTAGAAAATATAAATAGGAATAAGGGTAGTATCATTTTGATCAAGGCAGTGCAGCCAATTATAATTAAAGGTGAATTCTGCCATTTGAGCATAAGGGCCTGTGATTTCTTATGAGTGGGGAGATAATTCATCGAGTAAAGGTCAGACATATTTTAAGTGACATAGATGCCAAGATATCTGGGGGGGAGGGGGGGGAGTCCGGAAATTAATTTGCATCTCAACTGGCAAAATTGTATCTTGAGTATTAAAAAGCAATGCTTCAAATTTTGATTTATTAATCGACGGCCTTCCAAATTAGACAACATTTGGATTTTGCTCAAGGCCTGCTGAACATTCTGTGATTCGGCCGCAAGGTACAAAATTGCATCATCCTCAAAAAGGTTTAGCTTGGGCGCACCTGGCATCGGAGGTTTTATAAAGTTATCCTGCCTCAAAGCAGAAGCCAATGGTTGATAAAGAAACCAAAGAGGACGGGACAAAGGGCATCCCTGCCACGTCCCACGCGTATTGCAACCTTACCGGCTACTCATGAATTGACTAAGATGTCGACCTCCGCCCCTTGGTAAAGGTTTGAGAAATACTGGACTATTTTATTATGAAATTTAAATCATCGGAGGATTGCAAAAAGAAGTATTGTACAGGGTCATAAGCTTTTTTTCCACATCAAGCATTATTACAGCCATTTTGATTTTATTTGTAGAATAATACTCAATTTGCCTGGAGCAGGAAGTTTGTATTAGTGGAGATAAATCTTCCCAGGAGAAACCCTGAGCTAGGGGTGTAATGCAAGCTGCCCAAATTTTCATAAGGATCTTCTAGTCATTATTAAGAAGGCTAATAGGGCAATAAGAATCAGTTTTTTTCACTGGGCTTTTCTTTCTTAAGGAAGCTGACTATGATTGCACAGGTAAATGAACTAGGTACTTCTTCTCCATTAAGTATTGCATTAAAGAGTGTGGCTAGGATCGCTGTAATCTGCTCAGACAGAATTGTGTACAATTCCACTGGAAGACCATCATCCCTGGAAGCTTTGCCATTTGGAGAGTTCCTAATGGCTTCGGCTACCTCTAATTTAGTGATTGGCTGCAACAATGCAGACTGGAGCTCTTGGTTAAGACTCAGCAAAGAAACTGATTCAAGGTATTCGTTAATGAGCTCGTCGCATGTAGCTGTCTTGGGAGTATAAAGATTTGTGTAGTGAGCTACAAACACCTTTCCTATCTCCTTGGCCTGATCTGTTCTGCACCCCTGGGACTCATCAAAAATGGATTTTATAAAAAAAAAAGTCAGAATGCTTTTTAAATGTAGTGCACCAGAAATGTACCTACATGCTCACTCTCTTCGTAGTATTGCTGAAAACATGTATTATGATGAACAATCTCTTGTTCTAAGAAAACATTCTTCAACTGGGTTTTTGCATCATGGAGGCAAGTCCATGAAGTGTGATCGCTAAGTGACTGATGCAGGTGCATGGCGTGATTGAGTTCCTGCTGGAGGCTGTTGACTTTTTCCTTCTTTGCTTTTCCAAGAAAGGCATTGAAAGCTACGGCTTCTCCTCCAGTAAGTGCCTTGCATGACTCCCAGACAGCGAAGATAGAAGCGATTGCTTTATTTCTAGTTGGGAACTCGCCAACTGATACTTTCAGAGCAGAGATCCAGCCTTGATTAGTTGATAAAGATTTGTCTAAAGACCACCTGGGCCTTTTCTCGATGTTGATCAGAGGAAGATAGTTGAACCAATGTTACAAAATGATCCAAAAAAGGGTTAGATATTATGTCTGAGCCGGTTCTGTCCCAAGAATGAGAAACCAAGAAAAAAAAAAATCCTTGATGCTGAATTAAACCTTTTTGAAAAACAGGTATAACATTGATCTTGTGGATGGTCCAACCGCCAGGGATCCTGCAGAGCCAGATCACGGATAGATTTTGTCAAAAATCGGCAGGCTTGCTGCTTGTTTTGTGAACAATTTTTGTGGGAGGCATCAAGATTCGGGTCTTGGATTATATTAAAGTCGCCTCCGACAACCAAGAGGCCAGAAAGTGTGCTCAAGAGACAGTAGAGGCTATGCAGAGAGGTAATTTTGTCTTCTATGGGACCATAGAAGCTTGTAATATGCATTAGCTACCTTCCTACCTTGACGCTAACTACTATCCATCTTGCTTGAGGATCACAATAGACCTCAAGAACTTCTCCTTGGATCTCCAGAGTGAATTGAACTGCCACCCCACAAATGGCTGTGCTAGCAGAGGCAAAAAAGGAATGAGAAATGAAGTTATGGATGCTAGGACAGTTTGCCTGTTGTTCTAAAGGAGTTTCCTGCAATAGAATCACCTGGGCCTGAGAGGATCTTAACCAATGAAGTACTGCTCTAAACGTATTTGAATTATTCAGCCTCTTCGCATTACATGAAAATTTTGAAAAACCTAGGAGTACGTACTGGTTTGACTATCAATCATTTGGTAGGAATATAAGCGTTTTTAAGAGCCTGTTGGCACTGGACCTGACCTTGCAACCCTATTAATGACAGTACAAGGCATACCCTTAAATACTTTTATACTCAACATACAATTTTTCCTCAGCACAATCATTCTAGATCATGAATTTCCAAGTTCCTTGTGTTTGTGACCTGCTCTTTTCACCCACCCTAGTGCAGGGACCCAGCCTCCAAGTGCTCCTACTCCCCACTCACAAAATAGGGCCTACCGTCATAGCCTTGCCCTCCCAGTGTCCCCAAATCTCCCCAGTTATCCCCCTGCCCCCCCCCCCAAATCCCTGATAGGAGGGAATTGACATGGCACCCATTAGGTCTGTGTCTGGAGAAGATAGCAAGTGTAGGCCAATGAGAATGCATACAAAATAGATACTGCAATGAAGATCTCAACAAAAGAGGAAAAAAAAGTGAAGTTGGGCTATTAAAGCCATATCACTAGACCTCTCTTGCCTAGCGACCTAGTAACATCTTGCCTCGCTCTTAAAATTTCCCTAGCACCTATATTACTTCTTGAGGGAGACAAGGAAGTATTTTGCCTGTTGAACACTTTAAAAAAATATTGGCCTGGCCCTTATGAAAAACCTTCAATTTTGCAAGTTGCACTACACCAGCAGGGGTCCCCAAATTATTAGTCGTCAATAAGGCTAACAAATTCATGGCACTGACATGCTGTAGTTATAGATATGTCACAGAAGACCCGGAAGGAGAAGTCGCTTTCTACTTTGAACGTTCTCATTTTAATAGCTTTAATTTTCACTAGATAAATTCAACCTGCTTTTCGCTGGTGTAATATTCTGGGACAAAAATTAAGAAGGTGAGGATTTTTCTGCACAGTTCATATCTCAGTTCGGAGGTCCTCAGGATAGGCTGTGAAGAAACCCAAAAATGTCTAATCAAAAATGTGTCAGGTCTTAGAGGTTACGCGGTTGAACATATGCAAATGTTTGGTCACTCCTGGCAATTTAGTGGTTCATCAACAGGGGAAAGTCCTTTTAGTCCATATGTATAAAGGGATTCCAGAGGCCGAGGTACGTACCTAGCAACAGTGCACTGTATTGGCAGTCATTCCTTGCTGTCCGTATGTTCACTGGGACCTCCTTCCCTCACAGTTCTGTTTTCCATTTAATTTTGGTTCCCTTGTGCTTTGGGGAACTTTATTGCAGCAAGCTTTGTGTCAGCAGTCCATGTTCTGTATTTCAATGCTGGTCCTCCTGAAAGCCCTCCAGTAGCTCCACACCTGGACTACATGTGTTCCTCGTTTGCTCTAGGTAGGATACAGGCTTTCTACTTTCTACTCACATTCATAAGAGATTACGCTGGTTGTGAGGTTCTTGTAAAGTCACAGACTACATTATCCTTCCTCACCGTTCTCGGTCGTAAACATGGCTTTGTGTTTCAGATGTGTCTGGGAGCTACATTTATTTTTTGAGGGGCTACCACTGGGTCACCTTCTTGATGTGCTTCTCCCCACTGGGTTTCGCTCCAGAGATTCTATTATGTATCCCATGTTTGAGCTCCCATATGTTTTGTTTCCCTCTATTCCCCCTGGCCTTCCACTCATGGCTTACTGCACAGCAATAGTGAGGATTGGTAGGAAGGATTTAGTTCAGCACCATCTACAGTTTCCTTCTCTTGGAAAGAACAGGTAATTCCTGACACTAAAGACATTAGGATAATAGCCGTGACTACCCAGGGTGAGGCTATCAAAATAAAATGACAGAACAGAGAAGCTTACCAAACAAGGACTAGCTTTAACAGAAAATGGAACTAGCAAAGCAAAGAAAAGCTACGCTAGTTAAGAATTCTAAAAGGACACCTAACCAAAGTTGAGAATTCCAAAGGGCAACTAACCAAACAGGGGAAAGACACATGCGAGGCCACCAAACACCAGCTAAGCATAGAAAGAGAAAAGCAATGTTATAGGTGCAATTGAGGAGTGCGCCTTTGAAGAGTTAACCAAACAGAATCAAACTCTAAATCTGCAAACAGAAGACTACCAAGCATCACATAACCAAAGAATAAGAGAACCAAATGGCAGCTAACTAAAGTTGAGAAGGCCAAAGAACAGGTTACCAATCTGGAACAGTCGAGGACTAAATAAACAAAGATGAACTCATCAAATGTGAACTAATCAGACAAAAGCTGAGAATTTAAAAGAAAAGCTAAACAAATGGAGATTCACAAGCACAAGACCAATAGCAACAACAGGGATGTGGAATTCCTATCGCCCTAGACATATTGTTTGGGATCAAGGGCTACAAGTTTTCATGTTTATGTTTTCCTCGAGACAAGTAGGCCCAAACCCCTGCAGCACAAACCCTTTGGCTGCCAGTTTGCAGAGAAAGGAACTGTCTGCAGTTGAGGTAATGTGTGTCCATACGTTAATGCTGTTGGGTGGGTGATATAGATAAATGATTTGAGGTCACACTGCCCTACTGATAGTGGGTCGTTCGACGTTTGAAATGTTTAACAATGAGGCTAAGTATAATGCTCCCAGAAAGCTCTCTGATTAGAAGCAAATGTTTGCAGAAGCTTGTAAGCAAGAGTGGTGATTCCTTACTTTCAAAGTAAAATGTTAAGAAAAAAATGCAAGAAGATAGCACTGGAACATACAAACAACACAAGTCTCACGACAGTGGACCAATTAATCAATCAGTACTTCTATAGCAAGGCTAATCACCTGTGAGGTCTCAAGGTGGTGTTTGCGGGTGTGCTGCTCATCATGACCATCAGACATATCGAATGGAGACTGCAGTGACAAACTATCAACATCACAACAGAACAGGCTCAAGGTGGAGAATTGCAAGATTATGCCAATTACAGCAACTCCTAGACATGAAGTTCAAATGTTATAAGCATTAAAGGCAGGTCGGTCAGTAAACAGAGGCTGGTATGGTCCAATCCCTCTCCCTCCCTCTGCCCCTCCTCACTGTCTCACGCTTGTGTTACAGACATTATTTTTACTCCATCACCTCCCTTCTCTTGGCCTCTCTCTTGCCTATACAGAAAATACTCCCTTTATCACTGAAACCTCAGAGATAAACATAATTCAGTTTAGTCCCTGCTAAGGCTCCTGGAAGAAAATATTTACCTTATGCTCTCCTGGGCTTTACTGGAAGAGCTCGAGACAGGGTCTGAAGCCATTGAGGAGCTGGAAGGGATCACTTACCTGCAGGCTAAGAGACAAACAATAACTACTGAAACATAAAACAAGCACTGGCTAACCCGATAGCTCTGGCATCCACCTCCAACCTTTTTGGCTTTTGCCAAAACTTTTTGGTATTGGCTTTTGCAAACCTTAATTGTTCAGGAAGCTGCTCGGCACACATCTATTAAAAAAAAAAACTCCTAAGAGCAAAAATACTTTTTGGTCTCCAGGGATGTGGAATTCCTATCGCCCAACGCCCGGGACATCTTGTTTGGGGTCAAGGGCAACAAGTTTTTATGTTTACTTTGTCCTTGGGACAAGTAGGCCCAACCCCATGCAGCACAAACCCTTTGGCTGCCTGTTTACAGAGAGTGGAACTCTCTGCAGTTGAGGTAATGTGTTTCCAAAAGATAATGCTGTTCGAACTTGTATTTATGGTTCATTATTTGAAAGCCTTCATTATTAGGGTGAGTGCTGTAAATAAATGTTTTAAGGTCACACTTCACTACTGACGTTGGTTCCAGTACAAAAAAAATAATAACTGTATACACATGTTTGAAAAGTTTAGGCTATGAGGCTAAATATAATGCTCCCATAATGCTCTCCGATTAGATGCAAATGAAGTGTCATTTAGTAAAATGTGTTGATGCATGCTAGTATTATCCAAAAATATTTCTAATGGAAAATCAGTGTAACCATTTTCAACACGATTATGGGAAGCATGAAAATAAACAAACACTGACAAAGCCAACTAATCTGACATATTTTTTTAAGTCTTTTAGTTTCATCAATGCGTGTCTTGTTTTGACATGGCTTTTGTAACACTTTATTTCTGTGGGAGCTACCAGGCCCTCAACATTGTAACAAACACTGGCAAAACCCCCCCAAAAAGTTTTTTAACTCTAAAAGCACACGTTGCCACCAGCGGCATAACAAAGGCCCCGCAGCCGCCCTCCAGGGGGCCCCTTCAGCACAGCACCTGCCCTGAGTGAGTCTGGAGAGGGGGCTCCTCCATGTTCTTTGCAAAGGGGCACCCTCCAGTTTCGTTACGTCACTGATTGCCACTGTAGTTCCTGACACTGAACAAAACTACTTTGTGTGGCAATATGCTCCTTGTGGAAGAGCAGAATGCGATCACTCACAGTAAAGCCAGCCGAAAGAGAGAGAAATAGAAGTTTAATAAAAACAAAATGTCTTTGTTAACACCAGACCTAATTAGGGACCAAGACCCACATGTAGGTAGCCTTTTGCATGTCGCAAACAGCGACTTTCGCGGTTTGCGACGTGCAAAAAGCACATTGTGATGCACAAACCCAGTTTTGCGATTCGGTAACCTGGTTACCGAATCGCAAAACAGGTTTGCGACTCGCAATTAGTAAGGGGTGTTCCCTTCCTAATTGCGACTTGCATTGCAATGTAGGATTGTTTTGTGACCGCGAACGCGGGCGCAAACCAATCGCAGTTTGCACCCATTTCAAATGGGTGCTAACACTTTTGCAAAAGGGAAGGGATCCCCATGGGACCCCTTCCCCATTGTGAATGTCACTGAAAAATGCTCTGAAAAATAGAAACGAAAACGTTTCATTTTTCGTTTTTGTTATGCATCTCGTTTTCCTTTAAGGAAAACGTGCTGCATTAAAAAAAAAAAAAAAACTGCTTTATTGAAAAGCAGTCACAGACATGGTGGTCTGCTGTCTCCAGCAGGCCACCATCCCTGTGAGGGCCGCCATTCGCGAGGGGGTCGCAAATTGCGACCCACCTCATGATTATTCATGAGGTGGGCATTTGCGAAGCCCTTGCGAATCACCGATGGTGTCAGGGACACCATCCTACATTCGGATTTGCGACTCGCAATTTGCAGGTCGCAAATCTGAACCTACCTACATGTGGCCCCAAATTCTTAAAGACAGTCACAAAAGTGCACCCATGGTATATGTCGTACCCCTATAAAATATTTGTGAACTGTATTTTAGCATGGGTAAATACGGTGTGTAGATTTGCTCATGTAAAAATCTATTGAGCATTTGCAAGTTCATTTTCCCTCCAGCCACTTTCTTCCCAACCCTGGAAGAAGTTCTAATTCTGCCATTGTCAGGAGTAAATGTCCAACCTTTCTTATTATGGGAAAATATTAGAGAGAAGCTGGTAAAAATCTTTAAAACATGCAGGTTAGTAGGTTTGCAGACTCAAAGGCATTCCAGCCCTGGAACTATTGCTTACTGCTTCCTCCAGCCCCAGTATGCAGATCTGCAGAAAGGTGGCAAAATAAGGAAATTGCTACAGTAGGGATTGAAACTGCAAGTATTCAAGCCATACTATGGTAGTAGCCCTGGCATAATCAGAGAGGCTATTATCAGAGCACTTACATAATGAGATTGCTGCCATAATTTGTCGCCACACTACATGGCACCAAAGGGACAAGTAGATCTTTTTACAGGACAAGTAGATTTGAGAAGCAACCTGTCCCCTGGACAAGTAGATATTTTAATAAATTCCACACCCCTGCGGTCTCAAAAGATACACATTGCCACAGGAATCCCCAGCGCAAGAGGGAACTACTTTGTGCATGCATGAACTTCTTGTGAAAGGGCAGAATGTTTCATTCAGTGAGGTTAGCCAATAAGTGAAGTGAGCTGACCCAGTGCCCCATGCTGTAGTGGACAGAAGGAAAATATGAACAACACTATAACAGACCAAGGGATGATGAGCGCTGGATGAAAGCCTCTACATGTATTGTCTGATGTCATACCTAAAAATGCCTAGATCGGAAAATACCAACCTGTACACTAAGCTATTCTGTTTCCTTATCTACTGAAGAGCCCGGCGTTACCATATTCCTGGCTTTTTAGGCCAACTCTTACTCGTTTGTGACTGGCCCCTTTACCACCTCAAAGATGGCTTCACTGTACACCTCTCTGCTTTCTGAATATCACCAATAAATCGATTACCCTGTCTGAACCAGAGGTCACTTTACCAGGTTCTGGTTTATAGACTCACCTTTCCCAACACTGCTGCAACGTCATAGCTTAACTAAATAGCTAATGTCGATTTTTAAAGTATGCAATTGTTTTTTCCCCAGATAAATTCATCTTTATTGTCGTGATAAACTAATATCATAAAAAGCATTCAATGTTCTCCGGCAGTCAAGATACAGAAGCTAAAATGTTAGTCTGGTGATGCAAAGCACAGACATAGACAGAAATCCAGAACACTATAAAAACACCAGTTCTTACAAAAAAAAAATACCACTTGACTTAGGAATTCATTTTTGCACTTGTGTGTTGCGCTTACTCGACTCCAGGTATTGGAGCGCTTTACATGAGCATCAGTAATGTTACACACGGATACGTTCATTTTTGGTAGGCACGGGCAGATGAAGTGATTTGCCCAGAATCACAGGATGATGAGCCGATGCCGAGACTCGAATCTGGTTGCCCAGTTTCAGGGATGGCAGCTATCTCTGAAAAGTCGTACCATCTCCTCGATTTTAATCAGTGTAATTAAAATAAGAGATCATTCTATGCATAATAAAATGCACACTAATGGAACTGCAATGTTTGAATATTTCATTTCACACAGTAATGGCACTCTCTAAGTGTGTTCCTTTGTTGTACATTACAACAATGGCCACAGAGAAAAGAGATAAGTACACTTGTTTAAACTTAATTCACCCTTCGAACCCCCGTGTTAACTCCCAGGCGCAACTTGAAAATATAGCTCGCAATTTCTGTTGGGTGACTTTTGCCACACGTTTTAAAAATAATAAAACTTGTATGCGATCCGCTTTTATCTCTCCAGAACAGCAGGTCCACCGCGGTACTCTTACTATACAGTTCTTTCTGAACTAGCACTTTAGGTGCTAAAGAGGAGCAAACTGGTTCAATGGAGATACCACACAAATTCGGATGCTTAGCTTCTTGTTCTAGAAGATGCGAGGTTTGCTTCATTAGTTCAGCCTGGGCCAGTTCTAGACCTGACTGCCATCTCCCAAGACCTATTGTGAGGCCAATGTGCCCTTTAAAAAAAAAAAAAAAAAAAAAAAACTTTCTCCTTCAAATGTTCAAAACTAACATGCTCATTCAAAACCAGTAACACTATTTACAAAGGCCTGATTAGCCATTAATACTCCTGTAAGATGCTACTAATGTTCTGCACATCTAAAGGTGCTTTATGTCCTAATACCAACCCATATGGATGAGATGAGATGACTGAGATGAATCAATTGCTGCAAGAAGGTCCGCAAGGAACAGTCAGAAAAGCCTCTGCTTTAAGCCCTTTAAGCAGCTTTAAACCCTTCCTAACTGGAATCTGTTTTGTTAGACACCCAGAATTGGAAAGCTCGATTTAGCCCCTGGAATCTGTGTGCAGTGGCTGGAGAACAGCAAAGAAGCTGCGCCAGATCCCCCATTTAAGTAAATCACCCCGTTATTTCCCCATTGTCGCAAGTGTTTTAACAAAAGGTGTGCATTTTTAAATAAATCACATCACTCCCTGCACTTTTTTAGAGGAAGCTTGCTCAAAACATTAACACCAGCACTCCAAGTTTCTCAATCTTATGCTTTTACCATTCGCTGACTATTACACCAAGCTCTCTTAAATGTCTGTTACACGTCCTCCTTTATTACAGAATAACCAAATAATGTGTTAGCCCCATTGGTGGGCCAACATCTCCAGCACCTGTACAAGGTAGGGTGCATCACAATGGTGCTACACCTTAACCACTGCCACCATTCGGCCAAGTATGGACTCAAGAACAGAGGGGCCACCACCTTGTTAGGTCGAGCGCGCAAGCATTTTGATCTGTTGTAAGACTTGCAGGCTTTAACCAGGCCTACCACACGCCCATCACTTTCACTCGTTCGTGGACTTGCCTTTCCAAATCCTTTGTTAACATTGGTAAATGCTTTACGTTTGTGACTCCATGGGGCTGTTTTGTTACAGCCTTACAGACTGCCCCTGTTACATGGATAATTGCACGATTGCCGATAAGTCTGACTGCGAGGAAACGTTTTTATCTTTTTGTGTCTCCTTCGCGCTTGTGCCGACCATGGTGCTTTAAATCAGCTTGATTATGTCAACTGTTTTACTTTTCATTTTCAACTATAAGTGGCAAGAAAAGTCTAGTTAGGAATTTACAATGCTAATAGCTCTAACTCGAGCAAATGCAAAACCCACTGCATTGCAAGTGCTTGTTTTTTTTTTGCATTCTCACTGTGTCCTCAGACATGCTCGGCTGCTGCCAACACTGTTCTGGTAAATAGACTTTTTAGCACATCTTTCTTTATTCACGGGGTGTTAATGTTAGGCCACTAGCAGGGAAATGCTCCCTTCTGCATTCAGAAGGCTATCTCTGCTCTAGAACTAAATTTGATTTTGCATTTCACAAGTCTACCAAGTGACACTGACACATGATACCATTAGCCATCCTAGGGTTATGAACCAACATCATGTTGCTTATGCTTTTAACAATCGTTATTGACTTAGAGCCCCAGAATCCCAATGGCTATTGTATAAAAGAAATGGTAGACGTTACACATAACATGGAGCTGCTTGTCATTATGTTTTAACATTTTTCAGCCTTACAAAAACTGGTTGCATCACAGGAAAAATCTAAAGTAAACTTTACTCACATTTTGTTCATTACCATCATGCATTAAACAAGCATTGACAATGCAAATCATTTTGTCTTTCATCTAGTAGAATACCAAGCTTCACAACCCAACAAAGGCACAACATAAGCAACTGCAGGGAGGAGGCGTGGCCAACTGCTGAACATAGCTGATGTGTAATAGGGGAGCACTCCACTCAAGCCTTAACCGTTCAACATCATCTGTGGGAGAAAGGATGAATTTCTTGATGAGTCACTGTACAGGTCCACAACAGGGCCAGGATGCATGAAGCAGCTAAGCAGTAATTACAGCGGAAGCTAGCCAAAGCCACAAGGCTGCAACCTCCGTGGAGTCTGCTCTGGGAGTCCTGTGATTAAGGCGTCACCCCCAGTGGGGAGTGGAGGATAGGATCGGGCACATGAGAGCCGCCACTGCTTGCCTCAGACCTAGCAGCTTGAGTGTCAAACACCATTTGGCAGCCCACTAAAGAAGGTACACATGGTGTGTTTTCTGTATTCTAATGAGGATCGCTGGAGTTGTGCTCTTGCTGGGCACACCAGCAATGGCTGAAGACGGGGGAGGGGTGCTTGTTCAACGGGAAGCACACCGTACCCAGTGGGCGAATAAGGGTCTTGGAGGCTCTAACCCCAAACTGAACTATCCTTGGCTGATGGACTTACTTTGCACCTTTTGGGTCCCTGCAGCCATGCTCAAGCTTCTCATGTCGGCACAGTGGGTAGCACATCTTACCCTACGGGTGCTTGGGGGGCTACCGGAGGTCTCTCTACTTGGCCAGTGAGTTTCTGCACCTGCCAAAAGGCAGTGGTCGCCACTCTCCTCCTACATATGGGCAGGGTCAGAGAACCCAAGGAAACCCACAGAGGCCCTACTGGCAGCCAGGATAGCACAGCGCTCAAGGGCTTCTCCCACATCCCAATTGTGCCAAGAGCTTGCTGGATCATCTGGTGGCACCAATGGAAGACGCAGAGACAGATTAAGTTGACCGAATCTCGGCTGCCATTGGATGCACCTGGAGCACCCTTGAAATGAAAATCGACACTGACTGTAGAAGTTAATTCACTACGTGATGACCAGTATAAACTGCACAGCAGAATCACACAGAATGAGGACATACTCCAGGACCTGCTCCTACAGACTACCATTACAGAGAAAGATCTGGCAGGCCTCACCCAGCAGGGGATCCTGCTGGAATAGAGAGTTAAGGACGCTTAAGGCTGAAACTGAAGAAACAATGTTTGCACTGTGGGTCTCTTGCAGATAGGCAAGCTATTCTCTATATCGGAAATCGACTATGGGCTGATGTTGCCCCACAGGGAATATCCAGATGTTCATAGTGGAAAAAGCACATAAGGTTCTTTCCTAAAAGACCTTCCAGGAGCTCCACCAAAGCCAATACTAACCAAGATCTTAAACTTTTGTGATCTGGATACAATATTCTATAAGGCGTGATCCCGGCCTCCCTCGATGTTTAAGGATTCAAAGAGTCTGGTCTTTCCAGACTACACAATGGCAGTGAAACAATGCAGGGTTAAAGTTTCTGGGTGTTAAAACAAAAGTAAGTGATCTCGACCTGGTACATTCCATTGCTTTTCCCCTCAAATCTGAAAATCATGGCTGATAAACACTCATTTCACCGACCCAGATGCCTGGGCTTGAATTGACCAATATCAAACTGCACTAGGATCCAGGCACATCAGGAGCCCACCGCAACCATCTCTCCTGTGGTGAAACTCCAGGCATCATGCAATCCCATAGGAGGGTGTCAGGGGTCGCTTCTTCACACTCCCAGATCTATAAGACGCAATCTAACTCCTGCAGCTGGTGAAGTGACAGACAAGTTGGAAGATTCAGACTCCAGTGTCGCCTCCTGTATTGGTCCGTTGGTGACTCCGCAAACCAGATGAGTTGGTATAAAATTGGGCAGCTTCTCCCGTTTTAACGTTGGGATCTACCTGCCCTTCCCCAACCCTCCTGAACTTCATTGTGGGTCCTGAAAGTTAGTCACTGTGACTAGAACAGTCACCACTCCTATCCACGTCCGGGATTTACAAGAGGAGTGTGCGTTTAGCGGGCCACCCAGGTTGCCTGGCACGTTCCCAGTGTTGGTTGCTGCAGCCTGGTGGTGTGTGGGTCCCATGGCTGCTACTCCATGATGGCAAATTACTTCTGTAATTAAGGTTCCCCTACATTTCCACCCTTCTGGGACTTAGTAGCCCCCCCAAGCTGCAGCTCACCTTTTGTGCTTACAAAGTTTACAGTTATAGTCATGGCTTTGTACAGGTTTTGGTCGCTTTGCCGTTCGGCAACTGATCAGGAATTAATTAAGGCGGTAGAAGTGGGAGGAAGGGTAAGGGTATAAAATCTGGAGTGTCCAATTACTAGTCCTGAAGAGGGATTGCTCAGAAAGTGTCAGATGGGACCACTAACCCTCTGAATTTTAGTCTCTAATATTATCATATCATACTATTAGATATGACAGTCGAGGATAAATACATGTTTACAACCTGGTATGTGAGAGGCTTGGGCACAGTTAGCAAGTGCTATAAAACTGTGCCACAGCTGAGGCCTGTACTACAATTAAATAAATATTTAATTTGACAACTTCAAGAACCTTTTGAGTTGGACTTTACCTCTTGTTTGTACTGTATACCCCTTTTAGAGGATGCGGGTCCCTGTCCTCTGGCTAAGTCCCCCAACTTCTCTCATGAACAAGGCATTTTATACAGGAGAATAGTGACTTTGGACCCTCTCCAGCATTTGAGTTTGTTTAACTTAATGGCGTACAAATAGTATTCCTACAGGAAACACATCTTACGGCAGCAAATGGGACCAAATTATGACACAAATAGAGGGGTAAACTGATAACACTACTCACTCCACATACGCTGGGGGAGGGAGGCAGTGATTTGGCTGAGACATGGAGTACCCTTCACTAAGGAAGAGTAACAGATAGTCCCCCACACTGATATTATGTCCTCCTTTAGGGAAGAGTAGATGGTCACCCAATAGTATCAGGGAGTATATTTTCCTCAAACATTGACCAATCTGCCTTTCTGTAAGGTTCATCATGAAAGCTGTCCGAATGGGTGAATATACTATGGTTATGAACGGTGACTTCAACAGTGTCTTGATGTAGACCTTGTCTGCTCATCAACCTCTGTCCGGGTCGCCAGTAGTGCAATGCTTGGACCCAGACTGCTTGGCAGAGAGACCGTCCCTTTTAAACTCTTGGAGATGCAGAAACAAAGGGATGAAAGAATATTCCCTTGACTTTCCCCCACATAGGTTACATGTACACTTGGACCAGATTGTTGTGGCTTGCTCTAGGCATCCGTTTATCACACAACCTTCAAACGAAAGACACTGTCAGTTCATAACCCTCTGAGGTTGGCTTTCATTGGTGAGAATACCTACTCTAATCTTTCCATGAAAACTTTAGCCGTTATAGTTAGACGATCCAGTCATCAAGGAGGTATTGAGGGGCACCATTATCAACTACTTCCAGGAATGTGAAATCACTGCGTCCTTGCTCCTTTTAGAGTGGAAAGGTTTCAAATTAGTCATTTGTGGCGTATGTATCCGCCCATGTTAAACATCCATCGGGCACTACGCTCCAAGATCAAGCGGGCTGAAGACTTGCTAATGGCTCTAGAACGAGCTGTGATATTGGATCCTGAGCAAGCTGGGGTGCTAAGTGAGGCTACGTAGACACACAATAAGCTGCTGGAGCGCTTATGTGGTCTAGACCAGGCAGCTTACAGTGCCAAAAGCCATTCAAAGGGAGCAAGAGAAGGGGGCTTTCAATATGATTCCTTTAACCCCCCACCCCACAAATGCTCATACTGTTAATCCCAGACCCAGAAGGACCAATTGGTTACTTGACTTTATGAGCAAACAATATTTATGGGACCACTATGCCACACTTTATTCCAGCCTGCTACAAGACCGGGACATATTGACTGATGGTTTCCTAGGGCAGGTGTTTTTTCTGCAAGTGTCATGAAGGGCGGCTGACACTTTGGCTGCCCCCACTTCGGACAAAGTAATAAAATGAGTCCCTCACACCAGACACAGATGGTCTGTCATAGAGTTTAATGCTATGTTTTTGTCTCTCTTGATGCCACAACTAATACAAATATATATCAGGCCACTGAAGACCCTGGCAACTTCCTGGCATCCATGAATGAGGCAGAGATTACATTGTTACTTAAACCCAGTCGCAATGCACTTTTATTGTCCACTTAAAAGCCCATCTGCATACTATTTTAAAGAAATGTTGTATTGTTTTTTCAAACCATTAACAAGGTTCACATTGTTGCATCAAATAATGCACTGAGGGTACGTACATGAGTTACTTAGAACCATGCCTCATTGTCAAAAACATACCATCCAGTCTTTTGTGGCTCTTTACCTGACCTCTTGCTATCTAGACAAAGGTCTGCCTTTACAAATTTAATGAAAGCAATGTTAGAAAGTGGATCCTAACACTCACTGTAATTTGGTTGATGTTAGGGGTAAGGGACGGGACTGCAGTTCTGTTATGATCAAGTTTCACTTTTGACTATTCTCTATTACTGCTTCAGGAAGGTTCGTGACTGCCAGGGGCAGATATCTCCCACTCTATTCTGTCCTTCATTACATAGTCCTTCATTACATAGTCCTTCACCTTGCACAAAGACTGTTTGAGGAACAGCCAGAAAATGACATTTGAAAGCGAGCCAATCCAAACCAGTTCTGAAGTGTTGGACATGTCCACCACATCCTTTGTCTGAAAAAAAGGCTAAAATATGGGACGCAAACCCACCTCATTTTGTTCCAGTTACAAATTCTTGTTGCTCAAGGAAGAGAATGCTCCATGGAGTCCTAGAAGGATAGCTGTACGAGCAGGGTTGGTGTCTGTATGACAGCCAGTCTCACAGGGTTGAGTGGACATCACCTAAAGTCTGTTTAAAATGTGCCAAGAAGCCTGGTGGCTTGCTAAGAGAAGGAAGAAGAGTGCCTGTCCTTGCAATGGGAGAGTCTATCTAGAGCAAAACGCCCAGTTTGTTACAGGAGTGTGGAATACTAAGAAGCAGCCAACTACTGAAAAGGAGAGAAGTTGGTGCTGGCCTGAAGGATGAAGGATCCCTCAGTCTTCCAGGGCAGCTCGTACCATAAACTGCATAGGAAGCAGTTCCTGTCATTGTACTGCCAGTATCTCTTCCACTGACCCCCAAAGGCCTGGTGCTGCCACTTGAGATGCTCATACATTAGGAGCCGCTGCATCTACATGAAGGCCACAATTGCCTAAAACAAGAACCAGCCCGGATAAGCGTGAATACTGCTACTGGTGAAACAAGTACCTGTCTTCATCTGCCCTAGGAACCATAACTGCTGTAGACAAGTACCCATCTGCATCTGCCCGGAGGCCATGGATGAAGACAAGGCAGCAGGGTGTGTTGGACAAACCCATTGTTCCAATGAGTCACTAGCGCGTGAGTCAGGGGCTACGAAGCTGATCACTGCACCTGCCTGTTCTTCCGATTCACCATGCCATTTGAGCAGGTAACGTGGGGATGCACCCCCAGAACAGACAGGCTGTGCTGAATAGGTCCCAGTCTGTGCTGAATAGGTCCCAAGAGGAAGTTTGCTGCTACAACACTAACCCTTTGCCAATGAAGACTTGCTGAGCCAAAATGTATGACCTACAAACTAACATCTGGGTTCACCTGATATGGACTAGTGCCTGTTCTACTCTTATACCTAGGTCTTTTCTCAAGTTACCTCAAGGTAGGGGAACTTCTGAGAGAAGAATGGGGTGTTTAATTCTGCAGTAAGATTAAAGTACTTTCTTTTAACAAACAGATATGCAGAGAGCTGGGCATTATATCATTGGATCTGTTGGACTGTTGGGTTCTGAACTCCTACCCTTCCCCCCCCACACTACTTCCCTAAGAAGCTTTTGACTGCAAACACTTGCTACCCTGAAAGTGAATTGCAGAAAGGGTGGATGGAGATGGCCCACTTTCCAGAGTCCTACTAGGACAGAAACCAGGATGCCAGTGGCAAACAGTCTCAGCAAACTGCTAGCATTCACATGCACATTAGTTAAAGACCCTTAGATCTGAAAAGATGCATATTTTCTGTAACAAAGCAGAGACCCTCCATATTCATGGTATGACAGAATGGAAGGAGAGGCATGTGCACGGTAAGGCCATTTAGAGACAAAATAACAAACAAAAAACGCACCCGATGTGCTCTTTTTTCCTCCTACTTCCAACGCCCTCCATCTCTATATTTCCCCCTCTCTATTAGACATTTCCCTCTTCTTTTTCTATCTAGTTTCTAGCTCTTCCCATTCACTCACTTCCTACCTTTTCTGTTCCTCTCCCTATTTCATAGTCACCTTTTTAGATCATATTTCTATATCTGCAGTCTCTTCTCATGTTCCTCATATCATCTTCATTTGCCTTTTCAGTTTTCGCTACCCTCACACCTGCCTCTCTTACAACGTATTCAAACTTGTTACAGCCATCTTCTGTCACTCTCCTCTCAGTTTTTCCCACTTTCCCTCTCACCCAGCATCTCTACTACTTCTATCTCGCGCTGCCCTTCCTGAAGCCGGCACAAGTTATTTTGCCATCCTAGTTCAAGGTACATTTTTCTGAACCAGCCACTCTGCCTGTACTAGTAATTATTACACCCCTTACTTATGGCAACCTAGACAGCCCTGGACGCTAGTAGTGAAAAAGGAGCTTTTATGAGCCAGTCGTCCAGGTGTGGAAACACATGGAAACCCCTGTTGCGGATAAAACCTGCGACTGGGGCAAGGCATTTCGTGAAAATTTGTGGAGCTGACCTCAGACGGAATGGGAGAACCTTGAATTGATAATGGGCACCGGCCACAGTAAAGCAGAGATACTTTTGATGTTTTTGGATGCTGGTGGATGATGTGGTGGTTTTTGTATGAATTCCAAGGTATGACCTCGTCACTATATCCAGCACCCATGTGTCTGAGGTTATGTTTTTCCACTCCTGGATGTAATTGGAGATGTTCGCTCCTACTTGTTGAGCCTGTAAACATTGGGGAAAAATAGCCGGCGCCTGGTGATGATCATTGTTTTCTGGGTTGATCCCGGTTTTGGGAACCCTGTCTTCTCTTTCCTCCCTGTCTGGCGTATGAGGCAGTGGATGGTTGCCTATACTGCTGCTGATAGGATGGTCTATATTGGGGCTCCTCATACCGCCTGTGAAAGGAACCTCAAAATGAGGTAAATCCTCTTCCTCTTGCACCCCGAAAGGGCTGTTTCCGGTACTGCAAGGTACCTAGGGACTTAGCAGTATCTGTGTCGGCCTTGATGGCCTGCAGTGCGTCATCTACATGCTTGCTGAAGAGAGATTCTCCGTCGTAAGGCATGTAAAGAATTCTGGACTGCACTTCCGGTCTGAAAGATGTGGCCTTGAGCCAACCCTGTCGGCGTAATACTGCAGCACCAGCCAGCTGACTAAAACCGGTGGAGGCTATATCTAGAGCGCAGTCAATTATCTCCTCAGACGTACGCTCACCTTCTCGGAGGATCTTCTGTGCCTCTGCTTGTTTGCTTTCAGAGATGAGGTCCATGAAAGCCTGCATATCCAACCATGTTTGTCAATCATAACGACCCAAGATTGCTAAGGAATTTGCTGCTCTAACAGTAATTGCTGACATGGAGGAGAACCTTTTGCCCACGTTATCTAATCTCCTTCCTTCTCTATCTGGAGGGGTATAGCTAGGCGTCGACAGGTTCTTAGAACGCATTTGAGCCGTCTGAGAAACAACAGAGTCCAGCTTTGGGTGACCAGTTAGACATGCCAGAGAGTCCTGAGTTGCCTTGTATTCTTTGTCCAACTTTTGTGGCACTAATGGAACTGTTGCTGGGTTGCGCATGATCTTGATACCCTCGCTCCATATAAAGTTAATAATAGGAATGGCCCTTATAGACTTCCTTGCTTGTTCTTTAAAATCATGGAGGAAGCATTCAGACTGTGAAACACATGTTGGCAGGTGGAAGCGTGCGGCCGCCCTATCCATTAGATTGTGAAAACCACCTATATCCTCCAGGTGAAGAAGGGGAGATATCGACGCCACAGCATTCTACTGAGAAATGGGATGACTACTTAGCCCCCACTCCTTCTCCACCGATGTCGAAACTTCATTTCCAGGGGGAGCAGCTAACACGGAATGAGGAGTCACCCTGGGAGTAGCTGGAGGTGGAGGTACGCTCCTTGGTGTAACAGGAGAAGTTGGTGGTTGATCTTCTGCTGTAACTGGGAACCTCCTCCTATAATCCTGTAACATTGATTGTAAGTCCTGGATCAAGGAGGCAGGCATCTGGACAGAGTCTCTTGGTTGAGGCGGTTGGTAATAGCGTTCTTGATGAGAGTAATAAGGTTGATATTGATCATACTCATCGTCGTCCTCTTCCTGGTATTTAACATGCAACTGGGATGGGTTGTGTGCATCTCCAAATGGACCCTCATCCGATTCCTCCCAGTACAGCAAATGACTGGGTAATAGGGTTGACACCTTACTTGGTGATGTGTCTGTAGGATAGATCGCCGATCTGGGCAAAGATGTGATCTTAACCATGGCCCGAAGATCAGGAGACCTGGAAGAGGTAGGAATAGCCTCTATCTGGCTCACAGGCACCATTGGCATTGTAGATGGTGTCAATGACGATGGTCCCGTCAACGGCACTGTTATCACAGATGATCCTTCCATCAACGACGGTCTCGTCAACGGTGGTCTCGTTGACGGTGATACAGCCGACGAAGCTCTCGTCAGTGATGTTGCAGTCGACGGGGCTTTCGTAGGCGATGTCATCAACGATGATATTGTCATTGACGAAGGCGTCGATGTTGTCAGCGACGCAATTGTTTCTGGAATTCTCGGAGATTTAAGAGAGGAAATAGGATCCTTTACCGCTGACGTCAAGGTAGTCGTCGCCAACGATGGTCTCGCCGAAGAGGTGGTGGAGACGGTAGATGTAAACACCGTTGTCACGGTGGTGTCGTCGTCGACTTAATTTTTATGGATACCTTACTAGAGGTAGAAGGCTCAGAGGAAGGAGAGCAGCGGGACGACTCCTTTTGACGAGGAGAGAATGGCTCAGAAGAAATTGAGCCTTGTAAGCCTTTTGCACCTTCTCTATGATGTAATTTCAGCCGCATTCTGGATCTTTCTGCCTGGCCCAGGTCCTCAGATTCGGACCTTTTGTGTGGCCTTTCTGACCCACTCTCCTCGCCTAAAGTACAGGATTTTGCCTGTAACCATGTCAGAAGTCTACCCTCATTGTCTCCGAGGGTCTTTGTGGAGAAAGTACGGCATATCTTGCAGTCCTTCACCTGGTGTTGTGGGTAGAGGCAGTACAAGCAGTCTTTATGTGGATCATCCACATGGAGCCTTTTCTTGCCACGGGTCTTGCAACGGCGGAAAAGGCCTTTTCTAGAAGAATCTGACATCCTTAAGAGTTTTCTTGAGAGAAAAATACTTCTGAAGAAGCAGAAAACTGAGCAGAGCTCAGGGAGACTGCCTTCACACGACGTGCAGTAGAAAATCTGAGGGAAGGAGCTTCTCTGGAGAGTGTTCTAGAGGGTGCTGTTGCCTGATTGGCTAGCAGCCAGGTTTGGGACCTTTTCACAAAAGGACTTAGATGGGCTATATGAGTGACTGGTGTTTCCATTATAGCCTATAGAAAAAAAAAATGTATTTGGTAATTATTGCTTTTTTATGTACTGTGGGACTCCCACTTCGAAGACGGGGATCATTCAAGCATGTGAATTTATGAAAGATCCAATACTGGATAAACTACAGCTCGCCCATCTCACTGACACAGCTGGTCACAGATGGCAGTGTAAGCCGTGGCAGCACTATGCTGCTGAGTATGCCACATGTGCAGAAACTACAGCTCGCCCACCTCACTGACACAGCTGGTCACAGATGGCAGTGTAGGCCGTGGCAGTACTGTGCTTACACATACTAAGTAGTGACTGCAAAGGGAACAGGGGATTTGAATGTGATGGCAGTGGACAGCTACGTTGAAGAAATGGGCACCAGTGGCCAAGGAAGATGCACGAGGAAGCAGTGAGTAGCACAGTTGCTTTATTTGACTCAACTGGTGCCCTCCTATGAAAAATGTAGGTCTGAGCACTTATCTATCACAAATTAAACACAGCTATAACCCCTCTGAGCGCACACAGCTGACTTGCATCTTTTGAGTACTATGTATCCTCAGGAGATTTGTAAGCACTGGATGGCGCATGATCAGGCTGAATGTCTGTGCCACGCAGCTATCAATGAGTCGGAGTTTCACAACCCATGGCTTTTCCGATCCCATCCCAAGATGCCATGAGACACAGCTAGGATATATCTTCTACAGTCAAAACAGCAAAAGAATATAGTTCAAGGAATGGGAACACCAAATGTGGAAACCAAAAATAACAAACGTCTTGCCCTAGGATATATTTGGAAATCATGCGGTTTGAGAGGAACTGACCTCTGATAACGAAGAATTAAGTCAATACCCTGAGTGCACATGGGCTTGCACAGCATCTACAAAGGGCACTAGAAGTCTGAACACATTCATAGGTTTAAGTGGCCAGTGGAAAAATCTGCAATAATTTTGAATTCAAAGTGTCTATAAGTACAATGACATGCTTTCTTTGCAATTCCCCAATCAGACAACCAAGGGTAAAAATGCAATGTTGGCCCCATCTGATTAGTTTTGGTAACAATAATTTATTTTTTAAATTTGAAACAGGGTCACCAAACGCCCACAGACCAGTCACTTATCACATTTGAAGTGCAAGACAGTGTGTGTCTGGCAGGGGTCACCTGTAGGTCAAGCACATTCTGATGGAACATTTGCACCTTTGGAGATCCCATCAGAGACTGTTCCCAATTTTCAGCCAAACCACCACTGTGAACCACCACAGATTACATCCCAGACAGGTTCTAATTAGATCACATATAACCTCTTTGCTTCATGGAGCACAGATCTGTGGTATGTAATCCGCCCATAAAAATGCAAACGAACCAGTTAATGACACAGTGTGCCCCTCCTAGTCTCTAGGTCCTGCCTACATCCAGATTTTAGCTGACTATTTGTGAAAGACACCTTGTGGACTATACCAAAAACTTATCAGGCTTGGAGATCTAACTGCTTATCGCTGCTTTGCGCTCTTCTCATTCATTTGCTTGTGTCTTATTTTGTTTCTTTCCATAATCTTACGTTTGTCCTTCCCTCTTATATTTGTTACAATCCTTTGGTTAGAATGGCTTGTATCCTTCCACTGCGCCCATTTAAGTAACTTTATTCTTTATGTACTCCATAACTAGGGTGACCAGACGTCCCGGATTTCCCCGGACAGTCCCAGTTTTCAGAGGACTGTTCCGGTGTCCTGACACTTTTGTTCATTTTTAATAAATGTCATGGTTTTTGGGCCAAAGGTCAGGTCAACCTGCAAATGCACATAGTGAGACTAGAGGCTTTAGTACTACTTTTATGTCTAACCAGTTCCGTTTTTTTCCCTTTCGAAATCTGTTCACCCTATCCATGTGAACGTGTTTTTTTGCTCTTCTTGTTCTGTGATACCCAACTCCACACTCAGTCTTGCTCCCTCCTCCTCCACTTGCTCTCGTGTGCCACTTTTCCTCTTCAGTGGCCACCCTCAGCCCTACACCTTTTCTCCCTCCTTCTCCCTGCCCCACCAACAGACAACACACACTAGCTATTTTTTTCTTTCCCTCCCCTGTCCACTGCTCATTGTTTCACTTATCCTCTCCACCCCACTACTTCCTAAAGTACTTTTTTTTTTCTTTTCAAATTTAGCACTTCACATGACGTCCACCATCTTTAACTGGTAAATAATAAAAAATATTCTAGCTTTCACGTCAATTTTTTTTTCAATGCTATTAAGGACACGGAGGCGAGAATTATGCTTCTCTTCCCATGCTTTAATTTTTTAGCAGCCAAAGCTGATCTAGAACAATCTTTGCAACATCTAAAATGGGTTAGTAGTAAAAAGCCTTAAAGGTAGACTCAAACAACCAGTCAGCCGCTCTCAAAATGTCCTTGAGGCGAGAACCCAAAGAAAAAGCCTTAGATGCCATGGTGCCTCGCACAGAGTGAGCTCCAAACTGAGTGGAATTAATGCCCACCTCGCTCATAAGTCACTGCATCCATCTAGCCAAAGTGGCCGGAGATACTTGGCAGAAATTGACCACCCATGTCAGGGCGAAATTCGGCTGTACTCACCACATCATCTTTCCAATATTGTACAACACACAGCGTAGAATTATCCGTAAAAAAGGGTAAAACGCGGATCTAGTATTACACTTGGTACGGCAATAAATAGTAAAGGATACTCCTTCAGGAGAAAAAAACTCTACCCGAGAGATCGAATGCCTTTACACCAGAAACCTGTTTAAAAAATACCAAACACAGAAGCATAGTAAGCTTAACAGATAGTTGCTTTCTGGAAAAGTATCTATTATTGGGACAGAAATCGAAGTTGAGGAGGGTTCGAAAACCGAATTCCCTGATGAAGTTTACACACAATCGGAAGTTCGCCAATAGGTTTACCCTCGATGGGAACATGACCTGCAGAGATGGATGACCTGTAATTATTAACAGATCTGCACGCCATACTTGAAGCTGCCAAATGAGTCAAGAAGTTTAGAATAATTGAATAATCCGCTGAGAGCGGATCAGCACACTGTTCACCGCACCAAGATCGCCAACATTTCCAAGCAAAAGCATAACGTTTGTGGTGTTAGGTGGCCAGGATTGTGAGATTAAATCCTGAGATTCGTGCTAAAGTCCTGGGAGAGACCATTGTTACCGGAAAATTCTCCAGGCCACCAGGGTTAGGGAATGCGACTGCACTTGAGGATGAGGAAGACCCGTTGGTCTAGTAACAAGTTCTAACGATGCAAAATAATTAACCACAGAGAGCAAGACACCTCGAGAATTACAGGAAACCAGGCTTGAGCCCTCTTGGGGGGGTTGAGGCGGGCCACAAGCACTAGTTGCGCCCTCCGACAACGCACTTGAGTCAGGAATCATCATGAAGAGAGGAAAAGTATAACCCAGGAACTGGGACCAGTCATGCTGGAATGCATCAGCCACTTGGACTTCTGGATCCGGGTGCCAACTAAAAAAACAATCCAACTGCTGGTTGAGGTGAAAAGCAAATAGGTCTATTGAGAAAGGGCCCCAAAGACGTTGGAGGGAGTGAAACATTCTCGGATGAAGTTTCCAATCGCTGAATTTGCGAAGATAACGAGATTGCCAATAGGCTACTGTATTGCTCTGACCCGTGAGATACTCTGTCACCACCAAAATCCAATGTTGAAGACAAAATTGCCAAAAGTCCTTGGCAATCTCCACCAAGAGGCAAGATCTCGTCCAGCCCAGGCTGTTGATATAACAGACTGCTGAAATGTTGTCCATCCAGAGAAGGATGCAACAATTCAACCTCTCCGGAGAGAGACTGCAAATCGCAAAAGAACAAGCAAAGAGTTACAAGCAATTGATATGAAGCGCTAGCTCCACCTGTGATCAATGACACAGTGACCAACGAGCCGCAAAGGGTATCTCCAGCCCCAGCGGCTGGCATCGGATTCGATCACAATCTCCGGCTATCCTGCCCCCAGAATCCTTTTATGGAGCCTGTGAAGAAGCTGAGAAATCAGAATCCTCATTACTCACATCCTTTGGATGAACAGATCGCGACGAAGACTAATCGTGATCTGTAGACATAGCTTGCAAAAGTCTGTCAAAGGGGCCAAGGCCACATTAACAGTGTGTTTAACACCAGCATCTCCGACTATCCTGCCCCCCCAGAATCACTTCTGTAATCAAAATAAGCCTCACCTGAAGGATTGGACTCCTGATAAGAAGTGTAGGTTCCCTTAGATTTCCCTCTCTGAAATCTGTTGCGAAGTCCACAGGACCATGGGGGATAGAAGGTGGAGGCAGAGTCCTGGTAGCCTCCTCTGGGATGGTCGGAACCACATGAAGGGCCTTGATAGTAATTGCGGCCAAAGGCTCGTCCTCTGTAGCATCCAACTCTGTTAAAAGGGAGGGGGGGAGAACCTTTATAATTGATCCCCGCACCTTGTCCAGGTTGGCATAGGTGGAGGCGAACTTTGAAAGTTCCTTGAGGAAAGGACACCCAAAAAGCAGACCCTGAGCCAATGAGCCTGATTCAGACAAGACCAGATCAGTCTGCTTGGGATCCATCTTGAGTAGAATGGAGCGCTGCCTCTCACAAGAGATGGCGCAGTTTGCGTTACCCAGGAACCATAAGGCCCTCTGGGCCCAACCAATCAGAACTTTCAGGTTATCCAGGGCCCCTGATTCCTTAGCCTGGAGACCCAATTCCAAGAGGCCAGAGACATCCAAAAGTATATCCTGACAACCTTCCCAGGCATGATCAATGCCCTTTTTTTTTAATCTTTAGAGAATTTTTTTAGATACGTTATCAAGGTGGGGTCTATCTAAGGTGTCTCAGTGACCTTGAAGAGAAATTAGGTCTGGGGCATTCTGACCTCAAGCGAGATTGGCCGTCTTTATCAAAGCTATGGCAAATGTGTGCCTGAACGTATTCAGCAACCTCAGAAGGCAGAGTCCTGGACGAAGACCTAGGATGGATGATATACTCCAGTTTGAAAGTTAGAACTTTCAGAGGCCGAGAAGGCACTTCCATGTGCCTTGATTTGGCCTTAGGTTTACATGGAGGTCGTTTTATGGAGCCTGTGAAGAAGCTGGGGAATCAGAATCCTCATTACTCACATCCTTTGGATGAACAGATCGCGACGAAGACTAATCGTGATCTGTAGACAGAGCTTGCAAAAGTCTGTCAAAGAGGCCAAGGCCACATTAACAGTGTGTCTAACACCAGCATTGAGGGCATTGACAAGGTCTTGCTCAAAGGACCCATCAGGATCATCATAAAAGGTGCCTTCCCCAGAGTCTCCTCTATAGCCAGCCATAATGAACAATACCAGGTCACACAAGTAAGAATTTAAAGGGGCACTCTGCCAATAATGACTTCCAATGAAGTGGGGAGGGAAAGATGACAGTCCTTAAAGCAGGCTCCGTGCTCAGGGAAAAAAATCCCAAAGCCAAAAAATAAAGTGTGGAGGTGTCGTACGTGAGTTAACGTACACGATGTGGGGAACAGAATGTAGTCCTCCCTCTCTGTTAGGTCGCCTCCTGACGTCATGGCCAATCCGATATCGAGGATGGCTGTGACGTCGGGGGGCGGCGAGAGGAGGACAGGGAATTGAGCGCGGGGACTCCGGCTGGCGTGTGTGCTCCCGGTTGCTCCTCGTGGGCCATATTGTGTGCAACATAATAAAGAGAGGTTATTGCCATCTAACCCATCTCGCCTCCCTTCTTGATGCCACTACAAATGGCGACGAAGGTCCCAGCTTCTCCTATGGCCCACGAGTGCAGTCCAGCGCGCCTGGTGTTCCTTGCTGCTGCTGGCGCGCGCCGATATCTCCTCGCCTGATGCCACGTGAATGAACTCCATCTTCGGTGACCTCTCGCCCCTGCTCCTGCCTGCTGGATGCTTTCCGCTACTGCCGGGCCCTGCCTTGACGGCTGCCGCTTATTGAGCGCGATCGCGCGCTGCGCCCCTGGTGACCACATGCACTGCCTCCGGTGAGCTGCTGCGGGGGGGGGCTCTGTGTGTGTTGATCTTTGGCGACCCCTGCCACGTGAGGCCCAGGCAGTGAGCCCGTGCTCCGGGTTTCCGGTCAGCTCGTATGTACCTCATTGAAAAGTGGCCGGTGTGCTGGTGGTCTCCTGCTACCCTGTGTGCTGGGGTATCCTTCTGCGCTGTCTAGGAGCCTCCAAAGTTGCTGCTGCTCCTGTTCCACGTGGCCTCTCCGGGTGTGGTGCCCGCTCTCCGGTCATGTCGCAGCCCGTCAATATCTGTGTGCCCCCTCTCTTCCTGGACTCTCCTGGTAAGCCGTGCATGAAATGGAAGGGATGGCTGCGCGCATTTGAGAACTATATCGTCTCCATTGATGGCAAGGGGTATAGCCCCGAGCGGAAAAAGCCGCTGTTATTCGGACTGTTGGGGAAGGCTGGCCAGGAGGTTTTCGATAGCTTGCCGGTTTATGTGAATTACCCGGGGGCCACCGCTCCTCTGAATGAATACCAGGAGGCGGTTAAGCGACTTGAGCTGCAGTATGCTGAGGAGTGTAACATCATGGTGGGGCGCCATAAATTTGCATTGCGGAAACAGAAGGAAGGAGAGACTATCGAAGAGTATATTGCATGTCTACGAGTTTTGGCCCAAGACTGTGAATTTGCAGAGATGACTGATACCTACATCAGGGACCAGGTGGTGTTCTACTGCCATTCTAAGAAGGTGCAGGAACGGTTGCTTTCTTGCAGGAACCCTTCACTGAAGGAAGTGGTGGCCATTGCAAAGGCAGTGGAACGCTCCATGGTGTCCTCTAAGGAACTGGCGAGCACTAGTCAGGCTTCAAATGTGTTCTATGTGCAGGACAGACATAAAAATGCGCCCAAGACTCCAGACAGGGCGGCGAGCGATAGAGGGGGAGGCAGGAGGCAGCTCGCTTGTTTTAGATGTGGGTCAAGGGACCACTTGGCGGACAGCAGGACCTGCCCTGTCCAAAAGCTGCTCTAAATGCAGGAAGGTGGGCCACTTTGCGGCAGTGTGTAAAGCCAAGAAATCTAGTATGGGCATGAAAGTGAGCTCGGTGAGCGATAGTGACATGGATGCGGATGCGGACATCGTGCTGTCCATTGATGATGAGGACGGTAGAGTGAAGGGGCCTATTGGCTCCGTCCTGATTGGTGCAGTAGAATTACCATTTACGGCTGATTCTGGTTCTCCTCTTACCCTGATCTCTGATAGGACATTTGATTTGAAATGGCAGGATGTGCGACTGCATGAGACGGATGTAAATCCAAAGGCCTTCGGGGACCACGACATAGTGATGATGGGGTACTTCTGGGACTCCCTCACCTTTCGAGGGCGTACGGTGAGAACGAAGATATATGTGGCTGAAAAAGGGAGGAGCCTTGTGGGGTGGAAGGACCTGGCGAAGCTGGGTGTGATGCTAGTCCCTGGGGCTGATGATCCCATAGTTCTGAGGGATGATTGGGTCAACTACGTGCGGCCTGATGATTTGCATGAAGGCTTAGCTGAGGTCCTCGGCAAATTTGATTCCGTTTTTTTAAAACAAGGTAGGATGTGTAAGAGGATTCGTGCATGCCATACGGTTGAAAGAGGGTGCCATGCCAATTAAGCACAAGGTCAGAACGATTCCCCTTTCTGTCAGGGGGGAGCTGAAGGCTGTTCTAGATAGGCTGAAAAAGGAAGGAGTGATAGAGGAAGCAGGCGCATCAGAGTGGGTGTCCGCAATCGTGGTGTCCAAGAAGAAGAGGACAGGGGACATTCGGCTGTGTGTGGACCTGCGATCCTTGAACAGAAATATCCTGGTGAACTGCCACCCACTGCCCAACATTCAGGAGATATTATCTTCCACGTCAGGATCGAGGTTCTTCACGCTGATAGACCTGAAGTCCGCATATCACCAGGTATGTCTCACGGAGGATTCCAAGGAATTGACCACCTTTATTACCCCATTCGGAGCATACAGGTACGTCCGTCTTCCGTTCGGCCTTGCATCGGCCTCGGGCGTCTTCCAAAAGCTGATGGACCTGCTCTTCTGCGACATGAAGGGAGTTGAAGCCTTCCAGGACGACATTCTGGTCCACACGGAAGATGAGGAGGGGCACCTGGAGCTGCTAGGCAGAGTGCTGGAGGTGTTGCGAAAAAAGGGGATGACGGTCTCCAAGGACAAATGCAAGTTCATGGAAGGGAAGATCAAATACTTAGGGCATGTGCTTACCCCAAATGGCATTGCGCCTAAAGATGACTTAGTGAGGGCCATACGAGATGCCCCCTGTCCAGGAGACAAAGACGCTTTGCGATCGTTCCTGGGGCTCAGTGAATACTATTCCAAATTCATGCAAAGATACGCAACCACCGTGGAGCCTCTAAGGAAACTGCTGCGGAAGAACGAAAAATACACGTGGGCACAGGAACAAAGCGCTGCCTTTGAATCCGTCAAGCAGGCCATCGTGGCGGCTCCAGTGTTACAGCCGTACAACAAGGACCTCCGGAACGTGATCACGGTTGACGCTAGCGCCAAGGGTATCGGCGCAGTGTTTTGCCAGTTCCAAGGGAAGAAGGAGAACACAGTCGCATTCATATCCCGGTCATTGAGTGATGCAGAGAAGCACTACAGCACCATCGAGCGGGAGACGCTCGCGTGCGTCTGGGCCGTGGAGAAACTGAGGAACTATCTGTGGGGCAGGGAGTTCGAACTGGTCACTGACCACAAACCCTTGATATATATGATGGACGGTGAAGGACGCGGCAATGGAAAAGCCAGCTCGAGGCTCCTACGTTTACTGTCCAAACTGCAAGAATATCACTTCATCATCAGACACATCAAGGGTGGCCTCAATTGCAGGGCGGATTGCCTATCGCGCATGCCGGTCACGGGTGAGGAGGACGGTTCCCTGGATGACACGGAATGCGTGGTGGCAATGGTTGACGCAACAGCCATTTGCGAGGGATCCATATCTGAGGAGGAATGGTTGACGGCTCAGGAGAAGGACACGACTATTCGTAGGGTGATGGACCACATGACGGCCCATTGGCCCCCGGTCCGGAACTTGCACGGAGCACTCAGGAGTTTCCAACAGGTTAGCTCTGAACTCACCATCGAGGGCGGCTTTGTGAAGAGACACGAGCTGTTTGTGCCTCCGGAAGGTTTGAGAGACAAGCTAATCAGGATTGCCCACAAGGGCCATCCGGGCAGTACCGCTACCAAAAATCTCCTCAAGCAGTACTACTGGTGGCCAGGGATGTGCAGCGACGTCAGCAGCTTCATAGATCGGTGCGGACCGTGTTTAAGGGCCGACAAGCACTGGAAGATGGTGAAAGGGGAGCTGCAGCTGGTGGACATTCCTGCCGGCCCATGGAACAAGATTGCCATTGATTTCGCGGGCCCATTTAACTTGCTGCCAGACGATTGTAGACATCTCATCGTTCTCACAGATTACTTCTCCAAATGGATCCACTACAAGTTCGTCAGGGAGGTTACCACTGACCGAGTGATTAAGGCGCTGAAAAATGTTTTCGCGATTGAGGGGCAGCCGAAGATCATGGTGTCCGACAATGGCACCCAGCTGGTGTCCAGGCAGATGAAGGATTTTCTGTCCAGGTTGGGGATAAAGCAAGAGAAGACCCCGCTGTACAGCCCGAAGAGCAATGGGCAGGCTGAGCGGATGAATAGGTTCCTCAAAGAGGGCGTGCAACAGGCAGTCGCCTCCAACATGGATGTGAAAGCGTTTCTGGCGGACAAGGTGCACACTTTTCATAACACGCCTAATGAAGTTACGGGGCACACTCCGTTCTACTTGATGAGAGGGAGAAGGTGTATGAGTGAGCTCAACCCCAAATTCAATAAGTGGTATGACATGAGGGAGGAAATTGAGGTGGTACCTGATGAGAGGTTGAGAGTCAAAGAAAGAATCGTGGCTAAACAGGAAAGCAACAAGCGGTATGCTGACGTGGTGAACAGAGCCAAAGCTAAAGATATAGTGCAGGGGGATTGGGTACTGGTGAAGAAACATAACAAGGTGATGAAAGGAGAATCTGTATTTCAAACCCCTGTACGTGTGCAAGGAGTGACAAGAGGAGCAGTCTGTTTGGAAGGAGGGGGATGGCGTTGCAAGGACGACATCGTCAGGCTCAAGGCTGGTCAAGAGGAAATCATCATGAGAGGTAGTCATATGTGTGAGGCCGAGAGCACTGACAATATGTATGAGTGGCAAAGTCACGAGGCCAGGGATGTAGTCACTGATGATGATGAGTGTGGGAATACGTCCCCTATGCGAGGGGGGACCGGACATGGAAGTGCAGATCGTTGTGAGAAAGCATGGCGCGGCATCGTGGATGCCGAAGGCCGGAATGGTAGCAGCCCCGAACCTGTGAAGAGTGACAGTCACAACGTAATGAGTTCAGGCCAAGATGGTACAGGCGCTGGCAGGGTGGGTTCATCCCAGTATATTACTCCGAGCAGGCCAATGAGGCATATCCGAGCTCCCAAGAGGTTCGAAGATTTTGTTATGAGATGAAGTTCCATAGGTTTCTTGTTTTGTTAAAGAGGGGAGATGTCATACGTGAGTTAACGTACGCGATGTGGGGAATAGAATGTAGTCCTCCCTCTCTGTTAGGTCGCCTCCTGACGTCATGGCCAATCCGATATCGAGGATGGTTGTGACGTCGGGGGGCGGCGAGAGGAGGACAGGGAATTGAGCGCGGGGACTCCGGCTGGCGTGTGTGCTCCCGGTTGCTCCTCGTGGGCCATACTGTGTGCAACATAATAAAGAGAGGTTATTGCCATCTAACCCGTCTCGCCTCCCTTCTTGATGCCACTACAGGAGGGAAGCCCGCTAATATTACAGATCAAACACAGGAAAAATATATCTGCCCCAAAGTGGGAATTCAAATAAGGCAAAGCCTAGTTATAATTATTACAGCCCAACCGTTTAAACAAGTGGGCGTATGACGGAGAGCAGGTGTAAATCCTTCTGAAACAAGAAAACGCGTTTCACACGTGTTCTGAGCCCACGCTATGTCATAGGTGTGTGCACGCGGCACACGTCATCACACATGCACGCTCCTAAACAAACGGAGCGTCGTGGTGCACACGCTCTCACGTGCACATTACCATCATTGCACGCCTGATAAAATAATAGTAATTAAAAAAAATTTAAAAACTTGCCAATGCTTGTTGAGTAATGCAGGGCTCTTTTGTTCGGCACCCAAGGCTTGCCAGCTCAGGACATGCTACCTCGGTGAAAGGCTGTTTACCGCAAACAATAAACACGACGCAGGGTGAGGTCGCTGAACGGGCCTCGAGCCTGAAGGACACGCGTTGGCTGAACACTCAGAACAAAGATGAGGGAAGTGGAGGAGCGAGGTACTCGGTTCCCGTGTTCAGCGCTAAACAGTGGCTAAATAACCCACTCAAGGGCACGCACCCGCCAGAGTAAACGTTCAGACAAACAGCCGTGTAATTATTATGTTCCCTTGCAGCGGGCCTGGCGAAATGTCATCATGAACCGTTTCCTGTCAGGGGCTGTTGTCGTCGGTTGCTGCGTCCCCGCCGTTGCCCTGGGGCCCGGCTCGAGAGGGAGGCGTTCGTTCTCTGGCAGTGCTTGGGGGCCTGGGCGCGTGCGGCCCGATGAACAGGTGCTCCTGCCCCAGGACAGGTTCTGCTGCCTCGCCGCCGGCTCCAGGCAGCCATCCCCCACCCAGCAAGATGGCGACAGGAAGCTCAAGCTGGCGGCGGCAGGAAGTTTAAGATGGCGGAATTTTAAGATGGCGGCGGCAGGAAGTTAAAGATGGCGGAGGCAGGAAGTTGAAGGTGGCGGAGGCAGGAAGTTGAAGGTGGCGGAGGCAGGAAGTTGAAGGTGGCGGAGGCAGGAAGTTGAAGGTGGCGGCAGGAAGTTGAAGGTGGCGGCGGCAGGAAGCTACACTGGGCCGCTCCGGTAGCAAGGACGGATTAAGGCACAAAGGGCTTCACGTGAGCAACCAGAATAAACACAACGGTGCACAGGATGCAACTGCACAACCAACGGGCAAAGGAGAGTGGCCCAGCTAGATCTCCAGCCCCACCATTTCACCTTCAAGCCTCCTGTGTAGCAGTGGAGGTGCACAGGCCAAAGTAGGAAGCGGTCGAGTGTCCAGAGCTAGTTTAGACAACTAAACACCTGCAAGAAGCAGGACCGTGTTTCGTAATGCGTAGACTATATAATCTTCAGCCATCAGGCCGACTGAGCGAGCTCTACTCACCTGGAACTGGGAAAAAGGAAAAAAAACGACAAAGAGGCTCCTTCAAGCGAAAATCAGACAAAGGAACAGTAAAACAGTACACAGATTAATTTTAGAGGAGAATAATGCAGCAATTTCCAATATAGAGCTGTTGCCTGGCTTGGCTCTAAGAACCAAAGAAGGAGCAGAGTCGTCAGAAGATTCAGCATCTAAATTACTACTGATATTTGACGAAAACACCAAATGTGTTTAACTGGAATACATCAGAAGTTGGTGGGTTGATATAACCATCAAAGTGCTTTTTCAGCATTAGATCTTTTGGTGGAAAACTACAGATAGAAAAACAAAGTGATGGAAAATGTGGTTGCATTTTTTTAAGCAAGTACTTTATTGAACTATTACCCTTGTCTTTAGTTTGGAAGCATTAGACAGGGTTAGTTCCGGGTTTGGGGTGGCATTAATAACACTTTGAGGGTTACAAAGTCTCCCAAATAATACTCCATCAACTCAAGTAAATTTTATGAGTAGATCATTCTATTTAGTTTATTAAAGAACTGAAATGGTAAATACTTTAACATACATAAAAATATTATGTTATATTGATTCGTATAGAGCACTATTTACCCAAGAGTGTATCAAACGGCCCTTGGGCATGTGTGTAGTTTTGAGGTCCCCAAGATGCTTATACGAAGAGCCAACAATTCAGCTTCTTGTGATACACAAAGTGAGAAGGAGACTGATGTGTTGCAGGAGGGTCATTCCATGTAGTGGGTGCGATATAGGATAACGAGCGACCTCCAGTTTTCATTTTGCGGATGCAGGAAATGTGTGCAAATGAGAGGGAGGAAGAGCGTAGGTGTCTGGGGGGTTGATGAAAGTGTATGCAGCTGTTTGGGTATTCTGGTCCTGTTGTGTATGGCTTTGTATGTGTGCAAGAGAAGTTTGAATTGGCTGCGCTTGTGAATGGGGAGCCTCAGACTTCCTGAAGTGCTGTGTGATGTGGGTGAAGGGTGGGAGGTTGAGATACGAACATTTTTTTTTTAGTTTACCGTGATGGTTTTTAGAATGTACGCATAGAGGCATCTATTTGTATTCAGCATGAATTGCCTGGAAGAGTAAATTTTGCTAAAGTCTTAGTAAACTGTTAGCCTTTTTGTGCTGTATGCTCCAAGGAAATAGTAAGGCATGACAATCCTAGGTCTTCTCCTTCTTTATTAAATAAAGAGTGGCTACGGGCAACTTCGAGAACCACACCATCTTCTCCCATAGATGCTAATGCTTTTAAACTAGAGTCATCATGCCCGTGGCCTTACTTGGTTTGAGTATCAGCATGATAATATACCTGTTCTAGATGTTTCCAGCTCTTTGTGTCATTGTAGTAACTACGAATGTAATAATTTGACATGTTCTACTTCGTCAGTAACTGCTTTCTTTTACCACAGCCAACTAGTGTCAGAGACCTTTATGGGAATGTACTGTTCTCTACAGAAGAACATTGTAACTCTTATCCTAGACTATATTTGCTTTAATGCACCAATGAAGTATCAGGTTGGTTAAGGTAGGTGACCTCCTAGCAGCTTATATTCTCCTGTTCATTCTTTCCTACCATCTAGAATCAGTACCTCGTGAGGGAAGTGGTCACTTCATCCAATAATACAGCTTATTCCTCTTACCCTTTACCCTATAAAGGGGTTCACAACCACTTAGAGGGCCACGTGGCCGTAAAAGTCTGATCTTGTACCTGGCTAGTATGGTACAGTTTCCCTGATGGTACAAGAAAGGTCTCCTGTAGGTTTACTTCAGTAAAAAGTTACATTTGGATTAATTTACAGTAAGGTCCTTTTGGAAGAAACAATATACAGTTCCTTCCAATCTTCAGGTGCTACCCTCTGTTTACTGCCTCTCAGTCGGCTCCCATCTCTCCCTTCCTAACTGCTATAGAAGTAAATGCAGGGAAAAATTCTCAGACGTGAGAAATGATAGACCAGATGTACACACAGTTCATTTTGCCAAATATCTTACTTACAAAAACACCTGCAGCTAGAGCCTCCTAGGTGCTACATAATGTATACATACATGCAAAAGTACTAGATAATTTTACAATCAAAACAATTCTACCAAAATATACTGCCTTGTTCACCACTTAAATGCAGAAACATCGGTACAGAGTCGCAGCAGCGGCTTCATCTGACTGATGTCAACTGATACAAGACACACAAATTGAACTATTGACAGGGCTGCTGGAATTATGATGCTCCATATTAACGAAGTTAAAAAATGTTTTCAGTACAAACGGTGAAAAGTCTCGAAAACACATTGTCTACATAGCGCCAGGCTACTTTCAACACTTGGCAATTGTTCATCACCTCTGAGTTTGTGATTATTGTATTCGAGCATTCAAGTGGAGAGAATGTTGTCCACACAGAGTATATATATCCTCAATTGCTGGACTGGAACAGGAGTATTTGTTTGCAGCACATCCAATTCCACCAGGGTGGAAAGAAGGGCTCCTCCGCATTATTAACATCTTTTGCTTCACTCTTCATGGAAATTTATGCTTACATCACAGTGTTGTGAATGTAGCAGTTATCTCTGTATTTATAGGCATCTCTACTGTTTTGTACTGCCTGGTAAAGTCGGAGGCAGACGAGGTCCGTCCTTTAGGGTGGAGGAGCCATGCCCCCCCAACCCCCCTTTGCCCCTCATGAAGAGTGCTGAGACATGCACGATTTGTGCAGACTCCTGGCTGCCTGAGCTGAACTTTGCTGGGCTGAAGAGGTCACAGCTCCTACGGCGTGACCTCCTCAGCTCAGCAAAGGTGCCTCGAGGCCCTCCCCCGAGTGACGAGGAAAGCATCACCCATGCTGCCTAGCTGTGCCAGTAGAAAATATTTTTTGCGTGTTACTAGGCACGATTCCAGGCCGTCCGTGATGGAGCGCAGGTCAGATACACCAAGCAGGTTTGTCCAAATCAACGATTTTGAAATTCTGACCCAGTGCCTGAAATAGAAATCCAAAACCTACGGAGGGGCAATTTTTCAGATTGTATCCAAGGTAGTACCTTCAAAGCTGCAAAGCCATGGACAACATCCCACTGTAGCTGTTGGTCATCTGGGAAAAGCTCAGAGTCGGGAAAGTTGAAATTCCTCAAATAGAGAAGTTGTCTCGTCATCCAGATGTTTTTCACCAAAGTCAAACAGGTTTGCCGTGCGGGTCTGTTAAACAGGTTTTCAAGTGCCAAAAACCTCTAGGCACGACCAGCTTGAAATCTTTGCCCTCTGAGGCTGCACTTGGTTGGATTAACTTGGGTGGTTAGCCCTGGTCCATCAGAGGTCTGTATGCCCAAAATGTTTACAGTCCAAATTTTTAAGAGATTTCAGAATAAGTCCTTTTGACCCACTAAGGCTCCCAGGACCTCAGGGACCTCACTTGGGGGGTCAGGACCCATTCCAGCAAAGGCCATTTGCAGGGTCCATATCTCTTCCAGTGGCAACTGATCACTTCAGGGAAAAGGTCACCTGCAGCTTTGATGTTCAAGTAGTCATATAGAAGGTCACCCAGCTGATCCTTGGGCTCCACTTCTTTGTCCAGAATACAGGTGGGAGGGGGCTGAGCCCTATAGGGTTCCTCGCAGATCTTGCACTGCAGGTGCAGTCCTATTCTTCTGCAGGTCCAGAAGTGGTATGAGGATCAGGTGGCGAGGTCCATTTTGCACAGTTCAGTAGCCACTGGGCAGGGGAAGAGGGGGGGACTCCTAGACACTCTAACTAATAGGGAAAAGTTCCCAGGCCAACCCTACCGACTTTTGCAGCACATTCTGCTTGCATTACCACTCATAAAGCACTAATCTAGGGGGAATCGAAGATATTACAGGCCTTATGCCCTTGGAGGGAGATTGTGTGCCAGGCAGGGATGTGTTTAGGGAAATGAGCAGACCCCTCCTTCTAAACTACGTCAAACTAGCCTGAGACCAGATCTCACTCCCGCTGGCTACTATCTAGCCTGGAATCAAGAAGTTTCCTTCTCTGAACTCTCTCCTGACTACTGCTCCTTTTGAATGAATGAAGTTCCCAGAACCCCTGCAGCTGCCCTTCCTGAGCTGATAGGGATCACATGCTCCACACCCAGCCCAGTCTGTCACCAGGACTAATCACTCACTGTACAGCTGTGTAAGCAGTTTCACACATTAAGGTCAAGCACTGACATGGGAGTTACTGGTAGGCAAAAGCTAAGTTTCTAGAAGTTATTTTTCCTCAATATTTAGTAAAACTCTAACTTCAACTTTGAACTGGATCTTTAATAAAGATTAAAAATAGCGGTTGAACCACTTATCTAGCTGGTCCCAAATCTGAGTAAGGGGAATTGAAATATTTTAATCTGTACTCGTTTTCCTCATAGGACAGTCAGAGCTTTCCAGGGTGAATATAGATAGTTTTTCCGTGGTTGTTACTCAAGGGACATGGTAACATAAATGACTAAGTGTTCCACTTTAAAATACCATGCACCCTGCCTTGTGGGCACATTTAAATGGAGTGTGTTGTCATACAAAAGGGGTTACTTAGATATATTGGACTTCAGGTTTAAAGTGCAGCAGGGAGACTACAATGCTAGGCTTGAAGTCATGCTTTTATGTGTCACACTACTGGATGTCACAATAAGTGCTGCAGTGCACAGGTAGCATTGTTTTCCATTGCTTGGGTGAATTTCTACACCGTATATCATGACCTTCTAACAAAGTTAAATGTGCCAATTAGGAGTTAAACAATTTTACCAGATAATAGGGGACTGAGCACCTGCACGGTGCTCCGTTTAGCTGTGTCCCAATGCATAATAAACAACATGACAGCATCAGTCCACAAGAAATGCGGGTGATCACGCTAAAAGGAGCCTTTCCTCATTACATGCCTTCTGGACTAGGCAGAGGGTCTTGGACTGACTGCTCTTTGTCTGGCTCCCAGAACAGGATGCCTAAAGGCAACTATGATGTGGTTGTAATCTTTGGTAATAAATGAACCATGCAACAGGATTCTGAACTCAGAGATGGGCAGGATCCTTTTCAGGAACCCAGGTATAAAGGAATTCAGTACCAGGTCAGTTTTATGGAAAAGCAGCAAAAGGGGTTGGGGGGGGGGGGGGGGGGGTGAGAACTCCAACTGGTGTCAGTTGTACAATGAGCACTTGATGGCATGAAGTAGACAGAGTCCAAATTACAAGCTTTCTGCATTGACTTCTCTTGTAGTTGACAGTAGAAGATGCAGGTACAGTCTGAGGTTGGGGGAAGATGTACCTATCTGGGCACATCCTTGTACCAGAAATTGCTACCATAAGGAGGGGCAGATTTGGACTGCAGAGAGATGTTCTGAATACAAATTTTCTGTCCTCTAGAAAGTGATTCCACTCGGAATGGACATTCTTCTGTTAAGGGCAATGCTCTCCCATGTTAAGGACTTAAGGATTATTTTCGATTGGCAAACTTTTGTTCCCTTTTCAAGTGAACACTCTGGTTACATGAAGGAGTCAACATTCAACACTTTCTCCTCCAATAAACTCCTCTTTCGTCTAACTAAGTGTAGCTTACAAGAGCGTTGATCTTGGCATCAAGACACAGCTACCCCACAAAGTCACTGACAGGCTCTGAAGGTTGCACAACTAGGAAGTCAGAAGGTGCATGAACCTTCTATAAGGAGACTTCATCTATTTAGCATTTTTAGTGCTCCATTGACTTCAGGTGGGGGCTTGGCTCAGGATAAAGGTCTTTTTGGGGAAAGGTCTTGACTACTTACAGCCTCTAGCCTCTACCACTGAGGAACATTTACATCACCCAACTAGGAGTCAAATGTCAGAAACATGCCGACATCCTTGGGAGACCAGAGCCCTAGGACGTGAACCGTCACGACTGACAGGTACGAACCAAAACAAGCGTGTGCATTTCAGAAACAAAAAAAAGTGAGCCCTAGACACTCTACCTCCGCACAGGAAAGAAGTCGCAAATGAACAACAGGTGAAATATCACCTCACCAATTAAACTCTGAACCAGCACCTGAAGAACCAAGTCAGACATTTAGGTTTCTAGTGCTGTTAAGGAACCAAAATGAGATGCACAGCACTCTACAAAATAACCACATAAATTACCCCCTGCAGAACAAGAGCCTTCTTTGTACAATATACCTCGTTTTTCTGGGATCACTCGTGCAAAAAATTAACTTCTGCAGGAGGCCTTAAGGCTGGGCTGCGGCTGCTACCCTGCCTGGGGAAATCCAGCCCTTCAGAGAGCAGGCGGCGAGGTGTGTGCAACACAATCCTTTATTCCAAGGTCTGTTGCAGTCTCTTCACTCTTGACAGCCAGCTGGGGAGGAGGGCTGCACAGAATACGCCGGGAGCTTGACTCTTTCCAAGCTGTTTTTGTTTTTTTTGTCTTCACTTTCTTTCCTGCACGTTCTTGGCAGGGCCCCAAAGCAGCGGTCTGCTTGGCAGAGACAAAAAGGTCCTGTCAGCCACAGAGTTGGAGGGGGCTTCCCCAACCTACGACCGGCCATGGACCATACTGGCCCGTAAAGACACTCCAAGGGGGCAAGCAATCCCCATGAAAGGGGATAGCCCCTGCTAGAGAAGACAGGACACAAGGGGACAAACAAACATGCGCTCCAGGAACAATGGGTTACATGCTAAGCGGTCTGTGGGTTGCAAACGACCTTATTTGGAGTTTGTGTCCGAGAACATACTTTTAGCAATTTACTAAGCTCATTTTAGAAGTCTAACTTTCTACTGACTATTAAAATGGGTACAGAAATTGATAAGGATCAATATTTGGAAAGGGTGTGTTGTGGTTGTCCATTCCAAATAGCAATTCCTATCCATATGTGTCAATGGTCAAGGACTGAAACAGCGGTTGTAAAAGCTACCGACCCATTAGTGAATGTTTAAAAAAAAAAAAAAAAAAAGTTTGCCTGGGAGTTGGGAGTGGTCCTTGAAAGGCAGCCCAGGTTCCTTTAAAGAAAATAGGCTGCATTAAAAAGATATTTATTAAAAAGTGATCACATACATGATGGTCTGCTAATCCAACCGACCACCATCCCACTGATGGCATCCAATAACAGTGGGTGTCAATTTGCAACTACCTCATATATATTCATTAATCAGTTCAGATTCTGACCTCCCTACAATTGATTTTTTAGGACTGATCTATTAGTACGTAGGTCCGTTCTTAAAAATCTTCACCAGTCACACAAATGCTGGTCACCAACATGTTACAACCATATATTTGTATATCTGGTCCATAATTCAGAGTGGGAAGGAGCTAAAGGCAGGAAGCTGGGAAGCCAAGAAGGCGACCAAAGATAACTTGTCTAAGCTGTCTACTCAACAGTACCACACCAATATACTGCTTGGAACTACTGAGATAAAGTTAGTTTAAACATACCACTTCCCTGATATGCACACCGTTGCATTATAACCATATGCCTGCTTAGCGACACTTGCCTAGAAAACAATCTTCATCAACCCAGCACCTAGCTCAGCAAAAAAAGCCAAGTCTTTCCACACACGGATTCATAAAACATCTCAAACTAACCTTTTCTGGATCATAGTCATTTTATTTTCACGAAACCAACATGAACAGTTAATACGCGAGACATTTAATGAAATATGTCTTTTAACCATACAAACTGCCACACACACCCAAAGGGTGTGATTCTTAGATTGGTATGAAAAAGACTCCCACATGAAGAAAGCGGTTTGGTGGACCCTGGTGGAAGAAGACTATACAAATGCCAAAGCCAAACATCTAAAAGCACATGAAGTGAATATGGTGTGCCTAGACCAATGAGCTATGGGAGAAGTAGAAAACTTGACAGCCAGCCATAGAACATACCACATCTACTGCTTCATTTTCTTTTGAGGAGTTTAGTGGTTGTTGTCTGGGTGCCAGCCCTTGGCAGACAAGAATGGAGCACTCAGCCTGAGCTACCTTTACATCTAAGGTCCCCATCTTTCTGTATTACGCCGCAGATTATTGAGCTCCAATGGGGCAATTTGGGAGCTTCTGCAGCAGACATTGGCTACTAGACACTTAACAGGGTACGCTATACAGAAGATGTCAGAGTTCTCAGCGGCCAGACGGGGTGGTGGATGGAGGGCAACACAATCAACATTGTGTTCCATCTGAAGGGTACATCGTCAATGTCTGGAGAAGCAAAGAGCAACACTGCAACAGCTCGAAGGATTAGCACATAAGAAATGTAAAGATCAAGTTAAGATCCTGCTATGGCATCACAAACAGTTTGGGAGGAAATATGTGTCTCCAACCTTTTCCAAACATCACAGGCAGTGATTTAAAAAAGGACGGTTGGTTCGTTAAACATGGAAATGCCAAAAGGGCCAACAAATAACCAAATATAGTGCCCACTGCAAGGCTTTTCCAAGCTAAAGACGTAACAAGGATAGCTTTGTCTGGAAGGTTTTAGGGTTACAAATTTGTCCAAGCAACTATCATATATGCATTTTCTGGAAGGGCACTTGACGACTAGGCTGATGTCACCACTTAAGGGCGGGGAAATCAAACGCAGTCTATTGTTGCTGCTCACTATCCACCATGGAGGTGTAGTTTGCAAAGAATTTAGTGAAGGACCCTCACCCAGTTGTCAAGACAGGCATTCCTCTCAAAGTAGCAATCTCATCACAGGATAGAAGTTCATGCCGAGGCGTTCTGAGAACAACGTTCTCATGGCCAAATCCAAACCTCCTTTGATTACTTAGACGTGGCTGTTGACATTCTGTAGAACTCAAGGCAAAAGAGGCAGAGAGAGAAAAACAAACAGGAGTCCTGTGTTCAAATCCAGCAGGAAGGCATCGCCTCTCAAGTATTCTTGCGCAAACTCAAACATGCAAAATTGTTGATATTGCACGTTCTTGATGGTGGCAAGAAAGTCTAGCCAAGATTCTTTTCACTACTGTAATACAAATGACTCATGACCCTACTCCACCCTATGTGGTGGTATTGTCCTTGAGACCTTGCACCTGCTTTTCTGCAGATGGACAGCAGGAAGGCTTCAGAGCCAGAAGAATGGCCACCAGCTCCAAACGATTCACGTGGAGCAGGGCCGCTCTGCTGGAGATCAGAGTCCTGTGATCTCCTCATCCTCCAGATGGCCTTTCCAGCCCAGCAGCGACGTGTCTATTGCCAATGTCAGCTCTGGGTCAGGAGGAGAGAGGGACCTGCTACAAGAATACTTCTGTTCGAGCGACCACCACTACAAATCTTGAGCCATCTCCTCCGAGTTCTGGATGGTCTACGAACTGTTGTCTTGATGCTGTGCCCATTGAAACTTCAAGTTCCATTCAGATATTGCATGTGCTACCTGGCATAGTTGATGAAAAGGATGCACGAGGCCAGGAAGGCAAGTAGCCTTAAAGCTGCTTTCATTGTAATTCAGGAAAAAGCCTGAAGCATTAAGGTCACTGCCCGAATGCTGCAGAGAAAAAGCCTGGAACTCCTCAGTGTCCAGGTTTCACCCAAACAATGGAAGCCTCTGCATAGAAATCAGGTGGGACTCCATCTCATTTATAGAGAAGCCACTGATGTCAAGAGTTCTACCATCATCCAGAAGTGATCCTCGTCTGACTGTGGTGAGCCCACCTTCAGCAGTCGGTCATTAGGGTATGGGAATACAGGTAAATCCGACCTTCAAAGATGGGCAGCGACCACCACCAACACTTTTATGAACACCGAGAGGCATTGCTAATGCATGAAGAGTAGCATAGCAAATAGAAAATGCTCCAGGTCCATCTTGAACTACATATAACACCTGGGGGACTTCCGGATGGGTATATGAAAACGTGAGCCCTGAAAGTCTAAGAACACCATGGAGTCACCTGAGTCCCAGACAGACAGGATTTGGGCCTGTGTAAGCATTTCATGTTGTTCTTTTGCAAGAAGTTAATCAGGGTTTGAAGGTCCAGAATAGACTGAAGGCCAGAGTCCTTTTTTGTTAAGAGGAAATAGCTAGTGGAAAAATGCACACCTCTCTCCGATTTCGGGTCACTCTCACTGGCACCCTTAGAGTGGCCCCTCCTGCAACAGGATAGACAGATGCTCCTATGTAATTCGTTCTGGTGGATAAGCAGTTGTTGATAGAGAGGAAAGGCAGGACATAGTAATTTTCGATAATCTGTAAGACCCTGTAGGATGTGATGGTTCGCCAACCTGGGAAGAAACGTTGAATTCTGCACTTAACTGGATGGCATACAGTCCTGATGGCAAACTAAAGCCTTTTATTAGTTGTTGTAGCAGGGGATAAGGTGCTCTCTAAGACCAATGCCCCTGTTGTCCCTTACGCTGCTTGCCAGTCCTATGTCCACAATCTTGAAATGATTTGGGTTTCTGCTGCATCACTTGCTAGGAATGTCATTGCTGTCCATACACTAGCCCTCTGGACTAGCCTCTAAATGTCTAGAATTAGGTTGGAAACTGCTTTGCAGGTGTCAACAGTCCGAAGAAATGAGCTGTAGCTCTGCTGTCCTTAAAACATTCCAAAGCAGAGTCTACTGTCTCTGCGGAAGAGGTGGGATTCATCAAAAAGTCATTTCTAATAAAGGAGGCTTGAACATCACTGGAGAGTCCAGTAGATCTCCTACAGGCATGCTACAATAAGAACACTGGTACTGACTGGCCAGCCCAGGCAATTCTTCGTATCCGGGCCTGCATGGATATCTATGGCTGTGCCCTGCCAGGCTAAAGTGCTGCAAGCATACAGCGTAACCCGAAAACTACAGTCACTGAATAAACAAGAGCCATCCACACAAAGGACCAGGTCAGGATAGTGCAATGTGATGCCTTTGAGATCACTACAAGGAATCACCAGGTAGGCTACAATGGTGAGGCAATCATGCTGCGCACTATTGGAGCGGGTGGGAGGGCTAGGTAAGAGATGCAGGGCTCAGCACCTGACACCCATTTAAAGTAATCTGGCCTGCAGTTAATAACGAGATCTCATATCAGGTGAGTCGGGCCCTAGATAAATGTTTTGTTTTGGAGGTGAGTAAAATGGACACTACAACATGCGGGAGAGCAACAGTGAGGGTGGACCTCTGACTACAGTGTCAGAGTTCGAGTATGGTGGCGACCATGGCCACCACACATGGCAAGGTATTACTCCGAGGGCTACAGGGTTGAGGCCATTGCTGTACTATGCTACAGAGTGGTACTGGTCACAATGCATTCATGCAAGTACCACTAAGGCAAAACCAACTTTCTCATGACAGTAGAAGGTAAATAGTTACAATTTATCATGTAGACCGAAAGCGTGTGTGCCCTTTCAAAGTCAACACTGTAAGCAGAACAGTGAATGCTCCCTACAAGCCTCTAGGTTTGGGTGCTGCCGAGGAGGTCTTGATATCCACAAACTTTATCAACACAGATCCTCTACTGAACTTGACCTAATCAAAGTCCTTTTTCAGAATCTGGGAAAACAGGGATGGGGACTTGTAAAGCCCTGGCAGAGTTTTGCAACGATGTATTGGACACTGCAGAAGGTGAAAGCAAATAGGAACTGGCTCTCTGAGTGTATGCAGACCAAAAAGAATTCACATCCTCGTTCTACCATGATGAAAAGGGTTGCTAGGATGCATGAAATGACAGTGGCTGCGACGAGAAGGAAGTAGGGGAGGACACCAGCCTTTCCCGCCTCAACAAATCCATAGCAGTCCTTCCCATGTCTTTTTAGAGGTAGAATTATGTATTACATGGGCTCTTGTTAGGGACTAAAATTCTAACTGAATGCCCTCTTCAGATTTAGGGCAGAGAAGGTACCGTGGTATCTTGGGCTGAGAATTTGTAGGGTTTACCCAGATCTGCACTGGCTGGGCAGGATGAATTTGACCTACATCGTTAGCATGTGTGAACAAAAGGGATGAGGGGACCTGTAACAGGAGAGCTTCATGTAAATCAGGAGCTAAAATGGGGATCATGCAATCAAGGAGTAACATCAATACCATAACAGAAAATTCATTTTTGGTGGGCGCACTGAGAAAAACACTATATGGGGAACAATAGTTGGCGCACACCAATTTACTAAGCAAATCTCTCCCAAGTAGGTTAAGCGAAGAATATGGTCTGGGGAGAGGCGTGCTGGTTGGAGACAGTCAAGGTTAATGTTCACAGACTAGGAGGCTGCATGACAGACCATACCGTTGGCCACGCCCATTGCATTAATCAAGGTATCGGCTAGGATCAAAGTAGGGCAATTAGAAGCCTTCAAGGCAGAACAGGGAGCACCTACTAAGCAGTCACTTTCGCATTTATTGTCCAGAGGACATAAGGTCTGTCCTGATTAACTGGGACCGGTGGTGTAATGATAAAGTTACATGCCCCAAGGCTACCCTAGTACTGAGTGGAATTCAGACATGGAGGGAGAAGCTGCATGCATGCGAAGACACTGACAAAAATACTGCTAAAGGGTTCTATCCAGCGGTTTGGCATTCTACTAGCCATAAACAGTGATAATGGAGCTCAATTCACTACCAAAATAATGCATGACGTTTTCATGACCTCCAAGTACAACAGAACTTCTACTGTGGGTCTCACTCTCAATCAGCATGGACTGTCGAGGGAAATAATGGGGAGTTTAAAACCAACTTGCAAAGGAACATAAGTAAACCGACCTCAAACACGATGCACTACCTCATGAGCATGCAAGAAAAGCAAGAAACAGCAAATCAAAAAACATGCCTTAGCCCGCACAAGGTTCTAATGGGGACATCAAGTAAACTTCCTGCTTCGCCACTAGTACCCTTGTCTGCTTTAGATATATATATATACCTGGTTGATGGCATTGTCTGTTTTTTTCTGCCAATTTTAACAAGTTGTGCAAATCCCTTCCATTCACAGTTATCAAGGGCTGGTCCAATGAACTCAGTCACCCCCGGCATAAACTTCAGCCAGGGGACTAGTTGCATGTGAGACCACATTACAGAAAGACAGTAATGCAGCCTTGGCGGAAGGGTCCCTTCCTGGTTCTACTCACCACCAATACAATGGCCAAGGACAAAAGCCTACCATTGTGGTCGGGTGCATTCAACTGTAAAAAGATGTGCTCGGGCTGACATGTTGAGCAAATTTCAGGGTGCAAATGTTGGAAACTTCTCCCCTGAAAAAGAAGAGGATTTGAAACTACATGGTGAACAAAAGGTGTCCTGGTGATACAATAACGGAGTAATAACTCTCCCACCCTGGAGCAGCAAGGGAAAAACCATACTGTACCAACAGAACCACCCCATTTGGTATCCTGCCCACCTCCAAGCCCCACACAATGCTCTTCTCTGCCACAGAAACAGCCATGCACCTGGGGGGGCTACATTCACATGCAAAGGTACATTTTGCGTGGTGTCAAGGATTCGCATGTAATAGCATAGGAATAAAAGAACCTGGAGGGGGCTCTAAAGGAAGGGAACATTACTAGTCACTGAGCGTGAATTTGTGTACGGGGAGACCTGAGAAGAGGATTTGCCACTACATGCTGAAAAAGATGTGCCACTACAAAATGAGACTGTTTTGTTCCTCCACCCATACCACCTTCGACAGAGGAAACTTATTGAGTGAGGTAGAGCCTGCATGGGACTGGGAAGCATGGTGGTTCTTTGCCACAACAGGAATATCCTAGCTAATTCTACTGTGCTACCGATTCACTGGCTAGCAGAGTTACAGTGGATGAGGAAGGGAACAGGTGCCAGGAGAATAGGGATAGGTTGTCCAAAGGAGAAATTCAGGGAGAGGAAGGCTGAAGAGAGCAAGATTTAGCAAGTTGAATCAGAGGATGCTACATTTGCTCAAAGACCCTGGTTAACTGCGCTTACAGTTCACCTCACAGCTAGCAAACACCATCAAAGGGAGCATTAGAAGAACATCTAATATAGCTACACACTCATTAAGCTGTATTTTGGCAAGGAACTCGGCCTTCATTCTCCCTGGATTTGCCAGCAGCCATGTCCATTATGACCGGGTCAGAAGCACCCGTTCTGCTGTAAGAAAAGGTTACCTGGGCTCAGGTAGCCTTTCATCTTGTCCTCTTCAGTGGCTTTCCTGGAAATTAGAAACATATGTGGAAGCCCCGATGGGCATCAGAAGTGGACTATGAAGTTTATGGACTATAACGCCTGTGAGGCAGCTTCAGTCCTCATTGAACTCTGCATTGGTACCCACGAGCTCCAATCTGCCCTGTCATCCTTCTACGTACCCCATCATAGCAAGGAAGTACAGGATTTGTGGATCTGAAGTTAATACTGGATCAAGGTTCATGGATACAGAAACAAACTACAACTTTCCTATGGACATTATGAAGTATCACCTCTTGTGAGAATGCACCCGGCAGTACACTGTGCTCCCAACAAGGAGAGTGTGATGTCCAGAAGGATTTCTCACTCGATCCCCCGGCCGAGTACATACTGGAACACACTTTTTTCCTTAGTCCCTAGGTGAATGCCCTGGTCGCCTGGTGCATTCCCATCGAACCCAACCTTTGCAATGATAATGAAATAAAGAAGAGAGATCGAAGCTAGGAAAGAGGTGCGGAAAGGATGAGGACTGAACTAGGTTCCCGTATAAAAGCCATGAGCCGTATCCATCAGTCCAGGCATCACCAACTGAAAGTAGCTAAGGGACACTTCTTACAACAGTGAGGAGGAACAGAGGCGAGTTCCCCATGCCCTAAAGGGATGGGAGGAGGGATGTGTTTGCAATAAAATTATGTTTCTTAATAATGTTCTGCACGGTCCCTGTACTATGAGTAATAGGATATATGTGCTGAATGACCTAAAAAGCGTTCAAGAGAAAGAAGAAGTTTTTACAGGGAACAAAGGACAGGAAGTGAAAGGAAAAAGAGAGTTATAATTAAGACCTATAGATACCAATGTCATCGAAGATGCTTTCATTTGTGCTTGAGAAGCATAAAAAGGGGAAAGTGGATCATAAAAAAAGATAGTGCCCATCATCTCAGAAAGTTTATGTGCAGATCTAAACTTTAGTCCTGTGAGCTTCTGACCAGCTCTCTCCTCAGCCCCGAGACTAGCTTTTCATCATGCTTTAACGATGGAAAAATGCAAGCTAGCCTTTTGTTGAGACTTCTGCCGTCCTCATACACTGCTTGCTGTCAATCACTGTACATGGCTAAAACTTTAGCATTTTACATATCATGTTTCGGAAAGTGCAACATTTTCTTAAGTGCAGGAAGCCTTGCTGGAGGGTGTTGCTCACCTGCGAAGTCTAAAACACTATGTTTGGGCAGACCTTATTTTCCTTGGAGATTCCTTGGAGATTTGTATGCATATTGGCTTTGTTTACAGTCTCTGGAGGAGTCTAGTGACCACGTTGGACGTTCTCTTTCAATCAACCCAATACCTTGGTGCATCTAAATATATGTGTTGTTTGGTATTATCTCAAAACTGTATTTTTCCACACAATGCACTAGCCAAAATGTTGGAGATTCATTTGTATTCACTTTACTGGTCGTAGCCTCCACAATAACACCTGAAATAGGTTAGTTGGTGAGGAAATTCATCTCACCAGACACTGGCAAGAACAGTGTTTCGACTAAGTAGACATCAGACCATCTGACCCAGGGTGCAAGCTTTCTGTCAGAACATCTGTTTTGGTCTCAATGGAGAGTAGCTGTTATTGCAGTGGCTCAGGTACCCTACCAACTATCACTGCAAATGATGCACTCAGCTCTGTTGGTGGTCCACGAGCTGAGCCAAACTCGGTCTCAAAAGAGCTTTCAAGCCCACTGGCATCCTAAAAACAAAAAGGTACAAGGAAGGCATAATCAGTATAATGTGGAAGAGGAAGCCATCAACATCAAGAACATCTGCAGTGCATCCTGCTCTGCTGGTAGTTATGGCAGTCATAGGGACACACAGCTGGAGTACGGTTGCAGGGAGGCCAGTTTGTATTTTGGTAGCACAACGTTGGTTGGTCTCGGGCTGATGTCCGTTTGAGATCCATCGTCAGCGTTGACACCAGATCATCTTTTTGAGCCAGTGACGCAAGCACCAGCATGGAGGAGCCAGAAACCAGCATGGATTTTGGGTCTGAAATAGAAATCTGTACCGCATCGGTCAGGGCCTGGTAACGGGCCCTAATGGGATAGACAGAGTTGGAGAGGGGATCCACAGGCACTAATCTGAATGGAGGCCTCTGCGCTCTGTGGGGCTAGAAAGTATGCCACAGTGAGCTGGAAGTGCACTGAAATTTACAGCATGACCTCCTTGGAGGCTTTGATTTGTTGTGGGGCTGATAACATGGGAAATTCAGGGCACATTGGGACCAACTGAGTCATCGGTTCTATGGTGCAAGACCTTGAATAAGTGCCTTGTGTCTTCTCTTTGGAGGAAGAGTAGTGTCATGGGGTCAAGTCTCAGTTCGCATCCTTATGCCTGGGCTTGAACATACTAGAGGATTTCAAATGTGAAGTTTAATGGTTGCAGGAGTGGGACGAGAAGTGGGACTGAGTCTGGGCCTGCAATTTGGAGCAAGAGTGGAGCCTACATGTAGATCACATCTTCTTCTTGTGTTTGGTGACATACAACTTTCCCTTCCGGTCTCAAATCACCTTCAGGTGCCAAAAGGGACACTTAGCATACAACCTAGAATCATGTCCCGAGCCCTGACATCAAAGACACACCTCGTGCCATTCCTTTAACCAACATCTCCTTCCTGAGGTCGTAGCATGGTTTGAAACTTTTAATTTTAACTGTGAAATAATTTTGTAAGTTTTGGAAAACTGATAAAATCAGGAGTGGATCTTTGGATTTGCTTTGGAGGGCACAGAATAACGACTGACGTCAGCGTGCAGGGGTGGTGCTTTAATGCGGCTCTGCTTTATCACTTCCAAAATGGACTCCGTGTGAAGCTTCACAACCCAGTGGCGTGTGGCAACACTACAATGGAAATCTCTGCATCAAGTATGGTGCCTGGGAGATATTCTAAGGTTAGACGCCTGTAGTTAGAAATACCCATCAGAACTTTGGAGACTTTAACAGTGTCTTATGTGTCATGTGATATTCCCACAGATGCACCATTTCTCTGCAGTGAGTGATTATCTGCCCGTTGCTCAGCTGCAGTGCATGTTTTCTATCTTTTGCCAGTCCCAATAGGGCTTCTGGGTTTCCATACCCTTTTGGCCACCCCATAAGCTTTCTATTGGGATTATAAGGCGGCTAGATTTAGGTTGAGGAAGCACTCAAAGTGTGTACTTAAGCCACCCAGCTGACTTTTGCGACAGGAGAGTAGAATTGTGCACCTCCGTCCACCAACAGCAGCCTAGTGCAACAGTCACAATTGGCACTAGTTTCATGAGTAATTTGGGTAAAAGCTTGCCGTGAACCCTACAAAGGAGCAGGGATCAAGCTGACCTAGGAGAGGCCCAACATACTCATGGCTGCCTTGCAAAAGAAGGACAATATCCAGCTACTAAGTAGTGCTTCACCATTCTTCAACGCTCTCCTGGTTTCTACAGAAGGAGCAACTGAGATTCAACCTTCATCCTCTGGCTGGCTGGACTCACAGAACACACAGCCACCCGACTAACACCCCCACGTCTCACTGTCCAGTCGAGGCCCTCTACAAAACACTGTAATATAGAAGAACCACTGGGAAAGCTAATAAAGTCTCGCTTTTAGGACCAAGTGGTTTTGCCAATGCTTTTTGCTGAAGCAGAACAGCAGTGGCAAAAAGTACAATGCATAAAAAAAGAAAACAATAAGCTGTAGGGCACAGCCGCTCTGTGGTTGCATCACTGCATGCACATGCCTACAGAATGACACAGTGCGATTTTCTTTTTTTCATGGACTGACCTGAGATGGAGAGCGCAACACAGATCAGACAACAAAATATTTTAAGCGTGGAGAAAAAAAAAAGAAGTTCACAAAAAGTGTATCATGGAACAAATACAGGTCAATCAGTCAAAAGGATGGTAAAGAGGCTATGGTCCATGTGACAGACAAAGACGAGATGGGACAAGAAAGCCATTGAATAGTAAAAAGCAAATGAGAGTGACAATACAACCTACCAATGGTAGGCAAAAGGTGGGTTCTAGGCACACTGTAAGTTGTTGGTAAACCCACAATAGATAGGCAAAAAAAAAAAAAAACAACAACAATTACCACGTAGTCAAGCTCAGTCCAATTCAGGCTTCTACAACTGTCTGCATAAATGCAGGCCCGGCTCTCCCACCCCCTATGACGGCCACAAAACCTACTTTTTAGACATAAAGGCAAAATCATTCTTTTACACAGCTCAGACTGGGGCGCTTGCAGGTTTCCTTTATTGCTTCAACTGCGGAGGTGCTTTACTGCCACTTCTCGAACACTGACCCTTGTTTTCTGTCCAGCGAGAAACACAAAACTGTTTTTGGCCTTGCTTCCAATTGGCCGGTCTGTGCGCGCTTCTCTGGCCTTGCACTGGTAACACTGCTCGGTCACGAGGGACAAGGTACATGGCCTTTCTTTGTTACAGTGTATGTTCTTCCCTGGTCCCTCTCATCAGCTGCCATCGCAAGTCCGGCTCCACATTGTTTCTTGTAAAATAATCTGCACTGTACTCCAGAGCGTGACAAGGACCCCCGAGATACTCTAGGGCATAAAACAAGAGCATCTCTACCGCAGAGGGAGCAGGCGCTTACCTATGGGGAGACTGCACAAGGCAGGGATGCACAAAGCTTCCCCAGGGGGAGCAGATCCAGGCCAGACTATCGCGATAACCACCGACTATGTTGATGAGTTCCCTTGAGAACCACAGAGCACAGCTATCATGCACCGGGCATCAGAGGCCCCTACCCCAGTCATGGCCACTTTCTGATAGCCAACCAAGGGGCTTGGGCTCCCTTAGCTTATCGTCCATCAGGCCCAAAGGCCCCCTTCACTGTGGCTTTGGAGATTTAGTGTATGGAAATGTATGTCATCTATTAGAGGCTGGCTAATGATGTCACCGGTGACGATGGACACCTAACAGCTATGAGTAGAGTCTTGCTCTGCACTCCCATCCGCAGGTCCCAGTGCCCATCAAACAGGAGACTCCAACGCTGAAGGCCAGTGACCGGGATAAGTATTTATTGGGGGTGGCCATAAAAGCATGCACCCACTTTCTGCAAGGTGTCCCTAACCGCCCAAAGCAATCAATGCTCTGAGCCCCTCCCCAAACAAACCATGGGGTTTCATCCACCGGTGGAATGGAGTGCAGGACTACTATGCGGGTGTCAGTCTGCCAGCCACGTGCTCTTTACTACAGATGCTTAAAATTTTAAAATCTCCATCTTTTCGGAATGTCTTTTTTTGTATTACGATTGAAACAAACGTATTCGACATATTATTAACTTCGTTGTCTTTCCTTAGAGCGCTCTCTTGAAAATTCGAAGGCCATGCAAGATGGAGTTGTCTCTCCTAACGGCTTCTACAGCAGGGAGATGCAGGGAAGTAGTTTGGCTACACTAACAGTCTACAAAGTAGACACGTGACCATATACTCACACACATGCATACAACATCAGAGCAAACACACCAGTACCCCTCTGGCGGGGACAAGTCAAGGCACACAGTGAAAGGATACACAACAACAACTGGCAAGATGCACACGTTCAGAGGACAGCAGGAGAGGCATGCTAACACACCCACACTAGACACACACAGTGGAAAATCAAACACAGTAGAGACAAGTATTGGCAAAGCCAGTAGGTATGTCACTCGCTGCAGCCCTTTTGGCTTTGACAGTGCTTATTTTGTTTGAGAATGTTTTTTGTATTAAGGGCCACACTGTATAAAAGCAAGCCTTGTCTAAAAGTCAAAATGTATATCTTTTTAGGCAAAATGCTCAAATTGCAGCTGGAGTTCCTGGCAGTGGAGAGGACTACCTATGGTGCTGATGTGCACAATGTGCTAAAGCAGAATGCTGTCACTCACAGTGAGGTGAGCCAATGGCTGAAGTGGGCAGACTGTGCACCATGCTGTATGCGGTGGTGGGCGGGGGCAAAATGTGAACGACACTACACTTGACCAATGGATCAAGAGGGCTAACTGAAAGCCCCTGTAACTAAGAATAGTATACATGTTTTTTGTTTAAAGAAAAGACCTTAGCTAATGCCAGACCTAAAAAAAACACAAACACACACACCGATGACAGAAGTCATAAAATAAAAGCAAGCTACACACCGACACACAGGGCAGCACTGACACACATGCAGGCATTTAATATCAAAGAGCACTAGTACCGATAGGCTAGACATGCAAACCAGCACACACTCATGACAAACCTACCTGGAGACAAACAAAAGTTGGCAGGTGTCACTAATGCGAGCATATATATATATATATATATATATATATATATATATATATATATATATATACATACATATATATATATATATATACACATACACACCCACACAGGCAAGGGATACATACAGAATATTAAGCACTGACAGAACACACGAGGATATTGGCACACACAGCTGGAGGAACACAAAGTCGCAGAAGACTTACACAGTTGCTGAAGCAAATACAGCAAACAGAGGTCACACAACACCCACAACATACAGTAATGCTGTGCTGGCACGCTTGCTAGGACTGGTTCCTACCATGTATCAGTCTGGTACAGTCACAAGATAGTATATACACACCACGACAGGCACCGCATATCTACTGGGTGGTGAGGGCACTCGTAGCATTCCTGCACACCTCTGATCTTGTAAGTGCCCAACACCGGCACACGTTGCCAGGAACCTGCAGCTTTTCACCGCTGAAGTTGTGGAAAGCCTGTGACTTCCTTCATAAGATCTCCCAATTTGTGCCTCCTTGTTTCAAAGTCTGCCTGTCCCAAGCCAATGGTCGCCCACTCTGCCTTTGGAAAGCTTTGGTGTTTTTCATACCACACAGCTGTTCTGCAAACTTGAAGCTGACTTGTAACATTTCCGCTTGTGTTGTCAGTTGTTGAATTTTCAAGCAGGTACATAAAGTTTGCTTTATTTATTTCAAATATGCTTTTCCTGAGCCTCTGCTCCCATTTGGGTGTTCTTACTTTAAAGTGACAGGACTTGCAGCTATTTCGGCTGAGATGAGGAGCCTCGACAGTACTGTATAACACTTTAGGGTGCCAGGCATCATATGAGCCCTGGGCCTGCATGCTTTACAGCCAGGGCCACTGGAATTATGTGGCAGTGCAGAATCAAATTATTTGAAGAGCCCAACTCATTTATGCAGACAAAAGTTAATTTGTGCATTATCTCTTTGTCACAGCTCTTAAACAACTGCAGCTTCGAGATCAGTGTCGGGTGTGAACACAAACTTTAGTTAATACTGGATTAACTTTAAAAAAAACTGGCAAATAATCGTTCTATTCATCAGCTTTAATTTAAAATTGATTATGGAAGTTTTTTGTTTTTTTTGCTGTCTCCACCAGACAAAATACCATCCCCTCTCCAAGAAATAGGGTTGCTTACACTGTCTTCACAACATTATTCTCTCTGCTGGTCTAATTACCGCAATTAATGGGCGAACAAGGCTGCGGGGTCCTTCCCCAGCTTGGAGCATGTAGAGAACCAAGCCACACACCGAGCTCTGTAGCAGATGTGTTTCACACACTGCACTCTGATTGTGTCATAACAGTTCACAACCACACCTTAAAACCTCCCAGCAAGTTATATAATTCCTCTATTGAGTCTGCCTAGAACTGCAAGGGTCTTAACACACAGTCGCACAACACTACAGGGACCAGTTAACTTTTCTAAAGTGCCTTGTGCAGCATTGATCCCAGTATGCAGCAATTCTAAAATCTTCAAATTATGCAGCAGATGTTTATATGGCAAGGGCTGCAAATGTATGTTTACAGAGAAAACACAGCAGCCACTGATTTGTATATTTCCCATGAGTCTATTTATAGCCCTAGGATCTCACCCATCACATACCAAGAACATTCACCCGCCACACACTGAAGAGGACATGTTTTCCTAACAAAGGATCATACACGTTCATACCACTGATAATACCTCTTCTCAAGCAGAATCAGACTCAGGTATGTGATGACAACTCTGAATATCATTTGGAAAGTCACCATATGTCTGCTACTGGCACTATAATGCCAGACCACTAGCTATATAAAGGCCAATAATGTAAGCTAACAATATTGGGGCAATGTCGGAGGATCTTAAAGAATAGCACCTGCATTTTTAGGTAAAGTCTACCACACCACGCTGTATGGTTGACAAAGACTCATTGTCAGCTTCGGCTTTAAGCCTGCTCTTTCCTTTTCATTGGTTGGCTTTATTGTCACTGTCTTTCACTCGCTTCCTATTCAATAGCTTGCTTTGTCAATCTTGTGTTTGTACCTCCCCTAGAGCATGGCCTATTTACTTACGCTCTTCCACTGCTCAGTTTTAGTGAACTCCTGCTTAGTTTTGCTTAACCGGTCCTAGAGAGTTTGCATCTTCCAGGCATCTCCTTTATGTGTTAATCCTGCCCCTGTGCTCGGTGTTGCCCTCTCTCGACTGTGTGCTTCTCTGCCTCCAGCGTTTCGCGTTGCTCTCATCATGTGTTTCTCCCTTTGCCCCTGCGTTGTTCTCATAGTCATGTGCCTCTCCCCAGCCCTTCTTGTTGCTCCCTCTTGTGCTTTTTCCCCCTTCTTCACTGCACCCTCTACCCCTTTGCCACCAGTGCTTCCCCCACTATATTTTTTCCTTTTTTAGTTCACCAGTTTTTTGGTTTTTTTGGAGGGCCTGTTAGCAAACTGCTACTGGACCTTATGCTTTAGAAAGCAAAGTGTGTTCGTTCTACTTCATTTTCACCCGCTTTATTATTTACCTATCCATCTTGGATGGTAGATTGAAAAGAAAACAAAAAAAATGGCACCTGTGTCGCACACATACATCATGATGCAGCACATCATGTCACCTTTTTTCCCTTTTGCTCATGCTGGGCAGCACGAAAAAGTAATTGCAGAGCCAATAGCTTTTGAAGGCAAGACCTATTGGTTTTGCCAATGCTTTTTTTCCTGTTTGGGCTACGCCCATACCGTACACAAGGTGTTGGTTCATTTATAATTCAGGTTTGTTGAGAACGAACCAGACTCAGGTGTGTGACAGCGCTGTACCGAGAGGCATACAAAGTAAAACAAATATGTAAAGGGGACGAGAGAAAAGATAGAGAACAAAAGGGTTTACATAGACCCAACCTTGCTAGGGGAGGTTTTGGCAAGGATACACAAGGGGCAGTATACCGTGTGAAAAACACAAGGAAAAGAGACGGGACAGGATAAAGACAAAATATAATTACATATGCTTGAAGTGGACAGAGAAGAGAGTATTGGCACGACTCTGTTGTGTTTTGCCACAATTAGAATGGCCGTGTAGCACTTTTGGTGGTCTGTGGGTGATTTTTACACAGTTTCTAAGGTTACAATTGCACAAAGTTATATGAGATGGTTTCTGGCGATGTACTGTCAGTGGTAGGTCAATGTGTGAGACTATAAAGAGCAGGTGTTGAAAGATCGGTGTATTATGAGACCAAGAGCAACGCCTGCTCTTCCCATACCTCGGCCACATGACCCACAGCTAAGGAGGGCCTCATCTAATCCCTCTCCTTCCTCCATATTGCCGCCCTAACCCTCTCACTGCTCTCTAGTGGTTTCACGCTTCTCTATTTTCTTTCCTAGCACCTTTCTTGGTTCCCTCTTTTGACTCTCACAGAGGCTTCCCAATGGGTTTCTTTTCTTACAAATGTACTTATTTTTAGATCCAGCCTCCCAGAAAACGCATCTGTCTGATTACCAACCAGGGAGCTGCACGTATGCAAAGACTTATTTGTGTGCTTCCCAAAAAAATTGGTGGGTTTGGAACATGCTCCTTGCTTACTACTGGTTGGATTTCCTGTTACTCACATTTACCTGTTTCTCATTGCCTCCCCAGCTTGCCAATTTTGTCTTTCTCCCGCCCATGGATTAATGTCCCTTTCCCACTCGCTGCACTCTGTGCTTATCCATGCCCCCTCTGTGTTACGTTCACCCTTGCGTACCCTTGTTGCTGTCTCTTCTGCGTCCTTCTCCCCACATACTCCAGTCTGCCCTTTCCCCGTTGCTTTTCCCCACCCTCCATGTTGTTTCTTGACCCTCCTTCTCTCTTTCCTATTGCTTCTCCACCACCCAAACCCTATGTGTTGCTTCCCCCGCTTGCGCTATCCTCCTCTCAGCCATCGCTCCTCCTCCCCACCCTTTGTGTTGCTTCCTCCCACCTACGCCCTCCTCTTGCCGGTTGCTTCTGCCCACCCTGCCTTTCCTGGGCTTTCTCTACCCACAGCTTCTGTCTTACTGCTCACATTAGCTACTTATTTCTTTGGCCAATCTACTCAAATAAACATTTTGTAGTCTGTGGTGCATGCTCCTAAAAAAGATGAGACCGCTGCATTATATTATCTTATTTATTTTTTTGTTAGCCATGCTGCACAGCTTCTGGAATGGAAAGCCAGTAGATCCTAAAAGAGAGACATACCAGCATTGCCACCGATTGTGGACTTTGTGTACTTTCCTTCTTGCTTTCTCTTCTGCGTCCTGCTCCCCACATACTCCACTGTGCTCTCCTCCCACCCCCAAAAAATATATTTTTGTTTGTTTTACTCCCCTCTCCACTAAAACGCCATTGCTTTCATGCACCTGCTCCTCCCTACACAGGTTTGTCCTTTTTAAATTTAACAATGCCATCATGGCGTCCGGCACACTTTTGTCAGCGCATGCATCTGTGGCGATCCACGCAAACATATTCCACTAAATTTACGTACAACTACAAAATGACGTCACTGTATTATTATTTTGGGGGGTTTCTTTTGGTTGCTGCTTAACAGCATCTGCAAAAAAATGTCTGTCTTTTTTACCCGATGCTATACAACATCAAAAGGTATTGGTAAAGCCGGTAGGTATGTTCCAAAGGCGAGAGCTATTGGCTTTGCTAATACACGCTCGGTCTTATTCAGCTCTCTCTTCTCTGCCATTCCCTATTCTCCACCTCGATGCTTCTAGGCACCCACCCCTCCACTTCTGCGTCTACCCTATTCGGCCATTCCACTCCTCCCCATCGCGCTGCCCCCCTGCTTCTGTTTTTCTTCCCAGCTCCTTGTGCTCGCCCTCCTCTCCCGGACTTTTCTCTCTACTCCTGCCGGTCTCCAACACCCCGGCACACCTCCACTCCCTTCTGCCTCTCCTGCTGCAGGTGCCTGCGATGTCGGCAGTCTCACCCCCCCAGTCAGGGCCCCGTGTTAAGCAGCAGGCCCTGCCTCTCGGAGTTGAAATCAGGACAGGCGGCGTGATGTGGGAGGCATTATATAACTCGGCGAGAGGCAGAGCCGGGCACAGGCCACAGCAGCTGGTTTCTAGGAAAAACATACACAAGTCCGAGCTGAGGAGCAGCGCAGTGTGATGGGGGCCTTGGGGGGTGGGAGGGGGGCAAGGGGGGACCCTGCAGGAGGTACACAGGGCAGCAGGGAGAGACACACACTGCGAGGAGAGTGTGTCAAGGGGAATAAAGAGTGGAGACAAGCAGGAGGGAGAGACAGGATGCACGGGGGAAGGTGAAGGAGGGAGTACAAAGTGATGGGAGGAAAAAGTGGGGCGAGGTGGACCATAAACGGGCAGCACGGAGGTGGGGGGGGGCACCTGTGGATGAGGCTGAGAAACCAGAGAGGAGGAACGGTGACGGGGTGGAAGGGGCCGTGAGAAGGTAAGAGGGAGGCCGAGGGCCACAATACTAGTTCCCTTGGACTGAAAAGGCCAAGCGACTCCGTTCGGGGACTTGACTTGACTTTCGAGTGGTTCGAGCAGTCACAGCTTGCATCAGGAGGGGGTGGAGAGGAAGACCATGGATTCAGTACAACACGCAAAAACAAAGTTCACTTCAGGGAAATCAATGTACCTTAGCGGGCGAGTAAATAATTAATTTATATAGAAGACAGACACAAAATAACACATAACGCTACAATCGTTTGCGGCCAAGAGGCAACCCCACTAGTGGTAGCAGTGACTTGGGGAGTCTGGGTTCTGGATTTCTGTTCCCAATGGCAAATCTTACGCTGTGGGTTTCGGATCAACACTGGATCTCTGACGGGGCTCTGCTGCTGAGGTTTTAGCAAGTTCTATATTCTTGCAAAAGTGTCTAAAAGGTGGACAAAGGACACGGATGCAGGAACTCTGGAATCAGCTCTAATGCTGGACCAACCCTCACTGCCACGCTGGTACCAAAACTGGGTTCATCCCTAAAAGAGATCAGGGGCAGAAGAAAAGGACTTACACAGAAAAAATATAAAGCCCCCAAACACCTAAGATCGGTTCCTTCTGCAAAGCCCCTGGTGCTCCCAGTGTTGCTGATGACCTGGTCTCTTGTTGGAAACAGGCTCTCTTCATGCAGGTCTTCCGGGTACCTGGACGCTGGGCAGGTCTTCCGGGAGATCACAAAGTCACAGGACAAAGGCTACTCCAGCTACTTGGCAGACTTAGGCCCAGTCTGAGGCACAATGGCACATAGAGGCTAGGCCCCTGATCCAGTGCCTTTTCTCCAGATTGCACTAGGACAGTGATAACACTGGGCTCAACGAGGGGCAAAAGTCAACAATGGGTGGGGGGGGGGGGGGAATTGGCACTATGTACAGTGAGCAGAGGGTCCTATGTACGGTGAGCGGGCTGGTCACTGGGTGCGGTGCATGGTCATCACACTGGGTACTAAGCAGAGGTACAAGAAGTGGATGGGACATTGTGCAGTGACCAGAGTGCCTTGTGAATGTACACTAGTAAACTTCAGTAGGGCTCTTTCTGGTGGTGAATGCTCTATCGAATTGCAGATTCCTCACTTTGTTAATGTTTCCAGCCAACAGACTGGCTTTGAAACTCTTACAAGAGCCACCAACCTCTGATGCGCCTTCATTCGACCTCTGGACAGGGCAACAGAGCCACATACAGACGCAGAGCATTGCACAATTAAATCAGCTTATTCAGTAGGCATTCTGCACCCGAGGATGTGGAGAGTGCCTAACAGAACGGATCCTTCACCGCAGTGACCCCTTCGAGGAGATGGGTCTGAGGAGTGACTTTTTACACCAGAGGTCTAGCAGGACAGAGCAGGCACCCTCTCTGCTGACTTGAGAATGTAAGTACTAGTGCCTAGAGAAAGTATGAACAGAAACCCTCATGGCTGGCTGGCAGGTGTCTAAAACCAGATGGCCCAACATAAGAAAGTAGTAGCAGCCTTTGCTATGTTGAAAGAACCCAAAAGCCATTTGGAGGACCCTTTTGGCCAGAGCATAACAGTTTGATACAAAGGACAACCCATCAGTGTAGGAAATCTACCTTTCTTTGCGTTGTCACCCAAGATTTTTCACCTTTTGTAGGACTATAAAAATACCTTTTTCTCTCTTTCTAACTCTGTGCATTTTACCCCTGCTAAGCAGTAGTAAAATGCTAATGAGCCCCCCTTTAAAGATGGTTGAATTTGCATACTTCTATTTGGTGTAGTTGACTTGCCTTTATAAGTCTCAAGTATATATTACAAAAGGTACCCAATGGCCTGGATGTTAAATGTCAGTAGTGGACTGCAGTGCCTATTCATACAGAGGCAGTGCAAACATGGCTTCAGGCCTACCACTAACTGTGCAAAACATGCACAGCGACCTGTCAAAAGAAACCATTTTTGGTAGGTTAAAACAAACAAAAAAACTTTTACATATTAAGTCACCGCGTGTAATCCATTCACCCCACTGAGAAGAGTGCATGATATTTAAAAGCAGCACAAGTAGAAAATAAATATTACATGCATCTACAGTGACAAGACCCTAAAAGCTATTTTCACTGTGGCAGGCCTAGCTCTCCTACGTAGAAAACCAGAGTATAGATTGAAAACTAGTATCACAGCAATAGAATTAGCTAGAAAAACAAACAACCATTTTTAAAAGTTATTAAAGTTCATTTCAATGGTCAAGTCAGATTTTTAATACATATTAAGGAAAGGTACCTTTCCTCTGTCTGAAGTTACTGGAGGCTGATTTGCTGTGGCCTTCCAGTTTCTCCCAGACAGCGATTAGCTTTGAATAGGCCAGAAATGCTTCCCAAAAGCAAACTATAGCCTGACCTGAATGGGAAGAGAAGACTCCTCTGAGTTAAATGGAATATGCATGTATGATGGTTGAAGGTCACATTTTGACAGCACACTGTTAAATTCTATTTGACAGATCTGCTGTGTGACATGTACATTTTGGCAAATTTGAAAGGGAGACAACAGGAGGCCAAGACAAGTCTTGAGTTTCCACCATCTAGTTACTGGAGGGCCTGCTTTCTGTCAAACCTGATGACTATCTCCGGGTTTCATGTGGGTACAGTGCCTGCCTCAAACTCGATTTTAGTGTTGTGAGGGAGCACACTAGGATTACCATACTAGCCTCTTCTCCTCTTTAAATGGATGTAGCGGAGCAAAGAATATAGGATGCATGAAGGACTGCTGCACGTGGAAAGCCAACAACGTGCTTGGGGAAAAGGATGCACGCATCATAAGCACAAGTTTGCTAGTGAGAAAGGGAGTATACAGTGGCTAAACGGACAAGGCCCATAGCTCTCCAACTCAATGCACAGAGGTGTTAGCAATGAGAAACACTGCCTTCAGGGTCAAGAATTTCAAAGTACAACCATGAAGAGGCTGGAAAGGAGCACACATCAAGGACATCCAACCTTTCCATAACAGAGGGGTAAAGTGGAAATATAGCCATAGCTTTTTTAGAAAGCACAAGTTATTTGAATAATGAGGTCTGACCAGCTAAACAGAGTATGCTGAAAGGGCAGATGAGCAACCTTTAGCAATATACTCAGCCCAGCTTTCCTAGAGCAAAGATAATATGAATAAATCTATACCAGGCAATCTATCCTATAGGGGATCGTCCTGATTCTTTTCATACCATGCAAAAAGCTTACTCGTGGCCTGTATTAATACATTTGGTGGAAGTGCAGCGAGCAGCCAAAATGCCATCAACTCCTCAGATGGTAGATCAAAGTCCCTCGGGTGTCTCTCATCAGTCTCCATGCTTGTTGGTGTAGATTGTGGAGGTTCGGAAGCAGCATCCTGCCTTGCTGCTCAAACCTTCTAAATAGGAAGCTGAAGTGGAGGGCTGATGCTCAGGGTCAGCTGTTCGTTCACGGTACCAGACCCTCTTGGCCCAATTAGGTGCCACCAAAGTCAACTGTGCTTGTTCTTACCTGACTTTCTTCAGGACCTCTGGGATCAGAGGTAGAGATGTAAATGTATATAGGACATTGGTGTCCCAGAACACTTCTTCTAGAGACCCTTGAGGAGGAATCGCCTGAGTGCAAAATACTGCACAATGGGTATTTCTAGCATTACTGAACAGGCCTACTGTGGTTAAGACTCATAGGATAAAGATATCCCATCTCACTTCCAGATGCAGATGCCACTTGCAATCAACATGATGATGGATGCTAAGTACGTCTGTTGTGATAATGAGGGATCCAACTAGTCGACTGACCATCGGGGAAACCCCTTGAAGTGCTAGTCATCACCAAAGATTCAGAGCCTTCAGAAAAAGGGCACAAGACCCTACTTTGCCCTCTTTTTTGCAATACCAAATGGCAGTCATGTTGTCCATCAGCACCAGAATCGACACGCCCCTAACGGATGGCAGAAAGGACTATAGGGTCAGGTGGATGGCTTGTAGTTCCTGAACGTTTGTATGGTGGCACTGTTCCATCTCTGACCAAAGACTTCTGATCTAAGACTTCTGAACTCCAGCTCATCTTGGTAACCTCCACAGCCCAGAGCTGACACACCCAGCACTACTGTGAGCTCTGAAGGAGGCAAGTAAAAAAAGCTGGCCACTCTTCGGCGAAGCAGATTCTGTCCGAAAGGAATACAGAGAGTTTCCCCACTGTAGAGGCAGATGTCAATGAAGGGCTCACATGTGCACCAACAGCATGCCACTAGCCAACGCAGCCTCAGGACCATCAAGGCTGCGACAGAAGCTCTTGGTCAAACATAAGTTCATAGGCTAGATGCCTGGAACTCTTTGAGGGGGAAAGATGATTGTTAGAAATGGGGTCTCTAGTTGCCAGTTGGTTTGCACCCTGTCCAAGTAGGGACCCTCAGTCTAGTCAGAATAAGGGAGATACTCGCTCAGATAACCCCTGCTCACCCCTTTGGTAGCTTGACAAGAGCAGTCAGGCTTACCTCAGAAGCAATGTGCAAAGCATTTGCACATAGCACACAGTAATATGTGAAAGCACTATAAAGGGATACCGCACCAATTTTAGAAAAATAGCCCATATTTATCTATATAAAACAAGACCAAAAATGATAAAAAAAATCCAACATACAGTAATAGATATATGAATTCTGCAAGATTTACTCAAAAATGCAGTTCTTTGAAGCCGATAGCTGGGGCTATCAAGGCGTTGTGATCAACAAAACCAACAATTCATGCTGGCCGCAGCGTCGCAGGCCGGCTACGGTGTCGGGAAGACCCACAAACAGTACCTTTGGAATTGTCGGGCGTTGGTATCTTCGCGGTGAGCTCCGGAGAGCAGCGTCACAGTGTCAGTTCCGGAGTCGGTGAAGGAGTTGTTGGGCCCTTGAAGGCACACGTGTTGCAGATCAAACTCCGGGCTGATGAAGTCAGGAGCGCTGGTGTGGATGGCGTAGGGGCTGCGGTGCGAAGTGGGACGGTGCCACGTGCAGTGCCCACAGGTCACTGTGCAGGCAGCGGCTCAGTGACAGCGCCCAGCAGCGTCGATGAGACCAGGGCTGCGGTGTGAAGTGGGCCAGTGCGAAATGCGGTGTCACCACGTCACGGTGCGGGCAGTGGCGTTGTCGCTGATTAAGTGCTCTTGTCGGTAGGCCTAAGCTGGCAGTGCGGGACAGGACAGTGCTTAGTCACCCTCACGAGCGGTGTCCACAGGCCACGGTGCAGGCAGGGATGCCTGGTGACGACACCGGAGTCAATGATGCTGGTGTCCGTGGACCGGGGCTGCAGGACAGGACGGTGCTTTGTGCTCCTGACAAGCGGTGTCCACAGGCCACGGTGCAGGCAGTGGCACCAGTGTCAGCAAGAGCAGCGGCGTCGGGGATACCCAGGCTGCAGTGTGAGCAGGCGATGACAGAGTGTGAGGCCCACAGATCGGGGTGCAAGCAGCGGCTCAGTGAAGTCGTCCGATGACAGCTTCGGTGAGACCAGGGTCGTGGTGCGAAGAGGGGCAGTGCCGCTCGGTGCGGCTTCAGCAGGTCACGGTGCAGGCCAGCGGCATCATTGGCGACGTTGCAGTGGTTTCTACTCTTGAACAGCACAAAATACACAGTTCCCAGTGCTGCAGGTCGAGGAAACGGAATTCTTTGGTGTCCCCGAGACTTCCAACAGGAGGCACGCTCTACTCCAAGCCCCTGGATAACTTTCTCAAGCAGGACACACAGCAAAGTTCACTTTTTGCATTCTTTTCAGATCGAAGCAGCAACTGCAGGCCAGTCCAGCAAAGCAACACAGCAAAGGGACAGCACTCCTCCTCCAGCTCTTCTCCTGGGCAGAGGTTCCTCTTGATTCCAGAAAATTTTAAAAAGTTTGGGGTTTTGGGTCCAATACTTATACCCCTTTCTGCCTTTGAAGTTGGCAAACATCAAAGCAAAGTCTCGAGTGTTAGCAAGATCCTTCCTTGTCCAGGGCAGGCCCCAGACACACACAATGGGGTGGTAGACTGCATTGTGTGAGGGCAAGCACAGTCCTTTCAGGTGTAAGTTACTATTCCTCTCTCCATTCTAGCTCAGATGGCTCATCAGGATATGCAGGCTACACCCCAGCTAACTTTATGTCACTGTCTAGAGGAGAGGTGTAAACAGCCCAACTGTCAAACTGACCCAGACGGGGAATCCACAAACAGGCAGAGTCACAGAATGGTTTAAGCAAGAACATGATACTTTCTAAAAGTTTCATTTTCAAACTCACAATGTAAAAACCAACATCACTAAAAGATGTATTTTTAAATTGTGAGTTCCAAGACCCCAAACTCCATAATTCTATCTGCCCTCAAAGAGGATCTACACTTTAAAGTTATTTAAAGGCAGCCCCAAAGTGAACCTATGAGGGAGATAGGCCTTGCATCAGTGAAAACTGGATTTGGCAGTATTTCACTGTTAGGATATGTAAAACATATCATTACATGTCGTACCTTTTAAACACACTGCACCCTGCCCATGGGGCTACCTAGGGCCTACCTTAGGGGGGCCTTATATATAGTAAAAGGGAAGGCTTAGGCCTGGCAAGTGAGTACACTTGCCAGGTCGACTTGGCAGTTTAAAACTGCTCACACAGACACTGCAGTGGTTGGTCTGAGACATGTTTACAGGGCTACTCATGTGGGTGGCACAAACAGTGGTGTAGGCCAACTAGTAGCATTTGATTTACAGGCCCTAGGCACCTCTAGTGCACTTTACTAGGGACCTACTGGTAAATAAAATATGCCAATCCTGTATAAACCAATTAACAGTACAATTTATATAGGGAGCCCTTGCACTTTAGCACTGGTTAGCAGTTGTAAAGTTCGTAGAGACAATAAACCAACAAAAACAGACCTGAAAAAATAGGAGGAAGAAGGCAAAAAGTACAAGGGTAACCCTGCAAAAAGGGCCATTTCCAACAATGATCTTCAAGGAAACTGTGTCCAGAACGGCCCTTATGAAGGGAACCCTGAGAACCAGCTGGACAAGTGAAATGGGTTAGGTGAGGAGATCCCTGAGGTGCACAGCCATCACACCGTTTTCTGTAGGTGACCTTTAGCAGCCAGCCATGGTGGTACAGGACTCCAGGACTGACACACGATAGTATGCACCTTGTTGGTTGAAGGAAAACCATGCAGTCCTCAGGATCCAAAGCTCTGATAACATGAGCAAGTGTGATTTTTAACTTTTGTCAATGAAGGAATTCCAGACTCGGAGGTCTAGAATGGGTTTTAGTCCCCTGTCCATCATGGGAAGCAGAAAATACCTAGAGTGTTACCCCACTCATTTGTCCACCTCTGCTAATAGTTCCATTGCAAATTTGGCAAGCTAAATTATCATTCCCTATGGAAGAATTAGGACGTGATCTGCAAACACCCGAGAGTAAATGTGGAGAGAAGCACCCAGAAGAGGACAGATATAATCAGCTGGAACAATGGTACAATCTTGTGGAAAGCTATAAAGGGAGATCGTAGTGGATTCTGCTGCCTACTGCTCTCAACATGAGACTGGAACACAAACTAAAGAGGTTTGTCAGAGGTACCTGGCAAACAGAAAGGGGAGGTGTATTGCTAATATAGCTGTCTCCATCCTTTAGAAATTCCTCTACACCTTTGGTGGTACCGGTACAGTCTATGAGGAGTTTTGCTGGAGATACAAGAGAGCCCTTGATAATCCTCTTAACTTCCTATTGTGCAGATGAAACCAACAAGCAGGGGGAAGTAACCCCAGTGAGCACGCGTGTTAGGCTGCTGTCCTATAATTGCTTTAAGTTTGTATCAGCCTTCTTGCCAAAGCCTAGATCCGTCACTGGACTGTTCCTACTGGAAGAGGACCAAGGTTTCTGACTGAGGTGACAAGATGGACAAATGAACAATGGACAGGACTATAGCACATGGATGTCAGTCATGGGTCCTGTGCTCACTGTGCTATAGGAATCAAGCTGCAGCCCTGACGTAGCCCAAATAGGCGAAAACCAGCCTGGGTTTTCTTGAGTGCCTATCCAGAGGGATCCTGGCAGTTGAGGCTAGGCTCTTCCTACTGGAGCAGGACCAAGGCTGATTTGCTTGTCGCTGGGGCGGTGGCTGTGTCTCCAAAAGGCCAGCTGCACTCAGGGAATGTAATACAATATTTGCAGAAGAAAATACTTTTGGGCCATAGTGTTCCTTTTGTCTCACAGTCTGATGGAGCAGCAGGGGAAAAAATGGTTTACCTTACTTGTGCAGGACTCTGTACGACAAGGCTTTTCAGTGTTCAATGTAGTGTGGACTATTTTGGGGCCACTGGCCTGACTCAAAGGCAGAGATAGAGATGATTTTGACCAAGCAGCCATAACAAAAGTCAGGTAGAGTATCATTGCTAGTCGACAAAGGCACTTAAGGGTACAGCACATGCTGCAAAGTTTCTGTGCATGAGTTTGTTCTGAGGGGACCATTAATTCCAGGACTACTTCTTTCCTCTGAACCAGTACTACAAAGAAGACACTTTCCTTAATAGAATATCCTAAAAGGGAATCCAGGGAACTTCAGAGAGGTATCTGTGTCACTGTTTTGCAAATTGAGATAAAAACGAGCATCTGTGTAATGAGGTGAAAAAAAATATATATTTACATATTGTTGGAATCGAACCCAAAAAATGTACTTCATTCTCTGGATGTATTATTGTTGAGACAAAAGGGACCAGAAGGAAGCCCTCATCATCCACAGCACTTGGTTTGGTAATCACGTACCAACACACAGGACTGTCTCTAGCTCAATACAGGCCCACATCAGATACTGGAGCCAAGGCAAGTACTAGTTCTGGCACTGACTGAGACCAGCAAGCATAGCTGAATAAGGGGGGAAAAAAATGCCTGGTGCAGTTGGAGCACTGGGCTGACTTCATCGAGGGTCACTCAGCACCAATGAATGGCCTCTCCCAACAAGTTCAACTGGAGGCTCGAGACCAGGGAGACGAAAGGCAGATTAGAAATAGCCAAAATTAAATGAAAAATCTGCAGCGTGGTCTCATTTAAGGCCACAATCTGCTCCAGAGTTGAAGAGGGATTAGTGAACTCCAACTGTATCAACTGACCGTTCAGTACCGCGTCCTAGTTGTTAAACCGAAGACTGAATTGGGTGCTTTGACCGGCATCTACATGGACTTATCCCCCAAGTGTAAGCACCTGGACATGGAAGTGCTTCAGCTGTGCTTCTTCGTCAACTTGTCTTTTGACTTTCCCTCAAATCTACCCGACTAGGGTGTCCTCGACCTAAACTAACCTCACTTCTTAGATTCAGAGACTTAGAGATCCCCACTCCCCCCCAAATGGGGTTCAGGTGCATCAAGGAACACTTGTCACACTACTTTGAGTCATGATTCCCCTGAGACACCATAAGGGGACATCAAGTTTCCCACTCACCAACATCTGCTTCAGATATGTGCAGAACGGCTTGAAACCAGTCATCGGGGGGGGGGGGGGGGGGGGGGTGAGTAACGCAAGTCAGCGTGCAGGGGTGCGCTCTTGTGACATGTCGGGGGCAGACTCACAACAGGGGCTGATGGCATCATATGAAGGCAGGCAGGGGCTACAGCAAGGGTTTTTGGATGCACTACGGTGCCTGGAGAGATACAAGAGGTGAGGAACCTGTGGTTAGCGGTATCTCACAGGGGCCCAGAGTGCAGTACACTGTGTGAGATGAAACCGGGGAGAGTCACGTTCAGTGAGTGGAGGACACTGTGTGAGGTAACACCGGGGAGAGTCGCGTGCAATGAGTGGAGGACACTGTGAGGTGACACCGGGGAGAGTCGCGTGCAATGAGTGGAGGACACTGAGGTGACACCGGAGAGAGTCGCGTGCAATGAGTGGAGGACACTGTGTGAGGTGATACCGGGGAGAGTCGCATGCAATGAGTGGAGGACACTGTGTGAGGCGACACAGGGGAGAGTCGCATGCAGTGAGTGGATGACACTGTGTGAGGTGACACCGGGGAGAGTCACCTGCAGTGAGTGGAGGACACAGTGTGGTGACACCGGGGAGAGTCGGGTGCACTGAGTGGAGGACACTGTGTGAGGTAACACTGGGAGAGTGTCGCGTGCAGTGAGTGGAGGACACTGAGGTGACACCGGGGAGAGTCGTGTGCAGTACACTGTGTGAGGCGACACAGGGGAGAGTTGCGTGCAGTGAGTGGAGGACACTGTGTGAGGTGACACCGGGGAGAGTCGCATGCAGTGGGTGGAGGACACTGTGTGAGGCGACACTGGGGAGAGTCGCGTGTAGTGAGGGGACGACTGTGTGAGGTGACACGAGGGAGAGACGCGTGCAGTGAGTGGAGGACACTGAGTGGACACAGGGAAGAGTCGCGTGCAGTGAGTGGATGACACTGTGTGAGGTGACAACGGGGAGAGTCACCTGCAGTGAGTGGAGAACACAGTGTGGTGACACCGGGGAGTCTGGTGCAGTGAGTGGAGAACACTGTGTGAGGTAACACTGGGGAGAGTCGCGTGCAGTGAGTGGAGGACACTGAGGTGACACCGGGGAGAGTCGTGTGCAGTGACACCAGGGAGATTTGCGTGCAGTGAGTGGAGGGCACTGTGTGAGGTGACACCGGGCAGTGAGTGGAGGACACTGTGTGAGGTGACACTGGGGAGAGTCGCGTGCAGTGGGTGGAGGACACTGTGTGAGGTGACACCGGGGAGAGTAGCGTGCCGTGACACTGTTTGAAGGGGCACTGTGCACTTGGGTTTCTGTCCTCTAACTGCATGCTGTGCTGCTACCCTGAAAGTACGGTGAACCGAGGTAGCACTATGTACAGCCACTGCTCATGGAGGTGTGCCCTCGAGTCCCACCAGACCTTTGTCCTGGGGTCTCTGGGACACACACACACACTATTGCCAGGAGAACAAACAGGCACTGCTGCTGCCAGCTGTCAGCTCTGGGCAGCTCCCAGATCTGCTTCCGACTCTTTGGGCCTATGCCAGGCTGCTGTCTGAAAGCAGAACCCCAGCAGAAGACAGGCAAATGGCAGAAATGCCCGGAGCCCCCTTCCCTTGCTTACAACAAAATGTAGCCTAAACAAATCACTCGGTGCTTAGTTTTTTATATATAAATATAAACACACAAACTTATTTTTCTGAGCGGACGCCGTTTTGGTGGTTAACAGCCAGCTTCAACCTGTGAGCACAATGCCCGGTCTCGCTGCCCCTTCCCACCCCCCGCATGGCCACAGCCCATGCCCTTGACCCCTCGTGGTTTCTCTCCCACCCCCGTCCTCCTGCACTCTATAGTAGCCGGTGTCTGGGGAGGCAGCTCACAGACAGCGGCTGGCACCAGCTCCATTTCCTGCATCCCCCCTCAATCAATTCATCTTGGGTTTCAGCTTTTCATCTGCTGCTTCCTCTCCCTCTATTCCTCTGTGACCCCCCTCCTGCCTCCCTCTCCCATCTCTCCATCATCCGGCATCCCAAAGGGCAGGATCCGGATACTTCCTGGCCAGCACCGTGGCTCTAGTGATGTGGTGAGCCCAGAACTCATTATTATTACCTTCCACAGGGCGCCTGCTGGAGGGACAATTTTTGTTTCATGTCTACAATGCATCCAAGAGTTAAAGAATGTAATGTGCGAGGATGATTCTGTGCACTTTTAAGATATAAAACACTCGCTCATGCACTGCAACACAACCACTCATAGGCGGTGGAATGATAGCCCAAAGGATGAGGTCTGACAAAAATACTCCTCTGGGCGAAGGCAAAGTCCACTTCATGTTTGTTAAAAAAGAAAATTGTTAACAGGTCAGCAGACAGCTCCACTGTCAAGCTAGGCGTACAAATGTGACAAAATTAGAGACAGACATGGGGCATAAAAACAGCTCTCAATGAAGGGGACCATGGAAGAGAGGGCAACTTAGTGGAAGGTGGATAGCTGTCAAAAGCCAAATAAAGGTGGAGGAAAACAGGGCAAAAAGAAAAATCTCAGATACTGCTTAGGGCCGACCCAACAGATGAAAACAGAAGGCAAACAAGCATTTGCAATGCAATGGGTCTCGCGTTTGCTCGAGTTCGAGCTATTCGCGTTGTAAATTCTTAACTGGATGTTTCTTGCCACATAAATTGAAAATGAAAACAATTGACATAAGCGAGCCAATTCAAAGCGCCACGGCTGCCATGAGCGTGAGCGCGAAGGAGAGACACAAAAGGTAGAAGAAGTTCTCTCGCAGTCAAACATATCGGCAAAAGTGCAATTAATTATCCATGTAACAGGGTAGATGTCCAAGGTGGTAACAAAACTGCCCCTACAAGGGACAAACAAAGCATTTACTAATGATAACAAAAGTTTTTTGAAAGGCAAACCCACGAACGAGTGATAGTAATGGCTGTGCGGTGGGTGTGGCTAAAAGCCCACAGAGAGATGACAACAGGCCAGAGCGCTTGCACGCTCGACCTAAAAAGAGAGATGCAAGATGTTGCCTTAGGAGTAGGACAGGTGAAGGAGAGAGCAAAAAATAAGGTATGAGTTACTGCTGAAGACCAACCTAACAGCTGTTGATGAGAACAAGTTAAAGGACGGTAGTGGAAGTCAAGTACTCTTAGGTGAACACCTCCAAAAAAGACAGATATTCGATACAGTTGAAGGCTAACCTAACAAAGGGATGGACAGTGAAAAAAGAAGGCCAACAAAGAAATGTGGGATACAATTGAAAGTTCAAGGGCGATGGGAGAAGAGAGGCCAAAAAGTGACATAGTATCAAAGACCAACAAAAGCATCAATGGAAAGGGCAACAAAGAGATGTGGGTATTGTTAAAGGTCAAGGAGGGCCGGAAGAGAGGGAACTAAATTAGAAAATACGGATACTATCAAAAGTAAGCAACAAAACAGCTGTTGGTGGATATTGCCAAATAGATGACGACAAATGAGATTCAATCAAATGCAAAGAGGGTCTGAAAAGAGAGGGCAACAAAGAGGGGAAACATGGGATATTATTGAAGGCCTGCCTAACAGCTGTCAATGGACCACACCAGAGAAGCGAGGGAGCAGAATGGACAGCAGAGGACACTATCCAAGGTCATCACAACAGTGGTCAATGGACCACACCAGAGAAGAGAGGGAGCACAGAGGACAGCACAGGAGAATATAGAAAGCCAACCCAACAGCTGTCAGTGGACCACACAAAAGAAGAGAGGGTGGCATAAGACTCTCAAAAGCCAACTCAACAGTGACACAGAGGAAACAACAATAAAGTAATGTGATATGGTTAAAAGTCAACTCAGTGACTCAGTGACTGTTGAAGTACAGGGTGGGAGAAAGGAACAAAGATGGCTTATCAAAAGTGTGATGCGGCCATTCAAGTCAATAATTGTTAACAGAGTGCTGATGGATAGAAGAAAGGTGCAAGAGTGAAATGATGACAATGAATACCAGCTCAGCAGCTGTCAACATTGCGGGAGAAGAGAGAGAAGTCCGAGCAACAAGGAGTTGCACTATTTTCAAACTCACTTCAATTAATACAGGACAGTGCCAGAAAATAGAGAGTGGGTGAGAAAGAGATGTGATGCTATAAACAGCCAAGGCAAAGATTGTCAAAGGACAGGGCCAACGAACACAGTCGACTGGGAAACAAAGAGTGAGATACGTCAAAGAACTGAAAATCCAACCTGCAGCTACTGATGGACAAGTCCAGAGATGTGAACAGTGCAGGAAAAGCAAGAGAAGAAGCGCAGCAACAACAAAAGAGACCTGATATTGTACGAGGTGAATACAACAGCTGAAGGATACTGCTGTAAATGTAGGTCATGGAGGAGACAACCCTGGACAAAATGTTGCACTGTACAAGCTTAAGCCAATAGGCCTCAAAGGATCACTCCTGGGAAGACAAAGGAAGAAAGCTTGGAAAAATAAGACACTGTCGAATGGAGACTTAACCTTCAAAGTAGAGTCCTGAAAGGGTCTCATGTTGGGGCAACAAAGACAAAAGTGAAGACCATCACACTGGGCCTTATCAAATGAAACCAGCATGCATTTGTGATCTGGGATGGGTGCAATTTAATCAGGGGTGCTCGCCAGAGACAAAGACCATGCAACGAACTACTAAAACATCTGCTGTCCCAGAGCAGGTGCGCCTTTGGCTAACAGGACAGTACAGTAGTTAAAAATATATTGTGGTTTCAAAGTAGCAGTCCATTTTTACCAGCCAGCAGACAGGTCTGAATTTGAAGAGGGGGCCAAGAACACGTGGTCGATCACCTGCATGGAAACCTGGACCGGTAGCAGGAACCTCCATGTTCCCGCTAAAAAGACACCCTCAGGGGGCAAACTGCATAATTTCCTTGATAGAGCACAGCTACCGCACCTCCCGATACCTTGCGCGGTGGGTTAATGGCATGCTCTAATTTCCAAGGAGTCAAGCCCACATGAAAATGAGGGTACTGCCCTTGGCGTTACACAGGCACAAAAGGTGAGATCACAGTTACATAGGGGCCAGACATGTGTCCTATAACACGGGAGGTGCTCTGGAGGATATAAAGCAGGTGCTCCCTGGGGTACTTCCTTCAATTCACCCCAGCAATGGATGAGCTATGCTAAAGAAAACATACATCAGAGTGCATTGAACTATGTTATTGATCCAACAACATCCATCACAGACCATGCAGGAGACTATAAATAGTGGAGGCAACTTCAAGTGAGATAAAGAACTGTCCAAAGCAGACTCAACAGCCATAAACGTATGGTTCTAAAAAGATTGAGAATAGGATTTCGAAGCGGGGAAAGGGATACTTCTGAACCTCTATTCACATAAGATGGGACCACTAAGCGAGAGACGTGATTCTGTTAAAGTCCAACTCAATAACCTTCAACTGACATCACAAGAGAAAACAGGGGGAAAAAGGTATCACCTTAAAAGATGTGAAATTGCTAAACGCCATCTTAACCAGGCAGCGCTAGAGGCAGAAATCAGATATTCTCAAGGTGAGGGCAGTAGGGAGTGCTTAGAAAGCAGGGGATACTGAATATTAATCACAGAAAGGGAGGCCCAGATGAAGTGGACCTTTGGAGATAGAGTTATATTGGACTCTGGCTCAGAGCGCACAACCTCTGTGTGTTGAAAGCGCCTAGGTGTTCTGTGTCCTTGCTGATACAAATACTTGTCTTTGTCACATACTGTTTGCCAGCTCCTTCTCTGTGCACCCCACCCAGAAACAGAGCTACTTATTGTCTTGGCAACTGACGCCAAAATAGCTCCCTTGAAAGAAAGCCTCACTGTTTCACCATGGAAACATTCTACAAGGGAAAAACTACTGGAGAATATAAAAGATGGCGCACATGGCAGGGCAAAGAAAAACGTATAGGCCTGAAAGAGAGACTGGTCTGGTTCCGACCCCTGAGGCTCACCAGCGAATAAGGGAGGTGGAGCTGAATGGACAAGTTTCAAAACCGATTATTGCAGAAGTTCTGGAAATGGGAAAAAAATACTCTGGGATCCCATAAATTGGAAGTCAAGGGTTGGTAGCAGAAAAGAGCAGAGTTTATAAGGAGCAGATCGACGGTCAAAGTATACATTCCTTTTTTTTTTTTTTTAAACACTGCTGAAGGAAATAGGCAACAATACTTAACCTAATAGCATTTTATTTGTATAGTGTATACTACCCCTGACAATATGTAGAAGTGCTTTACGGTGAGTAGCACACTACTCCAGAAACCAAAATTAACGGTTAATCCAGAGATTTTGGTTATAGGGATTGGTTTTACGCTCTCAAAGAAACCCTTTCCTGCATTAAGTCCTGTTTCTTTATGGCACATTAATTAAGAGGAGTTGGGTGTGATCATTAGTAAATTTGATCTGGCTTAATTAATTGGTCACAAACAGGATCCATTTGGAAAAAAAAAAGTCTGCATTTAAAGAACAACCTGCCAAGGTATCTGACCATCCAGGAAGTTCCAGTGTACAATAGCCGTAAGAACACTCCGGTGTTTAGTTCACATGCTGGGGAGATCTGTGTGGAGTCTCGTCACAGGTTTTACTTACCAAAAAATATATCATCATAAAGCATTAATGTGCCTGCAGCAATAAGCTGTAACATGCCTTTCAAAGGTTTATATTTATTCTAGATATCTCACTGCTTACTGCTCTTGTAGCAGAGATGCTTGCTTTATCTACTGGTCCAAAATTACAATAATCTGGTTTTGACATGTTATGATTCAACATTGAGGAGCTGCATTCAACTAGGGGTGGGTGGTGAACTCAGTTTGCAGAGTTTTTCCCACTCTACTTAGAGCACGGAGTTCCGTAAAACTTAGCAAAGTGGAGTTTTTCCGTACCTCCTCCCAGAGAGATCTCAACCCAGGCGGTCACAGGTGGTCGCTACTGATCGCATTGAGAAACCTTCTGTTCGCGTTGAGGACCAAACACCTGTGCTAAAAATCACCACGAACGGCATCACCTAACACACTTCGCCACTTGTGGAACTCTGGGTAGTGCAGCTGCGCATAACTTTGCCCAGACCTGTATTCAAACTGGAAAGTATACATTCACAGCATGTTTTTATGCTTGGTCTTTCGTTATTGCAAGGTTGCTTAAGGGGTTCATTTAGGCAGAGTTAAGCATACATGGCTAGTAGTGTAATTACTCAGACAGATGAATTTGACATTCTTACAGAGCATGGATGTGTGTCTTTTACATATGGAATTTGGAAAACTCAAAAACCTGCCTCAAAATCATGGTTCAGCTCTTAAACAGTGGTGAAGTGAGAAGCTGGGGACAGTTTTCTTGGTGGCTTTGGTGTCAAGGTGGTAAGACTGGCGAGTTCCCAGCCAAAATGAGATGTGAACAAAAGGAGTACCACCGCCCCTTTAAATGAGGAATTTGTGCTGGGTCCAGGCAGTACTGAAAATAAGACAACCCCCCCTTCCATGCAGGCTGCTGCTCTGTGAAGGTATTAAGAATAGGTACCCAGACCAAGTTGTGCCTTAGAATAAAATTGGGCATTGAAGAGTCGTAGGGGGCATTAGGATCATGATTAGGGGTGTGCAATATTCATGTAATTTGCGTTTTTGTAGTTGTACAAAATTACATGTAATTAATTCTAACGTAAAACTGCCATTTGGTGATGTACTTTAGTGCAAGTGAGGTGAGGATGCATTTCGCTCTAAAAAATAAAAAAAGCACACAAAACACTGCCAACAGCAGCCGCCCGTGCTCTGCTATTTGCGTTGAGCATCACAGTTGCAGTATTTTATTTTACCACAGTGTGTTTGCTGTAATTTTTTACCACAAACTATGCATAACATGCAAAGTGGCATTATAGTACAAGGTCAGGAATTGCATACAAAAAGTAACACTAAATTATGTCAGAGTAACCCAAATTTCACCTGGGCTGAGTTTATAACAAGAGGCAGCTCTGTCAAGTTGTCCAGGTCCAAGCACGATGTGCTGCTCCAGTCCAGGTTTTTTTTTTTCTACGAATCTTGAGACTTGTAGTCTTGTTTATTTCATTATAAAACAGGACTAGAAGTCCCAGAATTCAAACAAAACATCTGGACTGGAGCAGCACATCATGCATGGACCTGGGAAACTTGGCAGGTATTAGGTACAATGCTACCATTACGTAGGAGAGACAGATGAGACAAAATGAAGGGCCCACGCCAAGCCAGTGCTTTGAAAAAAAGAAGGGCCACTGGGGGTCCACAAAACCTCCTCAGGATTTCCGCAACTGCTTAGAAAATTAAATATTAACATATTAATAAAGTTTATATAATAAAAGTGGCTAAATGTACAATTGAACATTATGAAATGTACTGTAAATGTCAAGGAATTTGAAATTGCTGGCTTTAAATTAAATCAGTATACTCAGATTGATTTGTGGGAGCTACGCAGGTTCAACTTATTAAAATAATTGTTGTTGTTGTTTTATTTATATTTTATTGCAAATTAAATAAAATGTGTTTTCATTTGTGTATGTGTTCGATGAATGCTTATTTCTGTATTTGTTGTGTATTGTTTTGCGTTTCAAATCATCAACAATGCTTAGGCGTGGGTCCCGGGCTTCCAGTAATGACTCAGTGGAGGGGTTGGGGACCGGTTCTCCCAAAACCAGGGCCCATCTGACGCAGCCGCACTTGGTCTGAACTATGCAACTTCTGCCTGGCTCACGCTTTAAAAAGCTTAAAAAAATAAAGGCTACTTTCTAACAGCCGCCCCTTCTGCCCCCACCCCTTGCCCCTCCAACGGCTGGGCTGAAGCCTGCACCTCACCTTCCTGTTTCACGGCGAGGCCCCACCACAAACTACCTCACACCTGTGAAGTGATGGGCCCACTCGAGCAGGGGCACACGGCAGAGGCTTCAGGGGGCACAGGCTTGGAAACGGAAAGTAAAAAAAAAAAACAGTCCCTAGGCGCACGAGCATGCTAGGTACAGAGGCTGCTAAACAATTCAGAGGGTCAAACTAGGATAGGGAGACCGCAAGACAAGGCCACGACTTAAGATGAAACAAACATTGCGTGTTCTCGCACATGGGCAACAATTTGCAAACATGGCGCACCGCATACACGGACACGCACAAGTAACAGGCGTACATGGGGAAAAATACTGCCAGCATTATTAAACAGACTCCCAAACGCAGACTAACCAGAGTGAGGTCAGGGGGGCCGGGGCGCGCCCACCTTCGAACACCACAGGCGACAAGGTGTACACACAGAAAACATGCTTCGGGCCCGCGGCGAGCATTGGCGCCAAAGCGGCTGTCTCACGAACTGAGCACCGGAGGACACCTGGCACACGGGCGGGCACTTACAGACAGCTACGCCCAGCAAGGGGGCGAGTACACAGATAAAGCAACTGCACACGCCAGAAACTCAGACTCCCCTGCACACATTGGCACAGACACTGAACAAACAAGACACGCGGGCGCAGGCAGGAGACAGACGCACGCAGGCCACCAACGAACACACACTGGTGCGAAACAGATTGCAGGCACACACAAAAAAAACACAACCAGCAAGAGCAGGGGCAGTGAGTGATGCTCAAGGGCAATACCAAGCCAGACAGGCCACGCTACGATAAAGGACACACTGACACGCACATGGAGACAGGAGATAAGTTGGCAGATGTAACTACGGAGGAGCCCAGCTAAGAGAGAGGACCCAGACTGCCTCCAGGTCACGCTGACACACACGCATAAACAAGCGACACACTCAGATGGAGGAAGGGAAACCAAGCACACGCGGAAATAAGAGACAGACGTTTTAAGGCACGGGCAAAGAGGGCTGTCGTCCAGAGCCCGCTGAAATTTCGAATTTACACAAGTATGACCGTGCAACGTCAGTGATCTGGCCAAAGAGGGCATTAAATAGCTGAAAATAGATCATAAATTCCAAACTGTCCCGAGCAGAGGCCCCCAAATATGTTTGGACCAGGACTTAAAAAAAATAAATAAAAATTAAGATGCCCCAGACAACAGACAGACACACAGAAAGGGATAACACACAGAGACGCGGTGAGCGCAGACTGCAGAGGACACCGAGCACAGCTGAGACGCACGTGGATATGCAAAGACAGCCTGCAGACAGGGAGCAGGAGATCGGGGCATGCTGACACACACACACAGTCTTACGCAATAAGGCGTGGACAACAAACAGATACACGCAAGGCGGACGGAGACGGGGTAAACACCCGGGCTCTTGCACAGAAGTAAACAGCCTTGGTAAACCAGCAGTTACGAAATCTCTCCATACAGTGCAAACACAAATATGTGCAATCGGTCGTTTCCGTGGTGACCGAAACTAAGAGAGAACACACACCGCAAAACAGTGCTTGCCCGTCTTTCCGCCTCACGCGTGACACATCTGTATGCACGCAATACCGCAACCAGAACATGATAGTGGTAACCGAGGTATCCATACGTGCCAAGAGGCAGTATACATGGAAAGCGCTGCACCTTATAATAAACCAGCAGCAAAGACAATAGGTCTTGCCTTGTCTTATCCTTACAGGCTTTGGCCATCATTTTTGCTGTAGATGTGCTGCATCGGCAAAAAAAAAAACACAACACAAGGGCACATGCATGGACGTAACCGGATATGGCGTAATGCAGCAGCCATTTTGCTATTATTTTGATTTCATATTTGAAGATGACGGGTAGCACTTCCAGCTGAAAATACATTTTTTTTTTTTTTTTTTTAAAGGGCACAAAGGGAGGCGTGGGGGAGCAACAGCGGAGTAAGATGTAGAGCAACTAAGTTGTCTAAGGCGGGGGTGGGCGGAATGAAAAATAAAAGATAAAAGCTGGGGTGCAGGAAGCAACGGATGAGCAGGGAGTGGAGGGAGGAACATGCAGTGAGGGTGGGGAGTGTGTAACAGGTGAGAAACAGCACACAAGGAAGCAATCAAAGCACCACATGCACTCTCATGAAGTGCTGAAATGCACAAGTTACTTACCTTCGGTAGCAAAATATCTGGTAGAGACATATTCTAGCTGCAGATTCCTTACCTTAGACTTTTCCCCCATGCATCAGACTGGATCCGGAGATTTTTCTTCAAGCAATACCCTTGCGTGTCGATAGGTGGCGTCGGTCGACTCCGCAGGCGTCGTAGTCACTGTGATGATGTCGGGAGTAGTACATAGATGCTGCCTCAGTGCAGTGACGTCACTTTCTTTTAATAACTTTCCACTCCAAAGCGCAGAGCCGCCAAGAACACTGAGATTGGTGCGGCCAAGCTAAGGACCTGAAGGGGAATCCCTGTCCCTACAAATCATTTCGCAAGCGGGGAGGATGGGTCAGTAAGGAATCCGCAACTAGAATATGTCTCTACCAGATTTTTCGTTACAGAAGGTAAGTAACTTCTACATTTGATAGAGACTTCTAGTTGCAGATTCCTTACCTTAGAATAGATACCCAAGCAATGCCGTCCTTGGAGGTGGGCTGCGAACCAAGATCATACTAGAAAGTCCTGCAGGACCGAACGACCAAAGTAGCCGTCCCTACGGACCGCACTGTCCAGGCAGTAGTGTTTAGCAAACGTGTGCAGGGATGCCCACGTAGCTGCCTGCAGATATCCAGGACAGGAACTCCGCGTGCCAACACAGTGAAAGCAGCAGTCGCTCTGGTGCAATAAGCGTGTAAGCCCTCAGGGGGTTGCTTCTTGGCCAAAGCATAG